>NC_088132.1:26989302-28271802 GCF_036370855.1 Dromaius novaehollandiae
GGGTTGTTCCCCACCACCGCAGGCGCTGTCTCGTTAACTTAACCTCCGTTATATTCGGTGCTAGCCGGCGTCGCGCCCCAAAGACCTCCGGTCACCTCCAGGTTTGCGCTGCGGGGCCATCCCTCGGGCTCCCTCTTTACGCAACGCACCCGCTGACTTCGGTGCGATTCTCACGAGTTTCAGGACGGGAAAATGTGGCGTTGTTTTGGGGAAGGAGAGATGTGTGCGTACGCCGACGTACTGCTTTGAAACGACCGTCTGGTCTCACTTCGTAAAACAGCAAGACGTAAAACACGAGCCGGCTCTGCCTTTTCCGAGGTGTGCTCTTTTCCCACACAGGACAGCAAACCGCTCCCAAGAGCGGACACTGCCCTCATCCTTCCTTACACCTTCACCCGCTGACAGATACGGGAGACTAGCCTTCAACCTCCGCTTCGCCTTAAAATTAGCATCAGGGTCAGCAAGTGGGAGGAAACAAATGGGAGAACTAGGTAGGGGGACAGGGACGGAAAGCAGGGTGAGGGATCAGAGGAAGCATGTCTCTGCTTGCAGCGTCCGTCCCAGCGCACGGGCAGAGACAAGCCGCCCCTGCGGCCGCGGACGCTGAGCTGCGGCGGCAGGAGCAGTCTCGGGGCGGACCCCTCGCCCTGGCCGGCGGCCGCTGTCGCAGCAGGGAGGGAGGGGGCTTGGCCCCACCGCCCCGGGCCCCGGGAGCTCCGCTCTGTTTTCCCTGCTGGTGCAGCCCTGGCCAAGCGAGGCTTCTTAATCCCGTGCCACCAGAGCCCTCTCTGAAAGAAAAGTCAGGCACATCGCGGCGAAACAAGGAGGCAGGTGTGTCCAGCGTGGCGCCAAGTCTGCAGAGAGAGGGACAGAGGTGACAGTCACCCCGTCCAGAAAAGCCGTTGTCATCTTCCCCGGGGAGAGTTTTCCCTGTGAAATGAAAGCGATGGGGGCGGTGTGTGAAGGGGGGGAACCGCTCCCCGAGGGCACTAAACTTTTTAGTAACTTCCTTTCTGCTTGGCGAAAGTGCATAAAACTGTATTGCCACGGGGGGAGCGATACAGCGTTGACTGGAGTAACCCAGGGACACGGCGGGGCTGCCAGCAGCCTCGCGAGCAGCCAATATTTGGCTAACGTGTCATTTGTGAATCGTTACCCTCTGAGATCTGAACGGGCCTGGCTGATGCCAGGGCCGTTTCCGGAGATGTTTTCCTTTGAGTCATTGCCTCCGGGGCTTCCAGGCATCGCTTTCCCACACACCTGAACGGCCCCTGCGGCGGTGCAGCCAAATAAGCCCTCGCTTGCGTGTACTTCCCCAAGCGCTGCGGAAGGGCTCCCGTTAAACGCGGGCTCCCTCCGAGCCCCTTCGCGCAGCAGAGGTTCCCCCTTGGAGGTCGCTGGGCTCTTTGCCTAAGCGAGGGCAGCGGGGCCGACGGCACCGCGGCCCCGAAGCCTCCCGGAGCCGTGCCCGGAGGAGGAGGATCGTGCCCAGCGTGTGGCTTCGCCGGCGCCGGCCGGGGTCCGCCCGGGCTCTCCTCCCGCCTCTGCCTCCACGTCCTGCCGAGGAAACAGTGAGTTTTCGCTGCCCCTCAACGCAGGGGCTTTGAGAGACGAACAGGAGAAAAATCAAATGCTAACAGTGCATTTCGTGTCTCCCTGGATTTTCAGGCTGGATCGGTTCTCCCGCGAAAAACAAAATCCGGCTGCAAAGGAAAGGAAGGGAGTGCTGTGCGAAAGAGCCAGGCTAAAGCCCCATCCGTGAGATACGTGGGGAAAATGTCGAGCTATTAACTGGTGAGGTGAGGCAGACAGTGACTTTCAGATCCAGGACTTGGAATTTGAGGGCAGGAGCAGGGCTCCTCATCATGTAGGACAAGATATATTAGTAAAACACGAAGTAAATGTTTTGAGGGGAAATGCGCAGATAGAGCAGGGAAAATACCCGAATGTCAGCTTTCGCCGTGTTGGCAATTCGGGGAAACGCTCCGCAAGGTGCAAGGTGTAAATGTTGCTGCAACCAAAAATGTCCCCTAGCTTCCCAGAGGCAAAGTGAGCGTCTTGGACAGTAACCTGAAACTTTTTAAAGCACGCGTTTCCTAGGGAAACGTCGCTTTCCAAAATTGCAGTTTTGACTATTTATTGTTTCTTTTTTACCTTTGGTTACGCTCTTCCCTTGACTACCCTTGGTCAGGTGTAATATTGTTAAATCAAACTTAGGGAAGAGATTTAGATTAGTCTTTCCCCCTTTGGTAGGGATTATAGGTAGACATTTAAAAGTTTTCCGTTTTTTTCCCTCCTGTTTGCCATTTCTCTCCACGTCTGCCTCGGAGAGAGACATAGGGCTGGAAGCGGTTGCCGGTGCTCCAAACACGGCCCCGACGGCGGGCACTGGCGAGCGGGCGGCACCGCCGCCCGGGCTGGTCGGGTCCTTCCGACACCATCCCGTCGCACCTGCCCGTGGCAGCGCACAGTACGAAAGCGGGCGGTCGCGGAGGCTGGACCGCGGCACAGGGGCGAGTGGGTGCGCTGGAGAGAGCGGGGGAGCTATTTTTTGAGCTTCAGGCTCTTTCAACCTATTCGTTTATTTAGCCAATAAAAGTCGGACTAATCATTTTAACGCTAGCACCTCCTATAGCATCTCACTAATTGAGCTCTGGCGGCTGCTTCTGTCGGGCAGCGTTTCCTTCCAACTCCAGCTGCGGCAAAGGGAGCAGGTTTTCCCGTTTCTTGTTCAAATCTACAGCCTGCTCACTGTGGCACAGTACATTCGGAGACTACATATGAATAGTTGCACTGCTCATCGATTCCTACCAATTAGCCGGTCTAAACCAACCTGCCGGCGCTAAGTAGCTCGTCCCGAGGCGCACACGGCTTTGGCTGGCTCTTTCGCTGCTCTCCAGGAGCGGCATCGTAGCCAGCAGCAGGAGGTGACCATAACGACTTGGAGGGAAGAGCGCAGACTTTCTGTGCATTTCCCTCGGTCCGGGGCTAGGCTGCGCGCGGCTTTTCCGACGGAATTAAGCGGCTGTTAAAAACGGTCCCCGAAGGGCCCCGCTCGCCCTCCTCCTGGGGCTGCTCGGCACCGCTCCCCCCGCGCCGAGGCGAGACACCGCCCTCTTCCGCGCCGGCCGCTCCCCGGTGCCCCGGGAGGTTGGCGGCGCTTGCGGGCTCGGCGCTGGGCTGTGCGCGGTGCGGGAGCAGGGGGGAGCAGGGAGCTCCCTGCTCGGGCCGCTTCGCCCCGCGCGGGGTGTCGAAAGCGGCTCTCGCCCTCCCGGGGGGTTTCCTCAGCCTCCTGGCCCCACCTCGCCCGCCTGAGGAGGGGTGAGCGAGAGGGAGCCGGGGAGCCGCTGCTTGCTCCTTCTGCAGGAGTCGCTAAGTCCCCGAGCCGCTGTCATGTGATAGCGAGGAAGCAGGAGCTGCGGGGGTCTCTGGCTCGGGCACCATTACAAAACGGCGCCGGAGCGCGCAGCCCCGCCACAGCCCGGGCGGCCGCCGCCCCGCTCGCCGCCTCTCTCCGCCGGCGCCCGGCGGCCGCCTTCGCCGCCCGCTTCTCGGGGGCCGCCGGACCGGGCGGGAGCGCGGCCGCCTGCTCTGCCCTCCGCGCGTCTCCGCCGAGCGCCGGGCTCACCGCGCGCTGCCGCCGAGCACCAGCTCCGTCCGGGAGAGCGCGGGGCTGCGGCGGGCAGCGCGCCGGCCCGCAGGAGGAGCGCGGGGACGCCGAAGGGCGCCCGGAGCCCCCTCCCCGCCGCGTCGCGCCGCCGCCCCCGCTCCCGCCCGGCCGGGCCGGCGAGCGGCGGGGAGGCGAGGCGGGCGCGTCCCGCGGGACGGCGCCGCCCGAGGAAGCGGCGCGCGGAGATCCGCCGCGGGGCCGTCGCGGTCGCGCGTGGGCCGGGCGAGCGGCGCCTAGCATGTAGAGGCGGCGGCCGAGCAGCGGGGACGTGCGGCAGCGGCAGCGCTGCGGCGGGGCTGCCATGCCCAGGCCGGGGAAGAGCTCGTACAGCGACCAGAAGCCGCCTTACTCCTACATCTCGCTGACAGCCATGGCCATCCAGCACTCGGCCGAGAAGATGCTGCCGCTGAGCGACATCTACAAGTTCATCATGGAGCGGTTCCCCTACTACCGGGAGCATACGCAGCGCTGGCAGAACTCCCTGCGCCACAACCTCTCCTTCAACGACTGCTTCATCAAGATCCCGCGCCGCCCCGACCAGCCGGGCAAGGGCAGCTTCTGGGCGCTGCACCCGGACTGCGGGGACATGTTCGAAAACGGCAGCTTCCTGCGCCGCCGCAAGCGCTTCAAGGTGCTGCGGCCCGAGCACCACCTGCCCGGCGGCGGCGGCGGCGGCGGGGCTGCGGGCGGCGGCCCCGGCAAGCCCGCGGCGCCCGCCCCGCACATGCTGCACTACTTCCACCCCCCGCCGCCGCCGCCGCCGCCGCCGGGCAAGGCGCCGGGGCTGGCGGGCTCCGAGGCGGCCGTGGCAGCCGCCGCCGTGGCCGTGGGGCGGCTGCCGCCGTTCTCGCCCTACGGCGGCGGGCAGCCCTCGGGCTTCAAGCACCCCTTCGCCATCGAGAACATCATCGGCAGAGATTACAAGGGCGTGCTGCAGGCCGGCGGGCTGCCGCTGGCCTCCGTGATGCACCACCTGGGCTACCCGGTGCCCGGGCAGCTCGGCGGCGTGGTGGGCTCCGTGTGGCCGCACGTGGGGGTGATGGACCCGGTGGCCGGCGTGCCCGTGCCCCCCGACTACGGACCCTTCGGCGTGCCCGTGAAGGCGCTCTGCCACGCGCCGCCGCAGACCATGCCCGCCGTCCCGGTGCCCATCAAGCCGGCGCCCGCCGTGCCCGCCGCCTCGGCCCTGCCCGCCCTCGCCGTCGCCGCCTCGCACGCCTGCCCCGCCGCCTCCCCGGCCGCCGCGGCGCTGCTGGAGCCGCGCGCGGGCGGCGCCGCCGAGGGCAAGGGCTGCCTGCCCTCCGTCCTGGTGCGCTCCTGAGCCGGGGGCGCCGCGGCCCCGGGAGAGCGGCCGGGCCGCACGGCGCCCGCCGGTCCCGCGGCTGCGTCCCTGCTGGTGTCTGTGTTTGTGCTGTGTACGGTCAGGCGCGCTGAGAACCGGGTCGCAGGTAGGAGCTTTCGTCGGCGTTAAACACCCCGAGCGGCCGAGAGGTGACGGGAAAAGCCGCAGCCGGGGCCGGCTCGGAGGCAGGCGCCGGGAGGCGACGGCAAGGAGCCTCCCCCCCCCCCCCCCGGGCCGCCCCCTCGGGGACCCGGCCGGGAGCGGGGCTGCGGGCTGCCGGGGGCAGAGGGTTCCCCAACCTCGGTGGGGGGGAAATTCTCCCCCGATTTTCCCCCCACCGAGGTTGGGGAACCCTCTGCCCCGCCATCCTAGAGGTCCTGCTGCGGGGGGGAGGCCGAAGCGGTTCCCTGGGGCCGCGGCGAGCTGCGGGGCAGCAGGAAGGTGATGCTCGCCGTTTAAAGAGGAGGCTTTAAATAGCTCGATTAATTAGTGGGGATTTAAATGACAACGGCGCTGACGTCGAAGGGCTCTTTGAACTCACCATATCCTGTCCTTCCCCCTCCTGCTTTTACACACCACCTCGGTGTTTCACACTGGAGGGCAACACCTTAGGGGGGACCGAAGTGTGACCTGGCCTCTAAACCCGTCAGCGGGTCTGAGCTCCCCACCTCGTCCAGCCCCGCGGTCCGTAGGCTGTGCTTTCCACATCACCTTTCACCACTCACAGATATCGCTGTTTTATTTGTGTTGCTTGGCGTGTTTTTTCCACGTGAATGTGAACACTAGAACCTGCTGGATGGGGGGAAAAAACCATAGAAATGTTTTAAAAATTCTTCGGGAAAAGCACTTTACTGCAACAGCCTTCCAACAGACCAGAGGTCTATGTGAAGCACGGGAATCAGCAGCCAGAGCGCTGCTCTGCCTGATGGGTCCCAGCTGGGCTGTGAGTGACTGCTGCCGTACCCTGTCTGCCCTGCTGTACACCGATGCTCATTAAAGCCCATATATTCGTTTGCTTCCGCTGGTGCTGCTGTTTAAAATACTCGCTCTTCCACCGGTTGAGTCGCCCCCGAGAAACCCGTGCTCGCAGCTCAGGTTTGCACACTCACCCCCCAAACACAGGAGTACTCGGAAGTTTCTTTCGGCGACAAAACCGGGGCGGGAAAAGGGAAGAAAACCTCGCAGGGGTAAAGAGGGTACCGGGGAGATGCCCTGACTCGCTCCTAGCCGCAGCTCAGAGGCGAGGAGCCGGCGGTCGGGGCCGAGGAGAGGACCCCGGCGGGAGGGATGGGCGGCTTCGGCAGGGGTCTCGCCGGGTGCCGCCGCGCTGGGGCGGGCTGTGACTCAGCCCCGAGGTGCCGGACCGCGCTGCCTGGAGGGAGGGAGGCAGCCTGCGAGGGAGCCCTCCTTCCCGGCGGACCTCGATCCGGAGAAATCACGGCTAGAAAAAACGAACCTGTTGCCTTCTCAGCGGACGGCTCTCCGAAGTCTTCCGTGCTGGACCGCCTGGAATGCAGCTGGAATTGTTCCCCCTGCTCTGCAGAGGAGGCTATCGCTTAATTTCCGAAATTACAACACTCCTAGCGCTGCAAAGTACTACTGCTAATCGCTTAACGAGGCACAGATCCCCATCACGGTTTGGAAATGGGACTGGGCAGGGAATCCCCTCAAAAGTTTGGCCGACGGGTAGACCGAGCACGAATTCGGTTCCCAAAGAAACGACACAAATTCAGTGCTTCGCATTTCCTTCACCCGCCGACTTCCCCCCGCTTAGGCAGGAACCCCAGTCGATATTTCTGCAGCGAAAAACTGGTCGCTTTTAAAGAAAGCAGTCCCGCAAACCGCGAATTGCGCTCGGTATATATCGCTCGATGTATTTGAACACACTCCGCCGCTCCGGGCAGAGTAAGGCGCAGGGGTGCTGAAGCGCCTTTAGGCAGCCGGGTTCTCCCCTCGAAGCGGTTCGGGGGAACAGGGGACGGGAAAGCCGAGCCGAGAGGAGCGGGAGCCAGCCCCGGGCATCACCTCTGGCGGATTCCCAAGATCCCGGGCGATCTTCCCAATTTCTCCGCGCGGATTTGTGCTCGGCTTCAGGAGGCGGCGCCGGCGTCCGGCCGAGCCCCGCGGCGGCCCCGCGGCGGGCGGTGGGGAGAGGCGGCCGGGCCGGGCCGGTGCGCGCTGCCCGCGGCGGCTCCCCCACGGGCCGCAGCCCACGGCGCGGGGCGGTCCGGGCCGGGGTCACTCTCCCGGTCGCGGGGTTAGCGCAGCTCCCGAGGCGGGTGTCCACGCTTCACGGGACCGAGAGAACGACGCTCTTTCTCACGGTTCATACAACGAAAATTATCCATGTCAGAGTGACCTGGTAATTTCAGCCTGGCGGAGGAAAAAGGCAAGGTAATCAGCCGAGAAAGATTTTCTAGATAGATTATATATTTCTCCTTATTTTTAAGGAATCCACCTCTAAACACAGTCTTTGCAATGTTACACAAATTGTGTAGCAACGATCGACGTTCCCAACGTGTGAACAAAAACAATCCCAATGTTGCTCAAAAACACATTTTGGTACAAAGCACAGAAAATTAAATAGTATCCTCTCCTCCATGGAAAAGCAGGGGTAAACTGGTGAAGGGTACGATTTTTACTTCATAAATCAAACAGGAAAACAAGCTCTATCCAGAGACTTAAAGACCCATAGACTTGCTAGACCACAGACTGCTAACTACAAGATTTTTGCCTGTCTAATACACCAGTACGTCGCATACAGAAGCTGCTTGCCGTCCAGATAAGGTGCATGCACATTGTGCAAAGAAAGGCAGCTGAACCTTTACTGGGTGGGTGCAGACAGGATGGCCGCAAGCAGAAGTAAATGCAAGCAGGACACACATGATTAATCCCGGGATCATTAAACAGCTCAAAGTCACAAACTAAAAGTTAGTGTTAGAAGAACGGAGGCCTGAGGAAAGGAAGCAATCCCAGCTCACTATGTTTTAGATTTCCTGTGGCTAGAAATAGTGACTACTATTTCTACCTATGGCAGACTACTTCTAATCAGGGTGTAGTGGTGTATTATCAGTCCACAGAACATACAAGTCGAGAAAATAAATGGACATGAAGTAAGGCTTTTAGAATTAAAAGTGTTTTATGGTCTGAAACAAGATAACTGTTTCAGTCTATATATTCTGATCTCAGTGATACCTGCCACAATGTGGCTACTAATTTTCTCTTTGAAATTCTGGCTCCACTGAATCAATCTTCAATTCTAACAGGCCAGAAATTAATTTGGGAAGCCTGCTTGGAATTTTGCCACTGACGTTTGTTGGAATCAAGTTTTTACCTTTAAGACTTTATTGTAAATCTTTACTCATAAAAAAAAATTCATATTTATTAATTTAAGCTATGCTTATCCCTATAAGTGCTTGAAATCTGTAAGCATCTCAGTTTTGAGGAGTAAAATTCCATAGGCAGCTATGGACATCCCAGATTATTAATTTTTTTTCTCAGATATTAAAATTTTGCAGAACACATGGTTAGATGAACCATAGTTAGATAAACCAGGTATAATTTTAGGTATTTCTGTCCTAAATACTAAAATACACTGATTACAAGTCCCTATTCCTTGAAATAAAACCAAGAATCCAGTTAGATGCCAGCAGAAAAGGAGAACTGAGTACCTCAGAATGCTGATCTAAAAAGACTGAATGTTAGGCCAGGATCTGTTTAAGTCTCCTCAAGATGAGGAAGGTGTTTTAAAGTTCACTTCCCTTTAACATTTACCTGTCTGGGGTTTGTAGGTATATGCCATGCTTCTTTTAGGACCCTTTCCTGAAGTTCCATACATATATTATTTACCTGTTTAAAGAATCAATAGCCTTCCCTCTTTGCTCATACAGTGTGGTCACTGCATCACCTGTGTAAGACAGTGTGCCGGTCACAGCAGTCATCTAAGTACATCCAACAGAAATCTGAGTTCAAGATCACTTCGGCGCAAGAGGATTCAAATTCACATCTCTGCATCAGTCCTGGTCAACTCTAAAATAGCACATGGAGTCACAGTCTCCTTTCAGTGAAGTTACACCGTTATGTAGCAACCAACGTCAGCTTCGTCAAGCCTCGGATAAGCCACAGGGACTGGGTGGAGTCCAACAGCCACTGGAGAACACACAGAACAGATGGAAATAGGAAAGGAAGGACAGGAATAAATGGTGAGTTTTTACAGCGGAGTATCACATGGACCAGTGTTGGCTATCCCAAAAATTCATAATCACATTGTGTAAAAGGTGAGGGGATGATAATGAAGTGACAAATATTTACTGATGCTACTAAGTCATTCAGTTAATGAAAAAGAACAGCTGAATATCTGGAGTAGCAGAAAGACCACCACTCTAAGTGACAGGGTAATAAAACAGAAGGTGAAATTCACTGTTGATACATGTAAATTTATAAGCATGGGGAAAATAATTGCAATTTCACATACATAATGACAGGTCCTGAATTTATTATGGAGTTGTGGTAGATAGTTCTGTGAAAATGTTGCCTCAGTAGCCATTAACTGTGAAAAAAGCAAATCTAATGCTAGAAATTATTAGGGAAAGAGTAGAGAACATAACAGAAAACATCACTATGTCATTGTTTCCATCCAAAGTAAACTTGAATACGTCACGGAGTTCTGCTCTTCACACCTTATAACAGGTATGTTAAAACTCGAAAGATACAAAGAGAATTGGCTAGAATAATCAAAGATGGAACATCTTCTGTACAGGTAGCAGTTCAATAAACTAAGACTCTTCAGCACAGAAAACAGATGATTACAGGATTATACGATAGAAGTCTGTCAACTTATGGGAGGCCTGGAGCAGGTGAGTAAGGCATGCTTGCTCGTTGTCTCTCTTAATACTAGAACTGGGAGTCAGGAAAGGGGTTCAAAACAAACAGAAAGAGGGGATTCTTCAAACAATACCTGTTTAAATGTAATTTCTTGTCACAAGGCTTTGAGGATGCTAAAAATTTGCAGGGTTTCAAAGAGAAACTAGAAAATTCATGTAAGAGAAATTGAGGGGTGTCCCAAGAAAAGTTGCTATGCGTTGCTCAGACTATTGTAGATTACAGCTCTTGCTATGCTAGTAATATATTTTGGAAAATATCATTACATGCTTTTCCTGTCCTACCCGTTGTTTGCTCATTGTTAGAGATAGCACACCAGGCCAGATGAACGTTTGGTCTCACTCCTACGTTGGAGAAGGGATGGGGATCCATGACTTCCATTTGCAGTCAAGTGTCCTAAATCAAAGCAACTCTTTAAAGTTGTTTCTCTGTGTGATATGTGAGAGTAGGCAACCTAGGTGGATGCAGAGAAGCAAATACAAAGAATCTACACCTTCCTCTTATGACTGACTACTTACATGTTTTGCATGAAATGTATTTTACATACTTTACATGGTTCTGAAAAGGCCAAGTTCCTCTTCCCAAGGAAAACACCTTACTGCCCAGATTAACTTGCTTATTTTTGGTGAAATTAATTTTAACTATTAGAAAGCTTCAGCATGAGAGACTGAGAGCCTTTTCCATAATATGCCTATATACCTGACAGATAAATTTAGCATAGGCATGGACTTGAATCCCCTCGAAGATGGTGGAGCAACTCTGAATAGCTGTGTCCTGGAGCCTATAACACCAGATATGACTGTCCCATATATGTCTGGAGCATCCATGCTGCGCTGTTGATAGAGGTGACAGTGTATCTCTTTTATCTGTATCTCCTTCTCTGGTTACAGTGCCAGTGAAAATGAATTGTTTGCTTTTGAAGGAAAAAATAATTGACAGAAGAGTTATGACATGTATAAAGAAAAGGACCTAATGCTCAGTTTCATAGAGCTTTAAAAGTTTTGTTTTAATGCACTTGACATTCATAATATAATCCAGAAAACAGCCATTTGCTGGGACAAATGTAAGAGGACTTAGTAATGTGACTGTAATAGCCATTTCTGTTTTATTAACCAATTGTTTTATGTAGGATGTATGATTTGGATCTATTCCCTCCTGAGCATTGAAATTAGACTTTTCTTTAACCCTTGTGGTCTTTTATCTATAGTTGCTGAGAATTTGAACCATATCAGATTAGTAAATATGCAAATTACTGTGATATTTCCTATGCTTAATAAAATGTATGGCTGTAACTGTTAGGTGCTTACATCTGACTATTATTAACACTAATGAAAAACATTCCTGGTACATGTAAGCTTCAAAAAAAATGCAGTGTAACATGCTACATGTCTGGCTGATTATCATAGAATACAATTTCTTTTTTTCACATGAATAGGGGTTGCAGGACCAGGCCTAGGAAGGGAATTGATTTAATTGCTTTTTCTTCAGTTATTTACAACAAAGATAAAGACAAAACCAGAAAACGATGACTATGATACATCTTCAAAATGAAGTTAGAGCAGGGTATACACCTGTGAAAAAGATAACATCTTTTGAGTTCCTCAGTGGGCCTCTAGTATCTTTAGCTATGACCTGTTTACAAGCCTTTTTTAAAACTCCAGAATTTGTGCCCCATTTAACTCACTGACTTCTACTAGGTTGAAAATATGGGCTGGAACTGGGCATCAAAAAGAATACTGTTCCAGATTTTACATTTGTTGTCTTCTCTGCTTTGGAAATGGTCCCACCTCTGTGGTATCAGCATACTTCCTCTGCAAACCTCCAGAAAGAAATGAAGGGAAAATATGAGGAAAAAAACTAGCCTATTAGATTGACTTTATATTGAAGGACAACAAATTTTGAAGGAAAAAATAACAAACACAAGCATAAAATAGGATAAATGCAACGTGCATGTATCAAATGCAAGATACGACAGAATAGCTTCATGCTGTTCTCTGATAATTGATTTCTAATGTAAATGAAAGTAGTGCAATAGAGTGAATATTGAATAAAGTTTCAGTAAAGGGTTTTGTATTGTGGTGCCTGGAAAATCACAGTGTAAGCAGAGGAGGACAAGAACCTCACACAGTGGCTGACCATACAACGAAATAATGTGAAATTATGATATTACCCCTTTTGCAGCAAATGAGAAAAAAAATTCATCAAGTGTGCAGGAATATGAATGAAGGCCAAGAAAGGAAATGAAAGGTCCCAGAGACTCCTATCAGCTTTAACTTACCTATGGTAATCCTATTATCAGACCATTTCTTCCTTCCTTGTATAGTACTTTTTCTCATTACTGCACCAAATTTTCTTCATTTCTGACCATGTCTCCTGCTCTGTGGTACTAACTTCAGAAGCATCCATCCCACAACCCATGTTCTCCCAGTTTGATAGTGAATCCCTGCTGAGCTCTCCTTGAGTAACAATCTGGTAACCGGTTGTCTACCCATTGTGAGGAATTGTTAGATTAAAAAAAAAGATTGGGAGTTTTGACTTTTTTTCAGTTACTGAAATGCTAAAATTTCTTCAGTGAGAAGAATTCTTTATAGAAAATTTAAACCTGCTGCCAACAGATCCACTTTTCCTAGTCACCCCTGGGAAGCGTTGCAAACACAAATCCTTTCCGGCCAGGAATTGAAAAACTGCTGACCTCAGCCACATTCCTCTGATTTGCTGAAAATTAAAATTGCCACCTGGAACTGCATCCTATTCGGTTGGCTGTGGAGAACAGAGGCCCACGCTAGTGGCAGTAATTTGATGCCATCAGAGAGGCACCTTGTGACCAGCAGCAGTTTTCTGGCAGTTCTGGAAGTAGGGTGTGGGGAGCTTTATGGCATTCATGCCAAGGAAGGCAGGATGGGATCGGCCACCAACAGCAGGCTTCTGGCTGCACATGCCTCTAGCACGATCATTTTGGCGTACAGGGTAGCTGCAAGACCTCTGCTCAGGTCACACTTTCTTCTCCTGGGTGGGATTTGGCACCTCCGAATCTGAATGTGATCATCCTGTCAGTCTGATACCCAGAGATCTCTTTGGATTGTGTCTTTTCTTTAATTGGTAGCATTATAACATCATTTATTTTCACATGATTCGGTGAAGGAAAACAAAATCTCTTTGCTTTCTAACAAGGATGTTATGCTGCTGAAAGAAAGCCTGAACTAAAACACCAAAATTATACTGAGAATCTAGTGCAAAAGTGTTGGAAATTTCCAGAGAAAGTTCCCAAGATTGCCCATATTTGGTGAAACATGATGTTACAAGTCCCAACATTTTGGAGTGTCATTTCGAAAACTCTCTATAAACCTACTGATGACACATCATAAAGAATCTGATTTGTGCATGAGCTGGGCCTATTAAAGGAGAAAGATTCACAAGCTGTGTAAGAGTAAATACTGGGCTCTTAAAATAAATATATAAGGGACATTCAATGGCTTTTACTCCACAGAAATTAACTAGGGCTTGTTGAAGGTGACTCGCATAATTCATCTTTATTCCTGCCGATAAAAATTGTTTTTACACTTGATGTCTCTTTGATTTTAAAATTTCTGAGTAAATATTTAATTGGGGTACTGACATCCAGGCAATAATCCCCCAACATTAAGAAAAAAGCCAAAGAAAGGCTAAGAGGAAGGGTAGAAATTCAAACGGTTTCTATTCAGTCTTTCTGGTGGGTTTAAAGAAAGGTTTCGGTCACTTTGACCCAATATAGCAAGGGCATTCAGAGGCCTCTCAATGGGTTCCCAAATGTTTCAATACTTTTGCTATGTTTACAGGAACATTTTTCTTTCTGGCCCACCAGCCCAAATCATGAAAACACTCCAGGATCTCCTTAATGAAAAGGACCCAGCATAACCAAAGAATAGGTCAAAATAGTATAAACCCATGCTAGTTTCATTTCTTGAGAATCTGAAAGGCAGATGAGAAGTCAAGTACATTTCTTCAGCCTACTCACTCATGAAACTGGTGGCTCCAGTCATGATCAAGGTTTTATCATACTAGATGTCAAACAGAGATAAAGGTAGAAGAAAAAAGGCATTATTGTCTTATCTTACATGTGGAGAACAGACAGAAGGAAAAATTTTGCTTAGGAACCTTGTGGTAGAATCAGAGACTGGAACTAAATCTCATGAATATTATTCCAAGCTTCGCTTGCAAGCTCCTCTTCTCTTTCATGGACTGAGCCTTTTATTTTGATATTTCCACTTAGTTCCATTCTCAGACATGTATAGATGAAAACAGCTAAAGGCTTATTAAAGAAAGTATTGTCTTGATAAAAGTCTGGGGTATTTACTGTTCCTGTCCTATTCAGAAAAACCCACTGGCACTCTCCTGAAAATAATTCTTGGGCCCAGCACAGCTTCAGAGACCAGGCCGAATTCAAACAAATTTACTGTTTCCTTTGAGCTTTTTCCGAGCCAAATATTTTCATTTTCTTACTGAGTTAAGCCAGCTAATCAGTTTTACTCACCTCTTTGAGCTTTGCAGTTTCTAATTAGCATTATCCCTTTTCCAAGGTACACTGCGTTTCAGTTCCCTGGAAGAACTGTGTCATTGTGCGTGAGGTTCGGGCGCTGGCAGATGGCAGCGTCTGGTCCCAAGTATGGATGGATGTCAGCTTTTTGTCGTTTTTTCACCCAAACTAATTAGGCAGCTGATTTCAGCTTTAGCACTGACAGTAACCAGCTCTTCTTGGCTAAGCAACTCTCTATTTATTCACAATTATTCTGCTTACCAAACCTTCCTGTCTTCTCCTGTAGAATCTGGTAGAGAATGTTTTTGATGCATTGTTTCCATTTTTGACAGACTGGCCATACAGGAAGGTGGGAAATGAAAGCAGTGAGGGATGCTGAGAGCTTGTTAAATATTCTAGCAGGCCCTCTTCCCAAGAATTTTCACAAATTGCATTGTCACCAAAATGCTTAGAGGGACCCTAATGACCACAAAGGATTCAGCTGGACCACCCAAAGCTGCAAATGCTAAAAGAAGCCTCAAGGGGCTCTTGCAGGATTAAAGCTGCTCCCCTTTTAACATCTTGAAAATCTTCTATGAGGGCCTTCCCACCATCATCAAGTAATGAAAACCTTTCTTTGTAGTCATCCAGGCACTTCAGCATCACTGTTCTGCCCAAAAGCTAGACCGGAAGAAAATATCCACCTCTAAGACTAACTTGACATAAGTGGTATGTCATAGCAGCAAGACCATTGTAAAAACACTCATATTCTCATGTTTTATGAATCCTTGTGAAATTGAATTAATGCATTACCTCGAGTAGAATTAGCACTGATTTGTGTGTCCAGCATCATGAAGAAACTACATTCAAATCTACATTGTCTGCCAAGGATTCATTTGGCAAAGATGTTACCGATAGCTTTTCCATGAATCCTGCAGTAATCAAGCTTTCCATCCAAGAGAGTATCCTATTCTAAATATTTTACAAATCAAAAAGGCAGAATACATTTAATGAACTCAGTAAGAAAAAGGAGAAATGATCTCACAAGCAATAGATACAGCTAGGTAGGAGTTCAGGAGCTGGCAATTACAAATTGTATGTACCTGGCCATAACTACAAAAACAACAAATTAAACAAGCTATAAGGAACATATATATAAAACCAGTATAAAATCAGACTGTTCAATAAAAGTATTCAATTTGCCATCATAATCCAAACTGAAAAATATTTATTCCGGTCTTTCTATAAAAATGTAACTCTTTCTCTGGAAGTATGCAATCTTAAAGTATATTAACAGTAGCAATATGGTTAATAGATATATTATTTTAAAGTCAATGTAAATACAACACAGAGAAATCTCCTCTCACCACTAGAGAAGAATTGAATATGATAAATCTCCTGCCATATGCCCAATATTGGAATTGAGGCTGTGGGGAATATCAGACAGATCAACACCCATGACCCATTTTTGGCATGGACTGTTGCATCTAATTGGCCTAGTTCAAAAAACTGCTATCTCTGTATCTCTTTTGTAAGTGAGTATGCATCATAGCCCAACAATACAGGGCAAAGAGGACTGTACAGCAGCATCACAGATTGTATAAAGGCCAAGAATCCTCATGAGTATCCGATATTTATAAAATCTTCTCCTAGCAGTCAGCCTGCATTTTAAGCTGGACAGAAGCACTCATTTTCACCTTTCAAGAGACTGCTTAGGCCCATGATAGCTCTTTCATTGTTTTAAGAGCAAGAACTTTGAAGGGCATATGTTTTGGGGGACGCATGCATTAAAACAAAAGCCTTCGGTATCAGACAGTGAATCTGTACATCTTTACAGGGTGAAAGTTTATACGGGCCTCAGACAAGTCCTTAGAGATGCAGAGCAGATCAATAAAGATAATATCAATTAACAATAAACAATACCGAATATTTAAACTTAAGAAGAACTCACCACCAAAAGGAGAAAGTTTTAAAGTAAAGAAAAGCCTTCCTTTTTCCTTATAATCTAAATCCCTTTGTAATACCTAGGCAGTACGTACTAGGTATATTAGAAGTGCAATATAAAGCGTATGTAAGTTAACAAGATATGATCACAGTGTAGTCTTAGATGACACTGTATTTTAGTATTCCCTTTTTCTTTCCTTATGCATCCTGATGCAGATTTCCCTACAAGTAGGTGAAACAGGTTAAACTCTCATTAAAGACCAATCCAGCCACATGCGTAATAACATTCTTCGTTTAAAAGAAAGATTTAGCATATTAATCGGTAAGACAAAGCTTCCAAAGCCTATATACAATCTTTTAGCACATTTGGGAAGATTATGGCTTAATGTACAAATCTTTGGCTTCTCTGAGATATCCCCGATGCCTTGCTGAAAACTTCCCCCCTGCACCTGGACCGTAGCTCATTGTGTTATAAGGAGGGTTATTTTGGCTTGGAAAGAAGAGGACTTTCATGACTTCAAACATGGACATTAGATCAAGTTTTTATCTTCTCACATAATCCTGTCTTTGATGTCACCAGACTGAAGCCTCTCAGAATAGAAAGAGAAAGCTGTGAAAAGAGGCCCAGTTAATTTATACATTTAAGTGCTGCTGTTCTAATTCGCCAGTGTAGCATTTTCATTGTTTTCTGCTTTGCATCCTAAAGGCAGGCTTACACCAGGCAATTATGAATGGCTCCTCTGAACAAATAATTGAAATTCACTGGTTGTGGGATATGGTTAAACAATCTCAGGGTTGAAGGTGTGAGGTCAGATATATTCCCAGTGCCATGACTGAAGTTACAGGCAACTCTTTTCACTTGCCTTGAAGGATGAGTATTTGTAATGCCCTAGCTTTAATTGCAGCTAATCAGGTAAGCTGCATAAGACAAATAGCAAACATGAAGGTGATATTTTGCATTCATCTTCAGCCCAAGGCTGTAGTCTTGTAAACTGTTCAAAGCTCATATGGAGGACTGCTTTACAGCTTGGAGACTATTTTGTGAGAATTAAACATGCAAAGATATATAACAGTTGCGAAAGCCTCTTTTTGCAACTGCAGCAAGGGGACAATTGTAAAAATGGGGACTGACCACTATATGCAAACACCCATGCTGAATAATTCTACTGAACTACGGTGGCGGAGCAACAGTTTTTGCAATCAATTAACTATCCTTTCCTTCAGCGGCAGAGACAGAAAAAAAAGTTGTTGAAACACCTAATTGAGTGATTCAGAGACAAACATTTCTGCATAGCTTATCCATTCCAATAATTTAGCCTCTCACAAAAGCAACCAACCCTAAATCATCCATAAATAAATTATCTACATTACCTTCTAGTGAATTTTGTAATGTAAGAATTTTGTGCCAAAAGGATTTAGTCCACAGAAACAGTGGACTGTTGTTCTCCTGCTAAGGAAAGTAAAATTGTATGTGCCTGTGTGTGCATGTGTGTGTATGGAGAATGCAGGTGTGCTGCAGAAACATAAAACATGAGATAAAACGTCAAGGTGAAAGTGTATTAGAGAATTTTTTTTGTCTCGTGATGAATGGATTCACTGAAAGAAAACATGAGTATCCAAAAGTAAAACATACATATCTTCTGGATTCAGGGATCTATACGCTTAGTAATCATTGCCACAACCAGAAGCAGAACAATTTACCACTTTCCTCAAAATGCAGTATGTATGCAGGATAAATCTTCCATTTTCTCTGTTGTCATACCAGTGGACAAATATACTTTGTCC
Organism: Dromaius novaehollandiae; assembly: GCF_036370855.1. Taxonomy (NCBI): domain Eukaryota; kingdom Metazoa; phylum Chordata; class Aves; order Casuariiformes; family Dromaiidae; genus Dromaius; species Dromaius novaehollandiae. Next base: position 27,007,417 of record NC_088132.1, read on the forward strand.
AAGGCAAAGTACAGCTAACTCGAGCTATTCAAAACTCCTGAACTTTATCTTCCTCAATCTTTTTCTTTGCCGTTTGAAGTATAAAAGGCAAAGGCTCAAAGCCCTTCCTCACAGCCATGGATCTAAAACTTGTTTCTCTTTAAAATGAAAGCAGATATGCATCATATGCATAATCTCATAAATCTGAGAGCAGAGACTTCAGAAAAAAATACCCATTATTGAGATTTTTATAATCCTGCTCCTACTACCACTTTTTGTTACTCCAGTACAAAAACTCTGTTTTTACCATGTTCTTAAATATTGTGCAGAGTAAGGTTCCACACTAAGTTTGAAGTAGAAAATATCCTTTTTGCATATAAATCTTTTTCATTCACTGCTTGGCATCTATTTTCTATTACCAGTACAAATAAATGTTATCCATATATCCATATAATGTTACACATTTTTTCCCCTTTTATAGTCCTTTTTATGGCTACTAAGGTTTATTTCAAGAGACACATTATCTTTTTTTTTTTTTTTTTTTTTTTTTTTTTTGCTTTCTAGTGTGAGGTTAACATGAGTTATAACCTGATCTATGTTTATTAGTGGGTTATGGTTCTGACTGCATCCCCATGAGAAACATTATTGGCTTCCACAGCTACCTTCCTGATAGTCATAAAACAAATATTGAACAATGAAGGAAACAAAGAAATTTTTATCTAAAATTGTGGAATGGCTGCCAAAACACAACCCAGATTCTATGCTGTGACACCTTTTTACCACTGTGTTTTTCAAATGTAAAGCTTAGACTGGACTGGCCCATCTGTGCCAGTTTATACCAGTGATTCCATGGTTTTTGGAGCTGAAGTTGAAAAACCCCTATAACAGTCAGAATCAATTAAACTCTAAGCAAGGAAAAGTCATAGCTCTGCTATTGTTCCCACCGACATCAGAAGCAAAACTCCCATCGACTCCACCAGGAGTACGATTGGTCTCTTGTCTGGGTGGAAACTGTACATCTGCCAGTTCTAAACACAGAGTTGCTGATATGCTCTTTTGCATTTCTGGCACATAGCCCGAGTAATATCACTGTAGATCACGTGTATCAGTGTAGACTACCCACTCAAAAACAGGAGAAGAGTTACCCTTTCTTTATAAGTGTAGGAAAACATTAGCATCAGCACTATACTGGTCCTTTAGATTTTCCAACATCCTGATATGAAAAAAATATAAATATTGTATATAGAGATATGGTTTATTTAATTGTAATTTACAGCCTATTTGACTGATGAGCTAATGTGACCAGACAGCAAAGCCAAGAATACAACTCTATAGGTATTGTCCTGCTGGAAACCAGATGGAGGACATCACCTTCAGCCCCCAAATGATGGAATAGAGCTTATCACTATTGTCATAAGCTGCCAGTGTTAGGTATCTCCCTGAAAGGCCTTTGAGAAATTCCATTTTGAAGAGGAAATATTTTCTATGGGGACCCCAGACACATAAATCCAGGGCTCTGGATTCTACCACCTCGGCCAGGCACATACATTCCTCTGTGAAACTGCTCCTATGTGTATTTAAGTAACACTGAAATACTTTTGCCTTCTAATACTCAATTCCCTGCTCCTTTTCGTCCAGTGTACACAGAAATTGCTGGAGATACGCTGGTGTAAAATCAGAGCAACAGAAAAATGAGTCACAACTCAAGTGAATGTGGAGTAGACTAAGGGGAGTCTTTGAATGAGAATTGAAAGGTTAGGCTGTCATCCAGCCATATTTTATGGTTCTTGTCACTCTGTATTGTTTATTTATAAGGTGAAAAATCACCTATGTCCAAATATCTGTACACCAGTGAAGAGTATGGGAATTGTCACTTCCACTAGTTCTACCAATACAATAAATTTTCCCTCTTTGTGGTCTGTGGTTGTAGCTGTGTAGTCTCCCTTTAGACCGAGTTGCCTCTGCCCCTCTAACTATCCAGTTATACAGAAAGGGACTTCAGGATGGAAACCACTCTGAACATAAGCAGGTCAGTGCTAGATCACTGACTGATATCTAGGCTTTTCAGGGCATTGATTTGTGAACTTTTAAATCTATTTATTCCAGTCCAAAATGTGGTACAAATGGTCATCAATGGAAGTGAATGCAGAGTTTTAACTAGGTGCCAGCTCATGCTCGTCTTGCACAAATATACACAGCTACAGTAAATGTCAGCAAGGGAGAATCCAGTCCCAGAAAGTTGATTGTTTGTTTCTAACTTGTGATAATCTTTAAGCCTGTGTATTTGCTAGAACTGAGCAATCAGTTATGGTCGCTTCTAGAGTTTTGAACTGGCCACAACTACCAGTGGAGCCAGACTTTTCTGTAGCAGTTATTACAAACAAGAAATCTTACATGAATAAACAAAGAGGGGGAAAAAAAGAACATGCCCTAATATTTTTCTTTATCCTTTGTAAATGCTTCTTAGTGTGGTGGTCTGATTCACGGACTCTGATGTGCTGGATCAGAATCAACTTTATTCAAGCAAGCAAGCCCTTTACCTAAGCTCTAGCCCAGATCGGTACTTTCTCGAAGGTCATGTTCCCATCATCACTCCTCCTCATTCCGTGCGGCTACTACCTTATCTACATACTGCTATTTATTCCTCCCAAGGCTTTCGGCTCCTTAACTCTATCTTGTCCAATCTCTCGCTGTCTGCCCCTACATCTTAGCATAACATCTTTCATATTTCCAGAAAGGTACTGTGGTGGTGGTGTGATTAGATAGCTAAGTTACTTTGTTGTTAAAATGACTGCAGCAATAGTATGAACAATGCCAACCGGATATCTGAGACAGCCTTGATCTGAAGAGCTTGTTACCTGAGAACAGGGGTCAGAAGGGGAATAATAATAGACAAATTACGTACTATTTATACAAATTGTAAAAAACTGCTATACACCAAATGGCCAAAGTGAGTTTTAGAGGTAAATTAAATATGAATAAGGTAGGGTTCTCATGTGTTGTGATGGGGAGCTAAAATTATGCACAAAGGGAGCTGCATTCAGAAATAGGAAGAATTGTTATATAAAAATCTGACATACAAGTTCTTGTGAGCACTAGCAGAAAGACAGCAAAGAGAGGTAATGCAGGTAAGGAGCAGCAAAGAAAACTTTGAGATTTGATATACTCCAAGGCAAACAAATGTAGATATTTTAAAAAGACATTTTAAATTCCTCTTTTAAGAAGAAGTTAGCAGCAATGCTCTGCAGAAACACTCAAGAAAGATAAAGTAGGAAGATGATCTTGTGATAATCAATATGAATGAGCAGAGAGAAAGAGAGATGGCTGTAGAAAGAGAGTATCTTGCAAATACTGATGGAAAGAGCATGCCAAGTTAGATATGGCCTGGAAAGGAGTTACAAAGTCACCAATAAAATGCAGCAATTGTTGCTCATACCCTTGCTGTCCTCATGGGATTCACTGTGGTGACAGTCACGGGAGTACAATCAAACCTCTGGCAGACTTAGATTAGTACCCATCTTAAATAAGACAACATCATAAATATGATACAGGGTGCTTTTCAAAAGGGCAGACTCATTAAGTCAGTAGCGGAGCCTGCTGAAAGACATAACTTGCAAGTGCATCACACACTCTTAAACATATGACCCCAAATACCTACGGGAAATGATAACTAAAATGTGGACTTTAAAATCTTTTACTCACACAGACAATTAACTTTGATTTCACAGACTTATACACAGATTGAGGTACACTTGTCTCTGGTTATACCAGGGATCTGAAGTGAAATGAGATTGTCTTCAGACAGTGAGGAAAATTAAAATTCTTCATTTTGTGGGAAAACTGCATCAGAGAGAATGATCTGCTAGATTTCACAAGGTTTTCTTTTTTCCCTTCCTCACACACAATCGGTTCAGTTGAACTGAACTCACAATGTTTTGGTGGTGTTGAAGAACACATTATAAAAACACAAAGAACAACAAAAGAGACTGAAAACTCAGATACTCTTGATGTAGGTACATAGAGGTAAAGCAGGCGTAAGTTTGATAAATTATGTCACTTTTTTCAAATACTGAAATCAAAGGGTAGCTTTGGTTAAAGTGAACGATGTGATGGTCCCCATTCATTGTTTTCATTTTGGCAACAATTTAAGAATGATAAGAAGCTACAAGAAAGTGAAATTACAGACCTTGTTTCCCCTTATAGTTAGTCTGGCTGTTTGAAGGGGTCTAGATGACTGTATTTTTATATTCATATAATGGCTGGATTATGTTAATATGTATGAGGATTAGATGACAAATTTCACAGAATCACAGAACAGTTGAGGTTGGAAGGAACCTTTAAAGATCATCTAGTCCAACTCCCTTGCTCAAGCAGGATGTCCTGCAGCAGGTTGCCCAGGACCGTCCGGCTTTTGAATATCTCCAAGGATGGAGACTCTACAGCCTCTCTGGGCAACCTCTTCTAGTGCTCAGCCACCCTCACAGTAAAGAAGCTTTTCCTTATGTTCAGACAGACCTTCCTGTGTTTCAGTTTGTGCCTGTTGCCTTTCATCCTGCCACTGGGCACCACTGAAAAAGAGTCTGGCCCTGTCCTCTTTACACCCTCCCTTCAGACATTTAAACACGTTGATACAATCCCCCCTCAGTCTTCTCTTCTCCAGGCTGAACAGTCCCAGCTCTCTCAGCCTTTCCTCATAGGAGAGATGCTCCAGTCCCTTCATCATCTTAGCAGCCCTTCGCTGGACTCTCTCCAGTAGCTCTATGTCTCTCTTGTACTGGGGAGCCCAGAACTGGACCCAGCACTCCAGATGTGGCCTCACCAAAGCTGAGCAGAAGGGCAGGACCTGCTGGCAATGCTGCCCAGGATGCTGTTGGCTGCCTTTGCCACAAGGGCACATTGCTGTCTCATGCTCAACCTGTTGCTGCTTTCCGGCAGGTCAGCCTCCAGCCTGTATTGGTGCATGGGGTTATTCCTCCCCAGGTGCAGGACTCTGCACTTCCCTTTATTTAAATTTGTTATTTTAGGGTTTCCAAATTATCCTGTATATTCCCATTTGACTCAAATTTCAACAAAAATCTCCCGAAGTATCTCAGATATCAGGAACCCTCAATGAATGGCCATCAGTGAAGATGCTGGTTTTGCCCAGCATCATCTCAGAGACTCCAGAACAAAGAGAAGGATGGAATTTAGTCCTCTAACTTGGAAATCTCTTTTCTTCACTTAGAGACCACCTCTTCTACTCCGTAAGATCTGCCTGTCTTCTGCCTAACTTCTGCAACTAATGTGGATGAGGTTTAACAAGCCCAAGCCGTTACCACAATACCCTGATTCATTTCTGGGACATATTGCTAAGGCAGTGGGTGAAAACAAATAAACAAAAAAGTAAAATATTATGTGACAAAATAGGCATTTTCCAGTACTTAAACCAAGACCAGATTTTAGCACTTAACCCACAAGAATAACAAAGGATCATGCCTAATGCTAAAGCAACCTTCTCTCCAAATTAAAATACTTACCTAAATTACATAATTGGCTCATTGTTCAACCTACGAGACAAGAAATACCCCCACACCAAAAAAAGCTATAGTAAGTTCTTTAACACAGACAAAACAACATTTTTTTTCCATAGTTTCTTTCCTAGGAATGGCAAAATAGTTTGTTTGAAACTAGAAGATGAAACAATGTTTTGTGTGAGCACTGCAAACACTGAAGCCTGGGTCGCTACAGATTTGTATCCTGTATTCCCCAAAGCCTGTCACTCCCACATCCCCATCTAATTTGAGTCTCAGTCTTTCATCCAGCTACCAGTCTTCATGAATATTGAAGGAATTTCATACTTTTGAGATCTCAGATTCTCTAGCAAGGTAGAGGCTTGCCTGAAATTAGCCGAGGCACTCAAGTAAAGGAAAGAGGACTGACAGATAGAAAGTATAGCCACATGAGTTTTTTAGTTATTTTGTTAAGAAAATAGGTGAACAAAATCATGGTATTAATGCCACCAGTATAACACAGGCAAAGACAGCCTGTGAAATACTTCAGACTAAACTTAAGTGGTCCAATAGGGGGTCAAATACTGGGAATTATGGATCATTGATGACTGTAGCTGTCACTTTCAGAGATGTACAGGCCCTTATAAACATTAATCAAAATATACACCCTAGATGACATCTTGTACACATGCACAGATTAAAAAGGCATGCAACTAATAGACTAAACCTTGAGTACTGCTGATGTACAATTTGCATTGATATTTATGAGAGCTTCGGCTAAATAAAAACAGTTTAAATTACATAGTCTAGTGAGTCTTACTTAAAGTAAAGCTTAGAGACTAAAACAGTCATTCTCTTTTTTAAAATTGCCATAAAACGGTGGTAACTGCAGTTGAAAAAGGGTAATAAAACTGTTGGGATATTTTATCTTGAACATACGGTCATGGTTCTAAGAAGCATAAGAGGTTGTAGACATATCCTAAATAGCATGTATTTAAAATTTTTTAAAATATTACAAGATTGCTTTCAGTTCTTGTAAGATCCGATAAATACGAATGTGAAGATGAATAAAATATAAGGTCACCAGCAAGTCACACTGTTTTATGAACTTTGATCATGTAATAGAGGTTGCATTTGTTTCTCAGATGTGAATGGAGATGGAATTCAAGATAAGATATTAATCATAATTAAACTGACTATGACAGGTCTATGGTGACAAATTCTTAACGACCACAAAGAATGCTTATCCATAATGAACTGCTTCATTCATTAATTTCCTCATTAAGAGGGCCTCCACTTAATAAGTTCAGTAAAAAGTTGATATAATATTGTATTTGTATTCTCTTTTTTATCAATTTCCACTTCAGTGGTATATTATTCAGAAAATGAAATAAATCATTTAAAACATATAATTGCTTGTATATATTCATATAGTAATTCCCTAAGCGATGCTGTGTTTATAAGTTGTCAGTGTGCATATTAATTTGTCATACCCACCAACCTCATGTTCATTTATTTACTACTAGCCCTTGAAAAGCAAGATTAAAAAGCACATGCTGCCCCTTCTTTGAAAGTTTTATTAAAGCCAAGTAGGCCAAATGGTATATTCCAATTGAATCTGCTGGTTGCCAGGACTTGAAAATTACTAATTACAGTTCTAAGTGACTTAATATGTTTGTATGCATGATTATTTATGAATAGATGTTAAGTGCTGCATAAAATGATACTTTCTCATTTCAATATTAAAACCTATTAATTGTTCAGTAAGTACAGGTTCATATGAACTTGTTGAAAATCATTCATTTACTGAAATGTGTGTCATATTGATTAAATCTGGTAATGGCCTTGTGCAGAATAAACAAAAAATGAACTTAAAATCCTAAACGCCTTCTTTCCCTCCTCCTTCTACTCCTCTTCCCTGCTCCTCACCACCAACCAGACCCTTCTATATGCCTTTATTAGTTACCCACAGAAGCTCAGATCAGCTAAGCTTTTGTTTCCCAAAACAGTAACAGCACACACACTGCACATTAGTAAGGACAAAAGTATTTTGTTCCTGCCTTTCCCCCAAATTAGTCTTTTCATCAGAAGTTGAAAGGGCATGCAAGGGAAGAGGTAACTGTCTGCTGCTTTTTGCTCCAGCAGCAGAAAAAAGAGCTGATAGCAAGTAAACAGTGGCTTTGTGGATCTTATACATATCCTTTGTTTGTAGTGCTAGTGTCTGAGCCTAGGGAAGGAGAATTCAAGATTCAATTTTAAAACTGTTTCTTTTAAATGATGCTGTTAAAAGATAAGGTGTCCTGCAACAATTTTTCTCTGTAAATCTGAAATCCTAGTGCTAATCACATATGTTCATAGAGATATGACTGTAGTGTACAGCAGAGTATGAAGAAAATGTTTCCTGGGCCCATTCAAGACCTTCAAGACCAGCTTGCTTTCCACTGAACCACTGCCCAGCAAAAGACCATAATGCATTTTTTTTTCCTGCCAAGAGTCCCACTGCCAAGAAGGATTTTTTTCTAGCAGCTAAAGGAGAGTTCCTAGGGAAGGGATGTGGTGTACACCTAGGAGCTGTCTGAGGATGGACGATGTTACAAAGCAGTAGAAAAGAAGCAATTTATGGAGTTGAAAGTTTTGAACAATGTAGGGAATTGAGGGCTGAATCTGACATGCCTTTCTGAGTACTACTTGCACTGTACCTGTGGAGAATACAGCAGAGGGGTTTCTGCCTCTGCACAGCCTCTGAGGAACGAATCTTTACACACTCAGTGATCCTAATACTTTACCACTCTTGAGCTTGGTAATTTCTGTTCTTTCTGTATGAGTATCGTTATAATCTGTATTAAGTAACTCTTTAGAAATTCCTGTATTTCTTTATCAGGTTTATGTACCACAATAGATGTAGACATGAAACATAACAGTAACTAAATACATAAAGTAAGATTTTTACATTAGAAAAAGGAATAAGCCATAAAAACTAACCCCATAGAAGTTACTGGATTTGTTGTCCTAAAGATAAATGGCCAGCCTTAATTGTTTATATAAGAACAGTTTTGACAGAGATTCCTAATCCAAAAGCTGCTTTAACTACTTTCACATACCTGAAAGCAAAATTTACCAAACTGATTCGCACATCTTCAACAGACAACTACTCACAGCTGCTCTAGATAAATGATAAATGCACTGTGCTGCAGTTACAATGAAGAACAACCAGATTATAAATGTTTCAGGTATTTTCTCTAAATTGGAGGTCACTGCAAAAAGATGTTACGATAATAAATCTATTGTCTAAACATATTCTCCTGGCACCCAGCAGGGGCCTGCTTGGGATCATTTATCTCCAGTTCATTATCTTGTCTGCGTTATTCAGCAGCCTAGTTCATGCTCAATGGGCTTCAAACAACTTTTAACAGCTGAAGTCCTCTTCAGTTTTGACTTACACTCTCACTTTGTAATAAAAAGTTGAAAGTCACTTCAATAGCTATGATGAATAAACATCATAGTTCAGTTTTCCTTATTTATTTAGAACTGGGAATGTTCAACTGTTAATTAGCTAATGTGCATGGCAAGTTTCCATTTAATCATCATTACTTTCACATTCATATATAAATAACAGTTGTTAATTCAAAAGACGTGATGCACCCTCGATATACATGTTCTTAAAATAATTGTGACAAATGGTAAATATTTTATGTATAAAGACTCCTCAATGGAAACTCATTCATATATTCCAAAATAAAATTATATCGAACTATGACATAGTTTGTTGAAATGAAACTCTGAACAAGAGTAAAGTTTCACTTGCAAATATTCATAATGCATTAATATGTAAGAGACTATGTAAAAATCTACAGGATTATGTATTAGATGATATATTCCTGAACTGTGATGAGGACATATTTCAATCTACAGGCATCAAAGAGATCTGTAATATTGGTTTCTTAATTCCTGCAGTTCCAAAGAAGCTTCTTGACAGTTGTTGGATCATATTGTCCACTTCAGCATTAATTTATGCAATGGTGGCATTCGCTGAATGAACTTTTGCTACAAGAAGGAAGGCTTAGGATTGTAGCAGCTTGCTGGCTAGAAGATACAGGTACTTGTCTTGAATTTATGAATGAACTTCTTTCTCCTTGTCCTAAGGCAAATGGATTTAAGTAAACATGAATTCCATATAGGTGAATTGGGAAGGCATTTCTCAATCTGAAATTCCAGGGTTCCCAGAGGGTTTTTTTTTCTTGAGATGGAATGAAATACATGCTTGCATTTGAAATAGCTAGAATCCTGACACACTAAATTCTTGCTAGCATACTTCCAGGGTAAATGCATAGATTTCCATGCATTCAACAGCGTAAAGTTAGTTCAGAAAAAAACAGTATTAATACAAACTTCTTTCTAATCTGTGTATTTGTCAAAGATCCTAAGACAGGCAAGATTTGCATCAGATAGCAATCACGTCTCTCCACACGGTTGTATACTGTCACATCTGGGTGTTCAATCTATTACTATCAAATCTTTTAGCTGTAATTTGATTCTTGGTGAAATGATTTGATAGGTACATAAAAGCACTAGCAACTACATAAATCCATTAAGAAAATAGCCATGTTTAGATATTTGTCACATGGAAGACTCTAGATAAATGTAAGAAAAAAATAAGTATTCTTTCATTTCCTCTTTGAGTTTGAATGATAATTATGCCATAACTGAATGAACACAAATACTTAGACTTTGGGAAACTGATGGAGTAATAAATGTGCTTAAATATCTATGTTAAATTTATCACATACTTACCATGTTTCATCTTAAGGCTTCACCACTGGGGAAGAATACATTCTGCAGTCCAAAAGTTATGTGAGTGAATGTATTACTTCATAATATTCTGTATTTCAGCATCAACAAATGTAAAATTAGTTAACTGGAGGTTGTAATTGAATAAAAAAAGGTTTTTTTGTAAGTAAAATTAATTTGTATAAGAGAAAGGAAAAAGCACACAGTTGTATTCTGGCATGCTGGCTTACAAGAACTGCCAAGACTGCATGCAAACACAGAATGGAGGTAAAAATTAAATACACAGAAGAGCTAATGAAGGTAGCTGAGGGACCTATCAAACACCAATTATTTCATCCTATGCATTTTTTACAATCAAACAATGACTGAACTTCATGTCAATACTGTTATTCCCATACTTGTTAAGACTGAAAAGTAGAAGTGCTGTGAAATAAAAGAATTTTGCAAAAAAACAGGCCCTCCTCTTTTTTCATTAAGGCATTTTCCATCAGCATAACTTCTCTCATGGTGTCATTCATTAGTATGACCACACTATGATCCTCCTACAAAGTTAGTAATTGAAGTTTCCACTTCTGTTTCCATTCTAAAAAAACATGAAAAGGAGCAAAATAGTCAAAAAAGGTTTTTGCATTGAAAAGCAGCATCAGTCAGAACATTGTGTTGCACTCTGTCTCACATCTACCTGAAAATGAATGAGTAAAATGTGTAAGCTGTGCACTGGTATTGTGTCCTGACCCCCAAAGAAGACACCTGTACTGAAGCTACAGATAACTTAATAGACTTACAGGAGTGAGTTCTCATGCTCTTACACCCAGCCTGAATACTTAACAGCACAGACAGAAAACAGCCCCAACGGAAAGAAATGAAGAAAGATACTTTAAGAACAGACATACAGAATGGGGGAAAAAATCAGAAATATTGTTGGCGGTATGTGTCCAGTAGCCAAGGAAGTCCCAGTCTATTTACTCTCTGTAAAGACATGATTTTCAGTACACTAAGTGTAATTGCCTACTGGCTTACAACAGATTTTTGTTGAAATGTGGGCACTCGGTATGTATTTAACATTAGAAATGTATGTTATTAAAGACCTGACAAAAGTAAGCCCTGGCTTTAAAACATGTTTGAGCTTCAAACCTGAGATTTCCTTTAGCACTTGACATCCTGCAGAAGCAAAAGCAGAAGCTAAAAAAATATAGTAACTGTATACACCAACACTGTTTCTAAAAGTCTACCTCCAAGCTGAGAAAGCTTATGTATCAGGAAAATCTAGAAGTATTTCAATACTGGCCAAAGGGGCTATAAGCTTTTAGCACTTCTTTAGGCTATCTTTTACAATCTTTTAGAATAGTGCTGCTAGGGAAATTCAGTCAACTAATGCCAGTGTGACTAACATGCATTTAATGGAACATCAATATCTTACAACAATTTTTTAAATTTATGTTCAAAATTATAGACATAGTTGTCTCAGGTTGTGGTAAAACCAGTTTACTGCGTAGAGATCTTTGAATAACACATGAATCCAGAGCTGTGTTGCTTTGGTTTACATCATCATCTCTCCACTGATTAAGCAATCCTGTGAAAAACTGTGATGATACCACAGTGAATCACTCTCAAGAGGATTTACATTCCCCTGTGAACTAAGAAGTTAATTTGAATGGGATTATAAAAGACTATGGAAGAGAGTACTAATGGAAATGATAGATAAACTAGAAAACAGAAGAAAGAGAGTAAAATGATGAAACGTTACTCAAGATGAGAATTCATCACTCATATAGTCAAGAAACCAATCCAGATGCTCTCGTGCTCCACTAATTTGCATTAATTACGTGATTTTCTTTTCTGCTAGAGGCAATATGCCTTCAAAATAAAGGTCTAATTTTTATTTTTAATTTATACAGTTATTGTAAAGAGTTGCTCAACCTCAAAAACAAATACCACAGCACTAGTGCAGCAGTGCCAGCAGTCGACTAATAGGCATTCTTCAGTCAAAGGCTGGTAAAGAGGAAGACCATAGCAGCTGTAAAGAGACAAATGCAATCACACAAGGAGGTATCAGCTTTATGAACTGTGGAGTCTTGACACTACTTGACATTCATTCTCAATCACCAAGCTCAGGTTTCTCCCATTGATTGAACAGTGCTACAAAATACCTCAAGTAAATGAATGGATTTTGTGTACTCATCACAGTGTAAGTAGCATGCTGCAACTTCTCAAAGAAGTTGAGTTAGCCAACAAAGTACTACATGCTAATTTATATTTGATGGCAGACATAGGCTATTGGAAATGTACCTTTCCACTACCTTTCAGATGTTCAGTTTTGAAGAAAGCACTTACTGTTTTACTGCACTAATGAAGTAATTAATAAAAAAGAAGACATTTAACTTACGGCTATGTACAGTAGCAGACCACCAGAAGTGTTGATTGCCTTCTTTCACACTTCTTCCAGTTATCACTCCAGGTAGACTCATTCAGAGGACAAATTACATCGTGTAAAAAATGGTGTGGAAAAACAGATGTTCTTAGAGCTGCATATTTATTTGGGGTAATGAGTTTGTTTAAAATCATTGTTACAGCCTATTGATATTACTAGGAAACTAGTGAAATTTCTTGTGGAATTCACCAGTCTCTTGATGAACCAAAGACTCAGACGATTAAACCAACCAGTTGGTCTAACAGAAAAGTTACATGCTTATTTCTATCTAAATTCTCATTTCTACCTAATTTGTACATGATTCAGAAAGGTGATTAGAATCTTGCAGGATCAATTGCAATGGCTATGGGACTTCCTGAACTAAATTTAATTTTGGAAATAAATTGTACCTAGTTTTCAAAACTATTCAATGGCCAAGAAACAGGTAGGAATAATAATTCATTTTCTTTGCAGATCAACTTCATAGCATTGATGGGTGATACTTTCATTTAAGACACTTCCACATTTGTGTTTTTCAAAGCACAGATTCTGCATTCTGTTACAAGTTTTGTCCATCTTTTTTACTTCTCTTCTCTTTGTGTGGAGGAAAGGATTAAAAAGCTGTTACAGATTTCACCATACAGCGGTTTCGCAGCTTTTTCTTTAGAAGGTCATGCTATGGATTCTTGAACATGTTATTACAACAGAAAACAAAATATTGTGCTTAATATTAATATTAATTAATAAAACAGTTAATTTATAATATGAATATAAATTAATAGATTAATATTAATATTGTGCAATATATAGTTTCAGCTGTTACATTTTTTCAATTTCTTTACATCACTATGACTATGGGACTGAGCGCATTGAGCTGGTGCTGTAGCAGAACTAAGGAGTTAATAGTGAGTGACAATTTTTAACATTTAACTGGCAGTTGGAATATCAACAGCTATGAGATAAGCAAATCAAATGTTCGGAATTAATAGGAAAGGAATATGGGACAGCATCACTATGTCACTGATGAACATTATTTATGTCACTGTGTAAGTCGATGGCTCACCAGTATCTTGAGCAGATAAACTGGAAAAAAATAAAAAAAGACAATGATGACAATCAAAGTTATGGGATGGTTTTGTTTGAGTAGAAACTACATAAATTAAGACACCTCAGGCTGGTAAGGAAACAGATGCAGCTTTTAAAATCATTACCAACTTCCAAGTGATTTTTGGTGACTATTAAAGCTTTTATCAAAATATCATCATTATAGTTCTTTAAATTTTAACTCTTCAAAAGATGCTGATATCACAAAAGTAATATTCAGTGACATGTGAGATTTGTTATACTTCTCTGAGGTTTTCTCTAATCCGCCCTTATTAATGTTAATAGGAAGCACCTTTTCCTTCTGCAACTTTAGCCAGATCTGTTGAGTCATTTGCTTGAAGTTGAATATGATTTCCAAAACGAATTTTAAATTATTCCAGTCAGTTGCTGTAGGTAAGTGTGCCACTCTAATAAAGAAGTGCAGAGAGTATAGTCTGTATTTACTCCCACCTTTGCACAAATTGACATTATATACAACGCCCAAGTTAAAATCTACAAATTGAGCTTTAAACCTTCTGCACTCTACTTGCCTGGTCAGTATTCAAGTCCCAAGCTGGGTTCCCATCCACTCTGCAGGATTAGAAATGGGCTGGTACCCTGAGGACAATGAGCTGGGAATACTTTTAGGTGTTCCCAGTAATCTGCATGAGATGTCAATCTCCCCTACCCTCATTCTGCAGCTACCCTGGAATCAACACACAAGGTACCCTCTGTCTACTCCAGAATCAACATATATTCTGTCCTCGTCAATGCTTTCAATTGTTGATATGTGTATTTAGAAATATCTATTTATATTTAAAAATGTGCTGGGGAAAGCTTCAGTGATGAGAATCAGTGAACAACTATCATTATACATGTGGTTTTACATTATCAGGGAATGTATTAGCCAGCTCACTGCATTATTTGTTTGGCATATGCACATCGACAACCCCTCACAGCATTAGTCTTTTCAAATGGATAAATCTGTTTGAAATGGATTAGCCTTCTTACTTCCTTGTGTTAGAATAAAGCTACCGATGCAAATGTAAATCAGCTCTTTTCTGTTACATACAACATTCAAAGCAAATACTTGCATTACAAAGGATATTGATTTGCTCTGAAGGTGTGAAGTGGTTTAGTGGGAAAAAATTCTAGTCAACACTTGCTGCCATCTTCTGGTTTTATAAAAACTCACAAATATATTTTTAAAAAGTATTTTCTTCAAGCCAGACTATTCATCCGAAATAGATTCAAAATGAAATAGCCTATTATTTTAAAAAATGTGCTACTCAGTTTCATAGCAATGTTCGTACTTCACAAGTTTTAGTTTACATAAAGTATACGTAGAGGAGTTATGACAAAATAAAAAAAGAAGTTTAGACAAAATATTTGCAATGGAATTATATTTCACAGCTACTAAAAATAATAAAAGATTTACAGTTTTTTTTCTGAGACTACCTGAAAATTTTCAGTTTATCAGAGACATAGATCATATTGTACTATATAATGCCCTATATGATACATATAGTGCTATATATATATAATGATATATATTCTTATTGATGCACTATGTTGTGTTTTAATACTACATAGAAAATTCTTATTTGTATAAAAATAGATGCTTCAACAAAGGATTATAAAGTTAGAATACATTCTGGGCTTAAGTCCTATTGACACTGGGAGCACACTGTGCTTTTGGACACTGGAAATCAGCCTTAGCACAATACTAGGAGAAGCAGGAGGGAAAATTACTAGAATTCTAAAGCAACTTCTGAAGGACAAATCAACAGGAATGCAGCAAAGGTATAAAAGGACTCTAATTTCTTTCAGGGGGATATAAAGCTGTAAATATTGAGGCCCTAAACAGCAAAATACATATGTGTAGAGAACACTGGCACAGACATCTGCAGGCTTGCTCTAAATCAGCTAGGTCTGGAAGTCAAATAGCACTTTTGTTTCTAAGAGAAGTTAATAAGCCCGCACATACCACCAAGCTGATGCTCTGGTAATCCAAAATGAGTGCAAGATGCCATACCACAATTTACGGTCATGCTGTTTTCTCTAGCATGACGGTCACTGCAGACCTGCCCTGTTCAGCTTGAAAACGGTGTTTTCACACCTAAATCACTTGGGTCTCAGTGCTCAGAGACTAAGCACTCTCCTCTCTATGTGCATACATCTATCAAATGCCAATGAAGTCCATAAAATTACTGTTATCCTGTTGCCTATGCCTTTAAACCTCTATGATTCCCCTGCTGGGATGTGAAAAGTTCCCTCAAGTACAAGTGGTTTAGGTGCATTCACTGTCAGAAGTGCCAGCCTGTCTTGCCAGTTGCCTTGAGCTGATTGCTTACCATTCACCAATCCAGATAAATGGCAAAACCCCAACCTGCATGTAATGCCACAGTACTACACTTCGGTTCCTAAGTGCCCTTTCTTTAATGCTGATGATTCCCTAAATAATGAACAGCGAGCCCGGGGCCATGTCTTGAGAAGGAGGATTTCAACAGGCACGAAGGCACGTACAGATCAGGAGTGACAAAGCTGAGTGGAGCAACTGTTATTTACCTATGACAAGCTACCCTTTAGGCATTTTTAAAGACTTGTTCTTCCAACTGCAGAGAATTGCACAGTGGAAACTACACTTGGAATAGAGACAGTTTCACAAGCAGATGATCCTTATGTGAGATCTGGTCCTCATTACACACATTTTTTTCCCACTAGGGTTCAGGAGACTCTAGATAAATAAGCCGTAACTCACTATAAGAAAAAAGAAGTGAAGAAATTGCTAGACAGAATTCTACAGCTTATTTTCAGGGATAAACCAAGAAGCAGTCCAGAAAAGTTTATAATAAATCATTAGTCTGTTCTTTCAATAGTTAGAACAGAGCTCTTTGAAAATTTAAGACAGAGAATAAAGGGATTGTAGACTTTTCCTTTATTTAGACTGTCTACAAGTTCTTGATATATTATCTCACAAGAGAACATTTAGCTCTGCAGTTGACCATGTGATGAAATATTGTCATAATATTAAAAAGAGGATGAGAGATGTAAAATAATAATAAAAATGATCATTATTCAGCTTGTGAAAAGTTTAAAGATGAGTGATTCAGAGATGTCCGCTGGTGTTGATGAATCTACTAATGTTACTACTGAGGTGGAACAAGGGATTGAATAAATGAAATGGTATGTTTACATTTGCCAGTGGCATAAAATCATATAGTATAGTCAAGACCAGAGAGCATTAGGAAGGATTTTAAAATGATCTAAACAAACAGACTTACCAACTTGTAATTCACCATTTCATAACAACAACAACAAACCTTATTCACCATCCTGAGTTCTCACTTTGGTTCCCAAAATGTTTAATTGCATGAGTGAAGAGGACAAATCATGCTAACAAAACACAATAACTTACTACAATGATGTATAAAATTCTTTGTATATAAAATGAAGGTAAAGGACAACCTTAAACTGGCTGGCATTAATTTAATGTATCGGAACATAGTAATTCCTATTTTCTGTCATACCGTTTACTGATATACAGTTTATCTCTGTCTATCTCTTTCTAATTTTTTTTCTACTTCCCTTTTTTCTTTTGGGTGAGTTTTTGCAGTCCTGTATCCAGGACAAGGCTGCATCATTTTAGCATCATTCATTTTCAAGTAAAGAAAACAATGTAAATCATTTTATACTAAAATACCAGCATTTTATAGTATTTTAATCAAAACAGCTTAAGAAAATCTTTTTCTTTAAGTTAGTAGAGTTTGTGTTTCGATAAGGTCACTGGTTTTCATTGTCTTTTTCTACATTTTATTTAAAATGTTTCTCACATTTTACTCATATGACTGATTTCACTGGAAGATGATACTCTCTGCAGAGTGGAAGAATATTTGATCCCACAAACTGCTTTAAACTAAAAGAAATTTAAACGAAAGAATATGAGGTAAAGGAGAAACAAGTGACAAACCTGCACCATGTTTTAGCACTTCCATTCCTGTGCTTCAAACAATTAAGGAGAGAAAGTCTACAGAGTAATAACTACAAGATTAATGACAATTTTTTTTAAAGCTGGGCACTTCTAACAATGGGTGCACCCTATCGCTCTTCTCAGAATCTTTAAAACTGACTAACTTATAGCAGATGTTGGAGTTTTAACTTGTAGCCTATTTCATAAAATGTGCTGCTTAGTAAATTTCAGCTGAAGCTTAAATTGTATTTTAGTTCTTTTTAGGACTATGCTTCATCAAAACAAAAATATGTAATTGAATGACAAAGGCTTTCATCTTTATTGTAGGCATGAACAGGCCAGAATATTGAATTTTCTTTCAGAGATGGCACACTGAGCAGGTAGTGCTCTGTCTTTGGACAGAGAGCAATAAATGCACACAAATAAAGAAATCAAGTGGTTTTCTTTATTTTCATTTGAACTGAAAATCTGGATTGCAGCATGCAATGTACCATAACTTAGCATCTGATGTAAATTTTATTGTCTAGACGGGCATTTGCGAAGGGCTTGTATGATAAGTAAAAAGTTAAACACTTCGACTGAGATAAATTAGTTCTTGGGAGAGAATGATGACTGGGGAAGGGAATAAGCAGGCTAATATAAGCACAGTTTTGTCTGTAGTGGGTGGGTGGTTCTGGCAACAATATCAAATAGCAGGGGACAAAGCTCAAACGAGCTGTACATGCAATCTTTGCTCATTGAAGGTGGGTGTACCTCTGCTTTTCCATTTTATTTCACTCTATTTCCCATACGGCCCTTATCTCTCGACTAATCGGCATTTCCTAAAGAGTTATTAGCCAGAAGTTATCCACTGCTTTTGTACATTTGCACTCTGCTCTAGTGCTTTTCTCATACAATAAAAGTAACTATTGACTTTCATAGGCCACCTGGGCTAGCTGGTTTAAAATGTATTGAGTTTTAGTGTCATGTGGATTTTAATTACCAAGATCCATCACTTCTCTGAATTACAGCGCAACTGCCCATACATTTTTCTCTTATGAAAAAAACTCACGGAGGAACCATTTGATACAAAAACACCACTTGAGCCATGGAGTCTTGGTATCCTCATCTATAGCTGCAGAGTGAATAACAGTGCAGAAAGATTATGAAGGGAGACATAGCAATGATGGCACTCGTCCATCCAGAGTGTATGGAGCTGTGCAAGTTGATTCCCCATTGCAGCATGGGAAGTCCATGTCCAAATGGTACCTTGAAGAACCACTCTGCCATGACCTCTCTACAGATTACAGTATGAATGGATTTCTAAAAGGGCAGTCAAATGTGGCATTAATCTCTAGGACTTCTATAAATTATTCTGGGTGTTTGTACTGGCTTCCTTACTGTGCAGACAGAGGCAAATCTAGCTACAATGACTCATACCTTGGCAAGAAGGTCCAGCTTCCTTTGTGGACTTTTGTCTATGCTACCTTAGGATACTAGAGATGGGGGAGATCACACAGACTTGCTCTGCCTGCTTCCATACAGAGGTGATCCACTCACTACTAGATGATTGCTGCCCTGCCAAGGGTGCTTTCTGAAGGCCAGTTCCACCTGAAGTACAACTGTCTTTGTGCTGTAAGTATTTAGCTTTACTTAGTGCATAGTCCCGGTGACTTTTTTTACTTTAAAAAGTGAGACAAAATAACTTCAAAATTATTCACGTTAATTATAATTATCTTGTTGGGAATACACTACTAGAAAACACATATTCTTACCACGACTATGCTGGGAAGTCTACGTAAATCCACTAGATGGTGTTGTCTCTGTCATTTAACAAAGAAGGCTCTCCAACTAAAGCTCTGAATGTCCTTAAAATTAATAGCTAAATTGCTCACTCACTCTGATTCCTGAAATGCTGTGAGGAAAAACCCCAAGAGTTAGGTTCAGTATCAAGAGGTTCTATGATAGCTAAGGCTTCCCACTACTATTTGGGCTTTCCTGATTTATCAAGCCACTCTCATTTTTTCCATATGTAGTCCTGCTTTTTAATGTATTTTTTCTTTTAATATATTCCTATGTTCCATGATAAATGGGACATTTAAAAATATGAATACTGAAAAAATAGTTCCAGTAATGCACTCTTCATAAGGAGAAGTTGTATCTTTGATTAAGCCAATAGATACAGATGAAAAAAATATTCAGTCACACAACCTGTCCTTCAGATTGGCCACTGCACACTTCCTTTCTCTCTTGTCTCCCTCCCTCTTTTTTCCCCTACCAAAAATCCCCAAAGAAATGTATTTAGGAGACTAATCAGTCTTACAGGCTGGATCTAGCCTATCAACTACCATTTGACTGTCAGCATCAGGCCTGTACAGCTGCAATTGCACAAGTATATTTTTTGGTCAATATTCATAGTACAACAGAAGTGTGGGTGCAGCATAAAATGCATTGGCTGCATTGAGGGCTAATGCTTAATTAAAGACTTAATTAAAACACAAATAATATATTTAACTATACAGCAGGTATAAATAGGAGCAAACTGACCACACAGATGTGCTGTGCAGGATATGCAGTGTAGTGTAGATATGTGTCTCCGCAACAGAGTAGAAATGTACATTGCCGCTCTGCAAACAGAGATGTGCTTCACTTGCAGAAGCTAGGAGGAAAGCAAAAGATGAGGATGGCCTATAAGTTCTGTGAAGTGATTCCTAAAAATTGAGGGAAAGAATTATCTATCTGTGGTTTGTGTCAAAAACAGGTCCGGGTTATACAAAAGAGCAGGCAGAGCATCAACATTCTGAGCAGTTCTGTCAACAGCATTTGTATCATATAAATAATTTTATTAATATTGGTTCCTCTTGTGTAAATCTGCCATGTCAAATAGAGACCATTTGTATTTCCAGCATTCACAAGTGCCCTACTGGGGGCCCTGAGGCCATTTGTGCTGAAATCAGTGATAATCTGTTTATTTGCTGATAGGAGGATCAGCTGCAATAATACTAATGCTCCTCTTCTGAAGATAGATAGCAACAACAAACATTACTGTAAAACCTGTAGCTGTTTGGGAAGCCAGCTCTTAGTTGCTGTCTGAAGTGTTGGGGCCGTTTGGGAAGTACCAGTTTTAAGGTGAGTTGGTAAAATTGCTGCATTTTTTCATGTTTCTGATTTCAACAGGAATTCTTTAGAGAGTATCCCTTTCCCATATTGCAGTCACACAGAAAAAGTAAGCATCAAGCCAGAGCTACAAATTCTTGTGAGTTATAGTAGAAATACAATAGAAATAGGTTTGAAATGGGGCTAGCAACTCAAAGGATGAAAGGTCTCAATATTTCAAAAGATTTAACAGCAGAGCAGTGGTCATACCATGTGTGCTCAAGCAGTGTACTCCATTCACTCATCCCTCTTCTCTCTCATTTTAAAATTTTGGTTTGTTTGATACAACTTTATCATAAATGATACATTTCTAGAGAATATTTGGCTTCAGTGAGATGATATACTTAAAACAGGATAAAAAATGTTCTGATCAACTCCAATAACCAAAGACTCCGAAAAGGGTCTTGCCCAGTACGGCAAGAATTAAAGGTGGAAAAATGGCTTCCCAAACTCTTCACAACAAAGAAGGGCTTCTTTATCTGGGAACCTTTTGGGTGGCCTAGTGGTCTTTCATGATATACTTTTATTTTTTTTTAACTGTAAATCTTTTAAAGCTTCTTGTTGAAGAACTACTGCTATTATTAACAAGTTTTTTAAGTTTTTGTTTGTCTGACCTTGTTTTGTCAGCATGGCCTATATTTTATTTTTATAGGTATATGGTTAAAAGGCTTCTCCACACTGTCTCACTGTCCTTTCAGATCTTTTTCTCTAGGCTTGCTTTCAGTCTGGCAACTCTCTGTAGTGTCTCAATTTGCAACAAATTCTACACAACCCCTCAAGCAAAAAAAATCTCTCCTTACATCACTTACGAAACCTAGTCTGCTCTGAGAAACACAGATAAGCTACAAAGGTGATGGAAACTGCTTGAATTAGAATTATTTTTCCAGATAACAAGGTAGGTACTAAATTTAAATATTTTAAGATTAAATTCAAGTCATTTTAACATAATATTTAAACTCCCTTATTTGTATGTGCTTACGGTAAAAGAAAGTGGAAGGAATATAAGTGGCTTGAAATAGCATCCTTGGTATCATAGACAGCAAGTTATGCATTTCTCTCTTTTTGCCATATGGCACCTCTTCAGCTAATGAAGGAAGCTCCTACTTTGTGGTCTCTTTTCGGTTAATCATTTACATGTAGGGCCAGATTTTTACAGTCATTTAGGCACCTAAAAATAGATAGTTGATGGTACTGATGTGAGCAATAGCAACTCAATTCCTGCCAGGAGATATCAACAAGAGAGAGCAGTTCACATCTCACAAGGGATAAGCCAGAGTTTACGCTGTTAGGGATCTGGTGAATTAAACTTAAAAATCTAAATCATGCTTGCCCTGAATGAATGTGTTCAGAGGCCTAATGGACTTTTAAAATTTCTGTTTTGTCAGACTACCTGAATGTATTTCTTTGATATCAGGAAGAACATAAATATTCTCCAGCTTGTACCTGGAACTGCAAGGATGAGGATTAAAATGATAAGCAACTCCCTGAGTTTTCATAGCATGCCATGACCACAAGGTAAATTCAGGAGTGTTTTTGTCTCTGTTCCAGACTCAGCAGTTTAGGCACCCGACTCAGTACTTTGCACTTCCTTGAGTAAGATTACTACACTTTTCAGTGGTTACTATTTGCTGCTTGTATAATTGATGCAGTTTAGGACAAGCATATATTTCACCTTGTCCTGAGGAAAGGACTGTTTAAGTACAGCAAATACCTTGTTGCAGCATGATTCGGCTGACTCTGAAGGAGATTTCAAACTGGGTGGCTCCGAAAGATTTAGAAATAAGGCATCCCTGTGGTGTGTGGTTTCACTGCAGGTATGAGTGCATTCTAAAATAGCTCATGAAATGATTAATGAATTTTGGCATCCTTGCTAGACCAATGGAATTCTGGTTTTGGGTCACACTAAATGAGGTTCACAGTCCATCTTGTTTTATTCACCACCCTTCTTATTTCTTAGTGCTTTCAGAATGGCATTGGCTTCATCTGCAATATGGACAAAACAATAACAAGCGCTGTTGTATTTATGAACATGAACATAAATGGATTGGTGGCAGTATGCTTAAGATTATGTGATATCACTAGACCCTGGAAATTAGAACTTTGTGAGGAGGATAAAAAAAATCCAGAAACTTCTTTTTCGTTGAGCAGATTCACTCACTGGACCCCCAATATGGGACTCAGAGCTGTCAGCAATTGTCTTGTAGCAGAGGATAGCACCATACTCTGAAGGTGACCAGATGTCCTGACAGACCTTTGAGATGTTGAGTCATTTCTGTTGAAATTTGAGCAGTGTTCAGCCAGCAGTAAACTATCCTCCTGGCATCCCCCTTCAGCACAGAGAAGTCTGTGGCCTCCTGGCTCAGCCTGAAGTATGAGCTAGGAGCCCAGAAACCTGGTTGCTAATATTCAGCCAGCTGTTAAACAGTTTTGCTACCAGTAAATCTGAATGCTGTTGGAGTTGATGTTATGAATCCGTAAAGTGCCATTGGGGTAGCGAGATCTTTGATCATAAATTTGGGAAAAAAGCAGAAGATTATTAATGGACTTCTATGGGGATTACAGGAATGCACAGAACACCAGTTTGAGTGGAAAATCACTGTCCACATGGCTCTGATTGTATCATAGGGAGAAATTTTAGTTCATGTTTTTGGACAGATGGTCAGCAGATACACCAGTTTTTGATGAACTCTATTCCTTGCTTCTCAGCTACTGCTACTGCTCCAACTGGGCTTGAAACTCCGCTGCACCTGCTGGTGCTAGTGAGTTGGGGGGGCTGACGAGGGATGAGGAGTGAACCCCATTGCCTTGGTAAATCTGTGAATGTTACAGATTTGTAATTAAATTGGAGTTGCTAATAGGAATCATATGCTTATCCATGGCCGTCCACACTGGACCTAGTAGTTTATAAACAGTAAAAAGTTTTTCTCAGTAGAGCTTCAAGGACTAGTTGACTGCTGTGGAGATTCACTAGTATTTTGTACAGGGGAAAGAAAGATCCACTCTACCAAAAATTTTTTTACAGGAACAAAGTGTAAATTTTATCCTGTTGATTTATACGAATGTCAATCTAGGATACCTCTGTTTCCATGACTTACGAATGCCTTTTGCAGAATATCTGAATAAGACAAAGAAACTGTTGAGCTTTGGACTGACAGAAGAAAGTTAATTTGGAAAATTGGCTGGTAGAAGACAGAGGATGCATGCTGCCAAAGCCCAGCCTAGGGAGCACACGTGGACAAGAGTAGAAAATAAACATTTCTAACAATTGGATAAAGATCTTTAATGACTAAATAGAAAGGTAAGTGACTCAGGCACATCATAAAATGTGCTTGCTCACACTGTTCTCTGGGGACAACTTATAAATGTCTTGCACAAAGCCAAATATATTTCTTATAAAAAGATGGCTGCGTAAATGTTCTCATGTCTGTGTATTAGTACATAGACTCGGTTACATTTCATGTGTGCAAGTTGCTGATTACATTTTGGTTTTTTATTAAAATGTCAACATAAATTGCTTCTAATGTAGTGTTTAATTTTATGTTGTTACTGTGTCTATTACTATGAAATTGCTGCCTCACAAGAGGAAAAGGAGTTAAAACTGAGAATTATAAATGCAGAAATTGTAATTTCTTCAAACAATACATAGTAAGCTTGGAAGGAAGCTAAGTACCAAAATGATGGCATGCTTTTTCATCATTATTATCCTTCTTCAGTCTCTCTCTCCCCCGTCTTGTGTTGATAAACAAAGAACAACAACAATGATGCTCATGGTAAAGTGTGCTTCCTTAAATCAAGCTACTTCTTTGTAAACAATTAAATTCTGCATGTTGCAAGGAGGTGAGGCATCAATGAAGCAGCAGGTTGTGCGTGAGTAAGCAAATACATGCCACAGTAAAAGGAACGGCCAGAAAAGAGCAGGCTATGTGATATGTAGCACTGCCCTATTACTATAAAAAGGAATGAACAAGCATATAATCTCTGGCAGTCTCCCCCTTCATATTTCCCCCAGTGATTAAAACATTCTAATTAAAATGGTGTAATATAGTACATTAGACCCCAAAGTTCTGTGATAGAAATTACAAATTGAAGAAAACTCATGATTTAAAATGTAGTTATTATATTCTGAGAAATCTGTATTCTGAGCTAAAGAAAAACTCTTTTCTGATACAGAATAAGTATACTCTAAACACTTGTCTGACAATTGATATTTCAAGAATCTCAGAGTACAGCTAGAGCCAGATATGAACTGATCTTTCATTTAAATACTTGGGCCTAGTTAAAAACCAATATTCAGTAACATCACCAAGCTCCTACCCTCTCGTATTTTTTTTTCCTTTGAACCTGTGAGATTTACAGTCTGTGTTTCATAATCATTTTGGTCTGACTCCTTGTTTTACTGCTTATGGATCCATCTCTCAGGAGTCTTTCTTCCTACATCTGCTTGCAATCTACCTCAAATTAACAAGTTTACTATTTTATGCTTTTTTTTCTAGTTTTAAATATTTCCTACTTCAGTTGCTTTTTATCACAATGTTTTTACAAGCATTAGCAGAAATGAATCTCCTACAATATGCCTTTAAAATTTATTTCTTATTCTTCACTCTTCCAGAAGCTGATGAAGAAGAATTCACGTTCTACATGACAAAACTTCTCAAAACACTTTTTTGAAGCTTCAGAAACTTTAGGGTTATATTTAATTCACTTCTGGTAAGAAATCAAAGAACAAAAGAAATAGCAATGTCGTTTTTCCACTTTAGAAGCCACTTGAGAAATAAGAACGGTTCCTGTCAACAAATATTAACAAGAGAGAGCTCACATCTAACACGGAACAAGCTGCAGCTGAAACTGTTCCAGTAGCTTTTTTTTCTTTCAGAAACATTACTAAGCATGATTCTTTCTTATTTACATTTGCATTTCCACAGCATTTTAAGTCCTTTCACTTTAATGAATTGCTGACAAATAACATCGGCGACAGGTGTCTGGGGCAAAAACCGCTTCTTAGTTTTCCTTATGGTCAGGGCATGCCATAAAAAATTCTGGGATTGCTCATCAATAAAATAACTTAGCTTTAAATCTTGCAGCTCCAGGAACAAGCTAGAG
This sequence comes from Dromaius novaehollandiae, assembly GCF_036370855.1. Taxonomy (NCBI): domain Eukaryota; kingdom Metazoa; phylum Chordata; class Aves; order Casuariiformes; family Dromaiidae; genus Dromaius; species Dromaius novaehollandiae. The sequence continues at coordinate 27,033,371 of NC_088132.1, forward strand.
AATAATTATATTCTTCCTGCCATGGTGAAACAAATGTGTTCTGGTGGCTTGGCTGAACAAAAATCTTTTAAGTGCAGTAAGCCTGTGAACACATTCACTCAGGGCAAACATGACCCAGATTTTCAAGTGTTATTCAGCAGATCCCCAAACCAGTAAACTGCATGGCAGTCAGCTGCTTTGGAGGAATATCTGAAATTCAACGTGGTTTAGTCATGATGCTAATATTAGTTCAACCACTCTCAAACAGTTAAAATATTAACAAATTCCTGTATTTGCCTAGCCTAGAGGGGAAAATGGGATCTTTCTTCAGAACAGTGTGCTGACTAGGAGATTTAAGCTCCCCAGGAAAAGCAGCTTGATGCCTTAAAAGACATACGAGCCAGCCAGCGGCGAAAACGCCCGTATTTCCCTAGGAAACGTTAAGAAGTGACCACGATAAACAACCGATCCACCCCAGCCCAACCGACTCCCTACCCCGCCCAACTGCCGTAAAGGCCGCGCGGGCCCCCGCCCACCCCAACGCAGCGCGCACGCGGCTGCGCGCGGAGGGCGGCCCAGCGCGCCTGCGCCACAGGTGGGGGTGAGGGAGGAAGGGCGGTGCCGGAGCGCGCGCGCGCGGCGGGGCGCGAGCTCCGCGTGCCCTGCAGGGGGGCGGGGCGGGCCCGCGTCTCGCGGGAGGGAGGGGGAGGGGGGCGGGGCGCGGGGCGCGGGGAGGAGAGGGGCGGCGGCGGGCGGTGCCGCCGCAGTCGGTGTGGCGGCGGCGGCGGCAGCGGGGCAGGATGGTGTTCGAGTCGCTGGTCGTGGACGTCCTGAACCGCTTCCTCGGCGACTACGTGGTGAACCTGGACAGCTCCCAGCTCAAGCTGGGCATCTGGGGAGGTAACGAGCTGCCGCGGCCCTGGCCCCATCCCCCCACCCCCGCCGCGGCCCGCGGGCTCGGGGCCACCCTGCCGCCCGCGCAGGGGCGGCGGCGGCGAGTCCGGCCGTGCAGGCTGGGCCGGGCCGGGCTGGGCCCCGCCGCCGCCGCGCTGGGCTCGGTGCCCGCGGCTCTGCCGCCGCTCCACCTGCCCTGCGCTTAAAAATAGTGCCGGGGGCGGGGCGCGGGGCGGGCGGCCGCTGCGGCGCTGCCCCCGCCGGGGCGAGGTGCCTGGCGGGGGAGGGGAGGGGTCGTGCCGAGCCCGCGGGGGCGGTTGGGGGGGGGGGGGGCTGCGCCGGGGCAGGTGGGTTTTTAAAAAAAAACGAAATGAAGTAACTCGAGGTCTGTACCTGTCGATTTGAGTTTTATTTTTCCCCTCATATAAATAATATATCTTATTTTCTTATTTTGCCTCGAAACTTAAATTGGCGAGGAAGGCTGTGGATATTGAGATCGCGCGCCGTGCTTATCCTGCCGGCAGAAAGTTTCCTGCAGGCTGCCCAGAGAGCTTGGCGCCGCCCTAGGTGCAGAGCTGAGAGCCGGATTTGGCTTGAAACGAATGTGAAACCGAACTGGCTTTATTGGCTTTCCTTTGCCCAGAAGTAAGAAACTAGATAGAACCACTTAAGGTTCTGATGGCGTTCCTGTGTCAGCGCCACACTGGTGGAAGTGCCAGTCTCACCTGCAGGCAACAGTGAAGTGCAAAAGGGTTGCTTCCTTCTGGTGTTGTAATATGTAAGCCTGGAACAGTTCTTATGTTACATCTTTTACATTAAAGAATCAGGAATAGAAACAGATTTTTGGGAGAGTGTGTTAGGTGTTTCTGAATGCTATGACCGACTCCTTCTTGTCCTAGGTGAGGTGTGCCATAGTATATAAAAATAAATTAGTGTCCAAGTTCTGAAGGGAGTAAGGTATTCTGATTAAATGTGCTGTTTGGGGATTCATTCAGTAATGTAGGTATGAGAAAACAGGAATTAAGATCTTTCCTTCTGGTATGTCTGGGAAAGATAAGAGAGCATAAAGTAACTAAGACGCATAAAATTAGATGTGCGTATGGTGACCACTTCTACACAGAGTTAATTGTACTTTCCAAGTATCTGCAGCATTAGCAAAAGCAAACAGATAGCTGAAGTCTTTTTACTTGTGTGTTCATATGTGTGTAGGTGCGAAGCTAGCATCCTTAAGCTATTCCTTACCTAGAATTCCTTTCTTAGGTATTCATATCTTGAATTAGATTCTGGAAGCTTCTCCTGGATTTTTTTTTTTTTTTGCAACTTAGACATTTTTGATTCATTCTTCTGTTTTCTCAGATAGTGTCTTTGGTTTCCTCTCTGCTGTAATCTTCCTTCAGACAGTCAAAGCGTTTGTGGGATCTCTGCAAAGTTCAGTCTCTATACACAGTATTAAAAATGCAACAACACATGTAACTGCTAGAGGGAAAGTATTAATCATTTATCCATAACATTAGCTAATTTAACATATTTATTAGGGATTATTTGCATCTTAATTGAAAGAACTGAGTTATTGCATCTTTTGGCAAAAAAACCTCAAACTATTTGTTTGACTTGTGAACTTAGTAGTTCTAGAGTCAGCACTTAAAATTTCTTTATGGTCACGGAAGGCAAGTAAAATATTTAATGTAAAACACAGAACATTCTGTAGAAGTTTTGGACAGCCATTATATGCTACAAAAAGTTAAAAGGTTGTATTTTCCTGCTCTGCAAAATCTCATCTGAGATTACCCTTAGCAGCTTGTGATCATATGAGGCAGTTCTTAATGAGATAGGAGTATGTTTGCTCCCTTGCTTTTTTTAACTAAATAGATATCAATAATTTTTACTTTGGAGTTTTGATATTCAGCTCTTATGCTTTATACACATGTGGAGCTTAACTTCAGGGTTTTCTATCATTTTCCCCTTAAATAGTTTTAATATTTCAGAGGCTTTAGAACATTTTTTCTTTCTATGAAATGCCTTTTTCCTCAGTGCAGTGCCTTTGCTGTGGAATGAAAATAGTTTTTCTCTTTACAATTTGTATACTTACATAGCATGGAAACAGATGTATGAAGCTGTCTTGTTCTGAAGTTCCCAGAACTGCAGTGCAACATTGTTGAAGCATCATCTGTAATTTTTGATCATCCACTGCATCATGCTTTCCTTGTGCATGCAACTTAAACTGTGTTTAATGGTGTGTACATCTGCAATATTTATTTCATTCCAAAGATTTTGCAGGACCTAAAACATACATTCATTGAATTAAAGCGTTACTACTGTATTTCTATGGAGGCCTTCATTGAGGAGTAAATCCCTACTGTTGCAGGGTATATAATGTCTTAATCTATTCCTTTTGTTGGCATCCTAAATTACTGTTGTGGAACTGCATTCATTCATTCATTCATTCCATCTCCCTGTCTGTCTGTCTGTCTCTGTCTGTCTGTCTCTGTCTGTCTGTCTCTGTCTGTCTGTCTCTGTCTCTCTTAGTTTTAGAAAAAGTGGTGCAATTCTTTGACTTAGTATTTTGTGTAAAGTTAATGCATGCCACGCTTGTGTACGTGCCATGATTTCAAATATTTACGCAGTGATTAACAGCAAAGTTTTCTTGCCATAACAATTGGCCAGTGCTTTCTGAATGCTTTAGAGTACTGTACTGGTGCTATATATTCATATCTTAAGATTTAAAAAGTATATATTTTTTTTCACTGCTGAATGATTATATTCCCAAGGGAGGGTTTTTTTCAGATGCTGTACTGAACAAATTATGTCAAACTTGTGATATTCTATAGTTAGCCAGTTTAGATTAAGGCTGATAACCTGCTGTGGATAGCTTGTGAATGTATAAAGTTTCCAAATTTACAGAAGAGGAAGCTATATTAATGAACATGCTTAACATTCATTTCAGTTTTGCATGATGAGAGAATTCAGTATGTCATAGGAAAGCTATTCAAATTCAGTCTGTGTTGTAAAGTTATGTAACACTGCTCCTAACAAAACACGTGTACAGGGTACCATTACTTTAGTAATGTTATAAAATATGGGGGTTTTATGTTCCTCAGAACATAAACAAGAAACCTCAGGCTGAATGATAAAAATGCAAACTGTCTCAATATTAAATGAATATTGGAAACTCTAGAAGCAGTCTTGGTTGAATTGCAAGAAAGAGCTCAGTGACCTGAAATCTTTAGACAGTACAGAAAGTAGAAAGTAGGTCAAACTATAAATATGAAAAGGTAATCTGAACATGCAAGGCCAACATAGGAAAGGTCAAGGCTCAGATACAAATACAACAGGAAACAAAATCATGTTCATAAAGAACTTCATTAATACTAGGCCAAACAAAAAAGTTAATCTGTTAAGTAGCTGTGAAGGAAAGCTGCTGAATGGATGATGCTGAGGAGGCCAGTGTTTCAAACTTCTTGTTCTGGTCTTCACTTAAACAGCTGCTTTCAGTGGGCTACATTAATGAACGTATAAGAACTTTGCTTAGGAAAAGCAGATCAGATGAGTGCTTAGATAAGTTAGATATTTTCAAATATTCTAGATCTAATACAGTTATATCTGAAGAGATGTTTGACGCAATCTGAGATGTTGACAGTTATCTTTGAGGAAACAGTGGAGCATGCAGGCTAGGTTTCTAGAAACTATGAGAGAGAGCAGACAGTTGTTTCACCAAAGTCCATGAGGCTAGTCTTTTCTTTTGGCTGAGCCTAAATAACTTTTCATTCAGTGTCTTCGTTCGACCCTCAGAAGTGCACTTTAAGATACCTAATTCTTGTTGACTTGGCACACCTACTTATTAGATAATGCCTCAAGCATATGTTACTTAACATAGTTTGGTATTAGGGCAGCTATGCTAGCTGCACTATGTAGGCAGATATTTGGCACAAGTTTATGGGCACCCAAACACTTCTTACCTACTTTTTCCAGCTACACCTATTGTTCTAATAAAAGATTACTTCCTTTACATACCTTGTCTGTTGGAAGATAGCTGTTGTAGGCCATTCAGGCTGTCTTTAAAAATGCCTGTGAGTAACAGTGGATCACAATTTTTCTGTTAAGATTAATCTGATGGACCTCTATCATGAAGAAGAAAATGCCCTTTTAATAAGAAAATCTGCTTCTTGTTCCATAAGCATTTTGTGATGTGTTTGCAAAGAACAAGTGGAAAGGAAGCAACACAATATTGCAGATGGTTTTCAAAACGCACAGTGAGTATTCTTTACTGTGCTGGCTGTTCTAAGGGAGATGCAGTCCAGGTTGCTGCTTTGAACTGAGGGTTGGTTCCTTTATAGAAAAGCAGGGCCTCTGTGGTCTAGACACTCTCTTGCTTCTCATCAATGTTCTGCCATCTCCGACACAGAAGCCCCACAGATACAAATGTTGATATGTCTTTGGCAACTCAGAGAAATATTGTACTATTTGGTGCTCTGCTGCTGGTGGCATTTGGTTTTAAGCAATAAAGTATACAGCTGCAGCAAACACAAGGCAACTCTGAAGTGTCTTAAAGAGCAGAGTGCTTTGTCTCTTTCAGTATTAACTAGGCCATTTCCATGAAATGGGAAGTTCAGTGGTTGGTTAAACTAATAAGAATAGCAGGTATACATACACAAAATACAACTGCACAGTTACGGAGGTGATAGTTCTTCCTATTGTATATGAAGCACCTTGTACTGTGTGGATTGCTATTGTGTCAAGGAGATTTTTCGAACTTCTCACTTTTTAGGGTGGCTGCCAAAAAGTTGATCAGTCTATTAAGCAGTCAGATTTAGTGGTGAATGCCTAATAGATGGCATATCTGAGCACATGCTTGCTGAAGATATGAATACAACATGTGCAGGTGCACCTGAACTGGTGTTAATTTAGTGCAGATAATTCACAAGGAAGATACCCAAGACTGGAGTCTGTGCCTGGTAGTTACTGAAACAAGTGATTCTCCACATCCCCCAATGGAGAGCTATTGTAGAGGCTATATTGACATAATTTTCATCTTATCAATGGAAACTAAATTGGTAATAGTCTATATTTAAGACAAAATTAAAGGAGTCGAGCACCTGATTGGTCATCTGGCTAGATATTAATGGGGGCTCTACAGCATTTTGTGAAACTTTTCTTTAGGTCCTAATCTACTTTTATTTGTTATTTGACAGCTTGGGGGTCAGAGGATCTAGAAGGAGATGCTGGGGAGAGAAACAAGTGCCCAAGCCTCCATAGTGACTTCATGCTTCTATTATGTAGGGAATTGGAAAGTTTGGTGTTTAGGGTATAGCAGATAAAAGCATTCTCTTACATATTAGTGAAGTCATTTGAACTGACTGAGAGATGAAAAATGTCTAGTAGTTTCTACTGCTTTTTGTGAGCTATCTTACAACAGATGTCAATAGATGAGGTAGTTGGCGAACACTCAGATCCTGGAAGACTTTAAGCTTGTCTCCGGAAGGTATGTTTAAATCGGAATAATTAACAGTGCAAACGCAGGCAGAAAATGACTGGCAAGGCAGCAGTTTGTGGAAAGTGATGAAAAGGAATCACGAGCTGAACTCAAATCAGTAATGTAATACTGTTGCAAAAAAGCAGAAATTATACTAAAATATGCGAGCAAGAGTATTGGTTTCTGTCAGATATCAGGTAAGCTGTTTTCAGTTTCTGATGCCTAACATCTTTTCTTTCATACCATTTTTCCACCCCTTCCTCCTACCCCCCTTTATTTACAAGGACAGCAGAGATGTGATGAATCCTTAGGTTAAAACACTAGGATTTCTGTGTGGATTAATCTCCCCCCACCACCCCCACCTTAACTTTTGTTGACATCCATAACAATTTTTAAGTTAGGCCTCTTTTGGAACCATTTGGTTCACCATATGTATCTTATTTCCTATGTCCCTATGAGTGACATCCTTGGTAGTAGACGTTTGGTCATGCACTCAAAACCTAACAGCTATTTTGAGTGTATAAAATTAAAACTATAAACCTATTTATTCCAGCATTTTGACAAATGTTTGATTTTTTTTGTTAAATTAGTTAGACTATCCAGATGTAAGTAAAGCTAAGAAGTTGCTTCATTTGTAGCCTAGATAAATCTTAGACTTTACTATAGGTATTTATAAACATTCTGGCTTTTATTACTGCTTTGGCTCTAAGCCTACATGTTTAAAGCTAGATATTCGCACAACTCCAACTGCTTGCACATACAGTTTTCAAAACGTCTTATTTGGACAGGTTTTTTACTCATCAAACAGGGTTTTATCCAGGTGCATTTCTGTCTCTTCCCCCCCCCCCCCAAAAAAAAAAAAAAAAACAAAAACAAAAGCAACCAAAGCAATGGAAGGGGGGAACTGGATGTATTTTGAAATTTTTTCAGTTAAAATCCATTTGCAGTGCTCCAGGATAGTAAAGTTCAGTAGCCACATTATAGTCTAACAGATCTTGTTCTGTTGTTTCCCTGCCTGTGTTTGCGAGGGCAACTTAATGTTTGTAGCAGAACACTCTGGGTATAGTGCAATTGCACTTGCAGTTTCATGGCAAGTAAAACAGCTGAGTGTGATAGAGACTAACTTTTTGCAATGAAGGAGAATACTGACAGGGTCTATTATGGTATCTCAAATCAGCAGTGCTAATTGGGTGCCAGCTGGGATGTGGAAACTTTTGAAATAGTTCAGGTTTAATTGCAAGAATGTTTAGTGACAGTCCTCCTTGCTCTCTCTCTCACGCGTAGAAAAACTGAAGGATTTATCAATGTACAAAACAATGCTTCTGTAGCCTTTTGTATGCCTTGATGGTCAATTCGTTGTGGTCATACCTTCAGTTAAGCAGGATTTGGGAAGCAGCAAGTCAACTATGTTTACTCACTGTTAGTAAGTAAACTGTGATATTTTAGTGAATGTGTTTCAGTAAATTTACATTAAAAATGGAGGTGATTGCAGTTTTATTAACTTATATATAATGTTTTTAAGTAAAGCCTTTAAACTTATGAATCATAAAACTGCAAGTACAGGATAAGCATGAAAAATGGTGAAGAATTATTTTGATGGTCCCTCTCCCCTTCCCCCTTCCAGGTCTTTGCATAGACTTGTCAAAAACATCATGTTTGAGGCAGTGTTGATGCCATTTGTGCTCTGTGCCAGCATGATGTGCCTCGGTAAAATGAGCTGTACTTCTCCATCACAAAATATTTTTTGCAAGTGCTTGGGATAACAATCCTTGCTCACTTCGTGGTACCTTACTTTTAAACAATCCTTGCTCACTTCGTGGTACCTTACTTTTAGAAGCATTAGAGCTGTCAAATTATTGCAGCTTAAATTACTATGCCTCAGCTGAAGTGTGGCGTATTCTATGCCCTCAATAAATGCAGGGTAGTCTTACTTAGTGCACAGTGGAAGCCAAAGAAACTAGACCCAGTTAAATTACCTAATGTGTCATGTAGGCTTAGAGTATGCCTGTGAACATTTACCATTGCTCAACTGACATGCAAAAATTTAAGCTGTGGTAATGTGATTACGAACCTGAACCCTTACTCTGTATACCATTAGAATTACTTGCCATGAATACAATTAGTATGCCTTTTCAGAGAAGGTGGAGGCATTTTTTTTTCTGTCCCTCACATAGCTTTAACACTCATTATAGAAAGTTTCACTGTCTGTGCAGAGTCAGCTTTGTCAGGGAATAAATTTTGAGTGGAATGGACTCCAACAGTGAATAAATATTGTCACCTTTGCGTTGCCTAGAAAGACTATTGTTATTAGACTGCTTTTGGGAATGCTTTCTCTGGCTTTTCCTTTTCTAATATTCCTGTCAATCTGTGTGTATTGTAAAGTTTAAAAGCAGAACCACTAGCTCCCAAAACCAGCCCTCTGCTTATAGTATTTCCCTAGGGGAGAGGCTGATAGCAGCATGTGGCAGAGGTATAGTATGCTACTTCAAGCTATTTATAAATTCTTGTGACAAATGCATTAAATCATTCAAAACCTTACAGTACTTTGAGTACCATAAGATGAGTGGTTTTTTTGCCTGAACAGTTTTTCAACAGCAGTTCAGTAACCTGAGTGAACTCTTTAAGTTTTTTTTAAAGTATTCTTTAATGCATTTTAAAATATGAAGCATTAGAATCCTGTTCCTCAGAATTGCTGGTACTTTTAACAGTAGTCCAATGCCATCATCACTGTATAACTGCAAGAATATTTCTTCCTGTTGGAGCACCTGTCTTCCCATAGGTCTGCTCATTTCTAACTTGAGTCCCCAAAAGGAACAAATTATTTGGTCAATCAAATGTTCATTTGCAATCACAAGTCATGTGCCTTTCCAGGCATGTAATCTACTTCTGGTTTTCTGAATCTCATTTATGCCCCTGTTCAGCTGTATCAGGTATCTGTTCCATGTGCGTGTGTTAGCAGTATACAAGTAATTTGACAGTAATTGTTGCAGGTGTTCAGTCTATCTTGTAGAATTTGCAGAAGCCATTGCTTCAAACTATGTGCACATTTTTAAGTAATGAGTTATGTGTTTGCTTCTAATGTCAAGTTTGTAATGTAGAATATTTTGTAAAAACAAATCTTGAAAATAAACCCATAAAATTTTGTTTTGCAGGATGCTGAATTTATTGTTGTCTTGAGATATTTAACAATTAGATTTACTGTAATGCTTCCCATGAACTTTCTATAAGCTTGTAAACATGTGCTAAGTGAAAGGCAAGTGTACGTTTACCGGAGTTGTTATTCTAGGAAAAGGTCAAGATTCAGACTTCCTGGATGAGGAGGTCTGAGATGTATGAAATAACAGGACTTTACATTCATCTAATTCACTGCTGGTCAGCTATTTGATCACCTGCATAGGATTCCATACAGGACTCGGTTTCAGTTTTCAGCATCTCACTGGCCTGTAGATGAATAGGACATTTAATATAAATATGTAGTATGCTTCTTTGAACTAATTCTGATAATTTTAAGGTAGTATATTGTAGAGCTGCCATGAAAACAGAAGGAGCGAATGATGAAGTGTGGCTGTTTTTTTAATGCCATTTTTTTTTCCCTCAGAGGTGTCCCATTGCTGCTCTAACTGATGCTAGCAGTAGGGCTACCTAACGTTTTTCTTACTGTGTCAGATCAACCTTTTCTGAGACAACTGGTTTACAGCAATTTTACCATAACTTGCAAATGTAAGATTTTCTTTAGGGCTAAATAGTTGCCGTAGATGTAACATTGTAGTATGGCTTATAGTCTTTCCACAAGCATAGGAAGCAGATGGCTGAGGAGAAAGCAACAAATTTTTAACTTCAGATGGCTTCTTATAAAATATGGCAGTCATTTCCAACCTTTTTACTTTGTGGAATCTCTTTTTTTTTTTTCCCTTCTCATACAAGCTCCATGGGCAAGTCTCAAAGGGAGGTGGTCGTGTAGCATATATGAACGTTGTATTCTTAATCATCTTTCATGGCTATTTTGTGTAATGTGCGGGTACCTTTCACCCCAAAGACTGGGAGAACCACCGCTCGAAGACCACAGATTCAGACTTCAAGAAGTTTAACACACACCACTACTGACTTGCTGAATTTTAGTTTTACCTGTTGTTTTCTTGACTTTTTAGGAGCTGTAGCACTGAAGAATCTTGAAATAAAAGAAAATGCACTGGTAAGTGAATAAAAACAAAAATACCACTATTGTAAAAACTGACTCTTGGACAACATATTGGGTTGTACTTGCTCTTTTCTGTTCCTATTTTAGAATACACAACCTTTTAAATAAAAACTTACTGCTTTTTTTCCACTCTAGAAGCAGCGAGTTGGGAAGAGTCACGAAGGCCTTGATTCTTCATAGACGAGCATAATTACAGTTGTGTTTGGATTGTCTAATGAATTTGAGATTATCTTTATAGATGAAGGTGTATACTGGCTTCACTTAGTATGTTTTGCAAAAGGAAAAATCTCTCAGTAATTGCTAAGGGAGTGTGTTCAGGTCAAAAATAATACTGGAAAACTTGTTATTTCTCTGTAGATTATGAAGGTAGAAGCTTGCTGTGGGAATGTGTTTAACCTAGCCTTGCTTAACAGTCTGAACCAGTAACCAAAATCTAGCTTGTTCCATTATATTCAGTATTTTTATTGGGTGGTTAAGGGGTGAATTAGGTATAAAGGTTGTCTCCCCCCTGCCCCCATTTGGAAAAAATTTACAGGTGGCCGAAATAAGATTAAATGTTCTAAAACACTTTCTTTCAGAGTCAGCTGGACGTGCCATTTAAAGTTAAAGCAGGACATATTAGTAAGTTATATTTTGTAATATATGCTTCAGTAATGCAAGAATTAATAAATACACTTCTTTTCCTTACTGGTGGCCTTAGGCATCCTAAGCAAGTAATTTTTCTAATTTTCTTGATTTGCATGTTTTGTACGTTCTGAAGTTTGTTTCATCTGAAACAACTGTAATTGTTTGAGATGCTTCTTTCTTAGAGCTAAGATGGTAAAGTTAAAATACATGGGAGACTTGTCTAAGCACTTTAGTACTAACAAGAAAAGAATCCAGTATAGCAAAGACTAACAGCTGAGTGGTACTGGATCTCGTGTCGTTTTAGCTAGACTCCAGAAGTGATGTTGACTCCCTCTTCACCATTTATCCTCTTTCCTCTTTTTCTTTTGCATATATGAAAGGTTTTTGCAGTACAAGTTGACTTTCTTGTAAAAATAAAATATTTCTTAAATCACAAAGGTAAATCTAAAGACATTTTGTTTCCCTGAAACCTGTTCTGAAAGCACATACTCTTTGTATGTGCTGATCTCTCAGTATATTAAAACTGGCACTTGTATGAAGAATGAGAGACATTGTTACCTCAGGATCCAACTCTCCCTGTGCTCACAGACACATACGCATTATTGTGACCCTCCTCCACAGAAAAAGGAGAAAAATTTTATATTTTAAAAATTCTGGGTTTGGCAGCATTTAGCTGACTGATTATATATGACCTGCCCATGCTCTTCTTTTTTATGAGGGTATTGCAGTGGATATGGAAGGGACGAGAGGTTGTTAGGAAGAAAGAGTGTAATTCAAGGCAGTAAGGAGAGGAACTGTAGACTTACTAGTTCTGCTCTTGGAAAAAATTGCCTAATGTGGCCTTTTTCTTTTGCATTTGTAGGTCAACTTAACCTACAGATTCCATGGCAAAACCTTTATACTCAACCTGTTGAGGCAGTTCTTGATGGAGTTTATTTGCTTATCGTGCCCACAGCCAGTAAGTTAATATAGAGGAAAAAAAGTGAAGACAGATTGGTGGGATTTCAGAAGTCTCTAATTGGTTGATACTGCTTTCATTAGCTTTATTCCTAGGAGATACTCTTACCAAGTCCAAGTAGATAATGGGAAATAAGATGTCTTCTGGTAGTTTAGATTTAGTCTAATTTTTGGTTGTTATATGCCTATTAATAAAATGTAAAAAGAAATACTTTAGATTAAAAAGGGCAAACAGCATCTTCCAAAAATGTATAAGGTTTTTGTATCTTAATTTTTTTACATTGTGTATTTAGGCATAAAATATGATGCAGAGAAAGAAGCCAGACAACTCTTGGAAGCAAGGCAAAGAGAACTGCAAAGGATAGAGGAAGCAAAGCAGAAAATAGCTGACCAAGGTAGGAGTGGGAAAAACTAACAGAAGTGATCCTGTTTCTTTATTTTTTTAAAATGGCTGGGTTTTCCGCTTAAATTGCTTCAGATTCATGTGTCCCTCTTGATATTTTAAGCTATCAGTTACAGATTCTAATTCCCTGTGGGAAGTTGTTATAACCTTGCAAAAGGGTCTTGATTAGTAGTTGTGGTAGCTGTTAAATATTGAATATTTTTGTGCAGAATATTGTTGACCTTCGGAAATCAGATGCTGTGTTGCCTAGAATTTTGATTCGTTCACATCGAGTCAAATATATGTGGCATCCTTATTGCAGAAGGGACATCCTGAAAATAAAAAGGTTTGAAAGATGACATGATCTGATGTAAATAAACAGATAAATAATATTCCAAGAGCCTTATGTCATATCTTGCCTAAGTTATCTCTTCTCTGATAAGAAACAATTTAATTTGACTTACAGCAACAAAGAACTTTTATGATTACAGCGTTTTAAAGCTTCCGTTTAGTTTATTTGGAATATGTTAAGTCTTATCATCCTAAACTGAAATTTTGATATTAAAAAAAAAAAAAGTACTGACCACCTTGAAAATCAGTTTGTGCAAGTAATACTTTTGAACAGCCTGGTTATTTATGCGTCAGGTAATAAGGCCGAAACCCTGTAGATTGAAGATATAAATATTACAGAATATACTGAGAGAATAGAGTTTTATACAGTTAGAATACAATATAATAGAAAATTTAAATATCTATCATATGGTGTTATTCTGGTGTATAGTTTTTGTAGATGTGAATGATTTCATTCTTGCTTTTGGTGTTTCTAACAACATCTGGTTAGCTTCAAAACTTTATTATGTTTCTGGTTTTTACAAACAAGTTTTGTTTTTGGAAGTATTTTCATTTTTAAACTATATAGTGTCATTTTTAAACCTATTTTAATGCAAATAAAAAAATTTTTTTTTCCCTTCAATTTAGATAAAGTAAAAGAAGAGAAACAAGACAGTTTTGTTGAAAAATTAGTCACTCAGGTCATCAGAAATCTTCAGGTGAAAATTTCCAACATCCATGTTCGCTATGAAGATGATGTAAGTATTTTTGTGTATTTTAACATACAAAGTTTGGTACTATAACATTAAACCGAGTTTAAAAAAGTGGGCTGTTTTTTCCTCCTCCTTGTGCTTTCCACATTGAGAGAATACTACTAAAATTTTGAAAGTTAACTTAAAAATGAAAACAGATAAAAATGTTGTACCAGAGCATAAAGATACTTATCTGGATATGGTTGGATACATAGAGGATAAAGCTATCAGATCTTTGCAAGATGTATGTATAGTGTGTGTATGTATATATATTTGCTTTAAGCTCTTTATTTTCAAGGCTAAATTTAGTGTGTAAGATCATGCTTTTTTTTTTTTTCTTTTTTTGGAATTTCTTTACCTCCTCTATTAGATCACAAATCGGAATAACCCCTTGTCATTTGGGATTTCACTTCAGAATCTGAGTTTGCAGGTAATATTTATTTTCATCTAAAAGCATCTGTTAGATTGTTCATGTTGATGTATACTGATAGGTTAAGTCAGGCTTTGGTATATTGATGTTCCTTCTGGTAATAGATTGTCTAATGAAAGAATACCCATTCCTGAGCTATGCACAATGGTAACTACTTGGTTTACCAAATCCAACATAAATATTGGGGGTGGTTGCCCTTAAAATGCTGGAGGAAAAAAATGGACCTGCAGAAAGAAATTTGTATTATTCTGCCTGCTGCATTTCTTGGTTGCCAGCCCCCAGACTGTGCTGGAGTGTTGATATTAAGAATTTGTAAATGGTAGCATTTTTTACTGAAACTGCGATGAGCCCCAAGAAGGGAAGTTACTTCTTAATATTTAGACAGATGAGAATGGTATCTTGTTTTGAGCTGGAGAGCTCAGTTCTTTGACTTGCATGCTCCAGTTTAAGGTAGTAATAGCAGTCAGCATAAATCCTGGTTTTTGTTTTTTGTTTTTTGGGTTTTTTTTGTGTTTTTTTTTTTCCTCTGGAAGACTACTAATAGGGCAATGTGCTGGTTCTGCTGAGTTGCTCTGATTCGGTAGCTTCTGTTGTGTGGCTAGTAATCTTAAAGATCACGTATCTAAGTAAATATTACTTTATTCTGTTGAATGAGCAGAATCGTCTTATGTACGCCTGTTAGTCTATTCAGGAAATGATGAAAGTTTTTTTGCCATCTCCTCCATGCAAACAAAAGTACTATTTACATAATGAACAAAAACTTCTTTGTATTGGTACTATTTTACTCTTGAAATGCCTGTCGTATTAGCATTGAAAATGTATGATAACACATAACATTTCTGTTCTGCTCAAACTAAGATGCTTCCAGAATTACTTCCAGAATTACAAAAGAATTCTAGTCGTTTGTTTATCTCTTTCCATAAAGCCTGCTTAAGAACAATTCTGATGTAAAAGAACATAGTTTGCAATACTGAAAATAGAATTTTACAAAATGTTTTGGTTCTTGTATGTAGCCTAGCAATCACTGCAGGTATATGTATGTTTTGGGGGAAGTAGTCTGGTAAAGTTTCCAGTTAAGAAAATAAAGGCTTAATCTGCTTAAAACAAAAGACACTCTCCTATTATTTTCAGTGGGGTTTAATTATGATTTTGTTCCTGGCTGTTTTACTAGCATATTTCAGTGATGATTCTAAGATTAAAGCAAAAAGATTGGTATATTATGGAAATCGGAATAACTGTCCGTAATTTCTTTTCAGACCTCAGATAAGAACTGGAATCCATGTTTACATGATGAAACTGCCAAGTTGTTCTATAAGGTACAATACAAACTGTATACTAAAGAAAGAATTATTATAATACAAGCTATTCACAAATTTAAGTTCCTTGTATGGAAAGTGAGATCAAGAAAAGTTATAACACTGTCAGCTGTGAAACAGGAAGGTGCCTAGTCTGTGAGGAGCATTATGAATAATTTCATTTGTCCAGACTCTGAAATCCAAATTATTAATTCAAAATTTGTAGGTGGTGTTATTAATGTTGCGTTGTATTTTCAGCTTGTACGACTGGATAACCTTTTTGCGTATTGGAATGTGAAATCTGAGATGTTCTATCATGGTGGTTATGATGAATCTTTGGTAAGTAAAGCATGTGATAATGTACCTAGTATTCTAGTTCATACTGTGACATGTTCAGCATGCTTCACATTGAGTTCTACTTCCATTTATGTCGATGGCCCATAAAATTGTCTTGTTAGTAATGACTTTTAGGAACAAAAATAGTGAATGTTAAAGGTTTTTATGTGACTAAAGTACAGCTTCATCCATCTGCAGGAGTTAAACAGAATGTCCTTTGCAGATATAAATTATACAAAATATACTATTTAAATTATACAAAATATACTATTTTACTGTTCAGTCATTTAATTTAGCTAAAATGGTAGTCCTTTAATAAAGAGATGTTACTATGCTTTAACTTAATCCATCTGATATAGAGTGCAGTTGAAGACAATTCTGCTTCATCTGAAGCCCATATTAAAATGTAAATGTTTTATATTTCGGAAGTCTGTCATGAAATGCAAATGCAGCTTGTTTTTAACTTTATATGTGTAGGTTAACTTAAAACAGGGAGTTGCCAGCCACAGTGTGATTCCAGCGGGTTATGATTTTGGTAAGTGGTGTTACTTCATTTGTATCTGTAATATACTTGTATGCTTTACTTCAAATTTTTAATATCTATCAGAGTTTTCTACTTTGGCTGTTAATCAAAAATCATAGTAAAGAGTGCAGTATGTTTTTTTCCCAGAAATAACTGTCTCTGCTATTGAATGCTGTACCATATCTGTACTTTTAAAAAGGCTTTGATAGAATATGTATGAAGTTATATATCATTTTCATCTAATGTCATAAATCCTTATTGTTCACATCCATTGATTTTAAAAAGTTTAGCAACAATCTTTGCATCATATAACATATAAATCAGATTGGTGTGAATACTGATGGCTTTGGAATCATGTACCTTGTGCCAAGTGTCTCTTTTTCATTGTAAGTGGAAACAGTAACCAAAACAGCAAGTCTAAAGCATCAGAAGTTTTTCTTAGTGTTGCCACATTGCAATTGTACTTTGAGTCTTGCTTAGTTTATTTTTAAAGTTGCATTTGCTCCACTGGGAGGTGCTGGTTTACTTTTCATTGTAGAGAAGACAGGTGGGCTTTTCTCATGTGCCTCTGTGTGATTTTTTTAGAAGCTGTTTAGAAGGGGGGATAGCTTTTGAAGTGGCTTATCCTCCAAAAAGCATGTCCTCAGTTATTATGGTTATATGGTTAAAAAGGGTGCTGTTAGTTTTACAGGTTTTTTTCTTACTACCTTTGCCTGGCAGAGGAAGCCTTCTGTGCAGATCTCTTCAACCACCAAAGAATTATTTGGTAGTTTATTCTGATTCCTTATCTATCATTTTCAGTAGCTAGCTTTGACTCTTTTTACAAGAAAGAAAAATACTATTTTAGATGAAAACAGGTGCAGACATCATCTGTTGTCAAAATCCTTGTATAGAAGTCCAAAATAGCGGAAGGCAAAATTCCAGGACTCAGGATTTACACTGTTACAGTTCAGCAGTGCCATGAGAGATGAATACAGATATTTTAAGATTTATATCATGCCAATGTTCTGTGCTAAATGAAAATGAAAAAGCAGGATCTTTCAAAGTGGTTTTCTAAATTGAAGCCTGGATAGGCAAGTAGTAATTGCAAAATTTGCTTTTGTCATTTGAACTAAATGCAATTATATATATTTATTATAGAGTGAAAAATGAAATTTAAGAAGCTAACTGTAGGGACAAATTAATGGAAATCAACTATGCTTCCACATAAGATATGTGGAAGAAAAATTAAACTACATTTCCACAAGAAGTACTGGGCTTAAACTGAAACAAAGTTAAATAGTATCTCATCTGGAAAAACCTCTTATTTCCATAGGTATAAACCTGTCTGTGAATTTAGAATATTTGTTATTCAGATGGTCTGTAAGTAATTCTGTTGAAATCAAAGGAATTTTCCATAATAAAAATACGATTTATATGAATTCAAGCAATATACTAATTTTTGTTGAGTCACTTGCTAAAACAAATGAAAAGTTGAACCAGACATGATTGTTGAAGGCTGTATTGAATGCCTGTTGCTGCCAAACTGATGAGGAACAGATAAAACATTTCTACTCTGAATATTTGTCTCATGTACTTGTTTCACCTTGTGCTTAGCATATAATTGATTGTTCTATGCTTACTTGAGTATTGACTTAGAAACATGGAATGCTTGGTTTTACAGAACCACTGGCATGATTAGAACTTGTCAAACAATTCAAAACATCAGTAGCATAAAACAACAGTAAATTTTCCTTTTTCCTTTTAATGTGTTAAGTTTTTGGAAAGTCTACATTAACGTGTAAACTTAAAACATGGAAAAATTCCTCACGATAAATTAAACTGTTAATACAAACACACATTCCTTAAGCAACACTTAATCATGCTTAACGCTGTGAATAGCTTGTATCATAGCAATAAAACTTAAATTTGCTCCAAATATAAATTATTACTTGAAGCATCTGCCTTGTGATATCACATATAGAAGTTCTGTGAAAATGTTCCACTTGTAATATTGCCAGAATGAAAATGGAAATTGAATATTGACTGTATTTTAAGCTATGTTGATCACGTCTTCTCATCTTGAAGTCTGGCATTTTTGAATGAATGACCTGGCACAACCTGAGTGGCTAGTATTATGTATTGTTAATGGCAGTCTTAAATAATATAATTCCACTTTATTGTGTCTTTTAGTATTCCGCCCAATTTCAGCTAAAGCCAAGCTCCTTATGAATCCTCGATCAGACGTTGACTTTTCTACACCGAAAATGGGTTTAGATGTAAATTTACAGGATATAACTGTTGAATTCAATAAGCCACAGGTATAAACTACTCTTTTGAAATTGTATGTAGTGTGGTAAAAAAAGTTAGTTTTACAAGAGTAACAAAGAAAATAGACTGAAATGTTAAAATGTAGTTGAGTGTTTTCTTTAGTCTTGTTTTTCTTTGTGAGTTATTTTCTCATTAAAGAAATATCTGGTTTATACTGTTCTCAGAAAGACAGTAATAATCTGTGTTTGGAATTTCTTTCAGTACTTCAGTGTTATGGAGCTTCTTGAGTCTATTGATATGATGACTCGAAATCTACCATATAGGAAGTACAGACCTGATGTTCCATTACACAACAATGCCAGGACATGGTAGGAGTCCTAAGACTTCGAAAATAATTTGTTAGTTGTTCATTTGAAATAATTTTGCAAGGGTTGTTTCTTGTTCAAAGAGGTTAGAATTCCTTTCCTCCTGAAAGTAAGTCCTCTGTTTTGTTTTTTTTGTTGTTTTTGTTCTTAAGCTATGAATACTAAAAGATATTTGAAAGGCAAGGACACAATATTTGAAAGCTTGCATCTGCTATCTTAAATGCACCTATTAGAAACTTAAGTCCGATAATCTTTAAGTACCTTAACTCTGTTTTGATGAATGAAATTCCATTGTATGTCCACTGTTACAAGAACACAGCTGTTATCTAAAATAGGTAAACCTTTTTAAATATGGATGAAAGTCAAATAAAATTAATTTCTTTTCAACAGTTTCCCTCTAAATATGTTTAGAATATATATGTGTGTGTGTGTGTGTATACATATATTACATATATGTATAAATGTATATGTATACACACATACATACACATGCACACTAGTGTACACTCTTGTAGAAAGCTTCAGTACTGCTTAAGTTTAGGAAATAGCAACCTCTCAACTTTAGATGGAAAAAAAAATAAAATCTTCACTTCCTTCTGTTGAACAGAAGGGTGATATTAGTCAAGGGATTTCACTCTTTCACAACTTTAAGCAGTATTTAACAGTAGTCTGCATGGCTCTAAGTGCCTTTGCAATATGCCAGCAGAAAAGCGTACTTCCTATGTCCTTGCTTTTAGGTGGAAATATGTTATTTATGGCATCCTTGAAGTAAACGTTCAACCTAAGCTCCAGATGTGGTCATGGGAACATATTCAGCACCATAGGAAACAAGTGAAGAACTACAAAGAGATGTATAAAACAAAGATAACATCAAAAAAACCCAATGAAGAAATCTTAAAATTTTTGGAGGTTAGTTGGCTTCCATTAAAGGCTTTAAAGGTTGTTGAATGTGAAATTCATTCATCTTGCTGTTTTCTTTAACATCAATGTTTGCATGTTCCTAGGTCAGTACTAATTTACACTAAAACTTCTTAGTGGCCTGACTTGCACTTTCAGTGCCTTTTTCTGTGAACAGTCTTGGTAAAGGTATTAGATCTTTTTTCATTATTAACTACAGTGAAGAAAGGCTTGATAAACTGGTATGCTTTTCTTTTGCAGAATTATTTTAAGTTTTTGTTTTTGAACAAGTTGCTTGGGTTCCATTGAAAGACTTATGTACTGTCTTTTACTGTAAAATTGTGTGCTTTGAAATCTAACCAAATTAAATTTTCAAGAAAAAAAATTCTCACTTCCTTTCTAGGAATTTGAAAAGGCCTTGGATGTTTTCAACATCACACTAGCAAGGCAACAAGCAGAAGTTGAGGTAAAGTTTCATCCTTTAAATGATTGGAAGAACATCTGTAACATGAGGTTGTGGACATTTTAGGTGCACTTTAATTCTAGCCTTTGAAGTTATGAATTTTAGTCTTTCTGTTGTCCTTGTATCACATGTTATTATAAGGGATAGTTAATTTCGCCCTGCAATCAAACAAAAACTAAATGGCTTCATAACCTGCTCTTTTTGATTAAGCGACTGGGGACAGATTTGTTCATATTTTTGGCAAGAAAGAGCTACCGTGAAAATATGGTAGAAGATTATAAGGTAATTCAACTTGGAAGCAACTAGGTCCATAGCTGACGGTTTTAAGGCTTTTGTAGTTTATTCCTTTCCTTCTTAATACCCTATTATGTAGTTGGAACACCTGTGTATTTCTAGTATGTTAGCCCTTCGATACTATTTGCAAATATTATTCCAAATGCAGCAAATGCAAAGTAAATTTAAATATGTAATCACAATAAGGCAAGATAATGTGGTTTTTAAAAATAGTCCCACTTAATTTGTTAGCCGTCTTTTTTCTTAAATTAGTGTACTGCTTAGTTCTCAACATAGTGTCTGAGTGTCTCTCCTGGAGGTTGAAGTGAAAACTGCATAGGCTTTCTGAAATCTACAAAGAGGTTTTTCTCCATTAATAATCACTATAACTAAAAGTTAGCAGCATGTGAAGCTTAGAATCTGAAGTTGATGTGTTGATAGTTAAACTTCATGAACCTAAAGAATCTATTGCCATAGTGCCTGAAAGAGACATTTCAAATTGTGTTGTGGTGTGTATTAGGTATGATATGAACACAATTGCTGCAGTGATTATATGTAGTACTTCTAAAACAAGACTATCTTTAAACAGAAATTCATAAATGGGATTTTTTTCTTCTAGTTTTCTGTATGTATGCTCACATTTGGATGCTTGTGTGATTATTATTCAGCCTTTCACATAACTATAAGACACATTTGTTGTTTGGCTAACCTGGAGTGCCTTTCATGATCTTTCAGTTTTAGTTATCGTTTAATTTTGGCTTGTTTTCATCCTGTGCCATACAATTTTTTTTCCCCCCCATATCTTTTTCCTTCTCTTTTTTGGGAGGTGAGGGAGAGATATCAGAGAGTTTCCAGTCTTCATTCCTCTTTTTTGCTCCTGGTTATATTTTATTCTTTTCTCCAGTGTGACCATGCTGTTTACAGAAAGTTATTTCATATTGTGTTTTTGCAATGCCAAGCTGCAGTGGCAGTTTTAAAGTAGGTCTCTGTAGTGCTTAGAGAAGGTTGCAACTAAATGAATTTTCGTTTGATTGAATGTTAAGCCCCACATTTGAAGTGTGAGAGAATGATCTTTGGAAAGATCTGCTAGCCAGCTCTTTGAAATCATTTCTAGATACTGAAAATCAGTACATGGTGTTTCCAAACTGTGTTCTGGCTCCATCTATCCCTCAGAACCCATCTGTCTTGCTGGTATCAGGTAATACCTCTCTAAAATATAAAAAGGACGTTGTAAAAGGCAAATTGGTACCAGCTTGACACCTTGAGGACTGTCCTTATGTCTGTTAGAGCTTTAAAGTGACACCCTTTAAATGTGGTCTGAGTAAAGTCAGGGAAAAGATGCTATTGTTCTTCTTAAAGGGCTTTTGTTTTTTGAAAACATATCTTAGAACTGAATTTCAGGGCCTGCTTTTCACTAGGTCTTGAAACTAAGCTCTCCAGGACTCACATGTGTGAACCTAGCACCATCTGATCTCCTGGGAACTTTGTAGCAAGAACCTTCTACTCCAAACCTTAGGCTACTTTCGAATCTTTACCACTAGTGCCCTCAGTGCCAAAAATGGCCTTCAGTGAGCCAAACACCAGCACTCCATATCAGGACCTTGAAAAATTTTTATGCCTTTTGTCTGTGGAAGACTCTATAAATTGCTCACTAACTCAGAATGCAGGGTGACCCCCTTGGTTCTCCCCTTCTCTTAGTCCAGACAGTTCACCTTGCTAAGTCATCCTCAGACACTGATATTCATCATCTAGACCATCGTAAATGAGAGGGAGGGGGAAGCTCAACAGGGTTTCTTTAGGAAGGATGAACTTCCCATACTTCACTAAGTTTCCTTACCCTTGCAGAAGTATGGTTCCCCTCTGTTCTCTGTACAGATTTTCTTACCTTGGTCTGTGGTACCAGGTGCAGCCTCAGACATAGTAAGATTTGTGGCCTTAAGCAATGCTTTTTTAATTTCCGTGGCAGTTGTCCTTCAACATATGCTCCTTGTTCTAGAAACTTCTAATTTCATAGGTTTACCAGCTCTTCTTTAAGGCTCTGTTCATTCTTTCCCTGGGCCATTTGCTGCCTCACAGCCTTTTGGTAACTTGGTATTCTTTATAAAGAGAATTTTGGTGGCTGTTCTCCAAACTTTTTGAGACCTTGCATTCTTCTGCATCATCTGTCAGAGATGAATCAATAATATTTTCGAAGCCATAATACTTCTGTGGTGAGCCCTGGATATTATTAGGTGGATAGATGTGTTAGGTCCCTGAAGAGGCTTTGATATATAGCCACCTGTTTTCTCTTTCCTAATTGCCATATGTGTTGCAGAAAGGTCTTGGATTTTTTTGAATGCTGAGAAGAAATCCCTCTTACTGACCTTGCGCATCATTCGCTAGAACATTTCTAAGTTCATGGCTTTTCTGCAGGAGTTTCTCTCTTCTGAGATTATACTGATCATGAAGAAAAAACACAGTTTGTGTGGTCTATTAGTTTTGGTAACTCCTCTGTCTCCTAGACCACGTGACATGCATCTGTCATCTCCCATGCCAAACTTTCTGCAGATGCCCAATTTGTGTCCACGTTCTTTTGTTGATCTTACTTCTTCAGTTTGGTTATTTGATGCTTGCTATTCGTGATGTCCTTTTCTTCCTAGGTTCTTCTCAATGAAGATACAATTCAGTCATGTTGCGTCAAATACTCTTTAACTTGACCAAAATAATTTCTTCTTCAGATCTCTTCTGCTTGTTTGTCCTTAGGCCAGACCTGCCCATGAAGAGATGTGCAAAGTTCAGTTATCTCAATCAAGATCATACTCCACTTTATAATGTATATATGCTGGATGATTTTTTTATCTTCTTTTAAGGAAGCCTTTGTCCGTAGTCACAAGAGCTCCATAGGTATACTTGTAAAAGTAGACCAGATTTTTGTAGTGGTCTCTGTCTGAATGATCTGAGACTGCTTGCTCCATCTGGAAAGATGAGAGGTTGTCTACCAGCTCTTTTAAAGTTCATCTGTTTTTTTTTTTCTTTTTTCCTGCTGACCTTTCGCCTAGTGGTCAGTTTTTACTCATTGTATTTTTCAGCACTGTGGTGTAAGTTTTCACTTTCACCAACAGATCTCTTCCCTAGTAAGATGTGATCATGGTTGTAATTGTCCTGATGGTGCATTTTTTTGAGCTACTGGTGACACAATAGCTGTTCATGTCCTCTCTCTGCTAGAAATTTGTGTCAGAATTGTATGGAAATTAACAGACTCTTGTTTCCTAAATCATCAGATTAGATCTGAGATGTTTCTAATCATTTTGAGTATTAGGATGTCTGTGTTCTATAAGAGCTCAATATACTTCTGTAACTCTGTTGTAGAATATTTCTACATCGTAAGAGCATTCACCTATACTTCCATTTATACTTTACCAAAGTATTCCACCATCTGAGAAGGAAATATATGGTTCTCCAAAGAAGTCTGAGTTCCATCATGTTGAATTTAGAGTCGAGAGTTCTCCCACAAAGTGGTTGTACGCATACATATATACTCAAAAGAGGAAAAAAGTAGTTACTTTGTCCATAAGTACAATTAATACCAAATTTCTTTCTTCTCTTCTCTTAGATTCCTTTTTTTTTTTTTTTTGCCTTGGGAAAAGTTGAATGACTTATGAGTTTGTTTTGCCCTTTTTGACTGCATTGGGGAAGTGTTGGTGTGTCACTATATCGTGTTACAGTAAAAATTTTCTATTTGGGTGACATTACAAATGCCTACAGTGTAAATTTGCTTAGAGAAAATCTGTTTAAAAGAATTTAAACTTCCATTTCTATGGATAGAAGTAAAACTACTCAAACAAGTTTTAATGTGATTTACAGATTTCCCTTTTGCTTTTCTAATCTCCCTGACTCCGTACAGTAGCAGGACAGAACACTTTAATGCATCTGTGGAACATTTATTAAGCTTATAAAGGTGGCCTTTATAAATGTGTCTACAAGCACTTGCTGTTGTAAGATAACTTTTCTAGTATCTCAGTTGTTTGCATGCAGATCTTGGAAATTTATCATCGAGAATCACAGCTTTCCTTCTGTGATTTCAGTTCTTAAAGTAGATCTTATATTAACTAGTATTCTTCAGAAACAATAATAAAATAGAATGATTACTGGTATCAGGCAGGGTGTTTCCTAGTTGTTAAAATAATGGATGAGGGAGCAGGGGAGTGTTTTCTGTACTGTTGTGCCTGCATGTATCAGATTCAGGAATGGTTTTATATATTGCTCGGAGTAAATATTTTGTTATTAGAATAATGACTTCATTTTATTCCTTTAGACATCCATCTTGGAATTAAAGATACAGGGACCATTTAAAATCTGGCCTATGCTAGCTATTTAATTGCTTAATTATGTAACTTTAATGACTCTTTTTAAGAGCATTGTTTTAGTGTAGAGCATTATGGCAAGTTGTGTTATTTTTTTTTATGATCTAGAGCAGAAAAGATCTAGAGAGATCTAGAGAGAAAGTCTGCCGTGTCATTGTAGAAGCTTTCATTGATTTAAAATAAGTCAGTTTTTGCTTGCTATTTTTGTTCACAAAGGTGGTTGATTTTGTGCAAGTGGAGAACTATTCTGATGTTATGCTATGTATTTGAAAAAATTGTCAGAAGAAATAAGCTAAAAAATAATGTACTACTGTTTTCATGTCCATTATATGATGTTTTGGAGTGTTAGGGCACATCTTGGGTCTACATTTTTTGTATTTGTATAATATATACAAAAATAAATGAATAAAATAATTTGTGTATATTTCTTAATTTCAGGCAACTAAGGCTGGATTAAAAATTTACAGACCAGGAGTGAAACAAGATGATGAGAATTCTGGTGGCTGGTTTAGCTGGATATGGGGCTGGTCAGGTGAAAAAAAGGACGAAGAGAAACAAGAAGTAAAGGGTTCAAGTATGTTCATTCCTTGGTATTTTTCCTGTTATTAAAAATTACCTATTAGAATAATCGTTCATAACAGTGAAATTTAGGATTTTTATAATGTTTGTGCTCTTAGGTGTCTGAAGTTTATATTTTCTCTTAAACATATTGCTGATGAAGTTGTTAATTGCATGTCACAAATCATCTTGCTTATTCTTTCCATAGTTCTTTCTGAACTGTCTTAGGTTGTATTTCTCCTTTCCCAGTTTTAGCATTTGTCTGCATGGTGTGCTGAGCATGTGGATTTGAAGAAAGTACTAAAAATAGTGGCAGTCAATGGAAAGCAAACAATTTTACTTCCATTCATTTTATAATTTGGTTACTTTATGCAGTGTATAACGGTGCAATCCACTTAAATGAGTATCAGGCACCCAGTAAAGGCACTGGAATACAGTAGGTAAATCAAAAAGGCTGGGATTGTTGTTAACAAGCTAGGAATAGAATAGTTCAGAATAAAACATAACCATGTTTTAAAACAGTTTAGGAGACTTACTAGTTAAGACTGTGTTTTAAAACTTTTTTTTTATTTTTGTTTTCACTAACTCAGATAACTGTTGACATTATCTGCCGTAAGTCATAGAGTTATGTGCTGATATTTGCATTTTTTAGATGTGCATATTGTGTTTAATTAACTTACAATCTGGCAGGTCTTGAAGAGCTAATGACACTTGAAGAGAAGGCTAAACTTTATGCTGCAATTGGATATAGTGAAACAGCTGTGGATCCAACACTTCCAAAATCAGTAAGTCGTAACTGACTCTGCTACCAAATGATAGGTAGTTTTATACTAGAAGCCAAAATCTAAAGATGATAGGAAATCATTTTTAAAGTTTAAGCTCCTTAAGCTCTCTCTTTCTCTGTTTGAATAATGCTATGGCACTTTTTAATTAATGTATTAACTGCTGCCTTTGCATAGAAGAGCATCCTAAGCTGAATAGTGCCATACTGGAGTTTCAGGAGCGTTGTAGAGCTTACTTTGGATACTCTGAAAAAGTTCAAAATGAAGTTTGAGATGTTCAAGCTAGAATCAAATCATGTAGATAATATTTTGTTGTTTTAAATTTGAATGATAGATGAGCAACATGGAAAGGGATGGTTGGAGTGGGGGGAGGAGCGTCTTTGAACCATTCAGAATATGGTCTGATAAGTCATTTTTATGTGAGATATCATGCACAGTACAATGGACTGCCTTTCCAACTCTGTGCCAGGTGCTCTTTATCTTAAAATATGGAGTAGAGGCATTTACATCAACGACGTGTTTGGAACAATAGTTTACTCTCACATTTCTAACCCTGCTTCTTCCTAATAACTATTTGGGAATGACTTTTCCACCATACAAGATATTTATAACACTAGAAAAATAGTTTTAAAACAGCATTTGTGACTTTCATCTCCTCATAAAATGACTTGAAATGTGTATTGTATTTTTAAATTCGCTGTCATTGTTGCTTTTCCTGTTTATCTAGTATGAAGCCATGAAGTTATCTGTGAAATTATTAAGCATGTCTATATCAATAAGAGAAAATGAGCAAACCCCTGAGCTGGTAAAATTTGCATTAATTGATTTGAGTACAGTATTTACCCAACGACCAGGTGCACAAGCAATAAGGTGAGCTTTCTCTGTCAACTCTGTTCTTCGTGAAATGTTGATGACCTGTAATAGGCTTTTTGAGACTATGCCTATAGTTGTTTGTAATAATGTCGAACTTCCATTTTTCACTGTCATTTGTTGTGCAGTCTAGCAGTTGAATTATCCTGCAACTGAAATATAAAGAGAATGGATGCTGTTTCCATGATTAAGTTCTATCTTCAGGAATTTCTGTACCAATGCAGAATACAGATTTTCTCCTTTTTTCAGTTTATCATTGTCACGTACAAGCAGTACAGCTAGCTTTTCCTCTTGCCTTAAAAAAGCAAATCTGTCATTCCTTTTGAAACTTACTCTGAGCTAAGTGACCTGCTAACCACTTCTGTATAGGCACAGAACATGACTGAAAAGTTCATGTGCTGAGTTTTTAGACTTGCAGAAGGAGATCTATACCTGAGGTTCTTGACATGTTTTTTGTGCTCTCACCATGGAGGATGGAACGCAGTAATAAGTGAAATATTTTATTTTCATTTCCAATATGATGACTTAAAAATTCTGGGAAAGGAGAGCCTTCCTTATTTTAAACCTTGTCTCCTCTGCTATAGGGCATATTGGTATAGTCAACTGAAGACCCTGAGGCACTACTGATCCTGCTCAATTTTATGCAGAATTGTTGTTATTGCTGATTGTTGTTGTTTTAAGTTCTACTTGCAGCTTTTTGTTCATCTGAACATCTAAATGGTCGTAATTATGCTATCCTTCTGGCCAGAGAAAAAGAAAATGCTACATCTATATAGTGAAACTTACTACTTTGTGTGTTGGGGGAGAAGGATCTCCAACTGAGAGCTATTAGAAAGGTGGACAGGGTGATTGGTTTCAAAACAAAAACAAAAAAACCGAGCTTAAATCCAGAAAGCTTCTCCAGATGCATCACAAGCAATGGAGCTATTAGTCTTGTGCTCCTCTTCTGGTATTTCATTTATTTCTCTGCACAGAAACCCTTACTTCTCTTTGCTGCTTGTCTGTTTCCCAGAATAAATTCTGTGCCATCTAATTCTGGAGCTCATTCTACAGGGTTTCTGTTTGAATCTCTATTCCCTGCCCTGACACCTGTTTTCATGAAACATATATGAGAATAACTTGAGCGCTCTTTCTCATTCAGTTAAAGGTGGCTAATAGGTGTAAAAGTTAATGAAATAGGAAACAGGTAACGTACTAATACATGCCTAATATATTTTTAGACTAAGCTAGTTATATATGTCACAGGGCAGGGATATATTTATTTTGCTTTCAACTGGTTGCTTATACTCTTATCATGTAATTGCATCAAGCAGGTTATTCAAATGTAATTTCTATGCTGTTTCCCTTTTTATACAGATTTGAAACAATAATAAGTTCACTTGAAGTTACAGGCACGTCACAAGAAAAATGTACACCCTGTCTTCTATCTTCTCGAACGGTCTATTCAGACAATAGTACCTCACTCTTGAGCATAATGTTTGAGACTAATCCTTTAGATGAAAAAGTGGATCAGAGGCTTAGAATAGAATCACAGCCATTGGAAATAATATATGATGCAGTAAGTAAATGTTTGCATAAATTCTTACTTTTAAAAAATATTATGTAATCATAAATATGTCATGATAGTTCCTTTATTTTAACAGAGGACAGTAAATAATTTGGTGGATTTCTTCAGGCCTCCAAAAGATGTACATTTAGAGCAGTTGACCTCAGCAACTCTGATGAAACTTGAAGAGTTTCGTGAGAAAACATCAACAGGCAAGTGCTGCATGTTCCTCTGGTTGCGCACTTTCTGATGAATTTTAAATTTTAGGAATATGAAATTACTTAATATCCTTCTCTACAGGGATACGTGGACCCAGGTCATGGCTTACTAAAAGAAAACCTCAATAGGTTGACTTCTTTAATATCATTACAAAGCATTTGTTCTAGGTATTGGATAATTTTATGTCTTTATCTTTCTCAGCTTTATAACTTTATTTATAAAATATGCACCATATCTTGAGGTCGTTTCAGAAATGATATCGTTCAACTTCATACAGAGTTAAAAATAGTTTACTTTCAGGTTTTCTGTTTTTTTGTTCATCTAAGCATCTGAATAACTTTAATTGTGTTATACTCTTGAGCAGTTGATAATGAGATGTGGGTCCTCTGAACCTCCTAAATCCTTTTCAGAGTTGTTGCTTTTCAGGACACCGTCCGCCTTTTGTAGATGTTTTCCACATTCTTTATACCTCAATGAATGTTTTGATTTGGATTGACTCAGATCAAGTCATACAAGCTAGTCTTTCTGACTACCAAGTACTTAGCATTGAAACCATTCCTCTAGTTTTCGTGTTATCTTAACTTTTTATCTCTAGAGATCTTGTATTTCAACACATGAATGAAAATGGTGAATGCCTTGGGGGCTAACTTTGAAATGTGTGAAATGAACAAGTTTAGGTAAGAATGGTTGAGGCTCTGTAGACCAGAGATGTCCTGCTGAGCATCCTTTCTCTGACCCTAAGTGGGAGAGGATGCTGAGGTAGAAGATCTTATTTTTATATATAAATAATACATAAATATATTATTATAATATTTATATAATAATAAGATATATAATAATTATATATAAATAAATTACATTTTTTTTTTAGGAATTATTAGGTGATTCCTACCTCATTTACATTTTTAACCTGTTAATATTTAAACTATACATTTTAAAAATCAAAATGCTCTGTGCTAGTTAGTGAAACATACTACAAAAACCCAAGCGTACTATGTATAAGCGATTGCTTTTATCAAGCTAGTCTCAGGAATGAAATTGGCATCAGTTATATCTCTGTTCTTTAGTTCTTCATCCAATGAATTTTGTGTCAAATTTTATACTGTTTTATTAAGGATTGATGTCAGATTAACCATTCTATAGTTAGGTGGATTATCTTGCTTGTCCTTCTAAAGTATTGTCATGGTAGTACATTTCCCACAGAAAAATTCTCCAGCGCTGATTTATCAAGTAATTAATGTCAGGTCAGAGGTATCATCCAGTCTTGTGTAAGAGCTATCCAAGCGTTCTTGTTCTGAAAATATTTATCCATATTAAATATTATTTAATCTACTGATTAGTTGATGATGTACTGTAGTAGTGTTTATCCATTAAAGAGCCACTAGCGATACTGAGTATATTGATACCATAGTTAATTCCTGAAATTAGCTTCATAAAAACAGCTGCTTAAATGCAGTATGCTTGGCTTTCTGCTCATCAGCAGTAAACCCTGGTTCAGATCACAGAAGATTCAGTCTTTTGTGGAAAAAAGTAGTCCATAAAAATCCAGAAGTTTATTCCACTCAAGAATTAAAAGCCTGATCATAATCTCTAAAATATGTTGCAGATTGCTTATGAAATTTAGTCTAAGATTCAGAAAGTTACCAGGGGGTTAAGACTGATTTCAAGTGAAATAGTGAGTTCTCCACCTGCGGAATATTCTGTTGCAAAGAACTCTCCTAATTTCAGAGAAAAACAGAAAAAAAAGGCCCAATATCAGTACAGTTGTTGTGTTCAGACTTGCAGCCCTTCTCAAGAAAGTAGTCTAACACTTGTCTTTAGAGCAGTAGAAGATAGCTGAGAAAATATTGGGGCCCTGTGAACTACAGAAGTCAAGGAACCCACTACCCAAAAATAGCAACGATTTTCAGCAACACTGGAAGACATTACAAAAAGTGTTTTCCCAGAGTTCAGTTTATGGACTCAGCTGGGTTTTATTGCCAGCTGAAGGGGAAAGAAAGAAAAGGCTTTTTTAGAGTTTCCCACATCACTCAAATACAGTTAAGCATAAAAAACTAAAGAAGTCTTAAAATAAATTGGATTAATAAAGAGTTTATCTTGGAAATTTTGGAGTACGGTTGCCATCTGTACTCCTTAGCTAGCTTCATTGACTAAGCTAGCTCTCCTGTGGCAGGACAGCTGTTGATAATATTGGAAGAGTTTTAACAGCTTTCATCCCGATTATCTGAATCTATCAACAAAGTTGCTTATATATCTTTTATGATAATATTATATTCTGAAATCTAAGCTGTTTACACTCTGCTTTTGCTCCTTATACATGTGGTGTTCTGCAGTCTGATGTTGTCATCTCCATCATTTATAATCTCCAGTTTTTGTGACATCATCATATTGCATGGGGTAAATACTTAATCAGTTATGGCTTCAGTATAAGGTAGTTTTCAGTGCTAACTTGAAAGAAGACCATTTGTTCCTCTTCTGAAGAACAAACTCCAGAATTTGGTCTCAGATATTCTGACGTGACAATCTGAAGGTCCTGACCAATTGCTTGATTTTTTTTTAAATTATTTTTTCTTTAATAGAACTTTTGTAAGACCTTGTACTTTCTGGTTTTGAAGTTGCAGATGCTTGTCAGTAGAATCAGCATAAACTTTAGTATCTCACAACACTGGCAGTTTGGTCAGTGTGGTTGGGTGGTCTCCGTAACAGACCTTTTGAAGCAGTCTAGTTTGTGAATCCACAGAGTTTGCACAAATTGCAGTTCTTCTCATTTCATCTCTGCTCAATATAAAATTTTTAATCAACTTACAAATGTTATATTGCTGTTTCTACTTGTGAATTAGGATTGTTCAGCATCATCCTGCCATCTATTCTTGGTGCATCTCTAAAGACTGCAGTTGTTGGCTCAAAAGAAATCTAAATAGTGTCTGCACCTGTAATTAAATTTGGTATGAGTAATAACATGTCCACAGTGGGAGGTGAAAGGAGAAAGAAAAACTTTCTTTCATGCAGAAAGTAGTAGTTTGCTGAAAGAGATGAATACCAGTTTTTTCAGAGTGCAGATAAGCAAGAAGTACGTGCACACTCTACATAGTATAGGGAACAGTGAGTGCCGTATTGAGTGGAGGTGTAGATTATGATTTTAAAATTTACTCTTCACATTGAATTGTTTCAGTTTCAGATGCTAGTGGTCTTGCTAAAACAAAAGTAATTATCTAGCATTCATAGTTCATTTCAAGTTAGACTTTTAATTTCTATTATAACTTCTTTTTATTTTGTGGCTTCCATATATTATTACATATAGAGTCTCTATATATTACATATAGAATATATATATATTACTTAGATTTATGTTTACCAGTTTTATTATTTCAGGTTTGTTGTATGTTATCGAAACCCAGAAAGTTCTTGACCTCAAAATTAACCTCATGGCTTCATATATCATTGTTCCACAAAAAGGATTCTATGATTGTACATCAAACTTACTGCTTTTGGATCTTGGTAGTCTTAAGGTAAGGTACATAATGAAGTAACGTATAGAAATGGTAATTTGACTTTTTTGTAACTTCCAGTTGTTTGAATTTGTATTTTACATAACTGGTTAAGTAAATGTTCTTCTTTCAGTTTACATATTAGGTTTTTATTTTAAATTGCTTTCCAGTTGAGACTAAATTTAGTGAACTGTCGTGAACAGATTCTCTCAACTCAAAAGAGTTGCTAGAAAGTGATGCTTCCCTAAAATAAAACCACTGTAGAAGTTCTGAGCTGTTACAGGAGGAGGTCTGGGCAATTTTTTTATCTCAGAATATAAAGTAGTAAACTTTTTTACTTACATACATATATGATTAAATGGTCTTACTAATTTTAATATTACTCCTGTTATTGTATTTTTTCTCATTCAGTTTTCTTTAAAGTGAGAAAAAGTGTAAACACTTGTGGTTTACAAAATAAGTTGGTTAAAATCAGAGACACTTTGATCTGCATTTTTAAGACACTTTATGTAAGAAGAGTCAAAAAGGTAGATTAGTAGTGCATTTACAATGATACTTTAGCACTAGAAAAACGTAGAAAATACTTTTCCTTCATGCAAGTTGCAGTCTTCTTAGTGATTGACAGACTTGTGTCCTTGCAGGACAAATTCCCTCGCTGTATATTGGCAATTTAATTTTTGTTATCGGTACTCTGGGTAAGGATGATTCTGCTACTTACTATTTATTTAGATTGCCTTACACTCTTTTTTTATAAGATTTTGCTTCAAAGCTCAAAACCTTGCTAAAGAAAAGAAAGTTTTCTATGCCTCTGTCACAGGCTGCGTTTCTGAGGACATGTATTTCAGTTATAGGATTTCAGGTGTTTTAAAAAGTAGAATTAGTGGAAAATATTGTTTTGTAGATACTAAAATAGCTCAAACTTGCAACGATTTTATAGAAAAGCTCCAGCAGAGTTTTTAGTTTTTGTCTGGCAGATTATTTACTTGAGTGACTGGAAATTTGACCTAGTGATAGGGATGCTCTTCTGCATGCTGATGATTATTTGGGGCTTTACAGAGTTTGGTAGTTAAGCTGTGTATCAATTGTGTGCTTGAGACAAGCTCTGTCCCAGAGCTCTAAAAGTTGAGGAAAGCCTTTGCCAGTAGTCTGGCTGGTCTGCTGCCGAGGAATGTCTGTTGCAGCTAGCACACAAACAGGCAGTAATTCAACTGCTCTATTCACAGAAAAATAATGCTACTTGGCCTTGTCTGAAATGCAGAGGAACGAGATATATACAGAACATAAAGAGGAAGGAGCTTTAGGGAGTAGTAGAGGGTAGAAGCTTATGACAGGAAGATGCTTTTGCATTAAAATCAAGTTGGAGGAAAACTGAACTTCTGCTGAAGTATCTGTAGTTATTTCTATGTAGAACCTTAATTTATTGCATCTGGCAGAAAATCTGTTATTCTCTATTGTTTGTCTCAGCAGAAGTCATGAAAATTGATGCTGAGGATCTGAGGATCGAAATGCTTTTACTCATTCATGTTTGGGAGTAGATGAGTTCTGCCTACTAGCCTTTTTTTTTTTTTTTTTTTTTTTTTTTTTTTAAAA
Source organism: Dromaius novaehollandiae (assembly GCF_036370855.1). Lineage (NCBI taxonomy): Eukaryota > Metazoa > Chordata > Aves > Casuariiformes > Dromaiidae > Dromaius > Dromaius novaehollandiae. The sequence goes on from NC_088132.1 coordinate 27,067,188, forward strand.
AAAAGCAAAACCAGGAACATCCAGCCTTTTTCCACTCCACCCTTAGGAAATTACTGTCAAGAAATGGTAGAAGAACACTAAGGTTTCAAAATCATACTCCAGTAAACTTGTGCTTGAGGGTTTTTTCTGAAATGAATAATTTGTGTAGTGAATATGGCTGTTGGTCTGGTTCCTATCCTTTAACAGAAATTAGAAAGTATGATGAAGGAAGCCAGGTGGTATCAAAAGAGAAAAGTTAGTTAGATGCTTCCCAGGAGGTGATTAACGATTCCATATTCACTTTGAGTGATACATGCTTAAATAAGATGCAGAACATTCATTGAATAAGTATGTTTAATACAAAACAAACAGTCTCCTTCCCCCAGTTATGCAGTATATGAGGTCAAGTCCTGTGGGGGGAAAATAGCACATATAATTAAAACTGTATCTCAGAGCATATGCATAAGTGGACTTAATTAAGGTTGCACAAGCAGTATTAATTTGATAATTTTGAATTTTTTTAATCACAGGCTTTTCAATCTGCAAGTTGTGTTTTTAATGTAAAATATCAAGTTGAGCAGCAGTGAAGAAAGAAATCATATATCATAGACATTAATACTCAAACCCATTTCACTGTTATGAACCTTCTCTTGAATACTGTGCAAATCTGGCAGAAGGAGATATGGATGCCCAAATTATTAGATATTGAAAGATGAGGACAGTCACATTTGGGCAGAAATGAATAACAGAGACAGCACGTATAAATGTAAAATACCAAAGAACTGGTATTGGTAAAATACTGGCTGATTAATTAAAGGCCTGACTTTGAACATCGCTAAACGGTCCAAAGCTCCTTTTCATTTTTCCTCCTCGGTTTATGATAAATATGTGTCAGGATAATGCCACAACTAAATTTAACAGGATTCAGAAACAGATTTTATGTTTCTGTGATGACCAATAGTGATACTTTTATATAAAAGATACACAGTGATGCTAATGCTTATAAAAGGTTTGAGGAAATGAAGACCAGTTTCTTCTGTATAAATTATATTGTATAAAATTCCATAGATGTTTTATTCATTTTCGGTTTTATTTCTTTCCGATGAAGTTTATTCTCTTTTCCTTGTCTGGATGGACGCTGCATGCTTAGATAGCTGCTTTGCTCTGATATTTCTAAGAATCTGTGCCCTTTTACTGAGAATTTAAATTTAATCATTTATCGTGGTAGAATTGAGTATTTGTAGAATTAGTGCTTAGGATATTTTAAAATTGACTTCCACTTTTTTTTTGTGACTATTTTTTAGATGAAAAGTAAAAGTCGTTCTGATTTATCAGAACTTAAAGTAGGACAAAGCACTATTGAAGATATAATGTCAAGAGCTTATGACAGTTTTGATATACAACTCAGCAGCATACAGTTACTCTACAGCAAACATGGTAAGTACTCATGACAGAAATCTTTCCTTATAAAAGGAAAGGTTTAATTATATGTGATTAAAATATTTTGATAGTTGATGTGCCTTTTTGAAATTTTTTAACTGAAGTGGTTAAAGTAGTGGTAACAGTGTTTAAGTGTCTGTTCTGTACTCCAGGTGATGAGTAATTGCCATTTCTTTTTTAATCAAAGAATCTTTAAACTCATGTTTTAAACTCAGTCTGGTAAATATGATATGAATTTTCCAGGTGCAGCTTTAAGCCTATTATAGATTCTAACATTAGGTTTTGCTAATAAAAATATAATCTATAGTTTTATAGTGTACATTTATTTACAAGACTCCAGAATGTCCCATTTGATTGGTGCATAGCAAACATGAACTTTTGCTCTTATTCCAGCAATCTAGTTCTTTCATTTATGGTATAGTCTTTCAGTGCCTTTTCTTTGCTTCCCTCCAGCTTTAAAATAGAATCCACAAGTAGTTGTAGGTTTGATCATTTTGTGAGGGTAAAGGAAGGCTCGAAATCCCTTTCTGAGGTAAACTTTTAGCAGTAGTTCTGGGAATTAACCATAGACAGTCAGAATCAAAGTCGTCTTTGGCATTTAATTCTTAGCTCTCTACTTCCAGAGGGGAGTCCAAAGCCTAAACTCCCAGTGCAAGAGATGTTTTAAGAATTGGGCTCTTCGGAGCCTGCACTGTTGGTTAGGTTGCTGCTTAGACCTGGAGAGGGGGAAGTGTTAAGTACTGTTGTATCTATGCCATGCTTGTACTTGGGTTAGAGCTGTAGAGGAGATCACATCACTTGATCTTTTTAACAAAGTGTACCAACTAATATCATAGATATTAATTTTGCGATATGTTTAATAAGGAAAAAATAACTTTCATGGGAAAAAAAGCTTTAGTTTTCTGTTCTTATTCTAGATGAAAACTGGCAAGAGGCTCGTAAACTGAAATACTCATCTCAACATATCTTGCAGCCCTTGGATGTAAAAGTGGAATTTAGCAGGGCTATGGTTGTCACAGATGCAAGAATGCCCAAGTATGTGGTTTTTTTCTGTTTTGAAATTTTACAGTAAATGGCTTTTGGGGAATAAAGAAAATCAAGTATCTAATTTTACTTTTTGCGCTGTTTTACATCAGCAGTGTGTTAGCTTGGAAGTAAAATGTCTCCTACACCCTGTGCTTTCAGCTTCATCAAGAAGAGGAGACCCAAGGAGTTGCCAGATATTGGAGAGATATAGAATGTTAGATAAATATTTATTTTAAATATATTTTTATATTTATAAAAATTATATTAAAACCTATTTTAATTAGGTCTGTCTTCCTAATAGTCATATTTTAGTCCTTATTGGAAATACTGCAGATGCAAAAGGTCTGAATTTTACAGTCCTCTACTACAAACATCACAAAAATATTCCAACAAGTAATGTTTTGTCATACTCTCTCTCTTTCACCTAGGTTATTAGTCTTGCTTGTCTGTTTATCAGAGATCACTTCTCAAGAAAACAACCCTCTATTCATCAAATTTGTTCTTAGGCTTATTTAGTTTAAAAAAACCCAAAACCTGTTGGTTATGTATCCTATGCTCAATCCAAAGGAAATATTGATGATGCCAGTTTAGTATTAGCAATCACTAGAGTTGAAATGGCAAAGGTTAAATTTGTGAATATTTTGGAAAATGCATCTTCACTGATGTCTAATACAGACACTTTGCTAAAACATCCCTCCAGTTTTGAAGTACTTGTAAACTAGCACGTTAATGTTTTATGAGGTAATCTGGTTATTAATTCATTAATAAGACCCACATTATTATACTACAACAAAGCAGCATGTGCTTATTTCACTCTTATGACGGATAGAAATTAACAGATTTTAGCTAGGCATTTTAGAAAGTAAGAGCATATAAGCAGACTTTTACAGAAAATTATTTTATAACATTTTATAACAGTCAAAATCAAGGGGCAGCTTATAAAATAAAGGAATTACAATGTATCTAGAATTTACTTGGAAATAAAATTAAAAATAGTGTATATTACTCATGCTGAGTAATATGACCACAGATTAATGATTGTATGGTGTGGTGGTGCCACCTTCTGGAAAGTAGGCTAAATTCTGAATTTTGATGCTTGACTTCGTATGAAGTCGTCTTCTTTTCTTACTTACTTTTTCTCTCTGTTCCATGGAAAGGATAAGGAAAGGAAATAAAAAGACAGATTCCTGAGGGCATTCCTTCAGAAAGGCCAGGAAGGGAAAGTGAGCCTTTATTTCTGTGGTCACAAAAGAGAATGTCATTTTAAGGCAGATTTATAATCTGCATCCTCTCTCTAAATTATGCTGGTATCACCTGGATTAAGCAGAGAGCATCTGTTCTTAATGAGAATGCGTATTGCAGTATTGCTGCACCACTTACCTGTTGGTTTCCACTACCAGCAGTGCTTCTCCTTTTGGTGGTAATTTTTCTCTGTCTACAGTATTTCTCATCTGTTTCTGGGAATTTTTTTCTCTGAGGGATATTACTTTTTTATTCCATGTTCTCATAAAGTCAGTTACTTCACAAATAAATGAATTCTACTTATGTGCAGAAATTTGGCAAATTTTGCCTCTGCTGAGGTAATATTTCTTGGGGAGCACTCATCAGCTGCTGCTTCTTTCTGGGTACCTGTGCTGTCTACAGCTGTTACAGAATGCCACAGGTAGTAGTTTGGTACTACATAAGCATATACCAAAGTGAGTTACTGATCATAACTAATATTCTAACTTTCACTGAGAAACCAGCAAGTATCGACTTCAAATCTGGTATATTACTATTCAGCAACAACTGAACTTGTTTGTTTTGTACCTGCTTCAGTCTCCAAATGGTTCTAAGAGATTATCTGCAGGCCATGTTTTAATAATCTAGAGTCATCTACCAATCTTGAAATGACAGGAACAGTAACTCTTCACCTGAAAGTGAATATTTGACCTTCTCTTCAAGGGCTTGCTGATGCAAGGGCTTTGCGTTCTAGCTGCAGCCAATCCTGTCAATATTATCAATATTGGCATAGCTTCAAATGCCAGGGGTGTGCATGTGTGTGTATATGTACACATATATAAATAAGTATATATATATTATATATAATATACATATAGAATATAAATTAAAAAAATCTGTGCTTAGCCCCTTTTTGTTTTAAGGAATGGTCAGTTAATGTGTGTTTGTGTACAAATAATTAGGCCCACATCATGTTTAGATGACATCACACACACATAATAAAAATGAACCGGTAGCTTCTATACTCTAACAGTAAAAGTTCCCTAAACTGTAAAGTTTAGTAATGACTTTTGAATAGGGCATTGTGCATCAATATTGCACTAATCAGTTATATATATATTAATACATTTTAATATACTTGTAGCTATTCCTTTATATTCCAGTTTTTATAAATACATGTATATAAAGCCAACATTATATTTTTTCCTGAACTTTTTCTCATTAAGGTTTGGGACTGTACTGAAGAATTCAAAACAGCATAGTTCTGTTAAGAAGGGCGAGTGGAAAGATATTTGTTCTACAGTGAAGTCCACTATCAGTACTTGCTTTGTTAACTCTTGTAGAAATTAAGTGAATGAGTAGTTTGGAGGGTAATTATTTTACTTTAAGGCATCTAAAAAGCAGGTAATTGTATGTTTATATTTTCGTGATTCATTAGTGTTGTCTGCCAGTTGAATTCCATGTGATGTTTGTTCAAAAGCAATACTGAATTTACCAGTATTTAGTGCTGACTTTGTTTGGAAGGAGACTTCTCTATATTGTCACCTTAGAGAGAATACTAATGTAAGTAACTTTCATTTATGAAAGACCAGTATGCAAGGGCTTTTAACCTGGACTTTCAAAATATCGAGTCATCTTCTCATGTTTTCTTTCTCTTCACCCTGTGGTTTGCATCTGAGTATCTGTCTTTCATTTCTGAGAACACGGTGGAGTTGCTCCTTATTGTTTCTGTCATTTCACATTCAAGAGTGGTAGTATGATTCTGTGATTGTTATGGCCTGTACAAGGCTGTGGGGTTTCTTTTGTTTTATTTCTTAATTGTGTCTGTTTGGTTTACCCCATTTTCTGAAGGAGGTGTCTTGGAGTCTGTCATCTACTGACTGTTTTTTGAAGGCGTATGAATGCACTGGGTATCAGGATACCCAAAATTAAAGGCATCCTTCTGCATATTACATGTTACAGCTTCATTAAAAACTTCTGATTTGAAGGCTCCTATATCCTCCTTATTTGTAGCTTTGAGAATGGTGATATTTACAGAGAAACAAATGTAAGGAATACTGATCTGAACTTGGCAAGAAGTTTTGGCACAAATTTCTTGCTTGATTGAAGTACATAGCTCCTCTATGTCTCAGTCTCTGTCTACAAAGTGATAATTACTATCTGCGGGTTTAATAGTTATGCAGTTCTTTTGTGGGCAACAGAAGTTTATATATGTATATTACATGCAACAGTTTTGATTTGTAATTTTCTAACCAACAAGAGTAATATGCTTTTCAGAGGAAAATGAATGTGAAGTTTGAATGAAATTGTTCTGAAATAACATTGATTATTTACTTAACAGGTTCAAAATGTCTGGACAGCTGCCTTTACTTTCTATCCAAATATCAGACCAAAAGTTGACAAGTATCTTGGAACTAATTGACAGCATTCCAAAACCAGAAAGTACTCCTGCTACAGGTTCTCCCCCCAAAATATCTGAGGTAAGGTCCTTTCTATTTTTTTTAATTATTTTGGTAATAACTATCAGAAGAATACTTTCACGACGAGCACTGCAATTTTCAAAGGAGCAGAAGAAAATGGAGAACAAGCCATCTTAATATTTAGCCATCTTAAAAGTTAGCATTTTTTGGAAAATCCTAGCCAATTCTTTAAAGCTATAGATGTTTTGTTTGTTTCGCTTTGGTGCTGGGGGATATATGCCTGTGATTTAATCCTTGTAGCTAAAATTCTTCTGAGCTTTATTGCCGTTGCATCACTTCTGAACCAAAGAGGATGAGAAATCTTTTCCAGAGAGCTCGGCATATAAATTTTGTCTTGATGGTTCCTCTGCATTTGGAATAAGCGGAGGAATTGTTCTTTGGCTCTGAAGACAAAATGCTCTTCAGAATAGATCCTTCTAGATTTTTGCATCCTGCAGTTTTTTATACTTTAGTGCAAGAGGGCAATCTGCTTTACTGTGGAAGGCTCATCTGATATTTTTACTAATTTGGTACTGTGAGGTCAAGCCTTTTAGTTCTTCCCCCTTAACATATTATGATGTGAAAGTCTTATCTATAAGGTGCTTCCACAGATTCAAGACTCATCAAGACTTAGGGTATCTATCATTCATAGATATGGGTATAAGTGTATAAATTAGGGTCAAACTATGTAGGCTGGAGACTGGGAAGAGATACTGTTGAAATATGAAAAGCAAGATGCAAAATGGAGCCTTAGCCTATTGGAAGTTAGGTTCAAAGATGAATGTTACTCTGTTACCAAAATTTTTAGATTTCTATAGGATATTGAGAGTTATTAATCATCAACTAAAACTGGGCTTTGAAAATAGCAGAAACTGGAAAAAACCCACAACTACGATCATTTGTGCAAAGGCATGCAAAAAGAATAAGCATGCAGATGATGCACACCTCTTCCTTGCTTTAGTGTTCGGTGCAAGGTACATTTATGTTAAATATGCATACAGAGCATGCAGAGGACACTTTTATGAACTAAAACCACCAAGTCAGCTCTCTGAGGCTTGATGTAAAATCTGGCTTCGGTGAATGAACTCTTTCATTGCCTGCACTAGAACAATTTCATTCTGTCGGATATAACATGGAGTGAAGATTCTTGTTTCCCTTTGTCCACGTAGTGGCAAGAGTGAAATTTCGTACTTTTTCAACTGCGTCTCTGGGCTCTAGACAAAAGCATCATTTGCCATCAAAGATTCTGCTAGAATCTGTTTCTCCAGATACGTGGAGAAGCTTGGAGACAAGTCTGTCTGCTGCAATGTTTTCTGCAGCAATTTTCCCTTACTTCCCACCAGGCCACTAGTGTCATCTGACTTTTACAGTAATTACTGTTCTCTGAAGTTGCCCCTTGCTAGTCCCGTAAAGGACTCTGCCTAGGTTTTGTCCTTCCTGTATTTTCATGTGATGTGCTGTTTCTGTCACTGTCTTTTAATCTCTGGAGTTTGATGTCTGAATCTTTACTCCATGCTTCCTGATGCATTCTCATTAGTCCTGGATGAATGTGTAATATCTGATGCTTCTGCCCGGTTTGAGACCCTGTTTCTGCCCATTCTTTTAATTTTAATAATCATAAATGTTTAAAAGTGATAATTTGCACTTAAAACAGTTCTCATTTTTTTGAGCTATAAAATTTCTAAGCAGTACCAAATGTGAAGGCAATAGTTGTGACCAGTGAATTTAACAAAACTGTTTATGGTATCTCCTGTTTCAGGCTGCAATATCCCCTGTGCTGTCAGCACCATACTTATCACAAAGTGCACTTCCTGTTTTGGATTTTCATTCATTTGCTGAGTCAGGTAAAGCAATTCGTTTTAAAGTCTGATTTAATGAATGGGTTAAGATACTAATTTCAGCAAAATCAAATGAATACAGTGAACTAAGTGACCATTTTCAGGCTACGTCTCGAATTCTTCAGGTTGAATAACTCTATATTCCATATATCATCTTAAGATTTGCTCTTTACAAAATACTTGTGTATTTTCTCAGTGCAGCAAAGTTTTATATGCTTGTTCTTTCTCTTCCTGAAGGCAAAGTAATAAAACATTTGCATGGTAAGATGGTTTTGTTTATTTTTATTTGATTATGTATATGTTACTATGCATCTATATTAGAAAAAAGGTCAAACAGCCTTATAGTTTGCATTGATATGGAAAATGGTGAGATTTGTGATGGCTCCCGTTTTATATGGGTCTTTAGTCTGCAACCATTCCCTACTTAGAAAAGTTTTATGAGGTTTTCAAGTTCTTTGTGTGTCAAAAGACTTTAGATTTTAATAGATCGTATTCTTTACTCTCCTTTAAGAATTCTGGATCTATTCTGTGTAGCTCCTTATGAAATAATGAATTGTATGAAGAACTAATACAGGGTATAGAAAAGTATATTTTTAATAGTCTGTTTTGCTGATATACAACACTGCTCTGAGCTCACTGAAGTTTTCTGAACCGTGCTTTGAAAGTTCCTGTGAACATTCCTTGTGCGTATTGACAGACATCCATGAATTAGTTAAATAGAAAATTAAAAGTCTTAAGTTCAAGGTATAGTCAGTGAAAAGAGGTGAGATATTCAATGTGTTGATTCCAAACATCCAAAGTACTATATGTGTCATTTTTTGCCTGAATATGTATTTGGACCTCTAGTGTTTTGTGGGGTGTGTTTGTTTGTTTGTTTCCCCAGTTACTTTCTTGTGGTTAAGGATTCTCCCTCCTACTTAAGTGGATTTATTTGAATTACAATATATTGAAATGATGAATATGCTATAGAAATAACTGTGTTATTCTAAACAAACAACATTTTGACTTCCATAGAATCAAACAGAAGATTGGCTATGGGGGAATTAGTCATTTTTAATTTTGTCTTCCTGTTCAAACAATTTAGCTGGACTCTTACATTCCATTTAGTAGTAACACTTGAAAAATTATCAAATATATTAGTGTTATTTCAATATCAAAAACCTTTGTCTTGCCGAAGCACAAAATCAACTGAAAAATGGAGAATACTTTTTCTACTACCTTAAGTTATAGATGTGGTTTGCAAACACTAGCAAAATTATCAGCAAAGCTAATCATTTTTGCTTTGATGCTATCACTTTAAATTCTATGCACATTCAGTATGTATACAAATATGTATCTGTGCATCTTCACCTGTTTTGTGTATGAGTTCCTTTTAGTGTGCAAAGGTAGAGGTAAAGCATCTTTCATTTCTTAAAAATCAGGTGAGATGAGAGTGACTGTTTGCTCTAATATTCTATTTAATTTGAGAAAGTAGTAACTAGACTTTGACTGAAACAGGTGTATTTTTAAAATTCCAGCGTACATGCAGCTGTGTGATCATTTTAAATGACTCATTATTTTTATACCTACCCCCAATCTCAAACATGTTTTTAAGTCTTAGAATATACTTCCTAGTGTGATCCACTCACTTTTGTCAGAAGAACGATACCTGTTCCACAGATTCCTTTAACTTCACTGCTCATAGTATTTTTTTTTAAGTGAAGGAAATGAGCTGAAGAAACTGAGACAGAGGCTTCAGTATGAAGTCAGTAGCAATCAGTCTGGCAAAACAGATATTAAGCAAGATGAGCCCCAGTTTGTGCTGTCTTCTGCATAGCCAGTAATCAGGGAATGCTGGCGGAGGAGTTACCCGATGAGGACTGATTTGCGATGATGTGATAAGGGAGCTGTAGATGTTGTGAAAAGTTGTGGAGGCAGAAACTGAGATAACTGTGGGAAAAGACTTTATTGATTGCTAATTATCAGCTACGTACCTGTGCTGTTAAATGTTTATAGATGGAGACATAAAAATTCTAGGCCATGTTACTGCAAAATTGGTTGTCTAAAATGCATATGTGATGTTGTTATGAATTAATATGTAGAATCAGAAGAAGAATTTTATGATGCTCTAAGCAGCCCTGTGGAAGACATGCCATTTTTTGAAGCCTCATGTGGTTCCCTCAAGCGAGCTAACAGTACAAGACGACAAAAATTACGTAAACAAGAATCTATGAAGAATATGACAGATTTCCAGCTAAGATTTGAAGTAGCTGAGGTAAATTTACACTTCCTTTTTTTTTTTTTCCTCCAAGGTGCATCTTAATTGTAATTCTTTCCTGCTGTGTTCTTGAATTCATCCATGCAGGAGTATTCATTCCCTGTTTCTTGCTGATATCCTTCTGTAGTGTTCAGAGTTTCTTTTTAAGCCAGGATTGTGCTTCTGCATGCCTGTCAGCACTGAAATGCCTTTCCTTATCTGCTTTATTCCCTACTCAATTTATCATTGAATTGCCTTTACCTTGTGTTCATTCATTCGTTCTGTTATTCTCTGCGTATTTGTTTTCGTTTAAGATGTAGCTTTTGGCATCTTTTTTTCAAGATATTGCTGTGGTCAGTGGGACAGCTTCGTTAATGCTTCATCTCACAGAAGCACTTCTCCCCCCTAGTTTTTCTCAGCGTCTGTGGCGTGTGTTCACCAAAAATTGTTTTATGTTTCAGACTTGAAAAAAAAGAGTATTTTGCCCAAAGGCCAATCACTGTTTCCAGCTGTATCAGTCGGTCTGCTTCATTCTGTCATTAGAATTCATGGCTATGACAAAGTTATTGCTGCTATTCACTATAAGTAATGAGTTAACCTTTTACAAATTCTGTTTTAGGGTAGCGACTTATGGAAAGGATTCAAAACATCATAACTAGCTTACAGCATATCTTACTATACACTACACTGGTATATAAATCTGAAAACTTACTATGTTTTGGGGCCTGATGAGGGCCTTTTGGCATTCTTTAAAACATACAGTTCTTTTTTTTTTAAGAGCTGCTAGTTTAAGAATAGGTGTTATGTTTGACATTCTTCTCTACTGGAAGCCTGTATGTTTTAAAATCTATAGGAAAAAAGACTTTAGTAAGAATCACATACCTCTCCATTTGTTGGCTTCATAGTTTAAAATGACTTGGGAGGTGTGGTTTTGGTTTTCCCTATTTGTCAAGTAGTAGTGCACTATGTGGAAAAGTAGATTACCTATCTTTGTTTTCCTTTGGTTATGAAAGACAGATGATAACAGTGGAACCTAGGACAGCTCAGCCAGGTATTTATTGAACATCTTTGCCATGTATAAATGAAAATTCAGGAATTCTTGTTTATTGATATTCAACTTCGAAATCAGTTATTGGCAGAGTCTGAAGAAATTCCAGTAAAAATAGTGAAGCATGTTTGCGATTTTGTTTCTTGAGCTGAATTTTTTTTCAGAGCATTTGCTGTGTAATGTTTCATGATCAATATTAACATTAACTGGTAAAATGTGTGTAAATATCTGAGTCTTTATAAAGGCTAATAGGGTAATTCTGTGCTGTATATATTTTTGTTTTTCGTTTTTTTAGGTCTTAATTAAATTGTGTCGTCTTACTGATAATATTGAGACACCTGTGCTGCAGCTTGAAGTTGTAGGGTTAGGCACTGAACTCAATTTAAGAACATTTGACATGACTGCAAATGCTTTCCTTCGTGAAGTCTGCCTGCTGTGCCCAGAATATATGGGTAAGCATTTATATCCTGATCAAAAAGTGATTCACAAAAGATTAACACTGTGACTTTGTCTTCAGAAAGCCTGTTGGGCTTTCTTTTGTCAACTGAGGAAGACTCCCTTCCTAAATTAAATGAGAGGGGAAACAGAAAGTAATTTTTGAGCTTGTTCTCTTATTAGTGCTTTAATTAGTGCTGATGATGTTAGAGACGTCTAGCCATTTTAGGTCTATCTGAGGGTTGTTTGTTATATATTTTTTTTTAATATCTAGTATTCTGGTTCATAGTCTATCTTTCAAAAAAAATTATTTTAAAGAGTGTGTGTGTGTGTATGTGTGTATATATATATATATATATATATATATACACACTTTTTTTTTTTTTTAATTTAGATGATAATGACAAACCAGTTTATATCGTTACTACTTTGGATAATGTAGAGGATGATCTTCTCACTCTGGAATACATAAAGGTAAGGAAACAGCAAACTTTCGTGTTGAATTGTAAGCCAGTAGTAAACCACCTTGTTTAGACAAGTGTCTGATTCGTAAGTAGACTAACTTTTATTTCATAAGTTGTGGCAGTTTTGAAGTAAGTTTTCTCTATGAAGTTTTCAAACCTCTCCTGTTTTTTTGTTTGTATGTATGTTTGGTGGAATAGGCTGATATTAATGGACCAGAGCTGAAAACTGCCTATCAGAATGTTCTACAGAAAATAAAGGTATGACCTCTTTTTAAACATATGTTTCTCTTTTAGGGGGGACAGAAATACATTGTATAAAACTAATTTGTTCTTTCAGGTGAATTTTTCTTCTCTTGATGTTCATTTGCATACTGAAACTCTCCTAAATGCCATGAATTATCTGAACAGTCTCCTACCAAAACAAGAAACTAAAGTTGCAGAAGAACCAGTCCAGGAAAAAGTAGAGGAGAAGAAGGATGTTCTTAAGAAATTAAGTAAGCTTATTTACTTTTTTTTTTTTCCCCCTCTCTCCGTGGGTGGGTGGGATTTTTGCTTTTAGTTTAGGTTTTTTTTTTTTTTTTTTTTTTGATCCTCTGTTCATTCATTTACGCAAGGAAGAGAACAGACATATTATTTTCTATTTTCACAAACCTGTCAGTCAGTGAGTTTTGAAATGAGGAACTTTGTTTAAGGTACGTTTACTTAGGCACTTTATAGTCTTTTGTAATTTCAGTGGTGATAAGCATGTGATAATATTAGCTATCAGAGTTTTATGGAGTAGCAGAGTATACTGTTATTTCCTGGCTGGAAGTGTTTAGGGAAAGAATAACCATAGAGTCAGTGAGCCAAGGGTGGATGTTGCAGCTGTTGACAGTTTCTGAGGTAGAAATTCTAAGCATGTTTTTCAAAGACTTTTTCAAATTCCCTTAGTTATGATAATCTTTCTTGAATGGTACATTATATTGTTCTCCCATATAATAATAATGTTTTTGCTTTACTGTATTTATGAAAAAAAGATTTTTATTATAAGTAAGGAAATTAAAAAAAAAAACTTTCTGTGGTAAAAATCTATTGACTATACAGCGAACAGTTATGTCTTTTCAAATAATAGCATAATTACCATTTTCCTCCAAATCTTCAGTGGAATGATCTTGTACACGGTTTTCCTTCTCTTCATCAAAATACTTGTGTTGGCTTAGGTTTGAAGCCTGCATATGTGATTCTTTAGCAATTTATTAATGTGTATACGTTACCTTTAGACGTTTGTCTGAAATAGGCACTACTGCATTTCATAGGCTCCAGGACAGTTTTCTACTCATTTGCTGAATGGGCAAATTCTGCTTGGTGCCAGTTTTTATAGGCATAATTTGTTGTAGCTGCCATTTTGGGTTTTCAGATTGGTGTATGAGAGTTTGCATTTAGCTTATAGGGTAATAGGCAGTCTTTGCCTAATGGTGGAAGTTGGTTTGAGCATTTTCAGTCTTTTGTCATAAGATGCTGGTAATAGCATTCATTAATATCAATTACTTTGGTCTTAGGGGCAAATAGGTAGCATGTGACTTCCTGCAATTTGAGAGAGATCTGGTGAGCCTCCACATGTTTATCAGCTCAAAAGAGCTCTGTAGATAACTCTCTTCTAGGTAGAAGTTTTAGGGCTCCCAGCTTTCCTTGGCCTGCAAAAGCGTTAGCACTGTTGCATCCTGAAAAGGTATGCAGGCCAGTCAGTTATCTGATAACATCAGTCTCAAGGACTTATGCTACCATAATAAGGTCAGTGAATCTCATCTCTTTCTGTGTTCCAGTTTGCTGATATATTGGTCAAGACATACCTTTGCCAAGCCTAAGGCAAAAGATAGATTATCTGTCTCTTCAGCAATAATCGTGACTGATTTTTTTTTTCTCACCATTTGAGACACTGAGCACATGTAAAACATTGCCTGTTTGTTTTCTGAGATGAACTGAGACATTTGATTGCCAACAGTTTTGTTACCTTGCATCCAAGGAACATCCATCTCTTGTGAGCAATGTTCTTCTTGTGCAGCTTTATCCTTCTCTGACCAAGAATTTGGTGAGGTCTGCTTTGTTGATAATGCTATGTAAAAACAAACAACACCTCCGTTGTTTGAGCTTGTGTCTGGGAACTAACTTGTTCAAATGAATGCTCACATTAAATCCTCAACAGTATGTCAGTGACGTTGCTTTCTGCTGTGGGTAGGACTTCTCTGAGATCGTTACAGTTGTTCCTGTCTGTTAATCTGAAAACACTTAGATTTCTGCTAGTCATTAAAAAAAAAAAAAAAAAGATATGGCAGAAGATCATTCTCAAGATGATTCTAGTTTTTACACTTGCTCTGTGTTAGTGATTTCAGTAGTCCCATCATCTGCCTGACCTAACTGACCTGCTGGTACACTGGTGAGATCTTTCTGATGCTGTCTGCATTCATTGACTTTAGTTCTTACCAAGCATTTTGAGTTAAGCTTCAGTACTTGTTTGTTATCTTTAAACCTCAGGTATCACATTCGCAATGATGAGATTTTCGAGAATGTGATTTTGTGCAGCCTGCACAAAGAAATGTTTGGTAAAACACAAATGTGTTTGTAACTCTAGTGCATACTTATATTCAGTGATTAATTCTGTGTCACTGAGGGTGGATGTTTTTGTTATGGGAGCCTGGTGGGTTAGTAATCTAATTGTGTTAGCTTTTTTGAAGAAAAGTTTGAGGCATAGGTAGTACTTGCATTGGAAAAAAAGATAGACAAGGTTTTAGGTGCACAGCTCTTCTTGGACACTGAGACTAATTGTTTCCCATATGTACTTGAATTTAAATGAGTTATGTTAACTGTTTAACTCTTGTGAAAGAAAAGGTAGTTGTTATCTTTGGAGCGAATTAGGTTATTAGCTAAAGGAGAGAAAATAAGGTTTGCAGCCTTTTTTGGGGGGAGGAGGACGGGCCTCCCCAACAGGCCTTAGGAACATGGAGAGTTCAGTTGGGGTGGGACGCGGGAAAAACTATAATGTGACACTTAGCCCCTGTCTTTCTGCTGACCACTTTTATTGTTCCGTGGAATTAAGTAGTATAATTCCTCGGCTTATCCTTTGAAGGTGTTTTGTAGGTCTCCACTGAATAGTAGGCCTAAGAGATGGAATAATTGTTTTGTGGAAAAAATACTCTTCCACTCATGTGTGATTAAGTGTATTAATTTTTAAGTGTATTAACTTTTTCTGGTGAGATTGTTCCAACTCGTGGTGGTGGTTTGATTTCACTGTTGCGGGGACATGCTTGGACACCAGCTGAAATACCATTTGTGTACTGGGAGGTACACGTGTGGGATGGTGAACTTAAAGAATTCTGTTCTGTGGCTTACTGAATTGTGAACAGAATATTGGACGCTCTCTGCCTTTGGACTGTTTCATTATGTAAGCAAACACTGGAGTGTTTGTTGGTAGCTGATGCAGTCGTTGGAGGGAAAGGATGAAATCAGTTACTTATTGATTAATACATGACGATTTCCATGCTATTCATAGTTTAGGTAATAGGCGTTATGCAGCTGAAAAGCTTTGTAATGAATGGCAACAAAATACGCTTTCATAGGTAATGTTTCCACCTGCCTCCCAAGTATAACTGTACAAACCAAACTTTGACTGAGGATAGTTATGGCTAATTTACCTTGGCTGGGGAGTTTGTCTCCTATTAACATGAAAAAAACCCATGCAACTGGAGGTGGTATATTTATGGAACCATAGTGTAATTCTGAGGACTGAGAAAGCCTTACTCACAAGTGACATTTAGGTACAATATCTTGTCTGAAAACCTATGCTGTGAAAAACTGTTTTAACTGTTTATTACCTGTAGTTTGGCTGCTTTCAGCTTTGCTTGTAAGTTGTGTGTAAGAACATACCTAGTCAGAAAGTCCCTGAATACAGGACATGGTATTTCTCTTTCTTTTGAATTGAAATGTAGCGTTATTTCAAGTTTGACTTCTGGAAAAAATGGAACATGTTATTGATTGAATGTCTTATCAGTTGGCTTCTGTATTTAGCCTCGTAGCTGAAGCTAGTTTTGTCTGGGGTCAGTCATCTCCATTGAAAATGAACAGAGATTATTTTTGTTAACAATGAAATACAGTATTATATTCCGATCCAGTTTTGGAAACAAATGAAAATGGAGTGCAGATGTGGACAGTTCTCTTAGGAAAGGCACTAGATATATGCTTGTATTTTCTCTAGGTCTTATGGTTGTCCATACACATTTTGAAGGATGCCCACTGTCCTTTTTTCTTCAATGTCTAGTTCTGTTAATGATTTTTCCATGTTTAAAACTTGAATGTAGAAAATGTAGGTTTTGTAGGTAAAAAAAATGAAGTCACCTGCATTTTATTAAGACAACCATTTGTAGCAAATGGTGAGCAGTAGCTCAGGTAGAGTGTTGTTAATGTAGCTATAATGTTTCCATTATTTGAGATAAAATGCCTAGTCCTGGATACACTATGTCTAGTTTTGCATTGTGCCATGTAAATGCATATTAAATGTGGTTCTTGCAGTTAATAAAATTCTAGTGTAGAATACTGCAGTTAGTGAAGTACATGGGGGCTTTCATGTGTGTATAATGAATTTGTTCTTGTCCTACCTGGTAGTATGAATGTTGTACATTATTCCAATGCTATAGGCTTGTCACAAACTAGTCTTGAGAGCAGGGTTACTAAAACATTACCATCTTTTTCTCCTCCTTGGAGAACTCCACTTTTTATACTTTTCTAGTCCAAATCCTTTTCTATAGCTTATGTTTAACTATCTCTTTACTTAAAGTAAAATAATAATAATTGAAAAAGTCACAAAGCCATACCTACAAGGTTTAACTGATAACAGTAGTTTCAAATTAAGTATTCTTGGCTTTAGTACATAAGAAACAATACCAGTATCTGTGTTTCCCACAGCATCCAAAAAATCGAAGTATGAAGATGTTATTGACCTCAATATCTGTGCAGATTTATCCTGTCTACGTGTTTTTATTAGAGAGAAAAAGCATAGAATATCTGAAATTCACATTGAAGGTAAGAACAACATTTTCATCACAAAGACACAAAACTTCAAAATCAGAATAGTTTCTAAATTTTGTGTGTAATTTTTCTTAAGGTCTGGATAGCCAGGTGATCATGAAAAAAGCATCAACAGAAGTGAATGCAAAATTAAAGAACATCATTATTGTGGATTCTGATGAGATGGCATTGTATAAGAAGGTATTATACATTTTCATGTCATTGGTGTGGAGATGCTAAATTAAACTTAGTTTGTGAAATCACTCAGCTGTGATCTCTATTTTGCTTTGTATGTTTGCTGAGAACATTCTTTTCTACAGGCAGAGTGATATTCCCTCTGCCCCCAGAAAACCAATGACTGTTGGGCAAAATTTGATTTTGTGCACCTGTGATGCCTTGCTGCTCATTATGGCTCCTGATTTCATTGACTTTAATGGGCCTTATTCAAGCTGGGATTCTAGCCAAATGTTTTCAGCTTGTCCAAAGATACTTTTTTAAGATCAAGGTAGTTAAATTGAAAGTGCCTTAGACGTTACGTACTACATTTTGTTTTGGTATTCTTTCTCTTTAGCATACCTTTTTACATTAGAGATACTCCTTTCTTTCTAAGGCTCTTTACATCACAGGAAAAGAAGTCTTCAACTTTAGGATGATATCTTATGTGAATGCTACAGATGGTATTGCATATACAAATATGGATGTTGTTGACAGTCGTATTTACCTAACTGTTGGGTGCATTCAAGTAGTTTTTGTCAACAAGTTTGTTTCCTCTGTTTTGGTAAGTTAAATTTTCCACATGTTGTCTCTTAAAATACAGATAGCTATCCTAAGATAGAAATGGCAAAAAACATGTGTGGGGTGATGCCTATTTGTGAGAACTCTTTTATGTATTCTTGTAAAAGCTAATTACTTTTCTTTTACATTTATTTGTTGTTCTGGAATGGATGGCTAAGCATACAATTGTGTTTTTTGTTCATTTGTTTTAAGAATTTGTGACAACTGTTACACATGCACTCAGTTCCATGTTTATAATGTTGGAATATAAGTATTAAACCATGAAAACCAATGTCTTTTGTATAAATTCTGCCAAGGACACCTGTCTTTTACTCACCAACTGAATAAGTAAAACATAATTCATACAAGTCATTTTACAAGGTCATTGCTGTTAGCATCTGATTTGCTAAATATTCAGTATAGCAATTCATTTTTATATAGGCATACTTTATCACATGTTGGGGGGAGATTATGCTATTAAAGCATATCAGAAAAAGGAAGTAGCGTATAATATTTTCCTAAGATAGTTTGCTATTTAAAGTATTACAATTCATAGTGGTTTTGAAATAATATAATTCTCAATATAACTCACAAGATCTGTATTTTTTCTAGGCTTTTATAAATAACTTTCAAGCTGCCAAAGAAGCAGTTACTGAGGCAACTGTTCAAGCAGCAGAGAAAGCAGCTACAGGTGTAAAAGAACTGGCAGAGCGTAGTTCCCGATTGTCACTAGATATCAATATTAAAGCACCAGTTGTGATAGTTCCACAGTCAGCAATGTCTGCGAATGTCCTGGTGGCTGATCTTGGTCTAATCACTGTAAAGAACCAATTCATTATTGCTAAAACAAAAACACGATATACTCTCCCGCCTGTTATTGACTCTATGACAGTGAAATTGAGTGAACTAAAGTTATACAGGTAATACACTGCTTAAGATATTTTTTTAAATTCATATAATTCTTATGGGATGCTTCAGTTGGAAAGCTTTGAGAAGTTCTTTTTTTGAAAATTAATGCTTGGTTGTTGCATGGTATACATTGAAGTATGCTATTATCTTTAAATGTAACAGCAAATTGAGAAAGATTTTGTAAAAGCAATTGAAGCTTATGTTTTAGGAGAAATAGCCATTTACACATCTCTTTTAATTGAAGGAAGTGCCTGCTTAGGGAATAGCATTTAAAGTAACAGATTCATGCATCATTCACTGCTTTGGGACAAGATGCATGGGTATTTTGATGGGTTTTACAAGGTGTCCATAGCAGGAAAGTAGTTATGTCAGACAGCTGTAAAGCGATTGAAAATGGGCCGTGGTTCAGGGGATGAAGAGTCGGGGGGGATGGGGTTCTTGAACACAGCTGAAGGATACAGAAGAGAGAAGGAAGTGCTAAACAGTGGATAGCAGCTTAGAGGTTTTCAGAACTTGTAGGAAATTAATATGTTGCCCACCAGGGATGTGCCTAATACCTCTCCATGCCAAGTTGGCAGTGTAAGGTGTCAGCTAGAGATAGTAGTACTAGGGCACTCCAATATGCAAACCATTTTACAGCACTATTTGAAAGGATGAGGCAAAGACAGAAATGTGCTTGTATCTGTTTTCCTCCAGAATGTGTGAGTGAAGTGTGTGAAGTTGAGAGTATTTTGTTTCTGTTCGCAGATCGTACTATGAGAGTGGTTCACTGCAAAGTGAAGTACAGCTGCTGCAGCCACTAAATCTGGAAGTTAGTGTTGAACGAAATTTAGCAGCTGCATGGTATAGTGACGTTCCCGATATTGAAATATCTGGACGACTCAAGCCTATGAATGTAAGCACTCATTTCTGAAGAGAGCTCTTAAAACAGCTGTGGGAGATGGCTTCGTTTTTTTGTCCCTGAAAGCCCAAGCCCCTTATTTAGGTTATTATTTAGGTTATTATTTGACTCGAAGACATACAGGTTGAGTGGATCTTGTTGTTTCGTAGCGTGGGAAGAAGTAAGCAAATAGCTTTTTCTTCTAATCAAGCTCTGGATTTGATCTGTGATACTGCAGGCAGATATTGTGATACATATTACTGTTGCAGGTTAGAAGAGTGTGCTCTTACAGCCTCATTTTTATTGGCCTGTCAGTATCTTTTAAGGATGGATTAGAAAAAGTTGGGTTGTTTTTGTTTGTTTTTCAAAGACTTGATCATGTGCTGAATTCATATCTGTGGAAAGCTTGAGTAACAGTCAGTGCACATTTGTTTAAATTTAACTTTGGGAAATGTGAAGCTTACCAATTGTATGAAAAAAGAGGCTTGCAAAATCAGAAATGAAGCTGGTAAACCCACTAGGTAAAGTACCTAGTGACAAAACCCACATGACTTTATTTTGAGCAGCTGTAGGTCAAACAATAAGTATGCCTTCTAACAATCAAGTTCTAAATTGTAACTTTGCAGCTTTGCCTGAAAGATTGCAGATACAAAATAAAGTAATGTGTGAACAACTTCTGATTTATAGAAGTTTAAAGTTTAAGGAATTGTGTGGATAAGAAAAAATTTACTTGGTTCTTCTGTCTCCTAAGGAGAGACTCAGATTAGATAAATTTGCTGTTTTGTTAAATATGTGTTTTGAGGTATAAATATCCATACTTTTTGCTTTCTGGCAAAATTGGTTCAGAACAGTTTAGGCTGTTTTTAACTTGTTAATTCAGGATACCTTGGGTTTTAGTCACCAAACGTTTTATGAACTGAGGTGTTCTGAGTTTAGTACTGTGTTTTGTTTTCTTCAAGCTGATCCTCAGTCAGGAAGACATAACCACAATATTGAGGACACTAAATGAAAATATAGGCGGAGGCTCTGGTGCACCACCACCTTCACCAGAACCAAAAGATACAAATAGCCGTTGTAGTGATGCACGCAGTACTTCACAGCACTCTGCAGGTATGTTTTCTAAAATCAAGCACAGTCCAGCTTTTTTAAGTATTACTTTAAATTTATTATTTCTGTTGGAATTATCTTTATAAAAGGGTGCCTGCTTTAGTTGCTTTTAAAAGCATGCCTCTGTTACACTGGCACTGCTTCCTGAGATATACTCAACAGTAATGATAATGAATTGGAGGAACTGCAAGTAACTGGCCTGCGGTAGTAAATGTTGTAGCATGGTGCATTTTACTTTAAGGACTGTCTTACCTACTGGCAATGATGCAATTTGCATCTAAAAGTCTGTAATGCCCAACTTTGGAAAATTATGTTCATTTTATTATGAATCTTCACAGGATTCTTTCTGTAAGTGTGTGTACATCGGTATGAGAAGACTATAAAATAATTTACTTGATTTGAAAATCATTTCCTGTAATTTTTTTTTCCTGTGCATGTGGTTCTTTTGATATCTATGTTTTAGAAGTGTTTATCTTGTCAGAATTATGGAATCACAAAAAGTTGTTCCTGTTGAGTAGGCATCATTGCCCCAAAACTGTTCAGCGTGCACTTAAAAAAAAATGAAAAAGAAGAAAACACTCTTTTGTTGAACTCTACGTTTAAAAGTGAAAAATAACAAATATGTGACAAGATGAAACAAATGAGGATAAAAGTAAACTTGTATTCATTGTAATTCTTGTACACAATACTGTATAATATTAATGCAAAGTGTGCATTCATTTCTTAAAGGTGGCAAAATTGTGTAGTGTGATTTCACCAAAAAACATTAATGGGAGCATAATAAACCAAAAACATTAAAATGCAGTTGGATATACATGTGGAACAGAGGAGAGGCTGTCCTTTCCCTGACAGTCATTAGCAAGAATGTGTATTTTTTTTCTTATTTGCTGTCAGCTTATTTTCTTTAATATGAATGTCTGCTTATTTCTGAAAGGTGTGACCGTTGTGACATCAGCTGTGGTGGAATTGCATTCACCTGTTAAAATTAAAACAACGCTAAAACTGGATTTCAGATTTGACTCTCTGACTTTGGTACTGTATAGTCCAAATTCAAAACAGGTAAATAAAATTTTGATTACAAAGAGAAAGAAACAGCTTTGAGGTTGCTTAGAGTACTGGAAATTCTGGACAGGAATATTTTCATTCCAAGAACGTGGTTTATGAATGGAGAAAGTGATTTCTAGCAGTAGTAACAAACATGTTATTAATGATGAAGGATTACTTTTAACCAAATCACCTGGCACAAAGAAATTGGATGAAATAGCATAAGCAATGGTAGCACATAATCTCTGGCATCTTCTGTGACTTGACTAAAAATTTATGGTGGACTTATCTTAGGATAAAATACAGTTTTTGAAAAAATACAGAGGGATGCAAGGTGTTTTTAGTTTTACATGCATATATACATAAAATGTGTGTATAAATAAATTGTGGAGAGAGATTTAAAATTCATATCACAGTGGATTACAATTACAATGGATTAGTATTGATCCATTTTTACTGTTCTTATTGATTTAAACTTGCAAAACTTTTCAGTAAATTTTTGACTAAAAGTTCGTTGGCATTTTACTGTAAATTTGTGGTCCTTTATTTCAGGTTTTGAAGAATTTTCCAACAGTTGGTTGAACACTATGTGGTCTTATCAGATACAACTTAGTTTCTCACAAGATTTCGTATTTTTGCATATACCGTATATTTTCATAGTTAAAACAGTAAACAAACTAGAATTGCATATAACAATTCTACCTTTTTTTAAAACACTGCCTCCCTCTCACTAGTGTAAGCTTCCTATAGCAAGCTGGTGGAAAGGTGAAGCTTTGCATTTATGGAGCTTTCTCTGTATATGCTATAGATTTTTAGGAAAACTGGCATGTTTTGAATTACCAGTGGGTTTGTTTAATACGTTGCTATTATAAACTTTACCAGTTAGAATGTGATCACGCTTTTGTGTCATACATATTATCCATAAACAAATCTACAAAAATATTTTCATTTCAATTTAAACAGGCTGCGGTTATGGATCAAAGAGATGATCTTTTGAAGCTTGCAGAATTTAAATTAGTTTTGATGTCAGCTGCTGTCAGAATGTTATCAGATGGTTCAATGAATGCTTCAGTCAAGTTAGCAAACTGTACATTAGATGATAAAAGACAGTCAATCCAGAAGGCTACACCGAGGTCTGTGTTTTGACATAAATATTAAACTATTGCTTACTGGAGTTTGCAAAAGAGTTTGCTTTTCTAATATTTTGTTGACACTGTAATTTTTTGGTGCAAGTTGTTCATGAAGTATATGTCACTGTATTTCTGTATACATGAACAAGCTATTTTTGTCTTACTTGCATTTTATTGCAGGTGCTGTTTGTTGCAGAGCAATAAAAGTGCTGTATTCAGACTTTCAAATTGAAATACATAAAAGCATATGGAAACAGATTTCACTTTGAGCTATATTAAGGCACTGGGGCAGTAAGACTAGGATTTTTTTTTTGGTGAAGAGTAACAAACTGTTCAGTAACATGGAAAGCTGACAACGTGGTATGGTGTTATATGTAAGCAAGGAGTTATAATGATTTTGAGCGCAGTTTGACTCATTAAAATATGAACAGTTTTAATTAGAGGGGAAAAGTAATAGTTATGTAACTTTGAATATCTCAAAGCTACTTTTCAGGAGGACATCCAATTTTAATACTGCTGATATCCTGCCTCATGCAGTTGAAAAATTTGGAGGGTGCTCTCTCTCTCGCTCTCTCTCTCTCGCTCGCTCGCTCTCTCTCTCTCTCTCTCTCTCTGTCTTTCTTCTTTGCCCTCTATTAGTTTCTGTATTTGTTTTATGTACTTTTTTTGTGAAATCTTATGAATGGCAAACAGTGTTCCATGTGCTATTGTATTTGTAAACTGGAAATTACATTATTCTGTTTAGAAATTCTGATTTTCTTTTTACTGCTTCTTCATTTGTGTTTGAAGTAAACATCCATTCTGTCAAATTAAAGCTTATTTTCCATTCATTATTCCTGGTACTAATAATTCTGTCATGTGTGTTCCGTCCTCTTCTAGTCTACTGTATATCCAGTCCCTTCAGATTGTGTCATTAGCAATATATGTGCCTATCCTTTGCAGTAAGGATTTTTTTTCATGTAATCAAGTGATGATTACCTTACATCCTAATGTGTGTACATTTGAACATATTCTACAGATTACAATTGTAAATTACAAATTAATTTGTAAAAATGTACAATTAATTTTTAAAATTGTAATTAGAATTGTAGAATTACAGTGTAGCATTACAGAGTCTGAAATCTGTGCTTTTTGTGTCCTATTGAATTGCCTTTTAATCACTAAGAGAAAGCAGACAAAAATGTAATTCAGCCATCATGCCCAAGGTTTGTGACTGAGTAGATGAGAAAAGACTTCCTGAGTAAACATGTTGCAAATGTACAGATGTCTTATTGGTGTTGATGTTTTATAGAATTTATATTAATGTTTGTATTGGTCATGTTTTAAAATTTTGTGTGCTATTCTTTAATGTATTTTTATTAATGTCATATTGTAGGTGGAGTAAGAATCTTGAGAGTGTCTCTCAGTATTTGTGAGTGGCTGTTTTAGTGTCTCATTAAATGCTGTCTTAATCATCTTTCAGGATGGTGGAAATGAAACATGGATTTGAAAAGAAATTTATGGTGGATATAAGCTATAAGCAGGGGAGAGATGGCACTGTTCTTGACGTGATTGTTCAAGAGATATACCTGTGTGCAAGCATGGAATTTCTACTTACTGTTGCAGATGTATTCCTAAAGGCTAATGCAGAAAGTGCTGCTGCACAGAGAAGTCTCAAACAATCTTTACCTTTAAAGGAACAAGGTATTTACTGGAAATATTTTTGAATCTATATTTACCTATGCATTTAATTTCAGCATTATAACACTCTTAAAAAATATAATATATATATAATAAATATATCATATTCTATGTTATTTCTGATATTTGTTTATGTGTATAATACAGTCTCTCTTAACCATTGACACTTCTTTCTTTGGACCACAGAAATTGATTTGTGTCGCTCAGTCTTTAGGTGCTTATTTTAATAAGGAGCTCTGTCAGAGACAATAGAAATATCTTAAATGTATTCAAAAAAAAAAAAAAAAGGGAAAAGGATAGTTACTTCTGGCACTGTCAAGGTTTGTTTTGGCTATCTTAGCAATCTTAACAAGATTTGTAGTGATGGTCACTACCACCATCACTTTCATCCTTCTTGAAGATACTTGGACATACTACATTATGTTTAACCATGAATTCAGCATACCAGTTACCACTTCTTAGAAATGTTGCCATTTCACTTGTCCACTTGCCCTCTTCTCCCTACCTCAGTGAATAGACTTGTAACATCAGTGTCCACATTGGGCAAGACCAGAGGTCTTTCACACATTCTACAGCTGACATCAGAAAGCCATTAGAGCATCAGAGCAGGAAATGGGTTATTTTTTGTGCTTCCAAGCCTCAGGTAGTTTCCATGAGGTCTGCAGAGCAAGTTCCCCCTATCTCTCCCCCCATACCCTAAAATACTGCTCTGCCTGCTATGATTTAGTAGATGATCAAACTCTAAGCAATTCAGGAAGTCTTATATAAAAGTGTATTGGTAATGCAAGTGGTACATCAAGTACTAGCACGCTCTGCGTTATTGTGTGGTGTAAGAATGTGTATGTTTTTGCTGCTCCACAGACTACTCTTTCAGAGAAAAATATGGCCAGCATTTCCATAAGATCATATCCTAGCTGGCTGATGTAGATGTTTAGTGAAGCTGGTATTTTAGCCAGTTCCGTAGGTAGTAACATCTGTGAAGCTGTTATTCTTTTCAGCTTGACCGAAAAGCTTCTTGGGATCATTTGGTGCATCTGAAGTTAATCAGAGCTTTATTATTATTATTTTTTTAATCTCCAGTGAAGAGTGTACAAACATGCCTTTCTCAGGAATCTACAGGTTTTCTGATACCAGCACAGATTTCATGGGTGCACTCTTTTGACTCCTACAAAAGATTATTGAGCCTAAAATGTTGGGCTCAATGCCTAGTCTTCTCATGATAATGTTCTATGTACGGAAGCAAAGGAATCTGGTGGACCTTGGGAAGCATAAACTGCTCCTAGTACTAGGTGAAATACAGTGGGATACTCAAACCAAGTATGCAAATTGTATCACTAAAGAAGGATTAATTTCACAGAATCACAGAATGGTTGAGGTTGGAAGGGACCTCTGGAGATCATCTAGTCCAACCCCCTGCTCAAATAGGGTCACCTAGAGCACCTTGCACAGGATCGTGTAGGATCATGTCCAGGCGGGTTTTGAGTATCTCCAAGGAAGGAGACTGCACAACCTCTCTGGGTAACCTGTTCCAGTGCTCTGTCACCCTCACAGCAAAGAAGTTTTTCCTCATACTCAGATGGACCTTCCTGTGTTTCAGTTTACGCCCGTTGCCTCTTGTCCTGTTGATGGGCATCACTGAAAAGAGTCTGGCCCCATCTTTTTGACACCCTCCCATAAGATATTTATGTACATTGATAAAACCCCTCTCAGTCTTCTCCAGGCTAAACAGGCCCAGCTTTCTCAGCCTTTCCTCATAGGCAAGATGCTGCAGTCCCGTAATCATCTTCGTAGCCCTACGCTAGACTGACTCCAGTAGCTCCATGTCTGTCTTGTACTGAGGAGCCCAGAATTGGACACAGTACTCCAGCTGTGGCCTCACGAGGGCTGAGTAGAGGGGGAGGATAACCTCCCTTGACCTGCTGCCAACACTCTTCCTAAGGCACCCCAGGATACCATTGGTGGTCTTGGCCACAAGGCCACATTGCTGTCTCATGGTTAACTTGTCCACCAGGACTCCCAGGTCCTTCCTGGCAGAGCTGCTTTCCAGCAGGTCAACCCCCAACCTGTACTGGTGCATGGGGTTATTCCTCCCTGGGTGCAGGACCCTGCACTTGCCTTTGAACTTCTTGAAGTTCCTCTCCTCCCAACTCTCCAGCCTGTCCAGGTCCGTCTGAATGGCAGCACAGCCCTCTGGTGGATCAGCCACTCTTCCCCATTTCGTATAATCAGCAAACTTGCTGAGGAGGGACTCCGTCCCTTCATCCAGGTCACTGATGAAGGAGTTGAACAATGCTGGATGCAGTATTGACCCCTGGGGGACACCACTAGCTACAGCCCTCTAGCTAGACTCCGCGCCACTGATCACAACCCTCTGAGCTCTGCCATTCAGCCGGTTCTCAATTCACCTCACTGTCCACTCATCTAGCCCATGCTTCCTGAGCTCGCCTGTGAGGATGTTGTGGGAGACAGTGTCGAAAACCTTGCTGAAGTCAAGGTAGACAACATCCACTGCTGTCACCTCATCTACCTAGGCAGTCATTCCATCATAGAAGGCTATCAGATTGGTTAAGCATGATTTCCCCTTTGTGCTGACTACTCCTGATCACCTTTTCCTCCACATGCTTACAGATGACATCCAGGATGAGCTGTTCCATCACCTTTCCAGGGGTGGAGGTGAGGCTGACTGGCCTGTAGTTTCCTGGGTCCTCCTTCTTGCCCCTTTTTGAAGACTGGAGTGACACTGGCTTTCTTCCACTCCTCAGGCACCTCCCCTGTTCTTCATGACTGTTCAAAGATAATGGAGAGTGGCCTAGCAATAACATCTATCAGCTCCCTCAGTACTCTTGGGTGCATCCCATCGGGGCCCATGGATTTGTGGGTGTCACGTTTGCCTAAAAGATCTCTAACCTGATCTTTCTCAACCAAGGGAAAGTCTTCCTTTCTCCAGACTTTCCCCCTTGTGTCTAGGATCTGAGATTCCTGAGGGCTGGCCTTAGCAGTAAAGACTGAAACAAAGAAGGCATTCAGTAACTCTGCCTTCTCTGTATCCTTTGTCACCAGGGCACCCACCCCACTCAGCAGCGGGCCTACATTTTCCCTAGTCTTCCTTTTGCTACTGATGTATTTGAAGAAGCCCTTCTTGTTGTGCTTGACGTCCCTTGTCAGATTTAATTTGAAGTGGGCCTTGGCCTTCCTCCTTGCATCCCTGCATGCTCTGACAGCATTCCTGTATTCCTCCCAAGTGGCCTGTCGCTTCTTCTACATTCTGTAGAAGGAAGTACCTTCTTCTGTTTGAGTTTTGCCAGGAGCTCCTTACTCATCCATGCAGGTATCCTGCCCCCTTTGCTTCACTTTTTACTCAGAGGGATGCACTCACCTTGAGCTTGGAGGAAGTGAATTTACTAGAATGCAAGTTATTTCGTTAGCTTTTTTGATTGAAATGCCCGTTATATTTGCTATGTGGCAATTTTGTTGCTTGTTACTTAGATTTCCTGCTCTGACGTAGGCTTTTGACAAGCTAGTCATTAAGTTTCTGTATGGAAAGGCTACCACCTGCAATGACAGCCACTTGGGATCACCTGCAGTGGAATAATCTGCATGTGATCTTTTGAAAGAGGAAATCATCCCCTCTATATGTGTTTGGTTTTGTAACTTACTGTACATGTGTGTATTCTGCATCTCCTTGACATTCTATTCAGTCTTCTCATAGCTGACCATTTTAATGTTCTGTCTAAGCCAGATCTCATCACTAAATCTTTAAAATAACCTCTAAAACTTATGACAGATGTAAGTGATGACAATTTTTGAACAACCAGTCTAATTTAATTTATATTTTTGAAGCACCTTTGCAGCCTGTCTCTACAATGGAAATGAATATTGTTGTTAAAAATCCAGAGATTGTGTTTGTGGCCGATTTAACAAGAAGCGATGCTCCCGCGTTGGTGGTTACAACTCAGTGTGAGGTCTTCATTAAAAATAGCCCTGAAAGGTATAGCATGACAGCTGCTGTTAGAGAGATACAAATGAAAGCCTGCCCTTTTCTCCCAGAAAAAAGAAAAGGGAACAGTATTACGGTGAGTTTCCAGGAGGAGGTTTGTATTTACAAGGCACAAGGCACTATATAACATATACTACTAGCATGCAAGTTATTTCAGAAGCTTTCATCGTTCAAGTTTTGATTATAGCTATATGAATAACATTTTGTGGCTAAAGTAAATTGTTGCTTTTATTCAGTTTTGTGTGGTATTCTTAGTCTGTGGCTTTAAGATTTGTTTTTTTTGTAACAGTGTAAAATTAATAGTCTGAAGCAGAAGAAGGTAATCTCTTATGTCCCAGGTAAGCAAAATAGATAGAAGTTTATGAGAACATACTATTTGAGATGCAACTTAATAAATTTGGAATATTTTTGGTCTAAAATTTTGTATCAAATGTCTGTGTAAGTGGATAGCAAAGGGTCACAGGTAGGGGAGAAATTATGTATTATGAGTTAAACTAGTAATGGTATGCAGTTCAGAAATTTGCGTTAAGGCTTATAAATCCTTTAAAATAGCACTTTGCCTGTTTATAATTTGGCAACAGAATCAGACATTCGCAAGGTGGGAATGCCTTGACTCTTGGAGCTTCTTACAGTTTTTCCTGCCTTCACAGGGGACCAGACTAGAGTTCTTCCTTAGTGAACTCCAAAATGATATTGTTGTTTTAGAGAAGTAATTCAACTTTCCAGTACATCCAACTGTTTATTTGTGTACTCAGACTGCAGATGGCTTTTGAAGAGCTTGTCTTTTCAACTCTTCATTATGCCTGAACTTTATGGAGCCAGATAGGCTGGAAAAAAACCATAAATGTGCAAAGGACCGTGACTTCCACTTTATCTCCTTATCAAATACTTTCATAGAAGCTCTTTGAGTATAAGCACATCTTTGATTATAGTGATCTGTTAAAAATCTAGTGATTGTGTTAGTGTCTGATTGAAACAAAGTGATACTCTTGCACTGTTGGTCATGACACAATGCAGAGTCTCTTGACTTCCATTTCTTAGCTGGTCAATGTGACAAGCTTTGCAGAATGCAATTAGAAGGCTTCAGGCCCAGCTGCCAGAACCTTAGCCCAGACTGTAGGAACAGAAAATCCAATCTGTATCTAATAGGATCCTTAGGATATAAAGAGGGGAGAAAACTTCTGAGAACCTTAGTTCTGATGCTCAAAATAGTACCTTCTCTGAAAGATTCAGAACACTCTTAAGAGAGTAGTGGAGATCAATTAAGAAGACATTCTCTGCAGGTAGCAGCATAGCTGGTCATTTTGGGCATGTGTAGGTAAGGAAAACTTTGAACCCAGCTTTTCAGTCTGGGAAACTAGTTAGAGAAATAAAGATTCAGGTGATGTTCAGTGGACTTCTTTAGTCAAGAAAAGGAACTCTATGAATGGTGTCTTATGAAGATCACAAGTTTTTTTAAGTTGGTATTCCTATGAAGATTTTATAAGGCTTAAACTTTGAGGTAGTAGTGGTAGATGGATTTATCATTTCGATACATAGACTTCCGTAGATAATCCAGAAGCTAGTCTCCTGGGTAAGAGTAGCATACGTGATGAGATTCTTTACCTGCGTTTCTTACCTGTACCTTGGTCTGAAGAAAGACATGTTGTTTTCATTCCTGTCTGTAATGCAAAAGAGAAATAAAAGCATAAACTTCAACAGTGGACAAAATAATATGGGCGAACAATTCTGTTAGGTTGAAATCAGCTGGGAAGAGGATGCTAAAACTGATTTGGGGTATTTTTGTGCTCTTAGCATCTGATTTGGGAAAGGACAGAGAAGACGGGAAAGCCTGCAAAATTAATCCTACTGGAAATTACTGTTATTGAGAGATGCTTATTTTCTCAGGTGGGGACTGGAGAGCAAATACTGCTATCATTGCAGTATCGGAGTCTAATTACATGCAACCGCTTTCTTCATCACATAGCTTTTTGTTTATCATACAGTTTAGGGTTTCGGTAAGCTTTGATAAATGGGAGTATGCAAAGGCTGATTGTAAAATAAAGCTGGAACTGAGTGATTATGATTCAAACAGTGATTTGTTTATTCTAAACAACTAACTGCAAGGTACTTCAGACAGTTGATGTTGCTTTGTTGCCATTAATTGAAAAGTCTGGTTCTCTTCAAAAGTCACAAGCATTTGCATCATTTGAAGACATCTGCAGCCTTCATTCCCTAAAGAATGGAGTTACTGTAAAGTGATACACTTTACAACAGCTGATTTCTGACACATTAATGATTGAGAAAGGCTGAGATGTTGCTCCTTTTTTCCCCTTTACATTTGTATGAATATTAATGTTTGGATAGCTGTTAATATTAATGTTCAGATTACTTTTACTTTGAAGAACTAATATTTTCCTGTCAGTATTTTGTATTCATAATACTTAAAATTATATAATTTTTAAAATTTTTTCAATTAAACATGTTCTTTTGTTCCTTTTTATAGGTATTACAGCCTTGTGACTTCTTCTTCGAAATGAAGCAGTTGGGTACTAACCCGCAGTTTGCGGATCTAACGATTAAATCTCTAGCAATAAAAGTAGGTAGTTTTTTTTATCATGGTTTTAAGTTTCTGCCCCTCCTGCTCAGAAAGCTTTAAAGCTGCTTGTTGGGATATCTTTCCTTAAAAAACAAAAGAACAAAAAAAAAGAGAAGGAATGACTGAAGGTGAGGAATTGTTTCCTATCTTTGTCAGGTCACCTAGCTGTTTATCATGTGAAAATAAAATTAAAAAAATAACAATTGTGTCACTACACTTTTGGGAATCTGTGTTTTGTATGATGTCTGGAAATGCAGAGATAAGTTTAGAGGTGTTTGCATATATGGAGTTGGATGATTAGTTTTGAAAGCTACCCTCTGGAAGATGGGCAGGAATTGAAAACCTGAACAGGTTAAAATGTAGCTTGGGGAAAGGAATCAGTCCTCAAAAGTGAGGAAAGGGTTATGGGTAGAGCAAAGTGTTTGGAGGGTGTAACATTTTCATTATAATTTTGTGTCTGAAAATAACCGACTTTTTTCCTTGTGCTACTTCTCATTTCCGATTCTTCAAACTTCTTATTTCTAGGTTTCACCGATAATAATAAATACAGTGATTACCATTACATCAGCCCTTTCTCCAACTACAGAAACGTCAGAGAAGGAGATCAGTCAAATTCCTCCAGATTTGTGGAATAAGAAAGATATAAAAAATCTAAAAATGTGGTTTCTTGAAGAATCAAATGAAAAGGAAGATATAAATCCAACCGCTGAATTGGTTCCCACAGGAGAGACATTGAAAATGAATATTGAATCGGTCATTATAACACTTGAAGCTGGGGTTGGTCACCGAACTGTACCAATGCTCTTAGCAAAGTCATCGTTTCTTGGAGAAGTGAAAAACTGGAGTACTCTTATCAACCTACGTTCTCGGCTTGAGCTAGAGGTGAGGAACCCTAAAAATGGAAGAAAAGCTTTCTGAGGATTACTAAGCCCATTATGTTTATTTAGACACAATAAGAAGTAGTCCTTAGATTTGACTACTAAACTCATACAGATACATGTTGAAGGAGCAGGACATAAGGTGTTAATGTATCTAATAGTAAATATCTAATGTGTTAGTATTAATGGCAGTAATTTGTGGTATACAATCTCACATGTACACTCTGTGCAGGTTCTTGAAGGTCCATTGCAACAATATTAAATTATGGAGTAGCAACCTGCTAAAACTCTTTGACATCTTTAAATTATGATTGCAATAGAATATGTTCATGTATCATTACCAAAATATGTTACTTGGTACCAGTACTGCACTTAAATCTTCCAAATTCTGGCTCATAAATGAAAATTCATGACAAGAAAATTCATTGGTTATTATAGGTGGATTCTTTTGCCTTTATTTTGTAGTGCTATAAATGTGCCTACAGTCTAAACAAAAATTATATTTTCTAAGTTACAGACTTTTTACCACTTATTTGGAAATGGGTCTCTGTGATAGAGATTTGCAGACCTCATTTGTGCTTTATGCA
This sequence comes from Dromaius novaehollandiae, assembly GCF_036370855.1. Taxonomy (NCBI): domain Eukaryota; kingdom Metazoa; phylum Chordata; class Aves; order Casuariiformes; family Dromaiidae; genus Dromaius; species Dromaius novaehollandiae. The sequence continues at coordinate 27,099,935 of NC_088132.1, forward strand.
TTTGCTTCATCTAATGGTGGGAATAAAGTAAAAGTGCAATCTGATTGTAAGTCTTTTATTGTACCAAAGCAATTAATGTATTTGTAAAGCAAATTTTATGTCTTTTAAAATCTTTAGAGCTTTCCTCGTTTCAGTTCTATGTAACTTCCTACTTGTGTAGCAGCTAATTGATTTTTGCATTCCATAGGTTCACTATTTTAATGAGATGTTTGGGGTGTGGGAACCTTTACTTGAACCACTAGAAATTGAGAAGACTGATTTATTCAAACCATGGATTCTTGAAATCAAGGTATATTTTCCAGACTAAACCTATTTCTTCCATAAATAAAAATTGTTTTCTCCTTTAAAAAAAAAAAAAAAGCCCCTTTCATTGCTGAGATTCAATTAAATCTGTAACAGTTTGGTTCCTCCCTTTTGTTACTGAGACATTTTTGCCATTTTACTGAGTAAAAATAGCTCTTGTAGGGGGCACCAGTGAACATCCAAACTCACAAATACTTAAAATAATACTGCTTATTGGGTGGTAAGAAGTTTTGATTCCTGTTGCACTAGATAATCATGATGGCTTTATATCAGTTTCTCTGAAGTGAGTTCATATGGTAGCGACATGCATTCAGTGGCTTTGAAAGGAGAGGAGATGACTTACCCCATTCCACAATGGTATTTGTAGCAGAATTGTATTGAAAAAACTGATGTCTGTTATTGATTTGCACACAGTACATAGTGGGAGTGTAATTCTTTTCACTTCAGCTTCATCTTTCATTAGGACATAATCTAGACTCTGATCTCAAAGTAGAAAAATATTTATTTTAAGGAAGGGAGATACTTTTTTTCCCCTCTATCCTAACTCTTTAGTCCACATTTTTTCAAAATCTTTTTTTGCCTGAGAGTTGTTCAGAATGGAAAACCTGTCCTTTTCCTGGGACTGTCATTGCCAAATAATCTTTACCCTTCTGAGACCATTACTGTAGAAAGTTAAGGCCATAATGAAAGAGAAAAGCAGGAGGTAAAGAGTCAAACTGCAGATCTTCTTGTTCAGATTTGAAATACAATTGTAAATATATTTCATTGACCTCTCAACTGTATTTTTTTGCCTGTTAACATTCTTTATTCTCTCCCTCTTAAAATTAAATACATATATATATATATATATGTGTGTGTGTGTGATTAAAAAAGGAAAACCCTACAGCAGGGCTGCAAAAGAACTTGCAGCTCTAGTCTGAACTATCATCTTTGTTTCTAGAAAGGGAAATGTTGTCTGACTGTGTTAAAGTAGAGTTTGCTTCTATGGAAAGAATGACCTGATAAGAATTCTTTAAAAATCTCCTTACAGATGAAAAAGAAGGCTAAAAAAGCATTAGTTGAATCAGATGCGGAAGAGGAGAACTACAAAGTCCCAGAATATAAAACAGTAATACATGTTTCCTCAAAAGACCAGCTGAATATTACACTATCCAAATGTGGACTACTAATGTTGAGTAACTTAGGCACGGTAAGAAAGATTAATTTTGCAGATTCAGAATCATGTTAAACAGATGTTTGCACAGATCATCTTGATGAAGTCTTACTAAGGATATTTCTGTTTTGTGTATGTATTTTGTTTTCCAGGCATTTGCTGAAGCAGCGAGCCAAACTTCAGACATCTTCAAAAAAGACCGAGCACCTTTTGTAATAATAAATTCTTTAGGACTTCCTATCACTGTCTCACCTAGTGATTCCTTTAGTGTCATTAACGTTGAATTTGGAGCAAAAATATTTCATTTAGAAGATGGAGAAAATTTAAATATGGAATACGTCAGAACTAAAAACGAGAGAGACCAGTTCACAGCAATGACAACTCTGAGTAGCAAAAGGTTTTACATTCAAATCTGTAAGTTGCAAAATTCATAAATCTTTTACTTCTGTAAACTGCGTCTTATATGTCTCAGTAAATATTTGGGGACTGCATAACATGAAAAGAATGTTTTCCAGGGTTGCATGGCAATATCTGAACGCCAGCTTTGGTCTTCTCAGTTAAATATTATAGTCATCTTGCTTGTTAATTTGCAGGTATTTGAACACAACTTCTGTAGTATAAATTTTCTACTATGGTACATAGTTGAGGCAACTAATTTTTATTTCATCATTTTTTACTGCAGTTAAATAGTTTTTATTTGTATTCATCAGTTAATGCAGAATTAAGCTGCCCCAAAATAATAGCTCTTCATAGCAAACTAATGCCTTTGTATGCGTGTTCATAGAAAAATTTACTCTAAAGGGGAATATTTTTAAGAAAAGGTTGTTTTAAATAATTTAAAATAAAACTGCAATTAAAGGTACAATTTACTATTTTAGTGTATGAGTTCACAATACAAGTTTATGTATTGTAGCACTAAAGTTTTTCAAAACTAACTTGTTTGACCAGTCTTGACCTTGTGATTTAGTAATAGTTGAATTGTTTTTACGATATATACATGCTGTACCTTATTAAAAAAACCATTACATTTTGTAAACTTTTTTTTTCTAGACACTAATTTTATTTGCAGTGGCAAAAAAGCACTAAAGATTTTAAACTGATGGATTCATTTACTTGTTCTGTGGGGTAGAGAGAATCATTGCTGGTTATTTAGTAGCACTGCAGGACTGTCAGATTAAAAGTGATGATTGCACTTTTTCATCTGTCTCACATGTTTTACAGATTGGGTGGTACAGAAAATACTCCTGAGTGCACGTTTCTGTTGTTCAAATATATGCTTATGCTCTTTTTGAGTCTTTCATTTCTCATCTTACAACCACTAGGTCCACATAATCATTCTGTGGTGGAAAAGATTCCATTGACAAAAGTGGGCCGATGTCTTTACACTGTAAGACATGAGGGATCAGGTGTTGAAAGATCCATTGTCTGCCAAATTGATACTGTCGAAGGGAGCAAGATGATAACTATACGTTCTCCAATCCAGGTTATTTTTTGTTTTTTTTTTTTATGAGAGTAAATGATCCTGCAGTCTTACATAAACCATATTATACAAACCGACTGATCTGAACAGCTCTTGTAAGCTTGCTTATGTTCATAATAAGGTAATTGTATTGTAAAGCAGTTTAGAAGATAATTTCAAGAACAGAGTCTTTTCAAAGTGACAAGGCAGGGAGGGAACAGACCAGATTTTAGATCAGGATAATTCATCAGTAACGTTTTCTATTTGAATTTCAAATTCAGTACCAGATCAGCTGAAGAGCGTAAACCCTTTGAGCATAAACCTTTTTTGAAGCCACTTTCTGATTAAGCAGTCTTTTTGATGCACATTTTATTGTTCATATGGTAGCAAAGATACAGAACTTCATAGTTGGTCCCAAAAGTAGTGTTACGTAACAGTGACACTGTCACATTTCATTTGCAGGTTTTCCCCAGAGTGATTTATGACTTCGTTAATGACAAAATTTACTGTTTTCTTCCCTAAATTAAATTTTAATTTTAATATCAGTCAAGATTGATAACTAGATAATAATAGATAACTAGATTTTGGTCAGTATCCAGACTTTGTCGTGATCTGTAAAAGCTCTGGAAGTAATTGCAAATGGGTCAGAAGTAGGAAAGAATATTGCAGTTTCCAGTATTTGCATGTTTGCTACAGAAACACAGCTTAGATGCTTGAGTACAGGGGATGTCTCTGTTCAGATAGGAAATGAAAGAACAGCAGGTGTTTGATTTTTGCTGCACATGCTTGTATTTAGTTCAAATACAACTTTGATACTGAAGACCAATCTTTCACTCTTATGTATAAGCACTCTTGTGTGTGATATAATGTCATAACTGGATGAGTGTACTGTATATAACAAAATTATTGCCCGAACAACACTGATCTGCTTAGAGACTTAATAGAAAATTGAATATTAATGTATATTAATAACTGAATATTAATGACAACAGAAAATCTATAGTCAGTGTTGGTAATTCATGCCTTTATGTTAGATTAATCTGTAAACATCTGTCTAAAATTCTCAGAGCATCTAGGCAAAATTAGACATTTCTTTCACACAGATTTGCAATGAAGAACATTAAACAATTGAAAATGTAGAAAGAGAACAGCTAATTATGATGAATTCCCAGGAGCTAATAATGCGATTAAATTGTATGAAAAACATAAAACGAATGTTTCCAAAGATTTAAAAAATCTATGCACCGCAAATTACAATGTGTGTAGTGGTTCAACCTTAAGCAGATGTTGTACTTCTCTTGTGTTTTCTGCCATATGGGTTTGGACCTGCAAGCAATGTATCTATTACATTTTGAAAAGAAAATTGTTTTGCAAATTATCAGGTCGTTCAGATTTACTTGTCTTTCTTTTTACAGAGGTTTAAGTTTCTGCTTGAAGAGGATTTTGCAGCTAATGTATTAATTTCATAAGTGAAATATAACATTGAACTGCACAGTAAAATTTGGTAAAGGTGGTATCAGACGCTGTTCTTGTTAAATACCTGCGCAAAAATTACAAATAGATAAAATGAACAGTGAGAGAGTTCTTATACTGTGCTCTGTTAGGCTCAGAGTGTCTTATTTTTCCAGTTTTTCCTATCGTATCTTACTGGATTTTTGTTTTATGTAGATAAGGAATCACTTTTCAATTCCATTAAATATTTTTGAGGAAGGAAGATGTTTAGGAACTGCTTTACCAGAAAATGAATTCAGCATACCCCTGTCCTCTTACAGGTATTATTATGTTGCTCCTTTGTTATGGAATACATTTATACATTGTTGATTTTTAGAATAATTATATGGATACAATAATAGATACTATTTTCAAAAATGTGTTTCCCATTGCTAGCTAATATTATAATGACTATATCATTGTAGGCTAGAATCGTCTCAGATTTTATAGTCTGAGTTAAACAAAATATTATTCTTGAATCAGTGGTTTTAGGCTCTTTTGAAAATCATTTTATGGAACAACTTAAATTAGTTAAATGCTTAACTCTTACTGACTTCTTTAAGAATCTGAGCCTGTATGCTTCTGGGACACAGTGATGGTTATCCACGCAGTACAGTGTGTCCTCATAGTGGAATGATGTTGAGTGATTTATTGCAGTTTGAAAAGGAGAAAAAAGAGGCTGATTTGGATTTTGGGTGATTTTTGAAGCATAACATTCAGACTAATACATTTAGTCGCCATCATAGAGGTAGAAAAAGGCCTGTCAACCATGCAAAGATTCTGCTTCCAGGGTAGCTGTCATCACTACCTTCAAATACCCAATTGAAACTGAAATGTGTTTGTGTGTAGCAGCTAGCTGAACTGTCACTAACTTTAGGCAATTAAAAGTGTGCTTTGGTTGTTTTTTAGGATTGCAGAGTTTTTTCCTTCTATTCCACTCCCATTTTATAAGATGACACCTATGTAATCATAAATATTAGAATATGCAAGTTTTTCTGCTGAAGTGTACACAGTGATTGTAAGTTATAGAATGCTTCAGTGTTCTTCTCAACAAAATAATATCAACCTTTCTCTTTCTGTTTTCCTTTTTGGTTGCACTTTACTGAAGATACTATAAGTTCATTAATATTTCTGATTACCTGCATTTTATTTAGTAAGATTTAGCTACATTCTGATTCATTGCATAGGAATATTGGTGAATTCCACTAGGAAGTCAGAAATTGCTTACTGGCAAAAATCGTAAGTCAAGGAGCAGTTGACTGGGTTAAAGCAGTTGCCTTACGAAAGCTATGTGTGTATAATCCATATACTTGGTGACTGGAAAGAAGGGCACTTTCTGCAGCTCTCTGTCATAAGAGTGAATTGTTCATCCAAACCTTTTCCTCAGAACCGAAAAATAACAGTTCTTGTAAAGGAATTGGGCAGCGTCTTTGTAAGAGTCTCCAACAGTCCCTTCTTTCCAAAGTTGTGTAGAGTGTGGAGCAAAAAACTGCAGCCAGTAAAATCCCAGGAACCTTGTGAACTAGCCTTCCTTTTGCTTCCTTCTTTAAGCAAGATGAAGGTAGTCAATGAATTACTGTCAGAAATACTCAAAAACACAAACAATACTAGAATATTAGCATTGTAAAAGCATCGTAGTAACTGAAAAAGTCAATATTCTATTAAGTATTTTAAAATGTTTGTTCATTTACAGATCCAGACTGAGTTTGCAACCCCTAGCCAGTGAAAATGGAGTGGATGGAGAATATGATATGTGTGAAGGAATTACATTTGATGAAATCATGAAAAATGTTGACAGCTTATTGCAGAGGAAATGCCAGTCGGTGAAGTCAACTAACTACTCACTTGTCATCAATATTGTCCCAGTAAAGGACACATTGACATCTTCGTTATGTGCGGATGACCAGTGGGATTTTCCATATGTTGTACATTTATGGCCTTCTGTTCTTCTCCGCAACCTTCTTCCATATCAAATAACTTACTCTGTCGAGGTAATTCTTTAATGTTTAATTTCTATGCTATTTCCTGCCTATGTTATGTAAGCTGATGAACTAGTTTAAATGTATTTTATGAATGGATATTGAAGGAAAGTGCTTCTGTTGGAATAGCAGTGAAGCAGAATTGCAGATCCTAAAGGCATGTCTGTATCTACAGAATTGAAACAGTAGTGGAATGTGAAAAACGCTGTTTTTAATCATTTGTTAATAACTTGTACTTTAGATACATAGGTAAAGAGAAATTTACACTGTGTAAGTTTGGTTTTCTGAGTGTGTCATTCTCTGGTTTCCAAGTGCAGCTTGAACCTAATTAAACAGTGTAGTTTCTTGTGTGAATTATGGCTGCCTGAAGCAGCATAAATGGATTGGTCTGCATTAGCCTTTTATTTGCAATCAGTAGGGTGATTTTTAAGAAAATCTACCATTGGTGCCTATTCGCCAAGCTTTGGCTTGAATTTCAGGCTGGTCCCAGACTGTACGTTCTTTTCAAATGAAATGAAACCAGAAGGTGCGCTCTGACTGTTAATGGGCATTTGTTACGGGGCCTGACATGAGCCACTCTGAATTAAAACCCCTGAAGCACGTACGGTGTGGTCGTTGGTTTCTCAGCAGCAAATGTTTCACTCTGTAGAACTGCTGTGATTGTGCTTTGCTACTTGCAAATAGGATAATAGAGATGTAGATGGAGACAAGGAAATGTTTTCTTAGGTGGTCTTAATATTTAGTCTTTGGGCTCAAGTAGTAGAATTTAATCATCGAGTTTTGTCGCAATTCACAGTTACTAGAGCTTGAGACCATGGCATCCACCATATGCTTAGGAGTAACAAGCTCTTTTGTGTAAGTCTCTTACTAATTTAAGTTTAATGAAAGAAACACTGAGTTGAAGAAATCTGCCATTTATGCATGTTTACTTACTGAATTTAGCAACAGATTTTTGGTGAAAGAATGATGACAACGTATAGTTTTTTTATTAAAATGTGATATTAAGATGGAGGTTTAAGAGTGCAACATGATTAAATAGCACAATAACCATTTCAAAATGTTGCCTATATAAGCTGTATCTTAATTTTCAAAGATGCATAGATAATATGTAAACAAAATAAGGAGATACAGATTTTGACTGTGAATCTTACATAAGTGTACTTTTGTTTAGGGGAATGGGAACAAACATGACACTTTAGAAGATGGATGCTCAGCCCAGATTCACAATGCAGTCTTGGATCAAACAAAGCTAGATTTACAGTTGCTTAATTATCTTGATCAAAATTGGAAAAGTGAGTACCATATAAAAAGTAATCTACCAGATATCAGCTTCACAACATTTTACTGCATCACTGAGTTGGATAAGACTGAACTGGATATTGCTGTCCACGTGACCTACACAACTGGGCAGATGGTCATAGCAATTCACAGTCCATATTGGATGGTAAATAAAACTGGTCGAATGTTGCAATACAAAGCTGATGGTATTCACCGCAAGCATCCTCTGGATTACAAAAAGCCGCTGCTTTTTTCTTTCCAGCCCAAAAACTTCCTCCAAAACAACAAGGTATTGTAGTTAATAAAGTCTGATAACTGTGTTTCATACTCTCCTATCTTGCTGAATGAAAGGGTTTCTACACTTTGAAAGCGATCTATAATAATACTGTGTTATGCTCAGTGAAGGACATGAAAACTAGTATATCTGTGTCTAAAAACAGACTATGACAGCATGTTGTCAGATATGCTTGAGATGCGAAATCTACGGGATCAACTATTGTAAGAAAGATGCTCATCTTTGAGAGAAATGTAGTAAAGGAAATTCTTTCTTTAAAAAACACTTAGTAGTGAATTTTATCTAAGTTGCTTCATTAAATGTCTTTATTCTACATACGACCAAGTGTCTGTGTAAGAAGTGTAAAGCTGTGTTTCTTGAAAAGTGAATGCTTGCAGTGGTGGTTGTTAGTTTGGGTCTGAGGTGGTAGTAAGCTAAGGTTAAGTTGCAGTTTGTCTTTTGAGATTGCTATGTAATATTTTTAATGCTGAGTACTACTGACTGCTGGAGTATTATGTTGTGTAAATGTAATATTTGGGAACATTTTATAATAGAAGTGAGTGCTGAAATTAGAGAAATGACAAAGCTATGTTGATGTGTCTCTGTGTACTTTGAGATTTACATTGTGATAAGGCTGGCCTAGATCCCAAAGTGGTTGCTTTCACTGGAGTATCTTAGACTTAAAGGGATTGCTCCATGTAGCCTTAATTAAGGGTGGCAGAAAATACCTGTATCTGAGTCAAAATTGGCAATAGTCATAGCTTGACTTTTAAATGGAAACATCAGTATTTCTGGTATGTTTTTATATAGGTTTATGTATACATATATTCTATATATGATTTAAAATGTTAGTGTCTGTAAATTGAAAACTCAGGTTGCTTCTTTGTAGGTGCAACTTATGGTAACTGACAGTGAACTGTCTGATGAATTTTCACTGGATACTGTTGGAAGTCATGGTTCTGTGAAATGCAAGAGTCATAAAAAGGAGTATCAAGTGAGTTAAACTTATCTTTCAAAGTCTTAGGAAATATAAATGAAGTAAGAAAAGAACAGCATACTTCTAACAGTGTCTTTCAATTTGCAGGTTGGAGTCACCATAAACAACAGCAGTTGTAATATTACTAGAATTGTAACTTTCACTCCATTTTTTATGATCTCGAATAGAAGCAAATACACTTTGGAAGTGTCTGAAGAAGGCAAGGAGAAGTGGATTCCTATTGTTTTGCAACAGGTAAGCTTAAAAAAGAAGTTATTCCTAGTTGTTTCTCTAAGGGGGAAAAAAAGATTTAAACATTTATAGACAGGAAATACAAAGCATGCATGGTGTCTGATGACAGTGTCTGAATGTATTGTGCTTTTTCAACAGATTGTCTGTGTTCTTCTATCTTTTCTTAATGTTATTTTGGGATAAATTGTAATCCTGTCTTGCATGATAGTTGACAATGTTTTCTCTGTTACCTGCATCACATATACTAATGTGAGGAAAAAGACCTGCATTGCTACTGTCATATCTCTTTCTGTAGTGGTGCTGATACTTCTGTTCAGTTTTTTCGGTGGTATCTGCTAGTGTGGTTGAGCTGATGTGGCAGATAGATACTATACCATTTTCCCACAGGAAGAAGATCCGTTGTGTAGCTTCAGATAGCTCCAAACTGTTCTGGAATTAGTGTCTCTGCTGTGGTGTTGTGGTTTTTTCTTTTTCTTTTCTTTCTTTTTTTCTTTTTCTTTTTTTTTTTTTTTTTACTGCTTAACGCATCATTTCCAGAAGGGCTTCACTGACCTTCAGGCCGATTGGTACAGAAATGGCTTCTGCCCATGCTGCCTAGGGCTCGTGTGCCGCAGAGCAGACTATTTGCACTTGGCTTATGGTATTGCAGCATAACTCCAGCTTGATAAAATTATTTTTTGTATGTGTTTTGAGTTCTTTGTGTGCGTGTATGTGAGTGCATTCTGAGTTCAGTGTGTCCGAACCACCACGTTGTGGTCTACCTTCAGGGCAGGTAGGAAAAGCAATGTCTGGGGTAGTGTTAGAGCTCTGTGAAAGCTAAAACCGATCCACACTACCTTTGAGGAAGAGTTTATAGAGTGAACTCCCTCTGCCCCATATATGTATTGAAGAGAACAGGTCCAAAACAGTGCGAGAGTTTGTTCTAACAAATAGTATGGTTGTTGAAGGCCCTGTGCTGCACTCCGTAAGTCTCCTTATTTAGGACTGTACATATACCTAACGGTTACTGAAAAAATGCTTGCAGACTAAAATAATCCTAAAGTATATGTATATTAAATGGTATGTATACATATCTTTGTTACATTTTTCATACCCTAAATACATGTTCCTTAAATATGCATTTTATCTGTATTGATTATGGAAGAGAAATTATGGCCAGGTACATAATGATTAAATCGGAATCCGTTTCAATAGTTAATATGGTTTATTGGTGCTATGGGCTATCTGCTTCAGTACGTTCTCCCTGATAATGGGCAGAATGGACTTTTCCGTTCCTTCCAAAAGAGGTGTAAGATTTTTGGGGGACTGTAATAGTCTGGCTGGGTCAAAATTAAGTCCTTATTAATTTCGTGAAAGTCCACATGAATTATTATCTGCCTCTGATGTCTCTGCATCCTGACTGATGTAATTGTTGTTAATAGTACAAGCATCTGTTTTTATTATGAATGGTATTAAATTCTTTATGTTAATGATGTTTAGCGGGAATAAGGAAATACAAGAGTTTGTGTTTTAATACTGCAGATCATATTTTCCTTTTATTGTTTGCCTTTTTGACAAAACCTGCTATGAAATGTCAAATATAAGAGTTCTAGTATTTCAATTTATGAAATTCATGCTACTTTGGGTTTTCACTGTCACTGTTATGTAGAGATTTTTTGTGGAGCTGTACACAATGACATTCAGCTTTTTTTTAAGTGTTTAAGTCAGTGTAGGCTCCCATAGTAGTTATTTATTTTCAGAAATGTTTCTTGGATTTTATTCAAGAATAGACTGTATGCCGGAAGCTTGCACACTTGTCTCATTTTCTCATGTTCTTATGATCCTCTTACTGTTTGAAGCTACATAGTTTTGCTGGTTCTATAAAGGCCTGGTTCCCAATCCGGTTCACTAATAAGGCTCTTAGTGACTCATGTGTAGTGTCATAGGCCATTTCACATCTAACCTCTTACCCTGGGAAAATATAGTCAGATTTTCACTATTCCTTAGTGTTTCTTGGTCTATACTTGATGTGGCGTTGTCTAATACAACAGTTACTGGAATAAATTGTATTATTTTGCAGAGACATTTAAAATCCTTTGCCAAAAGTATTCAAAGGCAATAGTTTTGAAAGTTCAAATACATTGTTACAATATATAGCAGTTTTCCTGTGTTGACTTTTATTGATATGCTTACAGAATTGTGTAGATTCTCCCAAAATCCCATCATTGTTTCTCAAGTGTTTCATAATTGTATTAATTTATCTCAGTCACCATTCATTTATCAGGTATCAAAGGGCAACTTTGTAGATTTTAGGATCACTCCTAGTATCTTTTGAAAGATTAAATATGACAGTTTACTGGATGTAGTAGTGGTAGAGGTTAACGGAGGGGATCTGTATTCCCTCTTAAAATTCTTCCAGACCCTGCACCCCAAATTACTTGCCTTTCCAGAATGTGTCTTTTCCCCCCCCCCTCCTTTTGACAAGCAATTTCTGAAATTCCGTGTTGTGACAGTTAGCTCTCCCAAAGTTGTTCATCTGGTTGGATTGCTCAGTCCAGTATATTTTTAATCTCGTCTATATCTGCGAAGAGTCCAGACACTCTTAGTCTAGTTCTGGGTATCTAGGAGAGATTTCCAGGAGCAAACTGGATGCTATTCTTGAGATATGGAACTGCACTGTCTAGCTAAACTAGACTTCTGAATTAGTGCCTCCAATTTTTTGAGTACTTCTTACTATACTCTTTAATGCTAGATTGATCTTCAGAAAAATAACGAAATTGTTGAGTTAATTAATCATAATAAATTGTTGTCAATCCTTATTTCAGCCTGATTCATTTGCCTCCCCCCCCAATTCAATTTTTGTCATGTTAAGTTAAGCAGAGTCCTTCCTGCCACTTTCCTCTTTTATGACAGTTCTTTCTTAGTGACAGACAGTCTGTGTTATCAGGAAAAAAAGGAGTCCTTATGTAGAGCCCCTCTCCTCTTGGACACGTTCCCTGTCTGGAGTGCAGTCATCTGTCAGAAACACCACGCTCTCTTTTTAGAAAAATCCTGTTTTCTGCATCCAGCAGTTGATGGATATTGATCAGTGTGAAATGGCTTGTCAGGGACAGTGCTTCAAATTAGGTGTAATGCAAGAGAGTTGACCAGTGCACATCCTTGGAAAAAGAATCCTGACCAAGACTATGTAAAAGTTCACTGCTAAATATAACTTAAAGCTACTAGTACAGATACAGCTTGAAGCATAAATATGATATCTGGTGAAGCGGTTTGTGAGCCTATTGCAAAAGATTTGGAGACATCATTTTGTGACACATTCTGTGACTAAAGACAATTGCAAAAAATTATTTTTGTTTTCTGTAGTTGTTTCTGTTGCTTCTTTTTTAGCCAATCCTTTTCATTTGTTTTGCTTTTGATTTCAAACTTTTATTTATTGTTGGCAGGTTCTCTTTGCATTTCCTCTGAGCGCTCTTAGTTTCTATGTTGAGACTTGTGATATTTTATGCTAGTTTACAAAACGGTTTAAATTTCCTTTGTCTGTGGGATACATGTTGATTTAGATAACACCCTCAATCTTGCTGTTTAACTATATTTTTTTCCCTTGTCTTCCTGCTTCCTGTGGTGTGAGAAACAATGGGAGAGGGAACTTAGTGGCATGGTAAGTTGGTGAGCTAGTCTTTCACCATTGAAGATTTAATTCTAGGGTCAGTCATGACTGAATATTAAAAAATCTCATTTCTTGATCTATGCTGGAGAGTAGAAGTTTTGAGTGTTGCAGATGAGCAGTTTGAAATACAGGAAAGATGATTTATCTGGACACACTTTGGCTCTTGCTGGTCTTTTCATTATAAGTATAAAACCACCACAGTCTTTTAAAGAGTGCAGCGTGCATTTGTGAACGCAGTTGAGAGTTACTGCTAATCTCAACTCATTCCTATGGTAGGACTTCAGTTACAGGTAAAACTTCCGTCCTCTTTCCCTCTCTGCCCCTGTCTCATCCATTTAGTATGTAGACTGTTTGAAGAGAGATTTTCTGTGGAATTTTATCATCATTAACTCAAAATGGCTGTGATTCAGTTGTGGATGTGAATAGCAGAATGTCCTCTGTGATTTAGTTACCAAAGGCTTCAGTATTAAAAAATACATATATATATCTCCAAAAGAACAGCTAGTGTGCTGGTGTCCTGCTTATTCCAGTTACTTAATGTTGTATTTATGCTAATATGCTTTTTTGTCATTGAAGATAAGATTCTTTTATTATTTATACCTTTTTGGCAAGAGATCTCTTAATGAAAAAACAAAGCTTTGTCCACTGAATTTTCTCATTGCCAAACTGGACCATTTTGGTGTTGCAGCTCTGCTCAACTTTATACAGTGGATTTTACATACAGTCTTACCTTTTCACTCTTAGCTCCGTATCTTCTCTGTTCCTTCGCTATTGTCTGAATTTTTCTGACTTTCTATTTATTTTGTTCAGCTAAGTAATTATTTTTAGGTGTTCTAAAGAGTGTCTGCTCCAGGTTACTTCAGTTTTGGTTAAAATTTAAATAAATGAACGTTAGCAAAAGCCAGTTAATATCTAGCTTGTTTTTCACTTAATTTAAAATATTTTTTTCTAGTGCATTCCTTTTTGGCCTGAAAGTGATGGCAACAAACTACTTGTTAGAGTTGAAAATTCTGATCTTCCCCCAAGGAAGATAAATTTTGATAAGCAAGAAAACTCTCTCTTACTGCATCTGGACAACAAGGTAAATGGTTGCTTTCAGAAATTATGTAAAGCAGCTTAAATGTGTATTTCATTTCACTCTCCAAACCTTTCTCCCTTTCCATACAATCAAATATTGCAAAGTCCTAGGTGAGGAAAATATTATATATATATATTCATGTATAGTATTTTCATTCGATCTGTCCTCCCCCGTCTCCCCCACAGTATAATTTAATTTACACTTGTATGTGTGTACAGAAATATATGTAGGCATTTCATTTTAAGTGCTGCTCTGAGGAGTAAACCTATCCAATCTGAAGCACACTGTTTTGTCAGTGTTCTCTACCTAAGGTTGAAAGTAGTTATGTTAGTTTTAGGCTAACACTGACTTACTCTAAAAAGTAATGTGGACTTCAGTAAATTTACTCCTATGTGGTACATAGTCTCGTCTAGCAGGTGGTTTTTAAATATGTGAATTTTAAATGGTAGAATGTTTTGAAGGATATTATTGATGACTGTGAATGATCCAAGGAAGATTCCTCTACTGACAACCTAAAGTTTGAGAGTACAGAACTCCTTCATAATTTTAACTAATAAGTGCAATATCTGTTTCCTGAAATAACAGTACGATTGGAAAACATTTTTTAAGTATGTTGAAACAGGTTGATTTTGATGATTTTAGCTTATGGGTGTCAAAGTTTTCAAAAATACTATGAATACATAAAATTACTATTTTAGAAAATCATACCACTGATATTTACTTCATAATTTTTACATCTGGTAGCTTGGAGGAATTATAGTGGATGTTAACCTGACTGAGCATTCTACAGTGATTACCTTTTCTGATTACCATGATGGCGCAGCTCCATTTCTGCTAATTAACCATACTAAAGAAGAAATTCTTGAATATGGACAGAGGTATGTATGTAAAGTTTTAGTGTGGATGCCTGCATGAAGACATGTGAACTGTATTTCATGTATTGTAAGTGTGTCTGCTGATATAAAGTATTATTTCAGTAGAACTTAAGTGGTGGTAAAGTTCAGGCTTGACTGCTGTTATGCAACCAGCCTGTTGGTTGTGCTTTTAAGTTTTCCTTGCAAGCTTGTGGATAAAGTATATGCCTTTGCAAAAGCCTAAATTACATACTGAATTAACAAAACAGATGCATTAATGTTCCTTGCTTCATTTAACTATGTGCAAAAATGAGAGCACCATGCAGGGACCTATCAGAATGTTGCTATGTGGAATACTCTCATCTCCTTACATGGGAGCTTGGTTTTTTAGTCTATCCATCATCTGTGAAGAGCATAGATCCCTGAGTTCTGTGTCCAAAATTCTCTTTCTTTTTCAGCTGTCTAAGCAGAAAAAATGGAGGGGGAAAAGCCTATGTCTTAAGAATTGGTGTCTAAATTTGTCAGAGTACTAAAAGCTTCTTATTTTATAAATTGAACAGGATGAATTATTAACAAAGGAGTGTTATGTAGTGCCAGGGACCTGTTTCTACAAGTGAAGAAGCTGTTTTATGCACAACAGTACTAATGGTCTCATTTTATATGAATTTTGTGTCCATGCCCTTTACCTTCTCTCGTAACATCCCTGCATTGGATGTGCTTTGCCGTTTTGGAAATATGCATATGCTGTTTTGTGCAGAATAAGTAACAGAGGAGTTCTAAATATATTTATTGTTCTATCAAATCTAGTTCAGATTTAGTTGGAGCAGTGGATTCAGAAGTTATGGGAGAGATGAAGGAATGGACAGAAAGACAGAAAGATAGTAATTTAAGTTTTATTAAACCAGACCGAAACTAAGAATATTTTAACAAATGCGAATTATCTGCAACCAGTAAAAATTGGGTTCTGTCTTGCTTTTGTGCAAGCGCCTGATGTATGTGAGAGAGGGGTTTGAAGAAAGAGGGAGAAGTCAATAAAATCCAAATTCTTTTGTTCACATTAATCTGCACAAAGCCACTTTTGAGGCATGTTGCAGAGGCTGGAGCCAAGCCTCCTATTAGTGTGAGTTAGGCTGAGAGCAGCATAGCAGGATCAGTGCTATGTTGCACCACCTGACTGCAGCTATCCTGATTCTGATCTCACGCTGTAACGTCTTCACAGTGCTTTCCTTCAGTGTGCAGATACTGTGCTTACTCTAGAATTGTGCAGCATGCAGTGCTGAGCAGTGCGAGTGTATCTACAGTGTCTTCAACCTGTGTTTCTAAATGCTAAGCCGACTCTTCCATTTTTCTTTTCAGACAATCAGAGCAGTGTCATATAGAAATTGGTGCTTGAAAAGCTGAAGAACTTCTAGTCCAATTAGGCTTGCAACTGTATGCACCTCTTAAAATAAAGACTATATTCAGCTTCTTGCTTTGTTATTTGTAAAGATTAGCAATTTTTAGCTTGTTAGGTGTTTTTTTGAGCATCCCCAGTGCAAATTTTAAAGTTAATGTGTATAGATCAGCTTTTGTAATTAACTGTGCACAACATGAGCTACCTTCAGAGATTTTTAGAAGATAGTCTGCCTATTTTTTTCACCTGTATCAAGATGGAGATTAAAATCTGTCTGGAAATATCCACTGTATCCAGATGGTAAACACTGAATTGTTTTCCCCTGAGCAAGTCACATAGAAGAAACTTACCCTAAACAGTGGATTGTGAGCACATTTTTTCCCCTCTAGTAATATTTATGTTAGAGAGCAAAACCTGAATTTGCTTTTCAGTTTATAAGCTCCACTTCCTCTCTTTTTTTTCACTGTTTAAGTTTCTCTATTAATTACAAGCAGGGAAGAAAATGAATATTTAAAAACTTACTGGCATGCTGTATTTCTAGAAGTATAACTATATAATATTGTTTTTATTACTGTGCTGCAAAATGGTTTTGTGCATGTGTTACATACACAATGTTGCTTTAAGTTTTCATTTTCATTAAAATTTCTTATGTAAGTGTTCTTGGTTCTTCAACTGAAATGTTAGACTCTGCAAAGTCATTGATATGCAAATAAAATGTTAATGAATATTTTCTATTACTTTTGTTTTAGTTCCCTCTGTGAGTTGGAAGACTGTCTTCAGCCAAATAAGGCTGTGTTGTATACTTGGGCTGACCCGACAGGATCTAGAAAATTGAAATGGAAATGTGGAAAGAGAACTGAGGAAATTACCCCAAAGGAAGTATGTTTATTATGTAGAGCTCCTTTTAATGCTGGCTATTTTTTCTCCTCTTATGCATCCAATGGAGGTGGTTTCCCCCGCCAATACTTTGTTAATGATCTGAGTGTTTTTCTGCCACAGGCAGTACGATACAGATTCATTCAAATGTCAGTAAAGATGACTCTTACATAGATACGTTTTCAAAAGCCAGGAATATTAGTTTGCCTAGTGACATTTATGCTGCCTCTACTTCCTTTTTACTAGCCATAGGTGGAATTAGTATGAAAAGACAAGACTACACTTTTTTGTGGCCTTTGATATATAAGATTAGACGAATAGCTAAAATTGCATGTTTTGTGAGTGTTGGCAGTAGAGAAAAGCTTTCATCTTCAGAACTTGGTCGTATTTTGGACCTACTTAAATTCCATGGTAGTTGTTGAGGTGAAGACAAAAACCCTAATTCACTTGAATCAGGCCTGTTAGTTTGGTTTTCAAGGTTCATCTTCTACAGCAGTTTTGTCTGCTCCTTGAGAAATGATTTGATACAAACTGAGGTGCTGTAGAATAAGTGGGTGCAGAGCATGCTGACCTGTGCAGCCTTGTCTTTGTGATCTTAAGATCATTATAGCTAATGTGCTTCTACCATGACTGCTATTTAAAGAAATTCCTTAGTTCTCCTTTACTTTAAAAGGCAAATCCATAGATTTCTTTTTTGCATTGGTCACTTACTTTGTAAGTTTTTGATTCTTTATCTGAAGCAAAGGTAAAGCAAAGATCCCAGAAACTTCAGTGTTTTTTCCTGTAATTTCTGTAATACTTTCCTGTGATAAAGAGCCAAAAAAAGTTACTGAGCTGTTTGTGATGGGATGAGCTCGCAAAAAAGCACGGTGTCACTTGAGAGAAGAGAAGGGATAGCAGTCTCCCCCTTTTACTCCCCCATCATCTCATCATGTCCAGCTATATTTTTTTGTCTACCCACATATGCCAGTCATGGTGCTTATTGGAACCTTCTGAGTGCTAATGCAGCTCACAAAAATGGCAGGAAACAATATATTCAAAAAAGAGGGGTTTTTGTTTGTTTGCTGGTCTTTTAGCTGGGTGGTTGTTGTGGGGTTTTTTTTCTTCTTTTTTTCTTCCCTCCTGAACTGATTGAGTGAAGGATCTGATGAAAGTTAGAGGCTTCTGGGAGCCAGCAGTGTGCAGAATTTGCCTTTTGGTGTCAATGAGCTATTAGCTCGCACATTACTTTTTAGCCTTTAGTGAGCCATTAAATTAGTTACATGTGAAAGTGCCCTCACAGTCTAAACAATGAAGACGCGGACAGTTGTTAAAAGGCTTTTAGTATTAAAGCTGAAGGTAAAATATCAAGTTTCATTTGCTTTCAAAAATATGAAAATATTTTTGTATACTTGCATGTAATTATTGCCATAAAAACCTGCAATATGGCAATGTCCAGGCAAAAAAAATTTTTCTAAAAGTAACATGTTAGATAAAATAGAGATATATTTTTCAAATCTTGCTTTTATGATGTTAATAGAATTTTGAGGGGGATTTGGGGGACTTTTGCCATTTGCTTAACTTATGAAAAAAGCCCTATATTTTGGTTTTCATCTGTAACTGAGATCAGTATATGTTCTGTATGTATGAAATTCCATATGTAACAAGTGCAGTCGCCAGTCTCATAGGTGACGGTCTAACACAGGGCAGTAACACCACGACTTGCTGGAGCTCATGCCAGTAAGCTTTATCTTCAGTTCAAAAGTGTATGTATGTGACTGCTGTAGAACTTCAAAATTACAATTTTTATAATTTTCCTATATTTTTAAAACATTGTCTTCTATTTGTGTTCACTTTGCCAAGACTTTTCCATTTGTTTGCTGGCATGGAGTGAATAGATGTGTAAAAACTTTTCTTCTCTCGTTTGTAGGACAGAATGGAAATACTCGGCTTGGACAGTAGAAAGATGGTCTATTTAGTGTCATTTTTTGAAGGTTTACAGCGTATTGTCCTAATCACCGAAGATCAGAATGTATTTAAACTGACGTATGAAAGTGTAAAAGCAGAACTGGCAGAACAAGAAATTGTTCTGTCTTTACAAGATGTTGGAATTTCATTGGTTAATAACTACACAAAGCAGGAGGTGTCCTTCATTGGAATTACAAGGTAACACAGTCACTGTGCAGCAGTCTACAATGTTTAACATCTGGTGTTTTCACTAACTGACTTTTGTTTTGGGGAGAAGGGGAGGGGGGAAAAGAAATCTAGTCAAGGTTATTTAGAATTAAATCATTATATGTTTTTTCCGTTGTAATGGAAATGCATGCATTCTGTATTTGGATGGATATACTCTTGCAGTATATTAAGCATAACCATGTGCAGCAAAATTCCCCAGTCCACTGAAGGGTAGTATTTCCTGTATGTAGTTTGGGGTGATGATGGAGTCATCAGTGAGGTCTGCTAGGTAGTTTGTATCAATAGATCTTGGTCTTCAGTCAAAACTTTGATGCGGTAACAGATTGTAGTTCTTTTTAATTTTGTTTGGGAAATTATGGAGACACCAAAGATCTAACATTTTGTGTTTCTACTATAGCATATCAGAGGGGAGCAGAAAAGAAGCTATACAACCCATGAGAGCTGTGAGCAATGATATATTTATACAGGGGCTTTTTTGAATGCTCAAGGGACAGTTATACCTCATGCCCATAATACACGTTCTTAGCCGTGAGGTTGCTGCGGACGAGGTTTTTCCTGATGAATAATTTTTTGTACCAGACTGCAAAACAAGCAGAAATTCTAGGTACACTTAAAAAATTAAAAATCTTAACAATGAGAGTGAATTGCCCGTATTTAAAGGAATGGTGACAGATTTCACTAAATCAGTGCTTCCTGGAAGTGGTCATCTGTCATCAGAAGACTCTAGGAGTGCCGACTGCCTGATATTGTTTTGTTGTTAATCCCCGAGTGGATGTAAATGTCCTGAAAGCTCTTTTGGAAGATGAGAAATTACTCCTTGGTTACAGTGAAAAAAGCCTGTTATTCCTAATGTTCCCATTTATAAATGTGTTGGTATAAAAAGAATGCAAAAAAGACAGTTCATATCTAAGTTGGTACAGAAGGAAGTTTCATCAGCCTTGTCCTGGGATTACAGCCATACACTCCATTTTGTTGTTTTTCCCTTTAGTTCACCTTTCTTATGCTGTTCTGCCATTGATGTATCAGTATCTATATGGGTATGATATCTAGTTGGCTGTGTAGTTGTCAGATATGGAATAACTTGTTGATAGAAGAAATTTCTTCCCTCTGTCTGATAGTGGCTGCTTTGTGCCCTATACCATGTATTCCATTTAAATGTAAGGTGAAATCAGACATCAAAGCTTCCCTCAGAAGCGATAGAATTAAGTGGGAAAGAATCTGATGCCTCTTAAAGAATAGATTTTGGGATATTATTAAAGAAAATAAGTCAGAAACCAGTAGAAGAAAAATGGAAACCAAAAAACACCGTTTAGTGATTCAGACTGAGATAAAGAGTGAAGAAAGTAGCTATCAAAGTGAGGAGCAGTTCAGCAGGCATTTGCTGAATTCATGATTTCTAGTAAATTAAACCATCCCCAAATATACCAAGGATGCATATTTGAAAGCCTGCATTGAGGTCGTAGAGTAATGGACAGCAGTACTGTTGAAACTGAACTTTTTGACTAAGTATCTTTACGTACCTGTCTTGATTGAAGTGGGAAGTTGGACAAACTTGCTGTTAACTTTTTTTGCCTGTGCTACATTGGAAAGACTGGCTTCTGTTTAGAGCTGAGGAGGCATTGGGCAATTTGGGTCATTTTTACTGAAGACAGTAGTGCTTTATCATATGGTTTCTCATTCCATAGTTATGACATACTAAAAGCTGTACTAAAATAGGTGAAGTTTACTTGGACATAGCTAATCCTTTTCTCTTGATTCTTGCTTTTGTTTTCAAAGTTCTGATGTGGTTTGGGAGACAAAACCCAAGAAGAAGTCAAGATGGAGACCTATGAGTGTTAAGCAAACTGATAAATTAGAACAAGAATTTAAAGATTACAGCGAGCTTACTCCTTCGGAAAATAAGATTATTGAGTTGGAATCAAATGTTTTGGTAATATTGATAGTTCTCACCAATCTATTGTTTGCGTGCTTGCCTAGGAAAAAGATAACATATCGATTTTGTTGTCTCCCAAAACATTTCCAGTGAAAACTGAGATGACTGATTTATCCAATCCATTTGAAATCCTTCTTTAGCTCTGTCTAGAAAGAATCCATCAAGATTTGAAAGCTTGCAGGTCATGGGACTAAATATACGCAAAGCTCCAGGAAAGAAACTTTGCCTTTTCTTCATCTCATATACCTGGGGGGGGGCGGGGAAAGGGTTGGTTTTGGTTTGTTTGTTTTAACAGAAAGTCTTGTATTTTTCAAATGGCTTGTTATGGGATGATTCAGCCGTGTGTTTCAAACACAGAAATATCAAAAACATAATTCCAGAATTTATTCTATGAATTAAACAATACATTGTGCTCCTAATGCTACTGTTCTTATCTATAGAGAAATTCTAAATATTCCATAGAATTGTGTTGCAGATAAATTAACATGCACGAATTTGCATCTCAGTCATAGACCTTTAATGTTATACTCCTGTGCCTCTCCCTTAGAAAGCCAAATATAGCAAGCTATAGTCCCTCAAATAATGCAGCATACAGATTCATTTTCTAGTTTTGCCTCCATTAGAATTTATGACAAAACTTGATTGATTTAAATAAAGTTTTGATATCTTACTAAAAAGCTGTAAAAGCCTTACTGTTAAGCTTTCATTACAATGTTAATGAAAAGTGTAAAACTTAAAATATGTTATAAAAAAGCAGTCTTTTGAAACACATAGCATACTTACTTTTCTTTAATGACACAATAGGTGTGTTTAACTCCTAATGGAAGTAACATGAAAATTCAACAGCCAAACGAGATTCCTATCAGAAGAAATTATCTGCCAGCTTTAAAAGTAGAATACAGTTCATCTGCACATCAGAAATCTTTCAGAATTCAAGTTTACAGGATACAGGTGAGTCTTGTCAAAGAGCAGGGAGTTGCATATCGAAAAAAATGACATATTTATGGAAAGTCGGAAGGATTAATTTTCAGAAACTTTGGATTTTTCTTGTTCTTTTGAAGTTAATCTTAGTCATTGGCTTCTACATCACTGCTCCTCAGTCTTTAATGGAAATGCTACCAAATTGTTTTTTTTTTTTAAAAAAAAAGCAATCTAACAAAAACAACAGCAACAATGAAGAAAGACACCCAAAAATGTTGAGGGAAAAGCATCTACCATTCATTTTCCATGCTCTTTCCTCAGTGGTTTTTATTTACAACCAACTGAAAATTAGGTAAGATTTGCTGTATTTCATATATTCAAATTAAAAAATATATCCTTTGCAAAAATTTTGTGGACCATTTATGACCATGGATTGGGAGAAGCTTTTCTAGATTATTTGGATTGAATGAGTTCATTCTGAAAACAGAGAGATTTTGCACCGTAGTAGTGTTTTTTTCTGCTTTTGAATTACTTTGGAAATGTTACAGGTAATATATAATTCTTGTGTTTGTCCTACTTTTAAAATACTTCATGACTTGAAAAGCTAACATGCTACACCTTGTCCTGTCCTTACCCTTATTAGATACAAAACCAGATTCCTGGAGCCATATTTCCCTTTGTGTTCTATCCTATTAAACCTCCAAAGTCCATCACCCTGGATTCAGGTTTGTTGTTCTAGTTTAACATAATTTATACTTACAGAATGAAGAGGTGTTTGTTTTTAATGAAGTTCCACCTTGTTAGTTTTATCAAATGAAGACCGTTTGTTTCAAAGTGTAGGGACTTCCCTGGAAAAGTCCAAATGCCTTAGACCACTGACAGGAGTGCTCTTTATTATAAGCTTACTGACTAGAGAGAACACAAATGCTGATGTTAGTGAAAATTGCTTCCTCATCTCCACGAAGAAGATTTAGAGGAAGTCATCTGAATTGTTAACAATTAGAAGAAAGGAAAAAAAACTGTTTTCATCCATCAGTATCATACCTTTTAAGCACATCTTTTTGACATGCTAATTCAGTGCTCTCCAAGAACATAAGGCCTAAATCAAATTTGATTCAAGGTTAAATCAGGCTTTTTACAGTTGCATTCAGACCAGAACAAAAATAAGTGCTGTCTAACATAGGAGAAAAGTTACCTGCTAAAAATGAAGAAGTCAAACTGTTGCTAGGCTTGATGGCAGCGAATGTGTTGCACAGTTTATTACTTACATTTGGAGTTCAGGGGCAGTGAGAGTTCCAACGCTAAACCTCACTTTTCATATCCAGTTACCAGATTTTTATCTACTGACTAAAATAAATTGTTCAGTTTATCCTAATCATGTTTATGAAACTTATTTTTTATTTGTTTGTATGCAGCAGTGACACAATAACCTGACATACTCCTATCTCAGCTAAGTTACAAAAAAACCTTGTGCCTATGGTAGCCTAAACTTAGGCAAGACATAATTTGCCATCTATTGAGCTCATAAATGGTGCTCTATACAGAAATTGTTGTAAGTTTAGACTTGGTTTTGTTTCCAGCTTTGCACTGCTTGGGCAAAGAGCTCAAAGTCAATACAGGATGTGATGAACAGCTGAGCTTTTTTGGAAGGGTCTTCCATTAACTCTCTTGGGGCAAAGTCATTTGGAAGATGACAGTAATGGCAGGGAAGATTCTGGACTGAGGCGAAGAATACTGCCTTTATTTTTCTTCAGAAGCTGTTATGACATCATCTTGAATATGGTCAATTTTAAACTAGAGTGCATAGCTTTGAAGAGCAATTTTTTATTTAGTTTTGTTTATTCTTTTATTTATATTTTTATATCAGTCTTTGAAAATACATACTTACCCCATGACTACAGAGGTTGTACATGACTCGGATTATCAGCACTAATTTGGTCTTAAATGAAAAATGATACATTTTTCAGAGATACATAAGTGACAAAATTTTATTGTTCCATTTCATTCTTGTCCTCCATTTCCTGTCTGTTCCTGCTCTTTTCCCTGATTTAGTTGTTTGCCAGTCACATCCATTATATAATCCTACTTCGTAGGATTGAAAAAATCCTGAACATGTATGGCTTTTTCATATTAAAAGCATGAATTTATATATATATATCTATCATATAAAAATCTGTGCTGATCTCTTTTTATTTTACAACTTCATAGCACCAAAACCATTTACTGATGTCAGTATTGTTATGAGAACTGCAGGACATTCACAAATATCTCACATTAAGTAAGTATTTTAACATATTCCATCTCTTTTGCCATTGATCATTTTTATTCAGGCTTTAAAATTAAAATTAAAGTAGGGGCAAATATAAAGGAAGATAATTCTACACCAATTCATTCTAGGAAAGAAGAGAGCACTTCAAAAAGAGAGGCAAAAGCTTAGCCGCATTTATTATTCACATGATTGCAAAGTAAAGCAAGCATTTTTAAGGATTTTTAATGCAGATTTTTACTCTTTTTAATTTGGAAAATAAACTATATTTAACAATGGTATTCACAGCGTTAAATGCTGCTATTTCAATAAAGTAGTTCTGGTTGCAGTAAATATGTTTACCTTATACCACTTTCTTTTCACCAAAAATGGTGATTCTAAAAAATAAATAAAATAATAATGTAAGTATCTGAAGTTAATGAGCAGAATAAATACCCTAGCTCATTGTACTTTGTAATTTAAAGCTTTACATTTTTTCATAAAATAGTTTTTTTGTTTGTTTGTTTTTTGTCATACACAGGTACTTTAAGGTACTGATTCAGGAGATGGATCTCAGAATAGACCTTGGATTCCTGTATGCATTGGTTGAATTCTTTACACAGACTGATGTGCCCAGTGACCAAGAGGTAGAAACCTTCTGTTGTGTAAAGATTAATAGATTTAAATTTGTAATTTTTTAAACTGTATTCAAAAAGAGAACCAAAAAAAAAAACCCAACTTGTTCTTGTACATCAGTGGCATTGGTTGAGTGTTGTATTTGGGAGTAATAGGAAACTATGAGGTTTTTAAGAGATACTGTTGTTTGAGGCAAATAGTAAACTCTCCTTTATCCTCATCTTGGCATGATAAATAAAGAGGCTTCAAAACCTTACAAAAAGAATGAAAGTAATGCTGTTGTAGTCTGTATGCAGTCTTTACAATACCTTGCTGTTTCTGTTAAAGAGTCAGAACAGGGAAGGAGTGAAAATAATACTCTCTTCTTCAGCCTGCCAAAAAATATTTAGAAAAAGCTTGGTCAGAAAAGGACTAATAAACTTATTGGCCCATCAGAGCAAGAGGAGTGGGGAGAGGTGTTGATCAGGAGGAGAAAGTTTGTTCAGTAATTTTACATAAGATTGCAAAATTGGTAGAAGATACAATTGAAATGTTGATACCAAGCAATGCTGGGAGGAGAGGGCAGTGGGAGAGAACTGAGTTATCCTGCAGGGAGAATGAGAGGAATTTGTACATAGGAAAAGTAGAAATTAGATAAAATTTAATAGCATGAAGTGCACAGTGGCCTCCTTGGGCAAGGAAAACTTCAGACAGAAGCTAAAGGCGACAGAGGAGGTGGAGGGTCTTGGATTTGCCAAGGAACCTGAGCCAGCAAAGTGATATGCTGTACAGGTATAATGCAATTCTGAAGAGAATTGGACAAGCTGTTTTTACTAAGAATACTGAAGTTTGAGTTTCAATACATGAGGCAATGATGAGATATTACTTAGCAGAATGCGCACCATTGTTTTTGTCTGTATTTAAAAAAAAGTGCTTCTAGTAAAAAATGAACCAGAAAAACCTGCGTAAAAGGTCTGCCTGGATAAAAAGAGATAAAAGGTCCTTTCTGAAAGGACATTAGAAGGTACTATCTTATTATGCCAAGCATACTGAAAAGGGAAGTTGTTATGCTTTCTATTCCCTAGTCTACATGCCAGAGATGAAAAAGAAGTACTGATACTCAGAGATTATACCAAAATAAAGACAAAAGGTGGAAAGCTGGTCATGGGTAAATAGAAATAGGAAATTAGGAAGAGGTGTATAACAACCAGAGAAATGAATGTCTGTAATAAGATTTCCAATAAGATAGGAATATAGATATCTCAAGATGGAATTTGATAAGTTTACAGAAGGATTAAATGGTGAAAGTCTCTTGGCTGCGATGGGTTGTGGTCCGTCCAGTGGAAATTTTCATCTAAGTAAATTTGCCACTGTTACATTTGCACACTGTTACATATATTAATATGTCCCAAGTTTCCTACTTCTGTTTCTGAAGCATTTCAAGTTCATTGCTTTGAGTTTAAATAAAGATCCCAATTTCAGTAGGACCTTTGTGGGATGTTTTCTGGCCTGCAGTAAAGGAAAACTAAATGTATTGTCCTGTTCACACAACACTTAGTGGTTCTCTTGAGTTTGGGAGTATCAGACATGAAGATCTGGTTGGTTCTTCCTTGTCCTGTCTTTCTTTTATGTTGCCTTCATTTGAAACGCGTGGCATTCTTTACAGAGCTCTAATGGGACAACAGTTTTGGGAGAGGTTCCAAAACATATTAATTAATTGTTTATTTGCTTAGGATCTCTTTTGCTTGTTTCTTCAAGGTGACTGAAATTTAGTGAAATTTTAACTTAAAAGAGTGGGATCATCTCTGGTGAGAGGTGCCCTTCTTTAAATCAAGACCCAAGTGTGTTTTTATAACATAGTAAGAAAAGACTGTATGGAAACACCTGAAGTAAAACTGAAAAAAGTAATTTTATTAAGGGCTGGGTGAGTCCAGCTTTGTTAAGCAGTTTTAATCAGCTTAGTTAAACATCGTTTAAAGCAAATAGTAAATCGTAAGGATGAGTAATTTCAATTTGTGATTTACGAAATAAAAGGAAATTTGAAAGTCAGGATACTTAACATTCTTTAAATACGCCTGCTTTATTTATTAATGCTACATTAGAAAATTTTGTTTTACCAAGGTCAGCATATCTTTCATCTGCAGGAATGTGTAGTCTAAACTAGCGGTTCCCAGCAGTGTGCTAGGGCACACAATCTATTATATCTGTTCTTAGCAGGTATACCTATGAACTCTAGCTTATTGTAAAAGTTTGAATTATAATATTCACTTTCAATGTATCATCTTACAGAGTATGTGGAAAAAAAAGTGTGCAGTGGAAAAATATATTGGTATCTTTTATCTCGCTCACATCCCAAGGCAAATCACTTTTAACTTAAAGAAGACAAGGTGAATGACTTGAGATCAGTGTTGTGAACTGAGTAACTGAGATTGAGAGATGAGGCGATCCTCCTCTTCGTGACTTTGAAAGACAGAATGTTAGGATTTGGTCCCTACTTCAGTTTTTACTGATTTGTTTGTTTAGATAGTAAGATGGTAGCTGGGTTTACTGTTTTGAAGCGACGCCTCAAAATATTTTCAGCATTAACTTCTTTTTTTTCAACTGGCTAAGCCGCCTTCTTCTGAGTAGTTACTTTAGAATTGTTGCTGTTTAAAAATAGTAAAATGATTGTTGTAACACTTTGCCAATTCTTCAAAAAATACTGCAAGGGAACTCCAACTCCTGAAGGAAAAAGGGCTTGGGGAAAAAGGCTATATGAAGGTCTGTTTAGAGTATATAAAAGTCTAATCTCTCTCTTTGTTTAACAAAAAATAGTCTCTAGTCTAGCTTTTGGTATTTAAAAACCTACTCTCTATACTGTGTGCTCAAAAGTGTGGGTCTATATGTTGTTTGACACAGATTTGATAAAAATTGCCTAAACATGTACTGAAAAAAATGTAGAATTTGATAAAAATAAAGGTTTTTTTTTCTTTTACTTTGAGATATATATGGTTTGGATTTTCTTTTTTTATATGTTTCTTTTTCTTCATACAAAAAAGGCAGCAAAAGTTAGTTACACGTTCAAAAACTCTAGTTAAAATTCTTCTAAAACTTTAACTCTTTAATTAAAAAGCTAAAAATCACTAGAGTGATATTAGTGAATATATTGCACCTCAGTAGCAAATGCCTGGCATATCATGAAGTTCTCTAAACATGCAAGTAATATTTTTTTGAAAATGTATTCACAGCTGGAACTTTTCAAAAAGGATGTAGAATCTCTTCAAGAAGAACTAATGAGTGTGTCATCAATGGATACGTCACAAATCAGCTTGTATGAATACTTTCATATCTCTCCAATAAAGGTATGCCTTCTTCACAGTATAGCCTGTGCTTGCTCTCTAAATGGAAGGTATTTTGTCTCCTACAGAATAGTAGGAACAGAAAAGTGAAGAATTGTAGGGAAGTTCAAAAATAGAAAAAGAAAAGCCCTAGAGAAAGTGCTCTTTTTTTTTTTTATTTGTCTTCTGGACTTTCCTTCTCTTTCCTGCAAGGACACTGTGCTTATTATTTTCAGTCTGCTGTGCTTTAGGTATTAGTTATAGGAACAAATATTAGTTTGAAAACAAGATAAAGACCTAATTTATAGGTAAAAGATTCTGGAGACGTCATCAAAAAATATCGGTGAGCAGTTCCCAGTTCCTCTTTTCTTAAAAGCAGTTGTAGTTATTCAGTTTGAATTCCAGTATCTTTTTGTCACTTTAAATGGTGTATTTGTATTCTCCATTTATTCACTCTGATTTCAATCAAGATTAGAAATGCCATATCTCAATTTTTAAATATTGTAATATAAAATACAATATAATATATACAATACAATAAAATATATAAAATACAAATATGGTGCTTCTAATAGACATTCATATTATTTTCCAATCTTGTTTTCATCCTGCAGTTACACTTAAGCTTTTCACTTAGTACGGGTGGAGAAGATAGTAACAAAGAAGAAAGAAAGAATGAATTGATACCACTTCAGTCCTTGAATCTCCTGCTGAAGAGTATAGGTGCCACACTCACAGATGTACAAGATGTTGTCTTTAAGTAGGTTGAAAAGATAATTGTAAGGATAAATTCTGAAGATTACATCGATCTTGCCTATGTTAGATTTTGTTGTGTTCTGAATAAGATGAATATCTTTTTTTCAGGTTGGCATTCTTTGAACTCAACTATCACTTCTGTACTACACAACAATTGCAATCAGCAGTTATAAGGCATTATTCAAAACAGGTTGGAATAAATAAATTTCACTTCTTCAGTAAATATCCATGTTTTAACTGTGTGTGTTACTATGTGCTTTTAGTTCTATGAAAATATGTAAAATAACTTTCAGCCTTGTATATTTGTATAAATCATAGGAATAAGCCATTGACTTAAATTATGATCCACTAATTATAAAGAGGAGCTCATTTTAAAATGAGAATAAGCAACTTTTGTTTCCTCTGTTAGTACATTACTTTCCTCCTTAGTACATCTTATTTTAATGTAGCCAATTTAAATACTTCCTGGAAATGACTTAAATATCAACTACTCTTTGAATTATCCTCGCCATTTTGGCGGGATGTTATTTGTGACAAAGAAAAGCATTTTTGAATAAATGAGACACCCAGCTTACATGAAACTGTTGTTCATTAGCTGAATCCTGTTGCCTTTGTTCTGGGAACAAGTAGTTGCACCATTTCTAAATTATTACCAGAGGAAAAATGGCACGGGTAGCAAAAGAACCTAGGGAGTGGATAGTGGAAGCAAAGAGTGCAATTCTGATAAAGCAGAATTTGTATCAAACCAGGAATGCTTTCTCTCCGACTCCGGTAGCATCAGAGTTATTATCTCTTTGACCTGTAGGTACTGCTGGGTCCCAGCATTTTGAGGAGAAATACTGGTAGACACATTATTGCAAAAAAAAATGAATCCTCTTTTATCCACACGTTAATATTAAGGCATTCTTAGGATGTATTTATTTTGTGCTCTACCAGCTTTAAAGGAGAAAAATCCTGTTTTAATTGGGGAATGGGTTGTCTATAATTCTTTTGGTCCTTCTATACAGAGAGAGGGTTGGAAACCTCCTAGGAGATGCTTGGCCTTTTTTTAAATCCAGTTCTCCTTCATGTAGATGTAGTTGTAACATCTCTCCCTCACAATCAACAAAACTTCCCCTCAGCATATGGAAGCAGACCAAATTTTGTCCAGTAGCCATGCAGTATGAGAGAAATCTGGCTAATGTGCTTGTTTTGTAAAATCTCAGGAGCGTTAACCTCAGTTATTTCTGACTGCTTGTCAGAAGTAGAGTTTCTTTGGCTGACTTTATTGTGCACTTCTATGATTTACTCATTGTAAAATCCTTTTTAATGTAATATTTCTACTCTTTTGAATTATAGAGTTTTTGATATTAAACTTATCTTACTAATCTTTTTCATCTGAGTATACTGTTTTGAGTGTGCTGTTTGATTTACTTATTGTAATGTCATTTCTGCAATATTTTATTTAAAAACTAATTTTATTTTAGGCTATTAAACAAATGTACGTTCTTATTCTTGGCCTTGATGTCTTGGGTAATCCATTTGGATTCATAAGAGGCCTCTCCGAAGGAGTAGAAGCATTCTTCTATGAACCTTATCAGGTAAAAATTTCCACTGACTGCATATGAAATATAGCACAATTTATTACATATGGATTCTATTGAAAACGTGAATATGTATTAATAATTTCTTTTGTTTTAAATTTAGATTTATAGTTGAAAATTCTTAGTGAAAGTGCTGGGAAATGTTACTAGAAAATTCAAACGAGATAAAAGAGAATAGTCTGTTACAGCTACTTCACAGAAGACTGTTCCTTATGTTCCTTACTTCTCAATAAGTCTGCTTTTTGCATTTGTCTTTGAACAGAATTCAGAGAATGAATTAGTATTTAAAAATAATTCTCATTCATTCTCTCTCTCTTTCATGTTCTCTCTCTGTCTGTCTCTGTGTGTGTGTGCATGTTTAGATAATATATATATGTCTGTAAACATACTGTTTAAAACTTAAATAAATGCATTTTTCAGGGAGCCATCCAGGGTCCTGAAGAATTTATAGAAGGAATGGCACTAGGACTTAAAGCACTAGTAGGGGGAGCTGTTGGTAAGTTTCAGCACTATTACAGTAGTATACTTAATAGTGAATACAAAGAGAGCAATATAACGGAGTATTTATAATTGCATTGGCATTTTACTTAGAATCTTTCATTTTCTGTTAGGTGGATTAGCTGGTGCTGCTTCGAGAATCACTGGTGCTATGGCAAAAGGAGTAGCTGCAATAACTATGGATGAGGATTACCAGCAGAAAAGAAGAGAAGCCATGAATAGACAGCCCACTGGTCTAAGAGAGGGTATCACTCGTGGAGGAAAAGGATTAGTTTCTGTAAGGAGAAAAAAAAAAAGATTTTATCCAAGCAAGAGTAATACACATGTAGACTGCCATAATCACCACAGAGTTGCACCTCTTTATTTTAATCCTGTTCCTGCAAATATATTGCCACAATGGAGTGGTAGTTTTGAACAAAAATGTATGAGAATTGGAGAGAAGGGAGGAACTATGAATGAGGTACCTCTAATTCTTTTAACCTGTGGTGGGTTTTATAATACTTCAAAGCATGTACTTTGAGGTTGTTCACCTTTGAAGTAATAAGAAAAATGTAACAATGTATGAAAAATATAATCTGAAGACACATGTGTGATATTTCCCTCATTTCTCTTTGTAGGGTTTTGTCAGTGGTATAACAGGAATAGTTACAAAACCAATAAGAGGTAAGTGCAGGTCTTCCAATGTGTTAACTGTGTTCATATGATCTTAATATTTGATGAGAGGGGTTATAAATCTGAGAGCTGTAGAACTTCATATCAAGATTTTATATTCTTATTGACTTATAATTTAGGTATCATTGATGCTGAACTTTTTATGGAGGAGACTGTATTTACATATCTAATTAGATAATTACATTTTAATTACATTTGCTAAGATTATAGTAGTAAGAAAAAGGTCAAAATGTTTTATAATGATTTGCTGCTTTTAAATCTTTTAGGAGCCCAGAAAGAAGGAGCAGCTGGCTTTTTCAAAGGTGTTGGAAAAGGTTTAGTGGGAGCAGTAGCTAGGCCTACTGGAGGAATCATAGACATGGCAAGCAGCACATTTCAGGGCATTAAAAAGTAAGTAAAATAAGTACGAAGACTGGCACATTGCATGAAACAGAATAGTAGG
The DNA here is from genome assembly GCF_036370855.1 of Dromaius novaehollandiae. NCBI lineage: Eukaryota > Metazoa > Chordata > Aves > Casuariiformes > Dromaiidae > Dromaius > Dromaius novaehollandiae. The sequence continues at coordinate 27,132,104 of NC_088132.1, forward strand.
AGTACATTGTCTTTGTATCACTTGTGTGAGAAACTTTTATTCAAACACTAAATTAGTGTTGCAGCCATGTGTTGCCCTCTGCCATCTAGTTTTCTAATAGTCATTCTCTGAATGAGATTGCATTTCCAAGTTAAATCTTTTACTGTTTCATAGAATATTTCCTGGGTGTGTAATCATATACCAAAATACGTATATAGGTGTCACTTTACTAGTACTTGACTTTAATTTGTATTTAAAATAATTTTTGACCTTTGCTAAATATTATCATTTAAAAGTTTTAGGAGAGATACGGTATATATTTTAAATTTGCTACTTTATTCTCAGAGTTACAGATTCATCAGAAGATGTGATAAGCCTGCGCCCACCTCGCTTCTTTGGTGAAGATGGAGTTATTAGACCTTACAGATTGAGAGATGGAACCGGAAGTCAAATGTTACAGGTGAAGAAACTGAAAGATAACTTAGCATAAAATTTAATTAATCATATATTGAAATAAATATTTTACAGAATTACCCCCCCCCCCTTTTTTTTTTAACCCCCCACCCCCTCTCCTTACCAGGTGACTCAGTGGTCAAGAAAGTGCCATTTAGTTTCTTAAAGAAATATGGCCACTTCGATTTAGTTTTTATGATAAGACTTTTGGGAAAGACACCATATTGATACCAACATATCTGTAGAGCTTTGTGCAAGACGCAGAGCAATTTAAAAGTAGAAGAAGATTTATATGATTGTTTAACCTTTTATATTTGATAAAACAGTTGACAGACACAAAGATACATTTTTCAGCAATTTTATAATATACATTTTAAGCACAATAATTATCTCAGTTTTTTTGTAAAACATACCATTTCAAACATACTTAAAATAGTTGTATTTATATCATAGTATAGCCATTGAAAGGATGTGAAAATTCTCTAAGTGGAATACTGTTTGTATCTGGAACGTCCTGAGCAGCTTTTAATTTGAATAATTACTCTTTAATAATTCAGCTGCCATTCAAGCATATTTGAAAATTGACCACAACTCAGTTGTCAACAATTGAGTTTGTTCCACTCAAGTGGAAATAATTTCAACTGTTACAGAGTTTATAGCTTCTATTCTTTCTTTGTTATAAATAAAACTGCATTTTATAGGAAATAAAGATGCAAATAGTGACTAGCTGAATGAAAACTAGAGATGTAAAGAGAACAGACCTTTTTAAATACACATTGAAAAATTTAATTTACCAGTGTGCCAGGGAAATGCTGGAGAAGTCATACAAAAATAAGAATTTTTTTTTGAACCCTCAAAGCTCGTACTGGAGAATTTCATAAGAATTAAGTAGCTGTTGCAGAGAATTATAGACTGTTTTGAGAATTGCCATGGTTGTTTCATGTCCAGTTCCAATCTGGTTGTTTCTGCTCCTTCTGAAGCTCATTAGTCTCTCTTCTGCTTTCTGCTAGGAGAGGATTGTCCAGTTTGTGGTTTTATGTCATACCTTTAACTGACAACCTAGCTCAGTAAACTGTGAAAAATCTGTAATAGTAAGCAGTATGCCTGTGCCTTTCCCTGAGGTAGCTTTTCCCTGTGGTCTCTAATATAAAGACAGTGTTATAAAGCAGTATTCCTTAACTAGAGCACGGTTAAAAGGTGCTGCCAGTGAACACTTAATTGCTGATCTTTTTCTTCTTTCTGGTAAGAAAATGGATTCCAAAACATCCCCTTTTCTGTGTAAAGGTGTAGTATGAAAACAGAATGCTAGCAAGCCAACAAGTTCAGATCTAAAAGGTGCAAGCTTTTAGAGTCTGTAAGGACTTTGCATTGGTTTTGCTTCTTAATTTTGCACAAGTTTGCATTTGGCAATCTGGCGATCTTTTCTTTTTTTTCTTTTTTTTTCTTTTTGAAAAACATGAACATTCTGCAAGCACTGACAGATGTACCTTTAAAATACATGGTTCTAATTTTTCTGCTATTGTATGGATGAGTACCACCACCTACAAATTTCCAACTTGAAAAGCATAAAAAATAAGGAATAACTGTCATTTGGAAGTAGTTAAAGTTGAAAAATGATATGTTTCATATTAGTTTTCGTTGTTGGCAGTTCTCAATAAAATTGTTCTTGAAGAAAAGTTTTGAGAACTTCAAACAAGGATAGTAATTCTCACTATAGACAGTCAAATCAGAAAACAACAAATTATGTGATTTGTTTTACAGGTGTTAATCTCTGGTATAGTATATTTGACATCTTAATCTTACTGCTTCTAAAGCATATTAATGTTTTTGGTTCTTAATTTTTTTGGTTATAGAGATGTTTCTCTCACTTGCATGAGACTCAAGGTATTACATGTCCCTTATCTGGAGTAGTTATTACTAGCATAGTATTTTCTTATGGAAAAATAAGAATAATTTGCCCTTTTGTATTATTTCTATGCGCGCAGGTCTAGTGACTGGCCTCCCTGCAGTCACTATGTTGTAGCACTTTCAGCAGCAACCCAGATTAGATCTAAGTAAAGCTTCTTTTAGTGACTGTGTATGCTGACTAAATAGGATATAGGTGATTCTGTGTGCTTGTACTATATCCCAAATTAAAATGCCACTTCAGAATTACTTTCTCTTGGGGTTTTTATTTTGCTTTAATCAACTAACTTGCCAGCTCAAACTAATACTTCTGAACTAATACTTCTGCTTTCTTCTTCCCTTATCATGCTTTCAGAAAAGACAGGCCTACAGGGAATGGACTAAGACTCACAATAGTAGTGATGATGATGACAGTTAGGATAATATGGACTGTTATAGATGTACATGGCTTCTGTCATATTCTTTTGACTTTTGAGAATTAAATGTTCTGCTATAATTCCCACTGAGAAATCATCATTGTCCGATATTAACCTCATATTTTTAAAATTGTGCAAAAGAAAAATGTGGGCAAATGAAGTATATGATGGCAAGTGCTAGGCGAAAGGGCGAAGAATATAATAAAAATAATTATCTGTATATATAGAGTTGAATGTTAGATGAAAAAAGTATTTAACAGTATAAAGAAATAGTCATACTGTGACTTAGAGTTTATTTCCAGATGCAGTTCTCTTAAGTGTATTTAATCTATTTTTGCGTTTACATAAGTGTTTTATAGTTTTTATCATAATTTGTTAGATGCAATGCCTTTAAATGTATTTAGTGTAACCTTACTGAGTTGTACTGTCATTCTTGGTATTAAAATGCTGTTTGCTGTTTTATATTCTATTTATTTCATATTTCAGAAGTATTTTGTCTGCTTTTCTTTTTTTTACCAATAAACATGTAAAAAGTATATCTAAAAATGGATTCATCTGTTCTGTTCCAACATTGTTCCTCGTGTTTCCTGGAACTAGATTATATAAAAACAGTAAATGTCCTAGAAAAGTATTTAAAAGATCATATATTTATTTTAAAAAGAACATTTAACTATATTGAATTCTTCATTCATCATTTGTTTTAACATAATTTTTAAATGCTCAGTTTATGTATCATTTGGAATCCTGAGGTGTGTGAAATACAAGTGTTTATTTAGTTATTTCTGATTTTGACTTTAAATTACTTGGTTCTTAGATCAGTCTTCATTGTCTTCATAAAAACAACAGAAATCAAAACTCCTCCCCTAAACCAAACCCTACGTAAAAACCATTGACAGCTTGAGAAAATAACAGTACTTTTACCAGGCTCTGCGTGGTAAAACATGTATAACGTGCAAAAGTATTTAGTTTTTAATTGAGCTAGATGAGGGGAAAAAACAAAATAAAAACACTGAACCACCATAATTCTGTATTACAACCTTTCCTGTATAACTTTATGTGTTACTTGTTTAAAAATTACTTGATTTATTTATATTTCTGTATTCACTGGAATGCCTGCATAGTTTTCCTACTTTGCTTTTTTGTTTGTTTTGTTTTTTTGGTTCATTGCTATATTCTTAGACTTGTGTGTTGCTTTCTAGAGAGGTCTTGCAATAAATAGTTATGTATCAGTAATTACTGTAAATAATAAAGAATTAGAATCCTTCAAAAGTGAGTAGAGATTAAGAGAGGTTTTGAGCAAAGGTGCCTCCAAAATCATTTCATATTTATCAGAGGTGACAAAGTGTCCTTCACAGCCTGTTGTCTTTTAGCTTTCAAAATACTGATGAACGATCTACTTAAAACCATAATTCTGCTTATTCTGGCTTTACGCCTTTAAAAGCCGCTCTAAGGCCTACTCTGTTGGGCAATGAGCCGAAGAATGTGCATTTACTCACTAGACAAAAAGAGGAACAAGCTTGACTTGAGAGCTTGTTTTAGGTGGAACTACTGTTGTTGAAGATTGCTACCTGTCTGGTATTGCTACTTACTCTGTAATGCTAGAATCGCTAAAGGAAGTCTTGGAGAAGTAGTTTAAAGTCTGTATTGCAATGAGCTATTGCCTGAAACACTGCAGAAAAGATTTGGAGCATTTTAGATATAAATAGATATCGGGTATTTGTTTGAAGAACGTAGGAAATGATTTTGGTCTTTAATCCTGCTGAAAAGTCATGTTATGCCTGAAAGTAGAGGAAATTGTTAGGTTCAGCTTTTTGAAAACTTACTGCTATGTTTTATTGGCTATATTGATAGAAAACAGTAACTTTTGAATCTGTTATCTGACATATCTTTTTCCTTTATTGTACTTCAGTACATATAATTGACTTTAGAGTGCAATTTCTTCTTTATTTTACGTCATCCAATTGTGTCTTTCTTCTGTAGTGGCCTATCTTGCAAAACAGTGCATCTCAATTTTATAACAAGATGTATGTCTTCCTTCTAAAACAGTTTTAAATAGAAATGCCATTTTTTTTTTTGACTGAAGAAGCAACCCTGCAAAAATAAGACTTCTGGTTTTCAGAAATCCTATAATTAGCATCTCAAATTGGGCCAACTCTGAAATTTTCTTAACTTATAATTCTGCAAATCATTATAGCATCTGGAAATAAAAGTTTGTGTAAATTGCAGCATTTCTCGGTCAGACATCATTACCTTATGCTCCCTTGTAATGTAGCTAAGAAGAATTCTATTTCCCTAAGCAGATGTAGAGGTTTTTTCCTAATTTTTTTTTCTAGTTAGCATTTTAAAATATTTGCTAGTAAAGCCAGCAAATATGATTATATAACTTTGATTATTTTGTCTATTTCATGGAGGATAGTTGTATTTTTGAAGTGTTTATATCAATAAAAAACACAGTCATTTTGTACAAATATTTATTTGTTTCTGTCTTGAGTACTCTCCTCTGAATATGCATTTGGAAAAGAAAGAAGCTGGATTTAGGATAACAAATAATTATATTGCCTGTGATGTTAGAATTTCATTTCTTCACACATCATGGGGGCAAAACCTTTGAAAGGTATAATAGCTAACTAACCATACATTCTAATGTACCAAAAATGCACAAAGACAAGCACTTTAAAGATTTTGGGGGAGTTGTTTGTTGTTATTTAAAGTAATAGACCTACAGAAATACAGACTAGCTTTTGAAATGCATTTTTTTCTAGTTGAATATATTTTAATAGTTTAATTTTTGACTGCACAGCATCTTTTCCCCCTCTTCTTCACTGATGAATTGAGTTTGAGGTCTGGCATTCTTGATGAAGTGCCATCCTTTCAGCTGAGGCTGTCAGCTGCAGAGCAAGCTGGCGAGTCAGCTTCTCTCTAGTGTTTAGTTTTATTGCATTATTGACTTGCACAGTGGTATTCATACTTCAGTCCATATTTTCAACTCTAATTCATGTATTTCCTCTTTGCTGAAGTAAAAAATTGGCTGCACTCTTAATCTTTGATGTTGTCCAGTACATCCCTCCTAATCAGGATCCTTTTGTCCCTTTGCTCTATCGCCAGAAGCTCTGTAGGCTTAAGTCAGTGCAAAGAGTTACTGTAGAGAGTTTTCTGTGATCATTTAAAAGACTGCTTACAGCTTTCTTGTCATTAGTTATTGACAGAAGCTATAGACTTTTTTGCAGAAATTGCTGATCTTTCCCCTGCCAGGAAATAAGGCCTTTTGAAAGAAAGGCTAGTCTTATGTTTACAAGCCTAAATCGCTGATACTTGCACCATGAGGTCAGTGGAGCTCTGTATGCTGCAGCTCAGTGCCTAATCAAAGTCCAGTTAAATGCAAAACCTTTTCTTTTCTCTTGCCTTTGTAGTATGAGAGTTTGAGGGCTCTGTTACAGTGCTGTGTAAGGGTCATTCCCTCAACTATGCTGCGGTGGATCTGAGTTTATCGTACAAAGCCTTGCTTCCGTATTTTATCCTATTGCAAGATGAAAAGAATTGGGTCTTTTTGGCTTTCAGTTCAATGATCCTTTTTTGGTCATGAGCTGGGCTTCAGATTAGGCAGCAGAGCGTTGGAATGAGTTGAAAAATGTGTGTGGAATGAAGAAAGGGTGTCATAGTCCTCCTTTCTCCCCTTCCGACACCCTCCTTGGGCTGAGTTCACATCGAAACATACTGCAGGATAGGACTGTCTAGAAATGAGGTTTCGCTTCCTATGATTATAAGAAATTCTTTCAGAAGTTCAGAATAGCTTCGTTTTATTCTATGTTGTCCTGACTTTTGTCAGAGATCCATTCATGCATGCGATCTAGTTTGCTGCTCCCGTAGTTGGGTCACAGCTGTCTGTATCCCTGCTCCTTGGGAACCTGTTGCGTTGCTAGCTTAGAGAAAAGACCCCACTTACGTGTGCAATATTCGGGTGTTACTGGACATATATTGCCTGCCCCACCAAATAAAAGACTTATGTATATTTGCTGGAAGCTGACTAAGAGAGTAGCTAAGACTGGTTGTTTCAGAACATGGAAGTTTAGGTGACTCACAGTTTCATTTTAGTTTTTGTGGCTGGAGCATGAATGCTTGTATGCTGTGTAATAACAAGTAATAATATAATATTGTAATATTGTAATAACAAGTAATAATAGCAAGTAATAACTTGAAGTATCCTAGGCAAAGTATATGTCTGGTTATATGCTGGCCAACACAGAGAATACAGAAAGGAAAGTTCAAGTCTTTCTCCCTAATCCTGTGAACACTTTAGGTGCTACAAATAATCAAAGAACCTTGGTTGTTTTGGTGGAAAGCACAAAAAACATCTAGACCTGGAAATCGCATTGAAAGTGTAGATCAGTATGGTTTCTCCACTCAGCTCATCAAGTGAGTTTTCTTGGTATTTAGACCAAATGTCAGCCAAGTTTGCTCTACCAATTGCCATGTGCAAATTATATTTCTGGCATGAGAAAAAACAAAGTTCTGAAACAAAGGTGGTATTCTTTCATTTTTACTGTCCTGACTACTGCAGCCCTAGATTGAAATACTAACTTGACTGCTGATTTCTGTTGATTTCAGCGTATCTTCAGAGCTGCTGTTCAGCAAGGCCGAAGGGCGTCTAGCGTGCAGGCGCTCGTTCCTCAGGGACAAAAGCTGTAGCGGTTGGGACAACTGCAAGGACATAGTAGACAGCTAAAGAGAATTAGTATTAATCCTTTATTAATCAAAGATGAGAGAATTTTGCCCAGCAGAAAAAGGAATTTCTTACGTGTTAATTTTCTTTATTTAACACCTCTTTTTTTCCCCACACACGTTTAACCTAGATCTAATAAATGGTTGGAATACTGTTTGGAATTATTAAAATGTTTCTTTGGGGAAGATGAATATTATACTAGGCTAATCTGCTGATTATAGTAATTCTGTAGCTTTTGAAGAACTCACTTTATGAAGTGAGCTGAGGAAGTGGTTTAATATTGCTGATGTAACAGCAGTGAATTGCCATCAGAACAGACACATCTGGACAGTCTTTGATTCATGAGGAAATAGATGGACAGTCTAAAATCCAATTAAAAACTTAAAGGTAATCTGAAGAGAAAAAGGATGGCAGACATTTATAACCACCTTTTAAGCAATAGCAGTCTTCAGAGGAGTTTTTACATATTGATTCAGTTGAAATGAGTTCAGGAATGGTATAAAACATATTCTGACGTTTTGCATCATGCAGACTAGTAGTGTGTAAATTTGTGTCCGCTACTTATACTCTGTTCTGTCCCATTTCTGACTTTGTCAGAGGCCTCTGTGCTCTCCAGGTAATTAGGGGTGTGATTGGGATGCTTTCCAAATGCAGAGATAGCACTCTACAAGCTTTTAAGACGCTGAGCATATTTACATGTCTGTCTCTAGACAGATGGTCACGTCTTGTATTTGATATTGCAGTGACAGATAAATGTACTACAGGTAAGACTAATCTGCAAATAGGAGGAGATGTGTGCTTGGATTAGTCTGCGTTTTACAGCTGCGGGAGTATCGTTTCTCAAGAGATTCATTTAATTTCCTTATTTAGTGAATGAACTCTCAAATGTTTGCTAACATAACCAGGTTACTGAACCTTTTTATGGTAAAATATGGAAATTATGTTTTCAAAAAGAGTATTTGTTTTCTTACAGTAGTGAAACTAATATTAACAAGCAATAACTGATCGGTCTTAACCTATTATTGCCTGGCAGTTTTACATCATCAGTCAAATGGTGGTCTAACATACTCCAACTGAGTTACTCCAGTCTTCCTCCAAACATTAATAATTAATAATCTGTAAAATTAAAAAATATGTAAGCAGCTATATTGAAGGATTAAATCTAAGTCCTTTTAGCAGCAGAGCACAGTAGTGCTCTTGCTATGAGAATTATCAGCAGTAAATTGGGATATCCCTCTATGAGGTATTTTGTAATGGGTAGGTGCAAGTTTAATGTTCAAAGTAACAAAAAGTTGGAAAATAGGGGTAGGAATATCTAAAAAATGAAGTATCCTTGGGGAGAATAGTTATTTCTCAGCATCAAGGTAGGTATAGGTGTCACATTTGCAGGGGGACTGTGCAGCACTTGTCCTGTTTTTTTTTTTTTTTTATTTCCCAATTAATCTCTTTTGTCTACAAAACTATAGCTCATAGCTAGTGTTGAGGAGGTGTTAGTTTTTGGTTCAACTCCCTGGAAAGAAAGTACACCACGTGCTTAGCAGTACTTCTCTGCTGAGTAAATAATTTGTTTGTGAATCTTACTAGAATGAAATACATTTTGTGGACTTTGGGGGACATTGAAACAGTTTTTGTATAGGATTGCAACCTGTGGGACAGTTAAGTACTGTACATCCATAATAATTTTTATAATTCTCAGTTCATCTATAAAAGTTACAGTGTGGTGATATGATTTGTCCAAAACAACCCAGCAAGCTAAGGAAAAGACAGAAAGAGGTGTAACCCAGCGCTCTCCAGCCCTACTCCAGCCTTACTTCTGCACTACGCAAAGCGTAAGAAAGTTGACCATGCCTGAAGATGCTTTTCACCCTAATGAGGCTGTGGTGGTGGTGGTTGCTAAATACTTCTCCCCTACAATTACTTTTAATAGAAGAGAGATGATGGTCGTGCTTTGAAAAGTTTAGAATAGATTTGGTCAGGAAGAGAAAACGCTGGCGCTGTCGTGCAGTTCTGCACATTAAATACAACTGGGAACTTGCTATCTCTACCCACCAGTCCTTCCTCTTTCACACAAAAAATCTCCCCAAAAGTGCAAGTTCCTGCCAATTTTCTCCTTCACCCTTTCCCTGTCTGTCTCATTAGACCACTCATGCCAGGAATATCCATTTGTACATTGAACCAGACCAGGAGCCTGGTATCTTTGGTCAGGTGTCCCATCCATGCTGTTTGTCCCTACAGCAGGTCCTCTTCTCTGGCCCGCCAGTATGTCACATTTTGCAACATTGTAGATGCTGGTTTGAGAGAATTTTTTTTTTCAGTTTTTTAAAGGGGTCCAAGCTCCTACGTCATACGAGAGGCAGGGAGAGATTCCAATCAGAAGCGTGGCAACTGCTAGACAGAGGCTGAATAAGGAGTTTCCAAAAATGTCTTTAGAGGAGAGAGAAAATAATTCCAGTTTATCAAGCCCTAACATTCTTGTTTATTTCTTATACCATTTTTCTTACTGAATTCTTCCTCCCCTTTACCATAGCTCTGGCAGGGCTAAATTCAAGTAGTGACTTACGTAGGTAGACACGTGATCAGTAGTTGTGATTTTGTAGCCCAGCTGGATTAGAGAGAGAGAGAGAAATAATCTAAACTTTCTGACATGCTGTTTATGTTTTTCCTGGAAAGTTCTCTTTTTGGAAACCTGTTATTCAAATGCTTGTGTATTTTGGTCACTAAATAATCCGCGTCTTTGAAGGAAGGCATCTTTTTTAAAAATCTGTTAGGTCAAGTAGAGTTCTTCTCTGTTGGTTTGCTTCCAGATTTTCCAGTTTTAGCGTAGGCCTAATTAAATGTCCTCACCATTAGTCTTTTATTTCTTTTAGAAAATTGAAATCATTACAGTGCTGATGAATACTCATTAAATGGTTTTGTTACTTTAACTTCAGTGAGAACTAACCTACACATTTTTACAAAATATCGGGATATGTTATCTGGAACAATATGGTATAGGTGACTGTTTATCAAATCATACTTGTTCATGCTAATATATTTTTACTTCCAATTTGCAATAGATTGGGAACATGCCAGCAGTCATGTTGCTATCCCCACCCGGGATGCTGTAATCTTAATTTGGCCACTTATTGCTTGGAAAGTCAGGAATCCTAAAATTGCCAAGTCACATTAAAGTTGCAGAGCCTCAGTATTTAAAATTGAATAATTTGCTGTCATCCATATTTTAAGTTCAGTTTCCTAGTGAAGAAGGTTCTGCTACAATATTCACAGAAAATGTAGGAATGAATTAAGCAAGTGAAGGAGAAACCAAAAAAATACAGAAACATGCTAAGTATTATATTATGTGTGTTTATTTAGTATCACTGTATCGCTTGTGTTTCTGTATGGAGTTAAGTACAGATCTGTTCCCAGGGTTAATGGCTAATGCTTTAGAGGTGACTCCACATAAAGATTAGGAAATGAGTCCTCCCTAGATATATTTTGAATGCACTTATTTCTTACGCTGACTCTAAACTTCACGGATCAGCACAAGTTTGGAAAGCACTAAAAATACGTAGAAAACTGAGTCCTGAAATCTTTTTTAAAATTACGGTGTTCCTTGTCAGATTTGGTGAGAATTGATGTTATCTGAGTAGCTACATTAACAGACACCAAGTAATTCTGCATAATCAAGAACATAAGATGTCACAGATCAGCCACATTCAGACTTTATGAAAGTAGCCTTTTATTTAAAAGGATGCAGTAATATGCTTTGTTAGAATTTATACTTATTGGGATAAATATATTTTAAGTGCCAAATGAATACATGACTTTACAGTAGCATATTCAAAGCTATAAAATTATTATCTCTTTTAGAAAATTGAAAATGGAAGATTTGCAAAATTCAGATATATTGCACATGCCATGGTCAACAGTACGGATTTGTTAATGGTAACAAAAAGGTAAACAGTTTTGTCTCTGAATAATAAGTAGCTCAAACTGTATCATCAAAATATGCATGCCTTCATTCTTGATCAGTAACTGTGCTTTCACGTGTCTGGCATTATGTACATGGAAAATGGGGGAAGCATGCTTAGTGTACTAATTGTCTTGTTTAGGCTGTCATAGTAGTTCCTCTACTTAAGGAGAGAAAAAGGATGTGGGTTTTGTGATTTATGTAGCCAAGATAGATTTGTTATAAATCTGGTCAGGCTGAAGCTGGTGGAACTGTGCGGTTTGTCTGTAAATAAGCATACTGAAGAAAAAAAGGATAATACAAGAATGGAAAGTCAGTAACGTCTAGCAGTGGAATATCAGGCATCCTGAGTGAAATCCTTAAATGAAAAATCCATAAAACTTTTTCTAGAATTAAAGCTAGAAGTAGCATTACTGTTTTGCTATAAAATACAATGATTTAAATAACTTAGGTGAACCTTCAGAATTCAGTCTTTCCAAAGGTATGCTGTGTGCTTGCTATATGTAATTAGATGAGAACTATTTTGAAACAATGAATGGCATCACTAGATCTAGGGTTTAACACATAGCTTGATAACTTTTAAGTATTTTATTTTAACATTAATTCTTAAATTATTAATTTTATTCTCTTCTGTCTAGTGGTGTGTTATTTGTGACAAAAGGCACATTTGGACAGCTGACATGTGAATGGCAATACACTTATGATGAATTTACCAAAGAGCCATTCATTGTTGATGGCAGAAGATTACGCATTGAAGCCAAGGTATGTTAACTCAATCTAACCTAATGTTTTGTTTCCTTTTTGTGTTAACTGTTTGTAATCTTGAGCTCTGAATTCCTGACATCTCTTCTAGCTGAATGCACTTGGGAACGGGAACTGAAATTTGGCATTAGAAAACTACCGAGATAACTTGCCTCTGATCATTTTGAGCAGAATGGTAACTTGTCTTTTCCAGCCAGTTTCTTTCTTCTGTATGCACCTCTCTGTGGTGTATTCATAACTTGGAAAATAGTGATGCAGCAAAACTCTTTTTTTTCTCAGAGGGTCACAGAATATCCACCATACACTCTGCCTGAAATTGAAAGTCAGCATGTAAAAATATGCAAAATTATTGTTGTTCCAAAGCTTCAAATATATTAGACCAATCCCTTTGTGTACAGTATGCTTCAAGGATTTTTTTTCCACCTACTAGTCATCAAGTTCTTCAAAAGTATAATGTGGTAATTATATCATTATAAAAATCATAATGAGATACACTTATCCCTCTCAGCTGAAGCTGAGGAATATTGCTTTCAGTTGCAATTTTTCATTATAAAACAAAACCAAAAATCTTTCCTTCCTTGGTATTTTTGCAAAGGAGAAAGGAGTGAGCCAAGCTCTCATGATAGAGCCTGCTTATAGAGACAAGGTGTCTAAAGAACTAATCCTAAATCCTTGTCGAGATGGTCACTGATTTGCCTTTGAATCAATAAATTTACCTGCCAGTGGTTTTGTTTGGTTGGTTGGTTGGTGTTTTGGGTTTTTTTAATAAGCGTCACATGTAATTACAGATCTTGGATGTCAGGGCAGTCTTGACACTGTATCTGCAAAGAACAGGGTCATTCAGTTTTTCAGTCAGGTTTTTATTTCTATTGCAGAGAGCATGAAAGGCAGAGCAATACTGTATTGGCTTGGAATCCCCCAAGCTAGTTATCTGACTGCGTGCGAACTTTTGCAAGAGGGAATCCTACCATAATTCTTAGGTTCTGCCATTTCAGGCAATGCTGAATAACATTTCTCTTTGAACATCTATAGAGCAGTCAATTGAGAGTTCACATGTCTGCAGTATGCTCTTTATTGACTAAAATCTGAGGCTGAAAACTCTATTTGGCAAAGCAGTGCCTATATTCTTGCTATTTTCACTACCTAAGGCCACTGCTTGCAAATCAGTGTTAGTGGAATATCCACACCGGCAGTGACTTGACAGAGAATGAAAAATTACTAATTTAGAGGGTACGGGATTTTGTGATCCCACGTATTTCATTATCTGCTTTCCATTCCTGCCTATTTTTATAGTCCAGTCTTCAGGGACTTCATGGCAAAAGGTAATGCGGGAATGTGCTGCTACACTGTGCCCTCAGGCAAGAGCCAAGTTTCTCGGGGCGCACGCATGCTGTGTAAATGTACGTAGAGTAGCGTAATGGGTACATGCTGCTCTCTGAACCATAGCTGCCTTAATGGTAAATAACCGCTTAGTCATCAAGTTTGAAGAAATTAAAATCACTTCTGATTTTTTTTTAAATTTTTTTTAGGAACGAGTTAAGTCTGTGTTCCATGCCAAAGAATTTGGAAAAATTATTAATTTTAAAACTCCAGAGGATGCTAAGGTAAACTCAAAATATTATTGAAATGTTAAATTTGCTGTAGAGATCAGTGAAATAGAAATGTTCTTAGCCTCACGAGTGTTGAGAAGAAAATGTTTTGTGGTTTGTATCATTTCCCATTGGAGGTGAACTATCTTAATGACTGTGGGTTTTGGAACCCGCAGCTTTTCAGATGAGCTAGCTGGTATTTACAGTGTGAAATGCAAGCTGTTTTCCCACTTTCAAGTAGATGCTTATGAGAATTTTTGTTGTTCATATAATGCACATTATCACCCCATCTTTGTCAAAAATATTAGTTAATAAACCTGCCTATTTCTGCCAGCCATAATGGCTGCTGATTTAGTAGATACAGATATGAAGTTTTGTGAATGGAAGTAAAAAGTATATAATTGTTTTTATTTATGCAGTGAATTTTATTTATGCAGTGCTTCAGTACAAGCCAGAGCGCTCCCCTCTATGGAGAGGTTCTGTAGTTAATTCAGTTAGAACACGATTCTACGAAACTGCTGTGAATATTTAAATTCAGTATTGCCATATAGCCATTATACAGCTGGAAATTTCAATGATCTGTTCACTACTCAGTTTCAGAAACAGTCGATCCCAACACCAAACGTTTCCTTACTTAAATCAGTGGAATGAAGGTTGTCTGTCAGACAGCTGATTTAACAGTATTGCTAGGAAGAAACTAATCAGTCAGGAATGTGAAATAAATAGCACATTTTAACAGAGCGATATTTATAAATTACCTCCATAACTAGGGTTCATTGTTTTGTTCCTCAAAATACAGTTTTGACTGAAGAATTATATCACACATTTTGATGTGTGATACAAATCAACATCTCTACGTTTTGACATCGTTACACTGCTGTAGTTCTCAGTACGGCAGAGAGTGGAGGTGGCTTAGCTGTGGTAGCAGAGCTCTGATGGAGCAGAGCTGTTTAAGCTCTGTCTTTTTCATCTAACTCAGTTTTCACAAGCAATAAACTCATCTTTCAGGCTTTTATATATTCACACCAGTGGGATATGGTACGCTGGGATCAAGCTTTGAGACAGTCTACAAAAGCTGCATCTGCTCAGAAGTTGAAGTTGCTTTTGTCTTAAGGATAGTTTCTAACTAGAGCTGAGTGGTACCTTTTGATTTTTACTGCAAGAAGCATTGGCACCATGCTGAGTTTTACTTCTCTGTACCCTTTTGAGGTATGGACCTCTTGGTGGCTTTTTCTCTCCTGAGGTCCAGGAGACCATGGAAAGTGAATCCCATATTCACTCACAGCTAAATGAGAAAGACCAAAAAACAAATCAGTACCTCATCTTACAAACACCTGGTCTTAAGAGCAAGGTGGAAAGCAGACTCCCTTCAGTACCACTTATTTTGATACTCTTGTGTCCTAATGTGATGTTATCTCTCTTGCAATGATTTTTTTTTTTTTTGGTGCTGGGGAAGATGGGAATATCTCCAAGAGGCATGCAAGGAAAAGAAAACTGGAAGGGCTATGTGTACCTTTCACAAAAATGTTTGTTGTGCTTATTTTCCTGGAAAAGCCTGTGTGCTTTTAGAAAACCAAATGTAGGAGGAATGAGAATATGAGGCAGAAAGCTCACTCTCAGACTTGCTGTGGATTGTGGCTTTATCTTAGTGAAGGAATACTTTACAGATGTATTCAAAAATGGCCATCACGGCCTGTCCTATTGAATGCGAGTAAGCAGCAGTTGACAGTGGGGTTTTCACTGGATGGTACCTGCTATACATCTTATCAAATATGTATGCTAAATTTGGGATGTATGCTAAAATTTTCTATGCAAAGTGCTGTCCCAGTGAAGCACATGTAGCTAGTCTTTCCAAAGTGCAGGTAGCAAGGCACCTTCAAGGACAAAGTCCCCAGGCAATTTTGGCTTTTCTGAGAGTTGCTTCTGGGCCTTTATCTGTAGGTGTGAGCCATCAGTTGTTACACATGTGTCTGTGCACAGAGAGGGACACTGAAACAAGTGTTTTAGGGACAGTGAAAATGAAACTTTCACCCTTTAGTGGTAAGGGTATGAAGGCACTTCAGGGAGACTCCTGTGAACGCTCCTCTTCACTTTGTGAGCACTTTTCCCCTTGCTTGTCCAGTGGACACTACAGGGTATTTCTGCATCTGTGAGAAGTGCCATATGCTGGGCTGAATATAGTGATTTGTTGAAGAGCCATGTCTTCTTTCAAACCTTCAGCATCTTGCTAAGCAGGCTCTCATTTCATTGGGGTGTGCTTGTGATGGGAGGGAATCCTGCAGATCTAGGACCCCACTTTAACACAGGATCTGATTTGTGATAATCCACTCGTCTTTCTTGAAAGCTTTATATAAATGTAGCCCATGTCACTGTCTCCTTTATTTTTTTCTAAACTCTCAGGAACTTATTCCCTTTTCAGTATGCTCAATACACACATGAATTTGAAATTCATGAAAAGAAATCAAAAAGAACTGACATTAACTTATTTCTGAATAACTGTATTATCACGTTGCCACAAGCAATTCTTGTCCATAGTCTTCTGTTATCCTTGCTTCTAGACTCTTCTGAGACTTGCCTTGAGCCCTAGACCAATGCAAAGTCCTTTATTTTTATAAAATACCATTCATAGTTCAGTCTGTTGGTCTGCAGTTCAATCAACCCAGTCATCTTAATTAGCTGTGGTCCTCAGTGTCACCATGTCAAGTGTTGGTATTTAATGTTTCCATCTTCATGCACAAAAATCAGGAATTAATAATCTACAGGAGGACTGCTAGCATTGTGCTAAAACTCAGCTAGGAAAGGAGTATATGGTGAAGTGTCTGGCCATCTCAGTCACATTTTCAGTTGCTCTGTATGGTTTTTACTAAGGAAACATTTTTATTTTCTCCTTTTGCCTCACACAGTGGATCCTTTCTAAACTGGAAGAAGTGAGAGAGAATCAGCCAAAACTGTAATCCCTGAAGAAGCAACAAGACGCGAAGAACATTGAATATACAAGTTACCTTTTAATTCCTCCTTAACATGCCAGACCTATCTGAAGTATCAGCAACAAGACAAAAAAAAAAAGGAGGGAAGGATGAAACTATTTATTATTGTTGCATCAGTCTACTGATATATCACTTTCAAATCATCGTCCCAAAAATAGTTGCTGTTAAAAAACAAAAAACAAAACAAAAACCCAAACTAGTGATCAAAAATTTCTGCCAACTTTTGGCATGTTGGATTTTTTTACTTAGAAATTCCAGATTTCATTTTTTTGAAAATACATTGTAAAATGAATATGTTTTACCTCCAGTTCTTTACATTTGATACTGAAATTGAGCTCTGGAATAATTCTTATGGTATTATACAGGGCAGATGTTTGATTTAAATCCAAAAAGAATTTGAAAATCAGTATTTAATTTGTCTTCAGTTTTCATATATTTTGAGGCATCATGCTGTGTTGAAATTCAGATATCTTCATCTGGGGAAATGTGAATTTAATCAGGACTAGTCTTGCAACTCCAAATCTAAGAAGGATGCTGCTGATCGGAAAAGTCTAGTTTAAGTGTATAAATGACAAGGGGGGCTGCTTGGTTAACAAATACCTTTTTGTAAATGAATACAATGTGTTATGATGAACTTACAACACAATATCATTTTTAGTGTAAACTTTTTTATATTCTACTCAAGGAAATATTCAAAGAAATTCTGTCAGTTTACAAAAGCGTATAAGATGGGAAATTAATACATTGCTACACTAGGAATGTGAATGAAACCCTATTACTCTAAATAAAAGTTATCAACAGACTTGCAACTCAATGAGGAAGTCTTGGGGTTTAAGGACACTGTTGTATACCAAAAAGTATCCCTTGGATTATGCAGTATTGCATGCTAAGGAAACTAAAATGACTAATAGAATCAAATTTATATTAATAATAAATACAATATTTCACAGTTGTTTTTATCAACTTTACTTACCCAGTGAAACTTTTTAAGTTTCATATCCATAAAGCAGAACTGCAAAGGGAGAGCCTGAAGCTGTGGGATACTTCGTGTTTCTCAGATTCAGTAATTATAGTATTGGTGAATTGATATAGAGGATAAAGGGAAGAGTAGAGTGTTACATGAAGTTTTGAATAAATTCTCATATCAGAGTCTTCAAAATATCTGGTGCATGTAGTAACTATCTGCTGCCAACATATTCTTTCCAAGCCATTGTTTGGAAAGTTCATAGCTATGGCTTTTAATTCTTCTGAAATTGCTGGTGGTGCTTGAGAGGCGAGCTGTTGCATTATTATAAAATCTAAAGTGACTGACATGCTAACTTGCAACTGTAGTTCTTTAATTTACTTGTCTCGTCTTTGCTGTTGAGTAACCATTTAGTTGGTTAAAAAATATGTGTAATACTGTAATTTTCTCATAAACTTTATTCTTTGATATTTTGATGTAAGTTGAATCAAAAGATAAGTGAGTTCCAAACTATGGCAAGGACCGTGTTCCTCCACTGGTTTGTATGAGAAACATGTACCAAGAGTATAACTCAGGTTATAATCATGCCAAAATAATACTTTGCCTTAGATGAGTAGTGTCCTTCGCTGCACTGAGTACCACTCTACATCTGTAACTTGTTTTTAAGCTATCACTTTACATCTTGGGCATGATAGTTGCATCTACGGCCTTATCACGATCCTGATTCCTGAATACTGTTGTCTCCTCCTCTCTTCTTCTATCCACAGTATTTACTGTACAGCTGCTGCAACTTCCACTTCTACTTGCTCTTGCAAGTATTTTGTACGTTCCCATTTGTGCAGCTTTTCAATTCACCCTATTTTATACATTTTTCTCTTCACAGAACCTCTGTTTTGGTGAGTTTATCATCTCCAATTCTTATCTTTCTTGTACTTTGCCAACAAACTCCTGATTCTCAAATCTCGTCTAGTGCTCTTCAATAATGATAGACCAATGTAACCATTAATGATAAAGGAGTTGTTTTAAATGGCAGTGCATACTTTGAAAAAATTAACAGTTCCCTCTGCTTTGCTATTTTGCTATAAATGATTTCGATGTGTGCTAACTGAAAGCCTTAACATGAGAACTAAAAGCATCTGAAATTGTCCTGGTTCCTTCAGGATCCAGAGAGTTAAAAAATTAGCGTAGGACTTGCCCACCCCCACCCCCACCCCTTGTCACAGCTTGTAATCACAACATGATTTTCATTAGATACTGCATTTACTTCCCTTAACATAAATTGAATTAAAAAATACTGGCTTTCCCTGGCAATATTGAACTTGGCTGGTTATAAAGCAGGTTGGGGAGAGGAGAAAGGTATTCAGTCATGCCATTGTGTGGTTTATTGGATTACTGCAGACTGAGGTATCTACTCTGCTCTGCCTCATTCCATATTTCAATATATACATTTTTCAACAAGAAAGTAAAATTTTATATATAATATTAATTTTTATTAATAATTTGTATGCAATTAAACAAGGGAATCTTAATAAAAATTAAAATGCAGGCATTTAGGTCTGTACACTGTAGCATTTAAGAGTATACCATGGCCTTTATTGAAGAATATTTTCTAGGTGACTGTTACCTAGATTTACTTATTTTGAGAAAAGTCATTTGACTTCACTGTAGTAGTTTTTATTTCTTACTGGCTAGAATTAGGTCTGTGAAAGCAGAGAAGAAACAAATATAAAAGAAAAGATGGTGACCAATAGTTCTGCTGGGTCCAGATGACTAGCTTATGAAAAGGGCTATAAAATATGCCAGACACATTACTAAAACATTTGTAAGTCAAACTACTTGCATCTCTTTTCACTCAGCCGCATGGCCATTTGCATGGCTTTTCATTTTGTCCAGGCCTTTTCCCCACCTTCAATAAAGTGAAACTGTATTTTATTTTATTGGACATAATTATAACTTGATTCTTTTTTGCATTAATTGAATGTTTTATTTAATCCTGCTGTTAATCGGTGTTATCATTACTCAGAATTTTCAGGTATAAAATGAAAACTTAGGCCAAATCCTGCCTCTGAAAACACAAGGTACAGCTTCTGCTGTAGCAAGCTTAGTGAGAGCAGAATTTAGACTTTAGTCTTTGCTTTTGGTTTATTATAAGGACAAGCTAACTTGACCTTATAATAACTGGACTTAGAAATTCAGGATAGCATATAATCTTGTTTTAATGTAACTTTTTTTTCTCTCGATGCATTGAAAATCATAGATTATGTCGCCAGGTCACCAGATTCTTTCGAAATCCTTTTTTCCTAAAAGTTCTGTAAATACGGCATTAGCTATTTATTATCCTTGGTACTTCACAAAATACACTCACTTCTCAAAAAATCTGTAAGGTCTTTTGTTCGAGTTATTTTTAACCATGTATCTGCAAATAGCAAATTAAATGCCACACGCTAGTCAATACAAGATCAGTATTACTACATATTGGTAGTTAAATTTTAATACTTACAGCACAGTTCTTGAATTTGAACTACAATCTACAGGTTGCTTAATAATTCTAAAATGTAAAATGGTTTCAATAAATAAGTCACATATCTTCACAGGATTGCTAAATCTAGTGGCTTGTTTGTAAGCATCTCCATCCAATGCTGTATGATGTTAACACTGGTATAACTTGTTTATGTATTTCCTGGCACTGTGTTAGCTTCAAAAATCAGTAGAATATTCCACAAAACAATTCAGAAGCTTTTTTATTATTATTATTCTTTCATGATCCTTCCACATTTGAATTCCAGAAAAAACTATTTAAAAAGTGAACTACTTGGAATCACCTAAGTGTTGTACAAGGCAAGAAGCTGCAGTGTTTCTTCAGCGCATTGCACAGTTCTGTAGCAGGAATTTTTTCCAGGTGATGCTGTGCCGGGCAACCTCTTCTCCATGTGAACTGATGCACCCTTAGTGTAGATACAGCAAGACCTAAAGAAGCATCGGATACCAATAAAATGTTTCTCTTCCAGGAGCCAAGGCTATATGTAGCCGAAGTCCCTAGCAGTCCATTCGAGAGTAAGGTTTCCTTCTTTTTTTTCTTTTTCCTATGTTCAATTTATCTGCATATTGTTAGAGGTTTTTCTGTTTCCAGAAAACTATGAGAATCAGTCAAAATAGGAAGTCCCTGCACAAAACTTTAATGGGAGGTGGAATTGGTTGGGTTGAAGCTGGGAAAAGACTGTATTGCCTAAATCAAGAATCTTCTGATTATTATGTCAGCGTCTGCTTTATAACATTGAGAGATGCATACAGAGAAGTAACACACATTTCTTGCTGTTCAGTAAATTGGGTACTTGCGGGCTGTAAGATTATGCTGTCTCCTGGTAACTGCAACTTCTGTTACGGAGGGGTTGGGGGTTTGGTGTTTACCTTAAATGTGTTATTATGAACCTACTGTGAGAAGGAGCTGTCTTTCCCACTGCAGTGTGCAGATAATGGAAAGCTCATTCCATACTGGGGAAAGCACCTTCTTGGCTCGCCTCGGCTTATCCCCTGTCCCCAAGGAATCAAGACCATGCAGTTCAGAAAGAGTTATGAAATGTGGGGAACTGTAGGTGAAAAATACTGCTAATAGGAATTGTGTCTTGGAGAAGAATGTCTTAGAGGTAGTGTAAAATCTGTTTCTGATTTTATCAATATTTAATCTTTCATGTGTATAACAATGTGTCTCCTTAAGCAGATTAAGATTTAAGAAGAATGTTTATGCTTTCATACAGAAAACATTTGCATTAATCATCTTTGCTTGAAAAACTAATTTTCATGTTTTGGATATGCCATTCTTGAATGCCGTATTCTTTTCTGTCCAAAATTGAATGTATTAGTCGATAACTGACACCTTTTTCCTGCTTAAAATGCTATTACACACTCAAGATTTGACTATTAATATTCTTACTGGTGGCTTAATTTGGAAATTGTTGGTCAGAATAAGCAAGTACACATATACCTCACCTGAGAGCTTGAACTTTGCTATTTGGCCTAGAAATGCAACCATGAGCTTTATCACAATTTTTGCTTTTGTGGCTTTAAGAGGAATCTAAATAGCTAAAAATCCTGCTTATAGCAGATGCAGGATTTTTATGACGAGGTTTTGAAGGTTGTTTCTGTGGCAAAGCTGGAACAAGAATTTTAAATATTAATACTCTTGAAGGGAGGAGTAAATTGGTTTTTTACGTCTCCTTCCATGCCACTAATTTATTAACTGACTAGCTTCGAAAAAAGTACCTCAGAGGCCGAGCCAGATGCCTGACTGCAGGGCCAGACCCGCTGTGATAGGGCACTGGGCTCCAAGAAAGGAGAAAAACTGAGTTCTGTTTTTGCTGGGTCTTGCCCAGATTTTTACCTTTGTGGGTTTTGCTTTCGTGTTGGATCAAGCAAATTGAAACCAATGTACAGAAGTATGTTTTTGGTAGGTGCCCTAACCATTGATTTTGACTGTTCCTTATGAGGTGTGAAAGAAATCAGGCCTGCCATATTGACGGGGCCTGTAAAATGGTGGCAGTCTTACCTTTTGCAAAGCCAGACTCAGAATTCATGTTAGCAGTGGGCTCTTCAGGTGGACAACAAACGGCGACTTGGATATGAAATAGTTGAGTTTAGATGTTTTTCCCAAGAAATCCCTAGGGGGCTCCAAACTGGACTCCAGGCAGTTCAAGGGTTTGGGCATGTCATGCAGTTTTCCTCCATTAAATGTGCTGTCCTAGAAAAAAGGGTTTTTTTGTCTTGTTTTTTACATAACTGGAAGTTCTGAAGTAATGTAAAGATTTCATGGCAAGATTTTTTTTTTTTTTTTCTTGGAACAACAGTGTTTAGATTAGGACAGCACAGCTGAGGATGTGAGGAGGTTGATTCAAATGTCAGTATTTATTGTCAGTGTTTATAGCTGCCTGTTACTCCTCTTCGGTCTTTCCTAGTTCAGCAAGTGTCACTGTACCTGTACCTTGTTCCAGGGCATACTACACTACTGCCTTGTTGCCTCAGTGTTGATTATTGCCATTTAGTTTAGTTAAAAACCATTAGTATTATAATTCTGCTTGGAAAAAATGTATTTTAATGTATTTATATGCAGGAGAATCTTACCACATCTTTTGGGCTGAATGAATGTGGAAAAAAAGGCTGTTCTACTAAAACAACCACCAAGACTAGTGTTGCTGGGTTAGCTGAACAACTGCCAGTGACTGCCATGAGTCCTGCATGTGTAAAACACATTTTCAAGGCTGCTGGTCTGAAAATTTTTGACACAGCAAGCAACAATTGACTGAAGTACTGGCATCTTTAATGGAGGTTTGTATCTTGGCAGGGTGCAGAAGAGATCAGATAATGCTGGAAATCTTGTAGAGGAGAGGTTTTACTGCTATTTAATCCGTGCCAAACTACCTGTGAAGCTCAATGACTGAAAACTGAAAAGCGCAGAAGGGGAGCTCCTGTACTGACACTGAGGAATTCAAGGCCCAGTTTATCATCACTGGCAGCTTTGCAGATGACCTGCTAGTTCTTCCCATGGCAGTGAACGCCGAGAAAGTTTAGAAAACACCTTGATGTTTTAGACAAACTTTTCCCCTTAAGAAAAGAATGAATTACATAGGCTACCTGCGAAGATCGTAATCTGTCATTCTGTTAACTGGGGAAGATATTTTATTGGTGTTAGGCACTTGAACAAAAAGCCAAAGGAAAAAAAAAAGGCAAGAGTCACCAATAATTAATTTTCTGTGATGTTTCCAAAAACATTAACGGTTTTGGCCTATCAGGTCGATGGAGAGATGCTGCTAAAAAGTGTAACATGTTTACTCAAGTACTTCAACTACATTGCTCAGAACATTTAAAAGTATCTAGCACCCTAAAATAACACTAACTTGTTATTTGTAAGGCATCATTTGCTAAAATTTTATAAGCTATGATTGTAAATGATAAGTGAAAAAAAAACAACCCTTAGGCTGGACAGCAGTGTAGTTATGTACATTCTTTTAAATATACTTAATTCCCACAGCTGTCAAAAAATGACTCACAGCCAAAACTAGTATGGGAAATATGAAAATAGTGTTTTAAATTTATAGCTTAAAAAAGTAAACTTTGAAACTCATTCATTAATCCATACTTCTTCAGTAAATATAACCCCCCACTTACATTTCCGTAAATAGTATTTAAAAAGACTCCAATCTTTTTTGTATCAATGCACGATATACTATGAGTAAATCACACTTTGTGGATGCAAACAATGTTTTCCTTTTAAACCAGGTTGAACTCCCTCAGGTTTATTTGCAGGATCGTGTCCTTGACAGCAGCAAAGACAAAGCGAATATTCTCTGTGTCTGTGGCACAAGTGAAGTGGGAGTAGATTACTTTCTCCTTGTCTGGATTCTGATCCTGATACAGCTTCAAAATGAAGTCTCTGGCAGCTCTGACATCTTGTTTAGGTCCTAGTCAAAAAGCACAATTAGTATTTTTGAACATTTAAGAGATGCACATCAGGAGAGAACCACATGGCAATACCTGAAGAGGCTAATTTCATAATATTTAATAATATTAAATTGTAAAGGCATACCCCCTGTTGGCATTTTTCTCATTAATGTATTAGTGGGGCAACTTATTGTACTACAGCTTTCTAACACCTGTGGAGCTTGCTTTTTTCAACAGTAAACTGCATGGTTCAAAGTAATCTGTTACAACAGTCTACACATCTGAAATTACACAGCATATTTTTATAGTCTGCTACATTGTTGTAGTCTATCAAAGACGGTAAGTGAAATGAAATTGTTCTTAAAATACACATGGTATAAAGGATTCTCTTTGGCCAAAACGTGGATCTGTGTTTTCTCTGTAGCTGTTAAGTCACTATAATTCTTTTTGTCGTTAACTGTAGGATTCAGTGTGATACATGTCTTGCAGTACAAAACAGTATTTTAAGTAATGGAATGATCAGTGATTATTTGCCTCATTCTTTTGACACTGTAGTATCGGTCACGTTTGCTCAGGAAAGTCATTCAGGCTGCTTTTTAACTTTGCACTTTTATACAGACCTACAAGGCAAAACTATACTGTGGATTTTTACCAAATAAAGTGTTAGATTAATAAGCATGTTACCCAGGTTTCCCCTGTATCTTGTCTCTTGAGATTGAAGATGATTAGGTGAAAAAGATGCTTCTCATCACTTAATAGTGATAATATTTGAAATGTATCATGCTCATTTAATTCAAATAAGGGAAGAACATGTTATGTATTGGGATAAGAATTCAGACTAAATGAAAATGATTTTGCCATTCTAATGCTAACAGAATGGCTGCAAGAAAGGTCTTAAGACCCTGTCTTCAATTTTCCAGTTAGTTTAAAAAAAAAAAAATAATAATAATCTGCTATAGTAAAACTCAGCGACTTAAGTTTGTATCTGAAAGGCCAGCATAGCAAAGAACAGATATCAAGTAGTTTGGATAATTCCATTCTCCTTGCTCAATTTAACGAGGAAACATTGATTGACTTAAATATGACTTATCATATTGTGAACATAGTTCTAAGATAAATGCTTACCTGTGTATTCTGGAAAGTAACTAATTAGATGGGAATACATGATTTTCTCTTCTAGAAGATCTTTTTTGTTTAAAAACAAAATGACTGAAGAATTCAGAAACCAGGGGTATGTGATGATAGTTTTAAATAAGGCCTTGCTTTCTTCCATTCGATTCTACAAGTACAAAAATGAATATGAAGTTATACTCTCTAAAGAGTACCATATACAAATCACATCAACCACAGATCATAAAGTTTTCTTCGGAGGCTTGTTTAATATTACTTTTACTAAGCACAATTGCAATGCACTGGCCGACTGTTACTCTTGGTGTTTTATATCCACTTGCTCACTGGGTTTAGCATCACAACTACGAGTAGTATGATGAGACATGAAATTCAAGGCAAGCCTCAGTAATAGAAATTCTTGTATGAATTAGTGGGAGCCTCTACTGACCTCACAGTGAGAACTGAGGCAGTGTATATCGGGTCAAATATCTGATATTAGCATATTCTAACATAGCTAAAGGACAAGAGCATATTTACTCATCTATATTAGTAATAAAGTGTGGTCATGTTGTCCCTTTTAAGAGAGCGCTAGCTAAGGAACAACAAATTTGGACATTACTGGCTGAAGTGCCTGGACAAAAACTTGCAATGACAGTTTATCTTCCTTCCTAATTTCTAAGGTGAAAATGGCAAAATTTCCAAGACTTGTGGAAGGAAAAAGAAAATTACTTAGAGTAACCAAAGTTGTTTATGCATCACAAGAGGAAAGGAAACTTTGAACATACTGTGGCACTTCAGCAAGTGAATCAGCTTGAAAAATGTTAAGCAGGACCTACAATGTTAGGGTTTGCTTTTCATGGTTCAAACAGATCTTGGGGCTTGGGGCCATTAGGTTTTCAAAGGTTTTAAGAGTTTAGGGAGAATGCTTGAAGGCATCCTCAGTACTTCAGGATGTAAAGCAATCTCTACTAAAAGTAATGTAGTTCCATCAGTATGCTTTTCTCTGATTGGCTATTTTGGTTTTTTGCATCCTCCGCTAAAACATCTGGCTACTGGTGACAACAGTGGTTTAAAACAGATGGAGAGCTCATCTTTGTGTACAGCATGTATCAAGGTGACAAAAAGAATCTAGCATAAGTGTTTTCTACTGTTCTTATATCCAGTATTGTCCTGGAAATTGATATTTAAAAGAGCATGATCTGCTTCACATTTTTATTAGGATCAATCACATTCAAAGAGCTCAGAATCAGCTAACCAAAAGTTTTAATTAAACATTAGTTTGTAGCCCACATATTTTGACCTGTGCAGTTCAGAAGGCCTGGAAACAATCTTGTATAAGCTGTTCTGCAAGGGCAACGCACTTACATTGCTAAAGATTTCCTAAGCTTTTATGAAATGGATGAAAGAGCAAAAGAGAGTAGGATAAATCCGCTGCCATTATGAAAGTTCTTAATAAATATACCCATTTCCCTCTTAACAAACAGTGTTTGAAGCCCACAGTTACAGTGTGAATTTTTCAGTACAGACTGTGTGTATTTTACATGCTACTCCATTTTATAAAGTTTAGGTTTTTGAACCACACATAGTTATTATTTAAAAAAAATAATTACAGTTGATTGCGGCAGTTTTATTTGTTTAGAGATATTGCTGATACTCAGATCCTCAAACACTCTGAGACATGGCTTAAGCATACTTTGCTGATTTAAAACATTTAAATCTTGTCTTTTAAGACAGAGTTCACTTTTTCGGTAGGCTGCTAATTTAATACAGTTTTGTGGACTTATTGCTTGATGAGCTTCTTAATGTAATTCTAGTATTTGCAAATGTGTTTATAAAACACATGTGAACGCTGTCTTTTTCTTACAAAAGCACACATCTTTGTCTGTACCTAATGTAGATACCCGGCTCCTTACCTCATTGTCACATTCTGCCAAGACTTGATCATATTCACTTAATGCAACTAAGAAAATGATGGAAGTAACACTTTCAAAACAATGAATCCACTTCCTTCTTTCAGACCTTTGGCCACCTACATCCACCATCCTGTTAAACAGAAATACAGTCAGCATTTTAATTGTTTTCATAAGATGCTTTAAATATACCAAAACGCCCTATAATAAATAGCTTGCCTGCTTGAGATGTTTGAACCATGAAAAAGATATCTTAACTTTATATGTTGTGTTCAGTATTCAAACTTGATTCACTTGAAGTGCCAAAACTTCCACTGTGGTTTAGTGTACATACATAAAGCATATATGCCATCTTGAGGCACAACAATGCTGGTTCTTTCTGTGTTGCTGAAAGCTTAGCAAAGGCATAAGATGCACACATACTCCAAAATTAAATACAAAAATCACCTGTGTATTCACATTTATGTATATCTTGCTGTTAAAAAACAATCCAAATGCTCACAAGCATTGTAATTCCATATTAAACTCCTATAATTTTGCAGAGAGTTCCTACACGTATTTTCACATTTTATCCAGGTTAAAATGTTTCCTAGAACATGTCCAGGAAAAAAAAAAAAACAAAAGTCACAGTTATGCTGCTTTGATGATGTGTTATCACAGTGGATTCTGTGTTTCAACTGCAGACAATTTCATGACAAAATGGGTAGTTGGGTGGAAGAACATCTGTAACAATGTTAGTGGGAATTCTGCAAGGGAATACAAAAATATGCTTTCCCTTATAAAAATCAGGAACCCCAACTGTTATAGTAGCTTGTCCAATACCAGATAAGGTGTTTTATATGGCTTTATTTCAACTTTAGGCACACATTTGTGTTCCTCTTGATTTCGCTGAGTATGAGGTCTTCATGCATTGTAACGGTAGGAGGTATCTGCTGTCACAACTGTGCGGCTTTTTTTTTTTTTCCTTCCCCTCCTCCTTCCCTCTATGTTTCTATCTCCCCTCTCTGTCTTTATCTAACCGCAAGTTCATGGGAGAGGCTTTATCAGGTCTGTTAAGGCCTCTCTTCCGAACGGCTGCAACAGTAACTATTGGCTCAAAATGGAATTAAATTATCTTCTCATAAGGCAACTCATACATTACTTCAAATATCTTCCTTCTGCAGCCCCTGCCTGCCTTTTTAATTAAACTAGCAGTTCAGAATACATAGTAATTGGACTGCTTGGACTGAGAAAGGCTTTTGTTCATGGAATTTCAGTAAACCTCAACAGGAAAGTTTTGGAACACCTGACACGTTACTGTATTAAATTTACACACACAAACACATACAAAAAAAGCATTAGGAATCTTACAAGTGAAGTTCCAACAACTACTTTCCTAATACAGTTGTATATGAAGTCATCCGACGCTCAGGCTTACCTAAATATAATATTTTCTAAATCAAAAGGATACTCGATAATTCCTGTAGTTGGCACTCTGACTCTAAGAACATCTTGCTGAGTCGGCACAAATGAGGGCATAGCAATACGATCAATGTCAGTAAGATAACTGAAACATTAAATATGTAACAGAAACAAAATTAATGAACTGTCATAAATTAATTGTACAGATTCAAACCCAAGGTACCACCTATCAGCAATCACACTAGTGTTCCCACAAAATTAGCTGGACGGGAAGCCAGCTGTGCATGGCATAGAGTAATTGCTGCTGGCATAAAACAGTAAAAAACCTTTACTGAGACCACTGTGCATGTTCCAGCCTGACTAATACCAGTCAAAAGAGATGCTGCCTCAATATGCTGTAGACAAATCAGCCCCTACCCAAAATTATGACATTTAATTTTGTATAAGCTTTGCTCTATTACCCCAAAATAAACATCAGAATTGAGATTTGAACATAAAGTATAAATCTTAATCCTAGCCATAATATTTTCCAACAGAACTATCCTCCGTCATTTCCTTTGTGATGCTAATGGCACACAGAAAAGTGAAAGTTTGTTGGACAGAATTCAGAAAATTAATGGAAAGCACTGCAAATATGGATGCTTCAGTGTTACACATTTTATATAAAACACAGTGCATTTAGCTTTTCCTCTGCTCCCATAGTCATTCTTAATTTTAGCCTCCTCAGTTTCACTTGTGTTTTTCATAGTTGGAATTAAAATCTAGGCTGACGGCCTTGTGCCTAAATAAAGGAGCAGTGTATGCTGCAAGTCCGGCACACAGAACCGAAGCCGGATATTCCTGTCTGCAACCTCTCTTCTCACCACTAGAGGGGAACACTGGATCAACCTAAAATGTAAAAAATATGTTCCAAATCCTAAGAGGGGTTGTAGCACAAACCTTCCTTTATTTAAGCAAAACCTTTTTAGGCAAAAGAGGGAGCACATCAATGTATTCTTCCTTTCTGCCCAATCATCTCTCAGATCTGGGCACCAAAATCAAAAATACTCAAAGAAACATACCGCTCATCCATTCAGAAAAGATTTCTCTTACGAATATTCCCCCTCTCTGACAATGTAGCAAATTGTTATTCAGACCTCAAGTGTAATTAATAGTAAAAGGAAGATATACTCAAAACTTAAAATAAAAATAATTTTCAATTGTGGCTGATTTCATAGAAAGTGAGGCTAGAATAGATGATTAAGTGGCATCCTTCTGCTCCAAGGCTGGCAGATTAGTTAGAAACAGGACAGACATCTGTCAAGAATGATTGGGCTGAAGACCCAGGAACAGACTGTAAGTGTAACCATAAATGCCTAATCGAAATCTTCCTTGCTGAAATTTAAACTTGTTACTTCTCATCTTCTGCAGACACAGGAAAGTAATTTTCTGTTCTCACTAAAGCAATCTTTTTTGCAATTGAAATTCAGGGAAAGCTGGGGGAGGGGCATATCTTCATTCTTATTTATATCCTAAACTTTTCACGTAACTATGAACCGTCTGACCTGCCTGCTTGTTGTCAATGTATTTTGTACAGCTGTTCTTCATGATTTTCCCCAAGGGAAACTTAGTTATGTACCAGCTGTGTTGACCTCAGAACTGGGAGGGCTAATGGTTTCAGTATGTTCAGAAAGCCAAAAATTAGTTTATTATTCTGGCTTAAAAGTATGTTGTTTATCTCAGGCCAACATAGGTATCGATAATAAAAGCGGAGCGAACCTATCTCTTCAGTAACTTTTGTGAAGTCTGAATTGCCCTTATAACTAGGCAGGGTACTCACTACTTAGCGGAGTCCGAGAGCTGGTATTCCCTCCGTCTGTCATAGCACTCTTGAATTCCTGGGTCTTCCCAGAGCCTCTTGATTGCTTCAACTTGTTTTCTTTCCAGCACTGTCACTTTATCCACTTCTACTTCTCTGATCATCTGAGCATTATCCTAATCAATTAAACGATTACATTATTGTGAAAAAGGTTTGCTAACAGTTAGCATGCAGAACACACTCTATTATAATCACTCCCATATATAGAGTTAAGCATCAAAAAGAAACCTAGGAGAACACAAGTGATTGTAATTCTTGGATGCATTTAATTTTTCAAGTCAAATGATATTGAATATTTTAACCAAGTTAGTCTTGCTTACTGTTACCCTGATGTGATTTCCCCCCCCCCTCCCCCCCCCCCCCCCCCGGAAAGGGGAGCTCTGCACAGTGAAGGAAAAGCTCTGAAATTACCATTTTTAAACTCGCTATATTTCAATCCCAATTCATAACAGTAGTAATTTTTCTAAATGTCTATTATAGCTACTTTAGCCTATGGTTCGTTCTGAAACAAAGTTTGTGTAAACAATCACCACGCAGGCATCAAATTTCTACAAGGCGTCTTCTGTTTAATGCCTGTCTCATTTAGATACAGTCAAGGTACTCTGTGGAAAGAAATAATTTTCTTTGCTCTTTGCTGGTAGGTCTCCAAGAACTATCACAAAGACAAATACATGTTTTGCTGTTAAAAAGGGAAACAAAGGACTCTATCATCTCCTCTATAACGATTCAGCTGGGTATATACTGACATTTGAGAATACCTTTGGAACTCTGGAAAAGTATTGCTCCAAAATGCATTTAATTTTGAAATAAAATAACTTCTTTAGTGTTTGGAATATAAGAGATTGGTTACTATGAATTTAGTTTGCCAGTGCTTTTGCCAGTACATTGCTAGATATCATCTAGATTTGAATTTACATCTTCTTCAAAAGCAAAGTAAGGTTTCTTCCCTCCCTTGTATTTTAGCTTGAGAAGCAACAAACAGTAAGGTTGTGTACAGACCTGTTTTGGATCTGAGGTCCTAACTAGAAAAATCTGAATACTGGTAGACCTGTTTATCTACTAGTTCAAAAACAGATGGACATTAGATAGATAGAAAACAGGACTCCTAAAGACTCTGTATCTTCAATTATTGTGGAGAACCACAAAACTATGCAGCATAGAGCCAAATACCTCAAAAGCAACTTTGCCATGCTTAGTTCAAATTCATTTTAAATATTGTAAGTCTATAAGATGTGCTGAAAATACTTTTCTCCTGAGTTTTCATATTAAGACTTACAATACTGTCATAATGCAAATTTTCCCTGATTAGAACATTATCTTTAATTTTACACCTATTCTGTTACACAAAAATGAGAAGATCTAGGCATATAATGAAAATGGTACCTAAAAACTGTAACATAACCATTACAATTACATTCTCACACTGTGAATAGTTAATCAACCTAAAATAGTTTAAAACACAATATGCTATAAATACTCTTGTTAGTACTTCTTTCTGCTCCTTTGCAGACATGTGGTAATCCATAATAATTTCTACCTTAAACAGTGCAACTATATTAACAAGACAGGTAAATACTGTCGATTGAATAGATTTTGCTATTCCTTATTTATTCATCAAATATTCAGGACTGCTCTAGAGCAGCAGGGGACAAGCTCAACCAGCGACTTGCATCTGACTGAGGCACTGGATGCAAGGCCAGATGTTACGGACCTGGCGTGCTAGCACTAGCTTGTGCCCATGTTCCCAGTCTTCTCCGGTGAAATACAAGTGCAGAATAACACAGATTGTACAGATTACAAATAACACTTCCTTCAGTTTGCTCAAGTCACAGAACACATATTCTTTTCTAGAGCCTTATCGGAAAGTTTCTTGTATTGTTGTGTGAGCACACAGCAGAAAAATGCTCAGTTATTCATTAAGGGGATGTTTGCAGTATTTTTTTTTAACCTAAAGTAAACATGCTATTATTGTTTACATAATTACATTGAAATTATTCAACATTTTAAAGATTTCAATAAAGACTGCTCAATTTACAATGGTTTTTGATATGGGTTTTTTTGCACATATAAATGAAAACCTGATACAACAGTAGCAAATTGTTCTACTGAGAATTTCTCAAAATTATTTTCTTGTTAACTTTAAGATGAACACCACCAAGGGGAGAGGGAAGAGATGGGGAGAAGTGATCAACTTCTTTTATGGAGGGAACTGCTACTTGACCTGCCCATCAGAAAAGCATTTTGACTGAGGCTTCATTCCACACACAAACTTTGCACGCATCTAAGAGGGCTTCACACAGTTGCAGCTGCAAAACCAACCCTGGTATAAGTTCCTTATGAAAAGAGATACTTCATAATTGTCTACATTTGCAAACCTTAGTCACCTTACCTGGTCAAGTGCCACTGTGATACAAAAAAAATCCTTTTGGGGAAAATAATTCAGGTTAATTTTTCATTTCATAGCATTTAATAAATAGAGTTCAACAGTGACAACTAGTGCCTCTCGTAATTCAAAGAAAAAAAATTCTTCAAAAACAATGAATCAAGTGAAAATTTACTTAAAGCACTGTGTGATTTTAGCCTCATTCTACTGGCATGTATTCTTCATCCTCAGTAAACAAGCCCATTACTATTAAAAAATGCCTCTGGGATGGATTGAGGGCAAATAAGATGACACAAAAGCTAGACAGAGAAAATTTGAGTTTCCTTGCAATGCAGTCATGAAGATAAATGAGTAATCTTACGAGACAATGTGCTATAATCCAGCCAGGAACTGACAGAGAAGGGGATTAGACTTGAAATAAATACACTCAAAGGGCCTTAGAAGAAGCAGAAAGTCCTTCAAACCCAGCAGTAAGAGAGTCCTGTAGCATCTATACCGGGTCACGCTGGCATTTCTAACAAAACGGTGGGGCATGGGGCAGGATGACAATTTAGCACTAATAGCAAATATTCCTCATAAGTAACGACCACAGCCATGCAAGTTATTTCAGCCTCCAACTACTGTAATGATTGAGGCAAATTATTTTTCTACACAGCTGTGCTAAAGGGAACTGGATGGCTGAGTGTACATCTAGTTTTAAGTAACTTAAGTTGACTGTCAAATATTTATACTGTTGTAGTTCATTTGCACATATTCTGTGTTTTATGCAAAGTAAACACAGATATTTGTTGCAACTGAACTGAAAACTTGCAAGCCCCAGGAAAATTAAGTAAACCCCCCAAATTCTCTAAATGCAGCTCTTTCAGTGGTAATAAGAAACAGTTCTGCTAATCAGGACTTTTTTTTAATTCCTGCATCTACTGGACTGAAGGATTTTTGATGGGTTTTTTTTGTTGCTGTTACTGGTTACAGTCCTTTAAAGTCTGATAAAATGCATTGCCATTTTTCCCCCCCTCTGGTTGAGCACTGTAAAAGGTAATGGAATCACGCTCCGTTACACAAGGCTTACAGGGTTTGTGTTATTCTTCCAATGAATCCCATGACAAGGAACTCTGGAAAAGGGTTATTAAATCTTGTCAACACTTAGTAATAACCAAGGTTTACGTTTCAGCAAGTGTATTTTGATATTGCCAACAACATACCATGAAAGTAGTTTAAATAAATATCATGAAACTTCATAATGGGATTTTGGCATGAAGTGGTCCTGAGTGTTTCAAATGGACAGGGTCATATTTTCAAACTTTCCACTGCAACTTTAAGTGCGCTCGAAATTTAATTTTCATTTCGCAAAGCAAGAGTGGAAGCTGATGGAATTGTCACCTACCACTAAGAAGTTAGTTACACCAAGAACCAGCATGAAAATATATAGTATTGTAATACAGGAGTAGTAGGTGCTTTAGAGAAAGACCAGAAAGGACTTATTAATATGAGAAGAAAACAAAACAAAAAAAAAATCTACACTCATTACAGCCAAAACCAAGGAACAAAGAAGGGGAAATGCAAACCAGCACGAGCACATGTTAACAGTGTCAGTTATTGGCACAGAAATTTTTTTTTTAAATGAAATACAAGCAACAAATAAGTTCCAGAATTCACTCTTAATTAAACTATGTATTAGGCTCTCTTTAAACATGGTAGAAGGAGGAACAGCAGAAGCAGCATTAAAAGTGCTGTAAGATTTTTACTTTCAAAAATCCCTACTGTGAAGCTACCTCATTTCAGGGTGAATTTTTTTTTTTAAGCAGATCTCTGCTTTTAGATGGTATGGTGCAGACAGCGAAAAAGAACAGAGGTGACAAAGCCAAGGTAACTAATTTTGAGGACAACAGAAGTATAAGAGTATCCTAGTCCATTAAAAAAAAAGAGCCAAGACCAAACCTCTGATCCTGAAAAGAAAAAGGATCACGTATGACAAAGTGGAAAAAGTATTTGGCAAATACATTCAGAACATGTATCTAAGCTGCTTAAAATATTAAAAATCTATTAGCCTTTTAAAAAAAATCTACCTGGAAATCAAATTTAATCCAGCAATTAAAGGCTAACAGACAATGTACCACAAGAGATACTTTAGGGTTCAGTCATCGATTTGTTTTCATCAGAAAGGTACATTAGAAAGAAATAAAATAATCAGGAGGGTTCCTGAATATTCCTCCTCTTTCGCTTCACGCAGTAACACCACTGGGTAAAAGCAGCTTGCTCGTCTTTTGCACAAGTGCCAAGAAACTGTCACAACGAACGCCTGTAATGCTAAATTCAACTTTTAGTATGGACAAATCTTCACCGGACAAGAAACGGATAATACCACAAGCAACAACTGTCACATTTTAAATGGAGGAATATATTTCATCTCCAAGTGTTGCATGTGATGCATAGCGCTGGTTATTTCAGCAAAGCTGCGTTTGGAGGGTCTGAATCTCAACACTTGGAAAAAAAGTTTCATTTGATCCTTTGCAGCTATGTCCTGTCTCTTGGGAAACTGAATGTTAAATCCAAAGCAAAAAAAAAGGCTTTATGTATTACCTAATGAAGCACTTTGTATTTACAAGGCCTGAGTTTATTTACAAATTTACTTCTTCACCCATAACCTAGATTATTATTCCTTTAAATAGCTTTCTATGAAGAGCAGTCTGGTTTGGAGCCATAACTTCTGAAAGTGTAGCCCGTTTCCTAAACACCTGCTGGAAAAGGCAGGAATTATTCATTAAAAAAGTACTGTGAGAACAAATGAAGCTCCTATTTTACTGAGCATCTTACATCCTTTGCACCTACAATCATACCTCAGATCCTGATTCATGTGGTTGGGCAAAACAAACTATAAAATATTCTGTAAAAATAATACTCACAGAGCTACACCAGGTTCTTTGCAGGGAATGGAGGATCACAGGACGGGACACAAGTGGTTATTCAGTGTTGGAAGGTAACAAGAAAACCCAAGCAGGGGTGTAAATCGGTTCAATAAACAATATTTAATTAACAGATATTCAGGTACAAGAGCAGATTTAAATTATCAGGCCCTGTGAATAGGAAGTTTGTGTCCATCAATAAACAGCAGATTTTGTATCCCATTTCATGTTTACTTTTACAGTGCCACTGAAATACAGATTATCCCTCACTATAGAATATATAGAAATAAGCAATTAAGTACCTGCCCCCTCTTCATACTACTATTAAGCCCGTAAATTGAATTTTTTTCCAGTATAATTTATTTTTGAAGTCCTCGTGTTTTACTAAAACCATTTTTGCATTCATTTTCATCGCAGTCCCATCAGATAATTTGACATATCAAATAGGGCACATTTTGTCTTTGAAGAAACAAAATGAGAATGCATAAATGGACAAGAAAAAATAATCTAAGATTTTATAATTCAGTACAATCGGGATGGGAGGCTGCTGTTCCCAGGCCACATATAGTTTCAGTAGAAGTTGTTAACAAATAATGCTTTAAGTTTTACAATGAAGCTATGCAAAGTGGTTTGTTTTCACTTTTGGTTAAAAAATTCTTCGGCATGGAACCAAACAGAAACCCAAATGCTTAATATAATCAATCTCAGTACTAGCAAGGCTGCTGTATACCAAGTTTTGCTGAATTACAAGCAGTGCAAAATATAGCTCCTCAGATTTTTATCCAAGCCTGCTATCTTTCTATCTCAACTTCTATTTCTGTAGCAATCACTCTGATGAACGCACTGAGGGACCTGTAAAATTAGCGACACAATCACCTATGATTGCTTTATATAATTGGGTGCAAGAGGAACTAAGCAGGAACAAACCAGCTTAAAATGAAGGAAGATGAAGCTAACAGAAATGGCTGCGCTATACATAAAACGTATACACTGCTGCTCTTACCAGTATCACTTCACGGCCACCAGAGGGAAAAGATGGAAGGTAAGTACCCGCAGGTAAGCCTGAGAGTACCTTAGGGTTTGTTTCAGTTTTTAACTGAAAGAACATTATGAAAGAGGAAAATTAGACCTGAAAAGATCAGGGGACTCAGACTCAAACATTCAGATTTAGGACATTATATTCTTAAGATAACTACATTTTGCTTATTTTGCAGTTTCTCATTTTTCAGCTTTATTACCGCATTGCTTGATGCACATGACAAGGCACCTTGCCATAGTATGGATAACTGGCTAAGAACTGGAAGCTCAACTGAGGAATACATTTTTGCGAATTAAAAATAATGAACTGATATCATCTTGGTCCTGCACCAACCACACACCGTTGATCCTAAGTCTTGATTATGTCTTTCCTCCTGAGCCTATTTGGTCCGCACTTGCAGGCTGGAGTAAGCTCGCTCTGTCAATTTTGCATCGTTGTTATTACCAGCCCCTCTCCCATCGGCGGCAACAGTGGCAATGGTAAAGAGCGCACCAGCTGGCACTAAGCAAAGCCACAGCCAGGCAACATGACAGTAAAAGTACCAGCACAAAACACCACCTAGAGCTCAGTTCAGAATGAGGATTTTTTTGGCAAAGAGCTGTTTGGAAACAAGTCAGATTTTATAAAGCTTAATGGATTATCTTTGAAAGAGTAAGAGAAACACAAGATGTTTGTCTTCATTTTCACAAAATAAAACCATTTACAGTTAATCTTTAAGTATATTTGCCTTTTGTTAGGTTATAATATGTGTATGCATGCATATATATGTAAATGCTACAGTGTACTTCTTCACACACAAAAGGAAGAGTTGTTTCTGCAGGAGTACCTACACATGGACTAAAATGTAAATGTACATATTGAAATACACAAGTGTCATGTATATCTCATTTGTGACTTCCAAACCTCAGATTTCCAACATTTCAAGCTCAGCTTCCAGGGGGAAGGGAGAGGGGAAAAAAGAATCAGTTTAACATCGGCAGATACAATCAAGTGACATTTTGTATTTCTGTCTTAGCTGGTTCATTTTTCTGCTCTACAGTAGACAGAGACCGTTGTTTGGCACGCTGCAAAAATATCTGGGTCACAGCTTGATTTAATGATTTCCATTTGAAATGGTGGTTTTAATCTTTTATGCTTTTTTTTGCTTTGTTTTCTTTCCCTAAGTACCCTTTGCCATCAACCAGGGATGGTTTTAGAGAATTATGTTCCAGAGCAAGATGAATACTCTTTGCCTTACTCACTTACAATAGTATGTTTAAAAAGAGGGGGGATTGTCCCTTTTATGACAGCAGTCAGTTGAAGACATATATTGACGTGGAAGAGAAGTATTACACTTTTTAACTTTCTTTTGAAGCAAGAAGAGGCTAGACGGACAGAGTGCTCCTCTCCTGAAGAATTAAAATGTCGCCTCTAAAGCAGAATTCTCTAATGGTCTGTTAATCCAAGGAGGGCTTTTCATACACACGCTGATGTGTATAAACTGTGATAACTTGTTGCCTTTGTGGAAAACGTATGCAGTGTATGCAATGTTAAAGTCTTCAGTCCTGCTAGAGACAGTACAACTGCAGACTTGCAAATGGCACATTGCCTCCCGTTACTGTAAATAAGCACCAAAATCTTATTTGTAAGATTAAGCACAAGCTTCACTTTCAACCTGCAAGAAATTCTATCAAGTTCAAAGTTAACAACATATGTAACTTTTCACCGGGCTGACACAGAGCTAGCATGTTTCTTAATAAAAACAAAAACCTGGGAGAGGGGGGATTGCTAGCTGCCTCTGAAAAGTTTTCTTTCCTATTCCTTTACAAAATTTATCTCCTAAGTAGAAATAGACTCTTAAAGATAAATAAGGACAAGTTCCATATCCTAAAGGCTTTGAGATTCCCCACCAGCACTCACAGGAGGAAACAGCAGATGGTAGTTGCTGGTGACTCCCTTC
Organism: Dromaius novaehollandiae; assembly: GCF_036370855.1. Lineage (NCBI taxonomy): Eukaryota > Metazoa > Chordata > Aves > Casuariiformes > Dromaiidae > Dromaius > Dromaius novaehollandiae. The sequence goes on from NC_088132.1 coordinate 27,170,806, forward strand.
TGAAGGCATATGTGCCCCTGTCATGCTGGGTCCTAGGCTCCAGGCATCACCAGTACCTGAATGGCTCCAGTGGACCATCTGCCCACACCGCTTCTCTGTGTGGACGCTAACGAGTTTCCCGGAAGTTTCTTTTGAACACAAAGACGGCAACAGGAAACTCTGCAAACAATGATCTGGGACTTGAAGTGAATCGCAAGCTGAACATGAATTAGAAATACCATTTTGCAAGAAACCAAAAACAGAGAGCTCAGATGTATGAACAGGCAAGAGCGCACATTACAGCACGTTTAGCACGACAAAGCCATGTGTGACATACTACTTTTGTTTCTCAGCACACACTTCAAGAATGAGGTGGACTACTGGAGCGTCCAAAGGACAAAATTAAACTAGCAATTAATAGAAACTCAGGAAACATGGCCTATCAGATAAAATGGAGAGTTGGATAGGACAAAACGGTAATGAGAAGCCCTGGAAGAGACTGTGTGAATGATAAGAGACTGTGTTAAACAATTTGCATTACTGGAGGTCTTTAAGAGCAGGTTACCCAAGTCTCTGCCAAGAACTGTATGAAAATGGCTGATGCTGGTATGGAGTAGCAGGGAGGTGGATCAATGAGGCTCTCTCCAACTAAGAAAAAAACAAACAATCTGCAGCTTTCTGGAGACAGTCTTTATATTATTATTTTTTAATAGAATATCAGCTAGTAATAGTCTTTCCTAGACCATTCATAGTTTTAAGAGCTGATATTTTATGATCCCTCTAGGCTACAAGTTACAGTATTCCACTCTTTCTTTAACTTGTGATAACTGGAATTTGAGAGAGCAAGAACTTGCCTTTTGTGTGGCATGCCTTTGGACTGCAACACCAATATTCCTGGAAGCAAGCTAGGGCTACACAGGGAAGAATAAAACCTTTATAGAGGCAAGACTATTAAAACAGGTACAAGTAAATATATACCTAAAACAGCACGCATCTTGGTTTGTCTTTGTTTCTTAGTTGAAAAGCGCTAAAACACAGGTAAGCTTTATTCCTCTTTCTAGAAAGTAAAAACAAGAAAATTCACACTACATCCTAGCCATGTGGGTATATGTTGCCCTGTCATTATTAATCATATTCTTCTGAGGACAGATATATCATCAGTTGTCTGGTCTCTTTGCACACAATTTCTTCTCTTTGGTGCCTAGTGTGAAACTCACATCTCTATATTGACAATTTTGGGGACTTTCCAGACATTACATGAGTCATGGAAACAAAACTTTCCATTTGCCATGCTAAGAGCAAGAACAATGAATTATTCTCAATTCTTTCATCTTGTTCAATGTAGGTACTTAAGATAAGTATTAGTAATATGCTAGCAACAGCAATCTTGGTACAAAGAAAGGTTTGGTTTGAAAAGGGGCCTAAACCAACTAAATCACCTTCTAACTGGAAGCAATGTTCTCAAAGCAAGCCAGGACCAGTTCTCAGGTAAGGCTGTGTCAAATCCAGTACTTCATTTAAAAAAAAAAAAAAAAAATCCTGGTAATACTTTGAAGTTGAGAATATAGAAAATAATTCTAGTAACCGATCTGACCACATGATACTGAAGCACATGGTTGGAAGTGTGCTCCTGGGCATCCAGCGACACCTACACAATATGGGATATATTGAAATGTATTTGAGAAATTCCACCCCTATTTTCTGGGAGGGGGTGGACAGTGTTAAGAATTTCTCAGAAACATTACACTAGGACCGTAGGTCTATGCTTATGCTCTTAATAAAGAGATCAGCACATTTTTGCTAACGTAAAACAACGGGCACTTACACAGAATCACAGAATTGAAAATATACTTGGGAAAGGTGTTTTTCTTCTTTTAAACACCATGCTCAGATCTGTTTTGTTCCTCTCATAGAGGCAAGACAGAATGGTTTATCATATTCACTTAAGCCTGACTTCCTATCACAGACAACAACAGCGATCATTTCATTGCTCACATTCATAATTTCTGCTTGATCTTTATATACTCTGTCTTTATGTAAACACTTAAAGTGTCAGAAATGCCATTAGCGAGGTCAAAGCTGTTCAATTTGCTCTTCCATTCTAGTACAGATTTTTCTAGCTGCACCTTTCTGTTGGCTTTTTGAAAACAAAGCCTATTGCTCCTTCAGGTGCCCCCAAAACACGAGCTGGCCACCTCTGAGCTTCTCTACAGTGACCCGAACCAACTGCATTTCCTCAGTCTGTATACTAATATGGTATGTTTTATATCCTCAGATCAATCTTTTTTGAACTTCAGGGTTAACAGCAAAACTGAAAGCAAGTTTTCAATAGCAGCAGCACCATGACTATTTAGCAAGATAACACCTTCTCTCTGCTCCTTGGCTTCCCCCGATTACACATCCAACGGTGAGGGTCTTTCTCTCAGTTACAATATACAAAAACCCCCATATTTAACCAATTACCTGATCTGATCCCTAAATCTTTTTTGAAATACAGTCAGATCAACATTCTCTATTCCTTAAAACAGCCTACCATATTTGGCAAAGTTAAAACAAATTGAGTAAACCCATTTTATAAAATATTTCATGTTACTCAATGCAACCTCGTTATTTATAACCCCAGAAATCTGAACATTTGCCAGAAAAGATATCAAACAGATTTCTGCAGCCTGCCTCCCTTTAGCCCTTGGGTATGCTGATTTATTATTAGCATTTTCGCACCATTCTTTTAATCAGCTAATCTGGTCTAATCCATTAAGTTGATTTAAGGGATTGCATGCCATGCCTCTTCACAGGGAACTGTTCGCTTATTTAAATCTTCTATGGGGTTTCAGAAATATGGTTGACTCAGTGCAACTCCCCAGCCCACCTTAAGGAATTTCTGCTTATTTTTCCTTATTTTCTGATCTATTTAGCCCTACAAACAATAGTACTAAAATACCATTAAAAGGATATTTCCTCTCCTCCACAAATGGCAAATGCTAGCACTCTCACATGAGAGATTCTCCTTGTGGTTTCAAGCGGAAATCTGACTAAACATCAGCGAATTATATTTGAACCTAACCGAATTGCTAGCTATTTCTGAAACTGATCTGTCACTGATACAGATGTGCCCCTGTTGGACAGAAGTGATCAGGAAGTAAAGAAGTTATTGGATTAGCAGAAAGATAAATAGGCAAAAGTCATTCATCTGATAATGCTGTATGTTTTTGCAAGAGCTTGTAGCTTTTACAAGAAAAAAAAAGAATGAGTGTAAATTATATTTAAATGTCAAAACACACCATTTTATTTTCACATGTAAAACTGGCAGGTTACCTATTAATATTACCTATTAATATTGCACGTGAATGCTTGAAGTGTTTCCTCCATAGTCTTTACCCCTCACAAACTCTTCTGATCTCCGAGATAGTCTCTTTTCCAATTAGTCCCTTTCCTCTGATCTTGAGCATATTATCAGAGATAATGTCAAGAAGATGCCACTTATTTGAGGCTCACATTCTGTTCAGGAAAATTTATCAACTTGTTGCCCATAGTGTGCCAAAATTTACAGTTTAATTAAATCACATATCGAAGATACAGATCAGAAATCCATTTCTTCTTACCAAAGATATTTTTAAAAAACCTTTAATCCTGCTTTCCTTCAGGATTCTTTGGTGTAAATATGGTTTCCAGAAACTCAAAAAAGAAATAAATCCAAAAAAAAAAAAAAAAAAAAAAGCTTAGAAGAATCATAGTACATAATGCACTAATATGCCACTGTTAAATCAACTGGCATGATAAATTAATGCAACTAAATTTCTATATGCATTTCCCAGGAGCACCTAAGAAAATAAAATAAACTGAATTTTGATCCCCTTAAGAGTAGTACAGAAATATATTGCCACAACAAACACTGTTACCTTAACTGAAGCCCTCATTCTGATTAGCTAACTCTGGAACATAGGCTAACTTTGGACACAGAATTTAGTCCAACAAATCCCATTCACAACTTCTGATTTATTCATATGGTGAAAAAAAGGCAACCAAGTTCAATGTGATTTCAAGGAATTTTTCTCCATAACAGCTCAGGGAACACAAGCACTAATGAAGCCTGCACCTCTGGGCTCTACAGAGGTGCGGGCTTGGCGCTCTCCCTTGTACATCCCTTTTCTAGTACCACCAGCTTTTCCTTCACCCAGATACTTGTAACAACCCTCTCTTTTATGCAAAACATGCCAGAACCTAATTTCCATTGCACTCTCTAGCCTCTGTACATGAGGCTGATAAATGTCAATGGGCTTAAAAGTTAATGGGGGATGAAGAAAGGCAGCCATACAATGAGATCACAGAATACTTCTGACTTAAGAAAACAGACTTAATACTTATTCCTGCCTTACAAAACAATAAAGAAGTCTTGTGAATTAGTCACAGTTCATTAAAAAGATTGCTACAAGGAGAAGAAGTGTGCTTCTAAAAAATGTGATTCACTTTTATATGTGCTTAGAGGAGATGTTCTCAGAGGAAGTGTTCAGGGAGAACATTTCTGTGGGCGATTTTCATATTGTTTAAGTTGGTTTGTTCACTTACTCCACCACTGACTGCAATGGAGTCTTTCCAATTTGCAGTAGCTACTTGGCTTTCAAGTGGGAAAAGCAAGAATAAAGTTCTTTGGAGGTACAAAGAACTTCAACTTCCTTGACAGGAAGGAAGCAAATTCACTGCAAAGAGTTGTGATTAGATAATGTTCATCTCAAATCAAAACAAAACAAGAAAACTTAGCAGCTGGCTAAGAATAGGAAATTCATCCATGTCTTAGTTTCCTTCCTTGGAAGTCATGAGAGTCACAGATCCAAAAGCCTGCGGCTCTGTGCTGCGCAGCCCTGCATGTAGAGGGAACTTTTGGATCAGCAGGAGAAGTGGGAGTCCTGTTGGTACAGAGTACTTAGAGACTTCCTAGGCTAGGGAAGAGTTTCAATTAGTGAATTTGCAGTCCGGAAGCAAAACAAATCAAGCCCAAGTATTAAGATGAAATAAAAGGATCTTCTGGCAAAGCAACAAATGCAACTATTAGTCCAAGAGAACAAGTCTGCAGGCAGAACTTGGATACATTTTCTTATTTCTAAAACATACAGATTTAAAACCCTGGAATTTTCATAGCCACATCTGGCCAGGAGAGGAGAGAAGTGAAATAGTTATTTACAGATGTGGCTAATATATACCTAAGGGTTACTGGGGTCACAAAGAGGTTCTCCCATCAACTGAAGACAAAAAACAAACAAACAAACAAACAAACAAAAAACAGTGATGTGGATGTCTAACCCCTATGGTTTGGTGCAAGTTTACTAGACTTCCCCAAATAAAGTACATATGTCTCCAGCCATTAAGTACCAAAGCTGTGAAGGAACAAATGCTGACACTGTCAGTTAAATCTTACTTAGTTGTGCAGTTCTGCCATAAAATACCTTAGCCACTTGAAAACAGAAAATACGCTTCTTCCTTGAATTCTAGAGGATGAAAACACATCATGCAGAGGAAGTTACGCAGTGAATAAGTACAAACAACAATTCTGGATATTCAGAGCATGCCCAGATTTCAAGAACTGAACTGAATTCAGCCTTCCTACATTCCTGCTCCATTCTTATACTCCAGTGTATACAGGGTCAGCCTCTCTGGCAGCAGGAGACCAGATGTAGACATTACGACAGAATCTGGAGCATCTCAAACGAAAAAATGTCCATCTTTCCCACAGCCTCCTGACATACATGCATGAGAAAACAAGATCTACTACTTATCTCTATTTATCTCTTCTCAAACAGCTCTAGACAAAGCCTGACCTATAAGCATCTGAACTACCATGACGAATGAAGCCCTTCTTGGGGGGGGGGGGGTGCTTTCTTAAAATGAGATCGTCAGTTGGTCTGTATACACAATTTCCAATTCCTGTTGAACACCCCGTTACTTCTGACGCAACAAAACCTGACCTGAATAAAGAAAATACATGCCAATACATGCCATTGGTAGGCGCCTTGAATCAAATCCCGTGTGATCTCATACTTCAGACGTGTGTGCACATCCAACTTAAAAATAAGAATAAAAAATAGGTCATAGCCCTTGGAGAGTCCATGTTAAGACCATCTGGAGGAAACAGGATTTCTGGCCATCTTCGGTTTCTGCAACATGCTAAAGCACCAAAAGAAGCAAATGCAGCACAGTTCCACTGATACCTGCCAGGGCACAGTGATGCTTCTCCGTGGTTAATCACGCAACATACAATATTCACCCACAACTCTACAAAAATGTTCTTTAAACCAACAGGACATTTTCAAAGTATTTGACAACTCACATCACACCTCAGTAATTCATATTCGTTAGTATGTGGCCCTACCAACGTACTTTATTTGCAGAAATGGTTTTGAAATGCAGACACTTTTTTTTGTGTGTGTTTCACTAAGATCTTAACAGGTCCATCAGAGCTGATGCGACTGTTGTGAAAACAATGATAAAACTATCGAGAACAAGACTGATAAAACCATTTTTATAATATAAAAGATGGCTCTGGGTTTTCAATTTCCCTCTCTCAGAGACTAGCTTTCAGTATATCCAGACGCGAAGGGAACGCAGGTCTCATGGGATTTGGGTTTCGTCTGGATTTTTTTTTAACCGACTATTCTGACTGAGGACATAACATGAAATGCATTAAAGTGAAGATACCACTTCTCACTGAAAACATTGCATATTACTCTCATTCATTCAATATACAGGGGAATGTGAAAGAAGTAGTTAAGGGAGTTATTAGGAAAATGCATCTTGAAGAAAACTTAAGCCTCAACTGGTGATAGTTTAAATCTGCTGGATGATTCCCCCAAACCATATTTTAGTTTATGAGTTATCTTTAACATTTCAGTCTTTAGTATTAACCTTTTAGTCATATCGCACTACCACTAGGCTGGTTCTTCCAAATTCCCCCCGCGTCCTTTCTTGAAACACTGATTTGACCATCATCATGCAGTAATGCAGAACTGTAATTTCTAAAGAATTTTAAACACAGGAAGCACCAGATCTCTAACAATATCTCACAATCTGCTTTACCAGATTTCCAGTCCATATTTGTAGGCATAATTAATTTGGATGCTGTTGCTATCTGAACTAAAATGAACTCCAAGTCTTTTGATGTTCACCCATTACTAAAGCCTGTTTTCAAGGACAACGTCCTTGGGAGTACATGCTTTCCTCCTGAGCCAAGCTGCTCAGCTGTCTAATTTCCTTGCTAAGTGAATTCCTTGGATATTATCTTATGTAGCATTGTATGGGTACACCATGTTGTACAACAGGTGAATGCTGCCAAACATAACATGTCCCTGCCCAAACAGATTACAGTCAAAAGACACTTCAGACACCTCAGGGCCCACGTGAATGTGGTGTGCCTTACAGCAGGCTGCAAGGCTTCCTCCTTTTAACCCCTTCGCCTCAGGTAGCAGGTTAGGGAGCACTATTGATTTCAGTACCCAGCACATAAGAGAAGAAAAGACTGCAAAATGCAAACATCACTGTTATTTTTGTCTGTTTGAGACTACATCTTTTACTAGACTGCTTTTAATACAGTTATCAACTGCTGTAGTGCTTCTCTCCCCAAGCTCTGAAGATTTTGCATTTCTCATGACTTCCATTCAATTATCAGATACCTGGTTTAAATAATGAACAGACTCAATAGGCTTTATTTAAGAAATTATTCCACATTTTCAAGAAAGCCATTCTCCTCAATACTCTCCACCGGAGGTTTTAAAAACCACAGACCTGAAAGCTTTTTCCCCAGTCTCTTCCCTTCCCCTTCCCCACATCTCCTCAAGTGTGGAGAAGGAGAAAACTCCACATTTCAGTTTTGTCTTTTCAGAAGCAAAAGGAAAAGGACCAGATACATTTTCATTTCCTTGTTAAGTAATGAAACCCTCAAACAGAAACCTGGTTTCATGTCTCCTGAGGAAAATCCTAGATATTAAAAAAATAGTCAATTGAGCATCAAGGTTGATATATTGCTTATTTACTGAAAAATCAGAGTTATTAAAAAAGTATGACAGCCAAGAAGATGCATCTTAAATGCCTGCCCAGTTTGTTAATGATTTACTGTGTCAAGAGATGCCGGAAAATCTATTTTCCTCTGTCCTGAGGACTACCGTAACTTTGAAGAGATACTAAATGAAAGGAGCAACTAACATTTTAGATTACGTGTTTTGATAAAATGCTGTTGGTCAGTTGTTCTAAATGCTCTATAAAAATTGAGACAGGACATGGGAAAGAGTGAGTGTGCGTGACTCTGTGCGTGACTGTGTTTATATTCAGCATACCAGCCAGCCTTGTCACGGGCCTTACAAATCCTAGGTAAGGGCTCTAATTGTTAGCTAGTTAGCTAGTTAGCTCTGTGGGAGGAACAGAAGATCCCTATTCTGGTGTTGCAAAACTTCCCAGTGAATGTCTAGAAAACATTTCTGCAAAGAAAATATCTGAGCAGTTCTCATAATTTCTGTGCTTCCCTCCCTCCCAGCCGTAGTAAACTTCACCCCTTTAATATTTTACAGTAACATGAACTAAATATTGTTAGTATTTTACATTAAAGTAAATTAAATATTGCCTGTAATAGAGACAGAGGTCATATTTACAAGTAATTATTTACAAAATTGTATTTACAAATACAGGACAGTATGAGCCTCTGTTTTTCTTTCTAAATAACTTGTTACAGAGGTCTGCAAAGTAAGGACCATGGAATTTTAAGCTAAGAATTTTTTCTATTTTATGAGAACTGAAGAAGAATGAAAAACTGAGTGTCTTGCATACTTTGTAAGTAGTCTGCTGGACAAATAGCTGGGTTTCATGGTTGCTCTTTTACTACTTACTAGTAACTCCAATTTTCTTTTAAGAATGGAAAAATGTAGTCATAAAACTTTCCACCTGGGGGTGATGGTAGCAGTAGTGATATGTAAGAATCCACAACCATCTAATAAATAAGGCTGTACATGAGCTGGCATGGAAGAGACCACAAGCTGTTGCATCCCAACAACCTCCTGGGCTGAATCTCCCCTTCCCGTGATGCAAAATGGAAACACTGAGTGGCAGGTGATGGGGTATTCAAGAGATGGGCACCTTCCAAGCTTTTTGCTGAAGTTGTAACACCTCTAACGGAGCAGTATTTCTAAATGCCACTTTCTTACAGCAAATATTTAGTGCATCCTAAGGAATCTACACCTGCCTTTTTCAGGTGACAGTCTAAATTGCACAGAGAAACAGTCTTTCACACTCAAAGCCATTTTACAGAAGCAGAGGAGGGAAAAAGAGACATCCCACCTACTCCTCATTTGAGGTGAGAGCCCTCACTTGAAAAACTTGAGACCTAAAGTTTAGTCACTGCTCTGCTGGATACTAAGCATTTCTGAATACTGCGGTTTTGTACTACTCCATACAAAGTGTAATAGCTCCAGCAAGAGGGGCTATTTTGTTTGAGATTGTGTCTTAAACGCAGTATGTTGCGTTCAAGTTGTCCCTGTAACAAAGGCAGGTAAACACCAAAAAGGACGAGTGCCGAGATGCTGGATGTAGCAATGCCAAATCCCAAGATACTGACTTCAGCCCAAATGACATTCTTACATTAAAGAAAAGAACACATTCCTCCATGCACAACAGACCCGTTACATATAATAAAATGGAAGAATTCATCTTTTGATGATTTTTCTTCACTGCCACCTGCTTCCATGGCAATTCTCAGCAGCTCCTGTTATAGGCTGGAGTCCTCTACAGCACTGAGAAATGGCTTATGTAAAAGGAAACCTTGCTCACAAATCTACTAGAGTTCTTTAATAAAGTGTCATCAAGTATATTAAGAAGAGTGATATGGCTGATATAATACACCTGGATTTCCAAAAAATCTTTCAGCAAAACCCTTAAATAAATGCTGCTAGAGATAGTAAATTATCACAGAAGAAGGATAGGAGAGTAATCTTGTGGATTAATTTTAATTCTTATATTCTCATATACATATTAAAATAAATTCTGTTAAAAGACAGAAGATAAAAGGGGAGTTTGATGGCCAGTCTTCACAGAAGAGGATGTTCAGCAGCCCATTTAATCAAGTATCTGTTGCGGCAATCCACAAATAATCCAGAAAAGGAAATGAATCTTGAGGTAACAAAGTCTGAAGATAACACAAAATTAATCGTGGCAGTCAAGCTAAAGCTGACATTGAGTAAGTGCAGAAGACTGCACTACCAAGTGAATGGAAAATTAAGTGACAGATCAAATCAAACTGGAAAAAAAATATGTCATGAGAATTGTTCATTAGTGCAACTAAGAACATCTTGATTGTGCTATTTCAAAAGTCCTACAACACCCAGATACCAAAAAGGATCATTACAATGAATCAGTATAATCACACCCTATTTCTCATAATCTTTCCCTAAGAGCTCGCTTATAGGCAGTGTAGCAACACAGGCTATTTGGACTGCGTGGACCTTTGGCTTTACTTGGCAGAACAAGTTTTATGATCTTTTGTGGGATTCAACTAGCTCCATTTGACTGACCACTTACTTTTCTGTGGAAAAACAAATTGTAAATGATGCCCTCCAAAGCTACATAGCTGTAATGGAAACATCTAGTTTATTGCCAGTGTTCTTTGGATTTTCTGGTGTCTGAATCAGAATTATTTTTAAGCATTCATATAAGCAATGACTTTGAATTTTTAATATCCAATCACTTACTCATGACTGTTCAAAGCAGGTTTTCATTACACCAGCACGCCTTCTCCAATAAAGACTGATGTTGTAGGGTTTTGATCTGCTTTCTCAGACCACCCAGAAGTTTATTCACAAGGAAGAAAGCCAGAAGCCTTTCAGGAGAAAACCTTGCAAGTTAATAAATGTAAACAATTTTTTAGACGTGTACAGTTCCAGAAGAAGTGACTTATAAAGCATAACTCTTGCAAATTTTAAATCACTCTGCACTTATTTGTATTCCAGCTGACAAGTCTATTGGAATAGTGGTGTGACAATACAGCAAATTGTTGTGGGATCTTCTTCACTTAAGAATTCTAGCTTGCAAAATAGGTTGCAGAATTAAACCCCACAAACAAAGTATGTACTTCAGATACAAGTTTCATAGCCACTTTTGCAGTCTAAACATGTCTTTTTGTATTATTTTTTTCTTCAGCCCTGCGTAAGTAACATCTTTAGATAGGAAAATGGAGAGAGAAAAGGGAATGCAGCCTGCTCTGATTTCTCAGCTCAAAAATCGTCTCAGTTAAGGTGGATCTACCTTTCCCTTTTGAAAGTGCGTAGTGAACTCCAAAAGAAGCCCAACTCCAAGCAATGTAGGAAGCACAGTTACAATCTAAAAGCCTACGTATTTGGTCAATATCATGAAGGGAATAACGCACAGGCAAGTTAGGAAGAAAATAGCAAACCAGTTCAAAGGGATTCCAATCAAAGGGACTGAGTAGGAACATCATGTCCACATTAGGGCCTCTTTAACAAGAGGACTTAATCCTGCTTTTTCCTCTTCACATTTACTCTTGATTATGTTTGAATATGCCGGTGTGCCTAAAATTCATTACAAACATTATGAAAGCAAAAGACAGAACACTTCCAAAGTGTTTTGCCAAACATATACTACAGTGCAGTACTGAAGTCAAAACATTTACAGCAGTCACATGCTCTCTATCGCCAAACATCCTAGTGCATCAAAGAGCCCGAAAGACAAGCCAACGCATGTGGTTATAGAGTAACACAGGCTGGACGGGACCTCTTGGTGCCATCTCCTCCCACCCCAGCTCCAAGCCGGGCTAACTTTAAAGTTACTGCAGGTTGCCCAGGGCCTTCTCCAGGCAAGTTTTGAGTTTTTTTCCAAAGATGGGAGATTTTATAGCCCCTCTGGACACATCATTCCAGTGCTTAACAGTCTCAGTGGCCCTTCACTGGGCTTCTTCCAGTCTGTCAATCTCCACCTTTTACGGGGGGGCCCAAAACTGGATGCAACACTCCAGGTGCAAAGTGGAGATTTTCCCTCGCAAAAGGAAATATGCTGTTTCCACTGCTGCCAAGCCTAGCCTTTCACAAATCAGAAGCTGGACCTCAAACTCTACTATATTTAAAAATCAGTTTCTAAAATTGGTCTCTCTTATCTGAGCTTGAGACAAATGCTCAAGTTTTCTCCATAGCCATAACAGTTGACCATTGAAAACCAGGAACCCCACAATAATTTGTCTTCAGAAAAGTTAAAGCTTTCAGAAAACTACTAAACATCACTGAAATCTCCTATGTTATCCATATTTTAAATACTGCTTCAGCACTGCAAGTAATCTCACTGAAGACAATGAAGATATTGATATAGATGATAATCAATATGGTGGTTTTTATTTCTCTCAGCTACTGCTCTCTTCCCAGTATTTATACTGGCAGTAAAGTATTTGTTCTATACCTTCATAGACTATCATGATCAACTGCTTCAAGGAGCAAAATTGAGAAGTACAAAACACTAAGTAATTTTTAAAACCTACATCTTGTGCAGTGCCCCAAAACCAGGCTCTCCAATTTACATAAAATACTTCAGTCTCAACAAACAGCAACCGTAAGGATAAAAGCCTGTTAAGAAATCTATTTCAGCTTAAGGAGAGCCAGGCATATATTAAATGGCTTTGAAATAATGGCTGTGATTACCAGTGAGTTCTGGTTTATAGTTAATTGAATATAATATAATTTATATATTCTAAATATACACAATTTTACACACATACACAGAACGCACCTAGAGTAAACAAAAATGCAGCTTGATCTGTTTATTCTTATTTTTGGACTGCCTTTCTAGCTCAATGCACATAAAATCAACTTTAGATATTTTAACAACAATCATCCTAATTGTGACACAGCAGATAATCAAGTTCTTTTTTTCCTTTGCATGTCATCCGCTTCTATGGAAAGCCCCTCCCTGTTTCGAAATATTTGTGAATATGGAAGAATCTTCAGCGTAGAGTTACTACTCTATAGAGTTTAACCCATCAAAATGTTTCTGGTATCAAACAGACTGTAAAATTTATTCCATATAGAAGTACTGGATCCATCTGTTTGTGTCCAAAACCAGTCAATCTCCACATGAGGAGCAATGGATGTAGATGAGGAAGGTTTATGATTTTGCTTATTTTTAAGAAGCTAGGATGTAAGCATCAGCAGCCCCGCATAACTGTGGCTTCCTACTGCGGATTCCAAACATACGCAACTGTAGAGTCAGAAGTAGCATAAATACAGTATCATAAGCTTTTCTGCTATAGGAAAGACTAAAACCAAATGTACCAAATTACAAGCATAAATTACGAATCAACAAACTTACTGTGTGATCAGAAGTCCCTTTTCCTTACGTCATTAAAGAAGTGCTTGCAACAGCAATTACAATCATCTCACAAATCAGAAGAACGTTCTTTCTGCCAGAATATTTTTTGGCCTTTAAGAAAATCAAATTCACTGTGTACAATTGCAGAGGAAATAATAGGCATGTCATTTCTAAAGTATAAGAAGCTACTGTTACCCAGCCTTCAGCCGCCTTCTTCAAACAAGTCTCCACTAAATTCTGGGTATCTGCATTTCCCCAGCCTAGGAGCAGACTTCTAATGTGAACATCAACACTAACAAGCCACATCTGAACTAGCACGTTCTCTCTGATGCTTCACTCAGTGCATTGCTGTGAATGACTGCATCCTTCTTTTCTAGCAAATTATATTTTGTCTTCCATGGACGCTGGATGGAAGCTCTCAGAAGGTATTAGCTCTGAAATGCTTTAATCAATACTCATGTTCACGTTTTGGCCAGTCTATCCTGGAGTTGAGCGTGCCACGTAGAAAGCATTACCACAAACTGGATTCGAGGTTTTGTGCCTGCCACCCCTAAAAACCAAGGCTGTGTGCCAACAGGAGCTGCGGTAAATACTACCAAGAGAGTGCAGAGTAGCTATTCCCTGAAGACACCTTATGAGGCACCTGACTTATCGCTGTCTTACTGCGATGTAAACAGTATCTAACCAATCCACTCTGCTACTCAACTTTCTCCGCCTTCTCTTCCCTCCAACAAGTTGTCCCACACAAAGAAAACTCCCTCCTTTAGCAAACTGCAGAGCCATAACTCAAAAGCTGACTAAAGGCAAGTGAAAATTAATGATAAAAGTAAGGTTGCTCATAGTAAATAAACAAGAAGCTAACCAGCATTTTCACGCTGCGCTGCTGATGAATTGCCATTTCCATTCCTTGTAAAAGTATCCTGCTCCGAAGGGAGATGATCATTAATAGTACAAAGCATCAGCACCTTCTTGCCAAGCAGCCATCTTATAAAATTCAAAACAGTTTAATTTTCCTGTTACAACACTTAGAAAATAACAAGCGCAGACATGTGTTTACTGTTGCTTTTGGCACAAAATTTATGTCTCTGTCTCAAGGGTATGGAGACAAGCCCAAAACCATATCAGATAGGAGCATGGATGAATTATCCCACCGAGTCAGGTCACTGGATTTCACTTGAAGTAAAGAATAGACCTTGACCCTCAAAAGATTGGGTACTCTTTTAGTCAACCGAAAATGCGCAATAATATTGGTAACAATCACATGCCAGCTCTAAATATCATTGCCCTATAATATCCTACACAATTTTTCAAAATATTGTTTGCCATATGCTTTTGCTTCGTCAAGTATTTTCTTCTAATTCTCCACAGAAGAGGACATTTTCATTTGTATCTGATTCAACAGTATCTTTTACAAGTAGAAATAGCATGTTTGCAGCACTCTCTTAACAAGGAAGATTACTTCAATGACTTAAGCATCTCTGCCCACATAAGAGGTGAAAGTTTTACCAAACATACGAAGTGTTTTACAAAGGGATTCCAAAAGACCAAGACAAACAGCTTACTGTTGCATGCCAGCAGTTTGCCTCAAGACAAGAAACTACAGTTTAGAAAAGCAAGCTTAGAAAGACCTCCCTCTGAGCCTCCAGAAATAAACCTCATTATTTTCTTTCCCATATCTCAAGGAAACCTTTCTTTGCCACGATATCCAAGGAAACTTGGCAAATCTAGGAGGTCAGTAGGGATCGAGGGCCACTGTTTCACACATTGACCACCACTTTCTATCATACACATTACATCTCTTACTTTGTCTGATTTTAAACTCCCTGGGCCTCATCCATTCGTCTAAATTAGCTGTATTATAAGGCTGAATATAATAGGATCTTGGTTCACAAATAGCAATGCTGAATGCTAGCACCATTCACTGCTCTTGTAGTCATTAACAAGCAACATCATCAACAGCTGAACTTTAAGTTCTACACCAGCCAATACATAACAAAAAACGTAGTTTAACCCCCAAAACTCCATTGAGCCAAATCTATATAATGATGCTACCACATAACTGACTGCTAAAATTAACTTACTCAGTGAGAGTAACATGAAGATACAAAACAATTTCTGCATGATACTCAAGAGCTATATGCAAGTACTAGCTAATTCCCAGAACCCTGGTAGAGTATTTGTGCTAAAAATAAGCCATTAGCTTACCTGATCTCAAAGCTGCTTCCTCAAGCATTACTCTTTGCTTAATCAATTAACATAGGTTGGAAAAATATCTATTGTTGAGCAATAATAGATATCAATTAAGAGCGCTACTATGAGATCCTAATTCTGCAAAGAAATGAGTATTTTTAACAACCTTGGGAATCGCGTTATAATACTTTAAACTTGCCCAGACTGCCTAGCATCCAGAGTCAGAGCAATGGGAACAAGTGCTCAGTATCAAATTCAAGCTTATTCTCTGACAAATTTTTCTCTTCCTCCCTGAAAAGCTGCTATAATCACTCCTGAACACACTCCTTGCAGCCATCCTTCCATCCGAATACTTTTATAAGAGAGGACCAAAAGGATTCCACAGGCTTTCTTTTCTGTTGGGCTGCAGCGTGAGACTAAACGTGCTCAACAAGCTAATCTTACTTCTTACCGCCTCTACAAGACTGAAGGATTCTTCACTTTGCTATTTAGCAACTCTTTGCTTCTGATGTTCTAAAATACATTATGTAAGCAAAAATGCAAACCAAAGAACTGTCACTGGGGATGTCAAGGAGATTCTCTTCAAAAGCACACTCCTCACACAAAGTAAAATGCCAATATGGATACATGCTTTATGGATTCCAAGAATGCCTAAATAAGTACATGGTAACTACAGAGAACTCAGATAACTACATGGTAAAACTCATTTTCCTGGAAAATTACCTTGAGTAGGACTTTCACCAATCTGTTCTCCGTTAGGAGTGTCATGGGATCTTAAAGAACACATAAAGAAAAACTCAGCTTAAGCATATTAACTAAGTCACTGATCTAAACTTGCTTTAGTATAGCAGAATTACTCCAAATTATCTGTAGAGAGAATGAGTAAAAGACAAAGGTCCTAAGAGCTTTACTCAAATGTTTGCCTGTTCTGATACATATGAATTTTCATCCATATTTTCTTACATAATACAGGCAGAAAACAATGTCTGTAATTACAGCATTAAGAAAACAAGCCAACAACTAGTAATGGAAACTGAAGTCACACAAAGCTTGAGTGAGGCAGGAATCCCTGCGGAAAAATACATGTTCATATAATGGAATATTTCATCGTGGTATAAATGTGCAAGAGGATGAAATTAGGTTTGCATGGATACTGCAATCTCAGATGTACCAGAGGAGTTTCATACACCCCTTAGTTCCAATAGAAATAAACAAAAAAGTTCATACTAAGTATACCTTTCATGAAAAATATCAACTCCTACAACATAGTAAATTAGTCTTCTAAAGCTACATTTTAGTTATTAAAAACCTCTACTTTAACCTTTTTTTTTTTTTTTTTTTTTGAACACAAAGAATGACCACATTTAAACAGACAATATATTTTTCAACATTTCTATTCTTTGGCTTCTTTTCATACTTCCATTCTGTTTTGACAACTAATCAAGTTTGCACATGATACAAAAACTAAGAAAGGGATAAAATAAAAAGATGACATTTCATTGACAGCAATTTACATTGTTTGGCTATGGCATGCAAGCAAACAGCGTATGCTCCAACATGGCCAAATGAAAATGGAACAATCTAGGGAGAAGAGGAGGAAAAAACAAAGCATGGGAGAGAACTCTATTCTAGGGAGCAGCAATTCAAAAAAACTTGGAAATCACATCATGTGGACAGTCAGGCATAAGCTTCCAATCCAACAGTGAGGTTACAAAGGCTGATGTGGCTCTTGGGAGTTAAATCAAAAAACATCAGAGTGACATTATCTCTGGTTTGACATGGATGCCACTGCTACAGGAACTCCACATTCATTCTGGAGTCTAGAAGCCGTGGACAATACTGGATTAGACCACAGGTCCTTTTATCACAGTGTCCAGCAGTGCCCAGAGATATGTCTAGGGAAGAGTACAAGCATATGCAATGCTTCCGTGAGTATATACAGTATGCTGAGTATCTTCCCCAGTCTCCAGCCATTTCCAGTTCAGTGACTGCATGATCTGTGGGTTTTTTTGGTTATTTATGTGTTTAATAACACTCATGAGATTTCTTTTCCATGAACTCTGCTGCTTGACCTCTTGAACCCCCACGAACTGCCACTTGCAACATCCTACAGCAAGTCTAAAGCTTGACAAATGTTCTGTGAAGAACCACCACCTTTTGGGTTGAGTCTTCCTCTTCACAGTTGCATTTGCTGCCCTACAGTTCTTGATATTAAAGAAATAAAGACCAGCTCAACCTCTTTTCACTCTCTCCATGCTACTCACTGTTTTGTAGACTTCTACCATAACCCTCTCACCTGTTTCTTTTCCAGACTGAAGTCACTTCCTGAGCAACCTCCCTTGATAAACTATTTGATACTTTTGTTCATCCTCAGTGCCTTCTTTTCCAAGCCTACTATGTGGTTTTAGAGACAGGCAGCCAGAGCAGCAAACCGTGTTCAAAGGCTCGGGCAAGCTGAGGATTACACAGTGGCAGAGAGATCTCCATTTCTTTCCTAAAACTTGATTTCTATCTTCATTGAAATTGACTGAATGCTGAACTGACACTTTCACAGAATAATCTATTAAGACTCCAAAATATCACTCCTAGCAAAAGTCAGAGCCCATCATTCTGTATGAAGTTTGAATTTTTCTCCCCATATGCCTTGCTCAACCTCTCTTTACACTGAATTTCATCTGCCATGTTATTGGCCACTCAAAGGGCTCTCAGGGAATTGTTTATTTTCTGCCCACATCTTTACTACCCAGTAACTTGGAGAGTGCTCACAGAAAAGCTGCAAGAGTGGTGAAAGGCAGATAACTTTAGCCTAGAAAGAGGAGACCGCTGCCGTTAGGCTGATGGAGGCAGCAGAAAGGGCTGACCTGCACTCCACTGTCACTATATTGCTTTTCATGTAGAACTGCTGAGCAGGGAAGCAGGGTCTATTTGCGTATTTTGCACTATTGTCTGCTACTTGTATAAGATTCCTCTGCTACCATGGGATGCTGCTCAAGATAAAAGATGGAGGTGAGCTTTCACTGGTGTTTTGAATTTGCCACATAGAGGAAACAAATCAGGGAGGCAAAAGCCATAAGCTGGCATTGCACACAGATGTGGGGAAGTCAGAGCCACAGAGGAAGATCAGAGCTAGGCTGGTCACGGTGCTGTAAGGGCGAGCAGCACTTCTCCAAAGGGTGGACCTTACTCTGAGGCTGCTGAGTGAGACATATGCGTTCCCCTGCCATACCCTGGCCTTGGTACACCGTCCCCATTGCTCTGCCTTGTACAGGAGATCTGGGCAGCAGGCCACACAGATGATTCCAGGGCAGGGAGCAGCGATGAAAAATTGGGTATTTCTCACAAATAAGGGAGCTGCCATCAGCACCCTACCTTGACATTATCCCCCAGCCCACTTAAAGGATCCATGAGACAAGAGCCAGTCGGGGCAGTGGAAAGGAGCTCCAAGAGATCAAGGAGTACAGAGACCACTGCCATGCGGGAATGCTCCATGCTTTTCCAACCAAAGCAGAGAGCTAAGAGTTTCCCAGCTGCTTTGTGCCCGTCCAAGCCAGGCACCATGTTGTACTGAGGCCTGGAGTAAAGCTGTACCTAGCTCAGCCACTCTGTCCCCGCCACAGACTTGAATTTTACCCTATGCTGTGGAGGAGCTTGGAACTGATTCTGATCAAAGGGCTGGAAAACATGCCCTGTACATGCCTTCATGAGAAAACTTGAACTATTAAGGGATCAAAGAGAATATGCACAAGGAACTCAATCAGTCTCAGTATAGAACAGAAAGTAACAGATGACTCTTCAAGATAACCAGCAAATACATAAAAATATCCAAATGCCAAAAGTGGAAGCTAGGCACAGAACAGTACAAGCACTTGCCTCTTCCATCCACTCTTACCAGAGTTCAAGACACTGGTATATTTTACTAAGAACTGAAATACATTTACTATTACTGTGATTTTTAGTTTAGTTTATTTTGAATTGGAGCATAACTTTTATAAAAACAGCCAAGCTGGAATAAATGCAAGAAAGTCCTATGGTCTGTGTTGTACAGCAAATCAGAGCAGATAAGCACAGTACTGGCTCTCTACTACACCAGATCAAATGTTACGCTACTGATAAAGCGCATCTTTGTGCCAAGCTCTTTTTGTCATCGTATTTGCACGGCATTACAGAAAACCAGTAGTGAGCCTCTCAGTACTTTTAAGAAATGCTGTCTCTTGGAATTCAGCACAGCATGTGTTATGTTCCACGTTTTAATTTAATTTGTTCCTAGCATGGACATAGGGCAGAACCCAGCAAAACAGGGCAATCACGAGCATATATATAGCACCACAGAGAAAAGGAAATATTCAGGAGTTAACAAAGGACAACTAACAATAAAATATTAATTTCTACAATATTGAGTTTTACTTACTTTTATAATTCCTACTCCTCTTTCTAGTTCATTCTTTCTCCCCTGTTCTCTTTGGATTTTTTACACCCCTGTCTTAAGCTTCTCTGACTGCTTTCTGATCCTTTTTGCTTCCTTTATCCCAACTGTTTCTTTCTGTACAAGAATACTTTAAGATTCCCTGGGGTGACAAGGATTATTCTTGAAAATTCCTTAGTTTTTCTGCTTCGTTTGATTTAGGGGAAGAAGAAATAGAAAAGTCTTTTCTGTCTAGTCATTTCACCAATAATGAAGTTTTCCTACTACTAAAGCAGAAATATGCTTTTCCCTTTCACAACACACTTATTAGTTCAGTTACTACATTAAATAATATTCTTGCTATTAAAAAAAACCCACAGATGTGGCAATGGTATGAAAACTCCTATTAGTAAGAATGGTAATGACAAGAAATGTAAATATTTTATCACACTTGCAGATTATATCTTTTCAAAAGAAGTATTAGCATATGAAAGTGCACCTTCCAAATTCCAATTTCCTTCTTGACCGACTTCCCACAGTCCATAGTTAGATGCATCTCTACCTGAAATGTTCTGAGTCTGAACTGATTAATGCTAATTTCCAACAAACTGACCAACTGTGTGTTAATGCAGAACACAGATAATACAAAAAACTTTTTCTCCCAAGCGGTCTCAATATGTAAACTGGATATAAAAAGATCAAGGAATGCTGCTTTTAAGTTTGGATAAATATCTATAAAATAATTGATATAGGTACTTCATGAGCTGCAGAACATTTTTAATGCACTCTAAATATGTTTAAAATCTAAGATATGGCTAAAGTCTTCAGACTGCATAATCAGGCAAAATCAGTTAAAAACAAATTATCGTTGCAATAGCAACAAATGAAATTGAAGCCTGGAAAACAGCCGTTACTTACTTCTGTTGCCACAGACGTTATGACTGTACTGCCTGCACACATGCTGCACAACCCTATGCTACGGCTAGACTTACTAAACCAAATTCAGTTGTACACATGCATCGAATAATCTAGGATTATAAGTTTCTACTATTAAAATGTTTACTTTCATTTTAGTCTCGGGACAAAGAGAGCTTTGTGGCTTTGATTAATCACTGTAGCTATTTTAAGCAAACTGGCAATCATAAGCAGGGTCTAAAATGCACAAACATCCTGCCATTACTGTGGCTGCTCTCAGCACCCAGGTTCTCCAAGATAATAGGCACTTAAACTCTCATGTCTGAATGCAAGTTATGAATATAGTAATTATCAAAGCAGTCATTTCCACAGATCTCAGGTCTCATGAGGTTGGCTGATGTTGATCCAGGGATACTGTTTTCCTTCCTATGTTGCAATAGAGCCTTAGTGCTCTCAGAAGGATGTCCAGAACGTATTTCAACCTGCACATTGGTATTGCCTCAGCTCAGGAATCGCTTTCACCCCCCATAGCTGTCCAACCATGCCTCTCTCCAATAAAAAGAGGCAGACGAGAGCTTGGGGACGTCAGGTCCACAAATACCAAAAGGGCCTCTCAGGTCTCCACTGAGAGGAATGCTCCAGAGCCTTCTGGGCTACCTGTTTTCCAGACTCTCTCTTCCTGCACTGCTCAGAGGGCCCCCCACTACATCACCTGCCAGGTAGAGCTCAAACCCTCCTCTTTTCCTGAAAGTTATCTCTTAGCCCGTTATCCACTTGCCTATTATATCACTTAATTCCCAGAATTAAGCCTTTCGCTCACGTTAGCGCACATGGTTTGAACGCACAACTAGAGCGCTGAAACGCTCAGACGCTTGTGTGCAAATGCAAGAGTTGATGAGAAATTCTGCTTGCACCCATGGCAGAAGGCTCATAGACTGTCAGAGCGTTCTCACTGTGGCAACGCGGACAAACAAATACTGATGAGTGCATAAGAGTCACTGTCAGCACCGTCGTGTTCTTCACGCTTCTTCAGGTAGTTATGCCAAGACACCGTTACTAGCTTGTGTCAATGCAGCTCCTCTCTCAGGAGAGCTTCGGCAACGCGCTCAGCTTTTAGGCACCCATTTTTAAGTGCTGGCCATTACTCTGTTTATATAATCAAATTGTCACCCTATATTCAATGAACAATCCCTACCCTGACAGGCACCAGCTTTGCAGTTTCCTCTGCCTTGCACAGCTAGACTTCCATTTGTAAAGTGTGCCTGCCAATTCCCACCATTTTTCACACGAGGTTTCTGCCAACCTTTTCAGAAAGTGTACTTCAAATTGGAAAAAAATCCTTAAAGAAATATTAGACATTTCAAAATTGCAGAACATGTCTAGAACTTTAGGCATCTAAACATGAACTGCAGATGCAGGAAGAATCAGAATTTAAGCAAAAGTGATTTTCAAAAGTGGCAGAGAAACTTAGTCTCACTGTAAGATTCAAAAAACAATTCTAATTCCCAAATAAAAATGAATTGCCTTTAACATTTTTAGTACAGAACTTTGTTTTACCAAACTTGTTCACAAGGATATGCTAGAGAAACCAAATCTGACTTGAAGTCGTTCCCTGTAAATTCATCAATTCCTTAAATCCCACAAATAGCTGCACATGTTATTATAGCTTTCTCATCCTTTTTCTTTTTAATGTGGACTCCCTACTGACTATCTATATTTATTCTGTTCCTGCTTTGAAATGTGTTATAACCTTGTGGCAGATTCACCAACTCTACTATACATTGTGGTCTTTTTCTAAGAACTAGGATTTTTCAAACTGTACACACAAAACCTCACTGCTCAGCAAGAATTCAGGATTTATGCCCACTATTAAACATCCACCAAGTAAGATACAGTCTACACTGTTGCAGATTTTCAACAGGAAATTAAGATGATGAGAAACAAGTGACAGAAAGAGTGATTTTGAAAGGCACTGATCTTTGATGCAGACTTCCCTCTCCTGTGAGCTGCCGGTCTGCACGGCCCCAGCTTGCCTTCCCCCTGCTACCGCTCCCAGCCTTCTGGCTCTCAGCAAAGCTAAATTCACAATGAACACCACCGTCCACAATTTTATGAAGGGGAAAGTCAACATATACATACACATATCTGGCTGGCCTTAATTTGCTGTACTTTTGTTGCTCTATGGACAAGTGCTTTACATGTCAGAGGTATCCAAATCTTTGTTTTACACAAGCAAATAGGACCTTGATAGACTTTTCAACTGACAGCTACAGAGCACAACACCTAATCAGAGTTGTCCAATCCTCAAAAACAGATAACACAATCAATATCCTCTTGTCCAGAGAAAGGACCCTCAGTCCCGCTTCACTAGGGAAGCCTCTGGGCTGCGCGTTGACAGCACAACCTGCAGACGGCAGCGGGCTTCCTCAGTGCCTCTAAATTCCTCTCCTAGGCAAACATCGAGGCAGCGGAAATAGCTCACAAGAAAAACCAACCGACCACACACAAAGAGACAGTCAGTCGAAGAGTAGCATTTTCTGTCCTAAAAAGCGCTGCTTATCTTTCCCTGCAAAAAGGGCAGGTATGGAGGCTTGCTGACCAGCAGCACTATAAGGGTCTGTAGAACCAGCTTATTCAAAGCAAGAATATCTAAATTACATCATGAAAAGATCTACATGCATCACGTTTCAATACATGGAAAGAAAAGAAAAAAGTAAAAAATGGCACCATGTTGTTTGCTATGAAATAGGCTAACACTAAAAGCACTTCTTCACTGGGGCAAGTTTATTCTGAAGAGTAATTTTGTCGGCAGATTGTAAATTCACAAAACGTGCCACAGATTTTAGCACTAAGGAAAGAGTAGGCCTGGAGGAGTTTTCTAGCTGCCTCCCTTTCTGAAGTGGCTTTTTCACTTTTAGCATGACAGCAGATGCTGATTTAAGTGATTTTGGCTGAGTTGCTACTAATTGGTCTTTTCATGTGCCGTTAATTTATTTGTCTTCTTGTTCATTAAAAGATTTGATTGCAGCAGCATAGAAATTTGTCAATTTTCCCTTATAAAAATACCCATTAAACTTTCCATTAAAAATTCCTTAAATTTTCCACTGAAAGGAGTTAGTCTCACACTACAGTAAATATTTCTGTAAGATAAAGTCAATGTCTTCCTTCTTAGAATGAAGGTTTTTCAACTGCACACACATAACTTATTTCTTTGTTAATAAAAGTAAAGTACACAATGAAGACTGTGCAATGAAACTTCATTAACTGGAAAAAGTCATCAGCAAAAACAGTCTTACAGTCTTTGACACAGAGAACACATCTTTAAAACAGCCAGTTGTGCACACATATCAAAGGCCTCCAGCTGTGACACATACTTTCATCCTCCTCTAGGACCGATCCAGTCTCCATCTCCTGACAGCAAATCAGAAAATGCAGAGCTTTACATTGTTCTTAACAATTAGCTTCCACAAGCTTTTGACAAATCCTTTGAAAATGACAATTTATAGTTGCTCCCTGCTTCAGAGTAATTTTTACCCTCATCCTACTGACCAAGGGCTCTGAGAGATGAACTCCGGCTAATTTTATTGTGACAATTACAGATGCGAATTTGCCAGACTGAAGTTGGGCGGCAGCGCCAGAGGCACGCGCTTCCCATACAGAAGCAGCAACTTCTGACAGAGGAGCTGGCGGAGACAGCGTACTTGGCCACAGCAGTCTTTGTTCAGTGACCTCGTTTCAGTTTCTAAAACAAAGTTTTACTCTTCTTCATCTCTCTAGCCTACAGCATGAAGAACGAGGGAACTGGACTCTGCTCCATCTTGCACGCCGTTAACAGATGTGTTAACTAAGCTTCATTTTGTTTCAGTTACCAATAAACGATGCCTTTGCAGCCGCAAAGAAGGCAATGGAATTAGTTGGTTGTTATGAAGGAAGGAGTACAGGGAGCAGCAAGGATGTCTGGTCTGCAGAACATTAAAGTCTACTCTAAAAAGCCAAAAGCTGCTAACCACTTGTACGTATCTTTCTAGTGTTTGCCTGCATATGCAGCCCTTTATTTTGGAGCACAAAACTTATGTCTGAAGCATTCACTTGCTAGCTCTACATCACTGATTGTTTTGTGATCATTGCAGTCCTCTCTTTTTATTATCAGATCACTTCTTATATGTCTTGCTTATGCCAGTACAATTTATATCAGCGTAAAGGGAGAGAAGAACTTGGTGCAATGAATTAACTACTGATCTGCTGCCCAGTTTCTCATAACACTGTACAATTCCGCCTAGTTACTTATGCGTAAGTTATGCTAACGCTGCACAGGAATGAGAACTATAAAATTAGAACATTTTAGGTGAAAAGCCATGTCAAAAGAGAAGGCCTCAATGAATTCCAGAAGGTACAGATTTGGCACTTTTTGGAAAAAGTGTAACAAATCATCAACACTGAGAAGTACCCAATTGTGGTAGCAGAGGCTGGAACTCCAAAACTTGGACAAAATTCATTTAGGTTGGATCAATGTTTCCTAAGAACTTGGGCAGATCTTGAAATGTTCAGCAGCTCTACTGTTACACTTCTGGCTAAACTTTCAGATTTAGGAAAATAGAGGCCCAACTATAGGCAAGAGAAATTTTAATGTTTCTCATCATGAAGCTGGTATCCATCAGCTTTGGTCTTCTGAAAAATAACAGCATTTAAAACATGTGTGTGCTTATTAGTATTTCTAGAGGAAAAATATTCCTTCTACAAAAGGGATTATGTAACTACCCCAAAGACCAGGACCGCAGAAATTCAAAATCAATGTTAAAGGAAATCCAAACATATTAAGATGAGAGAAAGTCATTTTAGACATCCAACTAAGTCAGTTCAGCCCAAACTTCCTTAAAAATCCTTTACATGCACATACATGCACACAAAATCCTTTTTCTTTCCTTCACTTCTCTGCCACAAGCCTTAACTGTGTATCTTTTCTAAGATATACTTATTCTTCCTTTACACTCTTCTGCTTGTGATATTCTTCCAGTTCAAGCTGTTTACACGATTTATCCTAAAACATCCAAAACACACTAGTAATAAGTACCAAAAAAAAAAAAAAAAAAAAAAAAGAAAGCTTAGCTCTACATTTCTGGTAAGGTAAACCATCTCCCCTATTGCAAGAGACTAAAAACCAACATGAAAATACATAGAACTTAAACGTAAGATTTTACTGATGGAGAAAAAAAAAAAGAAGAGCTATATAACAAGAGAGACACAGAATGGGTTTGTGAAAAAAAATAGAGAAAATTCTGTTAGATTTCTGGTAGCTCTAAGAGTTTAAAGGTAAACAAATGCCTGAAGATTTCTAAGCAACAGCCAATTATTTGGAATGACAAACAAATATAGCAGTTTCACCAGAAAAGAGACAAGTAGGTAGCTGGAGCTTGAGTGCTAAGGATAGCCAAAGCATGCCAATATTGTTGTTACACCTAGATCTTTCTCGAAATTATTTAGGAAGGAACTCTGCCAATGAGACTGAGTTTACCAAAGAGAAAGGAAAAAATAATGACTCTAAATCTGGAGAGAGTCAGTCAGTCATATTTTACTTAAACTCAATAGAGCAATGCAAACGATGCAAATAACTTCTCCTTTATACAGAGAGGATAAGTAAATGAAGTAGATTCCAGTCTTCACATCATTAATAAGACACCATGCTAGAGAAACTCAGAAGTTTTTAAAGTAAGAGGAAGCCATGGTCCATCTGTTTACAGACACATAGAACATTCCAATAGGTCTCGCTATAGGCAATAATGCCAATTACTAATAACACACACTTATACTATGACTTCAACCAGAATGGGACCTCCACCATTCAAAGGAGCTGGCAACTTTTAAACACAACAGAGCACGCTCAAGTCTTTGGAGTGTAAAAAAAATATATATATCCCTAAAACATCTCACATACTCTTATGTGAACAGACACGCATACAACCCACAACCAAACACACACACACCCCATGTGTGGCAAGAGCAAAGGGAAGGGAAGGTGGTGGTCTGAGAAGCGGAAAAGTTTCTTCCCAACTTCCAAGTGGTGAGCTGTTAATCCAGCATTAACATGATTTATATTTGTTCATGTATAACAGCACACAACTTTAATCCCCCAAGGCAGATACTTGCATCTCGTTCTCTAGAATCTCTCTCAAAAAATAACTTCCTTATCCTCTTCCCCTCCCACAGAAAGATGTATCTGATCAAAATATAAAACACAGTGCTATGTGGGCAACAGAACTAGCGAGACCTGGGGGATGAATTAGCTGCCTACAAGCAAACATCTCCTGCCTTTCTACACAGCACCAAATACTGGAGGTCCTGGCCGATGAAGGCTAGCAGAAAATACATAAAATCTGAGACAAATCCATGCCCTTCCAGGGAGCAAGCTGACGATCAGATACTGCATGCCCAGGTGACTGCACGTATGATGCTACAGGTCCATAAGTGGGCAGCTAAATAACTCCTTGGTTTCCCAGGGTTATATTTTGTGACTATCTGAACCCCAGGTCCTATAGCGGGTACTTTGAAAGGGACTTCTCCTCTGCTTTTTACCTCAATTGCAGTACTTAGTGAAGCTTTCTACTTCATCTATTCTTACCTGACTAGCAGCACTAAACTTGGAGAAGCTGAGAAATCTCTTTTTTTTCCACTTTAACCTCTTTGTTGAATTCAGCTGAAATCAGATAGAAGGTTCAAAAGACAGATAAAAATAGCCTGGTCATGTAAGTGTCATTTCCTTGGGAAAGCAAGTTGAAACCTCTGTTTAGGAATACCTAGATCCATGTTTCAGGCTTTGGCCCAAGATTTAACACATCTATTATGAACGAGCATGCAATGTATTTTGGAGTGTTTTGAATTAGAGTCTCTATAAAATAAACTGCTAAAAATACATCGAGATTGCCGGTAAATTCCAGCCCTTTCTCACCTGCATTAATGCTAGCACAATGAAAATCAGTCACCCAAGCACGGCGTCTTTAAAGTTAAATTTGACTGTAATAAAAAAGTATTTTTAAGTGCATTAAGTAGGTCACAGTCAGATCACTCTTAACATAAAGCATCTGCCATGAGTAATGGTTTCTCTGCTAAGGTTTAAAACTTGCAGACAGGAAGAATTGTGTTTTGCCATTTTCCACATCATCAACTGCAACCATCCAAAGAATCAACCAGTAATTATTCTTTACTGTGTTTTCCATTTGTCCCAGTTTCATGGGTTTCTTCAGTAATTCCCAGGTCACATCCTACTGTCCTCTGCTTTTTGCACTGCACTTTTTTTGAGGTAGGCAAATTACCTGTCCTGTAAAATTCATTTTTGGCAGTGTAGTACTTCTTTTGGTCAGACTAATGTTAATTTTGCCAACACTCATACCAGAGAAATTTGTAAGATGCAAAGATAGTAGTTTATTACTTATGAAAAGTAGGCAATTTTTTGAAGATAAAACATGAGGAGTTCTTTCTAAAGTTCTTTTTTTACACAGTATTCTGTTTTCTCCTTACGAAAAAAAAATATCATTGTTCACATTGCCACAAAGATCTGCTGCTAATTGCAAACATATGTACTGTCATCTCACCAGAGTATTTTAAAAAGCAAACCAACCACAACAACAGGACTGGATTCCTATTCCATGACCCTCACACTAAAGAGCTACACCAAAAGGTCTTCTCAGCAGCCTATGTGTATACTTTTTTTTTTTTAATGCAAATAAGTTGAAACTTCTACTGTTGTTAAGTGGAGAAGGAAAGGAGAGTGAGTTACCTAGAATATAAGATAGGTGTTAGTTCACAAGTTGAGGGAAAATTTTTGGTGAACTAGTATTCTAAAATGCATCCAGTGCAGTCAAGGCTTAAACAGCTTCTTTCTCCTACACTGTCATACAGCAAACTGTGACTGACTGGCAGATTTAAGAAACTCAGAAATATTTTTAAAGCGGCCTTTGAAGATGGATGCATATTCACAAATGGAATGTTGTAACTTTGCTTCCTTCAGCACCACCTAGTCTTTTCCTCCTTTTATTTCAAGTTTTTTTTCTTCTCTTTGACTGTAAGTAGATAGAAAAAAATTCTGGGACAAATGAAAAGGAGCTTTTACTACTTCTCAGCTATCAACTGATTTCTCATATCTATCTGCCTCACATGGGCACTCTCCCTTCCACTTTCAAACCTTAATATTCACAGTAGCTCAATCACAATTTCCCAGAGAAGCCAAGACACGGGCTACCATTAGCTTCAGGCATGCTTTTTGACTGTCCCTACCATCACATGGAAGGAACAAGTGATGTTCTACTCTAACTGGACACCTAACCAAGACTCAGTTTCCACCAATTTCTACCTTATGTCATTGCAAAACTGGCATACAGACAATAAACATGCTTTCTTTCCAGTAGCTTACCTCTAGCAGCAAGTTTCATAGAATGGTCTTAAGCAGGGCAAAAATAATTTCAAATAATAGATACATTCCAAAAATATACATAAAACAGACATGAAAAAGCAGTGCTCAGAATGACTGGGTAAAAATACATCTGTTAAAGAGAATGAACACAAAAAAATATAGTTTGATAATCTTCAATCCTTTAGGCATTACTGTTACATAAACAATATTATGGCCTTCCCCCCCCCCCCTTTTTTTTTTGTCTTTCAGTCTTTTTCCCTTTCAAAGTAAAATAAGTGAAGCTTAAATAAGCAAGCACAATAAATATGCTTTTCAAACATCATTTGTCTTGTAATAACATTCTAGAAATTTAATAATATAATTATTATTATTATATAATTAATATATTTCAATTTACCAACAGGTGTGAGGACTTCTTTAATTTCAGTGTTCATGATCGGAAGTTACCTCCTATGCTGCAACGTATGTAACAGCTAAAGCAAAATTTGTTATCCATAACAGAAGATCTAATAGTCATTGAACCAAAAACCTGAGTCAATTATAAGAAAAAAAGAAATAAGAAAAATATTCAAATACCATTTACAAATGATTCCCTGAAAATCTTTCCTATCCCAAATATTTCCACTAAGGTAACATTAAATATGTTTCCTGGGCTTCAGAAAGTACTATAATTATTCCTTGAATAATTAGGTTCCTAAGCGTCTGCAGGATTTAAGCTTAAAATATACCCTAAATATGCCATGATGCCTTCCAACTTCAAACTGAAGATGGGACAAAGTATCCTAAAGAGCGTACAATCTGAAGTCAGGAAGAAAATTGCCTGCTCAGAGAAAGTACTACTAAAATAAGATAGAGGTCAACCATATGTATATATGTAAATATACATATATACACACACACAGATGAGCAGTTTGTCCAAGCAGCTAAACAACAACCAAACCAAACCAAACCCCACCACCCAAAACCCTGCCCATCTTAATGCAGCACAGTCCATGGCAGTTAGAAACTGTTCAGCACTTGTAGGGAGTCAGATTATGTATTTAAATACTTATATCTGACAATAGCAATAAGAAACCTCTTTAAAGACCTTCTACAAAGTTTGCTTTTATTTGCAAACATTAAGAAGCCTGTTTGGATATTCAGTCCATCCATAAGTTACAGATTTGCACAGATGTCACATTTACAGGGAAGAGAGACGTAGCACAGAACAATCTGTTCTCTGCTACAAAAAACACTAAATCAAGACAGATTCAGCAGCCACAGAATTTCAGGGCCCAGGGAGGAGAAAATCTGAACCAGTGAAGGAACAAGCTGGATAAAAGAAAAGCAGAAAAGCTATTAAAAGGGCCCGAGGGAACGGACTCCTTCAAGGAAAAGGAGGGCTGTCAGGGAGAAGATGGACACAAAAGCACAAAGAAGCACTCTGGACACTCTGGTATGATTACTGGATATGGTTATTCCCAAAATGGGAACCATGGTGTTTACCACTGCTATTGTTAACTGTTTAGCATTACCTGGTTTGCAGTCCTTTAATGAAAGGCAATTATACAGTTGATAACACTTCACATTATATTCATCATCTAAATGAAGGATTAAAATACAGCCATCTCCTACAAAGTGACTGAAGCTGTATGTGATTGTCACCCTGTTGTGTCTCAAGAGCTTCTCGATGTATAAGCAGAATGATTTTACTGTCACCAAAGCTGAGCTTTTCACTTAGCACTGTTACCTTTAATAAAGAAACACCAGACCAAATTCTGCCCTTCTCCAATAACTGTGCAAATAGCATTATAATCGACCAAATCTGAAGACACTGCCATCACAGCTATCATCAGGAACACAATGTGGCCAGAACACTGTGTTATGGGCTGATGAGATGGAAACAATCCAGCTCAACTCGCAGAGCCAGAATGAGGAAAACTTGGCTGCTGAGTAAGTCTCTGTATTTTGTTCTTAATAAGAAGAAGAAAAAAACCAAAATCCAATATTCAGTAAGAGACAGTGCAAATGCATTTCTACAAATACATTCTGATTATCATTGTTTTTTGTGATAACACACACATCTGAATTAGGATGTCAAATAATTTTTTTTTTTTAAAAAGCATATTCACAGATCATATTTTCCATTTCTGCAAGCACCTTCTTCCTGAAGAGCTAAAGTGTTTTTATGAAGAACAATTTATTGACCCTCAGAATATTCTTCCTATGTAGGAATGAATCATCCTAACACCCTGGCTCTCTCAAATCCAAAATTTGTTTTTCCTGGCACTGTTCCTTCTAAGATAAGAAAATAAAAAAATTTTTACAACCCTTTATTTTACCCAACAAATTACCTTCTATCTTCTATCTCTTTTCTCTAGCCCAAAGGAGAATACACTATATAAAACAATTAAAAAAAAAATCAAAGAAGCCTGATCTGAGCTTTTCTTTATATTCTCCATAGGTGATGATTTTTTTTGACAAAAAGCAGTTTACCAGCTACATTTTCCTCATAATACTTCAATAAAAAAACCAACCAAACATAAATTCTGTAAACTTCTGCCTTGACACTACCTACACACAATCTTCCCTACAGCAACACCAAAACTTAGCTAACTGCAACTCCTGCTTAAGTTAAACAAACATCCCAATAATTTGCTTTACATGTTCTGCATGATACTTGAGCAAATAAACACTTTTTAGAACATGACAAGCCTTAAAAACTAGGCTGCATTCCCCCCCCCACATCAACAGAAAATACCCCAGGGAGGATGTAATTGGTTTAACCAAAGCAGAAAAAAGTTTTGTGTAATCCTAACTACCCAAAAAATATAATTGTATGACATACACATTCAAACTAAAAAAGGTTAGAGAAGACATTCTACATTTTCAGGTTAGTAAGTGCCTAAAGGTTGCTGTCAAGGCTACAAAAGGGCTCTAAGCGGTATATTTCAACATATACCAGCATCCAACAGATTTGACGTCTTCCTACAAGACGTCTAAAGTTCTTCATTCTGGAGCTCTACTGACAAACCAGGTTCTGTGCATATTGCTGTCACGAACAGTCTATAATATAGATTTTTAAAAAAATTTTCTACTTATGAACAACCTGCAACTTTGAAATTTCTGTTTCCTTACCCAGTCCCAACTCCATCCCCCATCCGCCATTCCCCTGCACAGAGCCCTGTTTTCAACAGGAGCCCCGCTTTGTTCTGGAAAATCAGACTGTGGTGCAGGAAATTCCTTGTGGGACATGTGGATTTTCAGTGTTCTGCTTGTAGAAACTTAAGACTCAAACCACTTCTGTACAAACTGAAATTTCAGGCATGGAAACTAGTACTTTCTTGGTTCTTTCTTACCTCGTTCTCTTCCGATGTGTACTGTATCTTGAGAGTGTCCATGGCCCTGATCATAGCTTGCATGGCAGTAAATATATTCTGGTAAACCAGTTTTGTGAAGCCTTTCCTGTCTTCTTCTGTGTAACCTGATCCATGAATAATCCTCATTTGTTTGATGAAAGTACTCTTTCCACTTTCTCCGGTGCCTGCACATGGGAGAAAAAAAAGAGAGGAGAAAGAGTGTAATATTTGTAAATCCTGGTGGTTGAGAAGTTATGTGAGTTTACATCTCTACAGTAATAAAGTAAACGTTTTTTTCTGTAGAGTATGCAATGAAGCATACCTTGTCTGACCAAGCATAAAAATCATCAATAACTGTATCACTTCAGCATCATTTCTGAGTCTTCTATTTTCCATAATCTATACTGTTTTAAACAAAATATTTGTATTTCTGGGTTTGGGGATTTTTGGTAAGTGATACATAAAAATAGCTTAACATAATACATCCTATCATGTCTGATCTAAGCATCCCGTAAGCAGAAGTTACATAAAAAATTTTTTGTAAGGATGAAATTCTTCAGTGTTGAAAGTCTGCACAAAGTTTATGCACCATTTACATCTTCATAATAAAGCCTGCATTTATCCTGAGCTTAGGGAAGAATTCTATCCTTAGGCTACATAGCTTGGTTTCACATTTCTAATGAGTTTTATATCAAAGTACCGACTGAAAACGTGCTAACTGAAATTACGAAAAATGCATTCATTTATGTCAGCTACTCTTTGAAAATTAACGCTATAAAAACAAAAAATAACAGATTTTATAGTTATGTATGAACTTACATCAATCAAGTAATATTCTGCATGTACACATTGCTTTAAGTCTAGTTATAGGTTATGATAATGTATTTCCTAGCATTATTCAGGATTCAAGCCTGTTTCTCTGTTCTTTCCTATTAATATTACAACAGAAGAATGTCTGTACTGACTGATATTAAGGGTCAAACCAGCCCAATGTCATCTTCAATCAAGTTTGTAAATGGAGGCCAAGAGAAGAGTGAAAACAGGGCCAAAATATGAGATACTTCCCCACAAAACCCTCCCAGTATCCTTTGCAGTGTAGGGCTTGCTTTGCGGGATTGTCACCTATTTGGTAACCCCACTGGATCACTCAAGAACTCGACAAGCCTCCCCTTAAAGGCATGGTTTTGCACCCACAAGGTGCGTCAGCAGGGAGCTCCAGAGCTCTATCCCCCACTGCACAAAGACCTCTCTCCTTTCATCTGTTCTGAGATGGATCCTCCTACCTTCATTTCTGCGTATTGTATTCAACAAATCCCCTCATCTGCCTTCTCCACACACGTAGATCTCTATCACAGTCACCTTCAGCTGTAGCTTTTCCAGGTTTAAAAGCCCTAACCTGCCTGGTTGAGTTCTCATGGGGAAAATACACC
This sequence comes from Dromaius novaehollandiae, assembly GCF_036370855.1. NCBI lineage: Eukaryota > Metazoa > Chordata > Aves > Casuariiformes > Dromaiidae > Dromaius > Dromaius novaehollandiae. Next base: position 27,204,805 of record NC_088132.1, read on the forward strand.
ATACCTTGATCACCCCTCTTACCCTTGCTAAAGCTATCTCAGTTCTGTTGCACCTCTGAGATACAGTGAGAAGACAAAAACTTCAAACGCTATCAAGAGCATGGCCTAAAATACGAATTTTGGAGTTGGCATCATAATGCTTTCTGTACTGGGAGTGAAACAAAGAGCATGCAACGCTATCTAGTTCTCCATCTGCATCACTTTAGATCAATCTACAATTAGCTTTATCTGCCATTTCCCTGCCCGTTCTCATGATAGCCTTCTGCAATTTTTCAGTCATCCTTACAAACGTAACACTGTATCAGCAGAAAAATTTGTTGTGTGACTGCCCAACCTCTTTCCCAGCTTTTCTATCATCTCCTGCAACTTTTCTGTTATTCAGCCTCAGAGCTACGCAACCAAACAAACCCAGTCCTATCCCTTAGAGCTTATATAAAAAGAGAGTCACAGACCACACTTTCTTGTTCTTTCCCAAGTAAAGGGTGGCACAAGGGCAAAAATACTTATATTTTTTTCTTAAAGCCCTCACTGTAATCCTTAGGAAGATGAGAAATTAAATGCATTTTGACTGATTAAAAGGATTGCCTTCACCCCTCTACTAAAACTTATTTGCTAGTAAGACGGTATGCCCATTAACAATCTTCCAGTAATTTACAGTTATTGCCACTAGATGTCAGAAAATGCATCAACAGCACAGTGAGGACAGTGATCTTTCCTTCAGCAATAACAGAAAAAGTCAGTCCTCACCTCATCATACTGTATCTCGAAAATACAGTCGGTCCCTACTTCTCCATACTGTATCTCAGTACCATAGTAGGCCATCGTATATCATTACTGAAAGATCATGCAACTACAGTGCTCCAAGCATAAACACTGATAACAAGAAAAAAACGAATCATCTGGTAAAGTGTAATATGTTATCATGTGTTATTTGTATATCATAGCCATTTTTCTGAAACACTTACAACTGTCATCAGTTCTTATTCTACTCCCTACCATAAAGGTCCAATGACCTTTCCTGTTTTGCATCCCCTCTTGAGGACTTTCCTTCAAAGTCGTAGCCGTTTTTCATTCCAGCCAATATTCTTCAACAACCCTTCTCTAGGACATTGCTAGCCCAGCTGTACTCTCCAGGCAACTGGACCTACAGCGCTCATGAGCTCAAAAGCGAAGCAACTTTTTAATCAAGCAATAAGAAATACTTTTAGTACTGATATCTGCAAAAAGAAGATTAGTGTAGCTGTTCTTTCAACAACTGTTTTGGATTTTTTCTTTTTCAGTTTTGGCATTGTATTGGTTTACTTGAGAGAGATGGAACAGAGAGATATGTTGGAATACATGGAAAACACAAGTTCCTGAAGGAATTTGTTTTAGTAAAACACTGATGTTGTATTACATATCACAGCCCTCAGATAGGCAGTCCTGGCATGCCAGCTTTAAAGAAATCAACATAAATACAATTCAAATATAATTCAGTTTAAATAAAAAAGCATGCACACAAAGAAAACAAAAACCAGACTTTTCCACTGCCAGCAGAACCCTTATTTTTGAGGGGAAAACACGCTGATTAATCCATGTTGAACTGTTGGCCTAACTTTTATACAACTCAGAATAAACAGTCCTATCACATTACAGCAGTGCCCTCTACTAATGTTTGAGTTGAAGAAAAATCACTGTGAAACTGTTAACTTTACTTTCAGGGATACATAACCACATACCAAAATTAGGCATAAACCTAAAGCAAAGGCAGTTTTGTTTTCTTTTAAGGAAAGAGAGCAAGACATTTCATCACAGAAGAAAAAGGTAGGAAAAAGTAAAGAGAGCATAAAATATAGAAGGAAAAGTCTATAGATTGCAGAGACACGGAAGAAGTCAGACATAGCACTGTATATCCACTTTTAATTTTTAAACAAAGATGCTTTGTTCCAAGAACCACACAAAGCAAAGGTAGCCTGGCAGAGATGGGGCTAGGCTTGAGGAGATCATCTGTAATCAAAGCTACAATTCTTCCCTATATGCATCAGGGTTTGGGGGGTTTTTTGGTTTTGTTGTTGTTTTTGAGGAAATTAAGGTTAGCGGGTTTTATTGCCTTACTTGATCTAATTTATATCAACCTACAGCAAAGGCAAATTGCCTATTCAAGTGAGTTAAATACATGGCTACTAAACAGAACCACCCTGTTTTACCCTTCGACCTTTCCTAACGCTGAAAACACGGTTGATTTAAATGCTTTGTGCTCCCTACCCTGACCTTAAGCAGGGCGCACAGTCTTCCTTCTGTGTTTCTCCTTGCAGCAGCTCCCCATGTGCCTCGCCACGTCTCTTGTCACAGGCGCAGAATACAGGCTCTCTGTGCAAAGCCAACAATACTCGCTCTTTGTTTCTCCATTCCCATAAGCTGTCTAACAAATCTTCAGGGTTCATTAGCTTAAAATGAAACAAGGCTATCAAAGCACATCTTGACAGAGCATCATTTCAAAGCATGTTAAAAAGTGGCAGGGCTTTCAAAAAAAAGAGTTTGAATGTGAAGTAGTCGTGCCAACATGCATACTTGTGAGATATTAAGCTAAAGATAAACTGCATTTCAGGATGGAATTGCATACATAATCAGATTTGGATTGGATATCTTTTTAATTAAAATAGTTGGAACTACACATTGGGATTTTAGTATTAGGACTTAAGATGGTGAGGCTTAAGAAAATGGAGTACACTTTACTTTTCCTGTGAGGAATAATAAAAATAGCAATAGGGTAATAAAAAGCAGGTAATCTGGAAAGTAATACAATAGAACAATAAAATATTGACATACTATATACTTTCGAGGTATATAATCACATTTGAATGCCTGTCATTAGCAAAGCATTAGAGAATGGAGGGCATTCAAGTGTGATTATAAACCTCCGAGGTATAGGAATTACCTCATTATGAGCAAGTTTAAAAGGGCTATTTTGGTGAAAAAAATCAGGCAGAGTGCATTTCTACTCCTCAGTGACATTTGTGGTAAGCACTTGTCTAGAAAATATTTAGCACATTTATATTCAGGAAATGATCTGTTGAATCATTACTGCCAAAACATGAAGTACATGTTCTACTGACTTGGTCAAGAGGTAGAACCTTTTCAAAAGGTGAGATGTAAATACACAGGCTAAGCGTAACATATTTATCCTTCTCCAGTCACATCAAGCCTTCATTTTTTTCTCTGCTTTCCACTGCTGACTGCTACATAGGTAAGTTGTTACCCACCTAAATCCGCTTTCTCAGTCAAAAGAAATATTAGAATTTAGTCGATCAATTCAAGAAATACAGCGTTACCTTTGTTGCTTTTAGCCATTGTCTCTTTCATCCTTGCCTCCTCCTTTGCCTGTCATCTTCATTGGCCAAGTCTAATGCCTCAACTCTTTAAGGAAGAAATGACAACTTACAAAAAATAAAAAATAAAATTGCTCCCTTATTCTCCCCTAAGAACTTTGTCTCTGCAAGTTAGTCATGCCAATGAACAGATTGAATGCAGCCATACCAAAACTAGGAGGCTGTAATTGGTAAGGAGAGAACAAAGCTACCCAGTTTTGCGAACACTGCCACCACCATTAAGGATGGCTCAACGACAACTTTGGCAGAGGTGGTAAAGCCTCCTGGAAACCCTGGGTCCATACTTGAGCAGCTGAACGGCACTGAGATCTGGGTTGCTCTATCACCTCCACTACTAGTTCCTCAAGTTGCAATGATACCAACAAGGACAGTATGCACGGGCCTTATGCATTCACATCCACTTCCGATACATTAATAGACATAGGCTAGTTAATAGATCAACGTTTCCTCTGCTGGTGCATGGCAGGGGGTTTCATCACTCCTGTTTGGGCAGCCTCACTAAGACGCAGCTGAGCCTCGGTCAGCGTTTGTGGTGCTGACAAAGGCTGAATTGCCGGACATTGGCACAAGCAAGCCTCCTGCTCCTAGCCAGAGCAAGAGAAATACATGTTCCCTCCCCAGTTGTCAAGCATGATAAATGGGATGAAGTCACCAACACGCCACAGGTAAAACAAATAGCTGCCTGCAACGCCCAAAGAAATTTGGGCATGCTACAGGAAAAAATGAACAAATAAAAATAAAAAGCAAGCACAGTTATCAGACATCTTAAAATCAGTGCTATGGTCTAATCCTACCTTTTCTCTTGCATACTTGAATATAATAGACCCAAATGCTGGTGCTGCATCAGTGCTTGTTACCAGTCACAAGCATAGTTTCACATCGTAAGGTCTCTTAGTCAGGAGTAAGGGACAGGGTCATAAAGATAACATTTGACGGCGTCCTCACATCTGCATCTAGTACTAAACCTCTTCCCCAGGTATCAGAGCTGTCACCAGAGAAGGCTCACTGACAGAATCAAATTTCTAGCTATAGTTGAGACTTCTCAGCTCTGGAGCCAGTACCACTTTGAAGCCTGTAGGAGCACGTACATGCTGTGCCAAGTTTCTGACTCTTTTTACAAAGAAATAAGTGACATTAACAAAAATAGCTATTTCATGGAAAAAAACAATCATGAGAATAACTATACCGGCATTTAGTAATTAAATTAAGAGCTTTGCTGCCTGCATGAAAAACTAAACTGTATTTAAAACAGGGTCTGCAGTATTTTGCAAGACAGCTCTCGAGAGCTGCTCAGCCAACAGAAGGGAACATCTTTCTGCAACCGTTGGATTTACGGTTTGATACAGAGAACCAAATGGTGCTGGTGTACAAATGAGGACATAACAAAAATGGCTTTCAAGTAAATAATCCTGACTCACAGCAAATTTTAAAGGCTAGAGCAACAGCAGCTTATGTTTGAAAATAAAAGAGGCAGAAAAAAATATAAGGAACAAAGCTCTGCTTATTTCAAGGCTGGGACTTGAAGCAGCAGAAAGCAAATTCTTTTTGGATTTATGATCAAAGAAAAATCTTTAGAGTCACTTGGTAATCTTGGAGGATTATTCTGCCTATTCTGTTACCTTGTTTCATAGAGCTACCACATTAAATGGTGAAATTAGCTTCACAATATAATGCACATAGTTACATGAAAACAAAACCACAACCGTTCCCGCTACTAAAAGGCAGACACAAGACAGTGTTTTTAACGACCTGGGAAAAAGCCAAAGCACATTTCATCTCTAAGACTCATACATAGTTAGCTATCGTTTTCCAAAAGAAATGTAACCCAAAAGTGAAGCGTTTTTTTCACTTCTTTTGTTCAATCACCTATTTGCATTCCACAGACCTTTGCCAAGCAGTATTTTAAGTGTTGTGTGCCTTTTTTGTTAACAATCCAAACAAATAATTAAGAAATAAATACATAAAAATATAAAGATATAAATTTGGAAAGAAAAAGCAAATCAGCAGCTCTTTCAGCTACTCCATTCATTTTCTGTAGGATTCAAAAGCAACTTCCAAATCTGTTACCAGGGAAACAGCTCTCATTCATTCTACAATCCCACATATTAAAAGCACATTTTGGTGACTTTCCTCCTGCTGATGACATGGAACATGATTAAGAAGAAGAGAGTTTTGCAATTTCCCAAGTTAAATTAGCACAGGGAGAAGCTCAAAACACATTCAATAATCACCATCAAAAGCTTGTACAGAAAAAAAAGATAGTTTTTTTTAAATTTATCTATGAGCTTATATGCATTTCATTGAATTCCTGCTCCTTCACTGGCCATCACCAATTTGATATCTACACAATTACATTATTTCAATGTTTTCTCTGCTACCAAGCATAAATCATGGAAGTGGCAATTTATCTGCAAACGAACCACAGCACCAAAAAAACCCCAAACCCTGAAATATATAAATAATATTTTGGAGAGGAACAATTAAATAAAGAACTCTACAACAGAAATTCCATAGGTCATTCTGGTCTTCTGTACTATAAAAGTGCAGGTTCAAAGCAGACTTGATTCCATCACATTAACTCATTCCAAACACCTTCAAAAAAAGCACATGGGCAAATTTAGTATCTAGAATCAAATGTTACATACTCTGGTTGCAATTCTCTGAGTTTTCACCAATGGAATATAGGGCTTTGTAAAATGATTCATAAGCTTAACATGCAAAGGTATTACAATGCAATGTAGCATGAAGCTGAGAGTAGAGAACAATATCAATGCTAAAAATATTATTTTTGTTAACTTTATGTAATAAACAGAAACAGAGATCACTGGGGACAATACGTAATTATCGACATGAGGGTGTTTGCATCCAGCAGCAAAGAGAAGTGGCTGGGTTCTAACAAAAGAAAAATAAAATGGTCTCTGAAATTTGTGCACTAATCCACACTGCTGTCACAAACTGCAAGACACAGCGCTTTCACACTATATAGCGATTCACAAAGAAAAAGATTTCCTATATTGCATGTGTGTTTGCATGTGTACGTGTGGGTACATATACTGTAAAACTGACAGTTATCACCTGGGCAGGTTTGAAATGGGAAACTGAAGAACTTATCAGGAAAAACTTGTCATTCAGAACACGATTAAGACATTAGCTCAGTTTCTCAGAATTATATTCATGAAATGCAAATGTATTTTGATTGTGTTGAAAAACCGCATTTAGTCATGTTTCCTTGGATAATATTTTCATATCAGTAAGATTGTTCATGTTAAGCATTTCCTATAACAAATCAAACTAAGGTATACATTTACATAAGGAGATGCTGCACAAAGCATACAACTCATTTACACAGAATTAAAGATACTAGTTTAAGAAAACCTCTGTTAATGATAGAGAACTGAAAGCAAGCTCTAGAAGACTTCTGCAACTGTGAAAAAGAAAAGTTGAATCTCCAACAAATAGAAGGCTGAGTCTGAAACTGTAATAGCTGACAGTTTTCAATGTGACAAATGTGTACAGCTTCTTATCCTATAAGGACATAATTGAAAAACTTTCAGCTCAGTTTTTTCTCCTGCATCAATGTCACTCAGTGGTATTAATCCTCTGAAGAATGCCATTATACCAAAAGCTGCCAGTGCACAACTCACTCTAGTCCTAATGGATTTGTAGAGTAATGAAAATTCCTCAGTACTCTCCGCAGCTCAGCTCTTCGCCCTCCTAAGAAAGATGGAAGCACCTGGCCCTTACTCCTCCTTCCAAACTTGACTCCACTGTGATCCAAATTCACTGGCTTAGCTGGTTCTCAGGTTTTAAACCATAACTATTACCTCACTCAGGAGCGATACCTTCATTTTAATAATCAATGTTGACGAGAGGTTACTGCTTTAGAGAAGTCACACAATAGTCTCACGTTATTCATAATTCACTTCCAGGGACTGTATCTTTCCTGAAGAACACAGGCCACTCACTTTGAACTCCAGCTGTCTACTTCAGGCCATCTCACTAGACGCACAAGCCACATCCATTAGCTGACACATCCTAAACCAGCTTTTGGCAGCTTTGGTTATGGACCAGAAGTCCCTGGTAAACTCCCTCTGCACCAAAAAAGCACCACAGCTGAAGCAGCGTTTGCCACCTAAACAGCCGTGGCAGTAACCCTGCCTTGTTGCTTACTGTAAGACAGCTGGGAAAGGCAATGATTGATTATCTGCCCCTCCAAATCCTTCCCTGCATCTAAGAAATCATGCACATGTCCTCTTTTAGATCACCAACTGACTTTAAGAGCTTACTGTTTTAATTCAAGCGCCTTTTCCAGATTAATCCATAAAGCAGTGAAAGCTGCTGCTAGCGAACAGTGAAATGTCAGTATTAGACAGCATCGACAACAGGCTGCGGCCTTGCTCAATGCTGTAGATTAGAAAGTCAGCTCTATATGCACACATTTATACAGACAAGCCTCTTCCATCAGCAGTAGTTGTTTCAGACAGCAGTCGTATGTTCCAACCACTGATTTTAAACTGGCTGCAACATACGTACAAACCGAAGACAGACTTTCCATAACATTTCCTCAATTCTCATTGCCAAGTACTTCACTGCTTTGGCTACAATTCCACTGCATATTGCAGGTGGCTGACTTCAGTACATTCGTACTGTAAGGTGGTTTCTGCTGGGATACACTCATTTACAAGTAACACATGCCTGCAAAATCCAGAAAGGTGTATTCAGGAGCCCTGGGACACTACAGAAAGATACCAGATTTGTTATCACCTCTTTAAAAACATACCTACTCGGTGATCAAATTAAGAATTGCATTAGAATTCCCAGTAAATGCTTTTCTGGAAGGCAGTACACACACACATTTGTTTTAAGCTACGATGGGCCACAAAACATGCCCAGGCATGGAGGTGTTCTTGTGTAACAGACCCCGGGACCTGCGTGTCCCTTCACAGCAAATTCACTCCGTAAAAGGCCACATCCTGCCTTTGACATACATGGCTGGCTCCTACTCACTTCAAAGGGAACTCAGTCTCACCAGTGATGGACAGGATATACACTTCAGTGTTTGTGAATATTTTAAGAAAGCGGAAGTCTGAAAATTATTCTTTGACCGAGAAACACCAGGCTAAACAGGAGGTATGGCAATATGAGAATTCATCTAGCCCTCCCCTCAGACTTTCTTATTCCTGCAGATACTGTCAAATCGAATGGTAAGAAACAAGTTTCCACCTCAAGCACACTATACCTTTGCTGACTACAATGTATCACGAAGAGATGCAAAATGGGGCAAACAATTATTAAAAAAAAAATTAGATAATACCTACACGTGAGTGTTATGTAATTTTCCGTCATTAAAGACTAGCATTGAAGGAGAAGGCTCAGTTACGCTGTATAAAATAGCTAAGAGTGCTGTTGATTAATTTCTTGTCATTCAAAAAGATTGGAATGGCCAAACTCAAAAGGCCTTTGGTTCCCATGGCAAAGTCTCCATGGCAGAGAGCTGGGTACAAGTGGGACACAGGAATCTAAGAGACACCAACAAAAACCTCTCTTTTGATGCTAAGAAAAGCAGCTTTCTTTTATCACTACATCTAAAATGAAAACAAGAAGTCAAGCAAACTACTGCTAGCAAGGATCTGCCATGCAATGATGTGATTTGAAGGAAAAAGATTTGTTCCTCCAAATGTAAAGAGAAAAAGAAAGTAAAATAACACACTGAGCAACTGATATAGGGCTGTCCCTGAGCTCACTTTCTCCCATGCCCCCCCCCGCAGTCTCTCAGACTCCCTTTCTCTTCATCCAGCCCCTATTCCTCTCCAGCCCTACCTATTTCGCATACTTTGTCTTCCTGACCTCCATCTAATCTGCTTGCCATCCCTTCTCCTTTCTTCTTCAGTTTAGCTAGTATTTTTGGAAACAAGACTTCACAAAAATCCAAGCAGGCAACAAATAAATAAATAGTAAGGCCTTAACAGATATTTCCATATTACATTCTTTTCTTCATACTCTTCATCTGTCTTCCTTATTGAGACTACATTTTTTGTATCAGTAGGTTTCTGACTCCATTTTTGTGCAATCCTTCAGGCAATAACATATTACAAATTAATACTAAACCCCAGAGACAGACTGTAGTATAAAAAAGACACCAAATAAAATTGCTATAATTACAACAAACACACTTAGAACTATGCCACGTTGCATGTTATGTAGGCCAGCTCCTTCACCCCATCAAAATCACAACATATGTGAACATCTGACAGGACATCTTTGCTGTGGCTTTATTTTATAACAGGTCCGATACACAGCAGATCATTTTCCACGATCAATTCTAATGTTGCTCTTTAACCCACAGCATCAAACAAAAATTACAGTCTCATCAGCTCATTTCCGAAGAAAATGACACTGATACACCAGTGGTCCTGATACATCTCTCTGCAGTCCCAAAATCCTGCTTCAACAGTGTTCAGTGAAATAAATGCAAAGAGACAGCTTCCTTTCCTATAATTTTCCAAGCAATCATCACCTGAGCTCTTTATAGCCTATTACATTTTACTTGGTTACTAAGAAAACAAATACTCTGTGTTCCGGTATTCCTGCAGATCATTAAAAACTGCAAACTAAAAGTTTTGGCACATACTTGAGACCAGACACCAGCTTTCCAACCTCAGCACTCACTCTCAAGCTGATCACTCTTTGAATCCCTTCCTCCACGCTGGGGATTCGGGACACTTGTTGCAAAGCCCACATGTTCTCCTTCTCCACAACCAAGGACGTTGCAGCAACATCTCACGTAAGGGCAGAAGATCTGTGAGAAGGAAACTGCCAATGTGCAAAGACACACTGCAGAAGAATCACTATAAAAATCTTTTAAAACGCACTAAATCTTTATGTAGGATGCTAGCATTCTGAAGTAAAGTAGCCTTGGTTCAGTTTAGCCTAATCCTCTAAAATTAATCCTCCTGCCCTCACTGAGGCACTAGAAGAGTTCCACTGTAACAAGTGATTCTCAAACCTTCAAACCTTGCTCTTGGGGTTTGCTCATCAAGGGTGACCTAAAGAAAAGCACAGCCATCTGGCTTGGGGCCACCCATTTCAGCTCTTTTTGGCACCAAGTAATCTCTGTGCTGTAGTGGCTGAACAGCCTGAGGCATTTGTGCATACCAGGTTCATAGATACAGTCTAGAAAAAGGAATGAGCCTTTCTTTTCTCACTTTAATATGTTTATGCTTCTTCCCATCTGCATCAGAGACTAGATGAGAAAGTGGAAGCAAGAAAACTCCCCAGCCAAAAACAACAGGTCCCACCACTCCTCTGAAAGGCAAAAAATATTGGAGGGGGGAGGAAACAGACTGTGGAGAGTCCCAGAAGAACAGAATTAGAAAAACTCTCTTTTCTGGATGGGCTACAGCTGGCTTTAGCAACAGGGAAAAGAAAAGGAAAAAAAAGAAAGAAAGAAAGAAGGAAAAAAACTCTATACTGCTGGTAGTGCTGGCAGTTACACTACAGTAGAATAATTTCCTATGCAGTATATAAAAGCTAGTCAAAAAGTGAAAAAACCACCCTATGATTAAAACAGCCATAATCTAAGAAGATTATCAATGCTGACCACTGGTTTTTTTAATTTTCAAAGATTCCTGGTATTCCTTAAAGAAAAAAATCTAAATGCCATGTTGTTAAATAGCTTAATGAATTGCAAATTAAAATAAATCTGTCATTGTTCAAGTTGAAAGTTTTACATAAGACTGAGACACACATACATGACAACAGACAGGCCTGAGCAAACTGCACATGGTAGCACAGCAATGCTTTGTCACCTTGCAGTAGTCTTGCTTGTTTCTAAGTTGTCTTTCATGATTAAAGAAACACTGAATAGTAAGAATTAAGAGAATAACATCCAGGAACTAATTGAAATTACACAATCCAAAGCTTTTTTTTTTTTGGTCTTCTTCTTCCTCTCTCACACGCTCAATGACAGTTAACTTGTGCTTTTCATGTACTAGAAGATAAAATTCATTCAGTTTCTTCTCTGATTATGTGTATTAGTTTCCAAGTATACTTCAGCTAGTGTTCCTGAGACAACTCAATGCACTAGTTTTCATCTAAAATATTTGTTCTAAATTCCTTTAAAAGGAACTTCCTTGAAAACTCAACAAATTCTTATCTTTTGACTTTAACAAATTGGAGTTTATCCTTTTAACTGTTATAACATGAGTGTAGACTACCAGAAATCATGCAACAGTACTATACTGCAAGCCGGTTTCCTGAGCCTGCCCCATCTTCCTCACAAGCACTGTTTCCTTTCTTCCCTCTCCTCAGGGAAGCAGGCTGAGCCTAAGAGCCAGCAACCTGTGTTTTCCATGGATCCCGTATCTGTTTTCCTCAGCTGACAATAAAGAAGTAGCTGTACATTAGTAAGCAAATCCCTGTGGACTACAAGAGCTTCAGAGATTGCCCAGGCCTCACATTACATTACAGCAAATCGACACTACATACCTGACAGAGCAAATGCCTATTTAAGGAGTAACAAAGTGTACATGCAGACTTGTATTTTTTCCTTCAATTAAGTTTTCCTCTTTCCCTGGATTTCTCTGTCCTCACAATAAGTAACTACCAGTTTTCAGCATGGAAACATGTTCTTGTCATCTGAACTTTCTATTTTGTTTTTATTTACTTGAAAAGTCATTTTTTATACTAAATAGAAGGAAACAGTGGCGCAGCTTCCTAATGGAAATTCTTTTACTGCTGCAGGATGTGCTCTATGATGCCAATAACAGTTTATATTCTTGCTTGTGTGTGCGCGTAATTGGAAGTGCTGTAGCAAGCTGGAACAAAAATTAAACCCAAGAAAAAGCTTGTTTACAGCATGGCAAACTCCATCAGATGGCAAGAACTCCAAGACAAGAACTTGTCTTGCTAGATTAGGTGCTACAAGGTGTTAGCAGAAGGTGTGTGTCCAGGGCAGACTCAAGTGCCAGAACAAGCTTATGAAGTTCCTCCTTTACCATAACTGAGGGCATGACAAGAGTCAACCTCTGAATTTCATCTCTTCTGCACTGTAAATAGAGTTAGCTTTGACAGCTGTTATGAAGACAACCATTTCTTATATTCAAAGACAGAACAAATTTTTTCTTTGCACTTCTTCATTACTTCTTCATTACAACACTTTGGAACTGATTTTAAGTTAATCAAAAAATCCCCGTAATTCTGAATACTTTCACTCTCAAAAATAGCAGAAGAAAAAAAACCCTATTGTTGTTAGTGTAGTTCCTGAAATCAGCCAAGAAATCCACACCTGACTGCCACAAGCTAAGGCCTGCAAAAACCAATACGACTGATGCAGGGCTTTGTTTAGGAAAACAGACGTCCTTTCCTGCACTGCCACATGACAGACTGGACAAAATTAAAAAGTACCAGTGCTCAAGGAGTCACCGCCTTAGCCTATGAAAAGGCAAGCACAGAGCGGACTGTCACAGTGCTGCTAAATCCCCAGGCTTGGACCTAGGCTACAGCAGCAACTAGCAACTTCTAAACATTTCCAAATAATTTAGAACTAACAAGACACACAAATTATTAAGCTGGCTTTCTCTTCTCCACAAGCTCAGCAACAGCAGGACCCAGGGTTCACTGCGTGGCTCACGGCTCCCTGCTCTGGCCACATTTGGAAGCTAACGCCCCCGAAAATAATGTGCATCCACTTCCTTCCCCACCCACGCCATACAACCATTTGGAACACTTGTTAACTTTATCTCCATCTTGTTTCTTGTCTTCCCTCCTCTGCAAGGTTATCCCAAAACAAAGATGGGGAGAAAAGCCTAGAAGAAATCCAGTATTAGCCAGAACCAAACACTTGCACTGAAAAATTATAATGTGATCTCCTCAGTTAGAAGATACAAATGGCAAGAACATATCAATAATTTTAACCTGGCAAAAGTTGTGCTCTACATAGCTAAAACTACAGATGCCATTATTAAAAAGGCAAAATAGAAGTGGAAGAACATGACAACCATTTTTAACTTTAACTCCTGACCACAATCATTCTGTAGTAAAAAAGCTACTTAAAAATAAAAAGGTTAAAAAAAAAAAAAAAGCAGGAAGTCTAGCTAGAAGTCAGAAGGAAACTTCACATAGGCAACAGCTAAAACACTTCATATCCATAAAGTAGGGCTAGATTTGTCATAAGAGGTCAGCTCTGTCATTCCGGCAGTGCTGGAATCTTTCTAAAACAGGGCAGAATGCAACTAAGCTGCTCACAAGGCTTCACTGCTTAGAACTTTCTGCATCCATTAAATCAACTACAAAGAGAGGAGAGAGGAGAAATGAGATCTGAAATTGGAAGTCATGCTGCACTACGTAAGAGAAGTCAAACATCACACACAGCAGCTATGAAATTCCCTTGGAGTAACAGTTAGGTCAACTCTGACTCCAAAAGATGTTTTTTATCAAGGGATCTCAACTCTGATATGCACCCCACAAGTGAAATACAAGCTACTTTGCTGGCATGAGAACAATGCCCATAGAGCTGAACTCTTGTATGTGTAGTCAGCACAGAGCCATGAAAATACGTGGAAATACCTGAACAAGCCCTGTGATACATGGGACAAACAAAAACCCAAACTACGTATGAGACAAAAAGGCTATGTGGAAGACCCATAGCACTCAGCATTCACGCACATTAAACTTTATCAAAGACCAGTTTGAGCTCCAATCTTAAACCCTAATCTATAAACATTTCTTCAGAATTCGACAAAATTTTCTCAGTTCATCTAATAACCACGTGTAGATCAGTATAGTAAGCACTCAATGAAAAAAAAGTATATATTTTCCCACTATAATTTAAGTCTGTATTTAGCAAGATCACTTTCATTTCTTTCATGGAAGAGGGAGGCTATCAGCTTCTAAAGGATCTAAGCAATTTAGCATCGTGAGTTCTTGACTTTTTATGAGATTTAGACAATTGTCTGAAGTCCCTTGCAAAAAATTTACTGTGAATTACTCTTGAGTTACCTCTAAATCACAAGCAGTCTCACACCCAGTATGATTCAATAATACATATATATCAAATTGTTTTTCTAAAATATTTTCCAATATTTTCCTTAATTAGTCTGTACTTACATTACCATTCTGTGCTGCAGAACACAAGGAGGCTAATTTGCTGTTCCCATAGTTATGCTTTCTTTCACTTCCAAAAAGAGAGAAAAACAGTTCCAACCCCCATCATGACCCCATGCAGAGAACACAAGACTCTGTTATTAGTAATTACATGTAACTTTGCAAGGACACAAACTCCAGTTTCAGAAGGAGAGTACTTAAGCATTTACAAAAGCCCAAGAACTTTATCCAATTCCTTATTAAACTGCTGATAAACAAATTTGTCATCAAGAATGTTGATCTGAAGCCAAAGCATCTGAAAATACAAAGTTGTTTTCAATAGATTTCTTCCAACTTTTGCCAGCTTATGTGCACAACTACAAGTCAGACGAACACTCCTTGCTGTATCATAACTTTCTCATACCATCCCACCATCACCTTAATTATTTTTCTTCGCCCAGAGCTTCAAAGCATTAAGTTATAATTCAAGTGAGCAAGATTTACTGAGATGGTCTTCAAATGACAAACGCAAATGCCATCTGAATTTCAGCCTTAACCTCCAATGTTGCTGCACACCAGCAATCCCCAAATCCCATTCTCAGCCAGCAGGCTTCACTTCACATCTCATTTATCTGCAGTTTTCTCTACCAGAAAAAGGCCGGTCAGGAGCCCTCCCACAATAACATCACATGTATTTGAGTAAAGAACAGACCTTCTTCTCATGAGCAGTCAAGAAAAACTCACTGGTCCTCGGTCCATCACCAAGAAGCTCAGAGGTGACCTGGTTGTTCTCCCTACTCATTGCAGATGCACAGGATTTACTGATCCTGGATGAGACTAACATCCAGTCTCACTGTCCGGCACATCAGCCCCTCACCAGTCATCTCCAGTAAGATTCAACTTTATACCCAGCCCTCCTTTCCCCATACCTCACATGCTACAGTTGAAATACCCAGATCCTTTGGGCTTCTCCCTCCTGCTGAGGGAAAAAAAAACACACAGCAGCTCCTTGGGCCTAGAAGTATGCAAACCAATATCATCAGAAAAACCATCTTGAACCAAGCATTTCCTGTGTGATATTTGGCAATAGCAAACCTCAAGCACCACCAGTGTGGTCAACAGTCTGTCCACTGGAATTCAGTGCACATGCATGCCAAAAAAAAAAAAAAAAGAAAAAAAGAAAAAAAAAATCATACTTTTCAGATTTTTCAGGTTACTTCTTCTAATTTTCAGGTTACTTCTTCCAATTCTTAAAAGAAATTACCACTGTTCTTATCCATACAGACAAGACAGCAGAAATCCCTTTCCATTTATTTTCATTTCCTAAACTTGGAATGATGTTTTTCCCTAGACAACAGCACTCACACATGTGAATGGCAAATGAATAAACACTTTCTGAGATAAGTTGTCGATATATGCATGTGCTGAACTATCACAGTATAAACATCCTAAGGTCATTCATGAATTTATTCTCTATGCTGACACAAGATATTTAAGTTATTAATGAAAGCATAACTGAAAAAACCATTTTCTGTTCAGAGGATATAATTTCAAACCACTACAATATTTAGAGAGATGTTGATTTGGGTCCAGTACATAATGTAAGAACAATTAGTTTTCTGTGTTTATTTTATTGAAAATGCATCTGTTCTGTACTCAGGAGATAAAGTACAAACTATGAGTACACAGATTTGCATATTAACAAACAGCAAAAAAGACACAGATATGTTGAAGTATAATTCACACACACAAGGAAATGCACATAGCTTGACATACATCAGTAAAAGCTATAGTCTACAAAAAAGCATGAAGTATTTTTGTGCCTAATCCCATATTAGAAGATTCATCAAGTAGCACAGTGCATGCTAACACTGTACCATGTACTAAGTCAGTACCTCAGTGAGGAAGATGTAGAAGCCACCTACATAGTTGCTAGCATCATTTCTGAAATACTTTGGTGTTTTGCTTTTCAAATATTAAACATGCCAGAAAAATCTGAAAATCAGAGACAAATCTGCATGGCTGTATGCAATTATTTACAGTCTCCTGCACTCATTCTGTGTCTTGCAGAATGCTTTATTAGTCTGTTGCACCAAGACCATGAAATAACTTTTTTCTTTATTTGTGCTATGATAATGTTAAAATGTACAAACATTTAGGGAGGAAAGGTATTCCTGGACTATGAGTTAACACCACTCATATTTGGAGCAAAATATTACAGGCCAAGTTACAAACTAATGAATGGCTGGATGACTGTAAAATAACTTAGTTGATAACTTAGTCCAGAATTGTGTGCAAATTCAAGCTTCCTAATACACAATTTTCACATTTTAACTAATATTAAAGTACTTATTAAAGTACGTTATCATTCCAATAATTTAGATTTTCCCCAAATGCAAAGTGAGGATGCTGACAGTCTACTAAATCAGTGAACAGGTGGTAGACAGCTAAAACTACTACTTCTCTGGTAAATATTTGATAAGGCAAGACAAACTCATAATATGATGTTACGCAAATGAGCTTCTCCTCTTTTACAGCATATTCCCCTGGCTGTGTATAGGTATTATGTAGAAAGAACAATAGTAAAAAATGGATTAATATACAACCTAGGTTAGTGTTAGGCATTTTACCTGAATCGAAACATGTATGTTAAGCTCACGTTTTACAAAAAAGGAAACCATAAGAGTAGGGAGTTCCTCATATAAGAAGTTTGCAAATGAACATGAAAAGTTTTATAGAGGTTAATTCTCCGTAGAAAGTTTTGTAAAACAAACTTTCCTAGAAGTTATACATTTCTGTCTAGGTTGTGCCTGGATCCAAGCAATGGAATAAATTGAAGAAATCCACGAGATATCATTCTGATCTGCTGATGGGCTGGGTCTAAATTTTTGGCAATTCAGACATGAGTTTTCCTCCAGTCACTGAGTAACAAAACACTGCATTTTGAGCTGAGGAATCCACTCCGTCAGGGATCTTTAATTTTGTGGGCCTATATCTGATATTTTTATTCTGTTTTTCAATTTCTATGTTCCCTTGGTATCCTAGGTACCACAGTATCCTGTAAGAAGAAATGATGCGACTCAACTCATATAACCAAAGGTTAAATATGTCCAAAAGGAAGTCATCGGACTCTCACATTCTGGGATGCAATAACTACATAAAGAACTAAAGCAAGAGCTTACATTCAAAGGAGATGTTGAATAGGAAAAGGAAGGCTTTGGCATACAGTAAGATATTTCTTGTCACATACAGTTTTGAACTCCAACTTCAAAGAGAAACAGGAAAGCAAATTAACAAAAAATAATTTAACTATAGGGCATGGTACTGAACACTATCCTAACTTCCACGTTAGACAAAACTATTCTAACTTCTAAGAGACAAAACAGCCTAACTTCTCTTCTGTGTTCAGATAGAAATACTGTCCTGGTTCTGAAGGTTCATTAGAGCAACATAGGTGAAAGTGACTTGCTGCAACTTTGGACTGAAAGCCTGCCAAATATTTATTTTTTTAAACCTCCTCACTCTAAGCCTTCATTTGAGTGTTCATGGAATATTTTCCACTTGTCTAAGAAATTTTCAACATATCTCCTTCTTAAACACAAGAGACGTGCATCAACAATGGAGGCACAGCTAGTCAACCCTAGGCTGCCCTGCTGGTGACCTCTCAGAGACCAGCTAGTATTTCTACATTTTTAGCCCAGGGGGATTTTTCAGTAGCTGACTTTTCTCTGGTCCTTTTCATTCTAGATCAAGGAAGGAGAGCCGGTATTCAGAAGACTGTCAGTCACTGCTTATGCCAACAGGACATGAACTTACACAAGCAGTCAGCTGACTTAAAAAAAAAAGAAAAAAACTTCAGTAGATCCTGTCTCTCTCTCTCTCTCCTGGTCAGTTTTATGCTATACTACAGTGATGTTCCCTGATACACAGCCCAAATTCTAGTCTGCACAGTTCCTGCGAACACAAAGAGTTTTCATCCAAGGGCCACTGAAGGAACTACCTTCCTCGTTATCTTAAAAGTTATCTTCTTGAAAGTTTGGTCCAGCAGCCTACCTAAAAATAAAATGTTTAAAAATCATACCTCACTGAATTTGGTTTGTTGTTAATTCTGGCTCAAGGAGGTATGACAACTGTGGATGCTTTTCTGTGAGAGAAATAAAGTTTTCTGGAGAGAAGACATGTTTGTATTATGTAAGACACACTTCTTTTGGCTCTTACTTTATGTTAAAACTCACCAGTTGGCAGGTTTCCTTGCTACAATTCATCTCCATGAAGGCTTCTGTAATCTTTCAACAACACTACATTGCCATATATTCATGATAAAGCTGTTTACTGTAGCATTACTAGCGGTTATTTTTTACAAGCACTATGGCAGCAGTGACTGCAAGAAAGGGCAGAACTGCAGGAAAGGGGGAAGGTCTCTCTCAAAGCTTCCATTCACCAGTATTGAAGAGGATGGCACAGACCTCACTCTTGTTGAAGTTTACCTGAAACAAGCTCTGTCTGCTAAACATGACTAGCAATTCTACCTTATATCCATGAGGGAGCTACAATTTGCAAAGTGGTGGAAGAACTGGTACACCAGTTGGTTGTGCTGCCATTCAGAGGGACCTCAACAGGCTGGAGAAATGAACCAACAGGAATCTCATGAAGTTCAACATAGGGGAATACCAAGTCCTGCCCCCAGGGAAGAATAACCCTAGGCACCAGGACAGACTGGGGGCCAAACAGCTGCAGAACAGCTCTGCAGAGAAGGACCTGGGGGTCCTGGTGGAGAACAAGTAAACCATGAGCCAGCAACAGGCAAAGGTGGCCAAGAGCATCCCAGGCTGCATTAGGGAGAGCATTGCCAGCAGACGGAGGGAGATGATCCTTTCCCTCTACTCAGCACTGGTGAAACACATCTGGAGTGGTGGGCTTCTATGTACAAGAGAGATATAGACCTACTGGGATGAGTCCAGCTAATGGCCACAAAGATGATGAAGGGACTGGAGCATCTAATGTATGAGGAGAGGCTGAGAGAGCTGAGACTGTTCAGACAGGAGAAGAGAAGGCTCGGGGGGGATCTTACCAATGTTTATAAATATCTGATGTGAGGGAGTAAAGAACACTGCTGAGACAGACTCTTCTCAGTGGTATCCAGTGACAGGACAAGAGGCAACAGGCAGAGACTGAAATACAAAAAAATCCATTTAAACACACACACACAAAATTATTATTCCTTGGAGATATTCAAAATCCAACTGGACATGGTCAGGAGCAACCTGCTGTAGCTGGCCCTCTTTGAGCAGGGGGGGTTAGACTAGGTGATCTCCAGAGGTCCCTCCCAACCTCAGCAGTTCTATGATTCTGTGGCTGACTGGATAAAAACACAACCTCAAAATAACCTAACAGTGTGGTATGGAAAATCTAGAGGTTAATTAAAACCCAGTCCCCGGAAGCACAGATACTTCATATAAGGCTTCCATTGAGCTAAAATAATACTGAGTTTGAACAGGCTTATTTGGATCACAAAGAGGACAAACAACCTGAATGCCATCAGTCCTATATGGCTCTGGGGGACAACTAAATGGACAGCGACTCCCAAGAGGCTAGAGCAGGATCAAAGCACAGCTCCTGTGCATCCAATTCTATTTACCACCAAAACTTAATCTACTTGGACTGTAGGTTACACATACACACACACATATATACATACCCACGAGGTCTATTTTGTCATGCTTTCATTTCCTGTGAGGTTACTTAGGAAAAATGTCTGAACCAGACCTACACCTTACTAAAATTCTGTACAACAGCAGGAGAAAAAAAGGGTGAGTTCATCTAGGCTGGCAAAAGTCAATTGCCTATTTTTGCTGCCAGTAATGCATCAGAAAATAATTTGATTCTGGGGAAGATGACTGCGCAACCACTTGTCTATACTTTCAAAATACCTGAATCAAGCCCAAAGTTTTTATTCGCATCCCCACATTACCCCATCACTGTCTCTAACTAACCAAGTCCCAAAACATGAGTACTGCAGTAGATAAGGTCCAAAATGGTATGTTTTACTCAGTGCAACCAATTCCTAGCTGTTCTTCATTGAATGATGCTATATAGTCTTTCCTTGAGGCTCAGTGAGCACACAGGCTTCAAGCGGATATGACATTTTCCACACTTATTTGCTATTGTAATTCCTTGACAATGAATCTGATTTCTTCAAGGGGCCCAAACTATATGCCAGTGTATGACTGTCCAAATACCTGAGATCACTTACTACCATTTCATACAAAATTTTAGATTTTTATCTTGTCAGACATTGCCACAAGGGCAAGTTTGATCACTAAATTCAAGTGTCAAGTTACATAACACTTGTACGCATTCAATTAATACATAGCATCCCTCCTTCAGTAGTAAGTTTTCCTTTGTGCTTATTCCATTCTCCACAGCTGCTAACATCAAACACATACTTATCCAACATGTTTTCGGTTCAAACTTCCAAACAGGCTTTGAACCCACAATTATTGCCAATTCTCCGAGAAGTCAGGACCTAGTAGGGCATAACTAAGAGCTAAGATAACTGTTCAATGCTAAGAACATAAATAAGAGCCACCAAAGAGTTAGTGGTACCAAACCCTTCTGAGGTTAAGTTTTAATAGCTAAAATTCCTTTTGGAACACTTCTATTTGTCATATAAATAGTGAGATTAATATTGCAGGTATGATAGCAGGTATTGTGCTAACTTACACCTTAGCCACAAAATAGAATTGTGTTATGAAGGGAAGTGTTTTTCGGGTGCACTCAGGCAGCTGAAGAAATTCTCAAAAGACTGCAAGTTTAAGAGGAAAATAGTATGAATTCTATAATGGACTTTAAAAGATGACCGACTTTACTAACATGCAATATTTGAAATACAGTAATATACATCCACGTAAACTGCAGGAAAACCGAACAGGATTTGGGGACGTTAATCAAATACATTGCAACCTGAAAACAGTTGTTATTAACAAAGCAATAGATACTCCTCTCACTCCCCCTCTAAAACACTAAAAGAGTTAATAGTAAGAATTATATTGTGTATCTGGGCCCGCAGAGAACATAAACACAGGTCAACTTATTAATATGTGGTTTCCTGTGGCAGTTATATTAAACTGAGTTCAGCTTGACGGATCATATTAGAGAGAAAAAGAGGAAAGTAAATCAGCACCCCTGAAATGCAGTTTTACTCTTTAGGAAATTACTACAGCTCATGATCTGGAGACTGTGATTTGCAGTGAAGAAAAATATTGTCTCCCGATCCACGCAGGCACCTTACTGCTACATATAACAAGTCCATAGCTAATCTTTTAAACACATTATGCATAGCAGTTAAGAAACAACTACAAGATCCTACTCCAGGCCCAGGAGGAATAGACAAATGGCCAGGTGATAATTTAAGGCATAAAAGACATTCAGTAAAGATTACTCCCGCAGTACTTGCCAAGGAAGTACAGATGGGATTGGCGGCCTGTCAGAAAACAGGTGCAAGAAAAGAGCAGCCAGTTCAAAAAGGCAATGAACTGAAAGTGTCCTGAGACAAATCACAGAAATTCTTCAGTTCAAGGCAGAGATTTTTGGAAGCTTTGGAGTGGCCTGAACGCTGACTATGTCATTTAATATAAATGGCCTTCATTACAGTTTCTGAGAATATTTTTACTGTTACTGAAAGTCTTTTCAATTGCAAACAATTCTTGAATTAAATATTTGTAATACAAGACCATGAAAAAATATCACCACACATCTCCCTGGACTGCACGTGTGAACACAGATAACACTAGCTCACATACAGAGGAATTTTACAAAGCTTTTGTTGACAAACTACTTATTGTGATACATATTGGTGAAAGAATACTTATTTTCTTACAACATATAGTCACACATATAATTGTTGCTTGTTTTCTATTGGAATGGTAAGATTCTGACAGAAGGAATCTTTGATGTTTCTAGATGATCAGAAAAGCAGTAGTAAAATAGACACTAGTTAGGTCCAAAGCACATTAAATACAGTGGAAGCCATTTAATTGCTTTAACAAATGCTAGATGAATGCTTAAATCATGCAGTTAAGGTTAAATTCACTTAAGAATCTCCTTGAGACTGGCTCTAATCAAGACTGTCAAATGAGCAAGACCACAATATGATTACAGCAAATATTGCTAGTAGAAAAGTTGCTGAGCTCCAAAATACCCAATAACTCTTCCAGAAAATAATAATCAAAAAGTAGACTGACACAACACTATATTTGCTCATATGCTCTGTATTTTCCCAGAATGTGATAAGGGATATACAGTGCCCTAATCTGTTCCAAAGCAGCAAAATATTAGACCACTCCACATTCTTTATGTTGGATGCTAAAGTATCATACATGATCTCCCAACCTCATCCAGTTTCATAGCTCATAATTCAACATTTGAATCAAGAATACGTCAATGAAATAGTGTACCACCATTCCCCTGCTGCTACCATCTCACTTAAATCAGTCATCAGTACACCAGAAATATCATGTTTCATATTTAATCTATGTGTAACTCTTACCTAAGACATAAGCTCAAAAGTGTGAAATATATGAAATATATAATTTGCAATAGAAAGACTGCAAATACTAAACAGGTTCCTCCATTTAGTGTACATCTCAGAGAGTACCAGCTGTTTCTGCACATAGCCAAATTAAAAACTTGAGTAACATGCAATCTCAAAAAGATCCCTTGTTCCCAGTGCTTATGCTGTAATTTTCAAACATCTGGGTATTAAAAACAATCAGATGATGAGGACTGCAGGATCTAAAGTGTCAGGAATTACTAAATTAAATGTTGCTGGAGACTGGTTTGATAAAAAAGAAGAAGAAAAGGAGGATGCTAGAGTAGTGCAAAATAAAATAACAACTTCATATTTAAAACTAAACATTTCTATTTTGACAGAGATAAGTTCATCTTATGAAAATTTCTGCTGCACGGATTTTAAAATTACAAGATAGCATACTTGCACTGATGACAATAATGGACTACTTTATGTTACACATGAAAAGCAACTGTGTAAGAAACTGCTGTACTTTAAAAATGTATCCTTTTAATGACTTTTTTTTTTTTAATATACATACTAAAGTAAAATTGTTCCCCTGAAGTGACTTGAAATGAGTAGGTAACATTTTCAGAAAGCTCTCACATCATCTGAATACCTAAATTTCCACAACTTTCACTGAACCTCCTGGTGTTATATAGAGGACACATTTCTAAATCCACAAGAGTTGTGTTCATCTCATTTTACTGGAGTTTTAGCACATTAGTAATTTTGACACAAGTACAAAGGTTTGAAATCTCTCTCTCTCTCTCTCTGAAATGGTACACTGCTGAACATACGGCCATCCCCAGATTTTATAGGGCCTCAATTCATTGGCATTGGAAATTATGGCACATTTAATCGTAGGGACAGAGTACCAGTGTTTAGGTCTGCTGGTATCTTTAAGCAACCTGTTACTTCCCTTTCACAATTCCCTCAGTAATCCAAACAGGATTTTTCAGGCGTCACTCTACAACACTCCGCCTATACAGCTGAATCGAGAGGTGACTGTGCACGCCGACTGTGACAACTGGCAGGCAAAGCACTAGAAAGAATTAAAATGACTAGACAACAGAAAACTTTAAAAATTGTTTGTTTAGTAACTGGTGAAAATTCCCAGTGAAATAAACTTTGGTGTTATCCTGACAGTGTTCATGCTGAGTTGCAACTGACAAAGAAGGGAAACTGCAGCACACTAGCACACATGCAGAATAAAGGTTTGGCAACATTGCAACAGGTGATTGGCAAGAGCTCTTCCCAAACACAGGCCTGGAAGTTCCTTATTTTGATGTCGATCATACTAGCATTTAAGAACTTCAGCCAGAAATTAGGACTCTTATGTGTTTGCCAAGTACGAGAAGCTAGTTCGAAATTAGGACTCTTAGGTGTTTGCCAAGTACGAGATGCTAGTTCCGGCTGCAGAAGTTATAACCCTAGGTGTCACAAAAGGTGCTACGTAAGAAGTAACAGGCAGACATGTGGCTTTAAGACTGTGAAGCAACAATAAAACAAACAGTTAAGCATAAAAGCTTCCTGCTTGGGTAATGAATGCCAAGTTTTTATGTGAAACACATTTTCATTCCAAACAGAAAGCTAGGAATTGTGAAAGGGACATGTCCTAAGGGCTAAAATGAATTGTTTAGTCTTTCCTACCAAATAAAATATGTCAGGTTGGGAACTTACTTGCCTTTTAAAATGTCTTTATGATTATGGGTAAACGCATGACACAATTACCTTGGAAATATTTAGGTCTGAAAAGTATTTAAGTTTAAGAAAAGAAAAGATATTTTATGCCACAGATTTTTATCCACTTAAATATTTTGCTTATCAGTTGTCATGTCGTACAATTCCCAACCAGTGACTAACTACAGATATTTCCAAAACACTCTGCATAAAGTTCTACAGCGTTTTCAGCAAAAGATGGGCACAAGCACAAGCACTAGGAAAACCAATGACATTTAAAAGAAATTAATTAGAGAAGACTGGGGCTAGCAGTGGAACCATACATTCAGAAACCCAGTCTTCCCTTTTATTTAAATGTCATTTTAAAAGAATTCTGTCTTCCAAAGAATACCGTCTGTTTTGCACTACAAGTGAAGGTAACCTGTATCTCCAATAAGCTAATTCAGCTTGAGCTCAGTATTAAAAAAAGTCCCATCGTTAACCTAATACTTCATACAGAAACAACAGATTTTAAATGGGAACCCTGCATTACGTGCTGAGCAGTCACACCAGTGCTGGAAAACCTGAAAGGGAGCGAGTATGCAATATGATAGAGAGTATCATCTCCCACGTTATACTTACTCAAAATATTGTCGTCTCTAGTTAAAAGAAAACACAGACAATTGATTTCTACTAAAGCTGTAAAACTTTATTCCTATTACATTTTTTTCCTAACTGTAATCTTCAGCTCATAAAATTCCAGGTTAAACGTGACCAGTATAAATAAATTTGAAATAAATCAATACAAGTTTAATTTTAAAAGTGCACTACAGTCACCACTGCTAGCAGAAGAAGATACTATGTTCAGACAGCAAAACTTCCTCTCTCCAGCTACCAAGGGAAAAAAAAAAAGACGAGGCATTTATTTCCAGGTACAGGACATTTTCGTATTTATAGTATAGAAAGCTATCTAGAGACAGAGTCAATTATCTCTGCGTTATTTCATATGATGAATCTATTAGAAGAGTACAAATATTAGAAGAAATGTACAAAGTAGCGACTACTCAGTGAATCAGAAAAGGACACCTTTT
Organism: Dromaius novaehollandiae; assembly: GCF_036370855.1. NCBI lineage: Eukaryota > Metazoa > Chordata > Aves > Casuariiformes > Dromaiidae > Dromaius > Dromaius novaehollandiae. The sequence continues at coordinate 27,230,577 of NC_088132.1, forward strand.
TAAAAGCACACTGAACCAAACAATGACAAAAGCCCAGCCAACGAGGTTGGCCGTTATCTTTTTTTTTTTTCCCAAAAGAGGATGCACATCTAATTGTTCCTATTACTTGAGTTAAAGAGGCCTCAAATTCAATTTTCTTAATACAAAACATAAGAAAAACAAGATATTAAACATGATATCAAATCTCATTTCTTTTTGCCTTGTTTTGCACAAAAATACAGCTTTAACATATTTGAAACATCAACGTGACCATGCTAAGCAGCATTGCTGCACTAAGACTAAAACAAAACTGCAGAAGTTCTTTTTAACATTTTTTTTACACTGCTGTTAATAATATTTGCTTTAAATACACAAGTTTTAAGTGGAAAGTGCTCCCTCTCTCTATTCTGTTTTCACCCCATTTATCAGTGAAAAATTTCCTAATATAAGTGATGGAAAGATTAGTTCAAAATTTCCAACGCTGTAATTATCACTAGTGGGTTAACTACATAACGGTGGAAACTGGAAAGTCCAAGAAATTATAATACCATTCTATGATTCTAATCTAAATAAACTGTCAAGTTTTACACTTTTTCATAACAGGCTGCCATATGCTGACACTTTTATTTTTCAAGGATATTTTACAGTACTTTTAGCACTGACATTTCAAACTGCTTTCCATAGGAATTGGTGGAACACTTTGACAGGTTGTATCTTGTGAAGAGAAAACAGATTACTGTCCCAATTTAAAAAAAGAAAAAAAGAGAGATCCAGTCACCAGTCAAACTTCAAGCAACGTATCTGGGAAGTGAAATAGGGCAAAGGTAGAAAACACCACTCTGCTAGTCTTACTGAAAAGTTAGTTTACTCTTTCAAGAAATACTCCAAAGGATGTCCTATCTGCAAAATCTTTACCTAAATTTATGTTTTATACATACAACAGAACTGAGGCCAGGCACAGCAAGTATAGAGAAGTACTAACATGGAAGAAAGCTCAAAGGCTGCTTAGCACAGAAAGATTAAAAGAAATAACCTAAAAAGTCTGTGAGCCACTGCTAGTTTCAGCTGTTAAATATCACCACAGAGAATGGAAATTTCAGTGATGAGAACAGGACCTAATTTTACTTTTTTTTTTTTCCCCTCCTCTCTCATCTGCTACAGAAATCAAAATCTTTCTTCGGAGCCCTTTAAACCACAGGCTTGATCAAGCCACTGACTAAAGATCAGAAAATGGTTAAAATGGATTACCAGCTGTTCCTCAGATTTCTTATGCCCTTCATTGTAATTATATTGAATCAGATTTTAATTACTTGAATCAGATTTTAATTCGTTTTTAGCATATTGCAAGTGGCAACCCGCACAACGTTACACACTAAGCTAAAAGGTAAACATTCTCAACAGCTACCCAAAAGCATATTTCAAGTAAGTTTTTTCATGCTACATAGAATCCCACAGACTTTTCGGCAAGTTGCTCATTCTCTATAAAAACAAGACCAAAAACAACTCTTAATACCACTGAAGTAGAATATAGTTGCACTGATTTGTGAAATACTGCAATTAGAAATATTTGGCATCTGACCAATGACAGTATGAGAATTTTTTCCAAAACTTTTCTTCAATGATATTGACCCAAAAACATGCTTCATAAAAGTGGTTACATGCTGCAATTTTTAAGTTTAAAGGACTTAAATTCTAAAGAAAAAAAGCAGTATCTAAATACATTAAAACAAACTGAAGCCAGAGGAATGTAACATAGCCAAGGTTAGTTTCCAACATGCTGGATAATACATCATGTATCTCAGATGCACAGAAAGTTACATCTACATCCTTTGAAAAACAAATTCCAAATGACTTCTGATCTCTTTTTGATGTTTCCAAATGGAGGTACATGCTTAGATGACTATCTACATTAAAGAGATTAAATACTTAAACAAAGTACATTTACAAAGCTAGGGAATGGCAAATTCAATCTTAAGTGCTTTGAAGGTACATTCTAAAAAAACAGTTCTTGAGGCAACAGTTTGTATACTACTACTCATGAAAGATTATCTTGCTTTCCTCAGTGGAAGAAATCATTAGATCTGGAACTGATTTACAGAAAAGAGAAATATTACTGAAAAGTAAAATGGAGAACAGAATAACCAAAGCTTATATTAATATTTCACTGCATAACCTAGAGCTAAACTACTTCCCAGGACAATATTTCAGTTTTATGTTTTACTCTTTCCAACTGGAAAGCTCTTTAAGAAGCACTTACTTGTTCAAACTGACCATCTGCTCTTACAAATCAAAAAGGAACAAAATTAATAGTGGCTTTATATGATTCTTCTACTCAAATGGAAGCCAAGTAGTAATCTGTCATTGATTGCCACTTGCTAGATATCAAATCAACATCTATTACTTGGAAGGTTTTTCTGTTTATGTGATGAAAATGACTTGGTGATACATGACAAACTATGCTAATATTTTTTTTGGACAAAAAACATATTTATAGCATCAGGATGTGCTACATCCACCCTTAAACCACAAAAACAAGGTAAAGGAACAGCATACAGCAGTCCTTGTCTTCTTCAGCTGCTTTTGTTTGCAGTAAGTTATTCTGCAGAAGAAAGGGAAGCTAGTTAGCTAGATATATATTATGCAGGTTATGGGGAAAAAAAAAATTGGTCAGGTTATCAGATCTAGATAAACTATTAGAGCAAAAATGTGATCATGATACAACACGACCATTTATTAATGTATTTGAACAGTCAAACACGCCATTCATCGCAAAGATTTTGTGCAACAACATTGAAGCCATAGGCAAGCCTGCATGAATCAGGGTGAATTAGATAAAATGGAGGTTTTGGTTTGTGCAGACAAAGCAAGCTATTGCACAGTTCACCCAGCCATGGTTGCTCAGAGGGCAATTTAAGCAGGAGTCGGGCATCCTTTGTAAGCTGGAATTCCTTGGTACTTCAAAAGCAAAGCCTGCCAAATACCAGCTCCCATGTTCATTTTCTCAAGCTCATATGCAATGCTTCACATAGTATTCTTGAATAAAAGGGTAGCTGTTGAATCCTGAGAACTTATTCTAATCTAGGCCTTGTATTTCAGTTGCAAATCAGAAAGATATAATACCTAATTTACTTTTTTTCTACTGTTAGTAGGAAATATTAGGCACAGACAGTAGCTTATATGAAGGACAAATAAGCAAATATAGTAAAAGAAAATAATCTGAAGGCAATCCTAACAAGAATCACTTAGCAGTTAGCAGAAGATTGCAAATTTAATAGCATCATCATAAAAATTTAATTGTTCATTTCTTAACTTTTTCTTTCTTGAAGACTAAAGATAACTACATTATACTACTCATTAACCTCCTTTTTAAGTAAAATCACACCATTTCAGAAAATTCAAGCTTTGCCCTACGTGTTATAGGAGTATTTACTTTGAAAACAAAGCCAGATGGGATAAAACAGGAGAAATATTCAATTATCCTCCTTTATGACAGCAGTCACAGAAAAACCTAATTGCATTTTCTCTCTTACTCTGTTTTGTTGCTTTCTTCAAGGAACACAAACAGTGAATATCACATATCTCAAAAAATGATAGAGCACAAAAAGACAAAACAACTAGCAGCAAGATGCCACCTTATGGAAAAACTGCAGGGATGCCACATTATTCCTTTTGGTTGAACACCTTTTGGGGACCTCTGAGGTAACTAACTTTCTCAACAAACTACATCCTTTTCTCCTCACTCCCAATCTCTCCCCTCCCCAAGTAACACGTCATGGGTTTCTTAACCCAGCTAACACAAAAATAAAGGAAACGAAGCCCTTCTCACAATACTGCACTTGTTAAATCCTATGATAACTATTACTAGTTGTCTAGCAAGTGCTATCTTTTGAACACTTCAAACAAATTCTTTCATGTTTTGATAATGGTGGCATCACCTAGAAACGCAACAGTTAAATTCTCCCAAAATGAAGCCCAGAACATACTAGAGTTGGAAAATAACAACTGGCATTTTCAACTAACACCCAGTGAAGGCAAGAGAAGCTTTTGGCACAAAGCACCAGCGTTTAATGATCACTTTGCTGAACTTCCAAGCAAATGAATGTTATCTTCATATAATCCTTAAAATGTTTAGAACTGCATAATGGAAATCTCATTAAACTGTTCTATTCAAAGAACATGAAAAGCTGTTTTAATCAAAAGGTACATGGGGAGAACTCATGACTTATCATTTCAAATCTTTAACATATCTTTCTAGCAAATAAAATCCAGTTCAACCAAAATTACTGTCCTGATACGCATACTGATTGATAAAGATCTGAGTAAAGGTTTGAGTTAGTCGCTGCAAATTACATAATTGTCCTTACGAGCCAGGATGTTTATCCAGGGGTCAGTCAACTCTCAACCGTGCAAAAGCAGGTTCTCTATATTAAAGCACACCAAATTTTCTGCATTATAAAATGATGCCACATTGATCCAACTATCCAAAATGTGACTGAGGAATAATTAAGAATGAAGGATGCCTGTACACTGGTAGAGCTGTTCTTAAATGCCTTTACATGATCACTGGACTTCACGTTTCACAAGCATGAAGGTCAGGTATGCACGATCCAAACACTTCATGAATATTTTACAACTGCCCACCATGACAAAGCTTGCAGCTATTAAAATTGATTTATATAAAGTATTTGTTCAGGTTAGCGTCTAAAGAGACAGATTATCTCATTTATTTTCAGGAACTGTGGTACACAACCAGGAACTTAAGGCATACCCAGCACTTACTCATTGCATCAGTTTTCTCTAGAGTTTCAATTTCAGAAAGCCTCTGTTAGCAAGTTACCAAAACAAACAAAATTAACAACAACAATTAACCACCTACATACAAGATGATTCTTCAAAATGAAACAGCCTCCTCTCTTTATGTCCATTTAAATTAGAGTTGCACGCTATGCCTTCTCCAAAGGAGAGGAGCTGCAACTCTAATACTGTGTTTATTTCAGGCTTATTTATAGTCTACCATCACTAGACTGACACGTATATACTTCCTTTCTCTGTGTCTTTATGACTCGCACAAATTCAACTTGTTTTCATCACAGAAGGGCTTCTTATTCATATGCCACTACTTAAAAATAGTAAGTCATACTTTATCACATGCATGAATATTCAGCCTGTCCAGTGCCATAAGAAAAAAAAAAAAAGAAAGAAAAATAGCCTTGCTGACACTTTCCCAGAACTTTCCCACTCTCAGAGAGATTAATCTGTGCTTCCTGTGAAAATCTAACAATTTCTTTTAGGGAAACAAAAGGTATCAGGAGATTTCTTCCTACTGCTGTGAACGTCTCAAGCACAAAATGCTTCATCTACCCACGATTACCTGTATGGAAGTTCCTGGTTCACTACACTGCTTTGCTGCCAGCTACCCAGTTAAAAGTCAACACTTAAAACTGGATTATTTCTTACTAGATTGTAGCTGAATATGTTTAGAAACTTAGTCTTTTGCCCACTTTGTCATGTCTGGGAAGACAGATCCCATGGGAGGATTCAGTCACGTATTGCGGACTGTGGCCCAATCCTTTGGCTTAGATGAGCCATCACAGGACTTCCCACAGAAACTAGAGGCCACTCAAAATCTGCTCCCTCTAAACGTACTGGACACTTCTCTGAGGAATACAAAAAGCAGCGCTGGTCAATTCCTTCCCTACCTTTGAAACCATGATTCAGTCTTAAGGCTTCTTGTGTCAACCTTACACTTTGAATGTTTAAATGCTTTAAATGGGATGACTGTTAAGTGACTGCAGGGCCAAATGCAAGAGAGTAATGGGAGACTCCACTAGCGCTTTCAGTAAAGCCTTTTTATCACTTTCTTAATGTATAAGCATTTTTTACACATTCTCTTGCCATAGTATGGACTAAAATTGGAGAAAAATAAAAAATGGTTCATATACAGCCCACATGTGGTGTGATCAATGTATATTTCTCCAGATGCTTAAAGGAAAATTAAGGCTTACAACTGTACTTCTACCAGAAATGCAATTTTCTTCCAGTGGGAGTTGTCACCGTGTAGTCTGGTTGGAGCTTTTGCTGCTTCCCATCAGAAGGCAATGTACTGCCAGTCTGTCATCTTTATATCATTTCTTTATATGGCTGTGCATCTCTCTGCATTTTACAGACCATAGAAAGGGCAGCTGTTACACCTTACTGTGGCTCATCAAGGAGCAGTGACTGTGCCTGTCAAATGTGACCCTCTCCACCCTTGGCTGTTACAATGATGCAGGCTGGAAGAGAAGAGAATCCATGTGAGATGGCCTCCACTGAGCCTTCAAAGGAGCACCTGAGCTACCTCTCTCCCGCCCTCAAATCTGCTACCTAGGTACTCTCAGAAGCAGCATTATCTTCCCTATGGCTTCGCTCCAGAGGTTTCACACTCAGTTTTCACACACAATCACAATCTAAGCATTTCTTTTAAAAACACTTATGTCCTCAAATAAGCTGCCTATAAAAGAATGCAACAGCATCTGTCCTCTTAGACATGAAAGCCTTTTTTGGTTCTCAAAAGCCCACTTCCCCCAGCAACATTAACTCCCTTTAACTAAAAGTTTTTAATGAGATCTCTTTAGTAACAGAAGTGCATCTATTAATGTCTTGTAAGAAAGCATGAATTTCTCACACCCTGAGCTAAACCTAGCTAGCAAAGCTTTCTCATGTAGTTGTGGTATTAAGAGACGTATTTTAGAAGCACCTAATACCTGCAATGGAGTCCATTCTGCAAAGCGTCTCAGCACTACAGAACGATCTGAGCTCTTTTCAAAGTCTGCCCCGTCCCTGTAAAGAAGGCAACCTGGGTGCGTTCGATAAAAGGTACAGAACAGAATTTTCAAGCATAATAACGTAAAGTCAGTGGTTTTTTTAAAAAAATAACATAACCAGCCATTTCTCAGTATATTAGCTTCTTACAGCAGTAGACTGGAGATGTCCAAGTAAATTGCACCACCCTCACTTCATTAGCACACCATCACCACGCATGTATGTGGGCATAATGAGGAAAAAAATCATTTGTTTCAGCCTGGAGAACAGATTACAGACCTCTGTTTTATCCTTCAGTGAAAACAGAAGAGGCACAGAAAAGAGTGAATAGACACTGGCAGTCTGCTTGCTCTTCCAAAACAAATATTGAGAGGTATTAAATAAAGGTAGGAAGAGGCCAGCTGAAAACAAAAGGAAGTGGTTTCTCATACAACACACAGGTAAGCTGAATATCTCTTGCCATAAAATGTTGTGGATGGCAGAAGGAAGCTAGATCAATTCATGGCAGGTGAATGCACTGATGGTGGCTAAAAACTCAGAAACTCCATGTGCCTCAGGAAGCCTCTGAGACAGGAATAGTTAAGAGGCAGAAAGTGCAGGCTGGGGCCAGGGGAAAAGTCATGTTTGTGCCACTCTCATATCATTTCTTAAGGATCTGCTTTTTGGAGGCAAAACATGGCTGGACAGACAGTAACGCAGGATAACTGCTCTCATCATATGAAAGACTAAAGTAGCAGCTAAGTTTGAAAAAAAAACAAGATATATTTTTACTTTTTACTGAAATCATGGAACTACATGATTCAAATAACACTTTCTCATGTATATTTGCAATATCTGAACATACACAGTTTCACCCATATTCTAGAAAATATTTTAATTACTAGCAAATACAAATTATCCGTGTTACAATACTACATCTGCTGCCATCACTGGTTACGGTACACTTAGGTTAGAAGGAGGTTTCGGTCTGTTTATTGCCAAGGGGAAGTACAGAAAGGCTTGGTATTTCCCCAAGACCCACAAGCACTGTCACAGATGAGTACTTTTGAAAAACCTCATCTTTGGGAGCCTTTTCTTTATTTGACAGGTTTGGAATCTTTTAGTATGAGTGATCATTACCATTGCTGCACAACCCACCTGAGGTTTTCCTTGATGGTTTTGCATTACAACAAGCAAATAAAGTATTTTTAAAGTTCACTGTGGTGCACAAGAACCCGTAGATGAACTTAGCAGTCAAACTTACTTTTGATTTTAAAGTTACAACATCGCAGTTGCTTACTTGGATTCAAACACTGTAATGGGCAGGTATGGCCTCAAAACAAACCAATAAACTAGTTTGACTTCTTGGCTAACAGGTATATGGGATTTCGCCCTAATTTCTCCATCAAACCTAAGCTTTAAGCTAACCAAAATCATTCCTTTGAGATAGCAAAGAAAGATATTTTCATCTAAAAACCTCAAGGGTTGGAGAAATCCAGACTCTAGAACCAAGCTATACAAATGTTTTTAGTTTGGGGGGCAGGTTTGTTTGTTTTCAAAATCACATAGCCATGCTCACCTATTCTCCTGCAGTGAATGCATACAGCACCTCTCCCTCACTGTGTTTTCAGTTAAAGCAAAGCAATATTGTATGGTGTGTGATATTCAAGAATCAAAGAGAGGAGAAAGTGTGAAACTAGTTAACATTATAACACTTACACTGCATAATGTAGAACATTATATAGCAGAAAAGTAAATACTTCTCAGTCTTCAAAGATACCTACAATACAGATAAGCTAAGTGGTCTAGTGAAACATTTTAACCCACAAATCTCGCTTCCTATGAATAAAGTTTGATCACAAAATCCAGAATATTTTCCTATTTGCCTCAAAATCTTGTATGAGATAAACAGACATTAGACTGTCACATCAATTAACCACAGATTTCTACACAGGTAATAGGCAGAGGCAATAGCAAATGAGACATATGCCACTGAGGGTGAGTCAGTAGTTTCGGTTTCCTTGTTTTAAATCTGTTTTATGTTAAGGTCATTGTGTAATGTAACATTCTGAACAGTCTGTTTAAACTTAGTTTTGAGCAACAGTTTTACTGAGTCTTCTTCAAAACTTACTGCTTGAAGCCTCCCTGTAAGCTATTCCTGGGTGGTTGGTTATTCGACTAGGTACATCATGTAAACTGTCATATCTTGACCAGTCTGCAGTAGAGATGACGGTGGGGACTGCAACAGGGAAGCATAAGCACTAGCACTGAGTAAAGCCAGTTCACTGACTCCCAACACTACACATGGGCTTTTTCTCAGGCGTTGGTTATGGGAAAGGAGCTGTTCCCACTCCACACTGGGAGCTTTGAGACCTGGAAGCTTCTGCATCAAGTTATTTGAGTAGAAGTGTCACAGGAAAAACAACAACAAACTTTTCTAGCCTGACTCCCCTTAGTTAAGGATTTGTATCAGGTGGTTTCAAGTTTCTTGTTTTCCTTCCACCACTGCTGTGGACTTGGTTTCCCCTCCAGCTGCCACCGGAGCAACAGGACCTTCATCGCAGTGGCGTGCGGAGCCTACGCTGAGCTGCGACGGTTTGAAAGGCTCAGGGCCGTTGACCCCTTCCCCGCCACAGCTCCCACCAATGCCTCGCCGAGCTGGACGGCCACGGGTGCACCAGCAGGCACCGAGAAAGCAAAGTGGCTGGTGTTGGAAATGAAGCCCGGGGAGAGCCGCTTGTCGCAGCGGCCTGGCTGGCGTGGCCTCTGCCCGCTCCTCACACGCAGGCCTTGCACGTGGCACTGAGCACCCGCAAAGCCACACTCTCAGATGCGGGATGGGCCCCGTGTCAGGGTGGCACACGCAAACGCTGCCTCCGGAGTTTGTAGCTAATGTTTACTCAAACACGTCTCACCGCTTGCAAGAATAAGTCCGCACACCTTACAACAGCATGGCAGCAACGTCACTGCCTTTTTAAGTGCCTGTCGCATTTTTTTTTCTTTTCATGACAAGAAAAAAAAAAACAGGCAGCAACCTACACGCACAGGGGACAGGAAAACCTGCTTGTTATCCCCAGTCCAGCTACGCACATGGTAGCAGCGGCGAAAACTTGAAACTAGACGTCGCCCGCGGCCACCTGCCTCCCCGCAACCGCCGCCGCCAGCGCCCTCCCGCGGCGCCCGCGGACGCCCCGCGGCTGCTCGGGACAGAGGCGCCGGCAGGGCTCGCTGTTTCAATACCCGACCGCAGCGAGAGCGGCGGGGACCTGCCGGCGCGGCGGCGGCCGCACTCACCCAGCAGCAGCAGCTTCAGCTCCCGGCGGGCGTCCCGCTTGTCGCGGCGCAGCTGCCGCTCGATCTCGGCGCTGATGCGCTGCGACTCCTTCTCCTCGGCCGAGAGGCAGCAGCCGGCCATGGCCGGCGGCGCACCGGCTCCCGCCGCCAGCGGGGAGGCGCGGGGAGACCTTCCCCCCCGGCGCCGCCCGGCCCCGAGGAAGCGCGGTGCCCGCAGGCGGCGGGACGGCGCTGCGGCTCCGCCTCGCTTGCCGCGGCGGGCCGGGGGCAGGCAGGTGCGAGCCCGCGCGCGGGGCCCGCCTCCTCCCGCCGGTTAATGATTGCAGGCGCGGCCGGGCTGCCGCTGCGGCGGGGCGGGCGCGGTCCTCCCACAGCGCTGCGAGTTCGGGGAGGGGGGAGGAGGTGGCAGCCCCGCAGGCTGCGACGCGGTGACACGGCTGCCGACCCGGAAGGGGGGGGAAAAGAGGGAAAAAAACCCACAAAATCTCCCCCCCACACAGGCGAAAGCTGAGGGGCGTTTGCTTCCCCCGCCGCCCTGCGGGGCTGGGGGAGAGGGGGGGCGGCCCGGGGCGGGGGGGAGGGGGGAGCAGGGAGCAGGCGGCGGCGTCCCCAACGGCTGCCGGCGCCCTAACGGCCCACGGCCGCTGCCCTGGCCGGGCGGCGCGGGCGCTTGGGAGCGGGCGGTTTGAGCCCGGCGTTGGTTCCGCTGCCGTTTAGAAACGGCGTAACGTGTTCACTTAAAATCGGTCAGCATCGTCACACGGGGTATTTGGGCATCGCTCTTCCCTGCTTTGCTCCTCAGCGCGGATGAAAGCCCCGCGTGGGAAGACCTGCCTGTGCTCGGCGTTGGCTACAGCTCTTCGTTTCGGAGGCTGTATTTCCCTCCTTGCTTCGCATACTTAACGTTTAGTTTTACAAACACGAGTTTGTGTTTTGTAAGGAATACGATCTTGGGAAGTCTCTTACGGCCCGAGTCCTGCCTGCAGTAGTAAAATCAGGATGCTTCTGTGCAGATACAAAGCGTTAGCGCAGGTGTGGCGCAGGTGCCCCGTGTGTGTCCCAGGCCCACCTTACTGCCTGGGGAGGAAACGCTTGGCTTCTGCTGGCCGCTCGCACTCAGTGTTGGCAGGCGCTTGGCTGAGCTGTGCTGAGCTCCTGTGAATCCTGCCAACAGGTAGCATTGAGCAGTGTTACTACAAGCAGTGTGTTCGCTGCTCCTAAATATAGAAAACCCTGACTTACTAGGGAGCAGCTCTCACCCCCTCCCCTGAGGACAGGGGGCTGCAGGCAAGGTGCCGAAGGGCCGTGGTGGCCAAGGGGAAGAGCTCCACGCGCAGCTGTGCTAAGGTGACAAACACAGCTGTGCACTGAGGGTGGTCGAAGTGCCGCAGGTGGGAGATCCCATGGGTTGGGGAGTGCTTTCAGCTCAGGCCTGTCTCCGTGCAAAGCCATCTCTACGGCTGCTCTGTGTTTCGTGAGCAGGTATGTCCCCATGTCCTAAGCATGTGAAGACTTGTTTATGAGTCTGAAAATTCATTTGTGAGTTTGCAAATTGTGGAGAATAGGATATTTATGACATTCTAATTCTACTGAAGGTCTGAAAAATCAGCACGTGATTTTTAAATCTGTTAACTAGGTATGTTTTCATGGTTATTTCAGGTCTAGCAAGCAATTCTTGTGTTTTGTTTTTTTCTTAGGGCTGGGGGAAAAACATATATTGCAGAGAAGCCAGACCCTGAGGTTTGTAATAACGCAGTGCATACATTAAAAGTCAAATTATTGGAGCTTTTCTCTCAGCTCTGCTTTCTCTGTGTATTTCTTTTCAAAGTTTCCCTGAAATCTCATTATTTACTCTGTCATCCTGCTGCCATTTTTTTTCCCTCTTCTGGTTTATTCTAAAGAAAACACAAACGCGATAATGATACTTGAACTTTTGAACTTGCAGTGTTTTAAATGCATTCAATAACAGGCAGCAAGATTTTGAGTCAAAGTTTATGCAACAGCGATAGATGAAACCACTAGAAAGATAAGCATATATTTTTTTAACAAGCATAACTGGTTGATTTGTTGATTTCTGCACCATAGGCAGTTGCATGTATTTGTGTTGTGAACTTAAAATATTTTTTTAAAATATAAAGCTAAGTATTTGAAGGTATGGGTAGAAAACGACATCTCCACCTTCACCAGTTAAATGTGGGAGCATTTAAGCAGTTATAAAGAAGTTGCTTCATAATTTGAAAGCTCAATATTTTTGTACTTACAGTGATAGTGACTTCTTATAATATCTCCTTGATATGAGAAAGCATGTGAGCAGGATTTAAAGGAGTCAAGATCCTCTAAGTTTGCTGATCCTGGAGTTTCATACAAGTGTGGTCATTCTGTGAATAATATTATTCATTGCTACTGCAGGTAAATATTTGCTCTGTCAAATAGTATTTAATGACCAGTACATACAGTTGGAGATAAGTATCAGAATTAGTTTTTTTAGTGAACCAGAGAAAGGTGTACACAGCAGTGCAATTCCCACTACCCTAACAACTTTGAAAATTCACATCATATCTCTGTTCCCACGTGAGGGGCGGCTCTCGGAGGAAAAACTCAAAGTGGGAATTGTACTGCTGCGTAATCCAGATTTAGTCTTAATGTATGTCTCTTACCTTTACTGGCAGTACTTGAAGCTAACAGTAAGCATCTACGGAAGTATTTTCAGGATTGTGCTATATGAGGTTTTCTCATTGGTGCAACTAAAGTACGTCTACTAACTTCTCAAGAAGCGTCAACAAAATTTTATTTTTTGGGAGATAAGGATCCCAGTTCCCTCATCAGTGGTTCTTTAACAACAAAAAGAAAGAACCGCGATGCCATAGATGGGAGAGGAAAAGGGATGCTGCAGAGGTTTATGTCTCTCACAGGGTTAGGCTTCTGGATCAGGTTTCTTTGGAAGACTTGGGTGCTGTAACACAGTCAAGTTCTGGAGAATTTCTCAGTGACTGAGGAGTTCCTTACTAGTAAATATTGTAACAGTTCTTCTCTCAGCGTATAACCCTTTATTTCATCCAGTTCTCCAAAAGTAAGTTAGTATATTGTAGGAAATCCTTTAGGCAACTTATTCCTGAAATTAGCATTCATGTCAAAAGTTGAGCTTTCTTCCCATCATCAGTGTTATTTTTCCAGCTTGCTTGTTGCTTTCCTGAATAAACTTGCACTGCTTACAGTTAGATTATCCTGTAGCTGAGTAATAGATTTGTGCAGATTACAAGGCTATGCATATCTTATGCTGAGCCCCTGAGGGCTTTGTTTATCCAAAATGCTGCTGTATCTCTCTCTGTGCAGTTGAAGAGCAATGTAAGCACTCAAAGTACCTGACAGCCATTTCTTTTCTGTAGCTGCATCTAGGCTTTATTAAGAGTTATACTTGAAGAGGCTGTGCAGAAAGTACATTAAGCCTTCAGTGGTACTTTCTAGACTAGTTATTAGCACCCAGAAGCATTTCCCATTAACCGTTTTGGCTGATCTGCCGTTAACCAGACCTGCCTACTCCCACAGATGCAGGCATCTTAACTCCTAAGAATCTGGAGAAGGCTGCCAAAAACCCAAGGGGTATGTAAAAGGTTGGTGTCTGTGCAGTCTCTCTTGAGAGCAGATAAGATTTCAGAAACAGGTCTCAGTTCTGAGCTGGTCATAATATAAATAACCATCAGTAGCAAAAATTCTGCCTTCAAATAAAGAAGAGTGTACTTTGCTAAGGGTGAGTTTGTGATTTTTTAAAATCTGGGGTGATGTGAAAAATGGTCTCTCGCTGTCTTACGAGCCTGTGTTTCTGAAAGGTAGCCGAAAAAAGTTGCGCTTTCCTGCAGTTGTTAAGAGGTGTTTTAATTCACTACTGTTTCTCAGCTGGGGTGGCGGGGATGTATGATATCGCAAAGGACAGTCAGGAAATCATTTTCAATGAATATCTTGTACTAAGATCATGAAACGAATATAGAGACCTGCACTTCCCTTTGCTTGCACATTCTTGTTTTTCAAGAGCACTGGTACACAAAATCCGTATGCTATTCTTTACTGCTCATCAGGTTTTCAGTGTTGTTTTGCTTACTGTAACAGTGAACATCATCTTCAAACAAAGATACCAACTAAAAGATTAAGAAACAGTTCTCTGTAACAACCAGGAAGGGACTGGATGTTGTGGTTTTGGGTGGAGGTAGGACCTGGGGAGCAGCTATAGTGGAATGAACTTCCAGTTGTTTCGTAACCTTGGACTTTTTTATATGCTCTACACAAAGGTAGTTGGTTGAATGAAAAAGGTAGAGTATAGAAATGAGGCAGATTGCGCTTTAGGAAAACTATTAGCAAAAATGTAGGTTCAACGAGGCAAATAACTGGTTTGGTTTGCTGTTTCTGAAAGCTTATTTTTGTGGAAGGCTGAAGGTGGCCTTTTGGGTATTGTTGAGATGGAGAGAGAATTTCAAGGCTGGGTACCTGATACCAGACTTCGGTTTTACTCCTAAATTACACATGCATTTTTTATGAACTACTTTTAGCTAAAGCAGTGTGCCCAGCTACCATGAGCAGGAGCAGTGATGGAAAAGCATTGAGTGTCCTGCTCTGTCATTCAGTGCTCCAGCAGTACTGAAAAATGAGAATTCTGTATTTCTGGCCCTTCACAGAGCATGGTCATTTTAACCTGTGAAAAATGGATAAAGAATTTTTATTTGGTAGTGTTTTATATCCACTTTTCTCAAGAATAAACAGCTATGTAAGATGCAGAGATTCAAAGAGAAACAGACTATAAATGTTAGGCATTTTTCAAAATCGGGAGATTAAAATAACTGTAATTTTGCACTAACAATCATGTGTGGCTTTCTCTTTAGGGTGGGTGGTTTAGTTTCTATTTGTATTGTTATTTTACACAGTGATGAAGTTTCACTCCAGCTGACTTCTTTATTTTTTTTGGCACTCTGTGTACTTTGTGCATTTCATTGCTCAGTAACTCACAGTAGCTACACTCCTTAAAAGGCATAGGCTCCGAGAAACTTTCTTACTGGCCCAAACAAGTTTGACAGGTTTAATGACCCCACATACTGGTGCAGTGAAAAATATCCCAGATTCAACCATCTTCCAAGTACACGTTATTTAGTATACTCCTCCTCCTCAACAGAAAAGCCTGTATTAAAAGATACCAATTAAAGTTGCACTTTAACAATGAATAATTAAGTGGATAAGGTTACAAAGCAGTAGCGTTCTCAAAAGGGAAAACTGGTCCTTGCAGTAGAAGTACTTGGAAAACAAGCAACAGCAGCTCAGGTTTCTTTCTGATAGATGGCTGAGAGTTACTGCAGCCAAATTTGGCTAATTTAATCACATGGTAGGCTAATCGCATCTTTGTGACGTGAAATTATCCTCTACCGTAACACTGCAAACAAAAAATGATGAGAGTAAAGTAAAACTGCTGATAGCCTATCTCATGACAACGATAAAAAAGACGTGAAGGAAGAGCAGCAAAAGGGGAAGCAAAGGAACTGTCAGATGATCTTTGGTTTATGTGGCAGGAGAAAAAGAAGAAAAAGAATCCTCTCTTAAATCCTACAGGTTTGGCCACATCTGTTGTTTTTAGGCAAAAATTCCTTATTAATTCCGTATGTGCATGTTGCTATTAAGAGTTATTAACGCTCTGTTTTGTGAATGTTTACGGTGTGCAAGAATAAGGGAGCTAACGCGCATTACACTAACTACAAGCTCTCAATCCTGTTGTTTGAGGAAAGAAATCCCGTATTTTTACTACTACAACCACTAATAAGAATTAGCGCAGAAATATTGCAGTCTCTCTGGAGGAATTAATTAAAACTACAATCTCCTGTTGCAGTGATGGGTCCAAACAGCAATCTTCAGATACTGTCAGCTTCAAATTTTTCCCGGTGATGGTAAATAACACAGTAATTAGCTCCAGGTTCAAAGAGCAGCTTAGAAGCAGAGTGGCTTGAAAGATGTTCTGCAAAAAAATACATGTTTCCAGTGCTGGCAAATACAGTAAAGTTTTGCATTTTTATATTATCTTTTCTTGCGTGGTCTAAGCTTCACTAACGTTAATACATGACCTCTCACAAAAGCCTGTTGGGATGGAGTGTGTTTTCTGTCTCTGCCGCAGCACCCCGGTTTGAAAGGGGGGAGAGAGATGGATCAATTTTCACTAGATCAGACAGTGACCATGGCCAAGCTGGAACAGGGAGCCTGATTCTATCACTTTTAGTCCTGTTCTTCAGTTTCTCGTAAAGCATTCAGTAACATTCAGGCAAATATTTTGGAAAATTTATCAGGGTGTTTACTTGTGCTGACTGATGGCAGTGTTTAATTAATTCACTGTAGCTGATAGTGTCACAACAGCAGCACTGTTCCAATTTTCTGGTATTTCTCTTGGAGTTTGTGATTTATTAAAATTTCACGTCAAACAGAACAAGAGCTCCTCGGGACTTTTGGCTGCAAGTTATCTGCAGCTGTTTTAATTCCTAGTCAATATTATTCGCAATTATCCCTGGTTACTAATGGATCAGAATGCATTTAATCATGCTCGCCTGACAGTACCTCACTATGCTACTTTCATAGACCAGATACTAACAAACATATCTGGTATGGCTATTTCATAATTTCTTCAGCCTCAGATTTTGCCATTTCCATCATGGGCCTACAGCATTGCTCATATGTTTTTGTTCCCAATCAATCAGTTTAAAACATCTGCCCTTTTAGTGTCCCCTTACCCTTAAGAGCCTTACTTTGGTATTTAAACTTCCATTTAACATTTCCTATACTCCCAGCCTTTTAATTCCATGGTTTATGATGGATATTCTTTTTTTTTTTAATATATGTTACATTTTCTTTTTCTTCCGTTGGCCACTGAATCAAGGTGAACTTTTAGCCAAAGCTGTCTTGTTATTGAGTTTTTTTTGGATCTAATAAATGTCGTAAAAATTCTAGTTCTCTGCATTACTGTGTGCTTATTTTTCTTCCATGCCTAACTCAGAATTTTCCTTAGCTTTGGTAAATTGGCACTTTTGAAGTATCAATACATAGATTACTTCCAGGAACTCTCTTCTCTTTGCCCATAATAAATGTAATCAGATTTTTATTACGGGTTCCTTTGCAATAATTGGCTTCTGGTTAGATGACTAATCTTTTTCATCTTAATGCAAATTTTTAAAAGGCCACTTCAGATTGTGTGCAAAGATTTTGTGTTTCAAGAGTTCCTGCATATAATTTTAGAAAAAGAAATTATGTTTTGGTACTGATTAGGTTTCTATCCCCCAAAACACAATTTTCTAACTCCATAGGCAGGAGCTTCAGGAGTAATTGCCTGTATTCTTATTTAACGCAATGGTTTATAATATCCTTCCTCCCTCATTTACTAAACCTGCCAGCTTTTTGGGTTTTTAATGCATTGGTTCATATATATTTATTATCCTCAAAGCTTGGGAGTTACCAGAACTAAAGACAGAGAAAAGATGTGTTTAACTAAGAATGCCAAGTAGCCCATTTTCTTAGTACAGAGGTTGCAATCAAATACATCCGTGCTCCATACCTGTAACTCCTTCCATCAGGTATGAGCTAAGATACAAAAATCAACACACAAGCCATGTTAAAATGTAGAGCCCTGAAAGCTACTGTTAAATTTTTAAATTGAGCTTGTGGGTAAATAATGCACTTTGTTAAAAGAATCACATAGCGGTAGCTGAAATAAAGTCTGAATTGGGACTGAATTTTGGGCAAAATCTAAGCTGCAACCAGAGTCAAAGGTAATACTGAAATTTTATACTGCAGTTGGGGGGAAAATTCTATCCCAAAATTATCTTCACAGACTCAGAAGGAACAGGTAGGGAACAAAACAAAATCATGTTTATATCTGGAAATAAAGTCCATTGAATCAAAATTATATAAAATCCTGAAAATAAAATTTATTTATAAATCCTGTTTTTAGCACATAAGTTATATGGAAAGTAATAAGAATGGATTAATATGGCTGAAAGTATGAAGATAAAAGGAGAAGGCTCAGAACTTACAATATAGTGCAACAGCTGTAGATGGATTTTTTTCCAAAAATGAATGCTGCCTTTTATGAATATACAACGTAGTCTCTGAATGACAACACTGTTGAAGTATTTAAGATAAAACATTTTATGATTCAGTATGAGAAGCTCTGCAAACCTGTCCAGTGGAAATAAAACAGATGATTGCCCACCCAGATGAATTATCAGAAGACTGAGGAACATTAGTGAAGACAGGCTTTTGGATTTATTCAGCTGAAACAAATCTTGAAAAGAAATAATCTAGGAAATCAGTCGCAAAGTTTCTGAAAATGTTTAAGGTAAATGTTCAGCAAGAATTAGGCATGATATATGACAGAAAGTTTGACTTCAAAAATTATGACAAAACCCAAAATAATTAAAATGCCTATTTATTATTTTGTACAATGAACAACCATAGAGCTGCTGATAATTTCAGCAGCAATGCCAAGACCTGGCAATGCTAGTTTAGGAGAAAAAAGGCTAATTTAATTCAAGTTAATTTAAAAACTATATTAATCTTTTAAGGAATTGGATTATCAAAAATGACAGCCAACGCTGGAGAGAAGTACCAAAGCTCAGACTGAGTGATGACTGAGAAAGGAACAGCAATGCTAAGTGATTCTAAGTTCTGCCCAAAACATTTTGAATAGCTAAATATTATGGCTATTACAGTCAATAATGAAATAACTGTAAGGCATAGTTAAATTCTTTTCTCTCAAACGTAAATCAGATTAAAACTAGATCTGATTCTGGCCAGAATAAGGTGTGTTTCAGAAAACAACAGAAGAACATGTGCAATGCTCTTGGCTCTTCCCTCTTGTTTTACCCCGATGACACACAAGCCCACCCTAGAAATTGCTAGCTAATCTGGGAGGAGAATCGGGAAAGATCTAGCAGTCACTAGAGTAATCCACTGAGGGTGTCAGACCAACTATAGACAGATATTTCCAATAGTAAGATATATATATATGGTGGGAAATATCTCTTCTTGTAAACAGAATTACACAAAGCTAGGTTATAAATGAAGCATAATACACTTAAATGTATAATCAAAATAAAATTTGAAGAACGTGCTAAGTGCAAAATATTTCTTACGGTGTTATTTGTGCCATTATCATGCAACTGTTCTGAAATCAAAGTCGTTTACCTCGTTATTGGTGATTCCTAATGTCTTTGTGCCACTCAGCATAAGTGTCAGTCCAGATACAAGTTTAATAGTTATTTTCAGTATTACACAAAAGTTGTTCATTTCAGAAAACATCAACTGCGTACTTATCGAAGGCAGTCTCCAGGCTAGCCATGAGAACGTGCTGTCTGTTTTGTCTCCGTCTCTACCTAAGAGCTCAACTCCGCTGCTCCACAGACTTCGTCACCAGCAAATTCCCCCGTGAACTCCGCAGTCCAGTTTGCAGGGCTGCTCCCATGAATGTGATTAGTACAGTTCTGTTCATATCCTGGGTTTGACTAAAAGGGATTTCCCAGGGAAGGACTAATTTTAATCAAAGAAATAAAAAGTTTCAGCTTAGAGGAAAGATTTCTTTCTCGTACATTACTGCCTGTAAAATATTTGAACCATGCCTCTTCAGAGTTACTGCTATAGTTTCTTCCCTTGTCTTGACCTACCACTTCTACAGGTACAGCTATTCATACTATTCAACTATTTATACTTTAAAGTAAAAGACATTTTCAAAAATAATAGAACTAGAGTTCTATTAAAAATTTTAAAGTTTTAAGAACTAAAAATGATTTTTTTTATTCCTTAGAAAGCAAGTATCAAGTTGAGCTGTAACCAAGCCTGTCACTTTTTTTCTGTTTAGAATCCGAGGCTTTCAGTTTCTGGAAGTTATTCATTCCAGTAAGCTTTTCACCAACTCTTTGTCCAACAGCAATCTTAATTTCTATAAAGTCAACAAACCAAACCATTGTGAATGCAGTTTATGGCATTCTCCCAGGGTCTGTGTCCATGCTCTTGACTCATTCTGATTCTGCGACAACTGCTTTCCTTCAGTCTCAGCAGGCAAAATGTGTGGATGGGGTGGCATTCGGAAACTAGAAGTTTGTTTTCAAAGGGCTGGAAGAATTTGAGAGAGAGAGAGAATCAGAGCACGTATCCAGATCTGTCAGAAGACTCACTAATGGTGAAGGAACAAGTCAGAATAAGACACAGATGTGTGAAAGAGCCTGAAGTAGAAAAGCATTTTATCACAGCATTTTTTTACAGCTCCAAAGGGTTGGGGTATAAGTCAGTTTGGCGTGTCAGTGCTAGAGCTATGAGACCACTGGCACTCTGCCTATATTTTACATAATGAACTTTCCTGTGGGCCTCTTTTATTCTCATACCTCTTTCCCTTATCATTCTCTGACACATTTCCTTGTGAGGGTGACTTTTCTTGAAGTACTGCAGATAATTTTAATACACTTGGGGCATGAAGTACTTTACTGAATAAAGACCTGTATTAGAGCTCCAGGTCCTGGTCTGTCATTGATGAGGAAGTCTTCTCCATTTAAACGCTACAATACATTTACTTCTCACACAAGTAGCAGCATTAGAAAAAGACACTTGACCCCACATTTCCCTATGCCTTTTGCTTGCAGACTTTAAACACTCATTCAAAGGCTCTGAATCCAAGTAGAAATGAGTACTGCATAGAGTTGAAACACATACAACCATATTACACTAAGCAATCTAAAATGGCAAAAATGAGTTCAGTAGCCCATACTTCACAAGGCAAAACAACAGTTTGTGATATTTGTTCACATACTTATTAACGCAGGGGTACAGAAATTTTTGCAATACCTATATACCATGCATACATCCTACTCCACCTCATATTTGCTGTGTGATTTACACATAGGTTGGCACACACTATCTGTTGATGAAGGCAGGAATGAACAGGCATGTAGCTTCAAATGTTCTTCATACCCTGAAGGTCTCTGGTTATTCGCAAATTACCAGTTTTCTTTCTCGTACAGTAGTCCACTGTACTATATATGCTGAGCAACTCCAAGAATCACCTCTCCTACACGGATAATTACTTGCAGGTAGGTTCTCCGTCTCCCTCAAAGTAGGTATCAGCCAGGAACTTCTGTATCACATGCAACAGATGGTACCTCTCCAATCCTGCAGTGCCTGCTGTGTGTGAGAGCAGTAGTACACACAGGTGATGTGCAGATGTTCAAAATGAAGATATCCTTTAGCAGGGTTACTGATGTACTCATCTGAAGTGCTAGAGTGTGTGCTCCAACCGCTGTCATGGAACCACCCTAACAGTCTGGTTATCAGGATACCAGTCATCAATTTCAACCTTTTGATGTGTGATTAATCACCTGCCATATAGATAAGAGGTTCCCACAGCCTAAGAAACCTCAAAATGAGACCTTGTGAGGAAGTAATAACTTTTAGGAACTGAGGAAAGGAAGAGCTAGAAAAACTGTCTTAAATAAAACAGTTCCAGCCAGATCATTCTCAATGGGAATGTTTAAGCTACCAGTCATTTTCAGGAGACTCCAGCATAGACTATCAAAAAGTACACAAAGGTGATTGCACAAAGGACAAGGTCTCTGACATGTTGCTCTAGATGGATTACAATGTACAGATTTTTAATATTCGGTCCTTATAACAACAGATAAAATGGGTTTTCTTTTTAAAATGCAAATTTGGTCAAAATACATATTGCTAAGTTTACAAAAAAGCCTTACTTGTCCTCTTTACTTGTGAGAAATAGCTACTTTGTGAACATCTAACTCTTCAGCATCCTTGGTTGTTGTTATAATTAATGTTTCTGTCAGGAAAACATCCTTCTCTCTATTTCTGACATGATTTCCCATCCTACTGGTAGCAGAAGGCTAAAGTAACTGACAGATCATTAACTTGCAGCCTTGTGGTGAGATTTTAAACTGACATAACATTTAAGCAATGCCCACTGAGAAACTCTATTTGTGAAAAATTTACCAGAGACGAGAGGAAGTCGGAAATAACCCCCACAACAGCATATTTCATTTACTTTTCCTAAGCACTCAGTCATCTCGATATTTAAAGTAGGAACATTCATCCGGAACAAAGACGTTCACACAGCCCTGGCAGAAATTAGAAAATATCTTTGGTACTGGAATTTGGTAAGTATAAAGTGCTAAAAATTCCTCTAGAGCCCTTGTCAGGCTGGTTTGTGAATGACAGATGAGCAGGTGTGTATGCCGTTTATGGTTTTACAGCACGTTTTCTCTGCAACGTGTTTGTATTAAATAAAATGGACTGCACTTCAGTAAAGTGATCTGGTCACTGAGTCCGTCACTGTGAAATCGTAGCAGATCTGCCAGTCTTATCTCCAAACCCCTGGGATAATTGCAACGAATTGCAGCCCCTCAAATTCTGAACTTGGGCCTGGATGGTTGGATTTCTACTCCAGCAAAGAAGGAAGCAAAGGGCCGAGATCAGCAGCTGCTCGCGAAAGGGCCACAGCTGTCATATTCTTTTTTGGCTCCCTTTCGACCTAAACTGATGCTCACCTCAATGTTAAGCAGTGGTGAGGGTTGGTTTAAGCCAGTGTCGAAGCACTCGTGTAACAGAATTGCAGTACTGCCTGAAAATAACGTTACTAAAATGCAAGTTATAAGTGTCAGTTATAAACAAATTAATTGGCTCGAACCCTCAATCAATGAGCTGTTTCCACTCATCTAGGGAGAATGGAAATTCAACACGAAATTACAGGTGTATTTTTTCGTTTTGTTCGTCTGAGTTTGATATGCTCTGACCCTGTACCCAACACTTAAGTCGGGGACTTGCCGGACTGCCCAATGGGAAAATTTCATGCACGGGGATTATACAGACTTCTGGAATCTGTTGAGGGTGCGGTGCATGCACGGGCGTGCGCATTTGTATCTCTACAATACTCACTGTCACAGTGTTTGCTCTGCTGGAACATAGACTATTAAAGAACAGTCTTTTTTTATTTTCTTGGTGGATGAATAATCCCCACTCGGAATAATAAAGCTTTTCTTTGAATGCAAAGGCAATTATGTAGTAAATGTCAATGAATATACGATAAACTGCTTAAAACAAAAGCAGATTGATCAGCCACTTCCAACCTTGTTCACTATAGCTCTATAAAGCTAAAAATCAATACATGTAACGAAAGCACTAAAAGATGTTGGAAAGGACAACTGAACCTTTTAAATCCCCAAAGAAATGATGAGATCTATATAAAAAAATCGAGGATATAAGAATGTTCCTTGACTGCTACTATTTCTATTTTTATATGTTCACGAGGTACTTCCTATCTCTTGACTGCAGAGTAGTTTAGCATCCAGAATATTCTCATCATCATATGCGAAACCTAGTTTCCTTCAAAGAGACTCAGAATTTACAAGGTAGAAAATTGCTATCTAACTCCAGGGACACAGAATGTAATTATCAGCCACTAGAAAGCCAAAGGAATTCAGACTCCATCTACTTGTAGAAAATCACCTTTAAATAAACTTGTAGCAACGTATACGCACTTAAATATACTTAGAAGTGTTGGTACCTGTCTCTGATGAAAGATGCAAAATTGCATGGCTCGGGACTGGTCTTGTGTGAAATTCTTTATGCCATTATTTATACATGCCATTTCCCTCCATTTATGGTTAGCCGGTATATGGCTGTTTGGATAAATTCTGAATGTGTTTTATTTACTGACAGCCTCAAGATGAGCCTCACTTCCTCGCTTTGTGAAAACCCTCAGATTTTACCTTTAGGTATTCGCAAAAGTATTTTCGTTGTCTAAGTGGTACGACAATATACACGTTCCTATTTCCGCAGGGTACTTTTAGCCAAGGAATGAGTAGCTACCAAATCAGTTTTCTGCAGAAAGACAGACCCCTCTCCCCATATCTGTTCCATCAGTGTACGGATAATTCACAGTCCAGTCTCCTGCTTGTTCTCACACCAGATCTCAGTACACCATTAGTGTCAATGTCTCATCAATGGCCATTTAATTACTTCTTCTGTGTCCAATCTAGAAATTGACTTGAAATCACTAAAATTTTTAGAGTATCAGTAATGCTGTCATCCTAAAGAGCAAGGAATTGCTACATACATAGTCCCACCACATGTTAGAGGCTGGATCAAAATCAATAGCCAGGGGTCATATTCATAATCTTGTTGGTGTCCTGTGGGCTGAAACAGGACTACTGAAAACTATTGTCTGGAACGTGAGTTGTTAGAATTATTAGCCCTCTTGGTTCCCTTGGAGTAATTTTTTTTTTTTTTTTTTAATGAAAATGAGAGGAAGGAAAAAGAGAGAAATCAATAAGGTAGCTCTGTGGTAAAAAAAACTGTGTTCCACTTAGAGAATAGCAGAGCTCCACTTGCTTTGAAGAAGTATCATCACACCCTTGGACTTTCTGTTAACATTTCCACCCGCTGGGAGTCCGGGTTCACAGGAGGCACGGAAGGTCACAGCAACAGCAGGGCACCATGTAGGACTTCACAAGTCATTACTAGCATTTTAAGCAATGCCACATTGCCCTGAGTCAGTCTATATCTCTGTTGGTTATGCACACTTTCTTTACACCAGTGCTTCAGCCTCCCTTACACAACTTTAACGGGCAAGTAAATGCTGGGAGATTTCAGGTGACCAGCTCTAATCAAAGCCTCCCCTGCCAAGAAGCTCCATTTTTTTGTGCTGGAGGGTGGGGAGAGCAAGAGGAGCCATCCGTGCCTTGCAACCTCCCGCTCGGCCCCTCCACAGCCCGCTGGAGCTGCCGCTCTGTGCACTCTGCCATGGCACGGGCTGTTGAGCTCTCACAGACCTGGCGGTTAGCGTAAGGAAGAAAGAGCTCTTAATCTACATTACTTCTGTATCTTGTGTGGCAAACGAGACAGGGATGTGTAAAGGAGCCTCTGAGAGAGATGCCAAAGTGTCTCATGCCCAGCTGTGACTTCTGTTAACCTGGCGCAGGTGTCCGCTCAGCTAACCTATTCAAAAAGCATCGCTCAGTTTACTTAAGCTTTTCTCTACTTTTGAAGTTTGCTGTGCTCATTCACACTACCATCGCCATGTAGGATGGCCTGAGGTATTCATCTTCTGGAGCTACATAATATTTTGCTATTCTGGTTTTAAAAGGAGTGACCTCTTGCTATATTCACCGGAGATGCTTTGTTTCGTATCAGCAGAAATGAAATCAACATGTATGAATATAAATATATATCAAAAGACTTGTTTAATCCGTAATCACACAAATCTTCCACTTGTGCCACCATTTCTACACCTTCCTACAAACAATATCCAGACCATATTAAATATTACTGAAAAACAATCAAGCTGTTTTTACAGATATTAGTCACAACATAATTTGAACACATCTGACAGCTGGTAAAGAATTTGAATTATATGATGACATACGTAAGATGAGGAAAATTGACTTTTTTTGCCTTAGTACCACAGTAGCCTGTTGCAATTCAAGAGGAGTAGTTCCATCAGCTAAGATATAGTGATATTATTGATTTATATGTTACAACGAAAGATTATTGGGCAAGGGAAATAACCAATTTGATTAAGTATACATCTGGCCTTTTGCCCCACAATAATACTCAGGTTGCTTAACTTTGGTAAGTTCAGACAAAACCGTGACAATCCAGATTATCTGAAAAAAGCCCTTAATCATGGATTCCACATTGTGGTCATTCTCTTAACCTAAAATAAACCAGGTCTTATCGATAACTGTTTGCTCCCCATTTTCTCCTAAGACATGCTGAGAAAAGTAGGAATCAAGATACTGCTACACAGTGTTATTCCATCTTTCCAAAACTAGCAGTTAGAATGAAACAAATATTTTACAGCATTGATAACCAATTCTTTACCTCCAGAACACAAGAGTTAATCAAACTCAGTGTGCACATGTAACTGAAAATTGTTAAGAGGCTCCAAATACTTCATCTTGAGATACATGGAATTTTATTTTTTAGGGAGAGAATGATTTTTCTTTATAATAAATGTATAAAAGTGCAGTATCTTAAATATTTTCTGCATGCAAGTCAACTTTTTTGTTAGCATCATAGAAAGTAATTTTACATAATAACTTATCTCTGCAAGAATACATTTGAACTTCTTGTCAAATCAATGCATCTCTTGAGTGCCAGTTGTTGATCATTGAATTCATTACCTCACACAGGACTGTAGAAAAAAAAAGCAAATTTTCAGTAACATTTTGGCAAATACAATTCTCTATTAACAGTGCAAAATGACATATATTAAAACAGGTAATTTTGGCCCAGTTTGGCCCACATTAGCCCACTGTCTCCTTCAGCGGACTGTATTTTAACTATATTGTTATAGTAGTTCTGTTTTCTGAAGTCCACATCCACACAGTTAATTGAATCTGCCCCCAATTACAGGAACTTTCTGATCCTATTCTTATTCACTCCTGATCTTTAATTGAGCCAGTACGATCAAATCTGTAACCAGCACCAGAACTGAATCCGACACTCCAAGCAACCTCCTCTTTATGACCCACAGAATAAAGGAAAGGTGCTGGAAAATAACCAGAACAGAATGGGAGGAGGAAGGCAGAAGGAGAATAAGCCAAAAGTGCAGGTCGTCTTCAGCTCTTACACTTCATCAGTTGTTCAGTTTTGGAAGCCCACCTCACTTAGGAGGATCTGAAGGACTCCAGAAAGGAGCAGTACTGTAAAATGGGGTTCCTTAGATGGCAGGAAGCAATTAATTGGTGTGATAGACAAATGGGATGGGAGAATGAAGGAGTGCTTTGGGCAAGGATAGAGTAAACCTTGAGTGTCTTGCAGAGTGCCATGGGATTTTTAATATCTCCAGAAGGCAGACTTTTTTTTTCTTGTTATGATCTTACTGCAAATGAACAGGAACTAATTTTTTTCTGCAAGATGAATAGAAGTCTGATTTTTACATATCTCCATTCCTAAAACCAAGTATGAGCTGTTGGCTTCAGTCTGACTAGAGTTGGGTTTAGTCCATATTTACATGTTATTCTTAAAGGGGAACAGGAAAGAGTTTCCTTGTCCTACCATTATTTTGTCTAAATAAAAAATGAAATCAAAACCTTTTGACGTGAACAGGGCAATCCTCCCAAGCCAGAAGAGCTAACAGCATGTGAGGTGCATCACATGAAGAATTTAGATATCATTCACTGTGCTCCTAGAAATTTCATGGTTAGGTTTTTAGAAGGAGTCGTACTCCCTTTTTCCTAACTGCTAAGCCTGCCTCTCTTTAGTCAGCTTGGCACTTGTGTGTACTGCCGATTAGCCAAATAGGCTCAAAACCCAGAAAATTAGGCTACTCAACCAGCCAAGCAAGTGGAGTGCAAAAGGGAGTTTTTTCCCCTCAGTTCCTTGGCTCAGGCCTGAGGTGACACCAGGGAGAGGGGAGCTGAGACACGGCACCTCAGGAGGAGCAGCAGGAGAGCAGCTTTCGGCAGCAGCACGCTACCAGACTGGGTCGGCCGCCCTGCGCAACCTCCCTGCCACCGAAACCAGGAGCGCTGCTGAGGGGCTGGCAACCGGGCGTTCAGCGGCAGATGAAGCTCCCTCGCTCTACGGAGTCTGAACTTCCTAGCTGCTTGGGATGGTAGAGCACAGAATGGTTTGGCAATCAGGTGATGTGATCATAGCGCGTGATGCAAGTTTATACACAGATACCGTTCCTATATCTGTTTCACATATCTAAATATCACAGTTTACACTGTATTTTTATTGATGTTATCCTCAGTGAGACGTAAGGGCAAAAGAAATCCTTCCTCACTGATTCCTCTCCCTTACATGGTGCAACGGGAAAGAAAAATCAATAGCAATTCACCAAAGTCCTGACTGAGGCCAATCATTTGTATTCCAGGAATCTTATTTAAACTGTCACAGTCACATAAAGGAGAAGAAACTAATTTTCGCAAGTGGCTATTTCTTCAGTAATGAAGATGTGAGATCCGCTGGTTGTCATTCAAATATGAGCTAGGCTCCTGAAAAGCAACACGTAGGCATCTTTCTGTTACTCCTACCATCACTTTGGGGGGAGGGGGGAAGCCACAGAAACAGTCTGTTCTTGCAATGCTGCTGCAATCTGCCAAAACGCTTAAGCAATTCACCTCACAGTCTATGAATCCTGAAAGTTTTCGACTAACAACACATCAATTATTATTTCTTTTCCCCCACGCTTCTGAGTTTGTTGTACGCAAGTTAAAAAATCTTTAGTAATACTGTCAAATGAGTGCCTCCACTGTACTGAACCTGAAATGCTTTGAACTTTCTGGCTGTAATAAAGACATGCAGGAAATTTTAGTATTTGGACAATGAGGACAGAGTAGGTATAATTAAAAAAGTTATCACTAGAATAAAATATCTATCCAAAATTTATCATAGCAAGAAACGTTCCAGGAGAGCAGTAAGTCCAAATATATTGCAGAAAAGTTAAATTTCAAGGAACAAAGATACTATAGTACAAAGTTATGGCCAAAAACACTGCATTTTTAACCAGCAAGATTTTTGACGGGCAGTATTTATACAACTTTTTTTTCCCCCAAAAAACTATTTATGTCCCAAAACAACAGACAATACATGCATTTAAATGACATTTTAAGAACAGCAAATATGATCTTTATTTTTTAAATACTGCAAGTTTATAAATGTATCTGACAACCCCCCCTAAATATATTGGTCAAGTAAGGATTTCCTGCAGCATGGTAAATGAGGAATCCAGCAACAGACTTCAGCTTAGACTATCTTTTGAGAGAGAGAAAATAAACAGCTTTACAGTAAGTTTGATCTGGCTGACTTTTATCTTGTGTTTTTGACACTATCTCCAGTATCAACTTTGCCCGAATAACCCCTTTACTCCTCCTTTCTCTGCAGCATGGCTACTGTGAAAAAGCGTGAGTGAAAGTTACAGTAAAATCCCTTTAGCTAGCTAAATAATAAGCCTCAATGGGTGATTGATTACATGAAAACGTTTCTTTTTTGATTGACACAACTCAAAATATTATGGGTAAATAAAAGCCCAAAAGAAGAGGAGATCCAGTGGCTCCTCTTACCAAACTAAAACATACGGTTTTGCAAAATCTCTACTACAAAACATTGGACAGGGACAGATGACCTTAGTTGTTTAATGCATACTAAATATTAGAATTTATGGTTTATGTAAAAAAAAAAAAAAAAAAAGACTGTATTTACAAAAGCGTTAATGTCTAAAATAGTTAATCACCTACACCAGGCCATTTTAATTTCCTAACTTCATGACATATCTCCAAAACACATCTACTTTACTGGTTTCTTCATTAGAGGTAGGTCATTTGTAGGCCTTGTTAATGTACTGTGCACACTTCATTAGTTTACTAAATGTAATAGTATGCAAGATAACCATGCACAGAGCTCCAAGAACAGCAGCACATAGAATAAATTATTTGGGTAAATTTTATTTTTTCACGTGGGTTAACATGTCTTTGTTTTCTCCTATTACTTCATTCTTTCATGAAGAATGCATCACAAGGGAAGGGTCATTAGGCCGAGTAATCTGAAAGTCTTTTGCACCTTACAACCAAAGGCTGGGAGTCTAGCAACGTCTTTATAGGCAGCCCTTTTCCCCCCATTTAAAGTTTTTGCAAATCATGCAGTCAATTCTGACTGATATCCAGCATAAAAAGTCTCTTCTTCACTTTCAAACTTAAAAAAGTGATTCACAATCATGTGGCAGTATGATTAAAAATTACAGTTCATACACCTTGACAATCAAAAGAGTCTGAATTATAAAAAGTAAACTGCCCTTATAGCTGCATCATCCTCTATATGTCAGGACAGTGCCAGTTAATTTGTGGAAAAGGCAAGTTTAAGGTTTCTGTAAAACACATATTACAGCTTTCTTGTGCTAGTGAACACTTAGAATACACAGGTTCCCAAGACGTTTTCCTTCCCTCCTCCCCCATTTATGACATTCAATGAAATCATATAATTTTGGCAAAATTAAAAGGGTTTCTGTCTCGTTGTTTTTGCCTTCAGCTTCATGTTAGAGGCACAAATTTCTGGACTCAAGCACTATAAGGCATAGTAGAAACCACCAATTAAAACAACGACGACGACAACGACGACAACAACAACAACAACAACAAAGGAATATATTGCAAGTGGGAACAGCTGTGTCATTTAAAAAGGAAATATTTTTGTAAACTGTCACACTGCAATGCTGTGTTAGGTGATTCATGTAAAGCTTGCCTTGGCATGCTGAGTAATTTTTTTTTTTTTTCAGAACATGCTCAAATGATCTAAACATTGCCACAGGTTCAACTTACCTAAAATATACCAGAAGTAGCCCAGTGGCACACACTCTTGAAAACTTTTGCAACCACAATATAACTATAAAGCATGAGTAAACTTCAGTTTTGTTTTTATACAAAACTTAAAACCACATTTCCTCCCCCCATCCCCCCCCACCCCCAATATCCTGTAACAAAACAAAATCAAAAAAACCCCAAACCATTGTTAGAGACCACCGGCATCTTTGCTTTCTCTTTCTTTTTGTTACAGTTCTGCTTGTAACACTAAAGCCAAGGTGGCCCGTCTATTCCCGGGTTAAAAGAAGGGATCTTCTCACGCACCCCAGAGTCAACAGTGGAAGCAGAAGCTCCGTTGTGTTTATAGCGAGATCAGGACCAACTCTATAATGCCATATATAAGAAGACTAACTGCTCTGATCGCCTACTGAGAATGTCAGCGTCACTTCTTATTACCTACATCTACCTGCTTTAGCTTTATTAAATAAAATGCTCCGACTCCTTAAAACTGTTAATGCTCGTGACTTGTTTGTTGTTGTTAGATCTGCATTTTCTCAAGTACTATTTAATTGGTTTGACGTTCTGTATTTCTTCGTGGTATTTTTAGGGAAACATACCCATTGGTACTTACGCACAATGGTTCGAAATGTCTCTAAATTCGCTTTCCTAGAAAAGGCTACTAGAGAGGTAAAATTAACCTAACATGAATCTGCCAAGTACAAATTAAGTTTATATTTAAGAGCTTACGTTCCAATCCTAGATATAATGGCATAAGTTCTAACAAAACCAGTTTCTACATCTGTGTAAAGCCCTGACAAGATTTAAGCATTGTTTTGAATGTGAAGGTCCTCTGGGTGTCTCAAATTTACTTCTACTCAGGAATGTGCAAATGATTTTATACAGCACGATGCTAGTACCGCTCTGTACTATAGTAAGTTTTTTTGTTTTGTAAATAAAAAACAACAACAAATCCCTAGTCAGAAATAAACTGACAAAATTTACATTCTTCTCTCTTAAAAAAGTAAATAAAATAACATTATTTAAAATGTGAATTAGCTATAAGACATACAATACAATTACATAGATACATATCAATACAGCACATTCAATTTGCCAAAAATTAATGATTACAAAGCCAATATGGATGCTGCCATATATATATATAGATGTATGTACAATGATTATAGCATTCATAATTGCACTATACCTACAACCAGTTTTAAATTACAAGGTGTTTTATAAGGGAGCAAAAAATAGCAACTGTTCTTATTATTGTTGTTTTGGAGTTGGGAGGGCTAAGGATGAAAAACGCCTCATTAGTATTTATTGGTAACTTTGGTACTCCACTAACAAGCCATTCTTTTTTCCACCTCCCCTCTACTGCTATGAGGCAGCAATTTCTGTGTTAAGTGCACTCTAGTTCTACTTGGCATTGCAGATAATCAATCCAATTACGTGTCTGACCTCTAAGCTCTCTGTAGCTTGCTAGCAGTCACGTATCGGGTCAAAAAACACCTTCTTCCAACCTAAGCTGCAGAATAAAGGCTCATCAATGTGTGCTGTATTTTTGTTGTTAAAAAATTGCACGTTTGAATTGCAAGAGTGATTTTTTCCTCACCGTTTCATTTACATTAATAATTCTTTCTAAAGACCATTGAGAGAGGCTATTTTGCGCAAAGCCTATCAAATGTCTATGGATCAGTTAACAAGCAACCTTACCGAGAAAGGTTCCTGAATGTTATCGCTCATCGATAATTTGACGTTGTGCAACTAAAGGTGCCTCGATATTATTACAAAAAACATTCTATGCAATCTCATGCCATCGCTGACACAAGGAGAGAGTTAAACTGTCTTTAAATTAGTAGACCATATGCGTGTGCATGGTGCACCTAGTAGCATATTCACTCACACTGTTGTTTTTGGCATTAGAAAATGGAACACTTTCTAAAAAAGGGAACGTATGAGCTGAAATTATGTTTGTTTATCATTTGGCAGTTGACTCAATCAGGTCAGTTCCCAATCCATCAATTTGGCATTTTAATCAGTATCTTATGCTTCAAGAGTATCGGTTTTATAAAAAGCCAGATTTGGCAACATTAGTTTTATACAATAAAAATAATTTTTCTACTGTGGAAAAAAAACACTTAAAAAAGCTCTAACTTAAGGAAAAACCCACGCAACTGAAAAAACCAAAAACCAAAAAACAAAAAAACCCACTGTTTCAGGCTGTAGCCACTGGGGAAATTGTAGTGTCTATGACATTTTTGTTTGGTATAAGTGAGTAAAAGAAAAGAGAAAAAAATGGCACATGGCAATTAAAAAGAGTTTCTATCATATTCCACGTACATCCCAGGTCTGTGTCTTAATTATTTCATTACTGTCTTCTGTGCATCCTCCCATGCTGCGAGAGTATGGTTAAACTTAAAACCCATACACAACTGTAATTCTACTTCGCAGTCACAAATGTTCTAGCCCCAAAAGTGAAGACAGAATGAAAACACCCATGTCAAGAATTTAAAAATCACAGTATCAATACTTCTGATCCTTCAGAGAAAGTACACGCTGTAAAATTAGAATGCCTGATGTCTTAAATTCTGATGATAGTATCTTCCTGACCAAATCGCTCAAGAGAAGATATTTTACCAAGGAATGCAACTGGGAAAAAAAAAGGCCATTGTACCTTTAAAAAGATAAGAAGGCAGGGGAAGGAGGGAGAGAGAAAGGGTCAGGGAAAGAGGAAACCAGCTTGATTTTGCTTCAATAGCAAAAAACTGCTATCCTTTGTGAGTGTATGACTGAGAATTTAAAACACATCGAGTCACAAGGTTTTGCCTAAAAAATGAGGAAATGTGCTGTGAATGTACTTCAGCATCTTTTGTTTTTCCTCCATATAGTTTAAATAAAATCATAATATTAACTACAAACTCTGTGGACATTCACAGAGTCCAGGCCGGCAATAAATTAGTATTATGCAAATTGTTTTCACAGATAATACAGTCCCTCTTGTATATCTTCAATCACGCAAAGGTGGTCTCGGAGGGCCTCCTAGGCACAGTTAGACCAGATTGTACTCCTTCAGGTTTAACTGTAGGATCGTGTCCTTGACAGCAGCAAAGACGAAGCGGATATTCTCTGTGTCTGTAGCGCATGTGAAGTGGGAGTAGATAATTTTGTCACTGTCTGGATTCAGGTCTACGAACATCTTCAAGATGAACTCTCGTGCCGCTTGTGCATCCCTTTGTGGTCCTGATAATGAAGAAGAGAAAGTTTTCTTTAAGTCAATTCAATATTTGAGCTTCTTCAACAGGGGAAATTTTTAAGCAGAAAACAGAAGAGAGACTTAAGCTGTGATCCTCATATAAGAGAAGAAAGGAAAATTTTTTTTTACTAACATATACTACCATTTACTGACTATTTTATTCCCAGTAGGAACTATTAAAAATAAAAATGGAAGAAAATTCCAGAAGTTGATGATGTCAGAGCTACTCTTCTCCTGCTGCT
This sequence comes from Dromaius novaehollandiae, assembly GCF_036370855.1. Lineage (NCBI taxonomy): Eukaryota > Metazoa > Chordata > Aves > Casuariiformes > Dromaiidae > Dromaius > Dromaius novaehollandiae. Next base: position 27,264,449 of record NC_088132.1, read on the forward strand.
TACCCCCTGTAATGTTTAAAATGAAGAGACGAAATGGATGATCTATAACCACACAAAATGAGTAACAGAAGAATTAGTTACTTTATATCAATAAATCTTTTAAATTTTGAGGACTGGCCAATTTTCAGTCTACACCAAGAAGAAAATTCTTTTAGCACTGCATCATTTACTAATTTTATGAGGATTTTAATAGATAGCATAATAAAGAACATCCTAAACTCGTCTGACACTGTCATCAATTCATTTACTTTAGTGATAATAAAATACACATGCTCTCTAGTTGAAGCTACTCAATTGCAAAAAGTTAATGTTCTAACAAACCCATTATTACCTAAATTACATACGATAACGATCCTCTTAGATAAATTAAGGCTGTACTTCTCAGAAGGACACGGAGTCTATGTAACCAAACCTCATGTTCAGCTTCACATGAGACAGCAGGCAAAACAATGACTTCTGATCTAGCAGAGTAAGGATTCATTCATGCTCACAGCCGAAAGAGCAGCGTGGAAACAGGAACATTAGTCACAAGCCGTTGTTTTTTTATGCTGCAATTCTGCTCCACTAATCCAGTGCGATTTTCATAGGCCATTATTCCTTTGCCCTCCCGTTTCTGGAACATAAGTTTCTACACAACAGGCATGCGGCACTTTTTGCTGTGCCTCCTCCTGCTCCTGTCTCCTCATTAGTCCTGATCGTGTTACTTAGCAATATAAATACCAGTGCTTGGCTGTTACACAGTTCTATCCTTTGGTAGTTACGAAATTATCTTCTTAGGTGAGCACATGCTGACCTCTGATCTTGCATTAATGGTATAATAAAACTTCTTTTTAATGCTAACAATTACTAACATTCCTAATTCAGATAAGGCTGCAAACATTAGCTAGCACAGGAGGCACGAAAGAGAAATTACATGCTTTCTGGTATCCATCTGTTGTAAATCTTCATGGAGGGGGAAGATGATTCTGCAACATAGTGGTGTATGCACACTGACATACCTATACATATGCACATACAAACACACAAACATACAGACCACATCTGCTGAGATGTAGAGAAGAGCATGGACAGATCATAACCTCTCTGAGGCAGGACTACCTATTGTTCACAATTTTTACAGCTTCTAAACACAACAGGTTTTAGCCTTTGGCCTGGTCACCCAGATTCTATAGAAACAGCAGAAATGCTGAATTTCACTAGTTTTTTCTACTTTTAATAAATTTGCAATATTTCTAAAGGACAGTGTTACGACTTTCAAAGACCATTAATGATTTCTTCAAAATAAACCATTTACTGTTTTAATCAACTTCCTAGAATTTAGTTAAACAGTTTTACAGCCTAGACTTAGGTAGGGCTGTCTCTCTCTCAAAATTTACTACACTACCGCTTGTATTCCAATTTTCTTACCTAATAATAGCTCTGCTGATTATCATGTAATTTAAATTTCTGTTTGACTGGATTTGAAGTATGTAAAATTGAGGTGAAAAAGGAAGTTTGCTACCTCAGGAATTCAAAAAAAAAAAAAAGGTAATGACTCCATGTTAGATTTACAATGCAAAGTGGTTATGACCCAGTATGGTGACCAGCAGGTTTGATGTCCATTGCCCCCTATTTAGCAGTCTTCAAAGGGTTTGTCTACACGACACTGTCAAGTTCAATGTAAAAAGTACTACAATTTGGCTTGGATAGTTTGGTGAGCATATTCATTTTCACTGGAGACTCTGGAGAGGAGTGTGCTCCAGTGGACTGGTCTTTTTCTTGTCCTCCTAAGTGTGGACCCCCCTTTCTTCGCCTCTCTCCCTCTCCCAGTTCTTCATTCCAGTCCCAGCTGCTCTTCTAGTACTAGCCATGAAAGGACACCTTCATGTGATACTCTGACCCCCATCCAAAGCTACTACAACATGCTGTGCAGCAGAGCCGCTTGGCTTGGTTTAATCAGTCCCATTTGCCATCCCTGCCTCGGGGTTCTCACCCTTACTCTATCTTCTCCATTGTGCTACCACAAAGGAAATGGCAAGAGAGAAGCAATGTGGCTGAAAAATATCTAATTCTGATCAGTTCCCCAAATCTGTCCCCCGCTGAGGTCCTCAAACAGGGCGCTGGAACAGCGGAGGGGACCACACAGTGACATGGGTGAGCCACAGGCTGTGTAAGCCCACCTCGCTACCCGAAGAAATCCGACCAAACTCTAACCTCGTCTATGGCCTTCAGTCCAGCAAGATCAGAAGAATTACAGTCAAAGATGCTTGAAGACTTTCAGGTCTTGACTCCAAGCACCCTGCCGGTCTGAAGCCTTCTTTTTCCCCCCCAAACACTGGCAAAGGACAGGAGGAAGAGGGTTTCTCTGAGCTGACTGGTTGAATTTTGTCTGTCTTTGCGGACAAACATTTAACACAGGTGTATCTCCACTTGAGTGATGAGAATAGAGAGGGGCCTGTAAAATCTTCCCATCTTCAGGACATCATGTAGGACACTTGTCACACGAAATACGCTTGAAAGGACAAGAATATTATCTATTTACCTGCCAGTTGCCTTCTGTATAGCACTGTCAAACTAACCTCACACTGATGGATAATTAAGTATGGTCTGATCCTGCAGCCTGTTCACTGTGAACAGATTCCTTCTTCTCAAACAGGAAAAAAGCTGTAACTTTTTCTATCCTTACTCTCAAATTTTGAAAATCAGAGATTTAATCTTTCCTGAAGCTTTCAAATCTGCTGTTCACACCCTGCTGGAACAAAAGAGATTTTATTTTTTAAAATTTAGGGCTATCTAGTCCTTCAATCCTCTTATTATTTGAATTTAAGAGTTTTCTCTTTCTGTTACCAAAGCCACCACTCAGTTACCTTAAAATACTTCACATTTCACCTCAGGAGAACTTTCTGAAAGTACAGTTTCCTTAGAAACAGCTATGTGATCCGCATAATGTTTTCTGGGACAAACACATTAAACTTCACATAAGTGACAAAATTAAAATAAAGGAAACATAAAATGAAAATGGTACAATGAAAGAGTGGGAGGAGTGATACTGGTTTCTCTGTGTGCCACAGAGAACTTATGACACTTCTCTTCAGTTATCCAGCCACAAAACAAAACTTCAAGAAAAAATAAGAGTATGTAAGACAACGTGTAAAAATCAGAAATGCTTTTCTTTTTTTCTTTTTTCTTTTTCTTTTTTAAAAAAAGCTTTTGGTTTTAATTACTTTATCAAGTCCAACTTATGAACAAGGACAAAATGTGGTCCACTGCTAGTATGATAATATTTATCTAGGATCAGCAATTTTACATGAAAGGTAATGCCATCCCATCCAGAATTAATAAAGATATAAAATGAAATCCTAGCAATCTAAAAAAATCCCACAAGACTTTCATCATATTTTTAAAATTTGGATTATTAAAAATTGCTATTTTTGATAAGTTTTCCCTTTTCAGATAATTTATTTTTAAAAATGACCAGCAAACCACTAAACTACAAACTAATCATTTGATGTACTAAGTACATATTTGCAATGAATATGGAAACAATGGAGGATAATCTTTGCCCTGAGAACCTCTAAGCCTAATATGAGTGAAATACTTTTTCTTGTTTTAAGCAAAATATACTGAAGGATCTGTCTGTCTACCATTTGGACAAAGCTATTACATTTTGTCATTACAGCAGTGTAAATGGAGCAGGAGCTCTGGTGGCAATATACTCACCATCATACTCTGGGAAATAATCAACTAGATGGGAGTACATAATTTTCTCCTCTAAGAGATCTTTTTTATTCAAGAACAGAATGACTGAAGAATTCTGAAACCATGGATATGTGATAATTGTCCTAAAGAGTGCTTTGCTTTCTTCCATTCGATTCTGGAATAAAAAAATAAAAGAGAGAAGAATTTATGTGGTGAAAATTAGGAAATTATTATGAAAACAATTTTACAATAAATTTTGAATTCAATCCATACAATTCCACTATATTTCATAAACAGAACCATTTCATCTTTGCAACCTTCTTACTGAAACATTAAGTTTAACTGACTCAATTACTATTCATAAGTAGGCAATTAATTAAATATGCAGGCAGTTTTCCTTTGGCAAACCAAACTACTCAAGCGTAAGTATTCTTTAAAACACAGGTCATGAATATGAAAGCTGTAACAGGTACTGTTGTAAAATCCAAATACGCACAGTTATGACCAGCCAACAAACTTGTGGGTATTGAAATGCATGCAGTTCAAGGCAGGGACAAATCTACCACAACAAGATATAATACCCAAGTCAAGTTTTAAGAACTTTATTTGTTTTATATGCCTTTTGCAAACTTTACCAGCAAATAATCCTTAACTCTTCGAAAGAGATCAGCTTTAAAATAGTTACAGATAGATTTCGCATTTACCCATTGATAACCTGAGACTATTTCCCCAATGTGAAAGGCTTATGACAAAAAAAACCCACAGAAATGGTAAATTTGTTTCTAATCCTGTTAGGCTAGCCTTTACTTCAGCTGATTAACTGCTCCTGAAAAGCAATTTGCGTTACAGCCGAAATAGATGCGAAACCTATCTACAGTTACTTTTGTACGCGCTTTCTGATACTGCAAAATTACGTTGTGCTTCAATGCAATTCTGAAGAACTGTCAGGTTGATGTAATTTAGAACATATTGGGTTCAGCACCGGGAATGAAGTCTACTTATTTCTTTATTAGGAAAACTAAGGCAGGCTGATAACTACCTACAAAACGTTTTAGAAGCTGCCCCCTGAAAAAACAGTTTCATCACACAGCAGGGCTCCAGAGAACAACAGTAAGAAGGTGAATCCTGCAGATTCTGCTGTCGCCAAGCCATGCAACAGTCTGTCAGAAAATTCAGACAATTTTGCATTAATTTGCATTTTAAAGTGACTTTCATAAGCATGGAGAATAGGAACTCTAAAAGAAACCTAAAAATTCAATTTTGAAGAAGTTGATGGTTTAGCTATCTTGTATCACCACAACATCTTCAAGGAGTTTAGCAATCTTTACAGCCTGCTGGAGTGGTGCTTGAGAATACATAGCTGAACTTATGGATGGAGAAACTAAGGTAGAGCAGTAAAACCCTTGCTTTCTTGCAATCAGGTCTTGTGATTCACTTTGATTTCAATGGTGCAAGGATTTAATTCAGAAAATACAAAAATCAGCAGAGCTGAGCCTAAAACCTAAGTCCCTTGATCAAACACTAAAGCATAATCAGACTATGTTTCCTCTCAATGTTCTGTATGGACGTCTTGACTATACAGGACCCTATACAAAGGGTACATAGCCATGGCAATAGAAACTACATAGCAATAATTTTCACTTTGATGGCTTGACAAAAAAGATAGGGAAGGCACTGTAAACTTGCAAGCCACTGTTTCAATTCTAAGTCTCTAACTGAACTCACTAACACTCAGTATCTTCTAATCTGACATTCATAGAAGGTGAAAGAGCATCGCCAGTGGATTAGCAGTGTGTTCTTCTTTCATAGCAAACTTATGCGCTACTGAAAACTTCTCAATAAGAAAACTGCACAGAAAACAAAGATAGAAATTACTTATGTAAAGGTTACCTGCTTTCTGCAAAAACTCTTCAAAAGTGCTGCAACATTTTCATCTATAATGCTGATACTTCTTTCATATTCATAACACAGAATTGTATACACAAAAAAAAATGTATCAGTTTGAATAAATCTGTGACCCTTGTTTCAGGAAAGCTCCAGAAAAATGGTTTTGCAAAGACGGTTATTAGACACAGAATGCATTTTCATTTTCTGTTTGAAATGGATGCCAAACAAGACGAAGCAGAAAAGGCACGCTAACTAAATCCATGTTGATATCGTGCCGAAAGCAATTTTTAGCATCTTATCAACTACAACATTACCTCTGTAACTGCTGCAAAAAATAAAAATCCCAGGAGACATATACAATAAAAAACAAAATACTGTGTGTCTTCAATGTAAAAAGAGCATTGTATATCAATTACGAATTCTACATAATATGAATTCCCATTGTATACCACATAATCACTTTTTTCCTTTACAGGTTTATAAACGTCTTTAAAGGCCTTTTGGACTTGACTTCAGGCATCTGCTCTAAACCTCTCCTGGATGGGATATCTACCAAATATACCACAAACAGAGAGAGATGAAGCAGGTTTCCATGATTTCAAGAAAAGTTAAGTCAAGACTACTCTGAGATCCCATGAAAGAAGACTTGCTACTAAGAAGGTGGTCTAGAAGATGTTCTTCTGAAAAATTAGTATATTATAGGAAATAGTTATTGCCTTGAGAAATCACTTAAAGAAATGGTTAACATGTGTAGCCTAACACAGCTGAAAGAAAGGCTAGACTGCTTTAGAAAAATACATAGTTCAGGATGTCAGTCAATAAAACCCTATCAGATTATCCCAGCTTCCTTCTCTTCATTGTGTTCAGTAGTTTAGTCGTAAGTTTCACTTCATACAGAAGTCACTTGCCTTCAGAAGTCATCCAGTTAATTGTACGGTACTTCCAGAGAGAGCCAGGCTAAGTCTGAATCCCTCCCCTGATTCTGGGAGAACGGGCCTTAAAGAGGCAGCAGCAATGGACACTCGCCCTTGCAAATTTTGTGTTCAGTTATCCAGTCATAAACAAAATTAACACAAAACCAGAGGGCTGTGAGAAATGGTAAAAAAGCACAGTACATTGCCAGAGTCCTCTGAAGGCGAATTATTTCCTAAGGTTCAGAGGATCTTGCTCTATACAGTGGTACCAGCTGAGGCTACTGGGAAGGGAGACAGCAAAGTCTTGCAGACTGACTGGGTCGCTCCAAGGAAAGGTAACTACCTCAGTACAGGGGTTATCTCAGGGTGCACATTACTACGGCGCAGCCTACAGCGTCTTGGGCTGCAGAACGAAGGAAGCAGTCATGACTAAGACATCAGAAAGGCTGCAGAAACACTTTCTAAGGAATCTGGCAAAGGGTGATAAGCTGTCCAAACCAGCTAAGAAAAAGGTCACTCTCCTTAAGATCCATAACTGAGAGGCCAATGAATTTCCTTAATCCTTCTCAAGGAAATGGCCACACAATGCTGCTGTCTGCACTTACACCAGAGGGAAGACTTCAGATGTCACCAGTTATCCTCTCTGACTACTGGCCACATTGCAATGATCTGCAGATAACTCTGCCCTCTCAAAAGACATTTGCAGTAAGATGATAGAGCAAGAATGTCAAGAGGAGCGCTCCGTTGCTTCCACGGATTCAATGCAGATTTCATATCATTCATATATTTGAGTGTCTTGCAGAGCCTTGTAAAGGTATTAACTTAAAAGGTTCACATTCCCTTTCAGTTCATTGCATGTTTTCTCCAATGGTATCCGCTGGTCTAATAAAAGACATCACCTCCTCCTACAGACCTTGCTTGCTTTTGTGTTTGCGTATTGCACGCAGGAACCCTCTGAAAGAAAAGTGCTAGGTATATATGACAGTATCATAAATTACCGGGCTGTTACTGCAGTGATATGTTACAGTAGCACCATAGTTTTGACCAAAGAAATCTAAAATGGAATGTTATCTCTGTTCCTTACTTTGTTGTTCCCTTCTTTTACAGCTTTATAACACACAGATCTAACAATAATATCATAGCTGAAAAGTTTCAGAAGACTTGTGGTAAGTCAGAGGAGGGGAAAGAACCTAGTGAATACATGTCCTAACTTCACAGTCAGTTGTTTTTTTTAAAAACCATTTAAAAACATTTTTGTTGCCTGCTTTTTTGCAGGCCACAAATTGCACTTACAGTATGGACAGTACTACCTCTAACTATTAAGTGTGAGAAAATAAAGTTCCTAACGTGATTTAAAGAGAAGGCAAGTATGCTCTGCGTATTGACCATACTTGTATATCTTCTGCTGGTGTTCAGTATTAACAATAATAAAACCTACACAGGGCCCAAATCTTCCATTCCTTTCCTGAAATCCCCACCCTCAGATGGGTGGGTCTTTGCAAAACAGCCTCTCAGGAAGTGAATAAAATGTTTATCAGCTGCCTGAATTAAGGGAGATCTCACTGGCTTTTTCTCTTTCCTTGTCTTTATCAAGAAGGTAGACAGGAGCTCCTTAAATACATATTAAACTCTCAATAGTTTTCAAAAACTGTCCCAGAAGCCACCACTGAAAACCTGAAATTAAAATGTATCATTATGTAACACTGTTGGCCTCTGGCTTCTACAGAAAGGCACACATACTAGAATAAAACTGCTTTCTGTAGTTTGTGTTTGACAGAGGAGAGACAAAGTTTAACAAAAAGTAAAGGCATAACAAAACCAGCATGGAGATGAAATGTTATAGCTTAAATACTAATAGAAAGTGATGTACTGTCTAAGAAAATATTGCCACTTGAATTTTTGAGTTTAAGTACTCTTTTTGTTAAACTTGTCACTAAACAACCCAGCATGTGAGTTGAAGAATGAAGGGCAAGTGCAGTAAATTTATTTGGGGGTAGCTGATAACTATCCAACTTAAGCCCCAAAGAGAAATATTAGCAGAAGAATTAATGTCTTACAAACTGTTATTAGTATGTAAAGAATTTGGATTCAGCAAAGTACTTAAGCACAGTTCTAATTATAAATGTGCATGTACGTCGACAGAATGACTCCTTTGCTTACCGTCAGGCATAGGTCAAGAAAGAAATCTTTCTGTACGCTGCTCTATTAGAAATGGAGTAGGAAAACATCACTATACGCTCTTCTGTCTCTGTGTAGCTCTTCCCAAGAGGGAACCTTCTATACTCTTTGTACTAAGACACTGTGACACTTCACTTCAGAGAAGAATTCTCCCTTTATTTCACCAGAATTTACTCCTTATAAAATTAGAAATAGAAATCTATGTTTATTTCCAGTAGTAGACTTTTTATACAATAACACTGCTCCTGCACCTAGTACACATTTAGTTTGGGTCTATCAGTGATAAAAACACTGCAGTTAGATGAGAGCAGTTACTATTATAACTCAGGGTGAAGACACAGAGCACGACTGTATGTGCAGAGCAGCAGGGATGCTGCTTCATTGCTGAGACTGTTAGGCACCATATGATACGAACAAGTAACAACCATATATTTAACCTCTTTAAAAGTAAACAGTTCTCTAAGTGACCATCACATACCTTCCACTGAAGCACTACTGAAACGACAGCAGGGTATTATCACAGAAACGCTGGCTGGAACGGACTCACCTCATGCAGCCTTTCGCTGTTGGCCATGCAGGATGAGGTCAGTCATGGCTTTGTCTAGACAAGTCTAGACAGCTTCTATGGATGGAGATTTCCCCACCTCTCTGGGTTTCCTCCCCAGGACTAACCTAACCTCCAAGGGGAAGCCGTTTCCTGATGTCCAGCCTGAACCTCCCAAGCCACAGCTTGTGGCCTCTGATCTTTGCTGTGTTGTTTACCTAGCAGAATGTGTCTTCGTGGCACATTTGCAACTGCTCTTCAAGTTGGCAAGTATCAGCCTCCTCTTCGCCAGACTAAACAAGCTCCGGTCCCTCTCCCCCTCTTTGCAGGACATGTGCTCTTGGCCCCTGAGCAGAGTAGGGTCAGCTGTTCTGAACTCTCCTGCCCTTTGTGATTTTCCCAACAATTTATACTACTGTCAAATTGCATTTCTAAACTCTTTCCCATTATTTCAGAAGTGAATGGAAGAGTGCTGTGTTAAGGACAGTGGAAAGACATTTTAATGGTTGGTCACTCAGATGCGTACTCTATAGACGTTTTACAGTAATTGAAAGATGGCCCAGAGATTTTTCTTTGGCAGATTGTACCTGCTTCAGCAGGTAAAGTAATGTAAGTCCTGAGATTTATCTTGAACAGACTAAAAGCTTTAAGCCGGCTTCACTATTTCCTTTCAAAGAAATTCAAGGATTACTCCAAAAATAGGCAATAATTCTTTTTTTTTTTTTTTTGACTAATCAATCTCTTATTTGCTTGCTCAAGTTTTTCATCCCTCTATTAGTCAACGTCTAGGAGCAAATCAGCTTTTATGGATGTCATGATGGATAAAACTAATTTTTTTCCAGACTGTGCTTACTATTATTTAAGATTTCTCGAGCTTCTTATTTTCCATTGCTAATGATAGCTTGTAACATTGCATACCTAACATTTTCCTTCTTAAACATATATGCATCAGCTTAATTAAAGAATGTTTGACAACACAAAGTTATTGAATTATTTTCTGAAAAATGATTCTCATTAACAGGGCAAACTTTTTCTTAAGTATGGAACAGTTTTATGCTACAGTATTTTTTTTGCAGTTAACAGCTTTATTTTACAAGATTTTATGAAACTTGTAAAATGCAGTCCACTTCTGCTAAAGAAAATTTTGTGTTTTGTTTTTGGAAAGGGAGCAATTAGAAGCAACATTCCCATTTTATTTTGGAATATATGTGAAGTACTGTCTTTGCTCACAGATCTACTAGTTAAGTATGGGGGAATGACCCAATGTGTCTGTGACATGCCCAATTACTATCTTCTTTCTGAATGCAGCATCATATTCCCTAGTCTCTATACTATTCTCTATACTATTCTCAGTATTTTAAGTCTCCCAAGTGTTAAAAAGCTGCCATCATGAACCAGCCCAACATTAGCTTGATTCAAAAGATCTGGAAATGCTTTTGAGATTCTCAATTATCCATAAATCAAAACCCTCTCATGTCAGAAGAAAAACTGGCGGAGACTGTCACAGTATGCATGAGTATATGTCATGGGTCCAGTTCTCATTTAGATAAATATCAATTTATATCCGTGAAAGAGTAGAAAACACGCTTATGCTTTACAAGTTTCTACTTGAACAGTGTAAAGAAGTCTCTAGCGTAAGTGCAAATCATGTCTATAATTTTCAGCATTGGACAGGAGGTTACAAAAAGAGCTGTAAAATATTTCATAAGAAAAGCTTTATGAATCACAGAAGGAACTCTAGAACTGTTTTTATGAAAACTTGTATTAAAAAGGAATTCAAATTAAATTCAAACCAGCTGTTCTTGGCACATTATGCCCTATAATTCATGCATGGTTCAATCACTTAAATCTCTACTAAGCCAGCAATACTAAAGTTTGTATTCATAGCCACTAGATATGTTTCTATTGCAACTCTGAAAAATACAGATACTTTAACTTAAAGTTTAAGTCTTTAATTTTCTAAACTACTAAGGGAAACATGAGGCCACTAACACATTAACTGAACTAGGTTTTGTCAGTTTTATATAGCTAAAGAATCATGAACTAGTTCTGGAAATAGAGATGGGAACGAACATGAGGCAAGGCCAGCATTGCAGATCGGACCTCATGTGAGATGCAAAGGGAGGGAAGCCTTGCCAAGCCAAGCAAGACAGGGTGGCTCTTTCAGGAGAGGGCAGAAGCAGTGGGGAGCAGTATTTAATAGCTAGTTCAAGCACTAGGTCTGATTTTACCACCGAGTCCTACCTCACCAACTGCCTACGGCAAAATCCTGTCTCAGCGGCAATGGAAAAGGCTTGCAGAAAGAAACTTGTGCATAACTAATGCATAGCACCGTGCAGATGGAGCTGGCTCAAGGCTTCTCAGTGCCTGGCAGCCGTTCCCCGCAGCAGTGCCAACCTCCGCGGCAGCCCCTCTAACGGCAGCAGCCGCAGCTCGCTGTGATCTCCCTGGCTTTCCAGGCGCCTGCCCTAAGGACAACCAGCAGCAGGACCAATGGTTTTGCCATTGCCCAAGACCTGCTGCCTAGGCAGCTTCCCTGCTCTGCTTACGTCTGCAGGCAGTCCCGCGTGCACGCGGCCATGGTACCGTCGCCAGCAGGTACTCCACTCCTCCCGCTGCCGGCGGGAGGGAAGGCTTCTTCCACCCTGCTCCGCATGACCTGACGCAGCCACCGGTCCATTCACATACCCCTTCGTGTAACATCGACAAAACAAAATACAGCGGGCACGCTCCACGCGTGAACTGAAATTTGTTAGCTATAGACAGATCGTATAATCTTGGGCAATCTTATTCCAGTGTCTTACCAAACATTAAGAAAAAAGGTTCTACTTATTCATAAATGATGACAGTACCCAGTTTCATGACTTGAAGCATATGTTTCATGAAACATATCAGCACAAATAAAGCAAAATCTCATTCTACCCATGTACCTTCTACTAGATGAAACACTTCATGCTGATAAATTTTTGTACGACAGTTAAACTTATCGACACAAATATAATCAGCTGAACAAACTGTTCTCTCACATCTTCAGCCAAATCCAAACTCTTACTCTGCCTCATTTTTTAAAAGACAAGAAAAGAGTTTACTTGCTTCCACATACTTTTTTAATCCTGTATTTTCAGTCTCATGTTAAGATGACTGATTTCTATTTTGGATGTATATGTTAAAATTCTCTCTGCTGTTTCTTGTTCTGGAAAAATCTGCATTACTTCTGCAATTACAGAAATAACAGAATTGGTGTAATTTATTGTCATTTGGCTCTAACAAGTCAAATCTGAGAAATACTTGAAAAGGACTAAAAGAAGCATTTCAAAGCAACATCTGCTGGTACCCACTGAAGGGAAAAAGAAGCATTTCCCAGTGTTTCAAGAGAAAAGACTGAGTACAATATTAATCTGAACCAATACAGAATCAGTGGTGGAACGTTTCACACAACTAGATGTCTTTATAACTGTCTAGAGTAGCATCTAGTGGGCACACTGTAAGTAACATATAAAACCCCCAAATGCAGTATTAATTTTTTCTCGTAAATTATTAGTAATTTAAATAATCTACGTTAATAAAACTATAATTTCAAGGATTTTGAGGGACTGAATTTCATTGAAATGTGGAGGGAGAATGCAGTGAGATTAACAGAGATGTATTCTTTTAGTAATGAACGGGCATTGCATATATATCTATGTTTATTCTGATAACAGACAAATATATGTGAATAAGAGTGAGAAGGCATTCAAACAGAGATGATAACTGCAGACGAAGAGGAACTGACACAAGAGAGCTTCAAAAAAGGCCCTCAAAGATCACAGAGTAGGGGGTTAATATTTCAGATGTTATTTAGTATCACAGCCCAGCATTATTTTAAGCTGACAAAAACAAACAAACAAAAAAAATCCAGTATCAAAACTAAAAGAGCTTTAAATTTTCTGTAACTAGCCATCTGAGAGAGAACTGTAATGGTCATACAAATATTGTGATGAGTAACTCAGATCAGTAAGAGACTACTTCAAACACATACAGAGCTCAGGAAAGATTCCTTTATTCTCTTCACTTATCTTGAATCTTTCTGCAGACCAGCCTGATAAAAAGAACTGCTGGCAGAAAACTCAAAAGACTTCTCTGCAGCCAAGAACTGTATTTTGTATCTTGGAGAAGAACTCTAACCTCTTCGACAATTTAAAGTTGCAATATTTAACTTGAAAATATATTGCAATTTTATGTACCCATCAGGGGAGACACAGACAGATCAAATGACAGCTGAAATCCACTGAAATCAGTAATTTTCCACAACCATCAAAGCACAAAAATACTGTCCAAAATGTACGGTCCAAACATTGCTGTCCAAGTATTTTTTTAAATAAAATACGGTTGTTAAATTAATTTTCGATGAAATATCATGCATGCTGGAAAAATGAGTTTTTCATAAATATCCACTTTTTTTTTTTTTTAAGAAAATCAGGCAAAAATCCTTTAAAATAAAATTATCATTGAAAAAGGCTATTTTCTGGTCAGTTTTGACACTCGTTACTGAAAAAAAAATAGTGGCTTCTTCCCCAGCAGTCACTGCCAATGGTAATATTTACCAGGAACATTTCTAGCAGCCTCGGCAAATGGTCCAAGCTCATTCAACCTCCCACTTCTATTACGAACCACCCATTTTAACACAGAGGAACAGGCTCTGGCTCTTATGCAAATGCTTCTCAATACTGATAGTTTACATTCAAAAGGTTTTTTCATGCACACACCAAACAGAAAATACATATGCATGTGTGTGAACATGTATAAAGAGATATAATACATACAGCAAATGGTTTAGGCACAGAAGATAAATGTGCTATTCTTCTTTAGTTTCCAAATAAACAATGAATTCTGGAGATTTTATTTCCCATGGATATAATATTGTTAAATACTTATGAAGACCGTTTGAGGATTTTAATTCTATCTAGGAGCTCATATTATCCCTCTGCCCTCTGCTCAATTGTTCTGGGCTGCTGAACGCTGATGAAAACAACAGACGACTAAAGGCTTATTACATGTTTTTGCACAATGCACAAAAAAAAGAGAGGTACTCTGATCTCAGCATTGTTTTCTTTCAGCCCTCATCATAAGCCATGTAGGCCTAGCCTGTGAATAAGGAACACAAAGTGCTGGAAGAAAAGTGGAAACATGCCCAGATGTTAACAACAAGATAGTTCTGATGTAAAAATGAAATACGTTCTTCAGATAATTGCCCCCATGAAGAATGAAGTACTCCAAAAACTTAAAAGTGGCCTCATGCCATTTCATAATTTTAGCCTACATCAAAAGCAAGCGCGACTGGAACATTGTACCAATTTCTCATGCGTTAACAGAACACACTGATGAACATTACAGAAGTTCCATCTAGGCTCTGGGTATTTATCTATTTTACAGATGTACTCTGACCAGATTCAAAACATGAGCTTGTAAGCCTGCGTCTGCTTACCAGTCTACAAACACAAATGAATACACACTAAAAACACCTATGCTGAGTTTTAGGTTTTCATGTAACTTTAATATATTAGACTTCAACGTGAATATTTATTTTAGCAATCCAAGCAACAACAATCTACTCTACCTAGGGCAATCTAAGGATAATAAAATTTCCCATCAATTAAAAAAAATGATGTCTTTGCATAGCGCCTCTATTAAAGCACTGCAGAAAACCTCTGGTAAAGTTCCTTCAGCTTCAACTTGTAGTTACAGCTGAGGTACGGAATCCCTAATCTTCTCAGTACCCTGTTCTGCAATCATACAGGTGTTATTTATGATAAAATAGCAAAACGGTTCTTCATTGTAAATTAATACTCTGAAGGTAGCAACATTATATCAAATATGCACTATCTGATACAGTGGAATTCTTCAGGGTTTTAAAGCAACTATGGTAAAACTTTGTCTCCTGACCACAAAGGCACAACCCATCCATTTCAAGGAAAGGACAAAAAGAATTCCTTTTCACTGGTCAAACTCAACTAAGATTTTTCTATCTCGAATCACAGAAGAATCTGTTTTGGAAAGGACCTGTGGAGGTCACCTGTTCAACTCCTTGCACCCAGCAAGACTTACTTTGTCAGTGGATGAGGTTGCTCAGAGCTTTGTCCAGTCAAGCTTTGACCACCTCCTAGGATGGAGGTCCTACAACCTCTCTGGGGCAAACTGTTCTACTTACTCATCTGTGGTCATCATCTTTCAGCTCTAGTGATCTATGAAAACTGAGCTAAATACAGTTCTACTGAGGCCCACTGTATTTACAGATAAAGTAACTCATTACACAGTTTTAATGAATCCCTAGTAGTAATGTGTTGGATGGAGAATTTTTAAAAACAACTTTTCCCAAGTTATTTAAGCTCTACACTGTTTCTGAAAGGGACTCACCAGTCACATGGCCCTTCTTCCTTCCATCTTTCTTCTCCCAGTTCTCTGAATACCCACTTGTGTTCCTGTAAGGTCTGTACAGTGGTTTTTGGAAACGTTGCTTCAGTCACTTCCAGACCTACTTGTTCTGTTCATATCCACACTAAAAATGCTACTGGAAGGATTCAGCTACGGCTACTGTTCAGCTCTTGCTTAATAAAGCCACTACTCTACATTTCAGAAATCCAGCAGACTCAATAGGGGACTACAGATACACTTGACACACACATTCCTAAATAACAGTCACTGCTTTAAAAGTTTATCATCCAAGGATAAAGCTAGAAGACAACCAGGCTACTGAAAGAAGAAAGAGAGAGCATCAAGTTATAGCAAGAGAATTAGGAGCAGCGCAAGAAGCAGTCATCATTGCAGGACTCTGGCTGCTTCACCACAGCAGGGAATTCAGCAGAAGGAAGATTACACAGTAACGATGAAGCAGATCTGGAAAGTTTCTGGGGAACTCTTTCTGCTTGGAAGGAGGAGAAAGGTAATAAATGAATGCAAAAGTGTTTCTTGGAATATCTTACAAACGATTGATCAAGACTGGCAGAAAAAAAAAATCAATTTGGTTATCCTATCAGGTTAGATGATAAAGGTCCTTAAAAGCCAACAAGTAATTTGGTTCCACATGGCAAGGAAACAAAAGCCAATGGAAAGATGCATACATGGTAAAAGCAAAAAGCTTTTGTGGCAGCATTTTTGTGGATATACACTGAGCAATATGGCATTTGTCAAGACCACAGAAAAGATGACAAGAGCTTAGATAGTGGTTTCACATGTGTGAGAGGAGGAAAGCCAGACATACAGGAAGTCAAGGCGAGATTAGACATGGCTTGAAGGCATGCGTCTAGAATTTCTTGAGCTAAGTAATCAATTTTGCTGTGATTTTAAAAATTCAAAGCCTCAAGCCATTCCAGCTTGCTTCATATATTGCAATACTTTTCAACAAGAATTGTAATCTAGGATCAAACCTGTAAAAACATGAATTAGGTAGTACTTTCTAAATCTTTAATGCAAATTTGATGACAACTCTAATGACTAAAGAAAAGAGAAAGAAATATTGGTTTAAGAGAAATTCAATTACACATTATTATTTTAAAACACTAACAAATTTTAGCTGCAGCTAAATGGAATAATTTATTGACACAGTATGAGCTTTAGAAGCCAAACAAAAGCTTAAAAAAAAGCTGTCTTTATTTGAAAAGAACCTTTTCCTTTCCTAATTAATAAGAACCAATAACGTAAGCAACTCTCTTAGAAGGGTTACAAATTACCTGTCTGGATAGGGCATATAAATGAATTAGACCTTAAAAGTAAAGATGGTTGCTTTGTTACTCAAGATCAGTGAAAAACCAGCAAGTAAACTTCTTGTGAAATACAGGCTTTTAAGATTATATGCATGTTAATATTTTAAGCTGTCTGTAGTAACAGAGAGACATTTCAATGATTCCTTTATACTTGGTTCCATTTATCAATGAAAATATACTGCTTAACAAGTAAAATAATGGAGAAAATGTTGTTTTCCTAAGACACAGAGATGGATATTTGATATAAAATATATGTATATATATAGGATAAATATTTAATATTTATATAATTGAGTATTCATGAAATTCCTCACTCAAAAGTCAAAGTGGAAAGAATATTAGAGTTCTAAACATTCATCTCCAATCCTGTTACAAACTTATATTTTACAATTATATATATATTTTTATATGTGTGTGTGTGTGTGTGTGTATTTATAAAAATAAAACCAAAATGTATTAACTCTGGTCAAAATGATTTAAATTGTCATTTCTTCCCCATTTTATTTTGTGCAACAGATTTTCAGATCAATCCTATTGCTTTACCTCTAAAAGTCACCTTTCATCAGTGACTATTCTAAGCTGTCCAACACCTCTGTAACCTTTCAGTCCCTGATGATATCTCAGAATATAAAATTTTTGTCTCTGATAGCCTAGAAAATTTCAAAATTTCATTTAGCCTATTATAATTTTAACAATGTTTAATTCATTGATCTAGCTGAACTGAGGAAACTGTGGCCTAAGTATCTCTTTTCTGTTTTCCTCGGGGAATAGAGAAAAAGAAAGTGCCCTCAGTACAAAAAGCCCACGCTTACACAGACTAGCACAAACCTATGCAAACTTTGTGACGTCATATAATTCAAACTATCGGCATGTTAATCTGGAATAAAAGTATGTCCAAACCTCAGTAAAAACCATCCTTTGTTTTGCCATTCCTACTAGTACTAGTTACTTAACAAGTTCTGTAAAGGTAATGAAAATCTCCTTTCTAGGAACCCAGATTTTAAAACTGTACTATACTGTCTCAAGTCCTCCCGTAATTGCAAGTGATTACTGACTTTCCTGGAAAACTGGAAGTAATTTCCGTATTTACTGCCCTGATACCATGAGATTTATCTGTTAGGAAAGCTCTCTGTGATCCATGCTTGAATGTGCCTGTCCTGGAATATGCACTAATATATCTTTCCTAGGAAAAGTCCTTTATTTAGAAAGAGAAGTTGATTTTAAAAAATTGCAAAGTTCTAAATTCTGCTCTGATGAAATTGCAAGTTTCTCCAGATCTGTGGGTATAACTCGGCAAAAATCTGACCTATAGAACATAAGATATCATAAACTAAATTATCAGAGAGCTTATGACTTCATTTTTGCTCTCACCACTAACCCTGTCAGACTTTTCTGGAAAAGGGAAAAGGTCAAACACAGCTGTTAATTTAACTTATAACATGTTCCCCTTTGTCACGTCATATCAGACTGAGAGAAGATTACTTAATTTACAGTACTAATAATGTAATTAGTATATTATGTCCTCTGGATGAAATTTTGTCCTCATTTCCAAGTATGAATCTAGATAAACTTACTGTTTTATTAAGGACAGAATCTGGAACAGTAAGTATCCCTTCTTTTATTTGCATTTAAGGAGAGAAAGGCATTTCAAATCTGTACACAAGCTGAAATTTTTGAAAGAGATTTTAAAATACATTATTCTCAGCAATTTTTCTCTTTATGCACCAAAATCAGATGCTCAGCTATGTAGAAACTAGACACATAGCTGAGCGAGATGACGTGGTTTCTGAGTGCTGATTATTAGAGGAGTCATAATTCTAATAAGAGTTAGGCAGCCATGCATGCTTTTCCTCAGGTTGGAAACCTCCAGTTCTTCAATTACAGCTCTTTGTCACTGAGGTCCAGTTTCATGAACATATCAGTTCAGTGTCATTCTACGCTGGGCAGTCTGAACACTCGCCTCATTCTCCACGCATGACATCCATTTACAGAGTAGTTACGATACATTTGCCCAAACTTTGGAGACTTTTAACACCTCCAAGAGTATGAAGTCAGAAATGGTGCCCAACTCACTCCCCCATGCTCAGTTAGTAAAAGCCCTTGACAGATCTGAGTGAAACCTCTCAACTCTCTGTACTCTCATTTGATTTATAATCCAAACATGTTTCTCTTGAATAAGCTGAACAAGGGAAGAAACAGATTTACAGCAGGAGGTCTACCATGCACTACGCTTTCAAAATACAAACCAGAGTTTTAAGAGCTCTAAAACAGCTTCGCAGTGATACAGGGTCATGTATATAATGATGGACGCACTGAATGGCAAACAGTATCTCTTACAGATTTATGTTCATACATGAAAATGAGACTAATGAAGCAATGCGTTAACTAAAAGGAATCACAGAGGTCATTAAGCAAGTATCATTTTCTTCACAAATACATACTACAAGGAAAAAGACTTCAGGCAATATCATGCAGAGGACTAATTAGAAAAAGAAAGTAGGCCATCTTACAAAAATCATACTGTTTAATCAGGCCATGAAAGCAATGCAAAGGGAGAAGCAAAACACTGCAAGTTGTTGAATCAGATCTCTTAATTTGAGTAAGAGGCACATGGATCAAAGGAGGATTAGATTCTATCATAGTATAATGCTGCTGCTAACTATAAGAAGAAAGCAGGACATTTACACACACTCTGTCACTTGGGTGCTGAAATTTTAATACTGTTACACAGTTGAAAGGTGATTTGAATTTTTCAGAGTGTGAAAAAATACCCCATGACCGAGGTGAGGGAAAAAAAATATTTCTAAATTTCTATATTTAAGGTGAGAAGTAACATATTTAAAACCTTTCCATACCTCTGCCACACCACTGTTAAGATAAAACACACTTTGTTTTACGTGGAATATAGAAATATATTCTTCTCTTGTGCTTTCTGGGACTGGAATGCTTAGTGATACAAGGATGGGAAAAGGATCGGAATAACTCAGTGTTTTGGTATACCAACGAAATCTAGACAGACAGGGTACAGCTTACTGAAAGCCAGAATTAAGCTGCCCAGATGGGTGCTTAGCTCCATGACAGGCTGAATCCACCCCAGAGCTAGAGGAACACAGGCCTAAGGTTGCTGGAATGTGCCACCATGGTCCTTATGTATGACTTGAAAACAAAAACTGGTTTCAATTAAAGTTATGAACATATTTCAAACTGAAAGACAAAAAGGTTCAAAAGCTTTTCACTGGTGTTAATGAGAAACATAAATAGTTTAGCAGTGAGGTGGAAGAACCATCTTCAAGGCAAAGAGGAGTTTTAGAGCTTTCGCGTCCACAAAATGTTTTGAAAGTGAAAACTTGAAAAATCAAAACAGCTTTACAAGTAAGAACTTTTCCAAGAGAGCTGAAAAAAAAGTCATGGAAAAGCGATCACAACTTTAGGCATCATTTCAGAGTGGTAGGAGAGCCCAAGACGGAAAGGAAATGTTCAGTTCATACGTTCCATGCGGTTCATGGCACGCGAACCCTTTTAGCACAAGGCGAGACAGTATACTCTGAACGAGTCAGCCAAGGATGATATTGCTCCATCTTCTGCAGAAGTAGAGATGCTCTAAGCCGTAACCTGCAAATTAAAGTTATCTGACCAATGAGCGCAAAAGTTTGGACAAGCCACCTATTTAGAACAGGACACACCTAATAGGGAAGCAGAGTGTGTTAAACTTCTCTTTCTCATAAAGACAGATCCCTCCATTTGTTTATAAAGGATGGACACAGAATGATACAGAGCTAACTTGAGAAAGTCTGGAAGTCTATTTTGGTTAGTTAGAACAGTATTTGAGAACTATCGTAACTCATTTTGCTCTATGGGATTTCCAATACATTTTGTTCTGACTTGTGTAATTAAAATGCTTGATACTTCCGTGTTGACTCTGTGGCTACAAAAGAATAATGAAAAGCAGAAAAAGACAGAACTAGACATTTCTGGCTTGGCTTTAAGTGAGCCAAGTCTGACTGAGTCCTCTTTTTATCTACACATGTCTAGTTTCCAAATTTACAAGGGATCATGTTGGGGAAGATTAGATCGCTATGACAAAATGTCAACCATTCATTTTAAGATTACCCCTCTCTGTAAATTCAGCCTTGAATTCAGTATTGTATATTATAAGGCAGTATTTTCTATTACTGTACTTTATATTGATATATATAAATTAGACTAGATTTACATCCCAAAACTTATGTATGCAGCCTGCAGTGAAAATCCACAGAACAGATTTTTCACTCAGCTTCCTACTACCAACCAAATTAAATTCAGTCATGCTTTGTTCTCTTAAAACAGAGGTTGGCATGCATTATTAATCAACTTTCACTATGAGGGATGTCCCTCATTTTAGATTCAAGCGAACCACCATCTCCCATAAAACCTGTTACTATGGCCAAGTTATAAATAATTTAACACACTAACATAGATGCAAAATCGTGAAAGTAAGGTTTCTGTTTAATCTCCTTAACTACAAAATGACTAATTCAAGTATTTTTGTTCACATCTACCACAATACAAAAAAGTTCACAAAGACCAAAAGGCTGGTTATACCACATATTTCAGTCTGAAATTCATCTCCAGAAGAGTACAAATGTTCTCTTGACCCCCTAAAGTAGGATATATGTTATGCCATGAGCTTTTTGCACAGCTCTATTTTTTTTTTCTGTCATTCATGTTCTACTCTGTGCTCTATACTTGGGCTCCAATTAAAAACACAGCACTGCTGGTGTGGTTCTGTTAGATCATTACACTGGGAAAAATAATTAACATTACATCAAAGATACGTATCTTAAAAAAACAAAATAAAAACATTCTGGTACTTGCCAAGTTAAAAGAATCCAAAAATAAACAGAATGAGAAGATGTATTTACTGTATAAGCAATTGAAAATTTATTTTCTGTAACAGCCATGCTTTTTAAGGAGATGGAGAGGATTCAAATAACGTAATGAGATTTTTTTCTTTTATAGAAAGAGTATAAATCTAAAGGATTTCAGAGCTCCCAGACTTCATTAAAAAAATTAATACTGAAGAACATTGAGTATACAATCATGAGTGCCCAGGTACATGTGTTTTACCTTGCTATCTCATCCATTCTCTTTCAGCAGTGAAATCAACCTGTATACAGTTATGAAGAACATTAAAATGCTCTTTTTTCATCTGTTTTTTGTAAATGGGTGTAAAAAGGCTAGTATAAAACAGCGTTGATGAGTAACTCCTGTAAGATTAATGAATAACTGGAAGAGTCTTCAAGAAAGAAAAAAAATCTAAGAATTAGATAATCTCCTCACTCTGTAAACTGTACACCAAATAGTGGGTACTAGCATGCTTTGGCTGCCTAGTTCATACATCACCATCCATCATTTTCTTCTGTTATTCTTTGAAATAACAACACAAGCAGAATGTATAAACCAATACAAATCCTATCCCTTAAGTTGATGGAATAAAGTTAATTACTTCAGCGTTTGTTCTATTGTCTTCAAAGAACCGATGAATTTTGTTTTCATTCCCACTGCCTGCTGTGAACTGTAAGAACCTTGCAACCACTCAAAGCATCCAAGCTCTACTTTTATGACTCTGCTGCACAACACCTACTGTACAAATAGCTACAGTAAGAACATTTCCCTATAGTCAACTATATTCTATATTCCACTTTAACACAAAATAGATTGGTTCCACCAACCCTCCATGCAGAAGATCTGTTTGTGCTGTAGTTCTTGAGCATTAGCCTCTTGATCCCTGTAGTACCTCCACTACATGTAGTTCTGTATGATGCCGTAGGCACATCTGGAAAACATCCAGGACTGGACAGTCCAGTTGGCTTTTAAAAAATGTCTCAAAAGAACTAGCAACTTTGAATTTTGCTCTTTAGCATGGAGTATTCATTTTATCAATACACTTTACTGGTCCACCAAATTGAATCCCCAAATAATTATATGAAAACACACAAGCTTCTACCGAAGTTCTCTAACAACTCTTGTTTTAACCAATTCTTCATAATATTTTAAATTTAAAATGAATTTTAGTGAAATTATTTTTTCTTCAAAAATACTGTTTTAGGCTGATGCTTGCTTACCTCATTGTCTGACTCCACAAGCACTTGATCATATTCACTAAGAGCTACTAGGAACATGATAGATGTGACATTTTCAAAGCAATGTATCCATTTTCTTCTTTCCGATCGCTGGCCTCCTACATCCACCATTCTGCAATATTAACAACATCTGCATCAACTCCATGAATAGGTTATTAACAGATAAACATCCACATATCAAACACCAAATTCAAGAATTTAATTGAAAACAAAGTTGGTCTGTTTTCCTTAATAATTTTTCCATTTTTTATTTAAGATCAATGCAATGTGCTGTAAGGAGAAAAATTACCATATTTGCTTTTTAGTCTTACGTGCTTTCTGAATTTAAATTATTACGGATCTCAAAGCTGTCAGCATTTCTTAACCATGATTTTGGAATGCTGCAAAGTTCTGCCCTGTATATTCAGCACAGAAACATGTGCACAGAATCAAGTTGGTGGCCTGCCTTTCTCCCAGGAAATCACCAAAGTTCTCAGCTTGTCAAGGCTGACCAATTTTTAAGATTATAACCAGAATACAAAATGTATTTACTAAAGTTGCTAATAGCCAAAATAAAAACTCAAATTTGCTGGCAGTGTGTACTCCCAATTCATTATGCATCTCAGTGTAACTAGACACTTAGGTGTCTAACTTGCAGTTGTAATTGCATAGTTATTTTTTAAGCAACCGTATTTGCACTCAAAATGAGCTGTGGGGAAAAGTATTTGCAGGAGTGATATTAAACTCGCAAAATGTCACTTCTCTCTAAAGATCAAGTACATTAGATGTACCTTTGTATTTCATAATTTACATGAATTAGGAGGACACATGATTGTATTACCAGATTACTATTCATAATGAAAATATCATATAATCATTTCATGGAAAAATGAATTCCAGTTTTCCCATCCGTAATATATATTTAGAAAAAGGCAAGTTTATTTGTCTCTTATCCTCTTGACATCTTTAATGTCAGTTACTAATCATACATGGACAATATCACAAAATAATACAACCAAGCTTGAAATTTAAAAATACGGAATAATTTATCTTTAAGGAATTTTAACCAATATCCTACACACGGTATTACTAATGTAAAATGAAACAGAAGAAACAAAGCAAACAGGTTCCATAAACATTTTCCTACCTGAAAATGACGCTTTGCAAGTCGAACGGATATTCAATGATCCCTGTTGTCGGGACTCGAACTCTAAGCACATCTTGCTGAGTTGGCAGGTAGGCCGGATCTGCGATGCGGTCCAAGTCGTTAAGATAGCTGCAGAGAGGGAGAAACAACAGGAATGCAAGACGGTGACACCATAATCCCACAGAGGAAAAGAGCAGGGAGGAGCTGGGAAAGGAAATGGGGTGGGGGATAGGAGAAAGGGCAGCGGAAAAAAGAGCACGGTTGGCATAAGAGAGGGTAGGAAGCATAAAGGTGTGCTCCTTTCTTCCTTCCTGCATTTTTTCCCTAGCTTCAAACAAATTCTACAAAGAGGTAGCATGATTACAGTGTTTCTCACATCAATTCGCTTGGCTTTCACACAGATTCAGGTTTTTCACCTGCTCAATTCTGGGCAATTTAAAGACAAATACGAGAAAAAAGTGTAAGAAATAAAATGGCACATTTTATCTGAAACTGTGAGGTATTTCTTGATATTCACTCTGCAATGTCGGCACAGATACATGGACAGATAAAGAAGAATCTCCCAAATAATACTTAACTGATTTAGCAAAAGACATCATCAGTTATGAACTGGTCAGAGGATAAACAGCACTCTTTGGAGATTAAAAACAACAACCCCCCTCCCTCCCCCCCCCCCCAACCACTGACAAATTAAAAATCTCCCTAGATCTTGTTCTCAGAAGGCAGTATTATGATCATCTATTTGGGCCTCTGGCACTTGAAATTCCGGTATTTGGACTGAAACTTCTGATCAAGTTAATACGCCTGCAGCACATGAAATACATCCCAGCCGGTTCACAAATAATTGGAAACTGCAATAAAATTGCTTGTAAGGCCTTGTTAGCTACAGCACACAATTCTTCTGCTATTGCTTAATGGTGGTTTTCAACCATAAAGCAGCAGTGCACAGGAGGTTTTAATGAACTTTCATAAAAGAGAGGTTTCAAAAAGAGAGGGGCAACCTAGCAACGTGGGATAGCCTGTCTGGTCCCAGGAGCTGCATGCCACACGAATTTAGTGCACCACACAGTTTGGGGTCTCCCCAGGGTACATTGTCTGCAAGAAAGACTGCTGCAGAAGAGGAAGGTTTTGCGCATTTAGCTACTTCCAAGCACAAGAACGGCTAGTTGGTCAGAGTTAGCCATGGACAAGACAAACTAACCTAAGGTGCCCTGATGCGATCCAAGGGAGGCAGCAGTGGACTCCCTGCAACTTCTCAAATCGCTACGTATTTGAAGCTCTGAACATGTTCTTTTCTTCGTGGTTATTATTCCAGGTGCTCTTTTTTAAATAAACCCCCACAAAGAATAATTAGACTACTTCTAGATGCTCTGAACGATTTGTTATTAAATAGAGAAAGTAACTTACTATGAATGATGACAGGAACATAACAGTTTCAGGTCTACTTTATAGGGAAAATACAGAAGAATTAATTTGTTACACCTGTGAGGAAGCCCAAAATATTATCGAATATTCCTCACTATGATTTTATTCATGAAAGATTAAGCTGATAGTAAATGCTGAATGTGAGAAAATTACCCATTTAGAAAGACGCATTGAACCATGTATGTGAGACACGTTACTGTATCCAGAAGCTACTACTCTGAAAATATTTTCTCAGGACACTGACTATTCTCTGTCCACAGGAGAAAGGCCATGAGAATGAGAGCATTTCACCTGCCCTTAGGTTTTTCACACAAAAGGCAGAGCGGACAAGCTGATCATCGATTTGTTGGGGGGAAAAAAAGTAACAACAATCAAGCAAAATCCCTAACCGCCACAACACGAAACCCACAAAGAGGTTGAAACACTAACTGGCCTCTTTTGCCCTTCTCATGCCAACAAAAGACATGGTTTTGGTTTCAGGAAAAAAATAAAAAAGGTGCAAAGCATCATTGTGGGTCATTACATACTACAGTGGTACTCAGGAGAGCAGGAGTATTTTAAGATAATAAATTAGTAGGGGGACCCTCCATGCAATCATCTTGTTGTGCTCCTCTGGAAAGCTTCAGCCGCAGTCTCCAATGCGTGAGCCTGGTTACTGTACCTCTACGCCGCAAGCACAGCGGACAACATATGCAGTAGTGCATACCTGACTGATTTTAGAAAGACAATCATTTAAAAGGACATTATTAAACAGCCCAATCTCATTTGTGTTACTGTTTAGAGGGCAGATGGGGATTCTTCCGTTCTAGCACAATTCACTGATGCTGTTAAGATCAAGAAGCATTAAGTTATCCTTCAAAAATACATATCTTTTCCTCATCCTCATTCAGGTCTGCTCAAGTTCAGCTCTTACACATGCACTAAACAGAAACTGTCTTACTCATTTCAACACTAGCACCTCAGAGAGCCTATACAGTCCGTAACGGAGACTTTACACATCCCTACACAGTCCCATGTCTTTCCCTAAGGGTCTTCACTTAATAGAGCTAGGGATGCAGAGCTTTCTAAGAAGTCTCCTAAATTATGCATTCAAAATCAGAATCAAGGAAGAAGTGTCAAAACCATTAAAAGTAGCATGCACAAAATTGTTTTAAAAAAATCTCTGCGTTATCAACAAGTCATAACCAGTACCTGTAATCCAACAAAAGCAATTTAGAATATATCATCTGCAATTTATTTTTGTGTTAGAACAATGACATTAGCCTCAGTCACCTTCTTTCTAACTTAATGCTTAATAGGTATATACATACCACTGTATTCATTTTTTAAGGGAAAACTGACTACTTAGGTTTTAGTTGCATAACCTTGCTTTTACTTCTGTTTTCATGTCTTGAGCATGGCGCAAATATTCAATGAAATTATTTTAAAATACAGAAGAGCTTTTTCCTCTGTAAGTTTTATTTTGTTTTTACAGATTTTTATGTTCCTGTTGAAGAATACTAGCGCTGAAATCCAGGTTTTAATACAGTTTGTACAGTCTTGCTCTGAAACAAAGGAATAGAGATTTATTTGTTTGTACTTTCATCACATGACCTTATTTTCTGTTCAATTACTTTCAGGCTTTTGATGAAGATTCACATTCTTCTATCAATTAAACTTCTAAAATTATCTGTTAAACATGTTTCTGAAAATCATACTGAAAGCTTTGCTTGCAGCAGCAATACAAAGCTTCTTTCAAGACACTTCTAAAAATCACTAAAATCTCCTTAAATCTCTCTTTAAAACTCATGTCTCCTCCAATACAGATTAGCATAATTAATTACAGAAGAAATTATGGGACCAGTACACATCTGAATATTTGTACCACATCTGAATATTTTGCTATGTTGCAGAAATGAATTTTCTCCTTAGACGTGTGCTATCTTCCCAAAATGCCAAAGGAAACAAATCAACCCATTTATGTTCAGTATCATTACCACGATTTTTGCATTGTCTGCATAACAGTATACTTTTATGTCCACAGAACTGCATTCACAAAAGAACACGATATTTTCTCTTCTCAGAGAAGAAGAAAACATCTTTACATTGCATTAGGAGGAACAGGGTGATGAACTGATTTTTTTTTTTTTTAATAATCTAGTAGTTGGGTTGACTGTCTATTTCGAAATGCTGAGAAGGAATACGTAATATGTAAATGAATGCAAGTGAGTATTTACATAAAAAAGGCAATTGGAATAACATGACTATTTAAACACACGCTAACGGCACATAAAATTTTCAAATATTAATATAGCTATCACCATAACCCCACAGAACATTGAGAATTCCATCTAGCTGGTTTATCATTGCTTAATTCATTGCAACAACAGCGACTTATATTTTTCAAGTCTTCCTCATACCAATATGGTTGAAATTTCCTTCATTTTTTTCACACGAAAGCTGAGCTTTCATGAAGAAAGGGTTTGAAAAAATTCACCAGTCACCAGGTGATACTGTGCATTGGCAGCACCGCACACACAGACTTTGCATCCTACTGCTTATTAAACTGACAAAAACTTAAAAAATAAAAGAAAAAAATCATTTACCAAGCAGCAAACTTAAATAACACCAGCAAAACACACTAGCTAAAGTAAATTTTTTTGGAGCTACAACTGTGCAGGAGGAAGCCCCACTCCAGCTGTTTGCCACCGCACCTCTGCCCGACGGTCACTGTCTGTGCCCAGCTGCTGGCTCTTTTGCACGTGCAACTGACCCACAACCTATTTCTGTCTAAGTGATTTGGACCAGTGAAGAAATACTATTGAATTTGTTCAAATTAAGCCAGCTTATCTGCCTAATACAGAAAAGGAGCATCGGTGCACACTGCTGTAGTGTGGGAAGCGGGGTGAAGCTGGCTCCTCCGCCAGTGTCTCTGCAACTGGTGGAGGACTTGGAGACTTTCGATTTATAAGACCCCCCAAGAAAACGCCAGGGCTATGCAAAATATCCTGAGGGTCTCTGAATTCAAGCTGCTTTGGGTGAAGACTGAAAAGGAGCTCTAAAATTTATCAGTACTTTCAGAAAGTGAGGATTTTTATTTCTTTGTATAGCTGCTTATTAAAGACCTGATTGACCATGGGCTTTTAAGCACTTATCTAATGCAGTCCTAATCAAACTAGTGACAAATTTAAACACTTCACTCATGCAGACAAGCAAGTCTTTGTCCTAGTAGGTACATACAAAAGTTTTAAGCACTTAACAGGCAAGCACAGGATATTTTAGCATAAAGGCCTAACTAAAAAAAAAAAGAGTAAATATTGCAAGCCTGCAGGAGCTTCACCACATGCGTGCATGCACACACAAATTCTGCAATCACCTTTTGTAACACAACTGCCATTTCAGTATTGACAAGAAATTGCTACACCCAAGCAGTCTTGCAAACAAACCAGAAGACTTTTCACATCCTTGAGCCTTCACAGAAAAAATAAAAGCGTTGCCAAAAATTGTCAAAACCAGGTATCTTCTCTGTTTATTCCGGTCAAAATTTAAAATCGTAATAACGATATGGATATTGGGAATAACCTGGCAATTGACTTGCGGCCAAGTCTGAAACCTGAAAACCGCAGTTATCACGCAGAAGTCAGTTCTGCAGTTAGCAGCCACTGTGCAAACAACTCAGGGCAGAACTACATGGCACTCTGAATTTATTTTTACCATCCGCCAGCAAATGCCTTATTTTGATGAGACATATTGTAGCTATGGCCTCTCACCCAAACAGTACTTACTCAGCTAAGCGTTATACAAAAGAGCAAAACTGGGAAAATTGCACAGAATTACAAAAAACAAAAAAAGATTGCATAGGTCCGAGTAAATTTATAGAACAGACCAAGTTCAAAAAGTTAATTATAGCTGTAATTAGTTTTGTGAAAATGAATTTGAGTGGCTGCTGAGACAATTTTCGGCAGGGTTGCTAGGGCAACCGGCACCCGGTGCATCGCCAAGGTAGCGGGCGTGCAAGGAGCTGCAGAGAGGAGTGCTCTCCTGACGTCAGGGCAGGCTGCGCGGCATGGTAGCACGCCTGCGAGCTGCACGCGGGCCGGCGGCAGAGACGACCTTTTGTTTCCTCGCCAGTGCTGAGGGAGAAGCGCTTATTTTCAATGCGGTCTGTATTCTCGACAGCAAGGGCCAAAACGGCAGCCAACCTCCAAGGAAGCTACCGGGTGCTAACGGTACCCTTGCAAGAAATGGTGTTTAAAGGGACTGTTTTTCCGCATTTCAAAATAAGCAGAAAGCACAGGATAATATCCTGTAGACTAACTAGCTCCAGATTTTCCCACATGTCTTTCTCACATAGTAACCAGGCAAAGAAGTGACAGGACTCCTAACCTTAATACACGAACCAGAACAGTTTTAGCCAGTAACCCTTGTCAGGAATTTAAACATAACCCCTTTCACTGCAATCTTGCAGCTCAAGGAACTCATTCAGCCTTAATTCATTTTCCCCAGTTATGCCGCCTAGTGAAGATGGACTATCAAAGCTTATTTGGATTCACTTTGAATTAAGTGTTTTTTAGCAGCTTCAAAAGGAACAAACGCAGGCCCAGCACCTCAAAGCAGGGGCCCCTCCAACCACGAATTACTCTCCTTCAGCAGCTCTGAGACCCAATCTGTGCTGCAAGTAATGGGGTGATACTGCAGCGCTTTCTTGGGAATACTCCCACCAGAATTCCTGCAACTCTGACCTGAACTTAGCATACAGTCCAATTTAATTAGTGCCACTAATAAAAGGGTCAATGTAAAATTAGTAAAAAACAGCGTGTTACAACGTGGTCTGCAAATGGTGAGACTTTTTCTTAACATATATGGGGAGCATGGTACTACAAGGGAACAGGGACGAAAGCCCAAGACACTATAAAGTTTGCTGTTTAACAAACAGTTTGTACAGGAGATTTGAGTACAACCACAGCCACAAAAGGCAAGGTCTACCTGTACCATCTCGTATGCAAGTGGTTTCAGTGTGTTCAACTACACATGAATGCCGATACAGCATGGCTGACTTTTTCCACATACGATAATAACAGTAAACATTTACATCTTTTCCGCCCTACAGCTCTTATGTTATTGCAAAAATCTGTTTTCTTCAAGTTACAATAGTTTATAGGTGTGGTCCTCTACAAAATGATCCTTCATACACACATAGTGACAGTTCAAGTGAAAATAAAACTCTAATCAAAACCTATGACTCCTTAAGCAAACCATTTAATTAAAATTTGCTATACTGCTGTCCTTTGGGGCCTGGATGTTCTGGAATTGGGTAGAGTTATTCTTATTGGGTTGTTGTGGTCTTCTGGGTTTTTTTGTTCCTTTTTGCAAAAATTTGAAACGGCTGCTGAGACTACCCTAAACTAGCACTAATTTTGACCATGTGCCGGAAAGCCATAAGCTTTGAAAGGGAAAAGGCTTTTTATGCATTTTTGAAAATACATATAACTTTCTTCTCTCCTCATAAGCAAAATGTTAAAGCTGTAGTAGCAGGATTTTTCCTACCTCACAGAGTTGCCAGAATCACTGAGATGAGTTCCTCTTTGGTAACATGCAACGCAGTAAATGGAATCAATTTTCAATGCACTAACACAAGCCATGAAGAAAGCTAAATATAAACAAGCACTGGCCGCATTTTCACAATTTCCATGGAGGCTTGTGTTTCTGACCCTCTACACCACTAGCAAAAAGTTGAGGCATGTTTACCCATTTCCAGGATTATCTAATCACAGTCTTCAGTAAATACAGTAAATCTAAGATTTTTGCAGTGAGGTGGGAAATGAGGTTGGAGGTGGAAAGAAGGCTGCACCATGTTCCTTTTATTCTTATGATCATCCAGATCCAACCTTACCTCCTCTCTGAATTTAGAATTCCTACAGAGCTAAAGACCAACATTAGCAGAAGACTGAAAAAGCAAGTCATCAAACCTAAAAACACTAGTGCAAACTTTTCAAAACTTCTTAATG
Source organism: Dromaius novaehollandiae (assembly GCF_036370855.1). NCBI lineage: Eukaryota > Metazoa > Chordata > Aves > Casuariiformes > Dromaiidae > Dromaius > Dromaius novaehollandiae. The sequence goes on from NC_088132.1 coordinate 27,296,049, forward strand.
GGAAACGGGGTTAGAAGTATATGCAGATATTAAAAGCACGTTCAGAATTGCATGAAAAAGGGATCCCAAAAGAAATACATGCTGTATACTTTCCCCTCCTGCATTTCCCTAGTTCAACTGCTTAATTTTCATTTTCTCTATAGGATGCACAAATATGGTATGCAGCACATTTTATGTCCCATCTTTCTTTAGATCTTCCTCTTAATTTGGGGAGTATGTCTGTTGTATAAGATAGGGTAAGCACAGTTGTTCTACTCTACTTCACCTTAGACTGTTTCACATGGTAAAGACCTGTCATTTTTATTTGTTGTTTTTCTTTTATTGTAAACTATCCACAAATAAGATTGTGTAAACTGTGAATACATAAAACCGGAATCTACTATTCTGCAACACAAAAATATAAACATTCAAGTATATTCTGAAAGAAAGGAAAGAAAAAAAAAAGACCAATATAAAAGTGTTTATTAAATAACAGTATGCTTGCATATATGAGAATTTGTTCTTCTCACGGATAGCTCTTTCACTTTATAATTTGTTACACCAGTGACGTGAGCTAGCAGCATAACAGGTCTCTGCTTTCCACAGACTCCTGCAAAAAATTACAATAGTACTCCTTTTACAGATCTCACACAGACATGGGATGCCCTAGGAATTCCCTGGAGCTTCCTGAAACAAAAGAATTTATGTTCTGATCACCAGAGGCAATAGCAGCTAACACAGTAAACTGTTGTAGTAACAACTTGGATTCATATACTGATCTTTACCCTTGAGCACATTCCCTACATCCCTAAGGTCCCCAAGCACATTCTGTTGAGCACACAGTCAACTCCACTGAATTGCATCTGCTTCTGAAGTGGAACATGGAAGCAGAATGCTACTTTTAACGGGTAGATAAGAGAGAATTACTTGTTCAGCTGAAGCTACAGAGGACTTCAAACTCTGATAGCATACTAGCATACAAAAATTACTAGCTGACCAAAACACTACACTTAATACAATATTTTGGCAGAAGGTGACACATGAACTTTAATGAGCAGACATGATCGGGACTGATTTCTTTTATTCCTGGCTAACTATCAGTGATATTCTGAAGATGTCCTGGAAGTCACACCCTGGAGCTCTGCATTACTACTTATTACAAAGGAAACTAGTGGCTTTTATGTACTGACTGGCCAGCTACGCCAGCTCACATGATCATAGATATATGCACAGCTGTATTATCATACAATAACAAAGGAGCTCAAAACTAAACTGTTAAAGTTAGCAGCAAATGCAGAAACAAAAGTCTGAAGGATTCTCTGCATGTATGACTAACAAAGTAATGCATTAAGCACTGCCTGGCACAGATAAACTGGGGTAGGGATTTGGGAGAGAATTATATTTCATTACCTGAAGCGTTACAAAACACAGCTAGAGAAGGGACGCTAAACAGGTACCATTAAGACTGCTTGTGTAGGAACAGGAAAATCCTTAGTTGTAGGTACACAATGATACAATTCTTCCATTATAGAAAATTTTCCAATTAAACGCTAAAGAATTCCTACTTTTTCTTCAGCAAGGGAAAATCCCTAACTGTAAGGCTGTGGAAAAAAAGGTGATGAGTCTCCACAAATTCCAGTTATAACCCAAGTCCTGCAAGTTGCAACACAGAAGTGAAATGTTACTTCTAACAAATTCCTCTTCCTGGCAAGGTTGTTGCCTCCCTTTCCTTCAGGCTTTGAAAAGCCATGATACAGTCAGACTCCTGACTGGCAACTTGTTCTCATTTGGCTGAGGGCCTTAACACCCTGTATGGGAAAGAGAGAAAGCAAGATCTCATCTCCCACAGCTATTATCTCAGGCTCTCCACACTGTTGTGTTGGTTTACATCTGTCTCATAGTGCGAACAGTATCTTTGAAGCCATAAATGGAAGTGGTTTAGTGGTAAATAACTGGATAAGTTGCCCAGTAATGTATATGGGAAGTGAATGATCTCTATTTACCTGATGTGCTCTTCACTTTGCTACAGATAAGAGTCGAGTCTAGAAATTACTCTGAATACAGTTTTGAACACCTAACCTTTGGAGCATCCAGTGGTAAAGGGAGAGAATGCAATATAACTGCTGAGCTACCAAGAGATTCAAATCAACTCCCACCTTTCAGGGATTTTTTTTTCTTGGACACTACCCTCACCTCTTCTGCTAAAAATATATCTAGATTTATTCCTGCAGTGTGAGTATAAAACATGTGGGTATACATGCAGTGGGTATAAAAACATCAAAAGTGTTGCTAACAATGACAAAGCAGGTCAAGAGATGACGGGAAGTAAAAGAACAGGTCATATTAGACCAGAAATCGAATTTAGAAACAGTGACAGAAACAGAAAATTCAGAGTGAGAGATTCAGAAGACAATGTGTGCTAATAGTGGAAAAAACATAAAGCAATACAAGGAACAGGTAAAAATAATGATATTGTAAAAACATGGTGGAATAAACACTGAGAAGACAAAAGGACAGACTCACACAAAGGATTAATTAAGAACAAGTGTAACATATTAGCACATGCTTAAAAAGATATAAAAAAGATCTGGTGGGCAACAAACTATTGTTTCAGTTTTACATATCGTCAGAATAAATTACTTAAGTATCAGTAAGTTGATGAGCACTGGGTGCTTACTTCCTTTTAATTGCTGTGTGAATTTTGTTTATATGAACCTATCATAGCCTACTATAATTAAAATCAGCAAATCTGCAAAAACTCATGCAGTTAAAATGGCTAAATACGTTGAGTTTTAAAAATAACCAAACAACTAGTATATCTATCTTTTGTAAGGGAGTGTACTAGAAATTTGCTTCTACAGCTCCTTAAGAAGTGTTTCCTACTATTTTTAATATTGCTCAAAAGATCTGCTGTGGTGACAATTTCATTAGAACTAGGTCAAAACTAAGGTATTCAATCAAATTTGGTCTGAAGTAGCATCAGCTATTTAATTTCCTACTTTGGAGACTCACTAATTCCATTTTTATCTTCTAACCACTTTTATGTATGTATGTATGTATGTATGTACTTCAGTTTTAAGAACTTCTAGTATCATATCTATCACGGAATCAAAGCTAGGACCTACAAATACAAGAAATCCAAAGTACAAGGAAGGCTCTGCTTCACATTTTACTTAGATTTGCTAATCATTTCAATATGAAAACAGTCTGAAAGTATACTGTCAGCCTAATTTGTCCCTAAAATTTTCTTTTACTATTTTCATACTCCAGAGAATATCATTTATATGTAAATTCCTATGATATTCTGTTAGCCTCCTTACCACTGAGAAATAAAACACAATATTGTATAAATGGGGACAATGAGAATCCAAGCAACAGAAGAGATTCCACTGCCCTGTGCACCAAAATATCCATATACAAATAACAGAAGTGATAGGTTAGGAAAGTAATCAGCTCCACAGGACAGCAAGCTGCATGGGACAACAGAAATCCTGTGTATTGGGGAAGATAAAGCAGAAGCAGAATGTGATGTGGTAGTAATGCAGAGTATTGGAGCAAATCTGAGTAGACCTGATTTATGCACTGGTAGCTTCCTAACTGCCTACATCACATCAGCAAGGTATTAATAAGTTTGTCTTGACTCAATCACATATAATGGGTTTTGTTAGCTAAGAATCCACAGACGACTGTGCTGATAAATCTCATCCCAGACCTGTTATGTCTATGGCCATGTTCCAATGACTTTAGTGGGAGCTTCATGGTGCCTTTAATTTTCTCCAGTGCTTTTCTCAATGAGAGGCTTCCAATCATGCCAACCCGACAAATGGAGACTGCAATGATATCATCTGATTAATTTTCATAGAGGATATAAAATTTCTAGTGCAGACCATAGAAGTTTTTGCCATAGCTTTAATAACCAAGTATGCTAATTTTTTTTCACAGTGAGCAACACCAAAAGGTCATCCTGCCCTATCATCATCCATTTTTTAATAGATGAGACATTCTACTTGAGTTATATGCTACATTTGTCAGAGCAACTGAATTTCTTGGAAGCAACTTTTAGACAGTGCCCAGGCTCCAGTGTTAAATTCTACATCACTATTTTATCAAAACTCTGCCAAGAAAGTACAAGCACAGCATTCAAGACCAAGTTTAGCCACATAAACGTTTTTATTGTTGTTGCTCTATAACAAATGGGATTTAACATAAAAAGCTTTCAGAAATAACTACTACATTTTCCATTTCCCATTTTCCTATGGACTGCACTTAAAGTCACCTTTCGTCTTCTGAAAGCATTTTTTTGTGGAGAACACAGTATTTTTTTTCCCACCATTTAAAAATTGAAGTCTGTTTTCAGTTACACGTTTGCTGTCTTGGCTGGCACGTTCTTGCAAGTTTAGGCCTTGTTCGCACAAAGGAAGAGCAGTTAAATAAAACACAAGAACACTTGCTTGGTACTATTTACCTCACCACTAAGACTGCAAAAGAAAACTGACAGACAGGGGAAAACCCTGGAAAACAGAAATTCTAGGACATTATAATTTTTATCAATCAGACGGAGGTCTACTTTTGATCGCATTTCTCAGTGTTCACTAGTGTCATTATACTGCGTGAAAGTACTTTTCTCAGCTGACATTTGTGAGCTTATGTCAAAGAATAGTAAGGACTTGAACAGATTTAACAAAAGAACAACAAAAACATCAGTGATTAACTATTGCTAGTAATGATCTTTCTGGAGATTTTCAAATGATCATAGACTTATGTTCTGGGAAACAGATAAACTAGATACACTACCTTATCCTAAAGTAGATTTTAAATTCAGTTTAAGTGAACATTCGTGTATGTTTGTGCAGCACATGCATACACACGCATTTGTACACACACACGTATACAAAAATATAGTATAAGAAGCTAAAATTTGCTTTGTTAGAAAGAACAGAAATAAGATACAGTTGTTTGTAACCGCTGTATACTTACTATTTAGTTGAATCTGATAACTGATACTCCCGCCGTCTGTCGTAACATTCCTGGATTCCAGGGTCATTCCATAAACTTCTTATTGCATCTACGTAGGGGTTCTCAAAAGTTGACACCTTCTCTACATCCACTTCTCGAACTAACTGTGCATGAGCCTAATTTGAAACAAAGAAAACAATAAAATTTACTTCATTTTCTATGGTTGCAGATAGTTCATATACAGTGAACATAATTATTAGGAATACTTTTTCAGACTTGTCATCTCACCACTGTGTATACACAATTCAAAAATCAACTATCATGAAGAAGGTTGTAAAGATGGAAAAAGAAAGAACAGGTATAGGGGATTCCAGAAATGAGAAAGATCAACATATTGTTACCTTCATGCCACTAGACACTGTCACACAGAATACCTACCATCCAACCTGTCAAATGAACCACCCATTAGCAAATGAACCTGTGCTACCTGGACAACATAAAGACAGAAAAGACAATGAAAACCTCTATCATTCAAAGATGAGTATTTTATCAAAATCTGTATTTAGGTGAATGAACTTAGTAATGGTGCAGAAAGGAAACAGAAATGTTGATCAATTGGAGAAGACCTTAAAGAAAATGGTAAATGAACAGGAATAATTAAAAAAAAAGATAAAACTATGAATAAGCAATAATAAGGTGTGCTCCAACAAAGAAAAATAGTAACAGGGGTAATATGAGAGAAGAGGAATTAATAAATGTGTGTATGCACCCATACTTCTGGAACAATTTCATCCCAATCCAGTGTTACTTAGATGAAACACATAAATTCATCACATTAAAATTCATGTTTAATTAAGGTATTTTTAAAGAAAGCTTTCATTTTTATTTTTTCAGGTATGATTTTAGGGCATACAAAATATTTGCTTTTTAGTATACGATATGCAGCTTGTATGTATATGCTATGCAGCTTTAGTTTATGATAAGCAGCTAATGAACTTGGTAGATTTAGACTATGATGGGAGCAGCATGGGGAGGAGGGAGACAATTTGCCTTTCGAAGAGATTCATCAAAAAGAAAAAAAAAAGCTTTTAATGTTACCACAAGCATAACAGAAGTTACTACTAATGAAAGAAAGCTAGTTTCTTAGAAACAGTCTCTAGCCACAGTTTGTGCTATGAAATATGAAGATTCTTAAAAAGGAATCTCTTAAAATTGGAAGTTGCTAATTGGGAATAACCTCAAATAAATAAGTCACTATACAAAATATGGTTAAAATTTAGTTAAAGCCAACAAAGAACTATCAAAAAAAATACAGCAGAACAATTTGTAATTTATGCTAAAATTATTACATACACACTTCCGTAATATACATATGTGTACACACAGACACACACAGAAAGAAAAAGAATAGGTCTTAGAACAGAAACGTAAGGGATTCTATTCTCGAATCTAGTCTGCATGTCAGGTAAGGACACAAACCCCTTTCCATTTTAAACTAGATGAATGCACACTAAAAGGACTGCTTTTATTCTTTATTCTAAAGACATTTATCCTCTGTTTATACACACCCCCACCCAACCATCATCATCCTTTTTTTAGAGAGCCCAGGAGAATGATGCTACTGCTCATTACTTAAAAAAAGAAAAAAAAAATTGTACCTGCAACTATTGTTTAACTCCAGTGGAAGTACAAAGCTCCAATATGAAGGATGTGCGTACAGAGGATATATGTTCTCTCTTATCAGAACATGTTATATTTGTAAATTCTAAGGAGGTATATTTTCTTCCGGAACATTTTGTCCACCCATCCCCAAAATGTCTGGACAAATCATGAAGGGCTTCCAACTTCTCACAATAAACAAGCAAGAAATGCTATCCTATTAAACAGGAGCCCATGCTTTGTGAAACAGGAAAATCTTTTTAATGGAAAAAGTCTTTCATCAAGCTCAGGTACATATTCAATTGGCTTTGTATTCTTCCAAAAGAATGATGCCCCAAATGTTTGCTCACTGCTTATGACAAACTGATAAAACAACATACTTAGATACTGATTTTTTATTATGCTTGAGCCCTGAAATTATGGCCAGCCGATATCAAAATGCTAACAGAGCATTCAAAATTCACTATTCAAAAGTTGCTTCACTATTCAAAAGTTGCTCTTGAAAGTCCTCATAACTGAAATACTTGCTCTCCAACAGATGCCCAAATACTCTACATCAGCAGTAGAGATAATCATAAAGGGTTTTAACTCAGTTATCTATTTAGACTTATAATTACTACAGAATAGTCCAAAGTCTTACAGTGTTTTATGTGTCAGTTCTGTAGGTCCTGCCCTAGAACTAATATGACTTTGCACTATGTAACGAAACTTCTGAAATAAATTGTGACATATGCCAGTGAGTTGTATCCATCAGAAAACTAGCTGAGCCTTTTTAAAAGAAACCATATTTCCTCAGTGAACACTGTTCCTGGTTCCCTGGGATTTGCTTGGGTAGACTCATGACAGCTTGTACCCTACTGACACACAGCTCTTCAAGTCACGCTTCTTTTCTTAAAAGTCCCTTCATATAGATTTAAAGCCTTTATAAACCCTCAGCTGTGTCTTCTGATTCCCCAGAAGTACTATACTTCCCTGTAGATTACAATTTTTCTTTCTTGGAGTCTTTGTCAGTCAGTATCTTTTGCTGGCTTCTAATTTCAGGTCACAGAGCCAGAGATCTAAATATGGGATCTCATCTATTGGCTTAATTCTCTCATTTACTCCAGTAAAAGTCAAAAGTAATTCTAGTGAGGCTCTCTCTTCTAGAGAGGCAGAAGCATAAATTTAATGCAAGAGAAGACTCAATCATGCATGATGTGTGCTGTCACTACTGCTAATTGGCTTTAGTTTCCTTCCACTTATATAATAGGAAATCTGGAACATTACTTCTAATGTTAGCACTCAAAACTACTTGCATGAAAAACCTGAGGACTCATCATTAATCCAGTTTCTGCAGCATAAATTACATCGGTAACTTCAGTCCTCACTAATACTTTTTGCTATACCCCAAAATCAACATTACCTAAAACAAAATACTCAAGCTGCTGTCCCTCAGGCAATTGTGCCTTCTTAGATCTCTTTCTTTAGGTCATCAATAATTGCTATCAGAGCACTGAGACAAAAAACAAAACAGAACAGCCCCCCCAAAACTGAAAGATTTGGCAAGTACCACCAAACTCAAACTGGTAATTAAGATGCGACTACCAGGACAGCTGTAATGTTCCAGGAGCAAAAACTAGACGGTGTGGCTGACTTCTCAGGCTGACACATTTTTGACATTGTCAAAGACCATTGCTTCATGGCCTTCTGATGATATAAAAATGCCTGTAATAATTTGGTCATTATTTGCCACAGATCTTATAAAAACACTCACACGATTCTCTTTAGCAAATCACATCTACTCTAGATTGCAAAGAGTTTCTTCCTTGATTCCTGCCACTGTTTTAAAAATTATCCCAGACAAAGAATATTGGAATTTCCTGGAATACCATCAGACTCTGAAACCAGGAAATCTATGAGCATGAGAAGATACCAAAAGCTACCTTCTTTTCTCCTTTGTTATTCCCTTCAGAAAACTATTCAGTGTTAAAAACAATTAGTACTAACTAATCCTGAGCTTGAATAATGTAATGGTTTTAGAGTGGTCTTTCTGGCCACGCTATTTAGCACATAAGAGCTATTAAAAATAAATTCAGTTTTTGAGTCTCTAGGCTCCACAGTGTCAATTTACTTCCTATCACCTCGTAGTTTTTGGAAAGCACTGATGTTCCTAAGTGACTAACTGGGCCAGCAATGGATCGGTTCCCATATTCTCTTGATGTGAGCACCAGGCATTTGGACTCCTATAACAGGTCTCTCAGTCAAGGCAGTAGCAAACTTAGAAAAGCTTCAGATTTTTATAGTCATTTTGATACTGTCTCTCTGATTTTTCCAAACTACCTTTCTAACCTACCAGGGGGACCACGCACAACTGCACAGCCCACTTCAAAATAATTTCCTCTTGTAGTCTTAAATTCACAGGAGAAAGCAAGATACTTGAGATGGAGCGGGCAAAATTGTTTGGTATCAGTGCTCTCTGTGGACTAGCTGATTTCAAGATTCCCATTTACAGAATCTCTCTCGCACGGGAGAATATATCTTAGTAAATGTTTCCTGTTTTGTAACAGGATTTCCCAACGTATCAGGAAAAAAAAAATCCTGTGGCTGTAGTGCTTGGCTGTCAGCAACTAAACCGTCAAGCACTGTGATATTAGGTCTGGATGATCGAATTCACAGCAACTGCATAAGTGACAGGGATGGCATGTGACTGGATCCAAGCAGTCTGGCAGCTAAATGGAAGTCAGTACAAAGCCATCATTATGGCCATGGTTTGGTCTCTTGTCTTCGGAGAACTAAAAAAACAAAATGATTCATTTCTTGAGAATGTGGCTACTGCTTATAGCAGAAATGATTATATACGCCAGTCAACGAAGAGCCATGAGTCATTCACAGGTTCAGACCCTGATGACTTGTAATCTACAACTGTGGTTCATGCAAATACCTTGCCTTATTGGGCTGCATAGCAAGATATGCAGCACGGGAGGAAATCTTCATCTATCCTCTGCCCTTCTTTTCTTTTTCTGTGGACCTACTAAATTAAAAGCAAATGCAAAAGTACAGATCTCTTTCCCCCAAACCTGCACACATTTGGAACAGGTATAACATTCAAGGAAAGTAATACTGCGGTATACGTCACTGTCTTGGACACGTAACAGACAGGGGACGCGTTCTTTAAAGTGTCAGAAAGCAGAAATCTCTAACTGATGATCAATTCAAGAAATGAAAGTGTTTTCACAAAGCAGCCTGAGACACGCAGGCTGGAAGAGCAGGTAGGAAGGTAGCTTTTTCCTCTGAGCAGCCCTAGAGCACCATATGCATAAGGCTAAACAGGAAAAAGCTCTCATAGTGCACTATACTGAAGAACTGTATTTAATTAATAAAATGTGTTTTGTGTTGCTGGAAAGAAGCTTGGTACAACGCTAATCATCCTGCAGTCACTGAAAATGGTCAGTAAGGTATCAAACTGCCTAAATGCAAATTTGTCATCCTTTCCTATTTTACCGTCTAACTTTTGAGAAGAAAAAATAGCACACGTTCTTTGAAAAAGAATGCCACAGACATAACAGTAGCTACAACTTTGAGTTTGCATAAAGTAAGTTGTTGTTGCTGTCACTGTTCATCATCTGTAAAATGCTTAGAATAATGGGTCTTAACCCATGACTCATGGGTGCTACTATAAAACAACGAATAAGGATTAAAAAAAAAAAATCTTGTGACTTTAGTTTGCAAATCTCTCCATTCAAAATGTATCATTAAAATCTACTTTTAATGCTTTAAATCTTACATAACAAAACACTGAAATAATGGAAGAAAAAAATGTCATGTCTACACCTAGGAGATTTAGTATTTTTTTTTCACCGAGCTGAAAGCAAGCTTAGGAAGCAGCTGAATAAATCAGAACTTTATTTGTTTATTTTATTCTCAGCCCTGAATTTTCTTGTTTTCTTATTTACTGTTAAGCTGCATCAGACATGAAGGACAACAAACACTATGCCATTGCTGTAGGGCTGTGACCAGAAAATTCAAGCAAGCTTTTCATCTAGGATTATATCACAAAGTCTATAAAGATAATAGAGGAGGCTTCTGAAACTTGCATTATAAGATCATATCAAAACCCTTTTTAGTTACACAGCAAGAGAAACACCATGAAAACACAAATTGCTGTCCCTCCAGCAGATTCTCTTGCAAACATTAGACAAACGCACACAGAGCGTGAGTCAAGCCAAAGGAGGAGAAAGGGGAGGTTAGGGGTACAACTCAAAAAGCGAATCAGTATCTTGATGCACATTCTTCTACAGTTATCCTACTATTCTAACCTAAAGTTTCCAATCCTCTTTTATAAACAAAAGTTTTTGCTAGAGACAAAATAAGAGATTTTTCTGATGTCATTCAGAAGAGTAAAAAGTTATGTTACTTTCCAACAACTAATTCATTCAGTGTAAATAACTTAGAAATTTGCTTATAAAATTAAGCATAAAACATACAGTTCTCCTCAGGAAATGTGGACTTTCCTCCTGTGAGATGGGACATGGCCTTTGTTTATTCAGGGAGAGGAAAGCTATAGGAAGATGCAATTACAGCAGCACTATTTAGCTACTGTTTAAAAGTAAATAGGTCTGAAGAGTCCAAAGCTAACACACACGGACTAGTTCAGCTAATGCAAATCACACTACAGAGCAACAAAAGGGTGTGATCATTTTGTCACTTACTGTCCAGCTTTCACATTTTCCATACATAAACTTCAGGTTGCCTGGCTATCACTGTTAAGCTGTTGCCTAACAAATAAAAGCAACATAAATTTACCAACATGCATATTACTGTTATTTTGGTAGAGTATCTACTTGCATGTAAAGGCCCAAATTACCACTTTTAGTTCTATTCACTCCTTCCCTCCCTGTATCCATAGAAATATTTCCGTTAACTGAAATGACTTCTTCAAACAAACACTTCTGGTAAACACCCTATCTAAAAGAAACCAGATCTGCAAAACAAAACATAAGAGAAAAAAAAGAAATAAAGTATCCGTAAGCAATTCACTCTTTACTAGAAGGACAAGAGGGCAATCTTACAGGGATGTTAAGATAAGTAACTTAAAAACTTTGCTACTTCTCTCTCTCAAAAGAAGGCTAGATCTGCATGTTCATCCTAATTCTGTTGTTTGTGGTAAGTATAAGCAGAGTACTTTACAAAAGCTCTGGTAAGAGAACTGATACCTCCACATTCAATATGACAAACACCTTCCTAAATCTACAACTCTGCAAAACAAATAGAGACATTTAGATTCTGTATTATATAACATCATATTTTTTAATAAAAAGATCTCCAAGCACTTTACAAGGAAGTGCAGTTATATAAAATTACCGCAACGCATAGCTCAACCATTTTCACTGGTGAAAGCGTAATCATATTAGTGTCCAATTAACAGTAATTACTGCTAGATTATTAATCTGTTTCAGATAGTTAATCACAAGAATAAAGGAAATGTCATTTAGCATTATGAAAAGCCTTTGGTAAACACAAACTGATGAAAAGTCACAAGGAGCTGTTTCTTGAACACAAGCTAGAACTATTTTCTAGCAACTTAGCAGCCTTAGTATAAAATGTGGACAGTACAGTTGTATACATAACTTGTAATGAACTTGGTTTCCGTCCTGCAAGGGAAAATTACTGCCAACTTGAAATGGTGAAAACTGTTCTATAAATATTTCTAGCTCTATTCCTGACGGTACAAAACCTGATCTGCCTACATCACTAGTCATGGAAGTATTAAATGGCAAACTGTACCATATTACACAAATACCCAAGCACAAACACGCACACACACATATGCACCTAAACATCCCTGACTACAAAAATACACTTTGTCCAAACAGTCATGTGGGTTTGGAGAACCATATCTGTGCTTATTTGATGAAAATTTTCCTCTTAGTAACAAGTTTCACAATGTGTGCTTTCGTTTGCTCGCTGCTTGTGGGAAGAACTAAGTTTGGCCCCGACAACCGGAGAATACTCTGTCCTTGGACACCAAAACACAGCTTTCAGCAGGCAGGATAAATCAGGCCCGGTTTCCAAAAGTATAAATTGTGTTTAAAAGGGTCTGAAGGAAAAAATAACAATTTCTTTTGTTGCAAGACCCAGGAATTTCTGCCAACAAACCCATGACACTCCCTTTTACCTTGCTATCAGTATTTATCTCCCCCTGCCCCTCTTTTTTAGGCCAGCTTTCTGTTCACCACTGCTTACAGTTACTCATTTTGCAACAACGTAGTATTTAATTTTAAGAGAATTATTTTCGAGCAATATGCTTCCAGGAAGGGAAAGACAGTAGTTCTGAGGTAGAATTATGTATTCGCATCATTCCCTCTAATCAAAACCCGGCAGAATTACAAATCTTCCAACAGATACAGTGAAGATACGATAGTCGTTTCTGTCTAAACTGTCTATAGACACAATCTCTGAAAAGTATAGGTCACCATGTGCTTTTTAAAACCTACACTGGTCACCCAAGAATACCCAATGAAGTGACATGACTGACACATCCTGGTATTGCCAGGGCTGGAAAAAAATGGATTTAAAACTTTAGAGAAGGTCTCCCCCCCTCCCCTTTTTTTCCTCCCAATAACAGGAAAATAACAGGATTCCAAAAGGTACTTGAAGATACCAGATCCTAGAAAATCTGCTTTAAGAGAGAAACATACTGCTGAAAAGGTTCTTGTAATTCAGCACTACTATAAAGGAAAAGGTCACCCTTTCAAAAAAGCGCTCTCTGACCATGTAGCATTGCATTAATGGTGATCAGGATCTGTGCAAGACCTCCTTTCCTCAGTGACCTGATGCTACTTTACAGTGAAGTATTACCTTTAGATATTTCTGTCCACTCAGATCGGGTTGGATTTTACTAATTTACCTAAAGAAAGACTTCAGTGAATTACCGTAGTAGTTAACTATGTGAACAGTAACAGCAGAATAACCTTGAGAAAAAACAAATGGTGCCAAATATCCATTTAATCTTCCCAGTTACAGAAGGAATGAAACCAGTCCTTTGCTGTAAAGCAGCCTCACTCTTGAGAATGGCACATTAGCCAGACCTCTGAGGCAAAGCTTCATCTACCAAAAAGGCACAAAACGGTAATGCTGCTTTCTCTCCTCTGTAACCTCAGTATGGAGCAACAACACTCAAAGTACCCGCCAAGATCATGCTGGTCTGAAGACCGGCTTTTTATCTTTTCCTGGACAGTTCATGACCCTGCAGAACATAAAAGACAAGACAGCCAAAAAGAATAATGCCTTTTTCAATTGCCTGGTGCATGATAAGAATGCAAGACCAGGGAAGCCACTCTGAACTGTGAAAGCATCAGGATGGGGAAGGAAAAAACACACAACTTTTGGAGGTTTTTTTTTTTTGCTTGCTTGTTTTTGAATCTCCCTCTCCTGTGAAGAGCAGGCACCACCTAGGAGTAAAGGGGACAAACACCCTAAAAAGACACATGTCCCTTTCCTGAACTGAGCTGTGAGTCAGAAACTGGTTTGAAACTTCTCTCTCAGAAGACCTCTGTGACAGGATTGCAGATCTAGCTGACTGTCAGACTATGAGAAAGCAGGTAAACAGGGGGAACTAAGCAGCAAGTCTCTCTCCTTGCTGTCTAGAGCTGGCCAAGTGTTGTGGAGCTCCAAAACAGACTGAACTCATTTTAGTAGATCGACAGACAATGAAAGGAAAGCACAGAGAATAACCGCCTTATCCTTTCACTCTATTGTTACTTATTTTGATCACTAAAAAGTACTCGCTACCTAGCTTTTTTCTGTATGATCAGGTCATAAGACAAAGTGGGAAAAAGAGAACCTTATCAACATACACAGAATGGAAAAGACACTAAAATAAACCAAATCATACCCTCTCTTTATGTAACGTCTTTAACTTCTGGATCATACTGTATAATATAAAAATACGAACAAAATATAAATTTTGAATCCCATGCAAGAAGTAAAACCAGTTATTTAATGGCAGTAATTTTTAAAAAGCTGGACAGCAGCTATAGTAAGTCCTTTTCTAACAATTACATGTACAAATGTCCAAAATTGTTTTATAGCATCCAAAAGTAATGGAAAACCTCAAAACAGAGATACAACATGGCTCCTGACTTGAAAAGTTTGTAACTTAATTCATGACTAAATGGCTTCTTGTCCATACTATCATGCAATTTTTCCTATGTTATCATATTAAAATGCAGTTGCGACTGCACGTGTTCATACAGACAGGCCTTACACTTCTTACTTAAAAAGCAAGCCACAGTTTATATTAAACACCTCTGATTTAGAACATTTTACACTGCGTTTAAACATACTAACACATATTTATTCCACCAATGCACCTCCCAAAATCTCCCATAGTGAATAATAACATCACAGCAACTCTAATAGTCCCAGTGCTTTCTGGTAAGTAAAACCTAATTGCATAATCTATAGATGTATACGTAACATAGAGAGTGAGAAGGCTGCAGCTGTAAGTCAGTATGTGTTATATATTTAGGCATTTGCACTTAGACAATCAGAGTCTCAGCAGACCTGCTAGACCAAAACCTTCCTCACCTTGACTCCTCTAAAAGCAGAAAGATAGGCATATATAAGAATAAGCAAATAATAATAAGCTAGGGGCAGCTCTGCTGACAAATTTTTTCATGAAGATGCAAAGTTGTATGCAACTTCTGAGTCATCACTCAAAAAGCTTAGAGCTCCAAGTGCCAGGAAGGAGATGATGAACAGTAGTAAGCTGGACCATCTCTTTGCTCAGTCAAAAAAGTGTTAAATATTGAAATATCTCTAACCTTTCACCTGAGTCTGGTACACCAGGCAATTTTTCAGGCACTGGTGGCATTTCAGAGACTTCAGACTTGATAAAAATTACAGGTGTAAATTTCTTTGTTTTTCAAAAGCAAAATTACACTGAACAGCGTGGGGTCTAATCCTTGAAATATTGACTGCATATAATTACTAATGTCACAGTGATTTCTAAGTAGCTTTTATTCTCTGTGCTCCTGGACTGAGAAGGAAGAGCAACCGCTAAAATCAAACATAACTTTCTTTGGAAGGGAAAAGGGGAGCTCGTGACTACATGAGATCCTAGCACATAACTCAGTGACCTCTCAGATGTCCTAGGCATTCAGAGCAAGCTCATGAACACAGGTAGGTACACTGTCCAATGTGAAGCACAAGTTATTTTATCCTGTCTCTTTGGATTTGCTCTCTGTGGTGAGAGCTACGGGCAGGCACTTGTTGGAATCACTAAATCTAAATGTTCTCTCTGACAACAGAGGTGAAAGGAAGGAACTCACAATTTAACTTCACGCTTTACTCATTTGTTCTCCCCTTCCTTTTTTCACTAGATCTAGTTGCTTCATTTTTAGATTTAAAATACATTCTATATAAAATCAGACCTGTTAGGCAAAAATGATGCACTCTTTTATCATCTCTTTAAAAAGTTGCATATCCCTAACTGTTCAGTCAGGTCTTCAAGATTTCCTGGGGACTTTTGGCTACTCTTTCTTGGATAATATTTTTATGAGGTTAGATCTTTCTGAGCATCACGACTTTGGCTTTTAGTTGCTGTGTATGCTGCTCTAATTTTTAAATATTGCCAGGGGTAGGAAAGTAGAGCTGCCAGATGACACCAATGTCCAAAAACTGAACAGTAGGTTGCAGAGATCTATGCCAAAAAAGACCAGGCCTAATGTTTACTCGGAGTCTGTGATATGTTACATTTGCAATGGATTATAAATCAGGCACTTTCACATCTCCTGCTTGTAATAAATGTAACACCCTAGCTGAAACTTTACACACTGGTTCTGAAATTGTGTAGCTAGGGACTATTTTCCTGACAGGTGCTGTAAAAATCTCTCACTTCTTCCCCAGTTGAGGTTCCCTGAACCAGAAACTGCTTTACATTCTGGACAGGGCTTTCAGCATGCAAAGCCGGACAAATGCTGGTGCTGATTTTCGGAAAGCCTCTTTATGGGTCTGCCAAGCTCTGTGACTTTCCAACTGCTTCAGCAAATCCCCTCCAACTCGTTCCTGCCATCCTGCTGGGAGGCGAGATATTCTGCCTTGTTACTGCTCAGGATAAGCCGCACATTTAGACGTGGTACTCTTCTTTATTACCCTGACTTCTGCTGAAATCTTTTTTTTTTTAAAAATGTATATGCAAGGGTAAGCTAATTGTGAACAAAGAAATAGCTTCTCCTGCTTCTTTGATTATGGAATTCGGTATAGTTTATTTATATATAGAGAGGACCTTATTCCATTAATTCAACAGGTTCAGTCTGTTTCCCAGGGTTTGCCTAACTTGACTTTGAAGAAAATGAAGCAACAAGTACATTTCAGGCCATTTAAGTACAGAGACCCAGAGTGCGCTTCCAAAGTCATTTTACTACTCATTTTAAAAAGGAGATAGCCTCAGACCATTACAATAATTGACAAGCCCAAGTGGTATCACTTTTGTCACTTATTTTTAAATTTAACAGAAATCTGCTGTGGTAGAGACTGACTTTAAAACATTTCAGGTTTGCATCAACATAAGCAAAAATTTACAACAAAATCTTCCCCCACAACAGTTATTGTAGCTAACATCAATAATTCAAATTAGTGCTCTGTCTAATAGTATCAATAAATGTTTTTCATTAGCACATCCCAAGCATGCATACACAATCAGGTTTTCATAGAAATAAGTATCCTGTTTTTTTTTTTTTTTTTTGAAGAACTGTTTTTAATCTGACATCTTCAAATAAATATTGTGCAGTAATTGTGCAAATAATTCTAATACATAATTACAGACATAGACACAAAAGCAATAACACCATTGTTTCTCAAGCAAGCTAAATCAGTTAGTAGATACACAACAAAAATGAGAACTATTAGACGGCTGCTTAGAGTTACTCCAGTTGAAACCCCAGATAAATCTCACTAAAACATCTGTATCAAACTTAGAAGGAGCTCTCCTCAGGCCAGTTCCAAAGTAAGGTATGCAAAGGCAAAAGGGCAAAATACCCAAAGCCAGAAAAAAATCAAAGAGCTCTCTCCATACTTAGCCAGTATACACTGGGGCAGGCTTAGGCTTTAAACAGTGAGCAGAGAATGATACTGGCTCCCGAGTCAGGGATGTGTTTTTTATGTCACCGCGCTTGCTAGCCGTGCATGAGGCTCAATAGCCAGGGTCAAAAGCATATTGGACCATGCTATAAAACATGGTAACAAACAAACCCAAAATCACCCCCTCCCAAGCCTTCCTGAAGAGCGTCTTCCACCTCCTTTGCACACAGCTGGGGGGCGGGGGGAGAGGGAAAGATCTGTAAACCCATAAGGGTTAAAGAAAGATATATTCTCTCGACAGTGACTTCACAAGGAGCTAGGATAAATTGCTGTAATTTTTAACTAATCCTTCTCCTACTTTACATGCATCACAGGCTTTAAGAGCTTTATAGCAGGCTTCATGTCCCAGCACTTGCTTTTGAAGAATAGTGTTCAATAATACTATTGTAAATAACGGCACATTTTTCTGCAATATTATTT
Organism: Dromaius novaehollandiae; assembly: GCF_036370855.1. Lineage (NCBI taxonomy): Eukaryota > Metazoa > Chordata > Aves > Casuariiformes > Dromaiidae > Dromaius > Dromaius novaehollandiae. The sequence continues at coordinate 27,314,184 of NC_088132.1, forward strand.
TTGTATACTGATATAGCTGAATTTTTTGAAGAGACTGTTATGCAAACATGGACACACTTAAATTTTCATTCCATTTTCAAGTGAAATAACTGGCTGTACTTGAAAATCCCCCAAGAATCCAGTGCCTCAGTCAACTGTTGCAACACAGTAGTGAGTGCATTAAAAAAAAAAAAAGTTTAGATAGGTGACTTCTCACCTAAGAAGTGCCCACATGCACAAACTCCTTCTGAGCCTCGCTCCTGCACAAAGCCTGAATGAATCTTGCATAAGAGATGCTTTCAAGGATCAGGGGAATAACAGCTTTGCTTGGCTTCATAGATTTAAATAGCTGCAACTAAGACTGTATGCCTCTTTGTAGAGCAGAGGTTATGGTCAGTTGATTCAAGCAGTTCAGAAATTCAGCAATCCCATTCAATTGCCTAAACCAAGGAACTGCAGGAGTTTTGCAGCTTTTACTATCTCAAGAAAGGCCTGCAATGAATACAACACAGGCACAAGGAAACAAACAACAGATTTTTTTTAAAAAAAGGTATAGTGTCCTTGCATCTGTTTCAATTTACAGGTGGAAATAACACATTAAAAATAATCTTGTACTTAAATCACCTCACAATTATAAGTTTCACAAATATAATTTGTAAGGAAATTAAGCACTGCAAAGGAAAGCATTTCATCTCTGTATTTTTAAGTCATACTTTCTTTTTTTAAGTCATACTTTCTTTATTTTTAAAGGAAGAGAGTGCCCTCTGCTGCCTAAAGCATAACTGTGAGAAAAGAGTAATTTCAAACTGCATTTCTAGAAATATCAGAGGACTGGGAGGGTCCCTTCCAAAATAATGAATGATTCCAGTGGGAATTTTCCTCTGCAAAATTGCATCAAACTTAAATGGTTGCATTTGTGTGTTTTCCAACTGAGAAGATTGTCTTTCTAAACAATTACCTCATTTCTTGGAAATAAATTCTGAAAATGAGCTTCAGACTCATCCTAGGCATGCAAAGCTACATGGTATCCTATCACCTACTTCCTTCGGGTGCTTTCCCAAATCCCTTTATGCGAGCATTTGCCTAGAGCAAAGAACAGGCAGCACTGAAGTAAGAGGTAAAAATTTAATCTCCCATGAAAAGCTGTTGCACTGAACAAGGTCATGCAAGAATGAATTTAGCCCCAAGATGTTAAAGACAGCAACCCAACATTATTTTCTCCAGAGAAACCACAGACATATTACAGCATGGTGATGAGTAACTATTTGAAACGTGCCTTAAGGGAGAATAAAAAAAAAGTTTTATGGCATGTTTGAAATAAAGAAGTGGCAGCTTTTTTATAAATCAGGCACACTCTTTTCAGTCCTAGAAACATACCTTACTTCTGCTGGGTCAAAGACGCCAAGCAGAGCTTGCTTAAAGGACAGCAAAGGACGGCTGACTCGTCTTTCAGGGTTTCAGGCAAACTACTGGTCTCCTGAAACACGGTGCCAACTTCCATCATTGGGAAAAAGGAAGAAAAACAAACTAAAACACAACATCTTTCTCTGCAAATCACAAAACAGCATCTTCTATAAACAAGAGCTTGAAAGCTTCTTCTTCAGTTGCCTGGTGTGTATAAAATTGATCCATATTCTGACTTAACCTAATTAACATGTATTTTAAAGTGATTAAATCTGTTTATTAACTAATTGGTATTTACAGGGAGAAGCCAAGGTAGGTTATTTACAGTCATTCAAGAAGGCTTATTTATCTGCCAAAGCATAAATGAGGTATCCTCCCAAGATGTTAGCCAAAACAGGCCACAGTCCCTGTAAGTGAACCATTAGTCATTAAGAGGGGAAACAGGTTATGGAGGGAGTTTTTTATTTGTTTGCATGGTGTTTCTAGTAATCTACATGGCTTACAGAAAGCCTGTATTTTCAGTAAGTGTTAAATATATGTGAAGAAAAGCCAGACTGAGCTTTTTGGAATTAATTTAGATTAAATTATATCTAGAAGCAGCTTTGAGGAACTGAATAAAAAGGGTATAAAGTGACAACACAGTCTATTGAGAAAAACTATGTATTCTCATTATTATTACAGCAAGGTTTCTATACTAAATCGCTTAATCCTCCTGTGTGATATACTCTGGAGAGTCTCCAGGACACAGCAAGGAGCTGAACATCTTGGGACAAAGTCAAGAGTGACATACTGACATATCCTACCAAATCTCCTGGAGCCACAAATGTTCCAAATCCACTCCCTAAATAATTCTTTCAGAAACGCCAAGAGCAGTTTCCCATAAAATCTGCAAGACAAATCTATCAAGTTAATTTAGAAAAGTTGGTGCTGAAAAAAACCAGACTGTTCGTGGTACATTCTGCTGTTCAGAAAAAAAGCACATTAATAGGACCTATCCTCTTCATAAGTACTATCAGAGACAACTACTTAACAAATCGGCATGCAGCTACCACACATATCCACAAAAGCACTTTGAAATGGAATTACAGTTTTAACGCAAATGCCAGCATTAAGACTGAACTGCATGGTTAACAAAAATAGTCTGCAATTTAAAACAGAACATAGCCTTAATTCACCTTAAGGAACAAGAGAGGATTATATTGAAAAAGACAGCAAAGCACTATTGACCTGACCCAGCACCTCAAGATTTCTATTTTCTTCAGTGAGCCTTAAACTCCTTGTCAATAAGAAAATGATCGTAATTCCTTTTTGGACATGGTAAATAAGTATTTTCACTCAGAAAGACTTTTGGCCTAAAATAAACCACAAACTGGATTAAAGGTGAACAATACCTAGCTTCACTGGATCACTGCAGTACTTTGATTTCATGAAACCAAACTCCGCACAGAATGGATATTAAAGCAGAAGCACCACCGTCTGTCTGCAGGTAGGCCAGGCCAGTATTAATCAAATTAAAGAGCACATAGCTGGAGCGGAAGAAGTAGTGGGAAGCAGCTTTAGGCTTATTTTGCACCCACCCCACACTGCTCTTGGAAACACTTGATCTTCACCAGAAGCCCGGCAGCCTCTCGGTCACACTACCACACGCTGGGGGTTAGCGACCTGAGGGCCCATTCAATAGTTCACAGTCTGCACATTTAGCAGGGGCACTTTCACAGTCCCTACCAATCCTCTGGGGTCTAACATGGGAAGCAGTAGCAGACTTGTGCAGCATAAGACCCCCTTCTTTAAGCAGCACACTCAAATTCTTGTTGTAAGTGTTATGAGGGTAAACTTTTAAAGGGCTGGAAAGCTGGAAACAGCATACATGATAAGGACACAGCCCTGTCACCTTGTTAATGTTTTGGTGTACCTCAGACTGTTACTTTGATCTACATTTTGCAATACACTTTTTAAATGTTTGATCAAAACACGATCAGATATTGGTTTAGACATCACTGTCATATTGGAACACCCCCCTTTTTATATCAGTACTCCCAGCTGCTGTTTCTGTCATGTTGAGAAAACTGTCTTTACCCCACATCTGCAGACAGCAACATTACAATAGATTTACAGTAGCTGAGTAGTACGCTGATCTCACACTAATGAATTTTCTTGCGAGTGTGTTAAGAAAATCGTAAGTACCACTTAATAGAAACCTAAGCAATTCACAGCATAGTTCATAGACAAAATTGAAATTTCTTATCTGTGGAACCCCAGAACTCAGGATTTCCAGAAGATTTTAGCACCTTCTCCCCTGAACCTTCCTCCTTTCAATCATTTCCTTTTATAGTACTGTTTGCTCTAACTGTTGCTCTGCTGCATGATTTGAATTTTAGAATTTTTTTTTAATTAAAAAATTCTTATTTCTCTAATAGGAAATCAAATTCTGCTACAGTGAGAGATTTTTCCATGCAGTAATCGGTCCTCTTTTCCTGGATCACTACCTGCAGTCTTCCTCCTCCTTTTTCAAAATTCTGCTTTTCACAATACAGGAAAGCCAGCTGGACTCCAAGGTGTAGAAAGCTACCTACACAGTCAGAGGCCCCAGTAATTCGCCACTAGGACAAGCATTTATCTAAAGGAAAATCTGGATTAGCAATCACATTTACCTTTCACAAAGTGCTAATCACAGCACAATAAAATCATTCCATTTTATAAGGGAAAAAAGTAAGATACCAGTTGGAGGTCAGAAAGTCTTTTGCTCTTTGTAGGTCACCCTCTTTTCAATTTAAGTAGCAAAAAGCCAGAAATGTTTGCAGTGCCTGCTCCTGAGAGTCAGCACATGGATCAAGTATCACGGCGGGGGGAGGGGGCGGAATGCACGAAGAACAAAACTGCCTGTAGGAGAACAGAAGGCTCTGCCCAGGCACACACTGGGGCTGCCGCTCTGAAGAAGCAGTCTCAGCCTCCTGCACAGATACTGCATAGCATTGGGAGGGTCACAAATACTGTTCCAGCTCTGGTAAGCAGGTTGCAAGCGAGCCATCCACAAGATCCATCAGTGAGGAAAAAAGTACCAAAATTTGTTAAAGTGTGGACCCTTTAATTCGAGATGATGTTTTTATTCCATGAAGACCAAAGGCTTGACAAGCAGTTTCATCAAACTGAGGCAAGCAAACATTTGTGGTCAGTCTCTCAGTGTTATCAGAGACCTTGTTATGCTTGCTCTCCCATAAAACCTAACTACTGTATTCATGAGAGTCCATGAATTCTGTCTGTAATGCATCGTATCTGACATACCTTAACTCCCTGTAACTTCACTGCTATGAGTGTGAGCAAAGCCTTTGATTTAGAAAAAGAAATAAATAAACCTACTCAAACCTTCTTCACCTATGACTGACAGTATCAATAGCAGTATCATAGGTCTCGCACTAACACATCTACGTAAAAAAAGGAAAACAAAAAGAGAGAGAGAAACAATAAACTGAAAGAATTAACCTCATCTTCTCTCTGCTGAAGTCTAAACAGGAAAATCTTCCAAAATCTGTACTGAATGGACACTGCAGAAATTACAAAGCCTATGTGATTAAGTGGATACATTCCATAAGGATCCTAAAAAGGTCTGGAAGTTATGTGTTCCTCCTTGCCTTGTCTTTATATTGGAGACCATGCTGGAAACAGAACTCCATATGTATTTGATGAACCTTGGTAAATGGCTCAAAAGGCTGTTCTGCTCAGTTGCACGTTTCATATGCTGAAAAATGCCCTGCAATCCGTCAGCAAAGAATACGGTGAATTCAGTGCCCTTAATTTACATCATTTCTATTTTCATTAATATAAAGGAAAGTACTGCTATTCAGTGCATTTTCCTGTTGCATGTTCCACCAAAAGTGTGACAGCAACAAGGAGGATGAGATGGGAAAGGAAATGACTTCTTTAAAGATGACATCCTGCTGGCAGCACTGTCTCCTACTGTTCTAGGAGTACTGTTATTAAAAAAGAAAAAGGGGGTGGGTTATAGTTCTTAAAACTAAGGGAAGTAATAAAAACATTTCTAGAATAGTATTTCAGAAGCATACTTCAACTGATAATGCTGCATTGGTCTCTTCACTTTTATTCAGAGATACAACGCGGGAGGTAAAATATTCATTTATTCAAAGCAACTGAGAAACACAGCTCTAATAATACGGCTATATTTAGGTGGTTTTTTTTTAATTTATTATTTTTTACAGTAAGGCCACCACCCTATTGGCTGCTTTCATGCAGAACCCTCTCAAAATCTCATAAGAGATAAGTCTGTTTTCAGTATTAAACGTTAAGGTGATATTATCAGTGCCAACACAGACACTTGACTTGAACCTTAAAGGCTGCTAGGGGTTCATGCCCCAGAAAATATTAAAGACAAATAGCACTAGTAGCCTTTTCTCTTCATGAACAGCCCTTGCCTGGATTAATGCTGGTCTTTCCTTCCAACGTGATGAGTAAATAAAGATGCTGAAACCAGCAACAAGCAGAACAAGGGCTCTGGGAGAAACCAAATTACTCATCCAAATGTCATGGTGGCAGCCTGCCAAGGAGTTGTGCGCCATACCCAACTGGCATCAAACAGAGCAGAAGACAGCTGCCCCTCATAACCAGCACAACATGGGAAGAGACGCTAATGGTTTCTCCACAACCACAGAAGCTGGGCATGTCTATCTGTTCTCTACTTTTGTATTAAACCGTGAGTTGCTTTTGCAGAATCCTGGGGACTGGATTTGACCACGGCGTATACGTGGCCATCCCTAAAGTATGTCGTGCGAGTCAGGTTGCACAAGAAAAGCTGAAACTGAAGAACCTGATAAGGTTAAAAACTGCAGAGGAGGAAAGCAGGAAGCTGGCTGATTTATGAAAGGTTAATTTATGAATGAGAAGAAAACTTTTCCTATTTTTTCCTTCCTTGCCTTTAGGCAGTATTTCTATGTATTTCTCCCCTAATTTATGGAAACTGAAGGCTGAAACCAACAGAAAAAAAACACCCAAAAACCAAAAAAAGGAGTAGTCATTATAGTTCCCATCTTAACACTTATTTAAAACATGCATACTGCACACAATACATCTTTACTTTTCATACTAAACACCCACAGAACTTACTTAGTTCTAAACAGAAAACACAAAGCTGCTTCCCAAACAGATGACAAACATTTCACTCAGCTGGTCCTCACTGTAAAGCACAATCAGTTGGGTTACACGGTCACCTGTTCATGTCATATACACAGGTATGGCTTTAAATAAAAAAATAAGTAATTCTGTACGGCCAGAAAGTAATTTCAGGAACATTCTAAATAAATTTACCACATGAATGTATTTTTATTGAAAGGTAGTTCAGGTTTATGCAAATTCCAACTAGGCACTATGCATTAGACATACCACAGTCAACACAGTTTTCACCGTATTCATGTTACAGTATTGCATATCGTTCAGCAAATTCAAAACATGCTGATCTGTTTCTGTTAGCACGAATCTTAATTTTTCATTTCCAGAAGTCACACATCATGGAAATAACTTGCCATAGACACCATCTAACTGAATGAGACTTGCTAGGTTTGTTTGATACAATCTGTACCATCAGCAAAGTCAATACTGTAGCAGTGACTCTGGAAGAGAAAACAAGACTTCAGAAAATCCTGAAAAGAGAGGAATAGAATGGACAGAAGAAAAAGCAGAGCAGCAAGATTTAACACTGACAATAAATGCCAGATATAGCATATGTGCTTCACTACTTTATAAAACGGTACAACTGGAAACATTTCAAAATTCCCAGTGAGAACAAAAACATGGAGCTTCATTAGAAAACAGCAATTATAGGTTCCCTTCTACCCCATTTCTTAAGATACTTATCAACTACATCATGCCTCAAAATCTGCACATCTACAAAAACCCAAACAGACAGACCAGCTACTTACAATAGCGACATGAAGCAGGACCTAAAAAAGAACTGTATTTATTGATTTATCAGAAATATGCTCGTTTATAGTCTGAAGAAGAGGACTGGGGGAAAGAAAAAACACACACCACAATGAAAGAGGAAAAAAGAGCCAAGCAAAAAACCCTTGAGATTAAAACTGCTTACCCTGATATCATGTAATATGGATGAAGGGGCATTCTCCACCTTGGAACAAGAACCTATCATTTTGCTATTCTGATCTATATGGAAAAATCCTGTCTTTAATTAACTGCTGAAATTAGTGATCACGCATTCAGAACAGATCACCTTGTCTATATCACAATTAGCCTGCAGACTAATGTCTAAGTTATTATTCATCCCGCTTAGCTGGTGAAAAGAAGACTAGGTCATAAAAATTATCCGGAAAACATATGTAATTGTGTTAACGCCATGGTAGGCTGCTGGAGGAAGACAGCCTTCTGGCTACTTTGGAGCCAGACAGAAGTCTCCTGAAGCCAGCAGAACTATTAAACAGACAAATCATCAAAACTGAAAGCTGCCAAGAAAAAAAACCTCCTCATTCACGTGCATTTCACCACAGAATCCTTATTGATGTTGTTCATATTTTTCACCCACACCATGCTCCTGTTATTTTTTCTCAGGCCAATCTTGTATTAACCGTTATTTCATTCTTTATTTTTACCTCATATCAAAGACTTAGTACTCATCCAGATATATACAGATAACTGTATATGGATAGCTCTGACTAATGCTCCACAATTTTTCAGCATTTTGTTTGCTGAAGGCTTTGGGGATGGGTTGATAAATTTGTCCCTCCTTTCAATAAAGCAGATATGAGCTTCATTTGTTACTGCACTGCCAAATGCTCAGCACTCTTTTACTTTCTCTTGAAACTCAGTTCAAGAGCCAGACATTTAAGTCTTTACTTCCTTTCAAGCTGCTAAACTGTTCTGGGTTCTTTTAGGCACTCTGGAAGGCAGCTAGCTTTTATGGTCCTGAACACAGGTTTATCATTAAAAAAAAAAAAAAAGACTTATTTGGAAACAGCCACTTTCTTTTCTGGGCATAAGAAACAAAGATTTAAACTGAGCTCATTCCCTGGCAGTACAAGAGTTTTCACTGACTCACAGGCTCTGCCGGATTCCAAAGCCGCATGCATTCATCACGCGCTCCTTGAGGAGCAGGGTTTGAAAGAACTGCTTGCAGTTTCTCTCCGGTACATTATACAGGCTACTTCATATCACAACTATGGCTCCAGTAAGTGCTGCATACTGTTTGCTGCAGGTATGCTCACTGACTAGTTTTTATATGAAATTCAGTTATTGCTTATGAAGTGTATTTTACTTTTTACATTAATATCTGCACTTCTGTGCACCCTTTTGTGAACAGTGAGAAATACTGTACCACGCTGTAGTTTTTAAGAAGTCTATTTTACGAATAAATGAAATAGCTCCCACATTCTTCTTCCACCTTTAAAAATCTCTTCCTGTATCACAAGGCATTGTGATAAGCATTCTAGGTGTCACTCACTACCAAGAGCTTTTCCACACATAAATAAAGCTTTTCCACCTTGGCGAACTAATTGGAATTAACTTTTTAAAGGTTTACTAAACCACATAACATCCCTGTGCAGGGACACTCATTCAGTAAACAGTCCTTCATTCAGATCAGCCTAATTTGCTTTAGAAACTAGGTCTACTCTTAAAACTTTCTCCAAAAACTTCAGTTGTATTAGAAGGGAGACCTGACTTGCATCTACAGCTTCCCCCAAGGTTTTTTTCTTTCTTTTTTTTTTTTTAAAGCTAATCTTTGAGCTCTGTCCTAGTTTGAACCCTGACTGTCGGGCATTTGAGGTGGTAGCAGGTGACACATGTTAATGATGACTGTTAGTTATCGTTTTCTCAATTACTTGGCCCAGGAAGAAGAGAGATTGGAAAACTAATCACGGCTTCTGGGTGATTTGGGGACTCTTGAGAATAGGCTGGACTACTGCAATTTTCAAGGCGCTAGATTTGCTTCTCTAAGAGCAGAGCATTACCATAAATGTTCGTAAGTTCATAGCTAAATTAGGCCATTTTGATTTATCACGCACTGGACTATATTCACTTTTGGGTTAACTTTGTCTCAAAGGGAATCATCCAGACAGGAGGCAGCAGGGGGGAGGTCTGAAAGTAGTTCTGCCCAACAGCACAAGACATGCATCATTTTTCACAGTGAAAAACAGGGTTTGGTAAGGAGGCTGCAATTAGGGAGGTTCAGTATATCGCACGCCCCTGCTGCTACCTCCGTTATGCTAGGCCGTGCCAACCCACTGAAGATGGAGAAGGAAAGCTGCAAAAAGACTGCATCAAACATTAATGAGTCCACCACTGAGGCAGAAACTATTATAATGTCTATTTCCTTCTTTCCATTTTTTTTGTTAATGTTAGAAGACAGTACGTGCTAGAAATGCTACATTTCAATAGTAATAGAGAAAACTCACTTGTTTTTTATAAATGTAATTAGGCTGCTTATGCTGTAAAACATTTTACAGTATTTAATTTTAGTACAAACTCCACAAACTTGTTCAAAATGTGCATTCTTTGGTTGACAGAATTTCTGAGGTGTTCAGATTTCTGAAGTCTAAACTACAATAATACCTGAATGGAGAGATTTACAACATGTTCTTTTTCTGTAAGTGTAACAAACTCTGTCTCGAAAGCTGGTGTGGCCTAAAGACCTGCCATAAAATAATAAAAAAAATCAGTTGTTTGCAGTTTTTTTTAGATGAGATCCATTGCTATGTCAATATCACTTCTACCTCACTAAACAGAGAATATCAATTATACATTGATTACACTAGTGAAACACTTATTTTTGCAAAATTGTAATCTTTAAGTGGAAATTTATTGGCTTTGCTATATTAGAAGTTTAGGGCTTAAGTTATGTTTTAAATAGAATGGTTTTACTTAGAAGCAAAATATGCATGCACAAGAATGGTTTTACCTAGGAGCAAAATATGCATGTATAAGACCTAAAATTTTTACTTTTTTATTCAGTATGAGTCTTAAGAGATATACAGTAAGAAGTCCAAATCTCTCTTCCTGCCATTCCTTACTGAAAGAAACGAATTGCAGGTGTTCATGGCAGTTACTGGGATCTCTTAGAAAATTCTGCAACTGAAACAGATCCTTCCCCTGTAAATGACATAAACACCTTTCATGGTGTATTTTACAACAAAAGAAAAAGATTCAGCGACTTACGGCTTTCTGTTACTGTTCTGCAGTATTTAGATTTGATCATATACATATATCCTATGAAAGATGCACAGTTGAAAGACATCTTGAAAATGCAGACGCTACAACATGAGCTGAGGATTCTCTCCACTTCAGTCTCATTCTTTGGTCAGTTATTTCTTTTCATATCAGACAGCTCAATTTTGTGAGTACCACATATAATAGATTTTATTTAAGATGGGACCTACTAGCCATATAATAAAGCTACAAAAATCAAAATGAAACTAAACTCTGGACCGCCTTCATAAAAAACAAGCCTTTGAAGACGATAGTGATTTCTTTCATTGCATTACCAATCACATGAGGCACTTCAATCACTGTTGTCTGGTTTGGCTGGAAGAAACGTGCTGTAGTATATGTATATGCTACAGTATCTATTAGGTAGACAATATGTTATAGTGTGACATATGATCTGAAAATGAAAGGCAAACGCTAAGCAGAAGAGTACATTTTGAAATGAAAATGCTTCATTTCATTGAGAAGTCAATTGTGTTTTAATTTCTTGGGGCAATTAAGGAAAACTATTTTCATGTCTGCTAAAATGCAGTATTTTAGAAAATAAAAGTACATTTCTTCCAAAACCCCCTAAAATAGTAAATTATCTCATGAATCCTGATCTGCAATTGTTGAATGCAGCATCAGCTGATATGAATCAGCATAGATTCACTAAAACCAACATTGATTTATCAGGATTTCTCAACCTTTACCAATGTCTCATTCAAAACCTTCCCTTACATCACCAGAATAAGCACTGCCTTTTGATGAATATTACTCCAACTCAGTACACAACGGATATATGGTATGAATTCAAAATCTCTTCTATCATGTATGAAATAAATAGCTTGTATCTGAAGCTAAAGGTTGAAGAGGGGTCATTATATACCAAATAAATCTTTTCATTAAGGGGGATCTAGGCTGCTAGTGATCCATCTAAATCCTGCTTGATTTGAAATACATGCCATTTAAGACGTAGGTCTTCAACACAGTTAAAATTTTTACTTTATACTTGATTTCATACTAGATGATTAAAGATTAAAGAAGTCCAAAGAGATTCAATGTTATATGCAGATAATCATAGTGCTAGAAAAAAATCCTAGGAAATTAATATGCTATTTCCATATATGTTGATTTTAACGCATGTAACACAGTACATGTAGTAAGGATCAGATGTAAATTTAGCCTCCAGTATATTGGAATTGTAACTGGCAAACGCTGTTTCAAAACAAAGTAAATGCCTTCAAGGGATGTATCAACTATATTTTGTAGGACTACAGTACAGCAGTAATAATTTAAGATGATCAAAAAAAAGCAGTCATGGTAGTATAATCTGGAAGAGAATATTGGATTCTTTTAAACTTTTTCACACATTTCAAAGTTTCCCATACCAGACATTCTTTAAAGCATTGTTCCCCTGAAAGTTTCAGAAAAGAGTATTTCTAAAACCTCACATCTTTAGTCATATGCAGACGAAATTCACTGGCAAAGGACATGTACAGTGCTCGGAGATAACTACATCTAAGCTCCAAGCGTTTTTCAAAATCACTAACAGTTGAATTTTAATTAAAATAAATTAAGTGATCTACTTCTTCTGCTATGTATTTTAAGTTATTTCGCGAAGGGAATAATAAGAAACAGCATGTATAGGTAGTTCTCTTCATCTTCCTCTGTTTTAATCTCTTATTCTCTTTTTTCCCCTCTCCAAAAAAAGCAGATGTCCAAAGAGTACAAACTCCCAGAGCTGCACATTATTTTCTGTTTCAATAGAAACCAAAATTGAAGTAATCTGGAATCACTGTGCAATCACTACCATAATAATACATTACAATACTGCTTATCCAATGCATTTGGACAAAAATTTAAATATAGGCAGAAAGAAATGAGAAGGTGCTCCAGTACTTCAGAAGACAAAACTGTGAATGAATAAATAAGAAGTCAGAGAACCATGTTTCACACCACTACGACTTCTTTATACACAGTAAGCAAGGACACATCACCTCAGAGGGAAACTAAAGGAAGTAACATCAATTTGAACTTACTTCCTCCTATAACCCTTTATATATTTATCAGTTTATACTACCAGCAGTTTTGCACTCCTGCAAATCTACCCACTTTGAAGAACCCTTACATAGGAGACACAATTAAAATGAGAACTATGAACAAAGCAATACACAACACTACGGAGAAGTTCCACTAAAAAGTCCCATTTAAGGAGCTAAACTCTTCTCATGCTTCCCTCCAGCCCCATAATAAAAGTGCCTGCAACGGGCCACCTTCTGGTTCCCAGCTTGATAATCAGGAAGATGATCAGGAGAAGAACAGTAATTTTCAGAGAACATGTTGTATTAGGTCTTTTGAGGTTGGCATGTTCTCGCATGTATGTCAAGCCTGGACCTGATGTCAATAATGCTTAAAAGCGAGGGTTTAACAGAAGGGTTATCTTCCAAGAAAAGTGCAAGGAAAAAGGCACAGAAAAGAGATCGCTTTCGAAGAGCTGCCTGAGCATCTGAAGCACAAGAAAGTGCCAGTTTGGGCTAACCTAATACTTGTTAGGTGCATTTTCATTTAAATTTCTTTGAGATTCATCTGTGGTTAATGAAAGTTGTTTTCCCCCCTCAACTTACTTGCAAATAATGCAAAATAAGATTTGCTGGCCTAGGTAAAAGAGAAAATCAGGAAGGGTGCAGAAGTGAATTAAAAAAAGAACCAGACAAAGAAAGACAGTAATTTCAGTATAATTAAGGCTGAAACAAACTTTCCACTAGCTTCACCAAAATACATGAAAAATCAAACAAAACATCCTTTAAATTTTTGGGTTTTTAATTGTAAGCTGACAGATGATTCTTTGGGAGATAACGAAGGTTTCAGAAGAAATGACCCAACTATATCACCATCTCTCTTCTAAAGGTTCAGTAAACAGTCAATGCAACTTACAGGTAATGATTTGTCCTTTGTTCTCCCTTACTCAAAAACGGACTCAGCTAGTTTATGCAACCAGAATATAAAACTTCTTGTGAAAAACAGGAAAAGAAAGAACCAAACTTTCTTAGGATTCCCCAGGGTTGCCTTCTTCCTCCTCCCCGCTGAGAAAAACAACCCCATTTCAACTCCTTCACTCCCTCCTGTCTGCAAGGGTTCAGACAATCCAATCAGGAACACAAACACCAACAAATTCCAGGCATAAAATTCAACTGCATTAGATAAGATTGGGAAGGGAAGATTTCTTTTTCTGAAAGAATAGTTTCCACATAAATTATGATTCCCATGGAGTTGTGAACGGTGTAGGGTTTCTGATGCCGACATTATACCGTGCAAATAGCCCCAGAGAGGACTTTAGGAATTCCATATAGGCCCAGTGGGAAGGCTCTGATGGATAATTTGGAATCACATGGGAGCCAAAAGCAGGGAAAGGGAAAACAAAGCAAAGCCTGACTCTGAAACATAAGAGACCGTCAGGAAGGAAGGCAAGCAGGAAGGCATTTGGAGCAGGAGGGTAAGTGGGGCTGTTCTGGGAACTGCTGGATGACAGTCTCAAAATTGGTCTCATGCTCTAGGAGGGTTGCTATACAAAATGTCTTAAAAAAAAAGAAAGCCTATGTTAATTCCCTTTTTTCTTTTTTAAATCTGAATGTTTCCAGTATCTGCAAATTACCCAAAGGGAAAAATCTTTAGGATAGAGGTGATTTTCCAAAACATTCGAGAACTTGGGAATTCAAAGCTATCATTTCACTTGTTAAAAATATGGTTTTTAAAAGAACCATAAAAAATATACTCTAGAAATAATTAAAATGATGATGAAACATGATACAATGGTACCACTGCCCCAGGTGACAGTAGTGAACACAAAGCTATCTTTGCCCCATCAAGACTCTGAAATTAGACAAATGATTTGAGAAAAACTAAAACTTTGTGAATGGACTGTAACACTGTAAAATTACATCAAAGTCATCTGATCTTACAACAAACCACTCCAAAAGGACCATCCAACCAGAAGAAAGAAGTATGTCCACACATCTTCACCAAAGAGTTGTCAAAATATCTAATAAACCCATTTCCCCAAACCCATGAAGTTGCAGAAGTATTGTTGATTGACTGTAAATCTTAGAAGAGAGAAACAGCTGGAAAGAAAAGTAGTCAAAAATGTGTTCAGTTTGAGTATCAAAAAAAAAAGTGTTCAGCACAATGTCTCCAGTTCGTAAGTACTTATCACAGGGGTAGCCAGAGAACCAGCTCACCAGCAGGGAACACAATGTAAATTTAAAACTGTTCTGGTGATATTAACTTCTTCAAATGAAAGGAGAAAGAAAAAAAAACATCATGTCATAACCTGGCCAACAGCTCTGCTTAATGAGAAAGTAACAACAAACACAGCACACAGTGTTTCTCTATGTCTAGCTTTTTCATCAAGTATGTGAAAACTTAACTACAGCTCCGCAAAACGTGTGTGTGTGTCTGCGTGTGTGTGTCTGTGTCTGTCTGTACACGTACAAAAGTGACTGAAACAAGGCAGGATTCACTGGCACAACTATTGCTACTTTTGGTTTCCTGCATTACATTTCTTGGCTGAACGTTCCCTGTTGTTGAAACTGGAAGTGCTTGCTGTTTCTTTACTATTGAATTTAGATTCCCCAGAAAAGATAACTTTTTTGTTCCTCTCCCCGCAGTGACCATTTTAAGCAATGGCTTATTTCAATTCATCTTCATTATATTTGATCTAAGCAATACTTCCCTGTTTTCAGAGTCATGAAGAAAATCATAGATTTTTACACTTAGAAGTATACATCTATCAGGATGGAATAACCGAAATGATCTTAGCTTAAAATAAGTAAAAAAATCAGAGGATATTTCATACATTAGCAGAGTATCATTCCTCTAGTGTATGCTGCATTGTAACACAATTTGAGAATTTGAAAAAAAATAAAATAAAAACATCCCCTATGTATTTTAGTGCTTATCACTGTTATTAAACATCAGTAACCAATATATGAATCTTTCTGTACAGTAAGCATTTAGGCAAACCTCCAGCCTGGTCAAATAAGAAACTCAGAAGAAATTTTTCCACAGTTCCAGATATTTGTTATGTGTTAATCACACTGAAGGCAGACAATAAACCAGAGCAGCTAAGCATAATGTATACCACAAAGATATACTTATTCAGTATATCAGGCATGCTCTAAGTAACTTTTGAACACAATATTAAAAAAAACTGGAACAGTTTTATAGTGCTAAATCAAGTTATTTGTCTCAAACGTTGTTTTTTTTCCCAGAGTTAAGTTTTCTGCAGCATCAGCAGAAGAAGTAATAAAAACAGCCATAAATTCCTCATCAGAACAAACCCTCTTTTAGCGGGGTAGATGGGCTAGATATACATGCAAGGTTTTGATGATGACGGGGAAAAAAGCAAATAAAGAAGCTTGAAGCAATGCCTACATGTCTTTTGGTAATCCAGCCCATGAAATGAGCCAGAGGAACCTGTCAAAACAACACAGTTTGGAATCAACCAATTCCAGAGGCAAGTGCAGAATTATGCTCTTAACAGGAGCCTTTACCATGGAGGGATCTCTCTGGATAGCGTAAGAGAAATGCCCTGATTCCTAAACTATGCACAGGCTAACTGGTCTTGCTGTGAAGTCTCTGAGGATATATGAAGGTATGCGATGTCAGCAAACAACCAAAATGAGAGCAACTCTTAATAAGTCATTAAAGATCTTGCAGGAGAATGAGGGGATCTATATAAATGTTGAAATAAAGAACTTAAAGATGAGAACTATACTCCTATTTGATAATGTTTCCTGTATTTTTGATTATCCTTTTGAGATTATTAGTCAGAATAAAACTGCTGAACTCTTCAACATGATGTTGGAAGTGTGATCACCTTTTAGGTCTACTTACAAAAAGAAACATTTTTAATACAAAAGTCTTATTAAACAAGTAGAGAGGAAAAATTCAGTAGGATCCTATACTTGACCACATGCTGCTGTAACACAAGTTACGCTTATCTTACTTCTGCAGCCTCTACTCTGTCCTTCTATTGTTCCTTTCCATTGCTTCATGTATTTTCCATTGTTCCCAGTATTTCTTCTTTTAGTCTCACCCTCTGCCCTTAGTCTTCCGAACTCTTGCAGGGTGCTGCCTGAACCTGCTGAACAGTTTGTTAGCCCCCATGTGACTGATAAACACTCCATTTTTCAAAGGTGTGCAGCTGAGAAATACAGAAAAAACAGAAATCTGCATGGTAAAAGCATCTATAACTGATGTACACCTACTGTGATATTATTACAACAGTATACTTTATACTAAAGATTGTTGTGTCTAAGATCTTTTCCAACTCTTCTTATATTTGAACCTTAAAAATGAGGGGTTTCCAGCACTTCCTTGCAAAATAACTCTACAACCTCCTGAAACACAGCCTCATCTTAAGAACAAAACAAAACAAAACCCAAAACCCACACCCCACACTTTCCAAATTACCTTTCAAAGATATGGAAAAAAAAAATCATTGTAACCTTTACATCTATTCTAAGACCTCGATAGTCCAATTTTAATTAAAAAAAAAATCAGAATACACTGTACCAGAGATAAGAAGCCTATATATTTGAAACTATGTATTTGAAACTATGAAACTTTGTTTCAGGAAGGTTTATTAAAATTGCTTATATATTCAGTAAGGCTCTGTTTAAGCAGGCTGACTGTAAATGTGGGGTTTTATGGATTTATGTAATACCTTTCATGTAATTATTAAACTGAAGTTGTCAGAGGGCAATTCTGAATATACTGGAAATTAATGAAACGCAGTTCAGTATGTCTGTGTTTTAGATCTACTGAGTGCTTATTCATGTTTTGAACCACAGTCAGGCGAAGGTACAGGAAAGAACAGACTTCCTTTCCTCTTGGAGAGGCACACTCATAACTCATCTAGAGAAGGCTGCAATCTTGGCAAGCCAGCAGATGCCTACAGAGCTGCTGGCTCCAGAAGGGACATTCCTCAGTGGGACAGAGCACCAGACGGTTTTTTGGAGAAGAAAAAAAAAGAAAAAAAAAAAAAGAATTCTAGCAAAATAGTGCAAGGATAACATTAGCTACATTTTTCAAGGAGTTTTTCCCCAGACTACTTCCTGTAGCATACCAGCTAGCAGGCATACTTCCATAATGATTAAGCACCACAAGACTAACAGTAAAGTCAACTGGAAACATTAGAGTAAGTGTTGTCTAGTTGTACATTTTCCTTGACCTGTATATATGGTTTGGATCAGTTTGCAGTATGTTCTTTGTATAAAAATAGAAGGCCACTTCTAAAAATTTTAGCCCTTGCTATCCCATCCTTATTTTTGGCATTATAGAAAAGCATGGACAGATTTCATTTTTGCTACTGAAGTATGCAGACTCTGCCATTTGCCTGCAAATCCGTATGAGAATAAGATTAATTTTACCACCCATGCACATACTGAACAACAGTCTAACAGCCAGCAAGAGGATATGATGAATAGATCACTGCATGCATTTCTGCTCCATTGGGGGAGGCACTTCTAGTCATATAACTACACAGAATTTCAGTATTGTATAACATAAGCCTCAAAACTCCTGAGAGACTTCTAATTATAGCCTTCACCCTATTTTTTTCCCCTCATTATTTTAGTTAGCATTTCAGAAAATTATAAAACTACACACTCCACTTATCTCCATGATGCTCAGAACAGTGAGTGATGAGCCATTTAGTGCATACAACTGCTAAACTATATAAAAAGTAAGAAATTGAGAAGTCTTCTCCTGAATCTTTATGCTTTAGTTTATATGAGCTAAATATTCTTTCTTCTAGTTTCACAGATTCACAGAATGGTTGAGGTTGGAAGGGACCTCTGGAGATCATCTAGTCCCAAGCCCCTGCTCAAGCAGGGTCACCTAGAGCATGTTGCACAGGATCACAGAGGATCACGTCCAGGCAGGCTTTGAGTATCTCCAAGGAAGGAGTCTCCACAACCTCTGTGGGCAACCTGTTCCAGTGCTCTGTCACCCTCACAGTAAAGAAGTTTTTCCCCATATTCAGATGGACCTTCCTGTGTTTCAGTTTGTGCCTGTTGCCTCTTGTCCTGTCGCTGGGCATCACTGAAAAGAGTCTGGCCCCATCCTCTTGACACCCTCCCTTCAGATATTTATATACATTGAGAACATCCCCTCTCAGTCTTGTCTTCTCCAGGCTGAACAGGCCCAGCTCTCTCAGCCTTTCCTCACAGGAGAAATGCTCCAGTCCCCTAATCATCTTCATAGCCCTTCGCTGGACTCACTCCAGTAGCTCCATGTCTCTCTTATACTGGGGAGCCCAGAATCGCACACGGTACTCCAGATGCGGCCTCACCAGAACTGAGTAGAGGGGGAATTCCTTGAACATTTACTCATACATACCTTAAGCCCTACTACAGATTATACATGCTGTAATATTTGGAGATATTGATATGTAATGTTCCAGTGTGGCATGAAATACTGATTTTTTTTTACTTCAGCTGGAATCAGGTCCTAACTATTTTTATTGCTGCCTTATTCATACAGCACACAGAGCTGAAAGCATGCCTTGTGCTTTTAACTGATATCATCTGAGATGATGATGCCTTTTTTTCCCCCAACACAATAGTGAAACATTTAGAATCAAGTTAACATAAAATTATTTTAATGCAGATAAATTATGATTGGCATTGATTTATCCAGTCTGTTACAAAACTACTTTAGCCACAATTATTTAAAGCAGTGTGAAAAAGAGGAATGACTCCCATGAAAAGTCTGCCAGAAGATAGACAATCATTGATAAAGACATTCAAAATAATTTGCATCTTTTCAAGAAAGAGTTGCAAATGCTGTAGTATGACATCCTCTTTGAAAAAGTGCCCATGAATGTCTATACTAATAAAGTAAAACATTATACAACTTCTCAATTTAGTAAGTGTTAACAAACCAGGATAATCAAGGAACAGTAAAGCTCAGAAGACTGAGACAGACCTTACTTACCCTTTCACAGGTAACCATTTTAATCCATCTTTGTCATTAATATCATAGCTTAATAGCTACGAAAACAGCTGTGTTATCATAACCTCACTACTGCTTGATTACCTGCAGGAAGAGTTTTCTGACCTCTGTCTAACTCTTTGTAATGATTTACTGCATTGTTGTTGTCAAGCTAAGGACAAAAAAAAAAAAAAAAATTGGAGACAGCAGCAGTGAATCCCTTCAAGGCAGTGTTCAGCACAGTGCCAACACAGCCCACTGCCTTCCCCTCCAAATTACTGCCTCTGACGTCAGTCTCACAAGATGAGTCTAGATTCAAGGTGTTCTCCTCTTAATTTCTATATGGCTCCTAAGCCGTCACTGAAATCAAGTGAGCATGAAGTCTAAAGGCTTATTTGAACCTAAACATGGAGCAAGCAGAGCTGATATAAAGGCAGATTGAGATCGCCAGCTAAGAGATATGGACTTGGTAGTGAAGCATCCTCTGCTACAACACTTACAGTGAACGGGGACCAGGCATGAAGAGCAGCAGTTTCATGGACACTAACAATGCATCAAGTAGACACAATCCCACAGACTTGATCTATTGTTAAAATTGAATCAGGGGAACAATGGAAAATCTGTCCATCCTCCTCCCCCCCCCCCCCCCCCCCCCGGGAATATCTCACAATTTACGTAACAGCACCCATTTATTGTGGTGAAAACCTGATAGATTTATAACAAGTATCAGCCACTCCCATAACTCCCTTGAGCTGCTTGTTTTGGTTCAGTTTTCAAGGATATTTCATGAATAACTTGGGCTTTAAGTGAAGTACTATTACTTTGCTAGCCTCCTCCTTTTACTCCCACACACACTAAAACAGTGCTGCCTTCCTGAGTTAGTGGCCAGAAAGCCAAGTCGCCTGTGCTGCTGTTCCTAGCTCTGTCGAATACCATCAGAAGAAATCCAAGAGTTCATAATCAGCCTCACCAATGGCTTTTCATCAGTAGCCACTGAATTAAAAAAACTGTGCTAACTGTATTCTGCGGCAATTGCTTAAGGGAAGTTCTGGAGAACTGTCATTCTTCTAAAGCAGAGCTTTTGAGGAGGAAAAAATCTAAAATACACTGCCAAAGAAAGCCAGCCAGAGAGACAGCTTCCTTTGCTTTGCTGTGGAAACTAAGGGAAGGGGACTGAATATATTCAAGCATTTTCCCCTTTTGCAGCTCTCGGGGATAGGAGCTGAGCAACAATCTCTTCAGCCTGTCTCCTTACACACATGCATACACACAAAGAGGCTTTCACCAGTAAAGGTGGCCCTTCCTCCTCTTCCTACAGTTGAGCAGGACTGAAGCAGCCATCAGTCACTTTATAATCAGGGGTTAACATAAAGGGGACTCCGAGAAATTGCAGCGTAGCACCATTAGGTTATACCACAAATAAATAAAAGAATACCACCCTTCCTCCTCCAGCAGTTTTTCACTGGAGTTTGCCAAGACATTAAGAAAAAAAAAAGTATTGCCCATTGTGGGTTTATTAATTATTATATTTTGTCTAATTCTAGCTTGTTAGTTTTAGTTCCCCTCCTAGGTGGAAAAGGTACGAAGAGCCTCCAAAGATGACAAAGTCGAAAGGAACCTGTACATGAATGACTGTGACGTGAAAGTTAGGTCATCCGCCAGAAAGAGTATGTCTTTGCCAGATAACCAGAAAATGACTTTCCCTTCCCACTTAATTCAGCTACTTGCTGCACTGATTCACCATTTATTTTGAGCCTCAGGAGCAACAACAGAAACAACAAAAAAAGACGCCAACACACTAAAATTATACAATTTACTCATCAATGTTACAGGATTTAATTCAAGCAAGGGCTACAGTAAGTTTTCATTTCACAGTTAAGAGATGCAAATGCTACAAATGAAACAGACAAGAAAAAGATGACAAGTAGCTATACAGCGACTCTCCTTAACAAGACTATGTATTAAATAACATTAGTTATTCCCAGTTTGCCTGCCATCAAGTATCCTAGTTCGCCTGCCATCAAGTATCCAAACCTACAGCAGAAGTTATGGATATTATTCCTGAACCAATATATTAATAGGGAGGGACTCCCATAACAAGCTACATCACTGCTGCCCATGCAGACCTGAAAAAAGAAAAGAAACAAAAACAAAAAACCCAACTCCCCAAAATAACACTCCCCCCCGCCACCCCACATGCCCCCCCCCCCCAAACCCCACTATTAGCAAACATACCTATAATTTCCTGGTGCCTCCCTTAAAAGGAAAACAATGTTTCAACAGTTATGTCCTTGGAAGAGGACTAAAATTAATTAGTTCAGTCTTCTGGATTTGAGATGCTAATTTTTCCCCCCGCTTGGGTAGTACAGACCAAAGAAAAGGGGGAGAGAAGAAGCACAAGCATAAGGACCAAGCCATGAATTTGAAAGATTAAGGAAAAAAATGCATTTAATATACTGAGTCAAACCAAAGCCACACAATATCCCACTGTCAAAGAGACTACACTAAGTGAATTCAATTACTTACAAGTGCCAATAGTTCTCTGGATATTTGGTCCACCCTAACTTCTCATTTTAATAAACAAGATATTCAGTAACATCAACAATTCTTGCTCCTCACTGGCTTAGCAAGAAAAAGCCTCAGGAAGTGGGCAGGATCTTACAAAAAGCAGTGTTCATCCAGCTCATCAACTGGCTTTGGTCTGAAGCAGAGAACAACTCTTCCTAATTTTAATTGGCTACAATAATAACAAATAATAATACAAATACAGACTAGAGACTAAGACAAATCTACAAATTCTGTGAAGTGAACCGAGTTCTTGAACTGAGATTTTTTTAACTGACACCACTCTGCATGCTGAGGATTGAAATCCAGCTCTAACACCAAGCATAAAAAAAAATTAGTCCTCTCTAAGGAGGACTCGAATGAGTCCTGTATTTTGGGAGAGGAAGATAATTAGTTACAGATTCACCCTTTAAATATTTCAAATATGCTGAGCCCGATTACGCAACCTTCATTCATGTTCAGGAATCCTTACGTGAATAATCTGGTATCAGTTTGAGCAAGTGTTCATCAAGCTGATTAAGAGAACCACTGGACTCATCATAATTAATGCCGAGCCATGAAAGTCTTCAGGGAAGAAAGAGAAGAATAACTACAGGTCAAACCTACTTCAACTCATGCTATACAGTTCAGAGATTTCCTCAAGTTTTTGTTCAAATTACAGGTTTATAAGAAGATTCTGACATGATGGCTTGCACCAGGCTTGTGGAGCATGCTTGGAGGGACACTGTCAAGGGGCAGTCTGCCTGCAGAGAGAACACATGGCAAGAGCCCTCGTGGTGTCAGTCACCATTTCAACTACATCTTTCACTTTTTTTTTGTTGAGGTAAATGAGAAGCAAAGCCTTTGACCACCCCCTTCCAATCTGAAAGGCAAGTACTGGGGCTTCCAGTGAGCGGCTAAATATTTCTCAACTGCCAGGAATAACTTTTGTAACAAAAAAATCAGTAAGAAAAATCAGAGGCAAAGGGGTTGTTGTGAGAGAAAGAGCTCTGGGGTAAACTATCCCCACCTATTAAGTGCATGCAGCTCACACAGCAGCTGAATCGCAGACAACTGAATTGGGGTGCTGCTGGGGTGGTGGTTAATAAGGCCCTCCATAAGCCAAAGTAGGCAACTGCAGATTAAATACGTAAGAATTAGGCAATTCTCTGGCTGAGCGTTTCTCTTAGCAAGCAGCAGTGTACTGTGCTTGCCCTGCAGACCCCACCCTGTCAGTACATCAAGCTGAACTGACCTATGGACTATAGATTGCATTTGTGTGACTGTACTATCTGTATGGAAGTCACATGCTCTATCAATACGTACTGCGCACCAGCCCTGACAACACAGACGGGGTAGAGAAAAATGAGTCAGGCTCTTTCTAGCAGAGCTAGGCGGTGGTGCAATTAAAAAGAGGAATCTTCTCAGCACACACATTGCACTCTCACTGTCAATCTATCAGGCACAAACACACTTCTGGTTAGCAGCATTCAATTAAGAGAGCTGGAAAAGAAGTTTTCTCTTCCCAATAGTTACATCTGACTTCTATTCAGTTGCAAAATCTATCCCTTTGTTTTCATATAACTGAAACCGTGACAGTGGAAGGTTAAAAATGAAGCACCTTACAAAGAGGAGGAGGGCAGGTAAGGCAGAGGGAAAAGGGAACATGATGAGGTAAAGCATTAGCACTTATTTATTACAAATTGAGTATGCCCAATCTGGCAATTTCCAAAATTAGGATTCATTTGTGAGCGTTTATAACAGTAGACAGATTTGCTAACCTTAAAGAAAAAAAAATTAAAGAAGAGCGTCACTGAAAGTAGAATTAACAGCTCAGTTGAGGCCCCTTGCTGAATCCAGATTCAGGAATAAAAATGTTGACATCAAAGGAACAATGCAAAGCTGCTCTTTGGGTCTAGGAGCTGTTAGTACAATTAGCAAGCTATTAAAAAAGACTTAAAATGCTGTCAGAAACATTTTAGCAGAGAATGGAGATTCTTTTTAAACACTGAAAAGAACCGATGCCAGAAGAAGTAGCATTAATTCCATCAGATTAAAGGGAACTTACTGCAGTTTGTCTTTTGATTCTTCAGAGAAAAGCTGCATTTGTGAAGTTAGCCTCTCTATTCCTGTTTTTATATGGCCAATATTAAAATGGGAAGTATTTCAAAAGTTCTTTCTAAACAGTCTTACTTACAAGTTGAATGATACTTAAATCACTACTGTTTTATGTCCAGCATATGAAATTTCACTTCCTGAAAGCAACTTTGCCACCAAGTTGCAAAAAAAGTTAAAAACTCCTTGACAATGTGCACAATTTCAGTTAAGAGACTGGCAAATATAAAAATATTTCTGGAAAGAGGTAACGGTTTACACCTTCAGTCTCAAAATGCAGATGAAAATGTACGATATTTCTTTACCTCTATAAATTAAAGGGACAAGTCTTAAACAAACTGGGTGCAAAAGAAATGACACTTGGCAGTAAAATTTTATTTGCTTACATTAACAGTAGGTCTACTGCTTTCTGATTTACTTCAGGGAAAACAGTTTGTTCATTGCCCTAACCAGTAGAAAGGATATTTAATTACCTGCAATACCTAAGAAGTCAGTGAGTAAGCGTACATTAAGATTCCCCCCCGCCAAAAAAGAGTCTGGTATTGACTAACTGACATGCTCTAGAATGCTTTATTGCTGCCTGCGAGGGCTGAGGTCAAATCCAGAAAGCTAGCCGAGCAATATATATACCTTCAGCAAAGCACTCGATAAAGCTAGACGCGAGGGGAAAAGAGAGCTAAGCATAAGGTGGCGAGTGATATATCATCTCTATACCTTCCTGACGGTTAAAGCTTTTAGCTTCAGGCATTACTCTGATTTAAGCAACAGCATCATCAGGGTGCCCTACCTTTCATCAGCTGCTAATGGATCTTGTGGATACTACTGTGCTTTTCCTACTTCAGACCTCACGGTGATCTAATCACACCTCCATAAGCTTACAAGACGAATGCTGCACGGGACTGGAGGCAAGCGTGGTGATCCAGAGGTTGGGAGTCGGCAGCATGTAGCCAAAACTTCTGCAGTTGTCTGTCTGAACCAGCTCCTCTGCACCCAGAGTGTTTTTGTACATACCAGCAAAGTAGCACAAGGTGCTGAGCCACAAATACATGATTGAACATGCTTCACTTCCACAATCATACAGGTTTTGAAGCAACTCCAAACTAGTATGATTAACACCTTGGTACAATAACGTTATAAAGGGAGGAAACAGTTTTATTTTACAGGGAAATGAAAAAGGGGGAAAAAAAGAGAGACAATTGTCATATTCAAATTAATTTGCTTAAAGTTTTGTATCTTTAAAGTAAACAACAGTAATGTGATTTTAAATGCTGTGGGATCAAATCCAAGACCCATATTGAGGTTCTTAGATATGCTGCACTGATGTACTTATTGGCAGCTAAGCTAGCTACTGAAATTAAGTAAATTAAGCATGTAAAACAAATTAAGGCATTACTATAGATATTTAGATTGGATTACCCAGATTTAACAAGCATATTCAACACTTCTAGTAAAACTGACTTTCTTGTGGCCACATAATGAGTCAGTGACAGGAGAGGGATTGAATGCAGGATCCATAATACTGCCCACCATACCTCATTTACACTGACAAGAGGACCTAGCTCCAAAGAGACTTTCTAGCTCCTGGCAATCCATGTGCTGGGTAGGCTGCTCTCCATTCATGACTCTGCTCTGTAAATCAAACATGGGATTATTTTGGGGCAGCTCCTTTTGAAGGTGCTCCTGCAAGTGCAGCAAAGGATGCAGCGGCTGGGGCCATGGATGGAGCCACAGTCCTGCACTCTAGAACAGTGGCAGGAAAAGTGCGACACAAATAGCCTCTGCGTAACAGCTACACACACTCTTCCGGCACTATTCTTCATTTTAAAGCCTATGTATTAATACTTCAGTACTACCCATTGGTCGCTAACAGCACCAGGCTGCTGCTTAGCAGGATGCTGTAAAAACATGCAATAACAGCACAGAGCAACACTCAAAATGGCAAGACTCCATCAAAACAGAAGAAACATTTTGAAGTGTGCAAGCCTGTCCCTTATTCTACAACTGGTTGTGCAGAGAATAGAAATTCTATGCAGTGCAGAAGAAAATCCTTTGCTCAGTTACTGATTTTATTTATAAACTGTAACAGTGCTGGCACCAGTAATGTATCATAACAGCGAGGACTTATCCTTGTTACTTTCATTACATTCATCTGCTGAGGCACTGAGGCATAATTAGGAGATGGAGATGAATACAGATGTCTGTATTTTGGGTGTGGTAGGGTTCTGGTTAAGCACATTTTATTCAGCTTTTCAAAGTGTCTATGAACTCCAGTTTCTGAGTCAAAATTACTTCATGATAGAAGTATGCATTACATTTTTGCTTCTCATAAGAGATACAGTACCTTCTTTACATGTAGCTCATAGAAGGGATGTTTTGTACTTTGTGCAAAACCACCAACTATAGACCTAAGCTTATGACACTGTTTGTTTCCACAGTCATTTGCAGCAGTTAATTTTAATAAGCACTGTATTAAAAATCTCTGGAACTCTGCAGCTGGTGTAACCCTCTCTCTGCAAAAATGGGTGTTTGGAAATTCTACTAAAGCAGAAAGACTGTATTTCAAAGCCATCTTAGCTTCATATAGGTGGACAAAATGAGGTTATGTCAAAGCATGACCCTGTGGGGTGAATTCCACGATCCATACTGCTGAAGAAAGTTAAGACTCTTCTCAGAAACTCAAGTTTCAAAAATACTGAATGTTCGATAGGAATACAGGAGCCAGGGAAAAAATAGCAGTCTAACAGTTCTTATTTTACCCATCTTACCTTCAAAACACTTACAGCAAAATACAATTGCACAAGATCAGATATGGAGAATACCCAAGGTGAAAGACTCAAAAACAAACAAATAAACCACCATAAAACACCCCAAACAAACAAACAAAACCTCTAATACAATGAAAGAGATCTAATTGCTAAATATAGTATGGCCAAGAAAAAAAGGTGTTAAGGGAAAAAACTTATTTGGCACCCTGCTGAGAAATAACTATGTCATGTTCAAAGAATAATGACTTCAGGAGACCATCTAAGCACTAGAGAAGCATTACTAACAAAACTATCTTCAGGGATTAAACCCTTACTTTGAAAGTAGGTTCTCAACAATTCAGCCTACATCTCAGCTCCATCATTCCCTTTATACCAATACATAAATTTCCGCCAAACCCTTTCCAAAGTATATTCATTTAAATTTCCTGTCACTGGGATAGCTTCATATGAGAAATCTAATTTCCATTCCTTTCCCAAGAGGAAAGAAACCCTACAATCTAATTCTCATGTAGTTCAGCCCACTAATGCAGGACACAACGAAAAATTACATTACAGTCTTGAACAGCCACAATTTGATTCCATATTATGTTGACAAGGCTTCTGTAGATGGTGTCTGTTTCAGTACACCCAGACAGTTATAATATCTGCTTGGCATGCATTCACAAAAGGCTGTTTTCTACTGTATATCCTAGTCAACAGATGGCAGAAACAAACAAAAAAAATCCACACCCTACTGGACAGTAGAAATGCATACCCAGTGCAAAATAAGAAAGTAGCTCTCTGATTAGGGCTGATTTCTATGAAGAATATTAAAAATATTGCTGCCGCAGTGTTCTTATTTGTCAGATGGGTAAAACACCACCCACACTGCTGATTCATACAGTATCATCAGAGAGCAGTACACAGGAAGCTCTACAGGAAGACCACAAAAGATGATGAGTGTCCAAAAAGGGACAGATAGGCAGAGACATACGAGGGAGAACACACACACACACCACTGGAATCAGGAAACAACAGAGCTAGCTGGCCAGCTCCTGCTTCTCTCGGCACTTAAAACTGCATGCTAAAAATCGACTTCTTTAAAATGCAAATTTCTTTTCTGAGAGAGAGATAAGGAAAAACTCTTTAATTTTTCATGAGAGGGAGTTGCTGTTGCAAATGTTTTGCAATGGCAATGCAGTGAATGACTAGCCGGCTCTGGCAAGGGCAGCCAGGGCATATCATTGTTTATTGCACAAGAAGGATGTGAGCTACAAGGCCGTACTGCCATGCCCTTCTCTGATTAGAATGGTTTTATTTATAAATATTGCCTCGCTAAAGAACTACTTGTTTGAAATGAGGCCTTTCACAATTAGTCTAATAATAAGACCACAAGATTTGCTTTCCTGATCAGTGGAGCCACAACTACCCATAGATGAAGTCCAAAAAATTCCAAGACTCTGCTTGGAAAAAATGCTGTTAGAGATTTAGATTCCTCTCTGTGAGCTGGCAAGCTTGGTTCATAAGCAGTGAATCAACTATACACAATGCAGGATCATTACACAAACTGAGAAACAACATGCTTCTACAACTAACATGCTCACGCCAGTGGACGTGTTCCCTCCAAATCTCACAGCGGTCCTTAGAAACTACCTGCAGCCTCTAGGTTTGCCCTTGCCTAAATCCCTCACTTAGTCTCATTGTGCGGCAGACTCCTTTGCAGCCCCTGAAAAAAAAACTTGTCCATTCATGTATTCCTCAATTTCCTCAAGCATATCCCTTAAATACCTTCCCCTCAGAGCAAATTTGCATGCCCAGGTAACTCACTCCAACTTTCTCTTCCGTAAAACTCCGTTTTATACTCCATACAATACACTGTTTCAAACACTCTTCATATCTTTTAGTGATGTCTTAGTCCAGTACTGACGGCACCTACCTTATCACCACAGGCCCAGTTAACTTTTCTTAGCTACAGAAAAGCTGCTTTACAAGCCGGTTATGAAGTGGCAGGTGGTTGAAGAAAAAAAAAAAAAAAAAAAAAACAAAAAAAAAAACAGCCTTTTTAAGGACAGAATAAATGTTGAAGTTTTCTTTCCCAAACTGTTACTGCACATCTAAATGAAAAGCTTCACAAAATATTTTTGAAAAATGTCACCACATTTTATTCTTCCTTTGCCCTTCTTTTATT
This sequence comes from Dromaius novaehollandiae, assembly GCF_036370855.1. Lineage (NCBI taxonomy): Eukaryota > Metazoa > Chordata > Aves > Casuariiformes > Dromaiidae > Dromaius > Dromaius novaehollandiae. The sequence continues at coordinate 27,343,353 of NC_088132.1, forward strand.
TGCAGACTACCGACTGCAAGAGAATTTATAATACCCAGTATACTTTTGCACCATTTTGAGTGGTTTTATTTTCAATCCTTTATTTTACTGTTTTAACTTTTCAAAGGTCAAGGCAGTACTGAAAAGTTCCAGAGGGACAGAGAAAGGAGAGGGGGAAAAGAACCAAAGGAAGCCCAGAAAGTTCTGGTTTTATGGAAAAGAAGTAATAGAAGCCTTACTGCAAAAGACCTTTGCTTTCCAAAGTCCCTTCTCAATCCAGAGTTTGAATGAAGCCAGCTTTAAAACAAATGCATGGGGCATTAAAGGAAACACAAAAATGTATACAAAAAGTTTTTTCAAAACAAACACAAATATTCCATCCCAGTACACATGCACACACACACACACATTTTTATCTGATTACATGGTTTTGTGAATGACATTAAAAACAAAACAAAAACAAAACATATTTCAGAAGCTGAAAACTACACAAGAATTGTCCTATTTGGTTGTGACATGGGCCTTTAAGAAGTAAGTTTAGCTTTCAGATGCTGGTACGCTGGATTACTCTGGCCTCGGTTTTATTATCAAATGATACATGAGCATAGGATGTTTTGGTTTAGAGACAGAAACGGAACGTTTCATGCAATATCATCATGATTCCTACCGCTAATAAAAATCAGTGACAGTAAAAAAACCCCTTCCAATCCAAACTGAATATTCTTTTCATTTCCTGAAAAAGCAGATTAACAACTGATATTACATTTGCATCTATACTCAGCAACTGCGGAGTACGCTGTAGAAAAGTTCTGTTATGTCTGAACACCTGTTAAAATACTTAGATGGGGCACAAATCCTATCTCTACACTATTGCGACTTGACAGCACAGTCCGAGAGATTACTGAATGAACCCTGCAGGTGTAAAAGCTATTAAATGTCTGTTTAGTACTCAGCAGATTCCTGTTTTAAAGGATCCTTGAAGGAGCCTTGAATAATTGGGGCTACCATCTTCAAGCACCTAGTTGAGCAGAAGCAACAGTAAAGAATAAAGTAGTGGACTACCTCAAAAATAATCATAATTGAATAAACAGACTAACAAAAGCACACACGCAAAAGTCTGATTTCTACTTTATTCTAAACCTCTCTATTTTTACGTTTTACAAATGTAAAATGACATAGTGCAGCCCTACAGATGGTACAGTTAGAAACACAAGTTTGCGATCAGACTTTCCAAGGTCGAGATAGTCCAGAAAAATATGACCGATATTAAAGTCTAATATTAATAATTTTGATCGCAGTATTTTAGCTTATTTGGATAAACAGAAACACAAACATCAAAAGGGCCATAAAGTGGTGCAACTGGCACCAAAAAGACCACCGTGGGATTCCCCAGGGTTACACAGCCGCTGTGCTAATCGCTTTTGCCCCGGCACGTCCCCACTCTTTCTCCACCCAGCATATGGTGCACCAGAGTCCAGAAGGGAAGCGGGTGTGCACAAGGCCTTTTTATGCTCCAGTAATAGACACTTACTCTTTTATCCAACCTGCACAAGTGGCAGCACTTGGTTCACTGGTCCAAAATATAGCTGGACAAGAACCGGAGGCAAGATGCAGACAACATCTTCATGCACCAACAGCACTTATTTAGTTAGTTGTACAGCCAACAATACAGAGAGCATGTGTCCTCAAACCAACAGCTGTATTTTAAAATAAATAAATAAAGATCTAAAAATACAGGAACATCTTCAAACTACTTGGCACATAATCCATAGTCTGAAAGTTTTCTAGAAACACTGCAAGCTTGCTAAACATGTACATGCAATTTATTATTACACTGTATCTGTGAAGTAGCTTAACTAATTAAGGAGGCAAGTTTTAATTCTGCCTTATACAGGAAGAAAAATGAAAAGTCATGAACCTGAAACAATCTTAATGAGCATGAAAAAGCCTTAATCATAACTGCTTTTCCAAAGCATTACTTTCCCAAGCCAGTGCATGCACCTCATGAACTCTCAGAGATGACAGGGACTAAGGAAGTCAAGAGCCACATGAGAATATGAGAAGGGTAGGAAGGGATTAAAAGCCATTCTGTGACGCTACTACCCTTTCAACCTGATATCAACCTCTGCTTTGTCAGACCCAAGACTGTGCACAGAAGTGACTTGCTCACAACAAATGATTTTCCTACTTACCCGATATCTTAGTACCACCACAATATAACCTACAGAAACCAGTCAAGAGGGTCTGATAAATACTTTTGCGCCAAAGTTGAAGCATGCAAAAAGGTCCTGTATTTTGATTCTGGAAAGCAGGTTGTCAAAAGGAAATTCAAGCGTAACACCAATTATGTCATGCTTGGATTTTCCCTTGCCAATCTCATTTTCCAGAAGCACACCACCACACCTTTGTCTCATGCCTCACCTCTACGTAGTCACTTAAAGTTACAGTAAAATGAACACAAAATCTAAGAGTGAAGTACATGGGACCACATTCTGAAAACAGGGAGGCATGTGATCAGGCTCATGACTTTGAACTTTGAAGTGTGAGTATATAATCAACTGTAATGTGCAGACCTTATACAAATTTTGATCTGGGAGAAAAAAACCACAAAACAGCTTTCAAGAAAGTACAGAATAAAAGTAATGGTGTGAATACTTCTACAAGATGATACATCCCCTTATAAATACAAAACAATAACAATTAAAAAAATCAAACTCACTTAAAAATATATGAAAATACATTATATACATATTTCTACATATATACATATTATAAATATGCCCATATTATAAATATATATACTCTCTCGATATATAAATATATATATTTTTTACAACTTTTTTGCTTAACGTAAGCCAATTTTCTAAACCAAAGCTGAACAGTATAACAAGAGGAAGCTTTCTTGCATCTCAGACGTTATAACTTTTACCACATAGGAAGTGCAAACAGAAAAAGAGAGACTGACAAAATCTTCAGAAAAAATGGTCCATTTTAGCTGAAGATTTCTTAACACATTGCAGTAAATCTTATTTTTGGCAAATCTTGCGAGTTTGTAGAAATAAACAATGAAGACATGAGATTTTAAGAATTTTCAGTAATGCCGCATAGTATAAATGGAACATAGTTGAATTTTTTAGAGTTTCACAGAAATAGTTAATAATCAGAAGTTATTTCAAAAATAACTGCAGGATAATCTAAAAACATCTCTGGTACTAATGAATGAAATAATTAGGAAGCTATTACTGTTAATTATTTTACACATTAAAATATATGTAGTTATATATTATATATATATTTATATATCATTATGTTATATACAACTCCCTTGTTAATAAAGTAAAACATCAGAATCATTCCAATAACACAAAAGCTCACTCATTACCTTAAAATAAACTCCAAACCCCTACTACACACAAATGTTGCCCTGAGAGTTTTTCCACGTTCTTGTTGTCAGAGTGCATACGTGCATGGATGTTTCCTTCTGGACGACATGTTGTGTTCTCTAAGCAAAATAACTACTCAGCAAACATGTCTGAAGTAAAATAGAATAGTTACAGAAAAGAAACAAAGCATGCTAGAAGCCTGCTTTCCTATAGCCATGGCCCTTTAACTGTTGTACGAGCGATCATAAAATAGGAATCTGCGAATAAGCGTTATCACCACCTCTTCGCCACACTAGCACAAGTGGTGAAACAGTGGAATTGGAAAGATAAAACATGGACAGCACATCCCATGCATGTGCTTTTGTATATACTTATCACTTCCCATTAGCAAAGGGCAGTTAATCACTTCAAATGTTATATTTAAAAAATAAAGAGCTTCTCTTAAAACATAAAAGGAGGAAGGAAGGAATCTTACTGCACTGCGAAAAGTAGCTAGCATTGAGTTTTCAAACGTATGTCTACGATATCCTGTAGCTGGCGTACATATTCCATAGCCAAGGTCCTAATCCTTTCAAAATTAACTGTAAGCACACATGTAAGCCTAAACATGTAATTAACTGATTGACTTTCTGGGGCTTGCAGATGTTCTAAAATGTAAATGTTTCTGTTTGCAGACCTGAAGGCTAAAGACAGTCTCCTCATTTATATACACGAGATTACCTAAGAATGTTTATTTGTACGTTTATTTTTAAGAAAAGTATTTTCAACTCACCACGAGAACACACAGCCCTGCTAGTCTGCTTTACCTCTGATACACAATCATTTCTCCTACCTTTGGAAAAGCACCCAAAACTCACTTCATTGGCGATAAACTGTGAAACAGTTAAGCCTAACGTACAGGGGAAGCAAGTAATTTTCAAATTCATTGGAGCAATACAGTCAAACCCCAGAGGCCTCTGCTCTAACCAAAGGGCAAACAAATGAGGGGAGATAAGTGCACTGGTAGAAGGCGGCCAGGATGCGAGTCATTATGCAGATAAAAGACGATTTTTTTAAAACTTCACTCAGATATAAAGAGAAAGGAAAACAGCTGAAAACAGGTTAAGTAAGTGGGGACTGGATGAGGCCACATGTATATAAGACTGGAGAGAGAAAGATGCCAGAGAGAAACGCCCGGCATGAGAGGAGTGGCTGATTGACACAGAAACACTTAAAAAGAGCAGAAAAGCAGCCAGGGAGGGAGGGACAGAGATCTATGTAGGATTGTGCAAGCCTTCACCAATCTCACTGGAGCCCCTAAAGCTCCAGTAAAAAGCCCCCAGCTTCTAAAGCTGCTGGGGAGCCAATGTTTACCTCACATCAAGGCTCCTGAAAAAATAAATTAGATTCAGATAAAGGAACCGAAGACATGTTGTTAGTTGATTATGATACTTTAAATCTTACTATAGTCTTTTCCACATTGGCTGGCTTTTAGGCAATCTATTTCTTGCCAGAAAATTGCATTTGGAGCTTCACAGTATTAGAAGCATTTAACTGTCTGCGTGGCCTCCACTTACTGGATAGTTTTTCTTTATTCTTGCGTGCCTGGAGGAGGACATCTGAGACTACTAGGATATGCTGAATACTGACTAACATTATTAGTATAAATCCCCTTTTCCTGCAACCTGCTTTTAAACTCTCTGCTTCAGGTTTGAGACCCTGAAGAATACTGTTTGTGCAGATGGCATGGTTCGGGTTTCTCCATCTGCTGGAAGAGCCATTTTATTATGGGTGCTCCAAAACAACAGCTATTCTTCAACATTTTGTTTCAACATCCCAAGAATAGCGTTCTTTAAAAGAAAAAAAAGGCCAGAAATCTCAAACATTCTGCATCATCTGAAAGTCAGAGCACCTCGCGCTGTTTGCACACGGCTGCTCAGGATTCAATCCTTCATAATCTTTGCAGACCAAGTGGGGTATAGGAGCTAGGCCCTTTTTGCCCAACATACATTTATTCGAGATGAAATTTCACAGAGGAAGGAGGTCAAAGTTGTTTAAGACTCCTGTTTTTTTTACTCGCGAATTTATGTCACCTGACATCCATACCTGCTGCTGCTGTCTTGCTACTGTCTGCATTTTTATTTGCACATTGCGGGGGACTAAGAAGAAATGATCTATCAGTGAGGTAAACTTGGCCTTGAAGATAATGTCAGTAAGACCACAGACTTCAAAAACATCTCCCGTACCTGCTTATATCTATTTAAGAACATTCCCTATGGGAAATAGGTGTAAATATGGAAACTATTTCTACCGTGGAACTCTATGGAGCTTATAGCAAACTCCTTGATCTACAGTAAGACTTGCTTTTACATTTTCAGCCTCTTTAATGATTTTCTTCTAGCCTGTTCTGTTACTGTGTTACTCACATTAGGTATCTTGTTATGAATATAGTCTCACAGGAAATTATGGGCATGGGATTCAAGTAAAGATTTCCTGCCTGTTAATCACCACTGAGTGACACCTTCCTGGTAGCCTCTCAGTAGGAAGAGGCAACTTGTCTTCTGGAAACTGCCTTCAAAGGGAACAGTAACTGTGATGGTAGTTGTTTAGTACAGGAGCAGATTTGTTTCACAGAACTGCTGTAACAATGGGTGAGAAAAATAAAAAGCTGTCCAGGTATACTCCCCACCTCCAGCAATATAAAATGTAAAAGACATGTAAAAGGGATAAAAAAGGAGAAATGGGGAGTATATTATTTGAAACAATGTCTTCTAAACCACCCTAAAAAGATTTTTTAAAAATATAAATCTAAATTTTGGATTTTTAAAAGGTGAATTTGAATGTCTATGCTTGCCCCAACTTACTACTGTACCACAAAAATTCTGCCAACACAGGCAATTTTACTAATTGCTTCTGCACATTTCCATGTGCAACTAAGGTTTTTCTCTATTTGATAAAATGCTTCCCACCCTACAACTCAAGGTGCATATAAAGACTTCAAATCTTCTAGTTAAAAAATAAATAACGGAAACACAGTAACATTTACCCAAAAGGAAACTAAAACCCAATCCATTAGCCACCATTTCCTACGACAGACAAATTCCTAAGAGAAGGGATCACGCTGACCTATTATCTTAAACCTCAGCAGAGCTCATATTCTGCACTTTAACTAGAAAAGCATCTTGCTTGATACGGTGCCCTAGCATCACTGAGACACTAAATTTTAACACCAATTTTTGACAAAATAACACTTCAAATTCCAAAAGCGTTCAGATTAAAACACACCCCAGTTCTAGTGATTTTACTAAAGTTGAGAAAACTGCTACAGTAAGACAAAAACATTTCTACTGTGACCCCCAAAACTAACCCTGAACATGAAGACTTTGATTTAAAAAAAAGGGACACTTTACCATCATTCGTTTAGGCCCAACCACATCAATATCAGCTTGAACTGTAGTTTTCTAAACTGTTGTGGAAAACAAGTACTGGGCTAAAAATACACTGTTACTCAAGCTTTGAGATATTCTCTCCAGAGATAGGATTTCCTGATAGGAGATTCAAATTAATAGGAAGTGCCCTTCCTGTGTTTTCTAGGCTGCTAGGCTAATGAGTTTGTTTTCAACAGACTTGGAAAAAAAAAAAAAAAAAGTTTACTGCTTTAAAGTGACCTTGTATACAAAGCACAAAAGTAGTCCTCAGTAGTTTGGCATGACTATGTAGCAAGTTTGTTTTCCACTCTATTTCCAGACAGCATTTTTAAAGGAATCGTGCCCAGAACATATCATTTGTGGAGTTTTATTTTATTCCACGTGCAGCCCTATTAAAACTGGTGGGAATGCTTGTGAAATAGCTGAGTGCAAAGATAAACTCTCACTTTCAGGAAAGTTATTCTAGCACAGAGCAAGTGAACAGCCATAACTGAAAAGGTCTGGCCATCTGTATATACAGCTATGCCACATCTTACAGACTGGCTTCAACTACATGAAAACATTCTATATAAATTCAACACTCAGAATTTGAATAGTAACTACCGAATATATACTATGTAGTAAAAAACAAGGAAAAAAAAAAATCTTGATTTGTAATCAGGACTTCCAGATACTACAGCAGAACAGCAGTCAATACCAGTTTTGAAGGAAAACGTGCCTCACAATCAACCAGCTTTTCAAGTATGTTCAGAAATTGAGTGCTCCATGTTCAGCAAAAACATGGAGCTAGCAAGCTGAAATACACACATAAATACAGGTTTTTGCTAAATAAATACAAGTTACTTTGATTTTTATTTCTGAGGGGCAAAGGGAAATCTGACAGCTCCAGCATTCGATCATACTAGGAAGTTCAGTTCAACATTTTCTTTCACTATTTAAGACAAGTTTTTCTAACTTTTTAAATGTCTTTAAAAAAAGAAAAAAAAAACCACACACACAGAGAAAAACTAAGAATATCCCCACATTAAAGAAGGTTAACGATATGGATTTGGACAGCAGGATCTGCCTTACTTCCCACTGCATAAACCCAGGCTCATGCAAGATTCTTTGGTTACTGCACCATTATGTCACCAACAAAGTGATAAGCAGCTGCCGTGACTCTGGTGGACCTGAATGGAGAAATAAAGTGTTTTTTACCTAGTAATAAGCTTCACCTTTCCTACTTCTAAATAAGATACCTTAAAACATGTACTGCAGTTCAATTTTAATCTTTCAACTTCATATATTTAAGCACAAAAGACTTCTTATCCTAACGCTAATTTATTTTGTCCTCTTTTCCCTGGTTAATGGAAGCTTATTTCTTTATAGCAAATTACCCTGCTCTTTGATAGTTTCTGACATTTAAATAAATACTAGAATAAAAGAATTTAAGTATACTTCTCATCCAAGATTACTAAAAAAAGAATTACATCTCCTTTCACAGGATTCAAAGAAAGGTGAAACTTCCACTCATGAGAGAACTTAACCTGTCTGACATAGTTACTGATAATGAGTCAACAGCAAAAATCAGGACCGTTCTCAAACAAAAGATGTATCACTCCCATGTCAAGGAGTGGGAGATATAGCCACGTAATTCTGTGCCTTCCCATGCAATAAACCTCCCTTCTATTCAAGTAAATATTAAGCATTTCACTCTCCTTCATGGAATGCCTAAAATATTTTACCTTTTTTAAAAATGCAAATATATTTAAAAAAAAAAAAGGAAAGAAGTCAGGCGTGTCAAAGATAATCCTTAAAAATGCTTTAAATGTATTTTCCTCCTTCTAAATTTCAGTGATGTTATCAGTCTCAAATGAATTTGCTTGTCCTAAGGCCTTGTGTCAAATTTTATTTCATAATGCACTCACACACAAGCAGATATCCCCAGCTATTTTTCAATTAATTTGAACTTTTTCCCAAGTAATCTTAATGGCAAACCTTAAGCAGCACTGGTAAAGACAAGAATGGTTTAACTGTGCTCTGGCCATAACATGGGCTGGAAGGAAAGGGAAAGAGATGACTAAAGCCATAGGCAAACACCAGCCTGCCCTTAACTTTCTCCCCTTGACAAATCCCACAGACATATTGTTAGGAGGAGCTCTCTCATCTCCTCTGTTTTGTCAGGGCTGTGCAAAGGGCAGAGAGCAGGAAGAAGCCCTTTTCTTCTCAACTTTAAATACAGTGTAAGTTATGTGCCAGTTTTTAGGAAATGTATGGAGAGTCTCTAAAGATAAAAGGAGAAAGAGCTTCAGCTATGGAAATAAAGAAAAAATCTCACCTTATTGTGTTCATACTTGTATGGGATTTTGAGGGTATCCATGGCTCTGATCATGGCCTGCATTGCTGTAAATATATTCTGGTACACCAGTTTTGTAAAGCCCCTTTTGTCTTCATCAGAGTAACCTGATCCATGAATGATTCTCATCTGTTTGATGAACGTGCTTTTGCCACTCTCTCCCGTGCCTGCAAGACAAATAAGAAGGATACACTTCAGTCACTGCACAAACATGACTTTCCTGCACAAAGCAGACAGCTTGTTCAGTGCAAGGCAGAACAGTGTCAAGTGCTCATGCTGCTTGCACGGTAACTACACCAACCAGTTCCACATCAAAACAGCAGTAACTTTTAGTAACATCTGAACCAACACTGAAATAAAATTTGTATTTTGAAGACAAAATAGGAATAGAAAAAGGACAGCAATGAGAAAATAACCAAACTAATAACTAAAACAAAAGATGCACTCCAAAATTTCTAGAGTATACTGCTGCATATTGAAAGTAACAAGACTAAATTTCCATTCCTGAAGATAAAATTCTCAACAACATTTAACTTCGGGGAGTTACTATCACAAAAATTCAGAAAGTTATATATATTAAAAAAGTTATCTTAGTTGGCCAACTTTAAGGATATTACGATAAGCAGCAAAATAAAACCCGTAGATAAGTTTGTTTAGAAAAAAGGGGGGGGCGGGGAAGGGAAGCAGTGTAACAATTACAGCTCTGCAAACTTTAACCTCTGAAACAGATGAAATCAGCTGTAATTAAAATTTGGCTCATATTTGTTAATGGGCAGCCATTCCTCCCTTGAAATATCTTTGCATCTATATACTTCAGACAAAGCACAAATGATAACTTTTTTTCAATGAACTTCTTGAGTATTTGTCAATTTAAAGTTAAGATCTGCCTGTTGGAAATTTCATGCAGGATATATCACCTAACATTTTTCCTTTGCTTCAACTCAGTGAGCTCATCCTCTGTGATTAGAGGGGCTTATCCGAATTATTCATGTGATTTGTTTTCTTATAGGGAGAAGCTAAAATCTTGAAGGAATAGTTGCAGGGCCATACGAACACTTGTACGCTCACCTAGCTTCTTAGACCTCCAAGAAATGCAATACATTCACCTGGGTGCATTGTTCAGTGTTGTGCTTCTCAGCCTTACAGCCCAGATCTTATTTTGATCATTTTTATAAAGCTTTTATGCCTCATGCCGTAATATTTGGCTTCCAAGACAAAGGGAGCCTTATGCCTTGCCTGATGTTTTAAGTGTCTCATCAGAGAAGTATATTTCACAAGCAGAGCAATGTAAGGTTAGAGCATGAAGCTGCGCTGGCAACCCATAGATATTTCTGAGGTAGTGTGCAGCGCAAAAGCCCTACCTGGAAGCTTCTGAAAATTTTTGCCCTTTACCAAGGATTTGCTTTGAACCTTCAGCGCCATCTCCTACATCTACAAAACAAACTTCCAGTGCAAGTCTTCCTTACCCACATCTTCCCAGAAAATCAAGCGCAGTGTTGTATACAGCCCTATTTTACTTCCCTGGGGAGACAAACAATTGTTTTTGTAATAAAAAAGAACCTTCTCCGAAGCTGTAAAGCTAGATGGAGACTGCTCTCACACCAAGCCTTCAGTCAGCCCCTCAACCCTGTGCTGCAATTGAAGGTGGCACCAACCATCTCTGCAGGGCGGTTCTGGGTCCCAGACAGAAGTCTCCCCCTGCAGCCTAATAACTGCTAAACAAGGGTCTCTGCAGAAAGGGTGACGTGTTTTGGGCAATACTTAGTCCTGGATCAATGCTAAGTTTGTATCTTCCAATTCATCTGAGCTACAGGTGAGATCTTTGTATTTCTGGAATCTACCAGAGGGGAGCAAACGTGACTTCTCTTCAGAGTTTATAAAACTACAGACCTACACAAAATAGAACTATTACCTACTGAAAAATTCTTGTGGCTACCCTTAGATGATCTCAGCTTTTCCCTTTTTCTAAAACCTACATGATGGACACATGGTCTTATATATAAAGTGAAATAAAGTGCCATATTAAACTTTTTTTAATAATTCTGTAGTATTTTCCAGTTTTTTCTGCAAGATGTATGTCACGCATTTAGTATGAAAGTCTGTTAAACATGAATGCGTGAGGCACAGAATTTTTATAGCATGCCTTTTTGGCAAGATTAACTCTTTTATCAACAATTCTGCTCTAACTAATGCATAAGAAAATCATTCGCACCAAACATCTCTAAATCATTTGAATACAAAGTGACTTCCATGTTTGGTCAATGTGATGCTTTTTCAAGAGGAAGCCCAGATTCCTTCAAAAAAAAAAAAAAAAAAAAATCACAAAATGCAAACTTAGCATGAGATGGAAAGAACATGCTGGTGTTACCTACTCTGTTTTAGAAAATGAAGCTTTAAATTCTTTTAATTCTGTATTGCAAGTTTACGTAGCAATCAGACAGTTGGAAAGAAAACATGCTGATAAAGCAATCTGCATTATATTAGAGAAGACAGTAGCTCAGATTGCTTGTACTTGGAGAGTAAGGCTGTAGAAGTTGCCATATATGGGCAAACAAAATTAAAAACCAAAGCCGAATCTAACACATAAGGAGTCTACATCTTAGTCAGCTTTCTAGTTCTTCAGTTGGACGGCACCGGACTTGGGCTTTGTCAGTCAAAGAACCACCAGAGAAATCTAAAGGTATACTAAAATTTGTGAACAACATGATTTCCTGGTGCTGAGTCAAGCTGTTTCTTCCCACAGATTAATCTTCTGGTTAAACTGGCAGCAGCAATGAAGAGAACATTTCTAGTCCTCCTGAACTGCATGGAGTGTTATGTGTAGAGGGGCAAAATGTGAAAAGTAGTCCTGATGAAGAAGGAAGCCATGCAAAATTTCCAAGGATAGAAAACATAAAAACAGGATAAAACAGTAAGAATGACAGATAGAATAATATTTAGGGGATCGCACAAAAATTTTGAGGAAGTAAAAATATTCATTTTGGCACAGTATATAGGAACTTCTATCACTTCACATTATTAGTTTCTCTTAGATTGTTATGATCAAAGGGAACAAAGTCCCTATTTTGGCATTTTTTATCCATGAAGTCAAATCCTTTTGTTAAAAATTCAATTTATGTGAAAACTGCTTAATAGTGATAGTATACCAAATACTTGTATGTCCCTAGAAGTTTACTCAGATACTTTCCCCAGAACTAAGGTAATTTGGCAAAAAAAAAAGTTATTAACTAAAATAAAACAAGGAGGAGTTGAGCACAATGAATTACTAAGGTTAGCTAAAAAAAGCTGCTTATTGCAGTATTATTGCTAGTGGAAACTGGGGTGGAGAACTATTACTATTCTAGCACTAAAGTCAAACCTAGATTTGATTTCTATATATACTCGCACACACGCACACCCCTTTTTAAGGCCCAAGACCGGCATTAGGAGAAGATCAAGACTTTGACTAACACACTGATTGTGCCTTCCATAGCCTCACCCATTACAGAGCAAGTTAAGCAATATAACCTGGCAACGCATGCCTGAAATCTTACTTTTCACCATGATAAACAACGACAACGCTGGTAACAACCTAAAGAGGATCCTTGAGTGGGTTTGTTCTGCTTGGTGACAAGAAGAAAACTTAAAAATGGATAAAAAAAAATCCTTATGTCCAGAGAGGATCTGGATGCATTACTGCTTCTGCCAACCACTGCTACTACCATCCCACGAATATCTCCAGCTGATAAACAGAGGAAACAAAGGTGAAACTGTAAGATGGAAGATCAGCTGAACTGAGGGAGGTAGAGCAAAGCTGCCCTGAAGTCAATTTTCTGCTAGCTGCCATTGCATGTTTAAATTAATCCGAATCTGGATCTTCTCTCTGAAGCCAGATGAGCAATCTGTTTTCATGTGTCCGAAGACACTTGAAGGCCAGACAGCATACCTGAATGTTTTTTAAAAAACCAACCCTAAACAACCACAAAACAACCACACCAACCAATCCCCTCATCTTCCAGAAACAGTAACTCTCCGCCAAAAATATGACCCCGATATAGCCCTCAGGCACTTCTTCGGAGAGAAGCTTGAAGTGTGACCAGAACAAGAGAGCTTATGGGTTCAAGCACCCAAGCTCGTTGGTCATTTGATGTTTTTATATATTTCACTCCAGATAAAAAACTGCTGAACTAAAAGATTTAATGGGCTGTCTTAAATAGAGGGATCAACTCTCTCAAACAGGGATGAATTCCCATTCAATCAGAGCATAAAGGCTTATCAAACTTAGAAGTCTGGAAAGAGTTCAGCAGCTTCCCACCTTGCAAACCCCTGAACACCTCCCAGGAGCTTTCTTCTTCAAGCAGCAATACTGACAAATATTATTGCATCATCAAGGATTTTTACAGCCAGAGATCTCAAAGTCCCCCAGTGGTATTATCTCCAATAGCACAGCCAGGAAGGAAGTCAGGTTGCTCAAAGGCAGCAGTAACCCCTCATACTCGAAGATCACGCACCATTTATTTCATTACGGCTATTTTTCCTTGTACACATCCTGCAAAAACGAAACTACAAAATGGGAAAAACAACTCTGTGAAACTTATGGTAAACCTTAAAACATGGTTCATTTTGAAGGAGCAATGCAGCTTACGGCGGCGTGGCTTCAAAATTCACGTAGTGGCTGCCAAGCAAAACTCAGAAGAATCACTTGAAAATAATTCAAAATCCAGAGCCTAGGTACACAAGCTTTTCTTACACACTGATGCACAATGTATACCTGTACTTGTTTTCCCATTTCTCTACATTGTAACTCACATAAATCTGAGGTGTAGTATCTTGTGTGATCAAATATAAGGCTGTTTTTCAATTAAAGCAACTAAAATGCCTTTCTCAAAGCAAAACCTACACTGACATCTGTTAAGAGAACAAATGCTGCTAAACTATGCCGGGCTCTCCATGTTTATTCCTAAATTTGGCCTATAAAAAGGCAATAAAAACAAGGTCCTATTTTCTTGGTTGAAGTTTTCTATCTAAATTAGATAATCCGGGAGGGAGAGAGGGAGAGAGGGAGAGGGGGAGAGCGGGAGAGCAGACTCTTAATAGAAAAGAGAAAAGAAAAAGCCATCAAAATCAAAACCCACAGCCCTGTTAGTAACCATCCACATAAATTTGCTAAGAACCGTTAAACTGCCAACATACTCATTCATAGAAGCCTGGCTTTTAGCTTGGGGCTCCGTAACAACAAGAAGCAGAGGTACTTGGAAAGTGAAGATTTATGGGTCTGAGTAGAATTAACATCCTATGCAGAGAGGACAGAGCATGACACTTCTATCTGCTGATTGTTTTTCTGCTTGCAGTATTACTATATCTACGCTGTTTCACTGAATATCTACCCAGAAGAAAACAGAGTCTGTTGAGAACAGTCTCCCAAACAACAACAACAAAAAGCTGAAATCATAAACTCATCAGGTATTAAGTAGATTAACTCCCATGAGAAGGGAGAGCTAAAACAGTAATAGAGAGGTGACACATGAAAAGAAAAACTTCTGATTTCAGCTATAAAGTTGTATTTTACTTGGAAGAGAGTTTTATGTCCTCTCTGCTACTACTAATCCAGCTAAAGCAAAAAATATGATTTCTTTTGTTGCTGTTCCAGTGGTGGAACGCAAAAGGATCACATTTCTACTGAAACTGAGTATGGTCCTATATGAAACCATAGAAACTGTGCAGAATTCAGGCTGGAGCGGCCTGACTTTGTAGGTGCCAAAATAGCCACAACATATTATAGAATGCATGAGATCATCCCAGGAGCTTGAGCAAAAGAGCCAGCCTGTCCTACCACTTGGAGCAGACTCTCAGGCTCACTTTTGAATGCTGTTTATGGGACTAGATGTCAGGCTGAGCAGGCCTGTAAAAAAATTTGCTTGAGATGAAGGAGAAGCCCCCCAGTTCACCCAGTAACACCTAGGTGCAAGCTCTGGAACAAAATTAAAGTCTTTTCTCTGCCTTGCGGAGAAAAAGGAGCGGCCAGTAGAATGGGCAGGGTCCAAGCAAACAGCTCTGCAAACAGGCAAAAAGCAAACAGCTCTGCTGAGCACCTACCTACTCTTCCTCATCCTGACCCAATACAAATGCACCCTTAGGCTCTACAGTCTCCACCACCACTTTTGTCGCAGGCAGTGCGATTAAAGAGCTGCCTGTTGGCCACACAGAAAGACTTCTAGATGGCACAGCTGCCATGAAGCAAGCCTTTCTAACTAAGGAGTCCTAGTACCAAAACGTAACTGTTTTTCCCCCCACCCTCCATTGCCCCCCAAAATATCATTAGAACTCATATCTCCATAATGCGTGCACACAGAGATTTAAGGTACCACCCTACATCATCAACTGCCATATACCATTAAAGACTAATATATGGCACTGGCCATTTTCATCTTTGTCATCCTTTTAGAAGACAAATCATCCAGAAAAGACTGAAATTTCCAGAAGAAAATGTGGTGAGCCCTGATAACAAATACAGTAAGCACATTTACAATGTCCATCAAATGAACTGTAGTTCTGTATTATCTTCCATTTGAGACTATCGAAGTTCTTAAATAGCATTAATAGATTATACCTCACAAGAGTCAGGTGACGTTACAAAAAAATTTTTACTTCAGTTGCACTAATGGAGAAGGCTATGGAACAAGAAAGCCTCAGAAATTACAAGCAAAGCAACAAAACAAGGCAGGAAGAGAGCTAAGGGGTCTTGACTGCCATTCCTGTGCCTACGTCACATGACTTTGTATTTATGTTAAAAATTGAATGGAATAATTACAAAAAGCTCAGTTAGGAGAGAAATTTGAGTGACGATCTTTGAAATCTAATAAATCAAAGCTTTAAATTAAGAGTCATTAACAAAAAGCCTAGGAGAGGTGTATGTTTTGTTCAATTGCCAAGCGTTTGCTCCACTGACGGAATCTCTTTAAATTAAAATTGCTACATACTCATCTTTTCAATTATTTATTTTGTTCATAATCCACATTTGCATATTCCACTTGCTTATCATTTTGCTATTCATAAAATTATCTCTTTTGTATCATTTTAATAATTTATAAACATATAGTTAAGATGACTATCAGTATTCTGGATAAGAAAACAAAGTATCATTTCATGAATGATTCATATAACAAAACAAAACAAAAAGAAAAAGGGGGAGGAAAAAAAAAAGAAAGCCTGGCAAGATAAGTAAAGACTCCTTCCAAAGCAAGAACTGCTAGAGTTTTATGAAAACAGCTCAGAACGTTAAGAATTATATTGACTGAGTAGTGTGAAAGACTGACATCAATCTACGGGAATTGTTTCAAGAATAGTCTTGAGCATTCTTTAAATGTTTATGCAAAACTAAGCAAATGTTATCCATTAAAAAAGATCAGCAAGGCTATCATACATTTTCCTTTCCAAAAAGGGATTATAAAACCAGTATCAACTACCTATACCTAACAATAATTTCTTCCTCTCAAATTCATTAATATATGAATATACGTCATACTGTACTAATGAAATGCAATACATGAAGGCACAGCAGCTGAATTCTCTCATTAAAAAAAGAGAGAGAGAGAGAAAAAGAGAGAGACAGAGAAGGAAAGAAACACCCTCCCATTATGGAGACAGTCTGAATACTTTCTAAAGCAGAGTAATCCTCTTACAAATTTAATCTGGCTGTGTTTGAGCAGATAATAAACTTTGCTTGGCATTCTAGCATAGCCGCTAAACTCAAAGAAATAAAACTAATACACACCCTCATTGTACGAGTGACAAAATTGAGACGTTCCAAGTGACTACTGCAAGGAAGCCTAAATAGGACACTGAATTGCCAACAATTGTGAAGACAGAATTAAAATTCAAAATTCAGCGGATGTTCTGCAGCTCCTTAAACGAATATTAATTCAAGCTTTTTACTGAAACAGAGCTCCCAAACTCCTTCACAAGAAATCTAGTTAATCAAATATACCTTTGTGTCAGATAATCAAAACCACGCTTTACTACTATGCAGCCAGGCACAACCCATTACTGGAAGTCAGCGTCTTCCTCTCCCCCACCTTTAATTCTGAACAAAACAACAAAACAGAAAAACCTCCTTATCTTTTCAAGCTAGAATCAGATAATTTTCACAATGCCAGAGCTATCATCTTGTGGCTTGGGTACAATTTAGAGGCAAGAAAGTGAGAGAAGAGATAAATGGGCTGCCTTCAGAGAAGAACACTAACTCCTCCAGATCTTACAGAGCTTTCTTTGTAAGAGGGTTCAAAAGAGGACAGCACCCCACCCTGCACGACCTTCTCCTCCCTGCTTTTGAAAGGATCCTTCTGAAATACTAGGGACTTCCTAAAGGGAAACAATTTGTTACAGTCTAGGTTTAGCCCCTCCATTTTAGATGGTTTGGAGGAAACATATTTCTACGAAGCTTTGACAAGTTCTGGCTAAAGATCTAACATGTTTACAGCCAAAGTGCTGCAAATTAAGTTTTACCCTCAAAAACATTCTATTTATGCTAGCCACAACTCTACCTGACAGAAAACTGTTGAAAATCAGTCTGCTTCATGCTGCTCTTCCACGAAAAAAGTACGAGTAGATGCAGACAAGCATTAGCGGTGTAACATGCGATGCAGGCTTTTCTTTCCTTGCACAGATGAAAGGGCCAAATCTGTCTTTGGAAACTTCTGCATAATTCTGCACAGCTCGCTTTCATGTGGATTTTTATACGCCTATCTGAGAACAGAATACAGCTCTGGAAACCAGACTCACGTAAGTAAACTCCAAGGCACAAATGCAGCAGAGCTGATCACTGCTCCCAAAGGTGCTTGGTTATCACCATAGCAACAAGCTCGATGTAAAAATCCAGGTAGATAAATTGAAAGTCTCTTCACCCAACCTTTTATTTTCTCTTATTATTTTAAATTGTAAGCTTCTCAGAGGAGACCAGTATTGTTTACAACTACCTACAAACCAGTACATACGCTTTTTGTAATCTATTAATAAATAGAAAATGGTAATAAATATGGTGACTGCCACCAAAATTATTAGAAACATCGTCGGTTTGTTGACTTTGTGAAAAGCAACTCATCTGCTATCTGAATAAAGATGGTGATTGGGGCTGGATCTCCTAACTTTTTCTTTTTTTTTTTTTTTTTTTTTTAAATCTCCCACCTGTTGTCCTTCATCTGCGCTCATAAATCCAACTGAAAATACCAGAAATTGTGTGGACCATGTAACCCTGCACATCTGGTAGATCTCCAGGAGCTGAACTTCCCATTGAGTTCAGTTTGTTTCAAGTGCTGTAATATTAGGCTCAAGTTAGCCCACTCTATTAACTCATTGAGGTAGACAGTTACATAAAATGTAGGCGAAAAGGAAGTATTCGTCAGCAATTACGGAGGCTATTTCAGATCAACAAAGCCAAAATAACACTAAAGTGTCCTTAACTTCTATATTTGGTGTATGACTCTGAGCCATTAAGTAAGCCTATCTAATACAAGACTTTAACATAATGTTCAAAAAATGCAACCATGTTAAAGAACAGTTTATAAGCTGGTTAATACTCAGCTAATATCTCCTGGAAAGATTCTTTAATTCAGGGAAAAAAATTCACCACATGAGTGACTTAAGGCTCACCATAATAAAACATTATCAAGAAAAGCATCAAGATGGCTCAATGGTGAATAATTTAGATATTACTAGAGTCTTATCGAAGTCTATATTTACATATTTTAATAGTGTGACATATTCTATTGTTATAAATGTTTGTAAAATGAAATAGTAACACCTACTCTTCAAGCTTACGTTTCAGAAGGCTTTGAGTGTTTCTTATGAGGAAGTTTATTGTTTAAATTCCTTTCAAGTCTCTTTCATTTTCTGTTACTCAGAGGGATTACGAACAGACAGACAAAATTCGTATTCCTAGCAACACCATTTCAGGGACAGTATAAAGCACTCTTATTTGCTTAACTAAAAGCAAGGACAAATACTGTTAGCATTCAAAATCATAGTGATTTCCCTGTATTTTTAACGTGGGGATATAAGATACCTTTATTTATTTATTTATTTATTACAGAAAATACCTAAATCTTTAGAAAATGTGATCTTCATGACTAATATACAGCAACAGGGTTTTTTGTTTTTCTCTCCCCCCAGCCCCCAGCCGACTGGTTAATTATTCTCCACTGCTCAGTTATTCTCCACTGAATGAGATTTCAGTTCTTATAACTGGAAAAAAACAAGCTGAATCGCTTGATGTTTTCTAGTATCAAACGTAATTACCATATACAAAAACATATCTAGGAAACAAAAACATTTACCATGCAAATACCACCTTATACTTTGCACATTCTGCTTTCATGAGTTGTAGATAGAATATTTGGTAGTCTGTTTTCTAATTGATATTTTAGAGCAGGATTGTAATACCTGGAGAGTATACTTGATCTATATTTGCATATATTAGAAACAGTGATTAAGAAAACTGGTATGTTGTGGAATTTGCTAATTTTTAAGAACATGTTAACATCTAAAGTACAAAACAAAAAATACACATTCCAAAAAAGTTTTTTGGGTAATATTTAGCACATTTTATGTTTGTGAGATCTATTTTGAGAGCTTGATATTAACTTTTGACCTCCCACGCATATAAAGGGCCTCCATCCAGGAACTGAAAGGATACAGCAGAGCGTTTTGTTTCTTTGAATGTGAAAACTCTTTCAAAATGAATTCTTTCATTATACTGAAAACAGCATAAACTTATCTTTACTAAAAACAAAAGTCACACGAATAAATATTGCACTGTAACAAAAGTACAACTGTGTCAAGCAACATTTTTGGTATTACTAAATACCACTGTTTTAAATGAGAAATAAAGACCAGCAAATGCTCTCCAGTGCTTCCCTGTATTCTTTCTCTAAAATGGGTGGCCACTGTTTCCAGAAAATATACGCTAATTCTACGCTTTTGCCTAGATATCATGGAGCCTTCCTTCAAAAAAAAAAAAAAAAAAAAAAAAAAATATATATATATATTTGCATACAATAACTAACACAACTACTTTGGTTTACAACTTTTTTATATGGTATTTATTCATGCAAAAGAGAGAACATTTTCATATGTGTTCAGACAGTTAAAAAAAAAAAAAAAATGCAGATCACACCGGTGCTTCCAACAGATGATGGGTCACAAGCATTTTTTCCACGCAGCTATTCTCAGGCTACGCTATATGCTCCTGGGGAAGATACTGAAACTATCCCCTTTTTTGATGCTGGTGCTACAGAATGTTCCACAGCCTTTGTGCTAATAAGGTAACAACACGATAGCTGTTTCTGCAGGTTATAAGTAGACAGAGGCAACTTACTAGCATTATTACCAAACTTGCATTAGAAACAAAGCTACCACATCTCAAATGTCACTATTCAGACACCCGTCCTACAGCTTCCCTTATCCATAACTTCCAGTCACTGTCAGCACAATAGCCAAAACCAAAAAATGCACTCTCAAGCCTCAAATATATCACTAGCACTGAAGTGATAAAATAATTTTGAATTCAATCAAAGTACAAACAAACAAAAATCCACAAGCCCAGTGTCTTGCAACCAAAGCCTTCCGCTGACTTCAGTGAGGAATCTGCCCATATAAAAACTGAATTTTAAAACAATATATTTTACAATTTTTATGACATTGTATAAGCTCAGTGGTTTCCAAAGAAAATAGATCTTGAGATGTAAACATGAAGTCTTACACTATGTATTTTCTTCTTGTATTTAGCCCTTCTTCCTCCTATCAGCATAAAGGGCACTTCCTTACACTCCTCCTCCTCCCTGAAGGAGACTGGACAAGCGGCAGCACTCCAGACCTACACCCACCTGGTTTCAAGGCCACTCACGCACTTCTCTTAAAAAGACATCAATCTCACGTCCATATGCTCTTATCCTGGCTACTCTGCCTCAGTGCCATTACATTTGGATATGCAACTGAACTTAATGTAAAGGTGGTGGTGGTGAGGGGGGGGCTGGTGAGGTGCATTAGGCATTTGATAAGGAACAAACCAAAAAAAAAAAACAAACAAAAAAAAAAAACAACACACCACCTTCCAGACCATTAAAGAAAAAAAATAGAAAGGACAGGGAACTTGAGCTGGGAACCGTATGGAGAATTGTAACCGCAGCCTCCGCTGGAGGAATAGAAAAGGAGGGTGTTGGAGGGGGTGCGAGGGGGGCTGCAAGCGCTGCAGCTTCCCAGTTAGCAGCCTCGGGAGTCCACGGGCAAATCTTTCCCCTCACGTGAAGGCTCCTGCTCCTTGCAGCCCTGTCTCCACAGCCATCCAGGCAATACAAAAGCCTTGCGGCCATGGCTTTCTTGGCTACGTGCAGAGTCCTGGTTCTTCCTTATGAAAGTGACTGCTGGAAACGAAAGTGTCTCACAGGATATTAAGCAACGCTGAGAAGGGGCTCTGTCCCCGAAAGACTTGTTCCTTAAAACTAGCAGTATTCCTTCACCTCCTTCTCCCCTGGTAAATACACGGGCCCAACCTAGCCAACAGCTCGTAATACAGAGCTCTGGCACAGCACTAAGGCAGCGAAAACACCACTCAGTTTTTATTTTCATCCCTCAGATAATCTGCGCGACCCAAGCGTTGCATTTGCATTCCCCCTTGGCCCTAGGCTTATAGCGCCGGTCACAGCTTTATCTGGGCCTCCCCACACCAGCACGCGCACAGAAACCCGCGCCGGCTCCAAGAGCAACAGCGCCAAAAGCCCGCCCGGAGGGGAGCACCATTCCCCGTATCGTGGCACGTTTCCTGCCGCTCGCGGCAGATTGTCCTCAGCTCCCGAGCGCTTTCTGACTGCTGCTTCCCTTCCAGGGAGCTGCTCGCTTCGGCGTTTTTGCTCTCCTCTGGCACTTTCGGGGCTTTGCAGCCACCGCGAGGAGCTGTATGCTAACGGAGCGGCCCCTTCACACGCTGTATGCCCCACCACGGAGCAGGGGCAGCCCGACCAGCTCCTCCTGCCCAACGCTCACCGGAGGCCACCCGGAGCCAGCCACCTCCTCCACCGCGCAGCGCCAATGTGGCCACGGCAGCACTGCATCCCAGGAAAGAGAGCCCAAGTCTGGTTTCAACCACTCCAAATCCAGCCAAAAAAACCCACATAAATTCATGTTTTATTCATGGTCCTTGTGTATTTTGATATAAATACAATAAATACACCTATGTGCATACTTCCAGTGTGTGCGCATACGCACACAGAGCGGTGAAGACTCAGACACAAATATACCACTGGCATTCTGAGTTTAAGAAATCAGGTCAAGGGTAAAGTTACCAGAGAACAAGTTTATAATTAAAAAGATTATAATTAGATTCTCCCCCCGCATCCCTGCTTTTTATTAGGAAAAAAATAGAAAGTAAATTGAACAGCTGAGTTCTGAGAGGACATCCTTGCTAGCCTTCTGCACTATATCATACAGGTATTCTGATGCTAACTAGATGATTACTGAAATGCAGCGTTATTTTCAGATGCAGTATTTGCTCAAGAAGATAACTGAAAAGCTGAAACATTTTAAACATGGGGGAGGGGAAGGACAGAAGCTTTTACTGGGTCACTAAGAATATGGTATTAGAAGACACCAGTGACACATGGGCAGAATTCACTGGTCAGAGCATCTGGTCACTTCATTTTGCATTTGCACTCGTCACAGCACAGTGTATTAACACGCCACATCACTCAAAGCATCACTTTCCCATGGCCAAAAGGAATATTTTAATGTGCCGTTTCTTGCACAAAATGTTTAGGCATCACAGCAGAGCATGGTGTTATTCAGTGGATGGTAGTCACCTGTACTGCCCCTCCAGCCAGACTCACTTGAATCCAGCTCCATCCTGGTGACCCGCTTAGCTGAGCTACTTCGGGAGCTAAAAGAAAAATGGTTTCCGGCACTATCTCAGACAAATCAAAAAAAAAAAAAAAAAAGAAAAGAAAAAGTCTCTGGTACTCCAATGTTCTCTTCAAGAAAAACTGCTACTAAATTACCTGGAAGCTTGTTATATGCATATTTACTTGATTTGATTATGTTATCTTGTACATACAAGACCAGGGGTTTTTGGTTTTTTTTTTTTTGCAATATATTAATATACCATTTATACGTATATAAAATATCAACCAAGAATGGCTAGATTAATAACTGCTCCCTATTAATGAAGGTACTAAAAACATGAGAGAATATTAATTAGAACATAAAATTACAGATAAGCAACGTTTCTTGGTGCCTTTCAGAAAAAGCATCCATTTGCTGGACACTTTCACGGTATAGAAATCTTATTAAGGGCATGAATTAGAGCTGCTTTGAGTTACAGCCACCATTTTACTCAAACAGCCTCAGCTCTAGCCAAGAAATTGCACTCCTGGGATGCAGCTTCATGTCCCCTACAGAAAGCCAGCTCCTTTCTCTCCCAAAGCCTCTTTATAGTCCTGCCCTCTCTCGACATGGTCTGTGGTTTCCTGTTTAATGGAAGTCTACATGCTCTTCACACGCGTATAAAGCTACCAACATTATAAATCCTGCTTTACTCAAGAGAAAATTCTAAATTCTCTTAATTTAGTGGCTAATTAAGTTTTCTGTGGTGCTGGGTTGGTGTTTTACAGGCATTCACATATTTCTACTTTTCACCAGTTACTGTTGCTTCTAGTTTCACAGAGACAGTTCAGAAATACATTTCTAGTCATTTTTCACTGTTACAGAGTAAGACACTTAAGAACATGCCTAAGCAGGGAATCGGTTCCCATTCTGATTTTGTACACCAAACTACGTACAAATTTAACTGCCATGGCAAAGCATCATAATGCAACTGCAGCTCACACTGCGGGGGGAAGATTTCTAGTTTCTGTTTGTCAGTTGTTTTTTTTTTCCAGAGGAAACTTTTACTTCCAGGAAGTAAACATTTATTTTATACGTCATTCCTTGGAACACTTTTCATTTGACTATTGTGCAAGTCCAAATTTTTAGTTTACATTTTAGATTATTAAAATGTTATCCACATGTCAACATTCTTCATATTGTTTTTGTATTATAATTTCAGTTCAACCAAAAAGAAAAACCCAAACAATCAAGCACACAGCCATTTGTCAACAAAACTCACAGGGTTAACTGTTAAAAGCCAAACAAGGACTTATGTCCTACAACCAAAATGTTAAGATTTTGAAAGGTGATTATATTTGGCACTTCTATATTTACTTGAATTTTTTCATAACTCTTTATATCTTTGCGGTAGAAATGTAGTAACAGAGAAAAGCTGGCTTATTTAAAATTACACCAGCCCTGTAAGTCCTTCTTCCATAGCAACTCTAAGAAGGCACATGTGCACGAATGTGTGGAAGAAACATAGCTGATCTGAAAGATGAAGTTAAAAACAAAAAGACTTTTCTCAATAAACTGCCCCCTCTAAAACAGATAATAATATAATCTGTAGCCTCTCAATCTGTTTTAACCTGGATAGGAAGGTCTGAAAATGTTCTGTGAGAAACAAGCTCTGGGAAATGCAACAGAAGTTAAGAGTGTTTTCTTCATTCTCAGGCCTGCTCTAGAAGGAAGGAAGAAGGAAGTTACAGATAAAAGCATATGATGAATAAAAAATAGCCTAGCCCTTTTAGATGTATTAACAAAAAAACAGCGCAATCACACTGTTGCCCTGCAGGCCCTTCAACCTTTTATTACAAAAGTCCGCTTCTTTGAAAATTCTAACATCTTGCAATGCAAGGAAAAATATTAACACGAACACCACTCCCTCCACTAACTTCACAATTTCGGATTAGCAGACTCCCCACGTGGCTTTCCCATACGGCTTTTGATACTGCCTTGCAAAAGATACGGTTTAAAGATCCCCATTCACTGCCAAAGGATGAGGCATCACCTCCTCCAACTGCACATGCCCTTCAGACACATTTTCTTCGTACAAACCTGCAACCAGCTGTTAAATCTCCCCCTGCGGATCTTTGAACCACACAAGTGAACAGAAGAGCGCTCTGCATGGAACAAATCAACTCAGTTTGCAAGATCAAGGTTTTAGCTGTAAGCTTCACATGACACACATACAGGTTAGCACTTACAAAGGGAGTACAAGGAAGGAGCCTGTCTTCCGTTCATACAAAAGAAGTAGGGAAGTAAGTTACATAGCTCGTAGCACACAATTTATTTCTGAAGCATTTTAAGCTCTTTCCCAAGCTTTCAAGCAGAGGGAAAATGGAGCCATTTGGCTGCTGTCAGGAGCAAGAGAAGACTGAAAAAGGATTAGGATGTCACACTTACGGGTACCTGCGGCCAACACCGTTCAATGCCTCACAACATTTTTGTTTTTAAGAGGGAAGGGAAGTACAAGACAATGTGATAGTCAGATACTTCTGAACGCTCCTTTTTCCTCTGGTTGGCTGCCAATTTTTTGGACACTCTTAACTGACCCCAGCTGTTTCATCTGTCACAGAAGAAATGCAAGAAAAAAAACAGCTGCTGCAACACTGTTCCACTACAGACCCAAACACTGCTGGAAGTCTTTGCACATTAGTAAAAAATTAACCAATGCACTCTCCCAGATAAGTACACAGCAGCTGCTGAATCACGTATGCACATCCACTATAGGCAACACCTCCTGCTTAATTAACAGTCACGAAATGTCTGCCAGAAAGACATTGCAGGCTCACTTTAAAGATGATCTACAAAACTTCTAAAATAAGCATTCTTACATTTATGCTCAGACGACAGATGTTGGTCCTCTAAATCCCTTTCTTACGGGAACAGTTCCATAAAAGACAATATTAAGTGTTTTAGGAATGGGCTTTAACTGATTAGAAAAATGTTATCTAGTAAATAACAACAAGTACAGGAACTCGCTCAGAGCAACTTAGTCGGTGTAACTAAGCAATAAAAGACTGCTTTCTCACTATCGCAGAAAAAGAATAAAGTTATAGAAATGCGTTAAATCGGACAGACTAGAGAATTCTGGATGGCCTGTGTTATTCCCTGATTAAAAAACCCTGAAATTAATGTTACTATTCAGACCAAAATCAAGCATTTTTGAATGACGCAAGAATAAAGCTTTAAAATCGAGTTTCCCATGTCATTTTCACTAACCTTCTATCCCTCATGTTTTAATCTGCTTTCAAAAGATGGATCCCCACCACCACCACTTTAAAAGCTTCTGCACAGGCCTAAGACTAGGACTTATGTCAGGTATCACATAGCTTGACTTCAACCTGCCAAGTGCTTATATTTTGAGCTTTTCCAATGTGGAAATTCAGAAAATAGAGTGAAAATGATTTTCTTACGTGTTAATTAAACAAAAATCAAAATGTGAAAATCCTGAAAAGCTAGATTTTTGAGACTCGAGTGACAACTTACTTCTGTAATCTAAGTTGTATAAAAAGAACAAGATAAAACTCACACTGTATTTGCATAAAAATATGGATTATTATAGTATTCAGTTTAGGGTTAAAATAATAAAATTCCACTACTGAGACTATAAAATTGTAAACCTCCTTGCAGCAATGCAGATCCAAGGTATGTTTAGGGCATTCCAATTAAAAAGTAAGAGGAGATCACAATTACAAAGTATCAATTCTACTGTTTTCAGTAGCAAGGAAAGACACAGTCACACCTCAAAAAATTAAGAGTTACAGAACAGCTTGGAAAAAGAAATTAAGGAAAGTGATAATGACCTCAGGAAAGGTTAATCATAGAAACCTTCTTTCTGTGATCCTTATTAAGGACTTTATTCTGCCATCCTTACTCTTTAAGTAGTCCCAACAGATTACTGCAAACTATGGCCTTATTAACATGAATGAGGATAGAAAATTGAGAGTAGAAATACAGAGAGTATGTTCGAATGTATATTTTAATAATTTCAAAGGCACTCTTGAAAATAAAAATAAGGAGCACTGGATGCTTTAGAAATGCTTCTGCACATGATGTAGTAACCTAAATATCTAAATAGCTTTTTAAAATGGGAGGGAGGAGTCTAAGAACAAAGTTACCATGGTGTGAGTAGTTACCACATATCAGCTGCTCCACAGTAATTGTTTGCATGTGTAACTTCAGCTATGAGCAAATGCCGAGTTTTTTTCAAATTAATTTGAAAATCTCTTTCATGTCACTAAATTCTACTAGACTCAGTAGTTAGCAAGATTAAACATGTTAAAATGCGGTCCTGAAGAGTGACTTATCTATGCTACAGCATAACAACAAATGAGGACAATTTTTTTTTTTTTTTTAAGAGTTCACTCTATAATTTACTAGTAACTGCTGTATTTTTATAAACTTAACTGTCAAGTAAAAGGAGCAAAACCTTTCATTTTCTACTAATTCCCTACATTTAGTTTAATGCAGCTCTATTGTTAAAGTTTATTCTTAACCTGCTCTAATTCTTCTTCAGATCCATATGAGGAACAGTTCTTTGCAAGATTTTTCTTTACATTGTAAAACTAGATGTACAGGTCCCGATCTTCTTCCTTTTCAACTCACTGGTGAAATATACATCTACCTCAACGAGAACAGATTAGAGCACAATGTGGTTATGCCAGCTGAATGTGATTTATCACTTCTCAGATTAGTTACTCACCAGTGTTCTTAAGAATAGTATCTTATCATTTTCAACATAAAAAGCACACATTTACTTATTTATAAACAAATAGAAGGAATAGAAATCAGGGTCATTTTCCGGTATTACTTTAAAAAACTATTGGTACTTAACCATAGAACCAATTTCAGGGCTGTTTTTGTTTGTTTTTTCTATACATTTCAACTATATGAGAGTTTTCTTCCCTCCAAATTCCACACACAATCTTTTCCTACATGAGCTTGTCAGTTTCATATTCCAGTTAATAAAATTAAAATGTTATACCTACATTGTCATTTTGCACCTTGATACATTTTTTAAAAGCAGAAATCAAACACCAAGTCTCTGAGCAGAAAATCTACTCCACTCAAACCCGCGCCATCTGATTTAAAACTTTGCTTAATGCAGTTCCATGACCATACATTTTTCCCTTTGACAGATTGCTAGACAGTGCGTTAGCTGTACTCAGTTCAATGCAACAGGAAACAAATGCTGTGACAAACAACCCTGGATAAAATAACTGCAGATGCAATGGGTTGTACTCCACTCACTTTGCATCTCAAATGATAGATGACTGCAGGCAACCTAGTACTTGACAAACTTTGGAAGTCTGAAAATACTTTGCCTCTTACTCCAATGGATCAAAGTTCTAGATTTTTATAGCCCTGAACGCTATGGCCTAAAACCTGAGATAAGTGTTTTACTTCCTTTCCTTCCTTCGTGCAGCTGTTTCCTGAATTATCAAGACTGAAATGCAACCATGCCCATTTCTGCAGAGCAACAGAAGACAAACCTTACGTTGGAGGGACACCTACTATCTGGAGGTGTAGGGAAACGTTGCTGGCCATGATCTTTCCCTGCTGCAGGTAAAGACTTATGGCAAATAAGCAGCAAAAGCAGAACTGTCCAGTGGTGGTTATATGCCATGTCTATCACGTCCACATACCTGACATTCACAAAATCACTGGGCTGTCTGCAGAAATGCAAACATGTGGCTGGCATGCAGGCAGTAAACCTGGCACTCCCAGAAAGCAGTGGCTTTACTAAGCCTGCTCAGAGTGACTATGTGTGTACACTACTGTCACTCTGAGCAGGGGTGAAAAGAAAGTGGACCCTGCAACATGTTAACATTCATGGGCTGCAACCGCTGGTAGGCCCATGCGGCCAGGAGTTGTACAATTTAGCAGTAGGCTGAAGCCTGAAGATTGCAATCAACCAGCTAACTATGGATAATTTTTGCTGACTTTGTAAGCCACAAAGTGTCACTGGAAAAGAAACTGGACTGGGACCAGGTAATTTGTTCTACTCCTGGCACCTTTTTTGCCTTGGTAAGTAACTTCTGGCAAATAATGCAACCTTCCTTTGCTTCGTTCCTTACCTTTAAAATAGCACAAGTAATAAATAACCTTTTGTGTAAAAGGTTTTGAACTCTACCAACGGATCACTCTGCAGAAGAGCAGAGAGTTTAACTGTTCCAGCTGGAATCTCATTAGAACCTCAGTATCAATGAGCCTAAGTACGTAATACACTGATGCATCTTAATGAACTCATTTTTCTATTAATCATAGATGTTGCACTATAACATCGGCAATTTTCATGCTGGAACAGTAGTTCATTGTTGAAAGCTACCGAATCACCAACTTTACTTCCCAGAGCAAAGTGGCAATTCCTTTACGTCCACTGCTTGTGTAGGGCAATCGGTTCACATGCATCCTACTGGTGATACTGTACACAAAAAATGATTTGCCCTGAGACAAACCACAAAATAGACTTTGTTATTAAAAAAAATAAATTGTTTTGGCTTCTGCTAGGAAGCAATACTGACCTAAAAAGATTCATTTATTCATATTTACCATTATATATTTTATTGGCAATCTTAACTAGAAGCAAATGCATGACGTAATTAGACTACGGTTTGTTTACTTCAAGTGATCATCTTCCTAATCAAATTTGGGAGATATTTATTAAATTTTCTATGAGGCCATGAGAGAGAAACAGTCTGTGATTCTCTCGATCCATGAAGCTGGACAACGATCGACAATGAAGTTAATGAACGTTTTGTATTTCCATGTCCCGTGAATTCAGCTAGCTAATTTCCCAGCTCCAAATCCAATCCCGTCTCAGAGTTCTCACCTGTTTTTTACTTTTTCTTTGTCATATTACTTAATAAACAACTATTTTTCTTGTTTTTAAACAATAATACATGACCTACAGCCATATTCTATAGCCTCGCTAAGGACAGGAGCCTTTTGGTTTTGGTAATATATAAAACCACAATCAGGGCAGTATACGACTCATCTGTCAGTGTAAGAGCTTGCTCTCTTACAAACTCAGCTGATTAGGAGGAAAAACTGAATTTTACTCAGCCAGCCTAGGGTTTTTTCTGAGACACACTTCTCCAACACACTAAACCTATTCTGTCATCTATCTGACCAAAAACTTCTCTTTATTAACTTAAATCTTTCCTTTCCACACTTACTGGTGACCAATAATCTTTGTAAAGCACTTCTGAGAAATACGTAAAAGATACTCTGAAACAAGTTAAAGGCATCCATTCCACTTCAAATGTGGAAAAATTCAAAAGTCAGGGTCATTTCAGTAGACGTAGAACTGTCACATGGAAAGCCAACTTCAAACCTCATTGTAAGAACACTGTTGTGCAGCTACACACACAGCACAGGTCAAAGTTAATTTCAAGGCTGTATGAAAACACGTGCAAAAAAGAGGCAGGAAGGGAGCTGTCTTTGGTTTCTCCCTGACAAAAATACACCCCAAAAGCTTTGTTCACATTTTTCCCAGCCTGCTTTCTTAGCTTTAAAAACACTAGAAACTAGAAATTCTCATCATCTCCTACTTCATGGATGCTTGAAGCATTCAGTGATGTGGATCGACAGTACTCATAACCATTAACTGAGAGAAAAATCAAATCAAACCAAACAAAGACTGGTAATTTAGATATTAACAAAAGATAAATAATAACTGAAAAATTTTTATACTACCTAATCAAAGAATAAACACTTCCCCAATCAATTACTTAGGTTGCCATATATAACCTTTCTGCAGCTCAAAGTTTTTTCACCTAACAGACCAATGATTTTAAATTATTGCAGACATTGATGTACAGAAAAATAGGATAAGCATCTCATGAGTCTTCATGAGAATCAGACTTAATTAAATAAAGGATGTCTCTAAACCTAAATCAATCCATCTAAAGAATCAATATTTCATTATGACCCACCATCAACAGGGTCAAGGAAAATTCCTGAGATGAAATGCCAGTTCCACCATTTTTGTGCAAAGCAGTAGTCAATTACTAGGGCCACGTTTTCATTCCACATGCATAAAATACTACATAGAGATGTCTAGCAAATGTAAACCTTTTGTAATGCTAGCTGTGCTTCACAGCTCTGACAATGAAGACCTGACCTTCCCCAACCTGCAGGCACGGCAAAACTCCCACCTGGAAATGCTGTCCAGAGCATCCCTACGGGTACATTTACATTAGTCTAAGTTAGGTTCAGGAATGCACTTCTGAAGCAACATCCTGATCATCCCTGCTTACTGTGCTTTCATTCATTATCAAACAGCCTCTGAGTGATTTGGACTCCTTTAGAAAGAAAACTAAGGCAAATGGAAACAAAGAAGTATGCCTGGACTTCAGGAGCAGACTTAGGCTTCAGTTGTTGGGATCAGACTAGAGCTGGCCTGAAGCAAAAATACTCTGGAGTATGAACATTAGGTTCTCAGCACCTACTGTTTTGCCCTACAGACCCGTTCTCCTGTCTGCACTACTCGCTAATGTAGACATAGCCTTTGTCTCCCATTCCCCGACCTACAGTCATAGGGATAATAATAATTACCTACTTACCTCTCTCACTGAGGTGACAGAGCAACTGTTCAGCTAGTGGGTGTACAACACTGAAACTGTGAAGTGCTATATAACTATTCCCTTTTATTACAAATACTCTCATGCTATTATCATCCAAGAAGAAAGCAAAATGAAAACAGGAATGAATAACTCTACTGTTAAACTTTGCTCCAGCTGCTTAAGCAACTCTGATCATAGCACATTTATTCCATAAAAGTTCATAAAATTCTGTCATTCCACTCCACTTAAAGTGCTTTTGTTGATTTCAGTTAGGATGCTGCTTTGTAAAGTAGAAGTCTGCCTTTTTACATAGTAAAAATCTTTCTAAGCCTGAGAAGGATATTTAAGATCTACCAACCAGGACCAAAAAAACTACGCAAAAAATTAATTGAATCCTTCTTATTGTCATTGCTATATGCAATAGAAGCAACAAATACCAGCTAGTATTTTTGTTCACCTCTTCTATTTATTTATTCTTAATTTAACCAAAGATAATGCAAGGTATTTGTGCATAATACTTTTGGAAAAGCTGTTTTGTTAATTATCATCTTTAACTTATCTATTTAGCACTATATGTAAAATTCCAAAGTTCCTTGCCAAAGCAGATCTGGCAGTACAGCAACAGCCTGCTGTGAATCCGAAGACTCAGACTTGTGTATCCCTGGATCTAAGGCAAAAGATTGTAACATGCTGTTACAAAAGCTCATTCATTAGATGTGTAAGGAGAACACTTTTCCTACCTGGAAGCTAGGGCTCTGAACTGAGGCTTTGACTTACGCTACTAACTTGTATTCCTCCTGTTCTTGGTGGGAATTTCACTGATTGTCCTTAGTAGGGCCAAGATGTCAGCCTATAAATTTAAAACATAGCTCAAGAATTGTCAGTGACTGTAAGACACATTTAGTCTGAATTTCCTCTCCCATCAACAGGGAAAGAATAATATGGGATTTAGGCCCAACTCCACAACTGCAAAGTCTCTAAATCTCTGCTCTGCTGCTGCTCTGTTTCTACTGAGCAAAATCCATACTGCGTCAGTTTTTGACATTTAAGTTCACCAGCTGGTTAGGATTTTCCTCCTGACTTACCCTAAAGTATCCTGCTGTTGACAAGGCTGAGAAGTTCAGTCCTTCATTCTTAAGCCCCATCAGAGTCCATAAAGAAAAACATCTCTTTGCCTCTCAGAGGCGTTCATCAGACAGAGTTCATCTACCAGAGCAGGCCTGGCATGAAGTGTGAGGACAATTTCTCTGCTTCAAAATACAGCCAGAGGAGATAATAACCACTTCTACATAAAACAGCTTAGTGTTCAGCTGAGTCATGCAGGATGTAGAAAAATTATAATTCATTTCCCTCATTTGCCCGATACAACCCTCCATCTTCAACTTCTCAAGAAAGCATACTCACTGTCTGTCTACACTGCTGTGTATCTTCCATGTGTTGAAAAGTAGGAAGCCTCACCGGATAAAAGGAACAAAAATTACTATGTTCTCATCCTCAGTCAAAAAGCAGAGTCCTAGCTTCTGATTCTGTCTGGGCCTTACATTTCTCACTGCACAGGCCAGAACAAATAACATATTTAATTCCTATATTTTGTTTTTTTGACCTCTGGTTCCTTTCCTTTTCTGAGCTACTATAACTTACTTCAACACAACATTTTGTTTCTTCTAGTGCTCTGGGAACATTTGTGAGTATCAAAAATATTTATAAGCAATATCTGCTGAATCATTCTTTTATTTTACACATGCAAACTAGCTTGTAGAAATCTCTATATTATCTATTTATATCCTGTGTTACATCTCTAAAGAAACTCCTATAAATAGTTACTTCTATGGAATTAATGTAAGATGTACCCAAGATATTTAAATGTGAAACTTAGTTCAGACATTTAGTGAAGTCTTGAATAATATAAATATCTTACACTTAACTCCAAGGCAAGCATTTCTAGTGCAACATAAATTACTAAAAGCCACCTCTGATCAACCTTGGTCTCTTTTCCATCTCAGCCTATAAACTAGATGATGAGCTAGAGGGAGAACGGCATCATCTGTGAGTAACCTCTCCTTCCTCTCTCCTCCTCCTCCAACTTGAATATTTAGCATTACTGTGGTGCTTTTACAAACAGAAAAGCTATTGCATGAAAATAAGATACCGATACACAAGGTCCTCAGTAGAAGGCAAACTCCTGATCATTTAGAAACGGAATCATCCAGCAGTATCCATGGTCTACTAATTATTTGAAGTGATTCACAGGCAAATGGCAATGTTGGTCAGACGCACCCATTCCCTGTTAATTTACAGCACAAAAAGCACTGTACAGCCAATGGAAGAAAACAAAAAAACAAACAAAAAAACAAATAAAAAATTCCTAGATTAGCCTGAATCATCATTTTGTTTGAGAAATGATGGTGAGTGTGGATTCATTAACTGATACAGGAATAAAGACTCATGTAATTTCCAGCATTTTTCGGAAATTAATTCATAATTACAATGAGATTACTGGGAAGAGAATAAGGCCTGTGATACTTACCGTAACAGAGATACCGTTAGTTTAAGAAAAGATGAAATACTCTTAAATGACATGTCACAACATACAATCGCAAGAGTCTACATTATTAGAAGCATCATTAGAAAAAAATTCTACCTTGCTTGCTGACAGACATAAAGGACTGCCCAAAATCCAAAACTAAATTAGTGTGAAGGCATTAAACTCTTGAATTTGCATTACCAATTGGTCAGGGAGATCTCCCACTCCAAAAGGAATGGGAGAGAGAATCATTTTCGCCTCTCTGCTCCTAAGAGGAAGTGCTAGGGGAAACAATTAAGTATTTCCTGTCTGGTTTTAAGTAGCCTTCCTATAGACTTAATCTCTTCTATTTAACTACCCAAACTGGAAAGGAGTGAGAAAGGTCCTGACCTATGGTCTCCAGAAAGAGGCCGTGAAAGGGGATTCATTAGTAAGGCAATTGTGTCAGAAGGCAGAATGGCAGGAAGGGAAAAATCTTCATTTACAACTGCAAACCTAAATTTAAGAATTCATTTCTAAACCTCCTCATTACAGTCTTCTGAGTGAAAGAAACCTGGGATATTCAAGGTACAGAGCCGGACATACTGAAAAAACAAGTTCACTATACTTCGCTGGAGAAAAGGTGTGCACTGAAAGCTCTAAGGTTTTCTCTGTTTCTTCTACTCAATAGCACGGATTTTTTTGTTTTGATAACATAATTTATTCCACAGGGAGGGGGGAAAAAAAGGCTGAAAGAGAAATCTTCATAGCGAACAAAGGCCTTAGTACATCTAAAGCAGGCTACTGGGAGAGGACAGACAAGAAGACTGAGATAATCTAGCATTCAAATGGATTTTCCCTTCTTCCCACTTCTTGATTTCCATAGGAAAAGGAAAGAAAATAGCATAGCATCAAACAGCTGACTCCACTAATACCCACTGCTGGAATGAGCCACGGACAGCCTGAGAAACAACTTATCATCATTTACTTTTTCAAGATGCAAAGAAATTCTACAGGTTGAGGGCCCACTACAATTAAAAATAATAATAAAAAAAACAACCAAAACCCACAGAGCTACAAGAGAAGGAAAAATCAGAAGTTCACCTGCCAGTTTTAGAAAAGAATGGCTAAGTAAGACTGCCCAGAGGCTAAAGGCGGTCTTCTGTTTGTTGAAGCCTAACCCTCTTCAAGGACTTCACTTGCCAGTTACCATGGGAGCACTGACTGGCAGTTTTATATTTAAAACGGCACACAGGAAAGGCCAAGATTCCCATTCCAGCGCAGCCTGACAATCATACTGCCTCTCCCAAACAACGAGCTGCACGAGATGCTTTGCCTCAGGACTGCACCGGCACCCTCCTCCTTCCCTGCAGCACAGCAAACGTAGACGGCTCTCTGCCGCTGTTTCCAAAGGTCCCACTTTTCCCAATGCAGCGCTAGGTTCTCAATCCACTTCGGACTGGGTTTGGAAGACTTGGCAGGGAGGCATCATGAGCATGCTGCCCTCAGGCCCATTCTCTCCTTCCATAAGTCACCTCCTTCTTGCACCAGGGCTGAGGTGCGTTGCAGAGCTTCAGGCACTACTAGCAGTGGTCGCGTGATCCAGACATCACAGTCAGCCGTGCACGCCAAGGCTGCAGATGCTTTAGGGTGCTGGAGATGGGATGTCAGAGATGTGGTGTACCACAACTGTCAGCTACAGGGTACTGGCTTACCTCCAAGTGCTAACTAACTAGGAGAGAGGTTCCCAAAGAAAGGAATGATGGAGCGGGAGCAGGACTACTTGTTATTTTGGAAGTGGGTGCCTCTCTGTGCCTGAGCCCCTGTCCCTTCTCTCCACCACCACCACCACCACCCCCTCAGGAGGAGCTGCCAGCACCCCCCCCCCCCCCCCCAGCAGCATGCACTTACTGCATACTAAAGCCCTGCCAGCTTTGCCCTCTCCCAGGAGCCGAGGCACAAGCCAGCTGCTCTGCCGCTCCAGCGCTTGGCCTGAGCCAGACAGGGCTGCAGACGAGCAGGCTGCGCCTTCCCCCCCACCCCCCTCACATAACCTCAGGGTAACCTCAACCAGATATTATGGATAGGATGGCTGTTTTTAAAACACATTTGTATGTATTTTAGAAAACATTTATATTTGGAATGTAGGCAACACTGCGTCTCTTCTCCTTTGTAGGCAGCCACGGGTCTTTTCCATCTCTTTCCCTCAGCTAGCTACACAAGGGGATTGACCCTGGCCTTCGTAAATAA
Organism: Dromaius novaehollandiae; assembly: GCF_036370855.1. NCBI lineage: Eukaryota > Metazoa > Chordata > Aves > Casuariiformes > Dromaiidae > Dromaius > Dromaius novaehollandiae. Next base: position 27,379,670 of record NC_088132.1, read on the forward strand.
ACCCCTGACCTTGCAGCCCACTTATGTGACTGAAAGTGTTGGGAGGAGACAGGAGAGATTGCTTTTCTCTTGTGTTACTTTTTATTATTGTTATTGAGCTTTGAATGCAAAGGCAATTTGCTGGCACTAGACAGAGTGCCTCTGAGCACTGGGCAAACCAGCTGAGCTTATGATCGCTATCAAGTGCTATTTATCAGGCTGTGCTGGACTGGCCTAGGCTTGCGCAGGTAAGTAACATCATGCAAGCACTTCACATATGCTGTTAGGGGTGTGCCATAGTGCATACACCTGCCTTGGAGGGTTTCAGTCCTGCTCTGATCAATCTATTCGTAATGATTTGCCAAACCCCTGAAATTATAACTTCTCTAACACGATGATCTTACACAGGATCACTGCACAGTGATGCTGACGGCACTGGGAATACTGACACAAGGTCGGTGGGGAAGGTCCCCTGGCTCACAGTCAACTACATGAACTACACATTCTACCTCAATCCTGTACGCGTTCAGGGCTCAGTTGAAATGTGGCCCTAGGCTACCCAACACAGCCATAATCCAGTGTAACTGGATATCCTGCTGTCTCCCCCACAAGACAGAGTGTCACTTTAGCAGCATGGAGGCTGCTGCTCCCTGAGAAGGCAAGTGTGGTGGCCTGCTACCACCAAAAGACCTCTGAACTACAGAACTAAGGGTTTCACCGATTTTCCCCTAGTAGCCAGTCACAGTGGCCCAGTATTGCCTGCAAAAATGGTTCTTCATAAACCCGCGAGCACAATCCTAACTGAGAAGCAAGGGGAGTATAGTGGGACATGAATCCCATGGGTTTCCCCCCATGCTAATTAAAGGTCTTGGTGAACTAGTAACATAGCTGATACACATCTGCAAGATCCTGCCACAGCATCACTCACTGTGAAACTTGCTAACCCCAAACTGGCTACCCACAAAGCAGGATGTCAAGGGTTTAAGTGTTCCACTAACTGAGGAAACTCTTTTCTGGAAGGTGCAGGAACTCAGGCTGCATCTGCTGGAGAGCAGGAATCAAACGCTAAGCATGCTTTAGCTGTGTCCATCCACAGCTGAAAATCGTGCACAACCTGCTAGTCACTATGGGCACATAAGACAATGCAGTCCCACAAGTAAGCACTAGTCCCATGAGCCCCAACTCTTTATCTTGATGGGGTGGGGGGGGGAAGGCTAAGATGGGACTCTGGCCATGAAACCTAGATCAGAGAGAGGAGGTATCCTGTAAGCATCCCAGACTCTTCCACTTGCAGTTAAGTCCTGGAGCATTCAGTTCCACCAGGATAACAAGAATCACCAGGCTGTTAAGGAGACACTTTTGCAGAAGATGCAGAAGGCCTTATAGCAGGCCTCCAAAAGTCACTGTTCGTAGTGGTGTAACCCAGGAAGCTTTTTCATATGTTCACAGAAGCGCTAAACAGCAGCTGCCAGCATTCACCAAGCATTGCCTCTTACACGATCGTGTGCAACCATAGTGCACAAGTGGAATGCATGCAGTACAGAGCAGAAGCCTGCAGATACCCGGAAGTGTAGATGCAGAGGGATGGGATAGCTATTCCAGTAGAGTGCACTCTACCGGGATGCAAGCAAGTCCCGGCCAACAGATCAAGGGACTTGCCTAGGTGTATTTCACACAAGCAGTGACAGCAAGAGTGAACACATGCCTGAAGTCACTGGGCGAGTATCCACTGGTGACACTTCAGGTTTGGTATAAAACAAAGTAACCTGATTCTTCAAAATTATAAATATCTAAGCACCCCACCTTTATTATCTTGACACACAATTTAAACACCGTTTCTGTTCCATACCAGAAGAAAACAGAAGAGTCTAGAGGTAAACTCCTGGATCAGCAAAGGGCAGACACTAGAGAGCTTTGTTTTGGGGAATGTTCACCGACTTTCTGTGAAAGATGGAGCTGCAGTTTGTATAGCTGTCATTGTTAAAAGAGGAAGAACGATATTCAAGAGGGCAGGCTGGCCAGAGGGGTCTGAATATCATTACACTATTAAATGGCAAAAATGAAAGGGAGAATAAAGGTGCAATTATTCAGCAGAAAATCAAAGTAAGATTAACATTAAACAAAGCATCAAATTAAAAAAAGGGAAATCAACTGCCTGTAAAAAATGCTTGATGTGTGGATGATACACCCAAAGAATTGCTAATATAATATGTAAATTTGAACAGGGAATTATAACTGAAGCAAAGATTTACATGAGTGAAAATTCAGTGATAGGCTTCTTTTTGTCTACAAGCCACTTCTAAAGCACAGCGTCCTTTAAAGTTTTTGGTTTAAATCCTAATAGATAAAAAAAATTGACAAAATCTGGTGGGGCTTCTTAAACACTTAACTTTAATGAAAACAGAAGGAGGTATCGTCTCCTGGGGCCATGTAACTGATGCTAAAGGTCTGAAGCAAATGACCCTGGAATTTCTGTACTTCACAAATTATACTTTTCTAACACATACACACACACACAAACCCACAAAAACACACAGATACATCTTGACAGATTAAGAAAAAAAAATTGTGGCAGAACTAAAGTGAAAAGTAACTTTTGGAGCTTGTGAACATGACTCAAATTACATTTGCTATGTGTAAACAGAAGTCCAAAATCAGCAGTGCAAGTACTTCATGTTTCATGAGAGCTATTTTAACAAAAGCTGACAGAACTATGAGTGAAAACAACTGACTTTAAATTTAAAATGGGAACAACTGAGAGCCATTTCAGAACATTATACTAAATAGCTGGACAGCTTCAATTCCGTAAAACAAGAAAAAAACTGAAATACAAAAGCAATAAAAGCACTCTGGCTAAGAGGGGAGGTGAAAAGTTCTAAGTAAATCAAAACCTTGGGAAGTTTTAAAAAATTGTGAAGCAAAGAAAAGTCAGTCAAATGAAGAACTCTGCGTCTCCAGCGTTTTTTCTGTTTGTTTTTAAACCTCACATTTTTGTATCACAAAGTACTTAAGACAACACTGGACATTGGTCCCTTACTGGATGTACACAGCAGAACTCTTAGGATTAACACAGAAAATCCATACATAATTTGTAAATATTTGCTTTGTTTTGAGGGAAAAAACACAGATCTTATTTAAAATGACAATGAAAGAGTTTCCGCTGCAGCGGAAAATCACTGAATATGAACATTACAGAGCAGTTACTAAAGTTAGAACATTGCTCTCAGCAGGTCCAGACACCTCTTATCAAAGAGTTTTAAAAGAACTGACTGAGAAGCCCTCCTGCCTTAAAAGTCTTGAAATACCACAGAGAAACCTAAAGGACACAAAGGTGATGAGGGATAGAGAGTGCATACCAAAAGTTTCTTTCTTATGTGGTTAACAACAATTCTACTGGTTCGGTTCATAAAAGCAGCAGTTTTGAGAAACTAGATTTCTGCTAAGCAACTGATTTAGTGTCATACAACAAACCACTATAGCATACATTAAATAAATTGGAGTTGTTTAAACAGCAAGTATTAAATTACATAGGAGAAAATCCTCAACAGACAGCTCTGTTCCTAATGGGATCCCAAGGATTTTAGGATATGGGTGAGAAACTTAAATAGCTTTACCCAAGAAATAGAAGAAAAACAAAATTAATACTGACAATACCTGTAGGTGACACAAAAGCTGGGGAACACTAAATTAAGAAGAGGATATGATAATGTGAAGTAACTGGAATAGCTTGTAAACCAGGAACAGGCAAAGACTGTGCATCTGAATACAGCTAAATCTAAGTTTAGCTATATAGAAATAGAGAGAGCAGTTTGCAAATGATGAATGAACTCACCCCAGAAAGCAATTATTTTGAAGAATATTTTAGTTATTATGGATAGTGATCTAAATGTAACTAGCTTGATGCTATGGATAAAAAGGCTGTTGTATTCCTTGTACATATAACAATGATGATATCTCAACTATGGGAAGAAAAATTTTACTTCTGTACTCCTAGTAAAGAGTATGTACCCCAGTGTCCTATTCTCATTGTCCATACTTCAGAAATGATGCTGAAACATTGGAAAGGATTCAAAAGAACTAGGATATGATGTGAATGATTAAAGGATTGCTTTATTCAGCCTACAGGTAAAGAGTTAGAAAATCATGATAGATATGATAGAAAATAGATCATGATAGAAAATCATGATTTACTTAGCTTCGCAACAGATACAAAGATGAATGAGTATCTTGATCTCACTTCCTAAGTGTCCCTGGGTCAGACATTTAATACCAAAGGTCAAAATAAACGAGATATAACCACTGGCTAGATGCAAATCCCAGATACATCCAAACTAAGATAGGAGACAATGTTTTATAGGGGAAAGTTAATTTTTGTAACAACAGACCAAGATTTGTGCAAGTTCGCCGATCTCTTAAGAATTTCTAGCTCAAGGCTGCATGTTTTTCTCTAAAATTAATGACTTTGTTCACACATCTCTTATTTGAGGTTTAATAGCCACTGGAAAAAAGTTATCACAGTGACTCCTTTTGTTTGACAGGCTCCTGTATCTCACAGCTTTTATACAGGTGAATCCATTCACCCACACAGACCCTCTAAAAGCCAACAGGAGGGAAACTTTCAGCACCTTTTAATAGCAGGCCACAAGCGTCAGCATAGGAGATTAACCTCAGGCATTCACAACTGAAAATCCAGTTTTAAGGTTAGCCGTAGGTTTCAAGAGAAGCAACCATGCACACAGAATACGATTACGCCCAGAGAAAAACCCAGATCTGTAGGGGATTATTAATGCTAGAAAACACAGTACCCCAAACCAGAAGAGGTGTAGGGCAGGGATCCAACCTCACCCCACAACTTGACCCCACAACGCCTCACGCTAGCGTGCTGCCAGCACGCTACGCAACAACAGGGACTTTGGGCATTTAACCCATGGAACATACTGGGACAAACCTGTGGAAGGAATGACTGACCCTGTGCAGTTCCTTCCAGACTGAGCTGGAAACAGAGGATCTTTGACTATTTCTTTCGTTGTTGTCTTCAGAGCTGTTAATAAATGCAATGTTCATGAAGACTATTTATTTAAACCGAGGATAGGGTGGCTATTTCTTCTACTTTATCTTAGTTCAAAAAATAAATTCCATAGTAAACAGGTGAACTGACACGTTGTTTGCTTTTTGTGGAACAGGCATACATTTTGGCTAAAAATAAAACGAAATAAAATGAAAGTAAATAAATAAATCGAAACACAAGCAAATCTGGCAGCCATGAATCCAACACAGATACACACAAAACACTGAACTACTGTAATTATACCCAAACTACAGTCTGGATTAGTAGGCTGAAATACTGTTTTAAAGAAAATAAATATAAAATAAACAAATAAAGATTTGTTTTTCTTATGACTCTGGTTCTAACCACTTCCTATAGTTTGCAAGGTTTTGTGTGTGCACAGAAAGCCACAGAAATGGATGGATAGGTATCAGAGAAATGCATGTCACCATGCAGAAGTAGCTTGATGTCAAGTAAGCAAGACAAATAAAGCACACACTCATGCACAGAAGGTAATTACCTGTTTCTCCAGCTACATATTATTCCAAGAAGTAACATGATTCCTGTGAGACATGAACAACTAAACTGTAATGCAAAGGCACTAAAATAAATAAATTACAGGACTTTGTAAGCTCTTCTAACAAGAATATACCCTATCAGCTTGATAAGCGACATATGCAGTAGTTGCATAATTACTTAAAAAAAAAGAAAAAAAAGAAAAAAAGAAAAAACTGCACACACACACATTTTGCCTCTTTAAAAGAAAAACCATGCATCTCCTCCTGCTTCACGGGTTTTATACCATTTAATGGGAAAACCTCACAGATGGGGGAAAAAAAACCTGTAAAATTTTAAGATATTATACTCCACATTCTACCACATGAAATGGTGCATTGACAAAAGAAAAAGTTGTATATTAGAAGATTCAGTCAAAGGATTTTCTGAGAATAATAGCCAAATAAAAACTGCGCTAACAAAACTAACACGGTGGTAGATTTTATATCCACAAGCACAAGAATACTATTATCCAGAGAATGCTCGAGTCAGAAATTTCTTCAAGAGAAGCAACTTAAAGGCACGCATACTATCTTCTCTGTCAAGTCGAAGGCATCTGTAGTTGGGAATACAGCTGCAATTAAGCTATCAGCAAATTCTGTACATGTCATTTATCTGGTTTTGGTTCAAAGGCTAAAATCTTCAGAGATTATCATAAATCTAGTTCTTAACTCTAACTAGATGTAATAATTATTTATAGCATATTACTCTACTGAACATTCCAACACAGAACTAAACTCCACTGGATTAGAATTGTCTTACAGGTAGCAAGCCAGAATGAACATGATTAAATAAATAAATCCCACAAGAACAAAAACTACTCCTGACAAAGAATGTTTCTAGTTTCTGATGATCACAGATCACAGTATTAACAGCCCAGTTTAAGATGATCACAAGCCAACCCTTTGTAAAAATAAGAATTGTGTTTTATATGCAATTTCAGAGGGAAAAAAATAAAAATCAAGCATTGCTTCATCCAGCAGTCAGGTTGCCAAGAGGTATAAAGTCTTTAATTCTAGGAAATTGCCTATTACCAAAAGCACTCTAAGTTACAGCTTGACTGAGCCTTAGGGTCCCCAAAGACAATTCCCCATCTAGGAAAGAAAACAGCAGGATCTTAAAAATAAATAAATAAATAAAAATCCTACATCAGAAGTGTTTCTCATGAGGCATTACATGAAAACATTTTGGCATTATGTCCAATACCTGTAATTTCCTGGATGAAAACCCCACAGAGGTTCACTTTAAACACGACTTGAGGGATCAGGGGAATGGTAATGAGATAAAGGGACTTTGATCTCTAAATCTCTTTCAATAGTGGGGCAGGTCAGCAGTGTTCAAAAGTCAGTCAGACAGCTGCCTGGTGGCCTGCACTCCGAGATAAGCTAGTGATCTCTTCTTTGTTAATGATGATCAGGTGCATGAATTGTAACCACCCTAATAAAAACTGGAAGCATCAGCAAAGACAGAAAAGATTAAAATGGCATGCAGATTGCCATCCTCTTTGAAAACATTTCAAAGTGTCAAGATTGGTCTCACACATACACACTACAAAAAGAAGTAAAACAGAACTTAATCAGAGCTATTTAAATACATATGTAGAACCAGAAGCAATGTGTTTTATTCTTTGAGGGTTTTTTCCACAGCACGATCATATGGCATGTAAGTTTCCAGGCTACTATTATTTCCCTTTTACAAACCAAAAAAGGATGATGTAGAAGTGGAAAGTATTAAAAGTATCTGTATTATTTTCTCTCCTAGAAGATCAACTGAGATTTACTACGGCAAATTATGCTTGTAACAAGTGTCTCCAAGAAAAAAAAGTGGTCCATTTGCAAATCACCTTTGAAAGATTTTCACCACCAAAAGAATTGCTGATTTCAACTCCATCTAGACAACACACTCCAGAAGAACAAATACCAAATCATTCAAGTACCTGGATGGCAATACAGCAACCTTCTAAAGATACATGTGACATTCCTTGTTTTTTCAGCATTTTATTTTTCTTGCTAGTACTTCTCTGTTCTATGAGATGAAGTGGAACACACCCTACTTAGTAAATCCAGTAGCAGAGTAAAATAAATGTCCCATATTTGATCCTCAGTTTCCCAAGCCTGATAGGTTCCTAAAAGTACAAGGAATGATGGCATCTTTCCCAACTTTTATGTGTTTGAGTTTTTCTGGCCTTATAAGTTAGTAGCTGCTGCTACGGAAACCTTCTGTTTGACTTTCTCGCTAACACCCATTTACCCAGAAACGAGGGCTGGAATCGCATAGGCATTCTTTTCCAACATCCTCTAATATAAGCAAGAGAATTAGCAAAATTAGAGATTAAAGACTTAAGAGTTAAAAACTCGCCTGTGGGTTTATAGGACAAGGAGAGAAAAGCAATTTCCCTTACCGTACATAAATGTTCTCACTCAGCACAAGGATTCTTGCCAAGTTTATCATGTTGCATTTGAGTTTGCAGCTGGTAGAGCAATGAAGTAGCCAAGTGCCAGTAAGCAGTGCCCTGGCAGCCAGCGAGCACATGCTCAGGTACTATGACAGCCGGACAAACACGACTAGGCAATGAGGCAAGCTCTGTGTCCTAAAAGCAAACCCTGTGAAGTCTAAAACATTTCTTTTAATGCAAAATTTCATTATGTACCTACACCAGCTTTCTTGCATTGTACCTCAGTGTATAAAGTCATGAGCAAGAAGATGACTTGTTTGGTTGAGATCATAGCTATATCTTAACTAGAACAGCAACGTCTAAACTCCTGACTCCTAAGGAAAGGGACACAACCCATCGCAGATTTCATCACATCTGACTACACGGAGTCCCTACAGAATGACTACCTTGAGCTCTTATCTAGGATTTAATTTGGATTTGGCTAAACTTGTGCAGAAAACTTGATCCATGTTTGGTGATGCTTACCAAGATTACAGCTCTATTCTGAATTAACTTCAGTGCAGTTAGATCTTTAACTCCACTTGATCTCTTTGTAGAGGAGATGAGTTTTTAGAAAAAGAAAGGAAAAACAAGGTATGCTTCAACTGTTGACTACTCTTTTCGCAGTTTCCCCAAAGGAAAAGCAAACTCTCCTGCAGTAGACTCTTGGTGACTGGGGGTGAATCCTACAGCATTTCAACAACAATAACCATAGCATTTTCCTAGATATAATTTTCCTATACAAAAGGCATACATAATTAAATGTCTTCACAAGGTCCTACCCAGAACAGTCTACCTATTTGCTCTGAGATGAGGCATACTGTCCAGTCCCATTCCTAACAGATGCTTCTTCCACATGTAGAGGAGGTCAACTAACTCATCAGTAATCCAGTTCTGAGGAGAAGGTGCCAATACACAGCCCAGATGTGCGAACACAATAGTGATACTGCCTCTCCTATCTTTTCGCTTCACTCATACATTCACAGTTTCCATTTTCAGGAATTTCCTGATGTCCTCCTGCTTTATTCACCCTGTGCGCATATTATACCTCCTCTCCTCCCTACAGAAAGATAGCGTGAAAAACCACCATGGGACTTATCTAAGCCATGTAGTTCCTGTGAGTAGTTTGTCGGACAACTCTGCTCAGAGAGACCAAAGCAGGAATCTTCTGTTTGGTGGGGAGGTTTTTTTTCGGTTTTCTGGCATAGCCACACTACCTTCTCAAATGCGTAAGCAAAGAACAACAGGACTCTTCTGCTGGTAACCGCAACCACACAGGGGTCCTGTGACAAAACTCCACAGTACCGACCCAGCTTAAAACACTAAACATATTGTGCAAATTAAACAGTTAGATTATTTGTCCTTTGTGGGGTTTTAAAGGACAAATTGCATAGAATAATCAACAGACCATCACCCTTCGGTTTAGTTTATATACCAACATTACTTATTGAGGGAACAGCGTGCTTTCAGAACACCTAAGACTTAATCTTAAATTTAGCTTGAAAACACATTTGTGCTCTTCCTGGAACTTCCTCAGTAACTCCTAAAACTTTCAGAACTGTGGTGTCACTTGGACTCGTGCCCTTCAATATTAATGCACCTCATTTCTTTGCACGGGGTTAACACAACACTTAACACCTGCCGCACAGGTGTTCCTTCATGCTCCGAATACTGCATATATGGCTTCCTAGTATTTCCTACATTCAAGTCTTTCCTTGGTTTTCCTATTGCTTTTTTGCCTTTGGTTCTTGCCAGTCAGACTTTTTTTATAAGTAGAGCAAATAAAAGGTGAATGTTGAAAAACTTCCCAAAAATTTATCAGTAACAGCTGTTCATACATAGTAGTGTTCTAGTGTGAGAAAAGATCTTTCCTGAATGTTATTCAATTTAGCAGGGAAAAAAAACGCTCAGTGTTTATAGTATTCTGTTACTGCAACAAAGTTAATTACCATTAATCACACGTCTACCTTATAATGCTATTTCACACACCGTCCTGGGATTAATTTTGCACAGATTGGCATATTACTCAAAAGAAATCCTTTCCCTTGTGAAATTGTCATTGTCATTATACACCAACAAAAATAATTTGAAGGAGCTGAAAAAGCAGAATCATTATTTCTTAATGTTGCTGCATCCATCCGGATGTCCCTTCTCAAGAGAATCCTCTACTCGGCATATACTTTTCCCTCCTCTACTAATTCAATATTCTGTTCTTTACTGTAAGGTAAAGTTTGGGGTCCCTTGGCTTTTTGACATATGAATAAAATTAACTTAGAATTCTCTGACTATTCAGGCTCTAAGCTAATTCCCATTAACTTCAGTGGGAGCAGATCACTTCTATAAAGGGAAACCAAAACAAAAACAAAAACTCCATTGTAAGGTCTGAAAACAAAATACTCCTTAGTGATGGATCAGCGGTATCACACTGATATCAAGATCATGCATCATGTTTTCTCAAAAACAGTCACATACATAAAGACATATATACCATATATGCTGGAATACAGCAGTGTCTCACATCTAGAATTAAATTTTATATATACTTAGAAGCGGCTTCTCCAGAGTAAGAGATACTTACTAGTACAGCTACGACAGACATCTGGATGTATATTAAGCATCTGTTTATTTCCTAATTGTAAATGTATGCTATAGTAATTGCTTAGAAGTATTTCAAAGTGTTCAGTGTGAGTATAAGGATGGATAATAAATCATATAAAAAGATAACAAGATAATAAAAGGCTATGATTCTGTTTCAAAATAGTCAGTTTTCTGATTTAATGAAGAGCAAAGAAAACAGTCAATTAGAATACACTGCCTAATATCAGCATTTCTAACTTTGTGCACACAACTGAAAGACATTGTATCAGTGTTTCTACTTATGTAAGTAGAAGAGACTGACTATTTCCATAGGTATTTCAGAATACAGCAGGGAAAGATTAAACCAAATAAAACCAAACTGTAAAAAACACCAAAATTTTTACAGAGAGCTCGGGCACAGATACTGACCTGAAACTGATTTTAAACTCCTTGTTTAGCCTAGTCTAAACAATATTGAGCATTTTTGCATTAGTGATTTTCATGCTGAACATATTTTTAATCAACAGTAGATATGCAAGTGTCTCATGGTTTATCATCATGCTTATTTTGCAGTTAAGGAAACTGAGACAAAGATCTTCAAAGCAGCTTACCAAAAATACACAGGGGCTGAATACAACTATGTCATTTTCTCATCAAGCACAGTTAAGGACTTCATTACAGAAAAACAGATATCTTAACATACTCAGAGGTGCACTTGAACCTTTATGCTAAATGCTAGTCTTCTGAAGATAAAACCACTGAAATGGATACAACAGGAAGCCTTTGATCACTACACTGGTTTACCTTACATTACGCTTGCAAGGGTTGAAACTGCTGTCCGAGATCTATGGTTTTCAAGACCAGTAAAGCTAACAGACAGTATGTCTATTTAACATTCAATATTTCTGTTATTTGGCTTGTCCTGTACAAATTTGACTAGCCAAACATCTCAAAAATGAGTCTCTAAACAGCTTAGTAACGACAATAAACATCCAGTGAAAACAAACAAACAACGTTTGTTTGGCCAAAGCTGCAAGAGTTGGTCAATGTATACATAAACAGGAAATTCATTTATGTACAACTTCTCAGAATTCTCATTATAATGCATTCACATTCCAAGACACACATCTGAGCAATAACGTACCAGCAGGGACTTACTGCAATATCTTCTGTGAGAAATTGCCACTCTGTCCTGTTCTCTTTTAATAAACCACACGCAGCAGTTAAATACATGAAAAAACAAGGAAGCATGCTTGTTTCTCTCGTTGATGAAAAAGTTATATAAAATCAGTGTAATCCATTGTTGGCTTAATGGGCCCACTTCCTCTTCAGATTTCTAAAGAAAATCCAAGCCTTTGCTAATTCACCGTGTTCTGCACGTGAATCTTTAATTCAGCTGACACAGTGTAAGAAAATAAATACATATACAGCCTGTAGGTTTACTGGGTAGCCACCCTAGATTCAAAGAGTGTCTCTCATGAAGACTGGTTGCAATTCCCGCTCATTTGAATGGCTTACCTTCCACCTGCTTCCTTTGGTAATGTATAGAGAACGAAAGGACAATCATATCTGACACCTCACTTCACTGACACATCTGCTATCTCTAACGTAAAGAGCGCTCACCCCTTAAGAGCCACGTCTGTGCATGCCACGATACCAGCAAGCACGATGCAAAACAGCAAACACACTGTCAGGCTCTCCAATACTTAATTTGGCCAAGGTTTACAGGTATATTGACGCAGCTAGCGAGATACAGCTAGTTGATTTTCTTAGGTACTCACGGCTCTTCCTGATGAGAAAGTAATGTATAATATAAATATATGCCCGTGTACAGGTAGAGTACATCCAGTGGTGAAGGTTTATGGCTACAATCTGTCACTGAGGCCCAAAACAGCTTTCTGAGACTAGACAAAATTTCCACTTATGACAATCGAAATGATATACATAGAACAGCTAGAGCACGTGGTTCTTACTACTTAAAAAGAGATAATGTACATAGAGGCTTAAAACGCTAGCACACAATACTGTACATTTTGTCTGGCATATAACAGTAAAAGAACATATTAAAAACACCTCTTTTTTTCCTAATAAAAAAATAACGTAAGTGTTTTTACAGCTATCAGCAAACAATGGATGGATACTAACAACTTTAAGCTCTGGAGTACAATCACAGAGTTCTTACAAAGTGCTCAGCAGTAATGAAATCCAGAAGAATTCGGAAAATACATGAGATTAAAAACAAATTCAGTGGAAGACTGAATTTGTTCCAAAGTGCCTTAAAAATTACAGCCAATTTTGCTAGCAGAACTACTAATATATCTTCGTAATACATTTCAGTGCATATTTCCGGGTTCTGGCTTTTTAGAATTACAATAGTTCAAAAAAACAAAATCAAAAAAACTTTACCCTAATTTTTAGAACAGATCAGAACAGGACTCCAAAAGTGGTATTTTACTATCTAATTGGAGAGAGGGTTTATTTTTAAGCTAGTCTTTAAAAATAATCTTACAATGCAATGCAAGTTTTCCAGAAAAGACTTATAACAATTTAAACTCTTTGAACACATGAAGAGTAAAAAGATATAATTATTTATACACAAGAAGGGTGTACATATCACAATGTGTGTCGCAGAGTAAACACTTCCTACAGAACTTCAGGAAAAAAAAAACTATTCCATTTTGCAAGGAAGCACTATAATTTCTACCAATCGTGGAGAAAAATGTTCTTTTTTTTTTATATTTGCTCCATTTGTATGTATGTATGTCTAAGTTTTAAATAACAAAAAAAAATCTGGCATAGACATGCTCATTTGTTCCTTAAAACCTTTTAAGTTAAAACCTTTTATTTTACACTTGCAACAAGTTCTAGGAGCCTGCATGGCCAATTAACATGGCTCAGCTTAAGCTGTGCTGCTACTCTCCTTATGATCAAAAGAATATATCCTAAGTCCCATGTTCAAAAGCCTTTAACCCACTTAGGCTTTTAAGTCCCACAACACTTTTCAAAGTGGGACTGAGAATTTGGCACTTTTGAAAAGTTTGCCTAACATTTACACAAAACAAAATTAAGCAATACTACTACTTTAAATTTTGAGAGGGAAATATATGTAATGGGATACTAACTTGAACTCTAGTCAATTAAAAAAAAAAAAAAAGAAAACCTTCACCAAGCTGAGACATTATGTGTCTTCCCAGTCTCACCATTTTAGTGACTACATTCCTATTGTTAAACAAATTTTGAGGAAAACGTTTTATGAATCAAAACTTGAATCTCTACCCAACTCCACGACTTCAACAGTGGTTCACCGCTATACTGCATTTTACAAGATGAGATCATTAAGTGTTAATCCAAACAGCTGCACATGCACAAACACTTTCTGCCAACCTCAGTCATATGTTTGACTAAGCACAATATAAAAATGTGTATATAACAACAATTCCTGTACTGGTTTCACCACGCAAATACAGATATGCTATTAAGCATGAAGCAGAACATTTACATCTGTTGGTTTCAAGTACATCACTCTTACACCTTCACAAGTACAGCAACACTCTTGGTTTATGCTGATGTCAACATATTAAAAAAAAAGAAGAAAATTCCACTTTCATACAGGCTATCAGTGAATCTTCTCCAAAGACCTCTAACTGATGGCCTCTTCTCTAGTCTCTCTGCGGTCACCACATTTCATTTGGTCTAAAGTAATGTCACAATCAGGCCCCAATCTACCAGTGCCTATCTACACACTTAACGTTGCCAGTGGGTGGATCTCACAAAGCAATGTGAGTTCTGCATTGCTGATCACAGAAATGAACCTCTAAATTCCTTCTCTGGGTGGTACATATGGGCATCACCCACTAAATTTCATATATATATATATTTTTGAACTTGGAAGAAACCTCTAGCATTACTGCAAGAAAATGAAAGAAACGCAGAAACGATCTGGATCTGAATAATAAGTCAAAAATGCCAACTGCCTCTCCTGAAGCAGATGTATACGATTAATTCATTATACTTAACATCTATAAAATTAAGCAAATGCGAGCTATAGATCCCATATTTCATCTTCTTTTTATATCCTGAAATAATCACAACATGCACTTCCACCAAGCAAAATTAGGGCAAAACGAGGCAGAACGTTATTACTGGCAGTGTATCCCTCGCCACCACTCCTTTTTCACATGGGTGAAGAAGCCCAACACCTCTCTCCACGTATGGAAGACAAACTGTATTATTTAAAGTAGAAAATACCACATTGCTAAACAAGCACTGCCACCAAATTCTGACTTCTCCTTCCAGTTCCCCTTACCTCACGGAAAAGGCAGTTTATCCCCCAATATAAAACCACTACTTTCGTATACATGACACAGGGCAAAAAATCCTTGGCACAAACAGCTCGCGTTCGCTTGGACCATCCCAGCTCATCCCCGCTCCAGACACTGGTGCGGACATGTTTCGAGGCCTGCGAGTCCGAGGCACGAGCTGTGTTACCACAGGAACTACACAGCGGAGCAGAACACATCCGACACGGCCAAGCATATTTTAATTCAAAAGGCTTATTTCAGCATGAGCTGAATTCCTATCGGATAAATGCTGCCTTTGCCCACTTGCAGCTCCAAAATAACACCCTCCCTTTTAAATTAAGGGGAAACGGCACAATAAAACGCATTTCCTGGCCAGGCAGTGGATTGCGAGGTACTGGGGACCCTGTCATCGTCCAGCATACTTCAGGTTACTCCGGCTTCATGCGTGCATCTGGGGCTTTATGCTTTCTTTTTGCTTTTATTATTAAAATCGGTGCACAATCTGAGCGCGAGCCCCTTATCCCGGTCTACCTCATGAAATAAAAAAATCACAATAATAAAATGTAATGATGATAATAATAAAAAAGAAGCAGCCAGCGAGCCAACAGCCTCTCCAGGGCTCGCAGAACAATGCGGATATTAAAGCCTGTCACCATCAATCCGCAAAGCGCCCCCCCCCCCCCCCCCGCCGCCAGCCCTCTCAGCAACCCGCCGCCTTCCCCCCGCTCCGCTGCGCCCCAGGGCCCCGCTCCCCCGGCTCCATTTTGGAAGGCCACATCCCCCCCCAGCCCCCGCCCGCCGCCAGGCTCCCCCGGCGGCGACCCGCCGCTGCCCGCGCACCCGCGGCGGCGGCACCCGGCCGGGCCGGGCGGCGGCGGCCGCACTCACCCAGCAGCAGCAGCTTCAGCTCCCGGCGGGCGTCCCGCTTGTCGCGGCGCAGCTGCCGCTCGATCTCGTCGTTGATCCGCCGGGCTTCCTTGGCTTCCTCGCTCAGGCAGCACGCCATGATGGACTCCAGAGTCATTCTTCCTAACTGGCTCAGGCGCGGCCCCCACCCCCCCTAAAAACGCACGCACACACACACCCCGCCGCAGCGCCGGCCCCGGGAGAGACGGGCGCTCTCCGCCCGCCGGCCGCCGCCCGGGCGCCGCAGGGCAGGCGCGGGCAGCTCCCCCGACGCCGCGCGCGGGCGAGCAGAAAGACGCCGGGCCCCGGCGGCACGGACCCCCCTCGCCTCTGCCTCCGGCGCCCGCCGCGTCCAGCTCCTCCTCTCCTCTAAATCATGCGCCGCGCGGCGGGGACGCATCCACCGCGGCGGCCGCAGCAGCGCTACCCGGCGAGCGCAGCCACCCGCGCCCGCCTTCCCTCGCCGCCGCCGCCTCCCGCAGCCGGCGCGGTCCCGAGCGTCCCCGCCGAGCGACACCCCCGCGGCGCACCGCGGCGCTCCGCCGTGCCCACCCCGCTCCCGCCCCCGCCGAGGCGCTAACGCCTGCCGCTGCCTCCCCGCCTCCGCGCACGCATCCCCCCGCCTCGCCCCCGCCCCGGCGCCACGGCCCGGCTCCCCCGCGCCCGGCGAGCGCCCGCCGGCGGAGCTCCCTCGCCGCCGACCCTCCTTCGCGGCGTGGCGGCGGGCGGGGCGCGGCGGCCGCTCGCCCCTCTGGCGCGGGGAGCCGCGGCGGCGGCGCGGCCCGTAAGGGAGGGCACGGGGCGGGCGGAGGGGGAGCCGCCGGCGAGGCCGACCGGGCAGGCGGGGGCTGGGGCACGCGCGGCGCGGCTACGGCTCCGGCCGCCGCTCGCCAGGCTTTTCAGCGCCCCGGCTCCGCGGGCGTGGTGAGGCGGGAATATGGCGGCCCGTCTCTGCCGCCGCCGCCGCCGCCTTCGCCGCCGCGCTCCCCCCGCGCCGCCGCGCGCGCGCCGGCGGGGGGCGAGCGGGGCGCGGAGCCGCGCGCCCCGGCCGGGCCCCGCGGCTGGGCGCTTCCCCGCCGCTGCCTGCCGCCGCCGCGGGGAGACGGGCGGGCGGCTCCGCACACCAAATGGCCGCGAGGAACGGCAGCCTTTTCATTTATTTATTTATTTGTCCCGGAGGGCAGATTTTTTTTTTTGATAGAGCAGTTTTGTTTTGGTTTGTTTTGTTTGACGCTAAACGCTTTATCCGCTTTTGCTTCCTTTTGCTGGTCGGTGGTACGCGTTTTTGTTGCGCCCTGGCATCCTCCTCGCGCAAGAGCTGCCGTCGATGCAGGGGGGATGTGAGCGTTTATGTGGGGGAAGGCGTGCGTTCTCCACCCTCAGGCAGAAATTAAAATGGAGGGGGGGGGGTAAAAGCGTGTTAGACGCTGGTAACTTCTTACGCCACTCCGCCTGAAAACTATGCTTGAATAGTTCCTGCCATATACAGAAGAAAACAAAGATGATCACTAGTGATTACAACAAACGAAACCAGTAGGAGCCTTCCCTTGCTTCCAAGAACCCGGTATTCTGTCATTTAAAGGAATCAGTCTTGCATTTTATATTCTGCTGTGACCTTTATTCAGCCAACACGTTTAGCCGCCACCTCTCTTCCCAGTGCCAGACCAGCATGCCCTCAGTCCTGCTCTCCAAGAGCCTGTCTTTACACAGCCTCCAGATGGATGGCACGCTATTTGATGGACATTAATGATTAAAGCTCTAGTTTCTGTGGATTCATAAAATCTTTGCAAAGTTTCCATGCCTTTTCCCACCTCCACATTAAATTAAGGGTGTCTGGGAATGTTGCAAAATCTTCCAGGAAAGTCACAGTAGTCCATTAGGTAGAGGCACATCACCCCCATCTTCTAGCTTCACATGGGATGTCCGTTCCCACGTCTGTTCTCATCTGTTTTGATAGTCACTTGCTCTTAAAACTGCTCGTATAGATTGGCAATGTGAATTAAGTAGTAAGGTCCCTAAATAAGGCATAAGACTAACAGGGAATTAAAAAATGTAATAATAATACAATTTTTAGAGCATAAAAAATGTAAATGCATGATTTCTGCTTCGTTCTGTGTAGTATTTTTGTTTATAATGCATAAAAACAGTTAATACAACTTGGAATACTTTTATTTTTCTTTATTCCAGTAAGCTAATATGTAAATTTTAGGCTAAATTCTGTAATACTATTACAGAATCCTATTATTATTAATCAAAAACTACATGTCTGTAAAAGCATCTTCTCTGTTTACTTGATTTTAAAATATTTATGTATGTATTTATCTGTCTGTCTGTGTTGTTGTCCTAGGTTTTTGTGTTAATATTAAATTTAGCAATAAAGATTTCTCTATGTGGAATTACAGATATGACATGTAAAAATGTGAGTAAATAATCAACAGGGAAAAGATTTTTCTTCATGAGATAAATTCTCAGCATACCAGAAGTTCATCCTAAAAGCTGGGGACTGAAAAGATGAGAATGGATGCGCGGTGCGAGAAATAAGCAACGGATGTGCAACTGCTTCATGCCCAAAACACTGCTGCAGAGTTCAAGTCCACAGCAAACAGCATCTGGCGTCAAGTCTAAAGAAAGGAAATGAATGAGTCAATGAATCTGTGACATATAGGTCAACTCATCAAAATCCCTCCACAAATTGGAGGTGCGGTAATCCTATAAAAAAATGCATACCTAAAAAATACTATAACCATCCCCAGTAGATGAAGTCTGACTCAGCTTTCTTTAACCAACTCTTTTATATGCTGAGTGCTGAAGGCATGAACACTCTGTGTACCTCAAATGCGAAACTGTCATTTAATTTTGCATTTTTAACGAGAAAAGACATTCCTGGGACCATAAGTTTAATCTCTGTGTACCACTCCTATTGACATCATCGGATACAAAATCACTACTGAATAAGTATCTTCAGATTTTTAATGGGTAAGTTGTCTAGTCCCGAATAAAGCATCAGCTGATAGCCATTATGCCCTGCTTTACCCATTTGCTTTTTGACTTAGTGGAAGTCCGAAAAACCCCCATAATGGACAATTATGAGATAATAAACCTATGAGAAAACTTCTTTCTACCTCTAATCTCCATAATGGCTAGCTTTTGTTTTGAAACATGAAACATCCTTTATAAATATTTTATTCTAATAAGAATTATCAGTAAATGACAGATACAGTTGTTACCCATACAGATAATTATTACCCATAGATATTATCCATACTCCTACCTAACCCCATACAGATACTTCCTGATAAACCGTCCCTGTAACATTAATAATTTCATGTGTTCCTCTGTCCAAGTAGTCTCTAGTGCATGGCTCATAGCAACTTGTTGCCTGTGAGACATTTTCGTGTTGCTCACTGCCACAAGAAATTAGAAAGTTAAAAGCGAGACTGACAGAGCAAAGAATGGTATTAAAACATGCTGCATCTCCAGTAATCTTGCTCACAAGCCAACAAAAATTGGGGAATCACCACTCTATTTTATCATTTTTGTACCATTCTTTGCACCCATCAATCCCAGTTTTTAATTTCTTCCTTCCACATTCCTGAAGATATTTATTGTCATTCTGTCGGACATATCTCTGTTTGAGATAGGTTTTCTGTGATGTTTTGACAGCCTCCAAATAGTGTCTGAATTTCGTACTCACATGACAGTAAACCAGCAGATCATATGTAACAACACTGTAGGATTTTCATTGTTAGTCAGCATTGCATCTTAAGCAACGGAATATCTTACAAGTGCTTTTTGATTGCCGTTGTGCATTAAGAAGATGTTTTCACAGTGCTATACACAATTACATCTTAGTCTTGTTTTTGAGTACTTACAGTTAATTTAGAGGCCATCAGTATGTCTGAGTAGAGCAAATTATCCTTCCAGTATGCCTTCCTAATCATTTTTTTTAGAAGAACAAACAAATTGTATCTGCTGGTTGTGTAGTGTTAAATGAGTAACATCCAGTATTTGCAATTTCTTTCAACTGAAATAATCAGTTTGTTAGAGTATGTGTTGTTTTGACAAAATCACCTTTTAAAAGTTCCTCAGTGTTACTTATTGCAAAGTAGTAACTGTCTGCTAGGGTCCTCCAGTATGAAGCAATGACTAAGAAAAGGTTAAAAAAAAAGCATTCATTCATTTAGTTTTTGTGGAATATTTTTGTCATTTTTATTGTTTGTCTTTTTTTGTACTGATTTGCATGCCAACTGCTCCTTTGGATGACTTATTTCTGAAGAAGCACGAGAATTATTCAGTATTTTACTGTTCTTCATATGCTCCCTTGGCCCTAATAGTTTTGTTTCTATCCACATCAGTTGGGTTTGGGGGGAAGGTGTTCTGTAGAAAACTACAGAATGTATAGCGTTGTTGCTCTACATACCATGTCTATTATACCATAATGTGCCATATTATGATTGGCCTCAAAAAATTTTGTTCTTTTCCCTTTGCAGTCTTACTTACCAGATATTCCTTTTATTTTTATTTTTTACAAGTTGCCTTTAATAACAGCAAGTTCCAGGTGTTTGCCAAAGCGCACACAGCTCCCGTGGGAACTCCGATGAGTCCTGATGGTCCCGTCACAAGGCTCAGTTGATGGTGATGCCTATGCCATTTTGATGGTGCAACACAGAAAGGAAAATACCTGCAAGAGGGGCTCTCAGAAGGGGATTAGCTAGCCAAGCAGGCATATAGCCCCAGCTGCCTGTTGTGTATGGTGGAGCTGCATGCAGTACTCCCCAGCTGCATCCTGCCCATCCCTCTGCCTATACAGACCATTAGAAAGAAGACCAGTTTGCATGCGTGTGTATAAAAACTGATGGAGGAGCTCCTCGACTGAAGAAGCCCTGCTGCAACGCCCCGCCCTGAGACACTTTGGGGGACCTGCCCGCCCCCGTCGGGCGCTCCTGCCCCAGGGGCAGGAAGGAGCGCGGCTTCCCGCAGGGGTGGCGGGCGGCAGCCCCGGCCACACCGTGTCCCGGTGGCGCAGCTGCGGCGCCACCTGCCGGCGACAAGGGGCGCCCAGCCCGGCGGCACCCCCGCGGCCCCCAGCCCGCCCCGCGCGTCCCCCTCCTTATCCAGTAACGGGAATGGTGGCGGTCCCTACCGTGCCGCCCTCGAGGAGCCCTAGCAATGCCGAGCGCGTGTGTGGGGGCGTTATTCTCCCCGGCTCCCCGGTGCTGTTCTCCCTGCACCACCACGCCGGGTCAGCCCCCGGCACCCCATGGCGGGCATGTCGCCATGGCGGGCTCACCACGCCACATAGGCTACTTCCACAAACCATGCCTGGGAGCGTAGGGAAAATCCTCTAGAAAATGTCTCCTTGTGGCCTGGTATTTCTCCTCTGATGCCTCTGCTGAAGAGCGGTAGCTCGAGCTCGGGGTGGTATAAAGTCACATCCACAACTTCTTGTTCCTCTGCCTGGAGAGTGCAGAGAAAAGCTTATGTGGAGGGAAGGCGCCATGGCAGTGTGAGGGGTAAGAGGGCCATGGAGGCCTGGGGCAAGGTCCCGCGTGCGAGATGGCCGCCGAGGGCAGTGGGCTGTGGTGGGTGAGATGGCGCCTGGGCAGCCCTCTCCATGCACAAGATGGCCGCCGAGGGCAGCAAGCTGTGGTGGGTGAGATGGCGCCTGGGCAGCCCTCTCCGTGCACGAGATGGCCGCCGAGGGCAGCAGGTTGTGGTGGGTGAGACAGCGCCTGGGCAACCCTCTCTGTGCACGAGATAGCTGCCAAGGGCAGCGAGCTGTGGTGGGTGAGATGTCTCCTGGACAGCCCCCTCTGTGTGCGAGATGGCTGCTGAGGGCAGCGAGCTGTGGTGGGTGAGATGGCTCCTGGGCAGCCCCCTCTGTGTGCGAGATGGCTGCTGAGGGCAGCAGGCTGTGGTGGGTGAGATGGTGCCTGGACAGCCCTCTCTGTGCATGAGATGGCCGCCGAGGGCAGCGGGCTATGGTGGGTGAGATGGCGCCTGGGCAACCGTCTCCATGCGCAAGATGGCCGCCGAGGGCAGCAGGCTGTGGTGGGTGAGATGGCGCCTGGGCAGCCCTCTCCATGCACAAGATGGCCGCCGAGGGCAGCAAGCTGTGGTGGGTGAGATGGCGCCTGGGCAGCCCTCTCCGTGCACGAGATGGCCGCCGAGGGCAGCAGGTTGTGGTGGGTGAGACAGCGCCTGGGCAACCCTCTCTGTGAGCGAGATAGCTGCCAAGGGCAGCGAGCTGTGGTGGGTGAGATGTCTCCTGGACAGCCCCCTCTGTGTGCGAGATGGCTGCTGAGGGCAGCGAGCTGTGGTGGGTGAGATGGCGCCTGGGCAGCCCCCTCTGTGTGCGAGATGGCTGCTGAGGGCAGCGAGCTGTGGTGGGTGAGATGGTGCCTGGACAGCCCTCTCTGTGCACGAGATGGCCGCCGAGGGCAGCGGGCTATGGTGGGTGAGATGGCGCCTGGGCAACCGTCTCCATGCGCAAGATGGCCGCCGAGGGCAGCAGGCTGTGGTGGGTGAGATGGCGCCTGGGCAGCCCTCTCCGTGCGCGAGATGGCCGCCGAGGGCAGCGGGCTGTGGTGGGCGAGATGGTGCCTGGGCAGCCCGCCCCATGCGCGAGATGGCCGCTGAGGGCAGCGGGCTGTGGTGGGTGAGATGGTGCCTGGACAGCCCTCTCTGTGCACGAGATGGCCGCCGAGGGCAGCGGGCTATGGTGGGTGAGATGGCGCCTGGGCAACCGTCTCCATGCGCGAGATGGCCGCCGAGGGCAGCAGGCTGTGGTGGGTGAGATGGCGCCTGGGCAGCCCTCTCCGTGCGCGAGATGGCCACCGAGGGCAGCGGGCTGTGGTGGGCGAGATGGCGCCTGGGCAGCCCGCCCCATGCGCGAGATGGCCGCTGAGGGCAGCGGGCTGTGGTGGGTGAGATGGCGCCTGGGCAGCCCTCTCCGTGCGCGAGATGGCCGCCGAGGGCAGCAGGCTGTGGTGATCACAGTGCAGCTAGGTGGGACGGAAGAGGCAGAGGGACACCCTCATCGTCCATCACCCTCTGCAGCTCCCTTCCCTGCTCTGTGCCATCTCGTCTTTTTCTTCTCTTCTGCCAGCTCTGGCTCTCAGCAAGCTGCTGGAACTCCTTAACCCTGCATGAAACTGTTCATTTTTTCATGTTTTTCTGAGTTAGTCTGCTGTTAGTTTAAGGAATCCCACTGGCTTCACAAAGATTCAGTGGAGCCGCAGAGCTGGTGTAAGGGAAATGGCCGGTGGGCTGGGGAGCCGGAGCAGTGAGCCACTGGATGGACCAGCTGTTCCCATAGCGTCTATGTAGGTCTGGTGGAAATGTAGTGTAAGTTCCAGCACTGGAAAAACTCTTGATATCACCATACGATGTGGACACTGTAACACTGGTAGAGTACAAGGTGATACCACAGTACCTCAGCAGCTTCAAAAAGGGAGATAATTAAATGCTCAATAGTAGCATCTGTGGGCTTTTTGATGACTTTTTTCGCTGTTTTGTATCTACTGTCTTTATCATGAAACAGATGCCAATTATTTATCCAGGCTGTTGTATTTTTATGATTTGGGATTTATTATCTGTTTCAAATTTCCCCAAAAAAGTTTCAGGAAGGTCTATGATAAAACGTTCCTCCCAAGATACAGTCTGTTCGATACTGTTCCTCCAGTTCTGCAACCTAAATTATGAATCTTTGTTTTGGCAGCCTAGGAATACTGCCATTTCCATCAAGATGACTTTTATGCTTTTTTCTTACATTCTTCAACATTCAAGTACATTTATTCTTTCCTTTCAACTTCTTGAATTAGTGTAATTTTTTGCAAGGCAGCTTTTATTTTTTACAGGGTTTCAATTTTTTTGCAGCTCTGAAATAAGTTACTCTTAGGCATATTATCATGCATACTTATTAACGGATAGAGACGTTGCATAGTAGTTTATCTGCAGTCAGTAGGACATCTCATGCTTTACTCGGTTAAAAATGTTAAGAGTATTAGATGTTTGGGTTATGTATCTAAGAGCTCAAGCATTTTTTCCCTACTCATGCTTGCACTTTTCTCCTTCAGTCTATTATTGGGTATATGCAGCCTAATTCTGATTTCATTTGAGTTTTACAGCACTGTAACTTCATCATCTTCAATGGAATTATACTGGTTTTCACCATTATACATAGTAGCATCAGTCTCCAGGTTCTCTTTTAAGATTTTTATTATACACAGTGTATATCCTCCACTTCATTCAGTGAATATTTGATCCTGCATCCTCAAGAAATACTTTACCATTAGGATAAGTTGATAGGCCATCATTGCAACCTTATTTCTTCTTGTGTCACAAGACAGAGAGAAAATGGTTATTCAATACCCAAATAGAGGTAGTTCATTGGTAGGTCATTAATTAGTGTTTCATCAGAAATTTTTATTCATAATTCCTTCCATTATCCAAAGAGTTTATCAGCTGAGTTTATTTTTTTGCAATCCAAAATATGTTATTAGCATAACTATGGATAACTATCTTATCAGCCATAATTGCATAATGGAAGATTAGACGAAAATCAAGGCATGCCACAATACTTTTCATTACCTCATACCAAAAGTTAGTACGTAAGATGAAAAAATTACCATCTTGCATTGTATCTTTCCTAAGTTAAAACACCTGCGCAATGCCTAATCAAAACACAGATATGCAGTAGGTATAGGAAATTTTTTTTGAATGTATTTGTATTTCAATGTAAGCAAAGTGTTCCAGCTGGGATTGAGTACTTACAGCACAGAATGCAATATAGATAACTGTAAAAATAAAATGATCATCACTACAGCAACACTGGAAGTGAAAATGTTTGTGTGTTTTTCTGCCTGAATAATTCTATAGCAGAGTAAATAATAATTGGATACTCTTGGTGCAATTCCAGCAGACATCACACAGTGTATCATTACAGTTTCAGGTGTCATTCAACACCACATATGAAAGAGGCTTCTAAGGGAATCTGTCATCAACAGAAGATTTCAGGGGGCAGTGCATTTTAGCTCTCACATTTATGTTTGTATTTTCACCTGGTTGTCTTAAAGGAAATTACTTTCCTGATTAGCAAAAATCAAAACAAAAGAGCATAAATGGAAAAAGTTTGGTGTAAAAACTAATTTGTATGTGAATGCAAACTGACAATTCACAGCTAAGAAACTACGCAAATATCTCTTTCCACAGAATTTCCATATGTAGCATTAGAGTATCATGAACCAATGTGATGTTTTTCCAGTGAATACCAACAGAAAAAAAATACTCTCCTTAGTGTAATAGAACTTCTTAGAATTGCCTTTTCAACAATGTATAATTCAAACACAAATTCACTGCAAGATGAATTTGGACATTTCAGTAGTGAATCCAGAACTGTGCATATGCTTTATATCCTGCCTTAATAGGAGCATCAGATATCTTTTGCACGTTGCTAACAAATCTTGTAACGAAAAACAACAGGAAATGTCTGTCATTGTTGAGTGATAAGTGACATGCGGATCAAAATTATGACCTGGTCAATTGTTTTTTTGGGATGGGCAATTAAATGCTTTTTATAGCTAAGTATAATTTTATAAAATGACAACAGAAGTCCGTTGGGACACTGATTCCAATCTTTATTATTTGGAAGTGATTGCAGGGAAGGATCTGAAGAAGCTGACTAATCAATGTCTTCCTCTAAAATTGTAACAGTGGAGATGTCTTTCTATCTTCATGTGAGAATAGATAAAAAGTGCTTATTGTACCAAGCATAAATGGTCCTCCTTAAGTCTTATGTAAGGCCATCACAAATACTTGAGATAAATATGATTCCTACAAATGTATTTAAAATAGTGGTGAAAACTGAGTTAGAAGGCAATAGCAGATAACTGGCTTCCATTTGGTACTTGTGCGGGAAGCGAGCCACTCAGCTGTGTACTGAAGTAAAAATGTACGTTGTACTGTGAGCCTCAGTTTAGAGCAGAAATAGGTAGTTAGTATGTTGCCTAAGCCAGTACGGGATGATTTCTGAACCTGAACATAAGTAGAAATCGAAAATGTCTCATGCCTGAGACACACAGCTAACTATAGTATTACCGTGATTGCTGTCAATTAGCCAAATTCCCCTGGCACTTAACATTGCATTTAGAGAGTGTTTGCTAATGCAGGAAGAAAAAAGAATGAAGATTGGTGAATCTATAGTTATATTTGAGGAAATTATGGAAATTCATTGGTGGTGAAAGGGATAACATGACTGGTTTAATTTGTCTGAAGAGACAGAAAAGAGACTTTTCGACAATTACAAAATGCTGCCTTGGACATATATAGAGTGCTGCGTAGAGTGCGAAGATGGTTTAATTACACATTTGAATAAAACCCATTTATTACCCTGGTGTGGGTATGAAGCAGGCTCTCAGGGTGCTATATTTCCATTAGTCCACTTCCTAATCTGGTTACATTTTGAATTGTGGCTTTGCGTTGCGTTATACAGTATCTGATGAAAAATACTCTGAAATCTTGTTTTTCTTTTGGTGCTGATATATCTAAAGAGATTGCAAAGAGTTAGTGACTAAATACAAATGAAAGAATGTTCAGCATCCCTGCAACTTCCCTTTGAAAAGACTGGGAAATTTTCAGAAAAATCCATGATTAAATTGCAACTTGGATCCTAAGAAAATTTGAGTTATTCTTTGAATTATGTTTCAGATCCAAACTTCTTGTATTTATGGTGGGAAAATTCCACCACTAATATCTGCTTATTCTAAGAACCTGGTCATCATTCTGTGGGTTTGAGTTGGAAAAAAATGGGGTCCCCCTACTGTTCCACTGTACCCAAATAACGGGAAGACCTGGACTTCACCCTGATGAGTTCACAGTGCCAATAACATCCCAAGAAGGACACAAATAATATCCATATGCGAGCTTCTGTAGTTCTGGTGAAGTGTCTGTCGAGTATAACAAAAATTTAATCAGTAAGGAAATGCTAATTTTCAGTTTCTGGTAACGTGCTACTAACAGTGGAGAGAACTAAAGGGTTTTTTAAACTATTTGGCAGTCTCAAATTTTTTAGCATTTATAACATAATGTGCATGGCAATGTATACTTCAATACTAACAATTTTCAAAAGTTCCCTGTGCACAGATAAGGTTTATCAGTTTTATGTCTGTGCACACATACAATTAATCTCATTCCATTTGCACAACTATGATGAGAATCCTGGATGCTATAGTAAAGAAAAGCTTTTAATATATTATATTCTTATGATTTCTTTTTGCTGTTAGGAATTATTCTAAGAATTAAGGACATGTTGATAATTGTAAATTCTGAAGCTCATGATAATCTCTGGCTCGTGACAATAATCTGGCAACAGGCATGGGCACATGGATGTCTGGAAGAAGCTGACTACTTTATGTTTGTGATGCTGTTCTTTCTACAGATGCTTCAGATAAAAATCAAATCAAGTAGACCGAGCCATTAGGTTTGAATCAAAACAAGGCAGGGTGTCTTCCTCCAAAAGGAACATTTAGCACTGTCACATAGCTAAACAGTCAACAAGATATTAACATGGATATGTTTTGGTATTGTAAGATGGAAAATCAGAGAAAGAGGAAAAAGAAGTTTAAATAATAAACATCCATAGAAAGATGCTTCCTTTGCCTTCAGGCAAGCCAGTATTTCTCTTTATATAGGCAGCACTGCTATCTCCTTTCACAGATACATGGAAGAGCTGAAAAGACACGCAGATAAAAGATGAAAAGCAGCTACTGACTTAGGTGTCTGCGAGTCTGTGTGTTGCTCTGGACATTGCTAACGAGTGACTATATCTCTCACCTCCTGCCTTCATTCTCCCAGGTGTTTTTACCTAGATACACACTCATATGAAATCAGAGAGACTCACAGAAGCCTCATCACAGCAGTATTGTATTACGGGGTATTCATGGGTTCTTCTGTAGACGTTCTTAACACTGAGAGCTGAATTTGCTCCTAGAAATGCTTATCTATATGAATATTTTCAGAAATAGCTCGCACTTTGGCATAAAGAAGCATCATCAGAATTATGCACTTTTTATGTGAATACTGGTCTGCCATTAGCCGGAGACAGTTGGGCCATTTTCCCATGACTTTTCAACTTTCTGGCTTTATTTAAATTTTAGTTCTAGTAGTTATATTTCTGAAATTTGGCAATGGCTTTTTTGTTTTCTTTCTCTCTCTCTCTCTTTCTCTCTTTTTTTTTATTTACCAAAATAAGCGTTGAATACCTCATCTCAGCAGCCAAGTAAGACTTCATGGCCGGCAGTGGAAGCCTATCCTGTTACAGAATAGTTGGAAACTATGTCTGAAAGTCAGACATAATGTTGAAATAAAGAAAACTTAGCCAGTGATTTACTGCTGGAGAACTAAATGCATTTTATTTGCAATTGCACTTGTTATAAAAAGTAGCCTAGAAAGTTGTCGGACCACAGTTTATATGACATGCCCTTCGAATTCAGGACCTGTGGGTATAAATGACAACAAATATATGGGCATGAGTATCAGAAGGAAGCTGATGACTTTCTGGCACCAATACTGTTGGTTTTAACATATATTGTGGATATAAACTCAGTATGTTAGAATGAGCTTTTAGGTTTGACTCAGGATAATATACAGTTTATTCCTCCAAAAGCTCTAGGAGGGAACTAAAGCAGATTTCCTGTTTGAACATCTGTTTGCTCAGCAAATACATGAAATATTACATGAACGCATCTGCATCTTTTCCTACATATAAAGCCTTACTTTCTTTTCTTGGCTTTTTGGTGAGGGCTAAACTTCACAAGTATTTACTTGGGGCTCTTTTTTAACCTTGGATACAAATAAATAGCTCAAACTGGTGAAAGAGAAACCCTGTGGATATATTGAAAAACAGAATTTGGCTCCTCATGTAGTTTCTTGCACAATGTACCAAAAAGCAATGTTTTTTATGGGAAAATATCCCTTAGGAGCCTAGAAATCTAAATCTTTCAGACCAATGGCCTTTAATAGTCCCCTTTCAAGGCTTAGTTCAAAAGTGCATTGCACACCATTTCTGTTGCATTCTTTTGCAGATTGCTTGGAAAAAGCACAAGACATGCTGTAAGAATGAATTCAGTGCTTGTAAGAAACAGCATATTTCATTTCTGTGCACGCTAGTGGCAATGTCTCTGTTACCCTATTTCAGGTAATTATAAAGGGCTACCTTCCTCCTTCACTTCCTGATATTCTCGAGTCAAATATGTATTCTATTTTTAATGCCCTCAAATGAGCTGACACATGGAAAAAGGGCCTAAGTGTGAGTAAAGATTATCCTAAATGTGTTCTGACATGCATACCAATGATTTTAATTGAAGACTATTGACTTGAGATTATTACGACTAGGCTCTAGGGTGTTTTTTTGTTAAATGTAAACCAAATGATGGATGGAGAAACATGAAAACAGAAATATCATCTTACCAAAATAACATACAAATTGAATTTAAATTTAGAATCTTTAAAGGGAAAAAAATGAAATAGCACTATATTTTCCTCTTCCTCTAAGACTCTGATTTTTTTTTCTATTCCATTTTCTTTGTTTTACTAAGTTCTGGACTGTTTATCTTTCTATTAATTGGATGCTCTGATGTGTGAATTATGGGTCAGACAGGAAGTAATGCAGGCAGTAGTGAAGAAGATGTGTTAGCTTTTTTTTGTCTTGAAGCTGGTGTAAAGAAATAAGAATTTGCTTTACTGAACCAGCTACGACAACTTTATTTGACATATGTTAAGCCCTATATTTTATTGTCTTTAAAAAAGCAGTATAATCTGTAGCATGCCAAAACTTATCTGAGTCCAAAACTTATCTTTTTTCAACTATGTGTATATCAGTTGTTCTACTAGAAGATATTATT
The DNA here is from genome assembly GCF_036370855.1 of Dromaius novaehollandiae. Classification (NCBI taxonomy): domain Eukaryota; kingdom Metazoa; phylum Chordata; class Aves; order Casuariiformes; family Dromaiidae; genus Dromaius; species Dromaius novaehollandiae. The sequence continues at coordinate 27,409,370 of NC_088132.1, forward strand.
TCTTCCTACACAGTCTTTTTGCAGATGCAAAGAATATAACATATATCACTCATGTCATTGTTCATACTCTTCCAGCAACTACCACACTCTGAGAAAACTACCAATTGCAAGGCACAGTGAAACAACAACATAAATAGCAATTTTTTGAATCGGAAAAATTGCTGTTGCCATTAGAAATTATTTCTGAAATATAAAAAAGAGTAAATCAAGAGATAGTGAACCTTTCATAACATTTTATCAGTGGCATTTAGGTTTTTTTCCCCTCTAATAAATACTAAGTGTCAGCCAATGTGTTAAGCAAGTAGTGTACAAAGTTTACTATCTGAATAGCTTTCAGGACAATGTTTGGTATATAGTTCAAAGAGAAAATCCTGAAGCTAAAACTTTCATTTCATATTTTTAATTTTTTTACTTAATGACCATTTAGTCAGACACAACAGAATATTTTTATAAAATGTCATGGTGTGTTTCCCTTGTCTATATGACAACTTTAACTAAGGAAATGATTTAATGTTTAGGCCTAAATGTAATAAAATTAAAGCAAAACAAATATGGATTTAAATAGAGGACCGTTAGGCACACTACATATATGTTGGACTGTATTAGAAAAAGCTGTAGAGACAAAGAGAGAAAGAAGGTTATTTATCTGTCTGTCTAGATAGATGAATGAGAATAGACAGTCTTTTATATGCCTGAATAAAGATTCAGTAGTCATTGAATAAGAATAGTAGCATTCAGTATTTTAGTATAAATATTTTTAGCAATATATTCAAAAGGATTAATTGCCATGACCTAAACTCACAGTTCTGTGCTTTTTGCTGACGGGCTTGTTATTTCATTGACACCGTGTAGAACTGCATTGTAATCTTAGGAACGAAATGACGAGAAATATTTGTCTCCGTAGAATATTCTTTCAGGGGCTGAGCTCTAAGTAGACACATTTGTCAAGTGTCAACATCAAATGAAATGAAAATCCATGTTGGGATACTACTGGGGACTCTGAAGATGAAGAAATAATTAAACTGGCCATTTAGACATTTAAGATAATTATTGTACAGTGCTACAGGAAGTTGCAAAGCTAAAGAACCCAAAGTTAGACATGAATAAGGGACTTTGCTTTATAATACGCGAATTTGCTTTTGTGATGTGCTTGAAAAATGGAGAGATCTTCAGACTAGTCAGTTCTCTGTATCTAACCCAGCAATGAATATGTAGAATCATACTGTAGCATCAAACAGGTGAGAGACAGCAAACCTTTCAAACAATTAGAGAGTCTTTAAAAGGTCGCCAGAGTCCCCTCTTATTTGAGGCAACAAATGTTACTGTGCTATTTGTGAGTCTGTCTTTTGTAGCATTTGGTTCATTTTTCAGTTTAAATCAGAATAAATTTCCATCAGTCCCTAAAATCAGTTCTCAGAAATGAATCTAGCTGTTGGTCTAAAATCCATGCATCATAGAAACTGGTAAATATTGATGCATTTACACAAGGGATCATTTTCATTTATAATTTCTCAGTTTGTGCCAGACAGCTTTCAAAAAGCATGATTTATTATTTTTACAGACAAGTGACTGAGAAACATCCACACAGTTGCAATTTCTAATAAATTATTTTCAAACCTACTTTTTGAGGTCATTTGCTTTACTGTCACCGTAAGTAACAGAGTGCTCTAAGAATTAAAGTCTGGTCTTTGTGCTCAGTGACATCACAAAAGTATTTCACAGAATCTTAATATCATAATTGCTGGATTTGTTTATAATATTATTTCTTAGTTCAAGATTGCAATCAGTACTCATGATCAGAGCACTTTTCTCTGTTTATTATCACATTCTTTGTTAAATAAGACTTAAATTTTCCAGAAAAAAAAATGTTAGCCTATCTTTGAGCATATGCAGAGCTATATTTCAGGGTCTGCCTTACATTATTTTAACAGCTGCAAAATATTAACATGCTAGTTATCTCAAGCATTAAGTGAGATTATTCCAGTCCTCATAAAGTCCTTATCTTAGACGCTTCATGGGTAACCTTAAAGCAGCAGTGTCGTAAAAAGTAATTATGTAAAATTCTCCAATATATCTTATATATCAGTACTTATACTCAGGTTTCTCTGTTTAGTTCAAAATTCTTTTAATGAAATCACCTTCCTCTTTCATCATCCCAACATACTAAACTTAGTTCAGCAGACCTCTACTTCCTGGGCCTCATAGAATCAAATACCAGCTTCCTGGATCCATTTCAAAATGATCGCATTGCTGGTTTAGTCACTTGTGCTAGTTAACAAACTAGCACAAAACTAGCAAAGCCAAAATGGTTGAGTTTTGCTCCTACTTTACAGTCTTACTAGAGAGAGAACTCTTCAAGATTCACATTGTCATTTGTTTTTAACCTCACGTGATTCCAAATTTTTCTGTGCCTTTATCACATAAAATAAAACTATTTAATTAGTTTTATTTAATTACAGTATTTTTACAGTTTTATTTAATTACAGTATTATTTAATGACAGTTTTAATTCTGTTTTCCTGCTGCAAAAGTATCCAGTTATCCCTTTTCTTTAAACCTGTGTGATTTCTGTCCTCACTCTTCCTCTCATGAAGGGAAAAAAGAGCTCCACAGTCTCCACAAAACCTTTATCAGGTCCTTCCTTGAGGCTCACATCTGATAAAAATACGTACACAACTGACCACACTAGCCAAGAACAGGCAGTGCTAGCAGTGAACTCAGAGCTCTGTTGACTATTAGAAGTTACAATTTCTGTGTATTAGATCTACATACACAGATCTAGATACATCTTAGAAACTGTAGATGCTAGTTATCACAATTAGCTCAGTCTCTCTTAAATTCTGTTTTTGTCTTCATTGCCCCCTTTGGCTGCTTTGCTCACCAGGTCTCCTTTGTCATCAATGTGGATAGACAGCAATCAGCATTTTAGGGGTGAATTTCTTTTCCGTAAGTCTATTTAGTGTCTAGTACATTGGGATTGGAGTCCTGATTAGTAGTAGTTGTAATACATATGCGAAGCCAGGTGTGCTAATACGGGTGTTTCAAGAAAACTAGTTTTCTTGCTGGATAAATTTCCTTCTTTCTCTTTATGGCAAGACCTTCTCCGTATATATCAGTACTTCCGATAAAACTTCAGCCATGCTGCAGATATGCACAGAATAGCATATCTAAAAATTACAAATACATCATTATTACATCACCATCAGGTAGCAACTCACCTTATTACTGAGCAAATATGACTTGCTTGATGATCTGATTTAGGGCATTGTGCCCTTGGTCAGCATTTAGTGCCTGTTTTGCTTTTGGCTTTCCATTTTTAGATTTCCTTTTAGCACCTACCTCCCTCAGAACTTCCAACAAGCTCTTACTTTAGAAGGCAAATCAGTGAAAATAATGAGCACATTCAGTAGGTTCTGTGTAATATTTTCTATGATAACCAACTTTCAAAAACATTTCTAGAGCATCTGTTCTTCAAGAATTGCAATAAAGAGCATAGAGATGAGTTAACAAGCAGACTTCTGTGGCCGAATGCTACGAGACAAACTTTTATGAACTTTGATTAGCTGGTGTGATGCTTAGATGTGAAATTCTGCAGAATTACAAAGCCATTCAAGTATGGTGCATTATCTTCTAAAGCCTCACACAGATTATGTTTCATAAGACAATATTTGGAATCAAAGTTTACTTTTGCAATACAACCCTTATGTTGAAGTCTGGGGAAACAAGTTGTTCAACTAATAGTTTTTTCCCTGTTTTCTGTATTAGCATGACCAGTTTAATATTTTGGAGTTTCAGAAATGTGCCAAAGTTGTCCTCTGCAAATAAAAAAATACAGACTTTAATTGGTAATGTACGTTAATGCAGGCCATAAAGAGAATGTGTTTCTCCCAAAAAGGGCAAAGTTCAATACATATCTCTGTTTAGAGATCCTGACTATCTACTCCTTAAGTAACAATAAATAATGAATAAAGTACACATTTGTTTTTAAATATTAATATGTAAATGTGTGTGAGGAGTTCTGTATCAAAAACTGTATTTTATTGTGTACAATACAGCAACAGGATGCTGTTCTTAATCTCACATCTTCCATTTTTTGTCTCTTCTTTGAAAAAATACGAAGCAGCAGCTATGATGTGAAAATTGCAAAGCATTTATCCATAGAGCTGGCTCCAGGTCCCAGTGCTAGATCACTGATTGCCACATCCCTGTCCAACTATGGTTTTCTCCTAACTTTTGATTTGCATTTGTTTACTTTTACTATGTTTTTCAATTGAAAGAAAGTTATGTAGGTTGATAGAATTAGCTGTCTAATATTGGGGCCAAATCCCCAAATCTGCAGTTTTTCAGTGTTCCAGGAAATGTGTGAGCACATATTTAAAACACGTGGATTTTAATATTGTAGTATTGAAACTGCTGTATTTTTGGCAGTGCGGGAAGGAACCTGCACTGTAAATCTCAGTAGTAGTATATAAATGAATAATAACTTCGATCAATTTGAGTCAGAAAGTAGGACTATCTCTCATTACCAGAGCTCAGAAAAAAAGCTGTACAGTTACTATTACCTGACTGGTCAAAATAAGAAACATCCTGCAGGTTAATGCTGTGGATTTTCCACAAAATTAAAATGTTAGTCTTTTATTAGTAAAAGCAAAGGTGAGAAAGAAAAGCTAAGGGTAAAGAAAGACTGAAATATGCCAAAAGACTGTTATCCTACTGAGCAAATACGACTCCAAATAAGCATGCCTTTCCTTGGGTTTCCTCAGCTGCTCTTGAAATGTTGCTTACTGCCCGATGGGAACACTTGACCGTCACAAGTCGTCTTAACAAGGAATTCCTGCTGGGACAGTGGAAGAGGCCCTGTCTCCTTAGTCACAATTTAGAAACGCATTCAGGAAAAGAGAGAGATCACTGAAATGGTTTTTCAGGTGCTTTGATTCATTCCTGCGGTACTGCCTTTTTCTGTTCTTGTCAGGATTGCATGCCATGTCTACGTGCGGTTTCCCGGCTTTGCTTTTTTGATGAAACCATCACTTGACAAATACCTATCTTCTATTTAATATTTCCTTATCTTATACTTTTCTGGGTATGCACTCACTGAGTCATTAGCTGTGCAGTCTCTTCTAACGAACTGTGGTGGCAACTGTACCTGTCTTGTTGTCAAGACCATTTTGTGTGTAAAACCAGGCTATTACTGCTCTTTACTTTAGATATTGTTCATTTACTGTATTTCTCAGTTTGCTTTGCTATTATCTGAGCTAGAAATACAGTAGGCAGTAGCGGGTTTCTCGGTTAGCCTTGCCTTTTGAGAGAGAATTACAGCATCATTACCTGGAGATTTTGCACAGGACATAAAAGAAAGCTCTTAAGTAGCAGGCAGTAAACTTCAGTAACTTGCTGCCCTAGAAGGCTGTAAAGGCAGACAGTATCAGCAGCTTCAAAAAGGGATTAGACAAAATACCAGACAACAGCTCCATAATGGACACTGAAAGGAAAATGTGTGAATGTACTTGGCAACATCCCTAATACAAAATGTGTGGATGCTGGGGAGTACAAGGGAAATGGACTGCAGAAAGGGCCAGGCTTTTGTGCCTAAGCAGTATTACCATTAGGCACTACTGGAGACTAAATACTGGGCTAGCAAGATCACTGATCTGACCCAGAAGGACCTTTCTTATATTATCAGTTTGAGGACTGAACATTTATTGATTCTTATTAATTTTTGAAAATAAATTGTCTCCAATATACAAGCAGTAGGATATTTGATCTCTGGCAGTTCTGAAAACTCAGATGAAGATTATAGGAGTTTATCCATATTGGCTGAAAATCAAGTTAGGTTTTGGTTAGGTTTTGCTTCATATGTCCTTCATTATTCTTGAAACTCTATTCCCCCAAATTTTTACATCCAGTATGCATTCAATCTTATCTAGTTCTGAAAATGGATCTTAATTTGGAGGAAAACTGAATCTAGCTCTAAATTCTATAGCCTTGCTGTGATTTGTGGGCAAAAATAAAAAATTTTGTTGTTGACAACAGTAATGGTGCTGACTCTTAAATCTGTCTCAAGTACACTGAAATTTGGTGGTATCATAGCTCCTTATTTTGTATTACTGAGTTTCTAGTCCTAGTTGCAAAGCCTGAAGCCTTTTCATGTACACTAGCTTTTGCATTATGCTCTGCAATAGTGAATCAAACTTCAGCTCGCACTATAAAAATGGAGTTCTATGAACTTCTCACATTGTGATTAGTTAAAAGTAAGTGTACTTTAAAAGCATCAGCTTAAGTGAAGACAAATGAAGACTTCAGACATCAAAGTCTTCAACTGAATTTACACAAATGCTATACCATTACACAGTAAACAAGTATTATTTTCAAATATCGCTTATGTAGTGTCATGATCTTTTCTTCAAATACATCACTTTCTTTCTCTCTTATACTGTACAAAATACTCTCTTACACTGTACAATCACTCTTGAGGTCTGCTTTCCTTTTTGCACCTAGTAAGGGTGCTAAAAATCATTCTTCCTATGGGATCCTTCTCTTATAAAGTGCAGTGAGGTTCTCATTGTGAAGAGTTCAGCATTCTCTGAATAACACATTTGGAAGTGATACTGTCCTTGTCATCAAAGTATAGCTTCATAAGTTTGGGATGAAACTATGTAAGTTCATTCTTTTACTGATTGTATGCCTTAGGCCTCACAAGAAAGTAAACAAGAGTTAAGACAGGACGTTTTGTTGCATTGAGAAGTAAAACTGCCTTATGTTGAGAATTAAAACATAAATAGTTGGAAAAGCAATAGTTACAATTTTTCTTTGGAGTTATTAGTTTTTCAAGCTTTCTTTCCTTCTCCTTCACATTTAGAACTTTTAGGAAGTCACAATTACTTATTTGTGTCCTATAAAACTCAGTGCCTGATTCACTAACTTGCTATATGGACACAAGACTAGATGTTTACAAGGTTGAGTGAATTTCTGTGTTTTTGGTGCCTAAGGCTTGCTTACTATGGACACTTGCTAACATTCATAAGTATAACGAACTAGGAGAGCATTTTTCCCAGATAACTGGTGCAAAAGGTGTTTTAGGAAGATCCTGAGAAGAATATTCTTGATAAATAGTATTGCTGTTAATTACAGTGCTATACTCTTGTGAGATGAAAAATAACAAATATATTACAGCGCATTTTTATGCATAATTAATAAACTTAATGAAAACAGCACAACATATTTCTTTTAATTTATAGGAAAAATTTGCCTTGAGAATTTATTTCCTTGTAGAAACTGGTGAGCTTCACCTAGAGAAAAAAGAGTTTAACAGAAATGTCTAATTTAGGACAATTTTCATGCTTTTGTGAAAGAGGAGAATTTGATTTAGACAAGAAAAAAAAGTCCCTTCCTTTTCACTGAATTGAACGGATCAAGAGTAAAAGTTTTTGCAAAATGGCCTCCAATTCAGCAGAATTATTTTCAAAAAGCAGTGTTAAAAAATGAGAAAATAACAGAGATCGCCCAACAGAACAATAGAACTTCTGGTGTGACAGGCGTATGTGTTGGAATACTGTTGCCAAAATAGACCATAACCCAGATTTCAGAGTGGCTTGTCTCCCTAGAAAATACTGATCTAAAACTCCAGATACACATCTCTCTGAACTGTAAAATTTAGATCCAAATCATGATGGATATTCAAATGTATCAAGAAAACTGGATGAAAACTTATTAAGATGAAATCTTAGATCATTCTTGGGAAGTCATAAATTATCTTATAGGAATATGTAGAAAGTTTTACCTCCACACAAAATAATTAGGACAATGTTCCTAATTATTTTCATGAAAATTCAGAAAACTAAGCAACATTTTCTAAAGAAGCAGCTCTGATTTTCCATGGTTTTGTCATGAGCTCTTAAAAAAAAGGCAGGCTTTTTTGTGAGAAAATGATGCAAAAATAAATGTGTCAGCCTTTTATGTTGTAATAAAATATACATTCAGATTTTATTTCAGGATAAAAATAGAAACTAATTTATCTAGTTCCTAATACATTTGTTGATATTATAGTTCTCCCTTTATTGTAAAGCAACTTTTATCTAGAAATTTTAAATGGTCTATGTATTACCCTAACAGAAAATTTCTCAAAAACAAAGAGAAAAGCAGATGAGAACTATATAAGCATGCAAAAATTCTGAGTCCAAGAACCTTCATTTAATGTCATGTGGGACTTGCTATTAACAGAAAATAAGAAATCATTATATATTGAGTAAAATTTCAAAAGTGATTAAACTAGTGGTGATGGAAAGCTTAGTAGAAGAAATACATTTATTATTGTAATTACGTACTAAATATTTGATGAATTAATTCAATTCCATTGACTTACTCCAATGAAATTTAGTTCTCCTAGCATGTATAGCTAAGTACAGCTCTGTAATGAAAGCTGTGTAAGAGTTGTACCCAGCTGCATCCTGTGCCGCGAGCTGCCTCTGCCTGTTCCTCTGCAGGCAAATTGCACCCTGAATGCGCATAGGCGCTTCCAAGGAATTGCTGGCGGTCCAGCAGTAGTGCCAAGTACGTTAGCTACCTGGCTGTCTTCATTCCTGTTTATGCCCCTTGGCAGATGTTTTAGCTGAAAAAGTCTGTGTTCCTAAGATCTGTCTTGTGCATTAATACTACAAAGCTTGAGCAACGGTGGACAATATTCCTCCTTGCAGCCGTTTAATTCGATGTGAGTGAATTTGTTGTACTCTAAATTTCGTCAGAAGATAGAAAGCATATCTGAAACCTGCTGTAATGACAAATCATGTTTCTCAGCCTTTCTTAGCACTAATGTATTCAAAATTACTATACTATATCCTACCATTATTATAACTCACTCTGACAGCTCAGGTTGTACAGGTCTGTGCAGTGAATCTAAATAGCATGACTACTCTGTGCAATGAAGCCTAGAGAAAAGGTTTCCCAAGCTAGGAGAGAAACAACCAGTAAGTTTATATAATATGATTAAGGTAAAGAACAGTTAGCTAAAGTGTGTTATTTCCTTATACATTCATTATATCACAAATTTTACCTACTTGATGATCATCTATTTCAACAGAGAAAAGAAGATGTAATAGAAACATTGTAAATGTTGCTATTTCTGTTCATACTTTCTGTTCCCTCCACCACACTCATTATTCAGTCAATTCCTTACTGTGGGGCAATCAGTTTTCTGGGTGATTTTTCACTGTGGCTTCTTGTTAAAGTTGTAACAATATATGACTTACAGACTTGATCCGAGATAGTTTTCAGTACAACTTTGGGGAAATAATGATTTATTTTCTAACATTTGGGTCCCCAGATGGCTGATCTTGATACACAGCACTTCTGAAAAACAGAAAGTACAAAAAAAAAAAAAAAAAGGGGGGGGGGGAGATGACAAATGAGAAAGAGAGAAAAGGGGAGAGAAAATGTTTTCTGTACAAATCTGGCAGCAAGTTAGACAGAAAGAAACGATAAAGTTGTACCACAAGCTGCAAAAAAACAAAACAAAAAAAACCCCCAAAACCCACAACCTTTTGATAATGAAGAAGAGGCCAGGGGTAGACAAGAGAAAAAAATCCTAGTTCTATTAAACAACGTCTGCTTTGCATTCAGTCTTCATTACATGGACTTAAAGATCCCAGTCCACTAAAGTGAATGTTAATCCATGGAATATAAGGCAGGATATAGCCTGGCTATAGCAGAGGAAAAAGAACTGCATTTATTTGGCCTACATCCATCTCAAGACTTCTAAAACAAATAATATTCACCCTCAGGCTCTCAGCATATCTTTTTTCCCCTTAGCTCCTAAGCATATTACACTTCTGTCTTGGCCAGCTTTCTCTTTTCTCTTTCCCTTCAGGTTGTCCAAAGTGTATCTTATTACTGGTGTTTCCATTTCCAGCTCCAATTCCGTATTTCAAGAGGTTTTTTTGTGCAATTAGTTATTATCAGAACAACTTTTTAATTTATACCAACTTTCTTATCTCTTTGGTCTTGGAGTGTACCCTCCTGTGAAAATTTACAAACCATGACTCATTTTTTAACTTAACTTTGGACTGCCCTGTGTTAGACACTGAGATTTTGTGGTTTGTTTTACGTGTTTTGTGTGTGTTAAAGTACCATGTCCTGGTACGGTATAATGCAAATAATAAATAATACTGTGCACTTGTCATTATGCAATCATGAGCTTCCAAGAAAAACATGATAAAACCATCTAATGATGACACAATGAAATAATTATTTCCTCCTTGCTTTAAGCAAAAGGTTTACTGGCTCTACCACTGCCTCTTTGCTTGAGGAACATTGCCACCTAGCAACAAAGTATCTTCTCAGGCTTCTGGATAAAATCTATAAAGAACTGCCCTAGCAGCAGCTCTTAGAACTTTTTCAAATAATTTCGGAACTTTCATTTTTGTCCTTTTGCCACTTAGCGTTCAATGCCAGCTGGCTTTCTGCAAAACAGGGGGAAAAATTGCTAGCTATTTAGTTTTGGAAGCAGACTTAAAAAGGCAAGATACAGAAGTTAAGAAAAAGGCAAACTGCTAAATTGTTCCTTTAAGGCATAGTATGCAGTAAGGGATAATGTGGAAAAACATCAGCCAAGTAGGATACCTTCTAGAGGTATTGTCCTCATGAAGCCAAGAGAGAAGTGTTGCTGCCCACCCATGGACAGAGTAAAATGCACAGACCCATCTTCTCCTCTCCTTGCTGTCTCTAGAAAAGCTAATGCTGGCAATGGTGTGAGACTGACAAATGCCTGTAGTGTTAAATCAAATAAAAAATTAGAATTAGTATACATTCTTTTAAAGAAACGCTTGAGCATATGGCCTAGAAAGATATTGGAAGACAACAGAGAGAGCAAGAATTAGTTCAACAAATTCAGCAAATGGGTGACTGGTGAAGAAGACATCATTTGCCAAAGTGACAGACAGAACTAGGTCTGTTTGGGGACTGTTTTCTTAGAGCAGAGACATCTGGTAGCTCACCGAATCATTTCATATTTTTAAATACAAAAAATGAACAGCAATGGGAACTGTCTTTGACTGGAAAAGCAAGTAATGGTGACAGTCACAATTATAAAATATAGGACATTTTACATAAAAATAAGAAATGTAGCTAAAGAGAAAACACAGAACACTACAGTAAAAATTCCAAATCTTAATGCTTTAATGAGACAAAATTAACTAAATAGCTTTTACAATGTGCTCAGAATACTGTCAGAAGTGCTATGCTGGCAATTATTGAGCATGAAGAAAAAAATACAGCAAAATGGCCTAATCCAAGAGCTAAGTACTCTAAAATACATGTTTTAGAAGCCTATATTACCAGCTTTAAAATATTTAAGTATTACTTAACTGTATGGATAGCTATTAAAGAATAAAAAGAGCATTCCTTATGGCTCAGTGAGTTGGGCTCCTGTACACACAAATAAAAAGATGCAAGAAATACAGGAAAACTATTAAAAATACATTGTATTAGAGATGTATGCACTATTATTCTGGACAGTAAATTAAAACCATCAGTATCTTGTCAATCACAGATAGTGCATGCAAAAATCCAGCTCCTTTTCCAGTATCTTGAATCAGCATTGTTAAGTCTCAAATGTGGCAAACTTTAATGCTCTAATGCATTTGTTTACTTTGTCTTTTATTTGTTCTTTCTAAATTTAATAATACAGAACTCTCTGACCATAAAAGGTTCTGGAATAGTTTTGAACAACAGGAAGATAATGTGACTAGTTTTACTAGAGAAATTTACTAAGAGAAATTGAGGAAAATCCAGCCCACATAATACTGTGGTTCAGGTTGAAGTGGTCAAGGCTTGCCCATGACTTTTTTTTCTAGGCAACTAGAAATGTTCTTGAATGACACTGTTTTATTAAATGTTTAATTAAATTATCAATAATCCAAGCCCTTCTGCTCTTTCCAGAGCATATAGTGGCCATAAGTTTACTTCGGCTTCTAGGCTGTAAAAAACCCATAGATGAAAGATTGGGATCCAGAACGAGAACGTCAGCTGTCAATTCATCGTTACACACATTGCTAGAGTTTAGTGGATAAAACTTGCATTTAGAATCTATACAATGATTTGCATATGCAGGAGCACTTTTGATAATTCCTCAGCATGCCGTCCTTTTGGCAGATCTGTGCCATGTGTACCAAAAATGTGATTTTCAAAAAAGATGTAAAAAAACTTAAAATTTAGATGAGTAAGTAGAATGCAAAGCAAAAAAACCAATGAATCAAATATTGAGAAAAGGGTAACTTTCAGCACTGATTTTTAAAGAAAAAGAATTTGGTAGGGAGAAACTTGGATCAGGTTCTCTCCAATATTATGAATTTCAGCTCACAGATGTCTTTGTTTACTCACAAGACATCCCCTTTTGGTTATAACTTTACAATGATATAGGCAGCCTGCAGTTTTAGAGATCTGGTGTGATTGTTACAAGGCTATATCCAATTAAGAATGTGGAGAATAATTTTTACATGCTGCAAAATAATGGGAGCTATATTAACAGTCTAATCACTCTTGAGTTTGCTTTCATTTCAGGCTTTTTCTTGGTGCACAACACATGACTAATCAATAGCACCCAGAAGAGATTTTTTTGGCCTCATTTACATGGCAATGACAGTGCTGCTGTGATTCAAAAGTCCTCTTGAAATCCCAGTCTTTAAAGTTGACAGGAAATCAACAACAAAATGCATGGCTGCAGAGTCTCCGGCATATAATGGCTGTAGACAGTAGGTCTGTCTCTCCAGGAATCTTCAGAGATGCTCTTCCTTTTTTCCTAGCTTAAAATGCATAGAATTCTCAGATATTACTTCTGAAATATCAGAGCACGCATTTAAGATTACTTTCCCAAAGAAAATGGGGAAATGCCTAAAGATTTCACTCTTAAGTGATTTTAAAATGTGGTTATCACCTCACAGGTTTAATTCGTAGATGTACGTACTTAACTGCCACCCTATACAAGAACACAATTCTGACTGAGTGAAGAGACTGTCAAGAGAAATGAGATGAATGAAGGAATTTAAAGAAATACAAAAGTGATTAAGGACATTTTAAAGAGAAAATTTTAAATGCATATGGATCATAGCTCTGCTTGTTAAAAAGTGATTTAACTAAATAGTACAAACATCAAATCTTATAAGTAGAGTTTCCTGGGAAGGTTTACATTTTATTTTGCTTGAGTTTAGCTCGTGGCACCCAGATGTATGACATACAGTGCGCGTATTTTGTCATACAGTCTACAGTCAAGATATCAACAACTGCTGTTGACATCTGGCTGTTTATTGCCCTGTGTATTGTGTGTCTTTTCTGTTTGATTTGCAAAATGTCATGGCGAAACAATTTGCTCTATAGCTGGTGACCTCAGACCGACAGAAATAATTCTCCTACTGGCACACCTGATAATAGCACTCAGGCTGCTTCAGCTGCTTCTGGTGGTAGTTGAGGATTATGAAGAATGTGTTTCTGCTCATATTAAGCTATGTTAGCATGAAGATTATTTGAGCATTACATTTGTGTGAACACACAGTATTTACCCAGGTTCTAGGGGCCTTAACCTGTTAATTACTGTGTACTCAGTTTTAGAGTTTGAATCTCCTGTCTGTAAACAGACTAGACTCATAACTTGTTAAATAAGCCAGTTTCTCCTAGTCGTCAATTTATGGTAATCATTCTCCTGGGTAGTTGGTGTCCCTATCCATGGATGATTTGCAAATTCTAGGATCAATGCACAGGCCACATCTGAGTCATTTTCCCTCAAATGGTACACCTTATAACACACCGCTGAATGTTAATGGGAACTCTTAAATCTGAACTGAAGTCAGATCTATCCAAGCTACCAAACTAATGAGAAACATAGCTGTGAAGTAGGAGGAGGAGGAGGAATCTGCGCTCAGGCTGCTCAGACCAGCTGACTGCAGCTACTGCTGTGAACCAAAATGTTGCAGTACCTACAGAGCCAGTTATCTGTGCAGCGTGGTCTGATTAAGTAAAGTTATGCACAGCGTGTTTAAAGACGTATTAAAAGGCAGCAGCATGTAAATGTGCTTTCTCCCAGCCCTGCATATACAGCCTCTTTAGAAGAGGGAAACAGTAGTTTCTGTTTAGCTGCAAAATTTCTCTCTAAAACCTCTGCCAGATGCCCCTCGTCCAGCTTTCTGCTGTGGTCTAAAAACACGTTATGTGGTGAGGAGGGGTAAAGAAATACACCGGCCTTTCCCTGCCCACAGCACCACCATCGCGGAGATAACGGTGCCTGAAAGAGCTACACGTGTCCTACACGTTCCTCAGGCGCCCTCGCCCTGGGGGCTGCAGACACGGGGGGGGGGGGGGGGGGGGCGCCTTGTCGCTGTGGCGGTGGCAGCTCAGGCCTGGAGGGCCGCGGCGGCGGGCGGCAAGGACAGGCGGCGAAGGGAGGCGGGCTCAGGCCGCCGGCCCGCGGCCCGCCCCCAGCCCCGCAGCCAACGCAGCTGGGGAGGGCGCGCCCCCGCGCGCGCCGCAACGGTTGCAGCGCGGAGCGGCGAGCGATTCGGCGGGGCGGCGCGCCGCGGCCGTTGGGCGCGGCCATTTTGAATGCACGAAGGCCGGCGGTTGGGAGGGTGGACGCGCGCGCGCGGCTGCCCCTGGGGTGACAGCCAATAGGCGCGCCAGCCCCGCGCGCCGCGTGGGCGGCCGTTGGGCTCCCAGGGAAACGGCCTCACGCGGAGCGGCGGCGGCGGGCGGCTAGTGCCGGGGCCGGTGGCGCGCCTCAGCGGCTGGCGGGCTGCGGTTGGGGCGCGGTGGCCCGGGAAGGTAGCCGGGGAGGCGGCCGGTGCTATGCTCGACGCGGCCGCGACGGAGAGGCGGGGAGGAGGCTGGCGGCCCGGCTGGGAGCCCGCCGGGGCTGGCGGAGGCCCGGCGCGGCCCGGCGAGGCGGGAGCCCGCGCGGAGGGGTGTGTTGGGGGAGGAAGCGGCCATCTCCCCCCGGTCCCTTCTCTTGGCAGCGAACAGCGCAGTCTCGAGGTCGTGCTGGTTCGATGGCGTGCTTTGTTAGGGAGGCAGAGCACTGAAGTAGTTCCCTGGGCTGGTTTTAGGTAGTGGCAATATTGCGTGGGTGCAATGTTATAAAATGCTATATTTTTCCAAGTATAGTCAGAGCTGTTTATTTGCACGCGTTCAGTGGGTGCTGTATATGCTTGCATACAGTGATTGTACAGGTCAAATAAAAGGACCAGGAGGTGTTTAAAGAAGTGTCTAAGCAGAGGGGGAACACGTAGTGGTGCTTCACAGAATATGTGCCTGTTCCGCAGCTCAGGCTCTAGGTCAGAGTCGTTGTCTCTGTGGCCGGTAGTCTTCTGTGAATTTTTTTTCCCACCCTATGAACTTGCCCGTCTATTTTTTTGAATCCCTATAAACTTTTAGTCTCCTGAAAACTTCTAGCATGGGGTTGGATTTCCCAGTTTTGCCATGTGCTCTGTTTCTCTTCGCTCTACCACCCGCTAGTTTCGTCTGATACTCCTTTGCCTTGGTATTGAAAGAAACAGCAGATAATTGTTGCCTGTACACATTCTCTAAGCCAATCAGGATTTTGTGCAGCTCTTTCATATCCACTGACTTCCGTGCTGAAGAGCCCTAACTTACATAGTTGTTCCTGAGATGGAATTTGTTGTATGTCTTTCAGTTTGCCCTCTCTTCACCCCTCAAATGTGTAAAACTTGAGTGCCAGGGCCAGGCATAAGGTATCCAAAACCAAAAACATTAAGGGAAACGCTTGTCTTATTTTTTATTACGAGAATTCAGACTTTTGATTGCAGCAGTAGAGAAGCTGACAAGTAGTTCTGAGGATGTAAATGGTGTTTGGAATAGTCCTTCATATTCCTAGGTGCTGGGTCAGGGAGTGGGCTTATAAGTAATCTGCAGACACTGTATGTTTAAAAAATTATGTTTTAAGAGGAAAGCTTTTACACCACTTAGTGCTGGAACACTGGGCATATGCTCTTGGATACACACATTTGTTTAGGAGAATAAAAATGTAGCATTTCTTTTTCTTACCTATTCAGCTATCCTCACACAGGTATAAAACATCCCTAAACATCAGCATTACACGTGCAGCTCAATGTCTTCAATGTAGGAAGTATAGCCATGTATTCTCATGTTTTGGATATGTTCAATTCGCAATATGTCACTAAACCAGTTGCCTGTGGGAAAAATTAATATCTCTTTCCTCCCTCATTTTAGAGAGACTTTTATCACATATAAAAGATGATTGACTCGGTCAAAGTAAGAAGACAGTGCATGCTGGATTTCTACTCTCATTATGAACATCTGTGTGCTGTTCAAGGCTCTGTCCCACTGAAAGCTGTGAAAGCCAATCTGAATGAGGGTGCTCTTGATATAACTGTAGATCGCATCAAAGCTGCTGACTGGGCACCGCTTCTAAATGCTATCAGGCATAATAAGACCCTGACTTCTATTGCAATAAGAAGTTTTCATCAACAGGGTCTTGGAGAATCAGGTTTGTAGTGATGGCTCTAGATGATAAATATGTTGATGGATGTTAAAACTCTTTGCATAA
This sequence comes from Dromaius novaehollandiae, assembly GCF_036370855.1. NCBI lineage: Eukaryota > Metazoa > Chordata > Aves > Casuariiformes > Dromaiidae > Dromaius > Dromaius novaehollandiae. The sequence goes on from NC_088132.1 coordinate 27,425,933, forward strand.
AACTTGTGAGTGATTGAATTCATGGTGCGGGAGAATTGTAATAGCTAAGTAATTCTTTCTATTTAAGAACAGCAGCAAAAAAAGGTGTGCTTATCATAGCTTTCAAGTCAATAGGGACTGGATGTTACTGCTCTTCATTTCTGTTGTGTACTAGGTGTTGAAAGATATAAAACTTACTTCAGAAGGAGAATTCCAGCAATTAGATCAAAAGACTTGACTGGTCAACTATGCAAAGCTGTCAAAGGCTGTCTGAGCATATCAGATGTACTAAAAAGCTTGGAACTGCAGGGATTACTTCTGAGAGAAAGAGATCTAATACTTCTAACAAAGGTGAGAATGCAGTAATGTGCAATTAAATAAAGCTCTACGAGTAAAACCTAGAGAAGTAGCAAATCATTTTATATGTATTTGTCACAGATGGGGATGTGCCTGTTCTGGAAGATATGCTTGTATTCACCTATGTATGAGCCATTCTGCTGAGGCATCTAGTATAACCTAGTGTTTAATCAAAATTGATTAACTTTCTCTTGCTCTGATTTATCAAGGCTTATGGGAGGGTTCTTTCAACATCTCCACTGTGTGTTTGGGGTATATAACTTAGGCCTGCGACTGACACTACTGTGCAGGGTAATGATGGAAGAAAAGCTGCCAGGGACCAAGAAGATAACGCACTTTGGAGAGCTGCTTCTGTTGGAGCTACTCTTTTGCTCTTGAGTGGCTTCTAGGAAATGAGACGGCTGCTTGTTTTCTTGCAGGCTCAGACCGCTCGTGTGCGAAACAAAGCAACTGCTTCACAGCTTTAGGCCCTTCTGCATCTTTCGGGGAGCACAAAGTGTTTGTGCCGAGCAGTTTGGGTGTCTTGGTCTCTTCTCTATTTGTATGTTGTTGTTTCTTTTGAAGCCATTTTAGAAACATATATATATTTTTATTATTTTGCAGGGGTTGGCCAAAACTTCATCTCTGGAGAGTGTCTCCCTAGCCCACTGTCCGATTGGAGATGGAGGATTAGAAAGTAAGTTTCAAAATAAAAGAAAAATAACTGGTCTTGTGAGGTGATTGGTAAAGGCGTAAATATACCTTCCCCCCCCACCCCCTTTTTAATCCTTTAAGTAGGTAAAACCAAACTTTTCAGTATTTCCATTCCCATTTTAAATTTGTTCACACTGATTAAAAATAACCATCTTCAGTTTATTTAACATGGCTTTACAATATTTAAAGACTTGAATTTGTTTACCTGATCTAGAAAACAGATGTACTACTTAATAATGTTGATTATACTTTACTTGAAACAAAGTTATATTAGTTAAATTTGAAATTAACTTTTTCTTGATTTATTCGTGTTTTACACAAGTAAAATAAAACATGTTCTAGCTAGTTCTGACAGTCTTTGCTAAACACTCTGAAAATATTTAATCTTTTTAAATTACAATGGTTAGATATATTTGAAATAAACTTTGTTTTTCAACACTAGTTCTTTGTCAAAGGGTTTACCTGTTAAAGCTAATTCAGCTTCTTAATATAGCAGTGAAAAAATGTTTGTTCTGATGATCTGGCTGTTTAGTGTGTGTATATAACATTGAACACTTCTGTTCCCTTTAGCAATCTGTCAGAGTGTGAAGAACTCAGCTAGTATCAGATGCATAAATTTCACAGGATGTAGCCTTACTTGGCGAGGGGCAGAACATATGGCAAATGTTTTAAAGGTAACTTAACCGTAAATGTTCAGAAGTACTTAAATAACTAAGACCTTGTAGTATTCAGCTTGTAAACAAATAGATCTTTTATGGTAATAATTTGATAATAAGAGCAGTGCTATGCCATATACTGTTCTTGACGTGAAATCTCTCAAGGAAAAGGATAGTCTCTAACATAGCTACAGTAATGGTCTCCCTGCCCTGTCCCCAGCCTACCCTGAATTTCTGAAATGCCTGAATATTCTTGAGAATTGTGTTTTCCTTGTGAGAAATCTCTTATCACATGAATGTTAAATGCTGAGCTAGTTTTAATGTAATAATTTTCATCAACCTCCAAGTGAACATTCAATTGAGACTAAATTGTTTGATATTGCAGCAGATTCAAGTATCATCATGTATTATATATGCAATAATAAAGGAAGATTTTTTTTTTTTTCTGTTTACTGATGGGAAATATACGGACTGTATAACCAGTGTATGTACTTTTTTGTTTTGTTTTGGAGGGGTTTAATAGGGCTGAACTCAAAGTAAGGAGTACTATAATCTGCAAATATGTTCTCTTAAGTTCCTTGTGAAATATTTCCCTGTAACTTAAAATGTGGTGGGATTACTGCATCTGCCATGGATAACTAAGTGTTTTGTTTTTTTTGTTTTGTTTTGTTTTTGTTTTTAATGGCAGTGAATGTGAACACCCACTTTTTTGTTATTGTTACATTTTTCTGTGACTTGGTGAACTGAATTAATTACCTGTAGTACTGATCACTTAATTTTCTTTCTTTTGCTTTCAAATTCTAATTCGGGCCATAAATGTCTGACATCTGTTTTGGGGAGAGCTTCTTTCATCAATGTTACACACAAATTTTTCAGAATGTCTTAAATATTCTTAAGTATTAAGTAAAAACTAAAGAAGTTGAGTTTGCAGTTTAGAGACTAGTAATTAGGTGATTAGTAAGCTTGTGACTACTACAATACAAATGTGTTATTCTAACCAATATTAAAATTGGTCTGCATGAAAGCACACTCATAGTGTGCAGTTCCTACTAAAGATGTGTTGAAAATGTCTATGTGACAGAAACAAGGTAGTAAGATGTTTAGAGTTCTCTAGACGTACTTAGTAATTTGCATTGTGAATTGATGTACTTAGTAATTTGCATTGTGAATTGCAAGGTCAGAACAAGCATGAGATAACTGCAGTGTTCAGGAATGACTGTGATATTTCTTGAACTCAGAAGTGGTATAACTGAGTCTTTGATGTATCAACACTCAGCTATTAAACATTAATTATAAACAAAAATAACCCACGATCATCTTGTCATCTGTAGTAACGGCTTTTCTTTTGCACTTGATAACGACTTTCTTCTTTGCAAAGCACCAGGCAATGAAAAGACATAATGAAGCTTGGGCTGAAAGCCTACGTTATAGGAGACCTGACCTGGACTGTATGACAGGCTTGAGGCGCATTACTTTCAACTGCAACATGCTCGTTGGAGATAGAGGAGCCAGTGCCTTTGCAGAATGCCTAGGAGAGGACCTGTGGCTGAAAGGTATTGTGAAACACTGATTTTAAGATATAATAGAGGCAGGCAGAAAACCTGCAATTGGCAATTATAGCAAATGTAGCCAAATGAGTAATTCAGCGTTTAACTAGCAAAGAATAAGTTGAATTTTTTTTTCAGAACAAATTTCTTTTCCTCTCTTATCTGAATAGTCAAAGTGTCCAAGAATTCTCTAGTATTCTGGATGAATAATTTGTAGTATAGTATGTATGTACTAAGTAACTCTAATCTTGGTGATAGAAGTCATAGCATTCTGTATGTAGAATCAAACACTTGCCTACTGGAATTGTTTTACAGTTTGTCTGAGCTGGCTGTACAGGTAACATGGACACTATGCATGCACAGCATGGAGGGAAAAAAAAGGCCCAAAGTCATGACAGTACTATTTTATGGCAACTGAATAATGTATTCATGTGTGCTGGAGATGATCTGGTTAGAAGCACTGATTCAGGCTTTTCAGACTTAAGTTGTTTGTATATGTTAAGCAACTTTGGGCAGCTGTATTAATTGGTATCTAGCAATATTACTTCTGGTAGTAATTTGCAAGAACAGTGATTTAACTGTGGTTTGATATTCCTTGCTTTGCAGTTGTTTGATAGTTACATTTCTTAACATTGATATATAATACTGATCTAAATATCTCATTTCCACCAGTGAAAGTAATACTGTAATTTATACCCATGGCTGTTACTGTAACATTGCCTCATCCATTCTGTGAAATGGTGGTGTTCAGCAGAGGTGGATTAATTGTAGTAGATATTGACTACATCTTATGCAACTTTTTCTTTTTCTCCTTAAACACTTTAGCACTTGATTTGCAGCAGTGTGGAATATCCAATGAAGGAGCAAAGTCATTATTTGATGCTCTACAAGCTAATAGAACATTAGTGGTACTTGACATAAGAAAAAATCCCTTAATTGGTATGTATCTATACCTACCTTTGTCCTCTTCTCTGGAGTTTTTCAGTAACTCTTGTGGGGCGGGAAAGTACACTGCTTCCAAGGAAAAAAAAACCTGCAATGGTATTTTTCTAAGCATTAAAGCAAGTGTGTGGGGAGGAGGGCAGGTAATGTATACTGCCTATTCAGTGATCTGTTTGCATAAATACAAGTCTCATACAGGAAATTCTTCATGTGACATTTTTAACTCTAGATCACATTTTGATGAAAAGCATTATTGAAAGAGTTCTTATGAATGGAAATAGTGCCAATTCAGAGGTATGTGTTAAGTGTTTCATAGTAAATTTTTGTTTTGTTTTTGTGGTTGGCATTGCATGCATTATGAGGTCAACTTTGTTCAGAATGAATGTAACACAGTTATTTCAGTTATAGATACAAGCATTTTTAAGCATTTTTAAGAAAGAATGCTATAAAAAGATAAACTTCAGCACTAGCAGCAGCAAGAACTATGCGGTCTTGGGTGTTTTGTATGCTTTGTTATGTAATTTAATATGTTATGTAATAGAGACAGGATACTCATTTAATGAGAGGAAAAATAAAAATGTTTATATACACTTATGCATTGTCCTAGAACATAAGTTAATATTGCTGTTGGAGAGTTTTCTAGTATGTGTGTCTCTTGCTAACACATGAACATCAAGGCAATTTAAAAAAAAAAAAAAGGAATTCACAAGTTAAAAATAAGTTTGAAAATAACTTAATTTTTAGCTATGTAAATTATTGACAAAAAACTTAATTTCAGTTAACTGAACTGTAGTTTCTTAGATGGTTAATATTGGAAAGAATAGTCTTGAGTAAGTACAGTACCCACTTCCATCACTGTCTAATACTCTGTAGAGAGTTTATAGTAGCTTACATAGACTGAATATCTGGAACACTTAGGATTAGATATACTGTTTAAATACTGAGTCTCTTGTTCTTAACTCAGAAATCTGATTCTGTTCCCAAAGGAGTTAGCAAGCAAATGAGTACACTCTTTACTCTTGCTTTTTGACAGCTGCACCAGTCTTGTTCCTGACCTTATAGCTGTTTTGGCTTTGAAAAGGCTTGAAAGTCAGAGCTGTGACTCTGTAGGGAGTAAGTTCTAAACTGAGAAGTTTGTGTGTAGAATTCCTAGGGGATTAATACAGTTCCCCTCTTCAATCTCTTAAAGACCTTTTGAAGAAACTGAGGTTGGTTGTGAAAGAGTACTTTTTCTCCTTGGCGGATGGAATCAGCACTTGCAAAATGTTGCAGGGGTTCCATGAAAATAGCATCTTCCTGGAGAAAATGTAGCTCAAGATGGATGGAAAGTTGAACTATGAAGAGAGGCAACTCTTTGGAGAATTTCCATATGCTAAGAGTTCATTCAACTTAAGACCCTTGTTTTATATTCATCAAGGTAGTAGAGTATCTAAGTCATACTGGCAATACTAGTAATCTTGTGTATCTGGTTAACAGTGTAAATAAAAAAATGACTGGCCACCAGCTTACTAAGTACTTTGCCTTTCTTCCATAACTGAGAACATAGCAACCTTGATCCGTGATTTCATAAGTCCTGTGGGGAGGCTGCCATAAAGAACACATTTACTGCTTATGGGAACAGTGCAGGCACTCAGAATGGAATAAGCCACCTGTTTAGCAAGATGAACACAAACAACTAGTGTTGGAGGCTAACGTTCTTTTGAAACTGAAACAATTATTTTACCCTAATACTAGGGTAAAATACTTAGGATTATAGGGTAAATACTAGGGATTTGTAGTTGATTTTGAGCTTAGTTACGGAAGTCTGGATGTTATGAAGAGAAAAACAGTTGATTTTCTTTGAGCTGGGTCTGAAGGTGCTCCATGTTGGCTAAAAGCACTTTATTGCTGACTTTCAGGGAGTAAAATGTCAGAGGTATCAAAGATGCACGATTAGTCATAAAGCTTCGTTGTTGCAGAAAGAACTGCAAGGACTCCTTCATTTTATAAAAAGTCAAAAAGTCAGCGTTACACAAGTAAAATGTAAGAGTACAAAAAAAGTAATGTATTTTTACGAGTCCTAATGATCTTGTTCAGCAGTTGTATGCTATAGTACGTAAATTCTGAATGTAACTAAAACTTCAGTTCTTGTTATTTTGTGATAAGTTTTAGTGTTATACTGAAAAAAAAATCAATTAATTCTCAGATTTTCCTTGAACTTTTATGGAGGATCCATTTTAGACTAAGTTTACAAATTTAAAGAAGTGTTTTCTGTTTCTTGAAGTTTACGATTGTAGAACAGCATACAGTCAATTAACGTCTACATTGCTTCCTTTTGTCATCTGTGCACTGCCTCCAAACCTGTGAGGTTTTAAAAGGATGTGCTGGTCCATTTTGCATAATGGAGAAAATGTGGGTATTTATATCTGACATATTTAACCTAGTAGTTTTTTTTGCTATACTTCTACCCATTATCATTGCTAGAGATCTGGATTTCATATCACTAGAAAATGAAGATTCTACCTAAAATAAAGAATCATACTAAGTTTAGTCTATGCATATAGTTTTTCTTTTTTTTTTCTTTTCTGACATGGGAGGTAAAATGTAATTTTTTTGGTCTGAAAGTGCTGCTTACTCATGTAGCAAGCAGCCTAACTCATACCACATCTCACTCCCAGAGCCAACTGAAGAGTGGTATGGATCATCATCCCTAGCACTTCCTCTAGTTTCAGCTACCTCTAGTTTCAGCTTTTTTTTAGCCTGCCAAAGGCTAACTTTGCCAATTCTCAAGAGTAGAGTTCATGCATAGAGTGTAGAATTTGTGTATATCTGAGAGGTGACAGAGCTGCATTCTGTAACATCTGACAGACACTATGGCACCTGCTGTGTAAATTCCATTGTTATATTTAGGTAGGAAATGAATTAAGGTGTGTTGCTTTAGAAAGAGAACTTAGGCTTTTGTATGGCCCCATAGTAAGTCATTGCATATACAGAAGATCGTGTCTCAGTAATTGTATGTTAGAGGCTATTTGTGGTGGCCATCACCTGCTTACTGTTCACAACAGCCCTTCCATCCAGTTCTGCCTAAGAAGTGGTTGTTTTTCATTTCTTATACGTAAGTATAGCTGTTTCCCTTTTGAGGTGAGCTTTCAAGTCTGCAAGAAGGGCTGTTCACTACTAACTGATGCTGTTAAACGTAGGAAACTTTCTAATAAATTTAAAGGACAGCTAAGACTATGCTAGCAGCACTGTGTAGCTCTAACATTGTGGCCTATAATTGCACACATGATTAGGTATGCTAGAGATAAAAGTTTGCATAGTTTCTTGGAAAGCTTAAAAGAAAAATCCACTGAAGATGTCTGTGGTACAAGATGCCCCCATTGTCCCAGCTCAAGGACCTAAGACAGTGTTGAGAAATGACAATATGCTTGCTACCCTTATACTCAGATAGTGTATAACAGCAGCAAACAACTAGACAAGAGACATATTACTGGTTTAACCCAATACAGCTGCTCTTTTATGTGTGCAGTAAAACAAAATTAAGATATTCCAGCCTTGAAAAGCTTACGGTTTAGTTTTACTCTTTCCATCTAAAGATTTTTGTAGTTGAAAATGACAGTTAGTTGTCTCGGGAGCTAGATCAAGTTGTAGACCCGGCAAAACTCATACAAGAATAATTGGAGTCCCAATTTATCATAGGCAAGAAAGATGTATTTATAAATTTGGACTAAAGTCAGTTAGTTAGAGCACGGTAACTGTGTCTCGCTTAATCTTCCTCATGCATTAGGTGGAGCCTGGTGGGAATAACTTCATCATACTGTTCCTAGAACTCTGGTGTGGGATTTAGAGCTGTCTGACACAAGCTTTGCATTAATCTCAACTACATTTCAGTTTCTAACTCCATTTCTTGGGTAGCTTTAATGGTAGACTTTCTACTAACTCATTTGATACACACTAAAATCCAAGTGACAATGCAACTTAAGAATGTCTACCTGGAAGAATAATTAAGTTTTTATTGAGAGAAGGGAAACCTTTAAGAATAGAACTGTTACCATAATAAAATGAATTCTGAAGCACAGCAATTGCATTTGATTATCACTATGTCTTAATTTTATCTTGGATGCTTTTACTGTGTGAGGATGAATTTTCATTAGAGGCAGTGAAAATTACACTTCACTCTACTTTATTGGCAATATAAAATCATGTCAAGAAGCTTTTATTGGTCTAGAGAACTTTGGCCTGAGCCAGTCATTCCTAGCAAGCCAGCTTTCCGTAGAGAATGAAAAGCAAGAGCCAGAGTTCCCTTTTTATAGGGTTGATGCCATTTTTTGTTACTATAAAAGGAGAAGTGTTTTACATGGGAGAAGGGAAAAAATTGGATGGGATGTTACAGTGGTATTCTGGGAACACTTGCTGATAATGTGGCACTCAAACTTGCGTTGAGTTTGTGCTTGAATTGTGGCTTTGTGGGACTTTTGTTTTTTCTTAATTTTACAGTTTAAGTTGTCTATTACTGGCAGTGGTCTCTTTTTGAGAAAGAAAAGTAGTCTTAAATGAGCACCTCCTGAAATACCAGTTACTAAAATAATGTCTTTCTTTTCTAAAAATAATACTCAAAAAAAAAAAAAAGTTCCAGTATAAGTGGCTGACATCTCCATCTTCAAAGGATGCTTTGAAAACTAGACCAAAGAAAAGAACTATTGTCCTAGGAAGTGGTCGAAAAGGAAAAGCTACTATTCGTATTGGTAATACGGTCTTTATTTTCTCTGAGTATAGTAAATTTTATTTACAAAGCAATACTTCAACATTAAACTTTCATTACAAAAATATATGATGTGTTTAAATGCCAGTGTTTTGCTGAATACTTTTCTACTTCCAGGAGAATTCCATTGATTCTTAATTCACTAATGCTTCTTCCAGCATCAGTGGTTTCAATAGCAAACTTGATCTTGTTTTGAGTTGTTATATGTGTGACTGGGAAAACTAGGATTTGCTGAATAAAGTATGTTGAAGCATTGCATATACTTTTTTCCAAGGGCATCCTCCCCATAACTGTTCACTTTTAGGAAGCTTAATGGTAGAGAGTTGTCTGTTTTTTCTGATGTTGCAGCCTTTCTATACCAGACTTTCCTCTGCCAGAAGAAACAAGCATGAATTTTTACTGATGTACAAAATGTTCTAAGATTTCTTTACTTCATGTAAACTTATTATAAATAGTATATTTAAAATAACATTGGTATCTTGAATATTTGTAACTAAATACTGGTAACTGTAATAAGCTAAATTTTCAAAAAGTTATTAATATCTCCCTATAATACATTGGTTGTCTTTCATCTTTGCTTTAGTTATCTGGAAGCCGAGAGGTAAGCATAAATCAAATTGAAATCTGTTTGCACAGATGAATTGTGAATAATGGAAGAAGATGATGTCTGACTTGGAGGTTTTAAAAAAAAGAGAGGGGGGAGTCAGGAAGTAAAAACTCTTCCTCTTTATCCTGTTTCATTGTTGAGAACAAACCGAAATGTGGAATCCCATTACCACAGTTATGCCTTCCTATACATTACAAAATTGGCTTTGTTCTCAGAGAAACAATAAGCTGAATTCTCACTCAGTTAACTATATGAAACACCAGGTGAACAGTTTTCTGGGCTTGTTAGTTTTTGACTGAGTAGAGTGAGCATCTGCATTAGGTGTTCGTGAATCTACTTTGGGTATTAGTGTGTGGTTTAAAAACAACTACAAAAGACTGGACTGGTGAACATAACTTCTCTTTATTGTTCCTCTAAAGTGAGGATGTTCCTGGTGTTCTGTAGAAGGGATCAATGTGAATACCAGCTTTAGCATTCAAGTATCTTGTCAATTACAGAACCAACATTCTTCACACTAAGGCCACTACAGGGCAATTTGAAGTGCGTAAGTGGCCTTATTTCCTATATAGGATACCTAAGCTCCCATTGTCGACATCTGATTTAGGTATCTGAAATTAGCAGTATGAACAAGCTTGTAGGAAGCCACAGAACTTTGCTTCCTTTTTGAGTAATGTTTTTATTTAGACCCGCCTGACATAAGTCAAACATATAAGCTTGTAATTGCAAACAGATGAACTGGCTGTGCCTGTTCTTTGAGAAGCAAAATAAAAGCTCGAGTAGTCTAGCAAAACTAGATTGAAAGGTGGATTTCCTGCAGTTGCTTTTGTTACATCGGAGATCTTGTGAACTGTCAACTATGAGTGTATATGTGAATAACTGTTCCTACTGTCTAATACAGGATTAACATCTAAAAAGTCTGTGAGTCCTGGGAAAAAAAATCCATCTGTGAAAGACAGTTATTCACCAAAACCACTACCACCAGGCACAAAAGGCTTCCTTCCTTGGCGCACTGCGGAACGTGCAAAGAGATGCAGGTGAACTTTTCACGGTACAAGGGAAAATACTAAAGCATCAAAATTGCGTGACAGAGCACAATTTTTTTTTAAATATGTATTTAAGTTTCACGCAGAATTCCATATTGCATCCATAATTATTTGTTTATATAATTATCTTTGGGGGGATGGTACATGGATTAATTACAGCAAGCCTTTACAATATGCACCAAGATACAGTTTTGTGGCCATAGGAATATCCAGATGCTCATAGAAGAGAATCTTACTCATTCTTTTGTTACTGATGATGCATCGTAGTTAAAGATGTACTCTAGCTTTCTGAGTTCGTAATATAGCTTATCTGGCATCCAGTTTCAGGTGTCTAGGTATTCTTCCGACCTTTTCTGCCCCATGCCCCCCACTTCTAGCATAGGTTTCTATGATTGTCTAAGCCCTGTGAAATAAAACAACACTATGTCTTCCAAGCATTACAAGATTAACTTTTGTAATCGTGCTTTCCTTTGAATAAGTTTGTAAAATCTCTGTTCTTCCCTAGACCTTTGCCTCTGTAATTTGAGGTCGTATAAATTAAATATTTAAACAAAAGTTATACACTGCTCTATCTATACTTTTTTATTGAACTTTTTCAAAAGTGCTGAACATCAAACTCTCCTATTGACTTTAGTTCATAATAACTAACCAAGGAAAATGTTTACTGAAGTGCTTAACATTAGCATCCAGGAATGTGGTCTTAGCTCTGTAGGAGTACTAGCAAAACAGAGTGAAGATGCAATGGATGTTTAAGGGATGCAGTGAAGTGTCTAATGCTATCTTAACTCTTACTGCTTTGCTTAGTCTAGAATCTTCTGTTTGGAAGTTGAAGTAGCAATGGTGACATAATATAGACTTTTTTTTTTTTTAAAGGGGGGCTCCAGTGGATAGTACTCAAGAGTTACCAGTGAAGATTCAGGTACTGTCTCTCTCTTGTACTTTTGAGAAGATGATGGTTTATTTAGTAGATGGATGTCTAAAAAGGATGCAAATGTAATGAACAGAATTTTCCCATCTAAAAGTTTAGGCTTACGTGATTGAGAAGTTAAGACTGGAACACCTTAAAGTATGTGTCTCTCATGGAAGTATAAAATAAGTTTACTTCAGCATTTGGTTGGAACTTCTCCGATTCCCTATCTTGTGTTGCTCTCTCTTGGTTTCCTAGCCTCATGAGGAGTCTGAGGTTGAGTTTGAGCATGGTCCTTCCAGAGGCAGTATGTAGAATTAACAGCTTTCTTCTGTGAAAGGTTCTGTTCTTCCTATCTATCCCCTTGTGCTTCTGAATTATATATTTGTGTTTGTACCCAGATGTGAATTGCTTTTGTGAACCCAGCCGCATGAACGAGACCTATTTTTTTGCCCTTCCCTTCCCATCCCCTCGCCCTCCACCCCACCAAACAAATTGGAGAAGTGCATTAGTGTGTGCTGCTGAATTAAATTAGCTCACAGAAGGGTCTGGTGGTTCCTGGTGCCAGCACAATGAGGGAGGAACAGAGGGGGCTATGGTGGGATGAAAGGATGATTTGGGAATAAGAGTAAACCTTTCCTGTTTTTGGTGACAGTGAGCTATTAAATCAGTCCAGCTGCCTTGGAATCACAGCTTTGGAAAGAGAGCAGGACTTGCAAAGATGCTACCAGTGCTACGCACCAGTACATTTTTATATTGTGTTCTGTGTACTTATTTCTAAATTGCATAGCTCGACACACTGTATATACAGCATAAGGAGCTCTGCGAAAATTTGCATCTAAGTGAAGATTTTGGTCATACTTAATTGTTGGCTTTATTGCACAGTTTAATGCTCAGGGGTTTGTTTTTTCTAATGCCATTAGACAGAAATTCCTGTGAAAGTGACAGTAGAAAGTGCTGCTACTTCTGAAACTGAAGAGACAGAAGAATCGGACGATATTATCCATCATCCTGACTTGACAAAATCGTTAGATAAAATTAATGTAACAAAGTATCAGCAATTCCAGGTAAGAAGCACATTTTGTGCCTTAAACTTCATAAAGATGAATGATGTCACATAGAGTATGTTGCATGTGGGTTTTTGTTTTGCTTTTCCAAAAAAATCCTGGTAAAGTTAATAACCAGTCATGGAAGAGGATTTCTGAATGACTTTTTAATTATTCTGCATTACGTCACATGGGTTTCCATTTGAAAAGATAATCAAATATGTACCAAATTTCCAAACTCTGAGTAGTTCCAATAAGGATATGTATGCTATGAGCATTTTATTGAAATCGGACACATAATCAGAAAGAACTTCACTTAATGCACCCAGCTGCAATATGCATAATTTGTCTGTTCCTGTCTTGAGTCATGATTCATATGAATCTCTTGATCAGTGTTATTGTCTCTGGTATTTCCTTCCAAGTAGTCCCTTTATAAATGTATTTTAATGTTATTTCCAAGAGCTGAAATACCTTAATGATTGTTGTGTAAAAATACTGAAGTAATTAGTAGTGCTTTGAAACTCCATTTTATAATTGAGCTCTGTGACAGTGATTTGCTTTTTATTTCCTCTATTCCTTCGATAGATCTAAAAAAATGAAGATTAGTAATGAGACTGACTATTGCTGCGAATTTTTTCACAGAGAATATCCTAATGAAAGGAAGGGAGAACAAAGGGTGTGTTTTGGTGGCTCAGTAACACTACCGAGGTAATATAACAGTGTTATAAAATAACCCCCTCAGGCAGGAAAATTGGGTTGTTTCTGAAGTGTTAGGATTTAAAGTTTGTTTGGAGAAGCTGTGTTGACCAGATAGGTAATTCTTAAAATAAGACCTGCAGTTATTTTTGCTTTGGAGGTGATTGTTTGAGAGCACTGATTGCACTGTTTGTGTGTATAAATATTAGGACCACAGAGCTGCCTTTATGTAAGCCAAGGTGGATTTAAAACTTGACATTGTTGCAGAATTATACCTAATGGGAGAGTGTAGGATGGCTCAGAGTTACCATGGGAGATAGAATGACTGTACAGCTCCAAACAGTAAATAACTACATGCCTGTCTGCTGGCTAATGTATTTTTTTTTCTTTAGACCTACCATTTTTCTCTCTAGAGATGTTGTTCAGGCAGACTTTCAAGGTTTTTAATATACCTTGGATTTCAAGTTCTGTAGCGGCTTTGTTCTTTGTAGGTGGTTTAATGTTACCGCTTGTGTGCAGTATGTTGACATTGTGCTGTGCAGTGGCTTCGGCCCTTTTGTCAAGAGCAGTATTGTATTTGGAATCACAGAAATCAATGTCACATGCATATTACATCCAGAATGTCTATGCAGGAAGTACTGTGCTTTCAGGAAACATTTGATATTTTTATTTTTGATGTTTGGAGTTGGGGGAAGTATTACCTTTGTGATACACTGCAGAGGCAGACAGAAACCATGTTTTATGTTTCAGAGAGGTTGTCATGTCAGCCTGTGTTGTCAGTGCAGCTGTAGTGTTGGGTCTGGTTAATGTATTTTTTTTGTTTGTTTGTTTCAGCTTAGTGAAATAAATCTGATGCTTTCTGTGTATCTTTGGATTAGCTGCACACGTACAAGAGTGACTGAAAGAAAGGATGAATTTGTGTCTTCTGGGAGGAAAATTACAAATCTTAGGAGCATACCCCAGAACTGCTTCTAAATCTTCTGTCCTTTTAAAGGTTCAGATTTTACTGATCTAATTACATTAAGTACATAATACTGGAGAGTTTTACTGTAGTACTATTTTATGAATCTGAAAAACAAAATACTTTTTTTAGGCCGTGGTTGTAAATCTGACCTTTTAAACAGTCTTGAGCTGTTTGTTTCTGTGCCTCCCCCATCCTTTTTTGTCATGTTGATAAAAAGTATGGCTTTATGTTATGGCAGAACCAAATTAACAAATTCTCACCATTGAAAGGTGAGGTGAGGTCTGTTTTCCTCCCTTCCCCTCCCAGTGCTTTGGTGCTTTCCATTTCTTCCTTCAGTCTTGTATTTTTTTCCATATGTATCTGATCATAAGGCAAGTTGGTTCACCTTGCCAATGTGGCAAAAAACATTATTTTTCCAGTTTATTTTTCAGCCCTTGTTATGGTTCAAGTTAGCTTATGTAATTGGGTGAGTTCCAGAACTGGAGCAGGGCAAGTGGCAGAAGTGTTTGGCTGAAAAACTGAGAGGGGAAGCAGAGGAGCCTCCTTACCTGTGCTGATTTGATTCAAGTACTCTCATTGAACAGCTCTTACTGCACAGCTGTTGGGTGGGGAACTGGCTTGAGGAATTGATCCAGCTAAAAAAATAACCTAGTGTCTTCAGCTGGAGCAGGCTTTGGCATAGCCTTTCAGTGAAATGGGACAACCAGCTTCGCTAGAACAATGATGGGACTTCAGAATAGGAATAAACAGCAAGAGTTTGGGAAATTTTTAAACTACTACTGTACTGAAAAAGATCCCTCCAAATATCCCTTCATGTGACTAAATGAACAGAATTTTTATTTTAGTCCGCAAATCCTTGAGAACTTCTTCGTAGCCTTCTGCCCAAAAGGGGACTTAAAGCTTAACACTCAGTAAAACAATATTAATTGCGTTTTCATTAAAAAAAAAAATATATATATATATGCATTCTTTGGCTAACTGAAAAGTTTATTTCTACTAAAATGGAAAAATAAGAACTGATACATTCTTTCCTTCCACTAGAGGGAATCTGAAGCATCTGAATTGCCTCTGATTAAGAATGTGGTTGAGTAATTTCCCAGAGTGTAGAAATGTAACTAATCATATAAATGGTGGACTTCAACCTCAAAATATTTAGCAGGTTAACTCTTTTTAAATACTAATGTTATCATCTGAATTACTTAAAAGTAGTGATTGCACTATACTCATTTTTTAAAAAGAAAATGGCATGATCTAGTAAATAGTTGCATTTTTCTAACTGTGTATGCTAGAATTTATATAAAATTCTATAATTTAGAATGTATAGAATTTTATATAAATTCTAGCATACACAGTTAGAAAAATGCAACTAATTGGGAAGGCTATAGATGTCTCTGTTACTTCATCTTCTTAAGGTTGTGAACACTCTTTCTGGACTACTTTATTGGGTGCGAACCACTGAAGGCTCAGATTTGTAGCCTGTATGTAGGTATAGCTCCCCATAATGTATTTTAATTTTTTCAGCATGAAGATTAGAGGATTGGGTAAACTAGTGGGTTTCTCAATATCAAGTCAAAGAATAAAGTTTACATGTGTATCTGATCAGAAGGCAAGTTGATTCACCTTGCCAATGTGGCAAAAAATATTATTTTTTCCAGTTTGTTTTTCAACCCTTGTAATGATTCAGATTAGCTTATATAATTGGGTGAGTTCGAGAACTGGAAGGCAAGTGGCAGAAGTGTACAATGTGTATTGTAGTTTAGTAGTGACAAATATGTTTGTAGAGGTACAAGGCATCTTTCTTTAATATGTAGGCTTCATATTGCTTGTGAGGAGACATAGTTAAATTATCAAGATTTTTTTAAAGTGGTAACAAAATCTGGGGTTTTCCTAGTTTTGATTCACCACACCATTGATGGAGATATTACTTAAAGGTTAATAACGACTTCACAAAAGAATTTACAAACACACTGAACTGTTTTCCAAGCCTTCGCCCTTTAGAAAAAAATTTAGCAAGTTGGAAAAAGAGGTCAGTGCTGTGATCTTTAGGATTTTCTGAAATTTTTCCACAAAAAACTTGTAGAATTACAGTTTTTAAACTACAGTTCTTAAAAAAACCTAAAGACTACACACATGCGCACGTATAAGAATATATGCTGTAAATGGAACTGTTGGAATTCTTCTGATTTGTGATATCTGTGCCTTATCTTCAAAAATTGGGTCACAAGATTCCAGTTTGCATGTCAAGATGTGAATGTAGAACATTATGGTTGCTAACCTCTGTGCTGTGCTTCTGTACCTATAAAAGGGGTTGCAGCTCCTGTTATTTCCACACATTCTGAGGTAGATTGTAGTAAAATATATGGTGTCTGTTGAGGGCACTTCTTAGAGATTCCTTCCCCCCCACCTGCCGTGAAGTGATTTTGTTAGGTTAAGGTATTTTTGTTAGGTACTGATAAATCTTTTTTTCCAAATGTTACCTTAGAAATACCATTCTTCTGAAACTTGAAACTTCTAGGAGTCCTTTTGCTTATGTTTTTCAGTAATAACAGCACTACTGTACCCTTCTAGTTCCAGGGTTAACGTGGTTGATGCTAGTCTAGGGATCTTAAGAGCAGGCTTCCTTGGGCAATGGAGACATGCTCTTTAATCTTCACGATGAGTGGTTGTCACTGGAGGGCTATATCTAGAATATTTTAGAACCTGCATCTCTTGAATCATGCAAACGTCTGTATCTCATCCTACAAGAGCTGTGAGGACTTCTTTTGCATTTATAGAAGGATTACTTTTACTGTTCATTCTGTTGCACACTAATCTTTTCAGCTAGTTGTTTGTATGAACTGCCGTAGTATGCTCTCTTGAATAAGCTTTTGATAGTAAAGAAAGCTTTTTAGTGCTGTTTGGATCTTTGTTCCTCTGGTAATATATATAGAAAAAGCAGTGTCTGTTTAGTGTTACGTATGTGCCTATGTACAAGGTGTGTAGAGAAGTAAAGAAGCTTTATGTACTGTGAACTAATACAGGTTACCCTTCTTGAAAAACAGAACAGCTTCATAATTTTAGCAATTTTTCTCCTTCGGAAGCGGAAGACTTCATTATGGCATTAAAAAAAAAAATCCCATCTGTTCTTCCACTTCAGACACTATAAATAAAGATGATATCGCTCTGCCGTGATAGGAAAGGACTTGATGATCAGTTATCAAATCCTGATTACTGTTCACTGAAACTGAAAAATTCACTAGTTAAAAGGGAAAATTAAAATAGAAGTGAAGGCATCTCATGTATAAGACTAAAATGTTTGCTAGATGTTTTGATTTTTGATCAAATAAAAACAAACCTGCTTCTAAAGCTGCTTAACTCGTTCCAAGACCTTGGGATCCTGAAACCTATTTCTTCCAACTGAAAAACTAACCAAAACCAGTGAGAAAGTATTACTTTTATGGTTTAGAATTATTATATTCCTATTGCTGCAATAAGGAATAAAGTCTTGGGTGAAGAATAAATTCTGAAAACTTATGTATGGCTGCTAATGAGTTCTTGTTTTCTTTTTTGAGCTCAGTGTGATATTTTCGCTGGGTAGTCAAATTTAGTTTTAAAATGAGGTTTAAAAGGGGTGGTGGAGAAGAGATAGAGAGTAATATACATTACTGATAGTGATATGATTCCTGATGGATTGAAAGTAATGGTAATAGACATAAGAGAATTTGTGCTGTAATCTTATGTTAACACATTTGTAGTGCAGTAGTAGAACAGTGAATCACACTCACATCCACTATTCTGTGTTAGATTTTTTTGCATCCTTGAGTTATATATTGGTAGACCTGAGTCACGTATTTTTGTGGAAGATATGTTATTGCTTGGAATTCCGTGTGCTAATTGTTAATTGGACATACTGATTTTAAATGTGTGTGATGTTGCACATCGGTCTGACATTGAGATTAATCTTCTGTTTCATGATAGTTGGAACTAGAAGAATGCCTACTAAAATTAAAGGAAGAAAGAAGAGCCAGAGTAAAGGCTGAGGAACGGATAATGGAGGTAATGATAGTTCAGTATTAATCATCTTTAGTTTTAGGGATGCACAAATCAGACTACCTACTTGTTTAATTATGATTAGTTATTGGTAACCTCTAAACTGGTAGTTTCCAGAGTTTCAGTTCGTTCAAAGTCATGTCGGTCACTTACCAGCCTAAGGGCAGTGATGAAATCTGCGTTTGGTAATGTGTGTGTTTTGCTGGTTTCCTGCCATTGGTCCTATTCCAGAGCCTTGAACTCCCTGTTTAGCTACTCTTTTCAAAGTGCTTCATTCATTCAGTGTATTCGCTATAATCCAGGGCATCCTGATCATTTTCCAGAGAATGTGATTAATTCTGCTTGTAACTTATAGCAGATAGATTGCTCTCTGGGGTCTCCCACCTTCGTTACTATATAAGCAGTTTGCTCATATAAAAGCTGTTTACTGTGAATGTTGTTATATTTGGTTTATCCTGTCCCTTTTATTTTTGAGTTGGTGTTGCTGACCTGAAGAGACCCTTCTGAATTGAGAGTAATTAGTATGCAGAATTCTTGTAACAGAGTTCAGTATAAGTAAGTGTAAATGAGTGGATCTGGGTTTTTAGATATGATGTCCAATGGAATAAAAGTGGTGGTACCCTTTGAAACCTGAACAACGAATGGTGCCTCTGGACATCTACAGTAGAAGGAGTACGTGTCCAAAAAGGGTATCTGGAATCCTTCAGCTTGGCCATCCTTCTGTAATGTGAAGTGCGCCAGTGAGCTCAGCTGGATTTGTGTTGTTTGAAGACTTAGATGCTTTTTAGTCTAAATGCCCCCTACAAGAAATCTTTCTACATAGTGCCAGACTGCTTGGGCTTAGTACCTTGTCTGAGGTGAAAGGATGAGCCAAATAGCAGTGATCTCTAAACCTGTCACTTTCAGTGATGCTGGTTTAACAACTAGGATGGATTGCATGGATCTGTAACTTTTCTGGTCTTATCTCTTAAAAGATGAAAAAGGAAAGCCTGTGGTATGGCAGTGATTGCACAGCTGCAACCCTAAATGGTCATCTGAGTTACTGCTTCACTTGAACACAAAACTTTGTATATCCTACTATTACTGTTCAGCTTTCAGATGATGATGTTGACTTGATTCAGTGTGAAGAAAATTCTTCATTTTGGGGATGCACAGAGCAGGAGAGACAGTTAGTTATGTGCATTAGCTCTGAAATGTTGGGCTGAATGCAAGGGGAACACTGGCTTTCATTAAGGTGTTTTTTTCCTGAAAACAGCAAGTACTTTGGTCTTAATGTGTCATACAGCAAATGCAAGATGACATGGCTCGAAAGCTAACTTTTTGCTTGTGCTTACTCTGCAGCATTATATTCATGCTAAAGACAGTGCTGAACTGGCAGTTTTGAGTGTACCTCAAGCAAATTCACTATGGTAGCATAGAACAGCAGCTGTGGATAAACAAACCTGCACAGAGATCTATGTAACAGCAATCTGAGTATTTCTGGTACAGGAAGATCTATACCACTTATGTTGGGTATTTCTCTTTGCACTACTGCATGTAGGCCTGCAAAAGTCTCTTTTTGTTTTGAATTGAAAATGGTGGAAATGGCTCTAAACTTTTTTTCCTATTTTTTCTTTTTTTTTTTAATATAGTTGGAAATTGAAAATGCAAGGTTGAGGAACCTAAACATCTCCCTATCTGAGGTTCTTCATGCACAGTCGGTAACCAACATGATTTTGGAAGATGAAGGTGTTCTAGGCAGCATTGAGAACTCTTTCCAAAAGTTTCATGCTTTTTTAGACCTCCTTAAAGATGCTGGGTAGGTTGTTGCTGTATTATATGAATTTTACCTTTTCTGCTGATACCTTTTTCCAAAATTATCCTCACTAAGATATGCGCCACCTTCTCCCCCAGAATCTCTAGGAGTGTACTGGCAATAAACAAAGGAAGAGAAATTAACTTATTTGTTTGCTGTTTAATTTTCTCTCAGTGAAAAAGCATACCCAAACACACTCAAACTGAGTTTATGTATCTGCCAGCAGGAAGGATTTCAAAGGAGGCCTTCTTAAAAGAAAGCTTTTATTAAAACATCTTTGTTCAGTCTTTATTGGATCATCTGTGGTTCTTAGTGTTCCCTTTTTAAGAAAGGCTCACCTGAACTGGTTTCAGAAAGCGTGCACCTCTCTTCCTTCTATGGCTCCCTTTTAATAACTGAAGTACATAAAGCTAGGTGGGTTGAGTCTTTTGAAATTCTCTAGAGCCAGGTGCATCTTATTTGCTTTCCCCTGCTCCCTCACTCTCACCTCCCATTGTAACAATGTAAATTAATGTAGAGTTCACCCAGAGAAAGTGTTCTAATTCCATGCACATCAATTGGTAGAGTTGCCATTACTTTCAGGATGAATTTCAAGCTTTGGAGGAAGGGAAGAATGGTCTTTTGCTACGTGAAGAGCAAATTTTTCATATGGGCCCTACATCTATTCATGACAATAGGGAGCTGCTCTGCAAGTTAAGTAACTGCAAAAATTGGTTGTCTCTTTAAGCTTCTGTATAATGTGATGCCACCAGTTGGTGGTTGTGACTTTTCAGTTCCTGTTGGGCCTTAGGCTAACAAACCCCAAGTGGTATGTTTGGCCAATTTCTAAGCTGCTAAGCAAAACAACATGTCTGTATTTGTGAAGCATATAATTGGATTTGGCTGCTAGAGATGATGCCAGTTTGGGAGATGTGCACCAATCTTCTGCTTGAGTGATAGAGCTTTATTCTTTTTTTCTGCCTGAAAGGGAATCTGATTGCCAACACTCTGCTCTGAGATCAATACTTACTGGAAGAGCCTCATTACTTTCCCCAGTAACACTGACTGACAGTTTTGAACCTGCAGGCTAATTTGGGCAGAAGTTGCTGAACAGCATTAGCCACTTACTTTCATCTTTACTAAGCTATTTTGGGCTTCATGAAAATAATAGAAAAACTGTTATAAAAGGGGAAATAAAAGCTTCAGATTTTTTTCTTTTCTTTTTTTTTTTTCTTGTATTGAATGTTTAGGTCTTTCATGTGAATAAGAAATTCTTGTGTCACTTTCTTCTCAACTTTTGTTTTGCAGACTTGGGCAACTTGCTGCATTAGTTGGGATAGACCAGTCAGATTTTGGTCCATTGGGGCATCCACAAATGAATTCTACTCTTACTAAACCTGCTAAGATGCTAAAGGAGAAATCATTTGAAGAAGAAAGACAAGAACATACGCAGAACAGGAAAGTAAGCCTATAGAGGGAATGCTAGTGGCAGTGTTGATGCTATTTAGTATACTCTTCAATTGTTACCACGCTTCTGACTGAAAGTCACGATTAGCAAATGATCCATGAAACCATCAGTCTTTTGCTCTGTGTGTGTGTGTATATTTATACAGGTTGTAGTAATTAAAATATTAATGTAAGTCTTTTCAAGTGATGACCATTTGGAGCAGAAGCCATACCATCTTGTAATGCACTTTAAGAAGTGGTGGTAAATATGTTTCTTATTCTGAAATATGAAGTTCCCATACTGGTATGCATCAGTTCAATAATAATAATACTGTGACTACTTTTTATACACTTAAACATGTATAGTGGGTTTCAGTATTTTTAAAATCTGATAGTAGAGGGTAGTACTAATGCCCAGTGAAACCCTGGAATTTTCTTTTAAGTAATGTCAGTCTTGTGTTCAGTCCTACTAGGCAGATTTCTAAGCAGGATACACCTTGAATTTCAGGCCATAGAAATTTGTAATATTAGCAACATAAAATGTTACTTTCTACTCTGAAGGTAATGAGTAGAAAACCTACTGGATTTTTCAAGGTAAGTGCTGAAGTTCCTTTTCCTCTTAATAAATAAATGGGAGGGATAGCCAGGCTTATGTTCTCAAGGTGATTAAAAATTAAAACATTGGCAGCTTACAGCCATGTCCAAATCAGATAAAATTGTCAAGCTAAGACTTATTATGCGTTCCAGCATGTTTCTAATATCATTGTCTTCCCTAGTAAGTGTTTCAAATTCTTCGAGAACACAGTGAGCTTCAAAACCATGAGTGTAAAAAGGTTGTGGGTTTTTTTCTATTATTTTTATTTAATGGTGTAGAAAGCAAGCTGCAGTTCTCTAATTTGAATCAGCATTAAAACTATTTGGAATAATCGAGTAATTGTAATCACACCTATAGGTTTTTTTGAGCTCCTTATCATTAAGCTTGTAACAATGTTTTCATCTGATGAAGCTCTTCTGTGCTGTGACTTTAAATTCGGGCTTCCTCTAAACGTATTTGAATTAGGAAAAAAGTGATTCAAACAAGTTTCTTAGCAGGTATACTTAAACACTAACTTGCTTATGTGGAAGAGTGAAAGTTTCAACTAACATACATGCTATTATCTCTTAGTGATTTTTGTGGTTTCTGTTAGCAGCTAGGTACTGTGATATAAGACTATTGGAATCACACTATTCTGAAGGTAGAGCAGACATCGTGGATTTCAAATAATTCGGAAGGCTAAATGTAGTTGTGCTTTGGCTACTTCAGTATAACTGATTTCTTTGTAGCATGAAGAACAAGATACATGTGAAATTAATATGCCTACTGTGTGTCATTAGCAGCCTTCTGAAACTTGCTGGCTTAGAGAGGTAACAGAGTTTGTGGTCTTTACTATCTTTGAATCTTGTATGGATTATGTAAAGAGTTTGTTTTAGTTTACAGGTTTAGCATATGGTAGTTCGAGTACTTTTTTTTTCTTTGTGTGTGTGTGTGTGTCAATATCTTAACTAGAATCTCTTTTTTTCAGAATGGAGGTAGAGACATCCAGGTTTCTCTTCCTGGCACACTTCAGTCCCAGATGGTTGTGAATAATGCCTTCTCAGCTCCCAGAGAAATGCAAGAATTTCAGGTTGTTGTACAAGAGCAGCCAGGCTCATGGAAAGAAAATGAATCTCAAACAATTAGCCAAAATAAGGAGGATAACCTCCAAAATAGCACTCCAACATTCTCTGAGAGGAGAGTCAAACAAAATGAACATGCAAAAGGACATCACTCAGCTAGACAATCGGTTACTAGTCTGCATTCATTTTCTGCTTCCAGTGCGAATATTAAAAGTAATGGTAGCAAAAAATCCAGCTGCACTTCTGGTGAAAAAAGCAAAAGTTCTTCAAAGAAATGCATGCATAGAGCAAATGAAACTGCAATTGTAAGTACTGTGGCAAGAGGAGACCAAAGCAGACTGCAGACAGCAGACCTCTCTGGAACTGATACTGTAGGATCTGGTTCTGAAATACAAGAGAGTATTCATTCTATGACCAGCACTTGAAATGGTTCTGAAATGTTTGGCCTGTTCTTTATACTTGCAAAATTAAAAATAAATTTTGGATGCCTTAGTATAGCTCATGAATTCTTGTGAAGAAATGTAGACTTTGAAAATATCTCAAGCATTCTTTCATTCTGTTTAGTGTTCCTGTTTCATGTTTGTATCACTTGTCACTGGATTTTTCGAAACAGAAATGAATGATGTACTGGTAGAATGGTACCCTTCAGTTTGTACTATATATAAAGGATTCCAGGGCTATGAATTTTACTGTGTATCACAGATCTCATTATAAACCGTTTTTAGCTAATAAAATTAATTTGAATACAAACTATGATTTGTATTTCCAGTGTGTTGCAGTAGAAGTGAAACAATGGTTTTAAGGCAAATATCCATTGGTGCCTATTAGTGTGTGTATGTAGTTCCCAATGGTAGTGGAAGCTACAGATATAACAATGAGTCCACAAACATCTCTCAAAGATGTATCTAAATACAGTCCTTATTCCTTATTGTTATAACTGCTAATGATAGCACAATAAAGATTGGAAAGGACCTCTAGAGCTCATCTAGTCCAACTCCTCGCTCAAAGCAGGTCTAATTCAATCAGGTTGCTCTCAGGGCCTAGAGAAATGTGAGAACATAAAACCAAAAGAATGGCATTATACTGAAACTCCTGGGGTTTGCCCTGGCTCCTTCCTCTGCTTTTGCACAGGCAGCTGACTTGCAGCTTCTGAACTGTGGTATAAAGCAGCATAGATCTTAATTTGCCAAATGTGTCACAGGAAAGCAGATTGTTTTGCACCAGGAATAATAACAAGGTGCACTTGAATGTGACCTTGGGTGGGTGGTTTGGGGGGGCGGGGGGAAGCGGCATCTTTCTTTGTATGTTTGTACCCTTGCCTGACTACTCTGAGAAGGCAATCTGTCCAGAGCTTAACATAATTATTATAGCAATCATTGAATTAGTGATTAGAGTTAGTAAATGAGACTAATGAATAATGGTTTTGTGCATACAGAGAAATGGGAGTTCTGTTGTAAACGAAAGTTGCTAGGTCTGAGTTTGGGGGAGTAGAATCGCTTAAAAAGAAATTATAAAAATGTAAAATGATCTTGTTCACAGGTGGTGATGAAAAGTTGCTGTTTTGAATGAAAATCGATTCAAACTTAAATACTTTGGTTTAGTGAAACTATTTTCACAATATTAGCCGAGATTTTGAATGATTATAATAAAGTTTAATTTTTGTGACATGGAATATTTTTCCATTGGCTAAGTATTTCATTTGGAGAGCTAAGGTGGGGGGCAGGGAGTAATGGATGATGGATTTCACATCAAGGAATTGGGCAAAATGATTTCAGTTGAACTATCCAAAAAACTTACTGTGTAACTTGGCTTTTTATTTTGTTATCAGTAGTGAGAGTTCTGCAACACACCAGATCTGTAGAAATTCCTGTCTCTGGTTACTTGATAGCTATGGAGAAACTCATGAATCCTCAAATGAGAACTTTCTACTGAGCAAATAGCACAATATCACCTTGGCTACCACGTTATTGTGTAAGTAATTGCACAATGAAAGCATGTTATTTATATAAACTTTGTCACCAGGAAAAATAGCAGATATTTTATTAATCTCTTTGCATTTTTTAGACATTTAGTATAGGTTCTAGGCTGAGGTCTCAATCTGTTTCTTTGACATCATGTAATTCAGTCATGATTCTTTGCTTCTGTTTGAATTAATTATATAAGATCAGTTGGTCCAGTGGTAAAATGTGATACATACCTTCTTTAAAGCTAATCACTGTGAAGTGGTGGGTGAAATTATAATTTCAAGTGTTCAGATCTGTGGGATTAGCAATTGCCAATGTTATTTGTCCCTAAAAATACTTTAAAGAATTTAAAATAGTTAATGTATTTTATGTCTATAAACAGATGCCTAAATGCCTTCTAGCTTAAACATACTATTTGCTTTTAAAATATACCATGTGTCAAAGATCACCTCAAAGCAAAAGTGACCAGGCATTGTATAATTTAGATGGACACATTATTTTTTTTTTCAGTGTATTTAAAGCACAAAAAGAAAAAAAAGTCATCTTGTCAGAGGCATCTTGTCATCTTGTCTTGTCAGAGGTATGGTTATATAGCTCTCCTTTGTGAGAATCTGTAGATGCCTGTGAGATATTTAAGTGATTATGAACGCGTTTTCCCCCTGAATTTGGGTATCGATATAATGTTTTAACCTTTTGCTAGTAGTTAATATTTTACATATTTGTCTGTGTTCTTGTTTGACATAAAAGCCTGAAATCAATAGGCCAGCTATTTGCTAGAGAGCACATTACTGTTTACTTACAGGACTCTTAAGCATTTTTATCTCCTCGTGTGGGCTTCTCAAAAATTATTCTGCATGCTTCATATTTGCAATATTTGGAGCCAGACTTCTAATGGAGGAAAAAAGTGTCTAAATTACCTGTGTTTTATTTTCAAGGCTTATCAAAACTTACTAGGCTCACTATACTGCTAGACCAAACATCCCAGCTGCCTCCTGAAATAGTTGCCAGGTTGCTATGTAGTCGGCATTATTTGTCCTTTAACGCTGACGTCAGGTTGTCCATTACTGTACCGATAGAGAACTTGTGTGCATGCTCTCTGCTTGAGAGAGCTGATTTTTTTTCCAGCAATAGTCAGTGAAAGCTTTTCTGTCCAGCTTTCCTGAAGTCACGATGAACCCAATAAAAGTTCACTGAGAACTTTGGAACATAATGAAATATTGCACTTGCTCTGAAGTATTTTTTTTGCTGTTTTTGCCAGTTCGCATCATCCTCAGTATAGCTCTCACTGCTTTTAAGTTTGTGTTAATTCTGCAAATTCAAATTTTTTGCAGGCATTTGTAGCCCTGTTAAATGCTGGAAGCCAGAAGCATCCCTGTTATGGTCTTGAAAGCTTTGTATTTTATATGGGGTGTCTATTTGAATATAAACTGCTTTGATGTAATGAAAATTCTAAATCATAATTGTTGATAGCACATATTGAAAGAGGAGCGTTGGAGTATCTCAATTCAATAGAAACAAGCTGATGAGACCCTTACTGTTGCTCTTCATTCCTCTCTCCAATTGCGAAAACAGAATAATCCATTTCATAGGTGTATATTTTGTCTTTATCAGTTTTGTTTACTCCTCATCAATGCACAATGTGAAATCAACTTTCTGAAACGCTGAATGGCAAGTCTCCCAGCAAAGGCCTCTGATCTCATGGGAGCTACTATTTTTGACCATTCTGCTTAAGATGGGATTTTTCAAGTGGAAAAACTTCAATGCCTGATACTTACTCCCTGTGCTGTGGGCCGATACCTGCATCAACTTGCCTAGTTCCTATTCTTGTGTTCTAGCTCTTTGTGCCGAAAGACTGGTTAACACATTTAATTCCAAAGTTGCAGGTTGGTTGTAATTTTGTGCTAGGCTGTTTGGCTTCAAGATTGATCCTGCTTGAATGTTAAAGCGCTTCCTCTATTAATGGGCAAGTTACTGACCTGAACTCCTACCTGAACTACTTGACTGCTTCAGCTGCCCCTTCTCAGCTAGTATGCATTTCCCCCTGCAGCTGGCAGTTCGAGGCTGGCTCTCCAGACAGGCAGTTTGGGTCTAATGAAGAGAAAAGCCCATATAAAGAGCCCATGTCTCTTAAGCCTGTTTCTGCCTGAGACCCTAGTAAAGCGATTATTATTGTTGTCACACTCTTGTTGTTACTGAGCATTGCAGTTAATGGTTCTGTTTAGTCAGAACTAATTTTAATACTTAAAAGTTATGTGTTTGTTCTGGTGGTCTAAGATGTACTTTAAAAAGGCCCTAATGTTTTGAAGGGAACAAGCATTGATTCTGTGATGTGCTTAAACATTGCTGTGCTTAAACATTGCTGTATTTCTTCTGGAGCTGAGGAGGGTTCTGGCATCTGAAGGTGAGAGTTTAAGCTATATCCATTACTGAAAAGAAGCTAAACTTTACTTTAAAATCACTCTTTGTTAACAGTTTTTTGAACAAAATAACTTGTATAGGATGACAATCTGTTTATTAGCGTCGTTCTTAGATTCTGCTGTGAAGTGTCTTGAAATCAAGCTAGGAGACGTACGGAGCAGAGAGGTTAGTTCCTCTGGCAGTTCTAGGCTTGAACTGCCTTGGCAGGACACAGGTACGAGTGGGGAATGCTTCCTCAGTGGAGTAGTGTGTAATGAAAAATGTTCCCTCATATAAATCTCTGTATTCAGAAAATAATGGATATCAGTGTGTTCGCTTCTGAAAAAGATGCTTTAATGAATTTTTTTATCCAGGTTTGTGTTGCTGGAAAACTTGGTAAGCACGCACAGGTTGGGCAGTGTCAGGTTTGTGGGGAAGGCTGGAGAGGGTAAGGGCTTCAAGAGCTGTGCCCTGTGCAACTGCAGCTGACAACCGTGAGTTTCATCCAAGATATTTGTAAGTTATGGGACTCCATCTGTTTTCAATCATACTTAAGGGCTCATTTTGTCAAAATTGATTTAATGCTACTTCCTTTAAGATCACTGCTGGAAAGGGGTTGTACAGCAGTATTTCCCACACTGAAGCCATGAGGAGAAATGGGATGAGCTGAAGGCTTTACTTCAATTACGCCTGTTTGACTGTGTTTTTAATGTATATGTAACACCTTTTCCCTGGACTTATACCAGCGTATTTGCGGGAAGAACGGTGTGGTAATCAGGGCGACTAGCCCAGAAGGTGGCAGACCTCAACTCCCCGCTCTGCTCTACCTGCGGTGAAACGCGTCCCACTTTCCCTGCGCCCTTGTTTTTATTCCTTCCTCTAAAACACGAACAGTAAGTCGTGGCTCCTTCACGCTGACGTGTGCCCCCCGCTTGGCGGAGCCGTATACGCACGTTTGGGGGGCGGGGAGGGGGTGGCAGCGCGGCCGTTACGCAAAGCTGGGGCGGGGGGAAGGGAAGGGGGCGCGCGCGGGGCCGGTCCGCGCGCGCCGCAACCCCAACGCCGCCAGCCCCATCGCGCTGCCGCCCCGTGGCCGCTCCGCCAATCGGCAGCAGCAGCACCGCCCCCCGCGCCGCGGGTGTGCGCGAGGGGAGCCGTGGGCGGGCCGGCGGCGGGGGTTTATCAGCGGCGGGGGCTGGGGCTGGGGGCACGGCGCGGCAGGGCGGCCATCATGGAGTGCGGGCGGCAGGTGGCGAACTTCGGGGCCGGGCCGGCGAAGCTGCCGCGCTCCGTGAGTAGGGGCCGGGGCGGCGGGGGCAGGTGGCTTTCGGCTGGGCTGCGGCTCGCGGCCGGTGAGGCGGCGGCGGGTGTCGCCCCCCAGCGCGGCTCCCCGCTGGCGCCCGTCTGGGCGCTGCCAAGCGGCGGTCTGGGAAGCTCCGTTTAACCAAACAAGCAACAAGCGGGCGGCCAGAACAAAAACTCTTCTCCCTCCTCCCCAAAACCGAATGCGCCAACGAATTTGTAGATTTGGTTTTTTTGTTGTTTTTGTTTCTGCCTTTTTCTTTAAGACCCCCTCCCCCCAATGTGGTTTTAAGATTGCACCCCCAGAATTTTGGTAAATCTGCTGGAGTGCTCCTTCATCGGGGCTGTATCAGTTTTGGGAGGGAAAGAAAGTCTTCGCAGATGCACAAGTAGATGCATCGAATGAAGCTGACCAAAAAGAAAAAAAAAATCAAGATAATTCAAGGAGAAGCCTTTATATAAACAATAGTAATGAGCATAGTATAGACTCAACCCTTTGGAAAGTTGCATCAGCAACCGTAGATTATCCAGTTGCATATGGAGAGGGGGTGGTTTGTCCTGAATTTTAAGTATCTGGCTTTCCACTCAAGAGTTGTGTTGTGGAAATTTTTTTTCTTCTTGGATCATAGTTTTCTCCATTATTTTCTGCTTTATTTCCCTAACACGTTTTTCTGTAACAAAACAAATTTGCTCTAGAGCAGCTTCTCAATTTGTTTTTTTCTGGAAATGCTCTTTTATAGGTTATGTTACAAGTCATCTGTATTGCAAAGCCCTTGGCTGAGAAAGGAGTTCTCTTAAGCTGCTGCAGCATCTGTCTCTCCAACAGAGAGGGAACTGAAGGCTGCCCTTAATGTTTGAGGGGAGCATAGCTGAACTCCATGTTATTGGTCTGTTTTCTCCTGTTTTTTGAAAATGCTGTACTCTTCACCTTGACTACTTCACTTTGACCGTAGGCTGATGCTGCATATGAAGTGCTCCAGCTCACTGAAGCAAAGAGGTGGACAGAGCTCTTCATGCCTATTATGAGGCGTGTCATAAGAATGTTGTTTGTGTATATTTGTATGAGGGAAATAGGCACTTTTTAAAAAAATCAGTCTTTTTAGTACAGATTTTCAGATAAAGAATGCTACTAATGAAATAGCGTTTTATCAAGTGGTTTAACAAATCCTTTATAATGATCTGCGTGTTCCCTTTGCTTTTTTTCCTCCTCTGTCATGAATATGCTTGCATGTGCAACATGCTGGCTAAAACTTCACCATCTCCAAAATCAAAAGCAGCAGAGCTGTTTCTGGTTGGACTTCTGGTGACCAGCTGTTACAGTTGACAGGTCATGCGGATGCTTTGTCAGCAAGGCAGTTTGCTTGCTCCTGCAACCTTCCAGAGCATGTTTTTTGACAGATCCTGGGAGGCATGCATACAACTTTTGTTTTGGAGAGTTTTCTACTCTGTCTCCATCTCTTCCTGTTCCCTTTTGGAGGGACAGTGAATGTTCTGGCTCAAACCCGTGAATTTACAGAAAGCACAAGCAGCAAATCCAGTGGTTAGAGTCTAACTCCACTTTGTTGATGTGTGACAGCAATGAAAGAAGAAAGAACAATGAAAAGCTGAAGCAGCAGATCAGCTGGCAAGGGCTTTCTGGAGTGACCTGTGCTTTTTGATTGCCTCAAAATTTTGTTTAGTTTTTCCTAACTTTCAATAACGTAAAGAAGGTGCGTATTTAGAAAGTGCAGGACCTTGTTCTCTGAAATCAGGCCTTATCCTATTGTGTCAGTTTAAGGCACGCAATTCCACACACTGCTTTTTAATGCTTTCCTCAATACTTTAGTTACCTGTTTCAACAAGTCAAGTAAAAGAACGTAGGAAAAAAAAAAAGATTCTTGGGTAGAAAAAGTTAGTACATGTGCAAACATTATGAAGTCTTCTGTAAAAGGCGGGAAGTTCCAGCCAATTCCTGAAAATCATTCTCAAATAATCTGGAAATGTGACTATTGAAATAACGACTTGAAATACAGACTTTCCCAAAGCACGTGATTTAATCATGCCGTGACAAGCCCTCAGCTACTAGTACAGTAGTGGTAATGCAGTAAAATTATATTGGTGCCTGTATGTCTGGTAATCTAATTTGAGAAGTGTCAGGTTATTGCAGTATGGAACAGCTGGCAGATGCATGATGCATTAGTTACTCACAGTACTAGAAAATCTTCTTATTTTGTTCATTGGTTTTATTTTTGTTAGGTATTACTAGAAGCACAGAAGGAATTGGTGGACTACAAAGGACTTGGTATTAGTGTCCTTGGTAAGACTTTTTTTTAAAAAAATTCTGTATGAGTTTCAGAATGTAGATGTTTAACTGAATTATTTAATAAGAGCTTTTGACCTTGGTATTTCAGCTGAATACTTACCCTTTCTTTTGTAAAACCTTGTACAGAGAATACTCTTTCATACTGCAGTTATTCCTATTCTAACTGCTCATCAAGAGGCCATTAAATGATACATAGGCAGGCGTTTAGTGATCCAGCATAAAGGACTAGAGACACAGAAGATAAGTAATCAAAACTATTGCATTAGTGCTTGTGGATCTTTAGGAAAGTACCTGCTTTTTTATGTGTGTGTATATATATGTATGTATATGTATATATATATTTGTATCTTGGATTATAAGCATTTTTAGTTGAGAAAGGAGAGGATGCATCTGAAATACAGTATGCTTCCCATTAGGAAGGAAATGTGGTCCTGCCCTAAGGAAGAGGTGTCTTCTATAGCGCACACATATATGACTCACTTTTCAGCCCCCGTTGTGCAAAAACTTTATGCACAAACGTGCTCAGCATTTTGCTAGTCTCATGAAACCGGTTGTTGAAAGTAGAATGTGTGCAGCAGTCTGGATTGGGATTTATGTTTAAATAAATTGTACACTCTTACAAATGAAAGAAAGAACATGCATTAGAGTAAAGGAATTAATGCTGAGTGGTCTTAGCTTCTAATTAGGATTACAGCATGAAGAAGCCTTGTTAAAATAACAGAATGAAACAAACCCCCTATACTGCTATGGCAGTTATGGAATATGGTAGTAGCAGAAAACATTCTTGGAGCAAAGAAAACTTGCACCTTGCTAGGGAGTACTTTGTTCATCCAGACATATCCCTCTGTTGTTTCCAGGGACAGGAAGGAGGTGAGGGTATGAAATATGAATGGAGTGGATTTGCATGGATTTGGACAAGATGGGTGGTGTAAGGCTTGTATGGGTGTTTAGGAAAGCTCAGCAAAGTGGGGGTCAGAGCTGGGAACAGGAGTCTTCGGGTGTTTTGAGTCTGTGAATGTAGAAGATTTACCGTTTTGTTTCATGTCATCTCTCTCTCTCTTTTTTCTCTTTTTCCA
Organism: Dromaius novaehollandiae; assembly: GCF_036370855.1. NCBI lineage: Eukaryota > Metazoa > Chordata > Aves > Casuariiformes > Dromaiidae > Dromaius > Dromaius novaehollandiae. The sequence goes on from NC_088132.1 coordinate 27,458,057, forward strand.
CCCAAGAAATGAGCCATCGGACCTCTGATTTTTCAAAAATTGTAAATACAGCTGAAAATCTCTTGCGTGAATTGCTGTAAGTGAATTGCTTCCTGCTTATTTTTATTTTACACTTGTGCTAGTTGCACTGATAAAATGATTCATGTGGAGACCTTTACTCCACGTAGGTGAAAGGACCTGTTTTTACATACTCTATCTAATAAAAAGTAATAATCTCGGAGAGAACATTGGTCTTCCATTTGTCTGATTCTGACTTATTTGAATGTGACAAAGGGCTTTTATTCAGTTAAGATACTTTTACATGACTTTAATACTCTAACAGGTTGACTTGCTTCTGAAATTCAAATTTTGCTTGCGTTCATAGAATTCATAAAGTGCAACTTTTTTTTTTTTTAAGAAATAAGTTGTAACGATTGAAAACTATATGCTTGCTACTTGTCTCAGCAGTAGCATAAAGGAGGTCTGTAAATGACTCATCAATCCAATTTTACTAGCGTAAACTTTATATGGTTGTTTTTTAGAATGACCAATCAGGAACCCTTTTCCTTTATGTAGTGTGGTACATTTTAAAGCTTTGGAATACATAGAATACTGGAATTACTGTACAGGTGTTGTAGTAGATAATGATCCTTTCATATAAAGATGTAAAATCAAGATTTTACACACAGAATTTTTGACAGAAGGGCTTTTATGATGGCTTCAGTAATTTGAACACATGGTTTTTGTGACTTAGTGAATTATATATGCATGTAAAGTATACAACTACACTTGCAAATTCTTAAGTTTTGGGCTCCCAAAGTTGAAATCCACTGTAAGCACTTTGATCTGAATTTCTTAGCTTCATCAGTTTTCCGTCAGGCTAACAATAGAGAAAACTATGTTTGAGCATTAATTCTGTTATACACAAACCTGAAAGATGTTGCATTATGATAGAGGAGCTACTCACGAGTGAGTTTGCTTATTGCTCGTTTCCAGCGTATTTTTTTTTCCAATAAAATATATACTGTTACTCTTCATAGCAACTAAAGAGCAGTGCTGATGTAAGTTGATGAGCTGTGGTTTAACCTCTTGGAAAAGCCTCTTCTAAAATGGATCTATTTTTCCCCTAGAATGTTGCAGTTAAATGTGTAATAGCAAGTATTGTATACTCAGCCCAAGGAATCTTTTCTCTTTCGGGGATAAAAATACATGTTTATTTCTTGCATGCAGAAATATACCGGAAAACTACAAAGTTATTTTTCTCCAAGGAGGTGGATCTGGTCAGTTCAGCGCAGTCCCACTTAATCTGATTGGCCTAAAGGAGGGCAGACATGCGGATTATGTGGTTACTGGAGCTTGGTCAGCAAAAGCAGCTAAAGAAGCAGAGAAGTATGCCAAAGTGAATATTGTCCATCCTAATCTAGGAACCTATACGAGTAAGTTGATGATTACATCCTTGTGAAAGCTTAGTTTTTTTGAATTATTCCAGAAATCAGTCTGTCTGTTACTGAATGTTAGCTGGTTAAACAGTTGACTGCCTAGCACTTGAAAATTACCAGCCACACCTCTCTGTATTCATGCTTCGGAAATCTGTTAGAGGAGTTAACAATCTCCACTAGGCAAGGTGAATCTTGAAACTCGACTGAGCAGATCCTAGAACATGTGTGGTAGGAAGCAAATGTATATTGATAGGGGAAGTAACCTGGGCTGTCTGAGACATCAGTTTTAAATCAGTTTTGAAGTTATTTGCTGCTTAAGTACTAGGTATTTCAGTTTGAGGTACTTTCCAAAACGAGATTTTTCTGCAATTTAGAAGCATATCTGAGATCATAAGCTTTTCAGCCCAGGAGATGGGAGACCTGTGTTCTGTTTTCCTTCTTTTGAGGGTTTCCAAACCCTCATTTCCCTACTGTGTGTCCTAACCAACAGGTGGCTCTGGAATAGACGAGGCATTTTCAACTCTCTTTTTCTCTCAAAGCTTGTTATGGGACATGATACAATTTGAAATATAACCACAGTGCAGGAGGAAGGTTAACTGTAATTTAGCCATTGGGACCTTTTATGAGAAAGTCTATTTCAAGGATGTTTTACATGTATATCTTACTTTAAGTGGCCACTGGGAGCATAAATAATCATGTATCTTCTCTTCTTGGCGAAGAAGGTGTCCCTGCTCTGGCTAGTCCTGCACATTTTTCTTCTCTGTGGTTGAAATTATACCATACAAACTGGGAAGAGTGGCAACATGAAGGATGAAGAATGTCTCGCATGTGAATTAGTCTGTTAACTTGTGATTGGGGCATTCACTTGGGGGATGGGTTTATCTGCTTTGAGACAAAGGAAAGAATTGAACTTGCATCTTCCCCATCCTAGGGGAGCATATTAACCCTTTAGCTGCTGTAAATAAGAGGGTAGGCAGTAGTTGTTCTCTGGTGCTTTGGAACGAAAGGAGCAACTGTTACTTGTTTTATGCAGAACCTGGTCTGTGCAGGCAGGACATACAGCTCTGCCTACTGACAGAGGCAGGTGAATGTTAGTTTTGCAAATCCCTTGCAGGGCTTAAATGGGAGGTAGGTAACCTCATGTTCTGCTTGGGAAAGATTGAGATGCTTTTTGGGCTGCACAGAAACAGACGGTTAGAGAGCTTTAGCAATGAGAATTTGGATGCTGCTGTGGTTACGAAGGCATGTGGAGGATTCTGGGGTGCAAGTGCTTAAGTTCAGCTGAAATTCTATTTTAGATCCTTAAGACAGTGGTTTATAATTTGGGATTGCAGACCTGATTAAAATCCCTTGAGAAAGAAGGACTTGCAACCAGAAGGTCTGCAAAGCTTGATGATAGGTCACCACAGAGGATTTTGGGAACCCACGGATGTATTTCCTTTGTAGATAGATTTAGCTTGTTGCTGGCAAAATACAGTGTTACGTTATGCAACAAAATCACTTCTGAGTTTGCATTTTGAAAGTCCAGTGTTCGAGTAAAACTGCCTGCCAGGAAAATTACTTGTTTTTGGTGACCTTTGGTTTTCCTTTTTGTCTGTCTCCAGAAATTCCTGACCCGAGCACTTGGAATCTTAATCCAGATGCATCTTATGTCTATTACTGTGCTAATGAAACTGTTCATGGGGTAGAGTTTGACTTTGTACCTGATGTCAAAGGAACAGTTTTGGTTTGTGATATGTCATCAAGCTTCCTGTCCAAACCTGTGGATGTTTCTAAGGTACAGTATCAGACGCAGTGACCGCAGAAAGCATTTTCAAACTTGGATACATATCCAAGGTGTACAGGCATCTGTAAGAGTGTGACTGACTGGAGCTGCTGTACAGTGAAATCATTAAAGAAATCGTATGTTGTTAATCAGGTATCTGATGAATATAAACATTGAAATCTGAAATTTCAGATCTGAAAGTTATCTATTATCTTATTTTTGGCAAAAATATATTGAATTATATTGAAATAGTTCATGCTATTAGCTCTCCAAGATTCTTTGTCTACTGCGTTGTGTCCACTGATGCTGTAGCTGATATATTGTATTTAGTCTGTAGATAGTGTAAATGGTTATAGCAGGGCACAGAATCAGAATTTTTGATCATGCCTCTAACATGGCCACTTTTAAGCCATAAAGCTTCCTATGCCTTACAGTTACTGTCTCAGTTTCTCAGAGGTAGAAGATAGAACTTGCTTATGTTTGTAAAGTGCGCAATAGTTGGGAAATGTTACTGACTTGTGAACTAGGGAAGCAAAGCATTTGACCTTATCTGGGCGAAGGAAAAGAAGGGACAATTGTTAGTGCATTCATCTTGGCTTTTCCGCATCTGCCTCTCTTTGAACAGATGGATTATGTAATTCCTCTTCTGAAATGCCAGATTAGTTGTAAATATTTTTATTTATTTATTCATAAATTTGCTTGAAGTAGTGTGAAATGGGATCAGGCTGCCTTGAGAATCATTTGAGACCACTAAACAAACATTTGGCAAATTACTGGGGAATTTGTTGAGATGAACTACCTCAGCTGAATGAAGATACATGGTTCTGATAATATGTACATATTAATACATGGTATAAGAATTCTATGCTAGCTGGAAGTCTCTTTGAAATCAGAATATCTCCCAAGCCCTCTTTGACCCACAGCTTGCTTATTTTCAACGTATTCTCCAAGGTGTTTGTTTTATTTGTATGCCTGTTGTATAAAGACACTGGCTTATTGTGCAGTTATAAGATCTATTAGTGACTGCATGTAACAAGTCCTTCTTTTCTCCTTTCTGTTAAAGTTTGGTGTGATTTTTGCTGGTGCTCAGAAGAACGTTGGCTGTGCTGGAGTTACTGTTGTAATAGTTCGTGAGGACTTGCTGGGATTTGCACTGAAAGAATGCCCTGCAGTACTGGATTACAAAACACAAGCAACAAATGGCTCTTTATATAACACTCCACCATGCTACAGGTAACTTATCCCAGTATTTAATATTTTATATTCAGAAAACTACTGCACTGCCATCTGCTGTTGTGGTGGAGAAAAGTTTTGGAAATGAGTATATTTGCTCTCAAGTTGTTGATATGTTGGAGTCATGATTCCTGTGAGGACCCTTAAAGCGTCCAGCCATGGCTTTGATGGTGTCCAGCAGGACTGGGCCATAAAGAACATTATACTTTTAGAAGTATATATTATATGTGATAATTCCATTGTAGAAGATTCAGGATGTAGTTGTCTGCTGGCTTAAATGAATACAGCTCTAGTGAGTTCAGTGATACTGCTTCCATCACCACTAGTAGATAATTTGGCCCTTAGTTTTGCTTCTTGAACACTTGGTATAGATTTGATTTAGCTTCTTCCTGAGTAAAGAAACCCAGAGTAAGGTGTAAGCGCTGCTGATCCTTGCAAGGACCATGGTTTTGTTTTTTGTCTGTCAAAGCAAGAGAACTAAAGTTTATCTCAACAGGCTTTTTGCCTCTGCATTAACGTTAGGGCTTCCCTTTCCTTCTAGCTACTCTCTTGCCTTGGGACAGAACAGACTATACAGTCGGTTTTATAGATAGTGGAGAGAAAGTGCTTTGTAATCGGAATGCACTCACTCTCATTCTTTTAAGTGTCTAGTGTCTGTATTGCAATAACGTCTGTAGCGCAAGGGATGAGATTAGGGAGGTGGCTGATCCCTTGTCTGAAAGTGAAAACGGTTGAGGAGCTATTCACACACAGAGTTAGAAGCTTCAACATACACTACACATAAATGCTTACATACATATGCACCCCAAGATTGTTCTTAGCATTCTGAACTTCCAGATCTCTCTGTATTTTCTTTACTGGAAAACAGTAAATATTATTATTATTATTATTATTATTATACATTTTAATAATACAGAATATTAGAAGAATATGCATTCTTTCAAATATTTTTTGGAATGTGTTTTATTCTAGCTACATTGTTCACTGTAGTCAGTTTTGAAATGAAACTGTTGAACATAAAACTAAAAATAGTGTTTTAGTCATTGTTTTGCTTTATTCTCTAGCACAGCTTTCCATATTATTGTGACTGCCACCTTCATGCTCTTCCTGGCACCCAGAAATAAAACTCTGTTCTTTTAGCTTTATAATCTTGGCCAGCAGTCAAGATTATAAAATCAGCATGTACCTGGCAATTTCATGCATACATAAAGCAGAACAGATTACAGCTTGATCTTTCAGAGTTACTGGCTCTGAACTTCTGAAAACTAGTGAAATGATGCACTGGAAGATTTAGATATAGAGCCAATAGCATCTGGCCATTCTAGATCAAAATATATATATTTCAGTGGGTTCTGGAGCATTTTTATACCAACATTCACTAAAATGGTTATATTAAAAAAAAATCTTCAAACAGGTATCATTTTTCCCAGAAATATTTTTAAATTACTTTGAAAATAATGATTCCTACTTTTAAAGATGAGATTTCCATTTGATTCAAAGAGAGAAAAGTCTCCAATATAAGAGTTGAGATTAATACAAATCTGTATCTTTTCCACACAAGCCAGAATTTTCAAAGTTAAGCTGCCTAACTGTGACTGGTGCATATCAAATGCACTATATCATCATAAAGCACAGTGATTCCTGTTTACAGAACCTGCCTTAATGCCATCACTTAGTATATAAAATCAGTAGAATTTTAAGTGATATTAAGTATATCTTTGAATTTGCCTATTTTCACTATGGTGTGTATTATTGCAGTGACATAGGGGCTGTTACATTAGTTTATCAAAGGAATAGTAAATTCAGTGAGCATATGTTTGTTTTGGACTTTATGGTGCACAGCTGTAGTTCTCCTGAGTATGCTTGCTTTTAGTGTGTACTGTTGCAACGATTATATACAGAGGCTGCCCTATGGGCTGGGTACCCCTGATGTGCATAGGCTGGTTGTTCACCATAAAAATTAACTTTCAGTGTTTCTGAACATTTGCCTTCTTTGTGTACTTAACTTTATAACAAAATACAATTACGTGGGCAGTATGTGTGTTTTTTCAGTGATTGATAAAGCGTCTGTTTCATGATCAGTTATTTTCCAGGCTGCCGAGTTACACATTCTGTTGTGAACACTGCGTACCTGCACATGCCAGGTTTTAAGTCCATCCATTCATGTTTTCTAAGTACAGAACTATTTCCACTTGAGAAGCCAAACAAAAATTCAGTTCTGCAGCTTCATTCTGGCTCCTGCAAAGAATTTCTAGAAAAGAAAGTGCTTCCTTAGCTGTAACTGAGTGTCTGTCAGTAACATACAGGGTAGTGAGAAATGCAGAAACTGAAAATGAAGTTGCAACCAACAGTCTTTCTGCTTTCTGACTACTGTTTTGCCAGATTTTGCTTCATGTTAGAGGCCTGCTTTGGAGCACATTCTGTAATCCAGAATGTAATAGAGACTGAAATGTTGGCAGGGTGTGGATCTGTTTGGCTTGGTTTTAAAATGCCTGTTCTGTTTTGTAAGGAACTGGCAAAACTTCTTAACTCTGTGTTTGCTTCCCCTCTCCCTGCTCTGTGCTCAGTAATAGCTGGCAAACAGGAAGGAAATATTAACTGAATTTGCAAAAGCTACTTCAGCCGGACATTAAATTAAATTAATGTGATGCTGATGACTTTAACCTCTTGGCTAAAGAGACCAACTTTTTGACCCTAATCTGCTTTGCCAAGTTAATGGTGATTTTGCTAGGACAATCTCATTTCTAAGCTCCAAGGATTTATTTTGCATTTAAAATTGCTCTAAAAACATAATTTTGACTGATGTGAAAGAAGGATAAAAGATATCCCCCAGTTGGTTGGTTTGTGTGGATCGCTCCAGGGCTGACGTCTGTAAATCTTACCTATCCAAGAAATTTCACTTGATAAAATAAGGACGAGAGGGGAAGTGTGGCCCTGTGTAAGTGGCCAGGGCATAGGCTATGCTTCACTTAAATCCTTTGCACTGTAGTAGTTGACAACCTGCTGTTGTAAATGTAGCAATATTGTGAGCTCAAAGCCATAAGATTCTTTGCTTATTTATAATAGGCAGTCTGTAATCTCAGTTATTCTGCAGTCTTTCTGAAGTGTTCAAAGATTCAAGGTTTGCATCCATTGAGAAATTAAAGGTAGCAAAGTTAAATCAACCTCCTGCTAGTTCCTTGTGATGGAAATTTGTAGGGTAATGTACTTTGAGAACTCCTTTTGAATCTGTAATGAGAGGATTAATGAAAGCAAACCTGTTGGAAATATGCCATCAAAACTTGTGAACGGTTTCTTATGTAAAGCGGTGCAGTCGTGGGAAATGCCTGAACTTGAACAAGCTGAGTTTTATAGCAAAAGCACAAAGGCAAGAGGCCTTTAGGGTTTTTACATTACACTGGGTAGCTGGCATTGAAATGCTTGGTCCATAGCCACATGAATTCAGCAGGCTTCCAGGTCTCAGCTCAGAACTTGAATGGCAATGAACTATTAAGTGTGGTATATTTATTACTTGTTTCACCAAACATCAGTCTTCATGTGGAGAAAGAGCTCTGTAGACAGAAATGGGATTATAGGTATATTTCTAATGTTTATGAAAATGAGATTAGATTTCTGACATTATTAATGCATGTACATTCGAGATTCACCCCAGCATCTTTGCTAGAGCAGCTGTTCAGGGTGCATCCCACTAACTTAAGCATTAACTCTGGCTCTTTCTTGGACCTTGATAGTCAGTTGTATGGTCAAAGAATTGGCAGTCCTTGCAGAAATGAAATGCCTGAGGCTGTCCTTGGGAGCTGTGCGGGGCTGAGGGAAGCCTACAGGATGTGCTCTTCTGTGGTGCAAGGGATTAAGTTTGGCACAATGTATTTGCGTGGCATTTGAATTTCAGGTTTCTTTATCAGGGTCCAAAAGCACTGACTGCTTAAATATGTCATAATTTCGAATGTGGTCTAAATTATAGTGGTTAATCATCTTGATAAAAACCTTAAAACCAAAGGTAGCATCTTATCGCTGAAATATTTTGTGGACCATTAAACAGGACTGTAATTCTCTCTTCTATTTCTTTTACAATAACCTGATTGAATAATGTTCTTTCTCTTTCACAGCATCTATATCATGGGATTGGTACTGGAATGGATAAAGAATAATGGCGGGGCTGCAGCTATGGATAAACTTAGCTCAATCAAATCACGAATGATTTATGATATTATAGACAAATCTAATGGATTCTATGTGTAAGTTACTATGTTTTTTTTTCACTTGGTGTCAATGTTTGTTGCAGAGCCAAACATATTCATAACTTCAAAAGTATGCTGCAATCAGACTGTTAAAGTTGCCTGTTCAATATATTGAAATTGTGAGGAATCGTAGAGGGATTATTTGTGCAAAGCATTCATTTGGTAACTATCCAAGGATGAGTCTCATTCCAACAGAATTTGGAGTTATCCTGCACAGATCAATTGTGAAGCATATTAAAAATACATATTTTAAACCTTATAAAATGGAGAAGTCTAGGCAAGGCATATTCAGAAAACAGATATGCTAAAACCCCTGCTTTGTATGCCTAGCGAATGTCTTGGGAAATACATGCCAAAGCAGAGAAAGTAGCTTGTAAGAAGCTTTAGAGAGCAGTTCTAACTGTCACATTCTTTCTACCATCTCTTTCGGTACTCAAAAAAATTCTGCTTTTTCTTTATCAAGCAGCGTCTTTATTAGCTCGTGATGCCAAATCCTGAAACACACACTGAAATAGCAGGAATAAGATTAGACCTAGAGGTAGTCACGGAATAAAACATTTTCTTTACATACAGTTTATTTTCTTCAATTATTCCTGATGGATTTTCAAAGCAGATTTAACCCTCTGTTTTTTTTCAGATGGGTGCAAGGTATTTTTGAGCTTACAGGACCTGGAATGTGTATAGCTGAAAGCTGATGTTGTAATTTGGAATAATGATTTTAATCACTCACTCTGCTTAAGTAGTGAATGATTCTGAAACTCTGCCAAAATATTTTCCTTTAGTTTCTGCATAAAATCAACAATTTGGGGACCTAATTAATTTTCAAGTCAAAGTTACAATAGGGCAAATTAAATTTGGATTTTAAATTAAAGCTGGCTGCAGCCTTAATTGGCAAGGATATAGTTCCATCATAATATTTAAGACATTCAGCTTATCCATTTAGTTAACGAGAACAACGTGTTTGCCTTTGGCATTGTCATGATCAGGAAGGGAATCCTACTCCAGTGAAGTCCTGAGGGCTTTTTGTAAACCTCAGTGAGCAAATCAAGCCTTGAAAAAGCATTTTGTGACAAATATGAAATCTTTGTTTCTGGCAGGCTGGTCTGCAGGGCTGTGAGTGTGAAGTGCAGTGCAGATGGGACATTAAATAGGTAATTGGGAATGCAAAGCAAATTTCACCAATAACTGAGCTGTATGCATCTTGTTAAGTGGTGTACTTAAGACTGCAGATTTTTTATCGTGTCTGTGACTAAAAGGAAGACTTTACCAATACTGCCCGCCCAGCTGTGATGCGCCACCTAACCTGTGGCATGCTTCACTGCGTAAGCAGTGAGATGAGCCTTTCACTGAATGGAGACTTTCTACAACACAGTGCTGCGTGCCATTCAGTTTGTTGCTTTCCAACTTCTAACCACTGACAACTTGCACTGAGTTATGTTGGGTTGCCTAATAGCAACTGGATCTTGTAATAAAAACTATAGCAGATCCACAATTTTTCAAGCATGGAAATGCTTACAGAGGTAGGCCTTTTCGAAGAGTGTTTTCTTGGTTGCATCTAAATGGTAAAATTTGCATATACAGATAGTATGATCAATTATTGCTTCATGATGGAGACATCTGTACAAAGGAACAAGTGAGGACTTCAAAAAGAATGATGTCCATTCTTTGCCTAGTAGAATAATAATAGGCATGGAATTTACATGCAATTTGTGAAAAAACATTCCTAATGAATCCCGGCAAGAATCTATACAGTAGCCTTGGGAAAGGATAAATCTGGTAGCCTCATATGTCCCTTGTAACCAGAAGCACTGAAGAAAAATAATATTAATGTTTTTCCCACTGTTCTTTCCTCCACAAAGTATTCAAAGAGAAATTTTGTTTTAAAGGAATCTTGAATTTTCCACTCTGGATTAAAGGGAATTCTAGGAGTTTAAGAAGATGTGATATGCTACATGTTGTGGCCATACCCATGATGCAAGATTTGCTCTGGAGATACCTCCTCTCTCCTTGAGACATATTCATGATGCTGAATAATACTAATGTAGAAGGGGGGTCTAATCATTAATGGAAGTCTCTTAACATAAATGGTTATTTCCTTACACTGCATTCTTATACTTGCTTTATCTCTGTTTAGCTGGATCAAGCTTAAGTTTGGTATTACTTGTGACTAGGTGCATAGAAATAAAAGTGTGTCAATCTGTGTGAAGATGAAGAGAAGAATGTGCTTGAGACTTGGTGAAAGTGCACTATAATTAACCTTGACTAAACCTCAATTACTTTACTGGAAAATGCTGTTACTCTGGGGATGCAATAGAGACTGTCCTCTCTCTCTCTTTTTTTTTTTTTTTTTTTTAACTTTTAAATTTGTTAGACTTTTTGCAGGCTTTTCATGCATTCCATAGTAGCAATTCTGGGTATGGCAGGAAGGGGTGACCATCCTTCTACTTACTGTAATTAATCTACTTAGTTGAGGAAGGAAGGTTCCTTTATTTCATAGAAAGTAATCTTCTCTTTGATTATGGCAGAAGAATGACATCAGTGCTAAGCAGATGCAATTAATCACTTCCTAAAATTGTAGATAGCTAAAAATGTAGATTTAGCACAAAATAGGTTAATCATTACATTTTGCAATTTTTCCAGATGCCCAGTGGAGAAAAAGAACCGAAGTAGAATGAACGTCCCCTTCCGCATTGGCAGTGTCAAGGGGGATGAAGCCCTGGAAAAAAAATTCCTTGAGAAAGCCGTGGAACTTAATATGATATCTCTGAAAGGACATCGGTAAGTACTAGACTAAGATGAGTCCATTTGTTGTGTAGAATTAAATAGTATTACGGTGATACAGCAGCAGGCATCATCTGTTAACTAACAAACCTCTCTCCCTGACAAACCTTTCCTCTCATATTGGTTTGGGAGCGCTGGAAGTAGCAGCCTGGAGACTGTACTTGGAGCCCTACTGCTTAGGCATGGTTGGAGCCAGAGGGCTTTCTCCCTGATTCTTCTTATATGCCAAGTTTGATTAATCAGGCTCTCTGCAAATGCCAGAGGAGTTGGCTCTTAAGGTCAGATTCATTATTGTATAAAGTGTCTGTTACAAAGCTGGTCTGTGTGGCTGCAAGAGTTCCTTCTGCTATTCTAGTGGTGTTCATGGGATTAAAAAAATTAGATTTTTGAGGTCACAGGGCTACAGTGTTGGAGCTATAAATATCTAATAAATACTGATTATACTTTGATAGAAAGCTTGCCTGGAAGAATTAAATGTTGCCACTCATTCACACAAAATGTGACCCTTACCCCTTTGGGGCAGGGACATATAGCTGTGAATAGATAATGATATTCAAGTCTTTTCTAGCATATACAAAACCTGTCTGTTTTTCTTTTTGTTGTTGTTGTTGTCCCCTCCTCTTCTCAATTCAGATCCGTGGGAGGAATCCGTGCCTCTTTATATAATGCAGTGACTGTAGAAGATGTTCAGAAGCTTGCAACATTCATGAGAAGCTTCATGCAGATGCATCAGTCATAAATGCTCGTGGTTTAGAGCCATGCTGCACATCTATGAAATAAAAGCTAAAGGATTTGAAAATTACTGTGGTACTGCACAGCTGTAGCGCACAAGTTATATTGTCATTTAGTTCTTGGAGCTCTTTTAGTTAACTACATGGGGTTGAGGGCCCAGTCTTGCAATGACTTGGACAACCTTGACTTTCTGTTTGAAGGTAGGGATCCCCAAACCAATCAGGACTGGTTCCAAAATTTGTAAAGCAGACCACTTAATTTGTAGTTAAACTGTGAGCAGCACTGAAAGATGCTGTGGATCTGATTCTGACCTTAGACATGCTGCTGTAATGCTCTGTTGAAATTCATAGAGTCACTCTTGTTTCATATAGATAAAACTAGAATAACAATCTACCCTACCATTTGAAAAATCTTTTACCTCTGTTATTTCTTGTTTCTACAGTTACAAATGACTTCTTTAAAGACACTGTTCTCAATAAATTTCAGAAGGCAAAACTTGTTAAAAGTCTTCCATAGAGCTTCATAAATAGTACGTGACCGCACAATGAGGCTAGAGCTGAGGTTAAGTGTTCTCTAAGGATGTTTAGTTGGTTTATCAGATATATTTCAAATGAACATCATGAGCAGTTCTCAGAGGAGCTCATATCTACATTCCTGACTTCAGGCCTTTGCATTTAGATGTTTGCTCCCATGTATGAAACAGTCCCATGACAGTCCCATGTAGTAGTACCCATTACTGTAGTTAACCTCTGTAGGGTTGGGCCTTTCTTTTTTTTTTCTTTTTTTTTTTTTTTTTTTTGGTGTTAGCGTTCATAGGTTTAAAGCTAAGATGCATGAGTTTGTAGTGAAATCAATTTATAAGATGTTTATTTCTCTGTGCGTTTTATATTTTAAACTTCTTTAGGTTATTAATTTTATATTCTTATTTTAGAGCGTGCATATTTGATGTTCCTACCAAAAGCCTCTTATTTTAATTTGTTACCCTTGCATCCAACGGGACTGCTATGTTCAATTCAATGGACCTGTGACTTTCTCTGCGCTGACTTCTTAGTCCAAAGTGCCACAGACTTTCTTCTCTGGTGCTCCTTAAATGTCTTTCCTCTCTTCTAATTGTTCCACTATTTTCTTTGCCTTTTCAGTGATTCATTTTTGTCACCTTTGTATGTGGGGCTCTGCCTAACTCCAGCCAACGCAAATCTTGACTTCTCTTCCTTTTCCTCACAGTAGATCACACTTTAGGTCCAGCTTTCTCACTTTATCCTTATGGCTTACTCCAGACTTTGTATAACTTCAGTTTCTGCCTTACTGCAGTGTATCAAAGATCTTCAGAAGATCTTATATTGTAATACCCTTCTTGAGAGTTATCTTTGCTTCTCAGCCTGTGAATTTTACTACCAATAATGATATTTTGCCATTACCCTGCTATTTTAACTTACGTAACGTTGGACATTACTGCAACTGGTTTCAGACTGTAAGCTCTTTGGGACAGGATTGTGCCTTTCTTTGCCTTTTATGTAACACTAGAATGTGGTGAAGCTTTAGTAATATTAATGATGGACTGTTCCTTTTCTCGTGGAACCTCACAGCAAGTCAGTGGAGTTGCAGTAGGGATGAATTACATTCATATTTGAAGAGTCATTGTTTTATGATTGCTGTTTTGGAATTTCTTTGTCAATTTTGTTTAATTATTTGAGTTGCACTAATCAGGTGAACAAAATAAAAGACTTGTCACAGCATGCTGTGAAGCATCAATGTGTCTGAGGTTTTTATTTTGAAACTTTTGGAAGGATGAGAAGTCCATGCATGGTGTGTGTTAGAATTTTGAATTCCAGTATCGTTTTTCTTAGAAATATTTCCCTCATTTATGTTTTCTTGAAAATACACTTTCCTGCAAATGGCATAGGGAAATGAGAGAGAAAGCCTTGAGGTCTACTCCATGTTACTTGTATAAGCTATTTAATTTTTTCAATTAAAATTGAGCTTCCTCCAGATTTTTGTATAGCTTTTTTCAACAGTACCTTTCGGTGTCCATCCCTTTTTCCAAAAGTCAAGAAGCCTTTCTATGGTATGATAGGCTCCCATTCTGCTTAGCAGACACAGTGTCCTATGTGATTAAGAGAGGCTTGCACTGTTGTAGGCAGCTGATCTATTGACCCAACAGGGTACCTCTTTGCTTCTTCCAAATTGTACTTCAGATCTTGTCAATAAAGATATTTTTTGCCCTGGAAGGCCAAAAAAAGGAGTTAAATCAAAATGCAGAATAAAGATTAGATTTAGACATTAGCAGGCAGTGAGAACATTTTGTGGTAGAGCTGCAGGAATGCTAGGAATGCATGTGAGGGTTTAATGAATTAGAGTTACCTGGCCTTTGGTCCAAACTCATCCATGCAGCAGGTTTGCCCTTCAGAGAATTTGTTGTCAAGCTGCGTCCCCAGAAGATATAATCTCTTTTGGGAATAATCCGAAAGTACAGAATTCCCAGACCCCTCTCTTCTCTGGGCCTGGCCTGAGGAAAGAGAGCTCCTGAGGAGGCTGTGTGCTATGTCTGGGCACAGCGAGGAGCCCTTTGGCCCAGCTGAGAAGAGTTGTCAACCAAGCAGGTTCCCTGGCACGGGAGACTCCTGTCACTTGTCAGAGATGGGGTCTTTCCAGAGGATAGCTATGGTACTGTCTCTAAGCCTGGCACAGAATTAAGGATTGGCACGTTATTACTTATGCAAGTAATTCTAATGGTAATTAAACTGTTCACATGGACAGTAATGTGAAGAGTTTTGCCCCTGGTCTCATCTGACACTCTGTTTTCTTATTTTTCCTGTTTCTGCTTAAATTTAATCCTGTTTTTCTTCTTTTCCAACTTGTAACTGGTTTGGGTACATTTTTGGATATAAAAAGTTTAAGCCTGTCCCAAATTCCAAGTAAATGTTTTGGAGTGAAAATGAGGAATAAATTAAAATGGACAGCATGCTCTTATAGATTAGAAATGTTCAAAGTATGTGGAAAGCATTTTTAGGTCTGGCGTTATATTTGTATATGATTAATGTTTGTTGTATTATGTTCACTGGATAGAAAATAAAATGAGGGTGAACCTCTCTTCACATTTGATAAGAACGTACATAATTAAAAAGTGAAATGTTACTAGGTTTTATGTGAAATCAATCACTTTAATTGGAAAGAGGTATCCTTATTCCTGTTGGTAATTGGGCTCTTGATAATTTAAAACCAGGATTCATGGCAGTCTGTGGTAAATTGGTTCCTTTTAGGCTAAAGAAGCTAAGAAGTTATAATTACCCGTGGATTACTCCAGAATGGTTGGAGGAGCTTGATCAAAGAGATGCAAGGAGATATACAGAAGAGCTGGTCGCTTGTGAAGACGTATTATTTTTTTTAAGTAGCTAAGGAATGAATCTGTATTTGATGTGAGAAAAACAAAAGCTGCACAGTTTATGAAATCCCAGGAAAATCAAATTCAGTCTCCTGGAATTGCAGTGTGCATGGAAAGTGAAAATTAGGTATTTTAGTAAATGGATTAATTACAAAAAAGAGATCCGAAGAAATCAAGAGAGAAGGGTTGAAATTTGCCAAACTGTTATAAGAGAAGTTACCATTAAACTGCTTAGAATTTGTAATATAATTAACAAATCTGCCTTCACAGACATTGATACATGATTCTTTATTTCCATGATGTAAATTGAAATAATTTGATGGGTATATTGCTAAAACTTGAGGATGATAGTAACAAGCATATTTTATCCAGCTATGCATATAAAAGTAAATGTTTTCTACTGTGTGAGCAGTAGCTATTAGACTGGAAACAAACTGCATGAAACTTTTGAGCTCTTGATGCTAGGCTTTGTATTGTAGCTGGGCAAAGCAGAACTAAAGAACAACTACAGAAGTTATAAAATTTAGTTCTGGGCTGGCACTGCCCCACCTGAGCTGGGTTCACCCTGGCCCCTGGCTTGTCCTGCCTCCCAGACCAGCACCAAACGTGCTTTTTTGAGACGTTTTGTCATGAAAACTGCTTGAGCGCTAGGCAGGTGTTGGTGGTTGTCTCAGTTATGATTGTGCTCCATGTGGTGTCCAAGTGCTCTGCTGAGTTGTATGTCAGGTCTGATCCCTCCAGCAGGATTGCAATTAAAGATTTTGGCTGTGGAGATATTTCAGCCAGCCGCCTGATCCCTGGCTCCTGCTTCTTGGTATGGCATGGGAGCTTACCTTCAGTTCCCTGCACCTAGCTGGTGCCAAGGAGTTTGAGATAAGGTGGAATGGGACATTGCTCTGGGAGTGTGAGGAGTCCTATGGCCTGACGAGGAAATGGGTAATGGATGTTGACAGCAGAGCCATGTGTTGGTGTGGGTGCCATACCACAGGTTCATTGCTGTTAACCTAGAAGGCATCTAGGGTACCCAGCTGCAACTCTTAAAGGATATGTTTGGTCAAGTTAGTGGTGAAGTATGTGTTGGATAAATGCTCAATAACAGTTGGTAAATGAGAGGTCATCTTGCAAGCCTTTGACACTAAGTTTTGTAAAAGTAAAGGAGAAGAATGGACACAAAAGAAAGGATTCAAAAGGATAATATGGGATAAACTTCCTGTCCTGGGGTAGCCGCTGTACCTCTTGATGTGTAAGTTAGTCACTTAAACAGGTAGCCCTGTGTTCCCCTCCCTGCCTGCATTTTCCAGGAAGGAAGCTACTGATTGCAGGCTGCAGGAATACTAATGTCAGCATAAAGGATGTGACAAAATTGTGGCTAGGGTGGAAAGTGTGGCAAAACACACTATACTTACTCAGTTTAATGTGAGGTTAGTTCTACACTCTCACTGTGCATGCAGAGCTGCACAATGTACCCCCAATGTGTAATTTACTCCATCTCTGTTGTAGTGATAACTGCAGATGAGCAAAATTCTCAGTTCAATTACTTCTTTACATCTCTGTTAAATGAGAAGCAGTCCCATTGTGTTTTGAATGCCCTCTAGCACTAGTTTTAATTACAGCATTACTTTGAAAGGAAATTGCTTGTTTGACAGCACCAGCCAGAATATTTAACTAGCGTGAGTGTATGTTTCAGGTAAGTGAAAAATAAACCATTGTGTAGGAGCAAACCTTTAGCCTTTTCAGACAAAATACACATATTTATGTGTGTATAGTATGAGTATACCAGAATACTATTTATATCCCTACTGTGCTTGGCACAGAGGAAGCAACCACATATTTGGGATTCTGGCACATAGCTAATTCTCTTCCAAGTCTTGTTTGGTTTGATGTTGCACTGCTGGTTGATAGGTGTTCTGAACCACATCTGAAAGAAGAAATACTATTTTCCACACGTATGAGAGAATGTATCAAAAAAAAATCAACCATTATGCCTTGAAATTTTAAAACATGTCACTGACTGGTGAGTATCTACTACCCTGCTTTTGTGAAATTACAGTTTGTGGTCAGATGATGTTGATTCCTATGATATTACATGTACATTGAGATATGACCATCAGTATAGAAACTTCTACAGTTCTTAGGTCAATATTGCTCTTGAGATGGAAGAAAAAAAATCTCTGCCAAAAAATCGCTGTATTGGTGGTGTATGAAATGATGAAAGAAGTCTTTCATTTTAGAGTGCCAGTGTGGAAATCTTAGTTCAAGCCACTTGGCACATTGCACATTGCTAAACTTGTAACAATTTGGCATGATTGACCATCTATACTGAGGAGGAGAGAAAGAATGAGTAACAGGTGCAGTTCACAGACCAGAATAGCTTTGATTCGCCAATAGTGAAATACCACCTGCAAGTACTAAGCCAAAATGCTGCTGAGCATTGTGAAATCCTGACTGAAGCAAAATAAGCAGCATCAGAAGACTGTTGGCCCAGTATATTTGCTTCTAGTTTCCATTTTAATAAAAACTGCATTCATTTAGACGAGATGCATTTAAATACAGTTTCATTTCATTTAGGATACTCATTCCTGATTTTAGCAAGTGTGGAGCTTGTTTTATTAGCATACAAATACAGAGTGCTCTGCAGACAAAGGCGCTAAGGAATGAGTTTACTTGTCAGATCAGCTGCATGGGGAAGGGCTCTTCTGAAGCTGCACACGTTTTGTGTGCATCTGTCTGTGTGAAAAGGAGGACTTTCTGCACAAAGGCAACTTGTTCAGGGGTTTAGGTCTGGAACGAGCCCGAGTAAAAAGTAGACAGGAAGGATGTGTACCACTCTTCATAGAATAACAACACTATATTCCCGGAGGATGATGCTTCAGACAGGGCATAAACCATCTGGAGTGGTGATACCCATTACCCTCTGTGTTAACCCCCAGAGAATGTGAAAGGCTCCTTGTTATATCTGTAACACAAAGAATAACCTTATATTTCAGTCAGATGTCTTTTATTTCAGATTAAGGCAAACTAACAGGCTAGCCATTTAGAAAATATGAAAGGCTGGAAAGTCCTCTGTGTCTCGGAAGATATTGATGGGAAAGATACACAAGGGGAGAAGGGGTTCAGCAGGCTCTCAGTATCGCACTTCCTCTTCTCATGCTGTCTGGAAATGCCTCTCAGCACTCGCTAAGCTCTGTGTGCCTCTATGTACAAAGACACTGGGACAGGGCACTGCTTAGTCTAAAAACAAATGATCAATGCTTAGTTCTAAGTAAATCAGGAATGTGTAGCTCCAGGCAAAGATCATAAAATTGGTCATTAAATGCGTTAGCATGTCAAACAATTTAATACATTTTTGCTTCACTGGGTATTTCCTAATTCAGGTCACAAACAACTCTGTTTTGTGGACTATAAGATTAGTAATAGTTCAGCTTGATTTAACCCCCTGTAGAGAGGAGGTCCACAAATGCATGACAAACAGTTTGCACATGTGTAAAGAGCCAGGTGCGTGGTATTTTACTTCAACCATGGCATAATCAGAGATGGGCACAGCTCTGCTGTGACTTTGGGGAGTTAAACCTCTTTCCCTCCCTGCCTATCATTCTGGATCATGAACAGGGGGAATTTTTCAATCCCTGCAGGCCACCAGGGACAAGCTGTGGTACTACTCGGGGAAATCATGAGTTCCCAGTGCTGCAACATGGGACTGTGAAACAAATTGATTTCATTTAAGGATTTAAAGAGCAGAGAATAGACTGCTACATGTCTGACTGACTATGTTCAGAGTATGTTCAGGCTGTTTTACAGCTTACATACATCATGCAGGCCACCTGAAAAACTTGTGACTAAGGCAGTTTCTGAGATGAGCTGTCCCAGGCTCTGAAAGGTGGCAGGTGTTTCTAATTAATTGCTTAAAGTGGTGCTTGCCTTGTGATTTCTTTATGTACAAGGAGTATACTATAGTCTAAAATGAAGTCTTAAAAATTCCAGTCCTTAGGTTAAAATATTGCAATAGTATCAAAAGCTCAATTCTAGAAAATAGTGATTATTCTCTTAAAAAGAAATGTAATTACTATTCAAACATAGACTAAAAGGGGATTTTATGACCCTCATTCCACTATTGCTACTCCATTTAAATGATTGGGTTTACTTCTATTTTACACTGCTATTAAGGAAAACTGAAATCAGATTCTTAGTTACAGGCACAAGATGTAAAGCTGTAGTAATTAAGCCAGAGAAGCCATTGACAATTGGCCTCGGCACTGCATACTACATTGAGGATATCCTGACAACCTGGTTGGAGTTGGTATACTTTCTGAATCTCTCTCTTTTCCCATTCAAACCTTCAACCAGTCAAGTTAGTTGTTGCCCTAGAACATGATATACTATTAATTACAACATACTGCAGGATACTCCACCATTCGTTGGAGAGATAACACTCCCAGAAACTCTGCAACTGCTCTAATGCTCCTGATTATCCACCCAGTCATGTACATAAGGGTTAACAAGGGGAGAAAAACCCAATGTAGAATTTGGCTGGCCACCTGGTATATATCTCATGCGAGTGTAAAGACAAGGAAAAGTTATTTTTATTAGTTGAGGGACGATTAATATGAAACAGAATAAATTTCAGCTGCGCTGCTTATAACAAAATACAATGTGCTAATTTAGCATCCTCTTCCAAAAATACTCTTGAATAAGAGATACTAAAGACAGAGGTAGTTTGGACTCACACCAGCATAGCTGAGACAAGATTCTGGGCCAGGGATGTTCAAAGCCAGCGACAGAACTGGGAATAAAAGCAGAGATAAGAAAAGAAGTACCAGTCTTCTGAATCATTGTGTTTTAGTTGGCAGGGGTTGGGAATGTTACAAAATGTGGACACTGGGGCCAGGGGAGAAGAGTGCTGTGCATCACTTAACAGATGTACCACGTGTGTAGTGTCATTTTAATGACAACACAAACTCCCATTGTTAGGAAAAGCACAGACAAACCATCTATTCTGTAGATGGTCATTGCTTTTGTAACACGCTGAGAAAGCAAGCCTTGTAAAAAATTGTTCAATGAATAGGATTGTTCTACATTTTGTTACAAAATATGTATCTACCGTTAAACAAGGAAAAATATTTTTACAACTCCTCCTAACTCATTCCCACTACCACACAAAATAGCGGGAATTAAAATTGGAATGATTAAGACACCAATAACAAAGCTTGCTTAAAACTTCGTATTTTAAGAACCAAAGTTTAGCAGCCTGTAATTTTGCTAAAATTTATAGGCAGACGTTTTCCTTCTTAAATCCCTGCCTCAGGCTGATCTTCTAGGAAAAGGATTCAGGTGAAATAGCTCAGTTGTTTCTAAGTTGCAGAATGAAGATAAATATGTCAAATACACAGAAAAAAAGATGCCCAGAGTTACGTGAAGAACTGAAGAGCTGCCATGTTCCAGAGTAGAAATTTGAAGACTCTTTGGGATGAAGCACAGCTCCTTACCCAGGATTGGCTATACTAGAAATCTTTCAGAAAATCACATCTGCATGTGTTTAGCAGGTGATGGATTTTAGTGGCTTAAGCCCCCAGAGAGCCAACACTTTGCAGGTGTGCGGGGGTCTCCCTCACTCCTCCCAGCTGGACAGGGCTGTGTATGGCCTGCCCCGTGCTCTGAGGAAGTAGGGCCCCGGGGCAGCCCTAGCCCAGGGGGTCCTCGGGCACCACGACAGGTCGGGGCTGGTGTGGGGGTCATGGGGGCCCGAGGCTGGGCAGGATCAAGGCCGTGGTGGGGCTGGAGCTGCAGCATTGTAGGGCAGCGACTGGAGGCCCCGGAGGGGCTGAAGTGGGGCTCTGCAAGGGGTTAGCTCAGCTCAGCAAGGTGGGGACAGAAGCAGCCAGGCTTTCTGACTCAGGCATATGATTTAGCACAGACTTTTCTTATTTGTGGGGATCGTTAAATGTGAAGACTTCTCCAACACTGTATTTCCATGTCAATGCAAGTGATGAGCTGGCTGAGGTGGGAAGGCACTGTGGTAAAGGGCTGAAAATTTAAACCTCTCTCTTCTGCAAGCTGCATTAAGACCACAAGTGTCTCCTGTCACTTAAGACATCATGTAGGTATGGAAAAGGCTGCAGCTGGGCTTGTTCCCCCCACCCGCTCCCCTCCCCTTTCAAGGCATATGTAGCTGTTAGCTTTAGGAAGTGGTGGTTTGCCTTTTAGGAGAGGGGAGGAGGGGTAGGACAGGATTTAATGCAGCCCTCTTCCCACCCCAGCCGTTTGGGGCATGTAGCAGCTACCTCCTGCTGGGTCCTGCCTCTGGGAAGCCTCAGCTATGGGAGTCTGCAGTCCCCCAGCCTTGATTTTGGGTAATTAGCAAGAGAAGGTGAGGAAATGATCTGATTATTCTTTTCTTGCTTTTAAAAGGGTCTGAACAACAAAGTTTCCATTCCCTTTCCTTTTTTGTCTGTGACGTTTAGGGTTAAGTTATGCAGAAGCAAAGGGCAGGATAGCTGAGTGTGAGAGGCTTTTCCTGAGACTGCTGTGGGAAGGTAGAGGTGGACGGGTCTCAGCGTTCTACCTCTGTGCTGCACTGTATGTCTTGTGCCCCTCCACTTGGGCAATAATACAGCCTTTGCAATTGCCCAAATTTTTGAGATTTAGGATTGGTGCATTTGATATATGTTACTAATTCAGTGAAGCAAGGCTTGTAGGAAAAGGCAGTATCTTTTATTAGACTCACTGAAAGTTATTTCAGTCTCTTTTTTGCAACTCATAGCTCCCCTGGCAGCCAGCACTGCGGTGGCTCTGTTACCACAGCTACATTGCTTTTGTCATTTGCTTTAAAGGGGGTGCTTAATTCTCCAGATCTGATTTTCCTGGGGTGTTGTTGAGTACCATGTGAAGTGTAATCAAGTGAATGGCTGTGGACTTTACTGCCTTATTATTAGCACTAGTGTAGATTTTTTTTTGCTGCACAGCATTCTTCAACATACTACAAGACAGCAACTTAGTATTCTAAAATATGGTTTAAAAGCCTAACTCTATTGGCAAACAAGCCGGTTCAGGGGATTCCTTAATTGGCCATTAATGCAGTCCTTGAATGGTAGAAGGCAAAGGCTCCCTGCCACACAGTTATACAAGGCCAGTGTTAATAGCCCATTAAGGTATACTTTGTAGTTTCTTATTTTTTAACTTGTACAACTACTTTTGGTTTGGCAATAAGAGGATACGAATTTATCTGACTCCTGGAATGCTGAAATAGTTATTTCCTCATCCAGTGCATGGTACTGTGAGGCCAAGGGATCGGATTTTCTTTTCTTTTTTTTTTTAAACTTGCTTCATTTTAAGAATGCTGGGTCCAGTTAATAAAAGTGTATAAAGTAACCATACAGAGTAGGGCTTTTGGCATACAGTCTGCTTTTCTAAAACCGATAAACGGAGCTGCAGAGTACTCAATTTACCAGAACGTGTGGCCGTCAGGTCCAGGCTGGAGTACGGGGTTTGAGGTCGAGGCCTCAGTGCTGGGATGGGTAGCGGGCACTGGGCTGCTCCCGGGGATGCCTCCCCATGAACAGAGGTGAGCGCCCCAGCTGCCGGGCGTGCTTCTCGGGAGGATCATCCAATGGCTGTACTACAGGTGCCAGTATTTCTGTGGCAGGGCATAAGATAAATGGGACCAAATACTCTTCAGTTATATCTCTCTTTTCATGTAAGCTTTGTAGGACATAGAAACTAATCTTTCATTTGTTTTTATGATGGCTGGTACTGGTTGGCTTCTATATAAATGACTGCACCTAGCAGGTCTTTGGCTTTTGCTGTCACTTGCAGATCTCATTCAGGCTTTAGTCAGGGTGAAATAAAGACTGAAGGTCTGGGGTGGCTTGCTGGAGCACGAACGCTCTGTCACTGTTGTAAGGCTTTGGTCCAGATTCGGATTACTTTTTTTTTTTTTACCTCAGCTGGTATTGTTGAAATAAGCAAGTGTTACAGAAGACATCCGAGGCCTCAATTTTGCTTTCATGTACTACTCAAGGGATGCCTGTTTGATTTTTTTCAGAGAGGCTACTAATCCCTTTTTCCACTGTCAATGTGAAATGATGGCACTTGATTGCTAAAGACACAGAGCCACAGATTTCATGTCTGGCTTTCATTAGAAGGAGAGCCCCCTTGAAAGTGGTGTTGCTCAGCAGGGATAATTGCAAATGCTTTTTCCCCCTCATAGGTCGATGGAGCTGTTGTAGGATGTTTGGGGTACAGCTGTTGTCTGTGTTGTGGAAACACCTCCAAATCCCAGGGAGAAATTGGGGAACAGGACCACTGTTGTGGTCCCTAACGAGCTTAGCACCCATCTTGGGCAATCACCTGTTGTATATCATGGTAATAGTATAGGCTAAAGATGTTAAGGGGTTTCTTATCAGCTGCAGTCTTTTGAATTATTCTGTATCACACCATCTAAGAACCAGTATTTGAGCAAAAGAAAATGCTGACACAACGAAGAAAGAATAAAGCAAGACTGAAACTGGTCTTAAACAAAATTCTCCAGGACTTCAAAACACTGCATGCTTCTTAGAAATATTCTATATATATTTAAAAAACTCAACATCAGAATAGCTAAAAACAATCGTTAGACTCATCTTGTTTCACTTGACTATATAATCCTATAAAATGTACTATCAGCTTCTAATTCATTTCAATAGTATGCTGGAGCCAAAGATATTGAACTACTCTATAAATACGAATTAAACAGCCCCACAAAACATCCTGATATTTCACAGCTTTTTGATTGTGCACACTGAAGTGTGTCCTATGAAGAAATGAGTGCTCATGTATAGCTGTACTCTTGTACAAATCTTTAACCACAACCAGACTAGAGGTTATCTAGACTAAGTGGTTTCTGTTACTTTCTTCTACATCCAAATACTTTTTAGAAGCTGTGCTATGATTAAGACGCAAATACAAAAGACATACTATATCCCTAATTATTTATATCCAAGTTGAATGTTTAAAAATATCAACATGAAATGTAAAAATTGTAATGCAACTATAGTAAATACTTTCAGAATTGCAATACTCCTAGCTATATGATAATCTTAAATTTAAAAGAATATAGCATCAAGCAAGTGGTCCGGCAGAACTGTAAATATTCAGACACTATGGAGCTTTAGAGAGTGGGTGGTACATTTAAAGAGAATCACTGTTTTCTCCAACTTCCAAAGAATTTGAGATAATTTTCTGCAATTCCTGGCTTTTTAAAATGATGCAAAATTTTGGAAACTTGTTGAATACAGAGTCAATAATGGCATTTGGAATTCGTGGGCTCAGTCCTGTTTCAAGTCTGTGCTTCTGGGAGAGTACAGAAATGACTACTGGTTTTCACTACTGTTGACCATTTATATCAATATCACTTATTGGTTGAATGTATACAAAGGGTTTACTAATTTTCTTATTCTGATAAAAATTTAGCTGCTGTATTTCAGTGTGAGTTAGTCTCTGCTCCTTATCTATATATTTAGAAAATCTGTGACCTGACTGTAGTGTAAGAGCAAAGTTCTCATGTACATAGTTCCCAAATTTCCCTTTCAAAGAAACATGATTTTTTATTTTCCTTTCCAATAGCACTTTCTTTTGTTTTTAAACTGCTAAATAATTACAGAAAAAGATGATTCCTCTTTCTCTATCGTAAAACTTCTTCAAATTACCAGATTCTGTGGTGCATTCCAACCATAATAATGCCAAGAAGCATTTTAGCTGGTGTCAAGAAGTTAATGAATGCACATATCACACTGCACTTAAAAATCTGCAGCAATAGATTGTGACTGCTATAAAGAAAAGTGTGTTAAGGTTTACATATCAGAAAAATGTCTTTGTGAACTGGAAAATAAGTCACAAAATCAACAAAATGCCAAGAGGGCGATCAGAACAGAGAAGGCTGGTTAGGAACCAGATTGTAATTTGGACAATAAACCCTGTTTATGATAGTCTCCCAGCCATTAACTGTCTCTCCTGCCAGAGGAAGCTGGGACTATTAACTACCTATGACTGAACCAGAGGGGAAAAGCAATAATTTCTTTTACAAGCAGAAGGAAAAGTTCTGCTCAATAAAGAGCAATTAAACATTTCCTATAAAAATAAATACTCGGGAGCTGATGCCATTGCCGATGGCTGTGTGGCCATCAAAACCTTTCTTTTGTGTCTTTAATGGAAGTTCTGTGAAATTTGTATACTTTTTTCATCTCTGCAATCACAAACCTGATGGAAGTCAAATTTTGTTGAGATGAACAGTTCCACTCGATGACTCATGAATTTTCTTCTCATCCTAAACAAGTAGTCACTGATGTATTTTGAGAGGTGAAGGACTGACTTTCTCTTATATAATAATCTTGCTTAGTATAACTGAGGATGGCTTTCTAATTTTTCAGATAAATCTCTCTTTCGCCATCTTTAATTTAATTAGAAATTTTTGTTTTAAAGCCCAGTAAGATACTTGTCTCATTACAATTGTGGGTCAGTGAACTATCCAGGAAATTATACTATATCATCATGCACTATATAAAGAAATGTTTCCTTTCAATTTTCTTAGTCTTTTTTTTTTCTTTTTGTTGTACTACAAAATTATTTCAGTGCTATTATTTGTGCCAGAAGATTTAAATCTTGAGATCTTTGTCTGGATCATACAATTCTGTGTGCCATGAACTTGCCAAACAGAAGAGAAAGGGTGGTTCTCTTCCCGTGCAGTCTGCAATTGGACAGCAAGGAAAGAGGCAAAAATAGCAGAAGAGCTATAAGAAGAATGACCCAGGAAGAGAATGACTACATTTTTGTAATATACTGGCTTTATTTAGCCATACGAATAATTTTCTTTCAAGGAAAAGGGTAATAAATTTTTGCCAATTACTCTTCCAATTTATCATTTTTAGCACATAACAGTCATATTTAGCAGTTTGTAAACATGTGGTATTTCACAGGGTTTTATTAGTGTCTGGATTGCTGTACAAAACAGAGCTTTCAGAAGAGGGAGGCTGCATTATTTCACTGCTTCCCATCCATCACCAGCTGGCTATCAAAGGATACAGGAATAAAGCAAACAATGAAAATTACTGCCCACATGCTGGTCCTCTTTCCGCTATGGTGTCTGCAGCAATTGAAGCTTGGCTTGACTAACTGCAGCTGAATTCATGCAGCGTCTAATGCTGAACAAAGTGCCAATGTTACTGCCATTTCAAAACTCATTTTCAATAATGCTCATACTGTGTTATGGGCTATGTACTTCAATACTCGAGCAAAGTTCTCACTGAAGGCCGAAGAGAATTTGATGTAACTGCACGTTTTGGCTAGTGGTCATTCTCTCACCTTGTGTTAGAAAGGGTACGTGAAGGAACTGGGCGAGCTCTTCCCCACCCCACTGACAGATTATCCCCATCAGTATCTGTCTTCTTGAGACCTACCGAACATTCAGCCTCTCAGGGCAGGCTGCAAGTCCTACTTGCCCCTCGGCGCATCTGTGTAAGGGAAGGTGGAGGAGCTGGGAAGCAAAGAGTTAGGTAGACGGATAATATTCGAATGCAGGAATGGCAAAGAGGGTATCTGCAAAAGGAGCTGCGTGAAGCGGCTGTATTGCAGCTCTAATATACTGCCTTTCTCTTTAGCTAGATAAGAAAAGGTCATTACAAGGAATACTTCAGTGCTCATCCTAACTCTCATTTGAGGGCTTTTCAAAGCCACAAAACTCTGTTTCATTTCTCTGTTAAATAGGAATGGTGAGAATGTAACACGGGGACGGGTTACAACCTGTTAAATAGGAATGGTGAGAATGTAACACGGGGACGGGTTACAACTTCAGAGTTGTGTGCCATCCCACTGAAATCGGTGGAAGTACAGATTTATGGAAGAACAGATCATAGACTGATGAACAAAAGCAAACTCCTATGACTGAAAGCATGGAAGGGTTTGAGAAACTGCTAGTATTTTCTATTATAGCAACTGAGAATTAGAAAAAGGAGAATTTTTCAGGTATTCGAGCCCTTCTTAGGCTCAAAAGCATAAGCATTAGGTAGTATTTTAGGATACAAGTCTCAAAATGGTTTATAATCAATTAATGCCCTCCAGGTTGCTCACGATGTGTGTAAAATATCTTCCGTAACTACTGAATATGTAATATCAAATTATTTTCAGACTGATGTCTAAATTAAAAATTTTTTTGCCAGATGATCTAATTTATTTCTTTCTTATTTTAGCAAATCAAGCTGAAGCAAGAACTAGCTGGAGTATTCTTGCAATATTTTGGGGAGGCAGGAAATGGAAAAAGAAATGATGGAAGAAGAACAGCACATATATCTGAGCTCCAAAAGATATTATTCTCCTTTTTTTTAAAAAAAAAAAAAAAAGCAAAGAAAAAGCAAAATTAAGCTTAATTTTATGCTTTAAATACTGCTAGGATTGGATCATCTGTCTCAGTTTTTTGAAAGGAATCTGCTAGCCCCTACTTTCAGCTGTATGTGGCTAAAGCATATATGAGAAAAGGATTTGGCCTAAGGTCTTCATTCTCCATGCGCTAGGTATGAATGGCTAGCAGCAGAGAAATGGAAGACGATGAGTTGTTGCTGGTGGGATGGGCTTATAGCAAGTAAGAGAACTGTGACTTGATAGCTGTATTTTCCGAAAGACCACTGATTTGCTCTCTTTTTATTTCTGAAATGTGGTTTTATTCCAGACTTTCATTTGATTGCAATGATGGTGGCCCCCCCCCCCTTTTTTCCCAAAATGATTGCGTAATCGCTTTCTGTGTGTGTCATACTTTTCAGGGGAAATATTGGAAACATTATTTTAGAGATTTCTAAGAGTTAATACAAAAAAGGTACATATTTTGGGAAACACTTTTTCTCCTAACCTGGAGGTCCAAATGTTTTTAACTTGGATGCTGTGCCTTCCAAGGAAGGTGACTTGTTTTAGACAGGGAATTTACTTCTTTACCAAGAAAGGCTCTGCATTAAAAATTCCCTTTATGTTTGAACCTATTTGGCACTAGAAAACTTTAATAAATAAATAAAATAAAAATACAACAACAAAGAGTATGCAAGGCTTTTTGCAAAGACAGCTATCTTGGCTCTTGCAGATATGAAAAATAAAATGATAGATTTTATATCATGTGTTTGAGGGTCTTTCCCATATGTTAATGTCTTCCTTTTAAAGGAGTCCCACACTACTGAACGGACTGAGGGATAGATGTGATAGTGCATCAAAAATGTATGATATACCCACCTTAGCTCCATATATTCCCTTTGGAAATAAAAACAGTCAACTTTACTAAAGTATTACAAAATTTAATAATTGATTAGTTTAAGATTTAACAGTATGTTTCATCTGTAGTAATGCCGCTGCTTGCATTAATCATTTCTCCCCCTTCTGAGGTTAATGCTTTTAAAAGTCATTGCTTGATGAGATCATGTAAATTCAGCAGTCTGGCTGTTAAAAGAAAGGTTTAGAGGTCTTGGATACATAAGTTTTTGCAATATACTATATTTCAGGTTACAAAGAAATGGTACATGCAGTATTTTAGTGGGGGAAAAAAATCAATCATGAATCATAAATGGACTCCATTGATTTTATTCAGTCTAGTTTGCAATTTATTCTGACCTGCTTTTGTCAGATGTGAACTATACTTTATCCAGGAAGTATTTACTTTATCCGGAAAATATTCATTTTGCTTTGCATACGACTTGAAAAAAGAGTTTAAAGCAGTGTCTGTAAATATTTGAAAGCTAGATCTCCATTTGAGTTTCTCTCCAATTGATATTAACTATGGGCTATGAACACATGAGGGAGACAAAGACTTGGTTAATGCTATGCTTCAGAAAACAAATGCCTAGAATGAATAGAAGTGGTGATTTAAAAGTATTACATGTGGCTAAAAATAATATTTTCGTCGCATGCTGTGTTGTTTTCTAAATTACCACTTAATATTGCACAATGAGAAGTAGTTCTCCTTTTTTCCTTTACTAATTGCTGCTAGTGCAGTAATTTCTTAGCCTATTTCTAGAACTGGTATCAGGAACAGCCTTCCTGTGCGTCCTGTGGCTACAGCTGACATGGAGGTATTTTCACCAGTGGACAAGTGACATTTCATCACAGGAAAGTTGTGTTGTCTCCTATTGCAGCTTGCACCACTGATGTTTGGCACATGATTTGGTTATTTGTAATTCTCTTGTTTTTTAAATATAACACATTTTGGCACATGCTTGAAATGTTTTGCAGTGCTTTCTAGCATTTGTGTAGTCTCAGCAAACAGACATGATGGAGATTTCTTTTTAAAACAGTTTCTTCCATGTTTTCTTGGCATAAAAAAATGATCAAACCATGCTTGCACCATCTTCACTGCCTTTTGTGGCTCTCAGTGAAAGCAGAGCTGAGAAAACATGCCTGCTGGTTGCTGGCTGGGAAACTGAAGCCCTGTTTCTCTACGCCAGAGGCATGACAATGTGCTTGACCTCGCCAATGCAAGTCAACCATAGCTCTGAAGAAGCCTCTCTAGAATTCATTTCCCATGTTCACTTGGGGTCTGTATGCCGAGACTGACAAATCTGCTAATTAGTGTAATTGGTGATACGTTTTCCTGCTTGCTGAGAGGTTACCTGAGTCCACTTAAACTGGTCATCAAGAGCCAGCAGAGGATGGAGGCCCTGCTATCCACTTTCTGTTGCAACCATAGAGTAGAGAAAATAGCATGCACTTTTAGGTGGCTCTAAGTTAAAAGATGGTGGAAAAGAGCTGGCTATGAGAAGGCAAAAGTGATAGCATGGAAGAACAAGGATACACTTTGGAGCAGTAATAGTTAGTGATAGTGAGCTGTGCTGGTTTTACCATGTTGGTTACTCAGTCACTGTAACACTGCTTTTGTGTTTTATACCTGCAGACAACATCTTAAAATGAGGACACCAACTAACACTTTGTTTTTTGGCAGACTAAACATGTACAAAACTAATTCCATAAGTAATTCCATGTTGTTAGGAATTAATACTTTAAAATGTCATTAATTTCAGGGGATGAGTTGAGTATTTTTGTCAGGACTATTCAGTAATTCTGGATTTATGTCTAGAAGTGGATGGTGGATCTTTCTTCCCGTCCCAGAATCATCCAGACTTCTTTGTATTACTATGAATTGTGACTAGGTGAATAACATTTCCAAAGTGTACCAAAGAGCTGTCTTACAGTTCCACATGTAAATCATAGTAACAAGTAATATATGGAAATATAAGAAAAGAATACCCTATTGGGCATTTAAAGCATTGTGAAACATGGTTAACTTCCATGCTATTAAAAATAATATACAAACCAGATGTTTAATGGAAGTATGTGTTTAGACTACACATATGCAGCATCTGTGACTTTTAGATCAGGAAAAAAACCTGCATTACAGTTGTTTCTTCTTGTGTGTGTCAAATCTCACTGTATCCTAGCAGCATTGGGACTTGTCCCTTAAATAAGAACGTTTCTGACTGTAAATTGATAGGCATGAAACACAGGGGTCTGTTGAGCTATTTAGTAACTATTATTGCTGGAGCAGTGCATAAGCAGCGCTTTAAGATAGCTTCCAAAGGGAGCTACCAGGCAGTCTGGGAAGAGCCATCTCGGCTCCGTGGCAGAGACAGTGCTCTCCTCTGCACCGTCCATTTTCCAAAATGATGTGACTGCCGTGCTAGCATCCCTACAGATCTTTACTGGTAGCAGCAACTGGTGCGGTACAAGCTGCTGGAGACTGCGTGAGCTTTAGTCAGTTTGGCAGTTCTGAGCAGTTCAGAAAACTAGTCATTAAAAAGTAGGCAGAGCTACAAGAAGACCATTGCAGCAACAGGAAAACTTAAGGAAGTGTAATTGCAGACATAGCTGGTGGCTATCGGTAGGTTCTTTACTGCAGATCTAACTATAACCATGTGGCCTCCCTTCCTCGCTCTGCGTTTCTCCAGCCACTAATCTCACAGCACTGAAGCAGAGGAGAAGCTTTTCCTAGCACAGACTAAGCTTGTTTCAGGAGCACAAACTTCCCAGTGAATGGCAACGCAACGCACTCAGGTTCATTATTAGTGGTCTGTAGTTCTGAGTGTACAACATGTCTTAGAGATCTGCAGTGTGGAAGGTGATCCTTGCTCTGAATAGGAAAAGAGAATTTTGCCTGTAAATTCATTTTAATTTGTTCTAAAACTAGGTTAAGTCCATGCATTTATCATTTATTTTTTGGATGGGGAGGCTGGGAATGGAGCATGGCAGGTTTTTCACTGGCAGTAACTTTGAAACACAGTTTTAAAAACTTGGCATTGAAACGATATTTGCACTCTCAGGCTGAGACAGTCTTCTTCAGATATGAGGCTACTAGCCTGATTTATTATAACTTCTTGTGCAGGAACGGTGTGTACGGCATAGTTCATCATATTTAGCACTTGGCAAGGACGGCCTCGGGCTCTTTCTGCTTGTTCTCTAAGCAGTTGTCAAGACAGACATGGGGATTCCAGCTGCATAAGTCTCTTACGAATTTCATCCTGTTCTCGCACCCAAGGAAATGAAAACTATTCAGAGGCCAAGGAGGCAGAAGTGGAAGTATTAAATGAAGACTGGCGCTGCTGGAGGAGATAGTGGGACCACATGGCTCAGAAGACTGATAATAGGATGCAGGTGCCTTCAGCTCTGGGTGATTAGTCCAGGGGCTGTCGTGTCTCTCCTGGTTGCCATTTACTGCTGTCTCTGACCCTTCCGTGGGCAAGAGGGCTCAGGGAAGCCCACACCGCAACTGTTCCCAAAAGGCAACCTTACTGCTCCCAGAGGAATTGGCTAGGGACAGAAAGAAGTTTCTCTTAGATGCAACTGCTGTAGCTGAGACACAGCACTGAGAAACATTACGAATATTTGCTTTGGCTAACGTTAGCACTTCAGTTTACAGTGCTGTCTCCTTTTACGGATGCTGAAGTCTGTTTCTTGCCCATACTGCTATCCCCCAGTGTCCCACGGAGGCCTGCTCGCTCGGTGCTGCTGGAGGACCCTGGCTGCCCATGGGTCATCTGTGGGGGATGGAGCATTGCAAGTGTGTGCTGGAGGTATCTACCTGGACCAGATTATTGCCTCATAAAAACAGGACTGAAAGGAAAAGTCTGTCAATGGATTTCACACCGAGGATGAGCGTTAATGATTGTCAAGATCACTGTCACTATTCAGAGTGAATTAAGATTTTGTTTTAGGACAGTACAACTAATCGTGTAGAGTGAAGAAGGGATTGAGAATACGGCTTTCTGCATCACAGCAGACATACTTCATAATAATAAGCAGAGAGACATCAAGGCTGTCACATCAATATCAATGATTCCATCACGCAAACCCTGTCAGCACTATCCCATTATTTAAAAAATATAATACTCCACACAGAGACTGCAACACTAAATACACTTGAGAAAATAGTAAAAACAAATGTGCAGAGAGATAAAGAAGAAGAGCAGATCGCATATGTTAGCACTGATTCAGAAGTTTTTAGTTTTAGGATCTCTGGGAAATGAGCAGAACTTACAGGTATAAAACTTCAAACAGATTCAAACTTGGTGAGAGAAGACATGTATGGACCAGATGTTGCAAGCAGAAATGAAAATGTGGACTAGTCTGGGATAATGGCTGCAGGCTCATTTATGGTCTTTAGCTAGCAAAATTGACTGGCTGTAGGGCTACTTGTTAATTTGAGCCTGTCCTCGCTCCCAGTTACGCTAGAAGCTGAACTTCTGTGGATTGGGAGGGAGCTACTACTCACATCCCTCAATTCTGGAATATTTGATGGACAGGACGATACAAATGATGACAGAGTCAGTGAGTTTTTCTTTCCATGGTTTAAGTGCTGAGGGAGAAATGTTATTAATTTACCTTATTTCTTTTTCACATTGCTCATGTTTTCCTTGTATCACCTTCTGCGTATTGTTTCCTGTTCAGTGTCAATAGAAAATGGAAAGCACAAATTTACATGCAGATGAGAAAGATATGCACCTGCTTTTTAAAAAGGAGCTGTGTGGTTTTGTGGACGGAGAAAGGAGCAATTTTACAAATAGTGAATGTTACTTGGTATTCCTCAGAAGTACTGATTTTCCTGTGCACATGGCAGAGTTGCACTGTGAACCCATTTTAACACATTGCCAGATCTTTAAGAAAACAGAGTGGGAATTTATTTAAAACTTGAAGATATTTATCATTGATGTATTAGAATTATGCACATAATACAGCAGCATATACACTATGATGTAAGTGGAAGACTTTTATTCTATATCTACAGATACAACTTTTACAATATTCATAAGTAAAATATTTCAATATAGTCATTAAGTTTCTGTATAATGATTGTTTCATAAAGTTGCTAGCCAATTTTTGTTTAAACCCTTTGTACTCTATTTCCTTTAGAATAAAAATCACTGAAATAAAGAGATAGAATACAAGGAAATGATAGCACTGGTCTGAATGAGATAAAAAGGGAAAAAGGAGCTCTACAATTACGATTGACAAGTTGGTTTAATAT
This sequence comes from Dromaius novaehollandiae, assembly GCF_036370855.1. Taxonomy (NCBI): domain Eukaryota; kingdom Metazoa; phylum Chordata; class Aves; order Casuariiformes; family Dromaiidae; genus Dromaius; species Dromaius novaehollandiae. The sequence continues at coordinate 27,492,123 of NC_088132.1, forward strand.
CCAGTAAAAGAAGAATGCAATTCTAGAGCAGCCGGATTAATTAAGTAATATAGCAAAACAAACTATGGGTTATTATTTTCAGGGTGCCTCAGGAGTGAGGCCAGAGGATTTAGAGTTCAACCTCTGTCCACACAAATAGTGCTGATATCTATAATTATCTTGGGTGTCTTGCTGTGATTAGAGAATGCAGGCTAAAAGAAAGGGGGAGAAAAATCCCAGCATCTCATATGATCGGAAATAAAACAATCTGAAGAAGCAAACCAGTAAGTGGCCTTGAGGAAAGGCCTGAAATGCAAGATGTGACTGAATCTTTTTTTACTGGAAACTTTGTTTCCTGGGGCATTATAAAAATTAATGAGACAGGCGAAAATAGAAAATGAATGACCATTGGATGGTTTAACAAATTTGTAAATGTTGCAGAGAAAACCTGGAAATCCTGAAAATGCGAGTCAGTTTGTACACCAACTACAAAAAGACAGGAAATGACACTTGCATACATCATCTTTGCATATACGAATAGACTGGCAGAATGTTTTATAAATCCCATGCAGTCATGAATGTGAAAGGGGGATTCCTATTTTGCCATGGCATCTGAAGTGGTACAAAAGATGCAAAATAGTGATACGCTGAGAAATGGGGAATATATTGAAGTTGTGCAGAATTCCCTTATTGCTCCTGTGAAAATTATGTATGATGAAGTTCTGTTGATTACCAGGGCCTAAATTCTCCCCTGTTCCGAGCTGGGAACAAGTGGTTGGTCTTGCCCGGTCTTTTGGGGTTGATCTGAATATGCAGTGAAGGATCGCCAGTACATGGAAGACCAGACTCGCTTGGACTTTGGATGCTTTTGGGAGCGGTGGAAAGAGCTCAGGTGGGACACCAGGACTTGCGAGGGCTGAGTCGCAAAGCAAAATCAGTTGGGGAAGCCTGGTCCCAGCCACTTTGGAAGCACAAACCTTGAGAGAAGGTGTAAAGGTGAAGGCAAGGTGAACCTGTGACAACATAAATGCAAGTAAATTGATAAGTGACAGTGAGAGAAGACTTTTATCAAAAGCGACAAAACAACTGTTCTGGGACCAGAAATTCAACAACTGACTTCTTGTAAGATCAACAGACCTGAAAACAGACCTGAAACGAAAATGCAATATCTGGGTAGCATGGAATAAACTCCTAATAGCAGCCATAAAAAGATGATGTGAACAAAACTGGCAAAAACAAGTATTTCCTTTCAGAACAATAAAAATGAATACACCAGTAATTACTAATAGAGATGGGATCGTGTATGAAATGTTGACATTTATCAAATATTCTACAATAGAAAATGAGCTTAACTTGACTAGTATCATATTGCAGGCCTGAAAGCATATGAAATGAGGAGAGACACAGAGATACTTCATATGTTTTGAGAAAAAAGTTGTGCTGAACAGTAAAGCAGGTAATCAGTCAAAGTGATCAAGGAAAGCAGCAGAGAAAGTAGTATCATGCTATGCTTAGGAGCCTGTGAGGAGAAAACAGCTAGAATCAGAAATAAGGTTATTCTGGAAGACTAAAATAGTAATAACCTTGATATATATGATATAAATGACAAAGCAAATCTTAATTGCCCCAGCTTTGTGATTGTTCCTTACCATATGGTAGTGAAACAAGTTTACTGCCTTACTAGGCTAAAATGTTGTAACACTGTTGTAAATTACTACAATGGATCCAATCCTGACACCCTTCTAGTCATTGCACTGTAACAGGGAAGCACAAATTGTGTATTGGTATTGCCTAGTAGATATTGTGTTTTCTATAAGGAAGTTGCATTCAAAAAGTGATCTACATATTCAGTCCTTGGTTGATATAGATTATCACTCAACGTGTGTGAAAAAACACTTGCAAATTCAAGGCACACAATGTACTGCAAATTGTGATTTCAAATTTAGAAATGCTGTTAAGAATTACATACGCTTACACATTTTAAGCATTTTACGCTGTTAATCCTTATCAAAACAAATGTGCGAACATATGTGGTGTAAAACACACATGAAGATGGCAGTACACCTTTCTTTTGGATATTAAATATTAAAAATTCCATATGGTCACATTTGTTGGCAGAAGACTGTTATAGCGGTGTTTATCAATAGATAATAATTTCAAATAGTCTTTGAGGGCGAGCTTTTGTGAAGAAGAGGGGCATAGCTGCTCCACAGATCAAGTCAGCAATCTGAGTGTTACTCCCTCCGTGTCTGCGCTCACTTAGGGAAGTCTTGCTGAACACGTGCTCTTTCCTGAGATAGACTGTAAAGATAACACTATCGCAGTACTGTCTAAAGCAGTCTGAGAGCACTGTGCGGTGACAACACTGTCAGGGAAGAACAAAGGCAAAGGTGATTACTTGAATATCTGTCTTTGGCCACTACAGCCTTAATTCTTTTAAATATTTTTTATTTTTTAACATGGTTTGATAACAATAACAGCAGCAATGATAATGCGCACACACTTTCTCATTTAAAACACAGATATGTACTGTGGTGTTTAGCTTCTGTATGATGGCATTCTACAAAAAATTATTTGCTTTACATGACATTTTATTTTCATCTGTTTAATAGCCTGCTAATAATATCAGATATACGTATGTCTTTCTGCAGTTTATATTCTACACAGAGGTAATACAGGAAATTATTCTCACGTATGTTGGTCAAAATATTAAGCAACATGTAACCAGTGACCAGAAAGGGAGAAGGCCTTTTTATAACTTTGTGGTTTAAATATCATATGTTGGACTGTAAACAGTACTGTTGGCAAAGATTACATCAGATGTATTTCTCAGTGGCTGTAATTACTTTCTAAATATGCCTTATTTAGGCATTTTTAGAGGTATTTAATTACACAGCCAAGCATATCTTGTTCTAGCCCAGTGCTCAGATTGCTCAGATTACTCTATTTAGCTTTTTTTGAAAAACACCACCAAAAAACTGATAAAGGGTTATAAAACTGCAGTATGAGTTGGCAGGGAGGAGCTTGTTTGATGTGGACAAATAAATGCATTCAGCATTAATGGATGACTGCTACAAAGTCAGAACAATTTCAAAATTGGCTCTAGAAGGCAGTCAAATGTCACAAAACATTCAATATGGAACAAACAGCGCTTTTGATTATCTGCAACTGTCCTCTCTTCTCCAGTGCAGGTTTCAGGAATTTATGTAATGGTACATGTAAAATATATTGGTGATCTGCCAAATACTTTTGGAATTATAAAAAAGCTAAGATACTAGTCAGACATCATTTGTTTTTAAAATCAGACGTCAAAATGAAGATTTGTAGTCCTACACAATTAGCCATCCAACACCTCTACAATGAAGAAAGCATTACATGGCTTGCAAATCATCTCTGGCATCAGGGAAACTTCTGAAGTGCTTCACACTCTGGTGCTCTGGGAGCACCTTTGGAAACAGGAGAAACTATAGCTTTATCAGTACAATCATTGGGAAGAAGAACATCACCAAATTGACTGTGCAGTCAAAGTCATGTCTGAAGCTTCATGTTTGTCAAAAGATAAACTGAAATAAGGAAGATCTGGAGGTATTATGTTATGCCTGACCTGCATTTTCCACAACTGAGGTTTGCTGGAACAATGGAAAAAGTTGTCCTTAGTCTAATAGATCTAGAGATAGGGAGTGGTATATATCCAGTGTGCTAAATTCCCACTATGACTGAGATAATATTAATAGAGAAAGGCAGAGTGAACTGAAGTCTTAAGAAAACCTATATCTCTACTTTAATATGATCTACAATTTTAAGGTCTCGGATCTCCAGCTGCCTCTGAAAGTCACAAAATAATAGAAGCAGCTTGTTTCTCTTATCATCTGTGATACCTCTGAATGTGGAAATTTGGCAGCTGTGAGCATCTAAGATGTTTATCCTAATACTTCCTTTTTTAATGGAGAACGGCTGAGGAAGACGTAGTATTTTGGGGCTCTGGGACTCCGTTTTCCTCACCAGATTCTAGATTTGGTGACTGTTGGTGAGAGGGCAAAGCTCATCAGGTCTCAGGCTTTTGGTGGTGAAAGGAAGGGTGACTCTATTTAAAATGACAATTTTAAAGGTTGAGCTGAGAAAATTTTAAGTTTGGAGGGGGAAACCTTTGGCAGGAGTTCTGGCCATGGCAGCTGGGTGAAAGAAAAATCTGTACTGCTGACTGCGTTTAGCAAATACTGTGCTTATTCAAGTAGCAGTAGACAAACTGATGTACGTTCGCTAATCTGCTCCAATACCTCGCAAACATTTTCATCTTAATGTAAGACCCAGGAAAAAAGCCACTGCTTTCCAAAAATCAAATTTGGTATCAGACAAGATTGATTTTCTTTGCTTTTATTAAATAAGTTAACACATCCTCTGAATTAAAAGCCCAACTTCTCCACAGGAAAATATCTATATTAAAGGTTTTGTCTAAAGGATTTGATGGAGTCATTTGAGTAAGTAGTTCTTGCAAGGAGAGGGGGAATAATTACCAAGGGTCAAAGAAGAATTTTGTCGTAAGAAATTTCTCTCAGATACGTTATTTATTAATGAAGGCTTTCAGAAGTTTCAGGGGAGGACACAAGAGCAGTCCCTATGGGAGAAACGCTCCCCTCTGACACAGTCTGTGCACTTACCTCAGCTTAATATTTTTCCTCTCCCTTCCCGCACCACCCAAATTTTGAACAACGGCGATTTTTAAAGCCACCCTTGAGCTCAGCTGTATTAAATTATGCAGACTGCTCTCCGGACTTCTGCAGGACATCTGCAGGGCAGCCCTCAACTTTGGCAACCTCCGCAAGGCACCCGAGGGGAGAAGAAATGTGCTAAAAAAGACGGGAGAGACAAGTGGGCGCGCAAACGTTTGCCTTCGGTAATTAGCCGCCCATGGGAAGAAGGGATGATCCCAACCACGCGACTGGCAAAGGGACTCATGCCTTGGCAGTGCGCTACTTTGGTGCGACTGAGCAGGCGAGTTCATTTTTAAAGCAGTAATTCAAATGGCATAGCGGGAGATCTGTTTGTTTGCTTTTTCTCCCCCTCAAAGACAGAGCATTAGTTAAAAAAACAAATGAAGCAAATTCCCCCAAGAGCCTTACCAGGGAACAAGGAAAACATCCATTGTAAACAGCGGTGGGAGGGGGGTCTTCTGACAGGCTTTGTTTGCAAATGATAACAATTACAGGTAATTTTTCACTTCAACTGGAAGAACAGGTATTAACCCCCCCGCCCCCCCTCAAAAAAAACCAAAAAAAGGCAAGCACGTGCGCGAGAGAAACAGAGAGCGAGGGAGATTTCCCCAGTGCCTTATTCTCTCCCAGGTCTACAACCGAACACGAGCGCAGAGAGCTCGGTAGTTTCTCCTCGTTCCATTAAGTGAGATCTAATTGTGTCTGTTCTGTCTGTTGGCAGATGCGGTTTCTACATAACAACAGCCCAGAGACGGAGCTGCCTGATTAATGCCTCCAGCTGTCATATGCCCCATTATCTGTGCATTTGCATAACTTAATGGTTTAGGACAGGGGAGAGAGGATGCTTAATTTAATGTTTAGCAGGCCCTTGATAGCTGAATAATTTAAGAACTGTCAAGGGAGGTCAGTCCTACAGCGATTCAGCAAGGCAGCTATGATTTCTGCATATCATTAAAATCCTTACTTAGGATAATTTGAAAAAGAGAAAGGGGGTGGGGGGCGGCTGGAAAAAAAGAACAACAATGCCTGGGAGCAGGCCCCGCTCTTCCGTTAACCGTTCCCTCCCTGCGGACCAGCAGAAGGACTTTGGGAGAAGTCATCAGTTGACGGCGTGGCCAAGAGAGGAGGGGTTAACTGCACGCTTTCCCTCTCCCCCTCCCCCCAGTCTTTTTCTCATGGCTAAAGGGTGGGAATATAGAATTTACTTAAATTCAACTAACAGCACAACATGCTTTGAGCAGGAAACAGTCTCGGTTTCATTAGATACTAATGAATATTATTAAGCTAATCTGCCATTTGTTTTCTAATTATGTGTCAGAAAGCACCACAGTGGCAGCTGAGGCAGCTGCCTGGGTGCATTTATTTATCTTCCAGTTCCGTGTTTACTGACCGACTATAGCAGAGAGATTAGGGGAAAATGAAAAGGGATAAAAAAGGAAAAAAAAAAAGATTTTTTTTGCAGGTTGGTTACTGCTGTCCTTTTCCAGGTTTGTCAGCTTCTGAATGATGTTTGACGGTATTTTAAGCATCAGTAAAGGGAGTTATTTAGGCCTCCCCGTGAGGCATTCTGCCGTAATATGAATCTCCGGATGAAAGAAGTATTTTGTGGTTGGACTGACCCTACGTATTCGATAGGCGCATCAAGGACTCGCTCAGTGAGTCACGGACTCGTGCCCCGCTCTGTGTGGTGACCCCATTGCGTTTGCCTGCTCCTCTCCTCCGCTCTCCTAGAGCAGCGCTCGGCCCTTCCTGAAGTTGGGGCTTTTGAAGACCATATGGTTACCACTGAAACAACTGTAAAACGCATCTGATTAATGTTTCTGCTAAGAGCAGTAGCTGATGAGTTCAGCATTACTTGGTGGGATGACATTTATTTACAAGGAAGGCATACTAAATCATTTCATTAGTTGAGGTAGAAGTCTGCTTGCTTTGTTTGTGGTAAGCAGTCTGACTTTTTAGCCAGTGCTTTGGCCCAAAGAACCTCTTTTTGCTTACTTTCATGGGCTGCCAGTTCTTCCCTGGCTTTATTCTGTTTCTTTGGTTGCTGTCTGTTGTGCTTTGCCCAGCTTCAGTCCGTTCAGTTCTAGCAGAAACTCCCACGATTTTGAGCTCGTCGCACAGGCCCTCCTTGCAGTTAACTTTTCAGGCAATGACTTCTGTTGCTTTAGCTCTCTGAGTCAATGGAAGATCTTAACAGCTTATTTCATTTCTGATTTAATTTCCTTTATTTATGGGCAAAGTGAGGATGGTTAAGAAGTTATCTCTGAAACTCTTAATACCTTATATACATTATGCCAGGATGTGCACACTCCGTAAACACAGGATGTGCACACTCCGTAAACACATGTACACAAAAACATACGTACGCACAACTGTGTGAGTTACTTTTATTTTCCTTCTGCATGTTCTAGAGCAACAGCTTAGAAGACCATCTGCACTAGAAGCACCCAGTTTTCCTCTGAGATTCTGAAAAAAAGTGTAAGGAAAATTGAGTTAGAAGATTATGTTGAGCTGAAGGAGGGCAATTGCTATAGTTGCTGTGGCTGGTTGATAGGTGACCGAGATTTTGAATGGGGATTGAGTGCTCCCTCCTCTCTTTGTACTTCTGAAATCTCCTTCTATGTCATATTTTCCTTTACATTTTCTAAATATAGAAGCTAAGCAATTGTCAAATGAATTAATTACTCAACTCTTTTGTCTGTAAATAATGACCTGGATCCTCACCTTGTAGTTCTTACACTTGACCAAGATATTTGGTGGGGTGGAGGGTAGAGCTGTAACAGCATGAAAAAGAAATCCACTCCTCATGTTCCCATGTCCTTTTATCCATTTTAAGATCTTACCCTGAAGTATGCAGTACTCTGCAGAACAAGTTGGAGGACTTAATAGCACATTTGTCTGGTGTGCTGCGGCAATTTTTACATGCAAAACTGATCCATGGTACCAAATAGTGCTGGTCCATACTCCTGCAGAAAGGAGAGATGATGGTGGCTTTTTCTCTTTGGCTACATTGTTGTTTCTTGCTTGCAGGTCCCTTTATTTTTACTTTCTCATGTAATTTTTAAAGTTTGTTTACTTTCCTTTGGATTTGCTTTGATTTTAGAAAGCAAAATTAAGAAACAAATATGCATTGTGAAGCTCAGTTTTTGAGATGTAGATTTCCATCATGCTCATTTCTGGCCGTCGCCTTTATGTTGGCTTCCTAATGGGGAATTAGTTAGAATACGTTGTGAAGCCAAAGTAGAAACTGGGATCTCCTGTTTGTTGTAAACACATAGTTTCAGGTTATAGAGCTCACTTTTAAACATTTATTCCTGCACTGCAGGCCCTAGAATCATTTTGCTCAGCTCTTATCAGAGACCTTTAATTTAATGTTAGTGCTGGAAACCCATAATGACAAGGTTCTCCATTCTTATGCTTCTACTGAGAGAACAAGAATAGGAAACAAAAACGGGAAGCGAAAAATATCCTTATGCATGCTAACATAAATCAACCCAGTTGTTCCAATCAGCACATATGGTACGGTAACATTGCCCACTGCTTTGAGACCCTCTAATGGAAGACCATATGGGCTGCTGCAGCATCAAAACACAATAGGCCTGTGTTTAGGGCTCCGCAGTGGCTTGGATTCAGAACTTCCTTGCTTTTATTGGCTTGTGTGTCTGCATCAACATTATTTCTTCCAGCATAGTGTTTTTTCTCTCATTCCTTTGTTCAGTGACAGATTCCTATGGATCAAGCAAGAGTAATGTGTGCCTGAGGTTTTTGTATTTCATGTGATTGTTTTTGTGTATTTTGGGACATTTCCAGATTTCAGGGAATGGTAGGAGAGCATTATTAGCTGGATCACTTTGTCAGAATAAATTCGTGACGAGAGAAAGTGCTTTTCCTTCTCTGGTGCACATTTTTTGAATCACAAAGATGGATCGCTGGGAATTGTGGAAATCAGGCTCCCATTCTGAGAGTTTCCAATGACTCTCCTTCAGCGCCTTGCAGGAGTCACTCTGTCCTACAGCTGAATTGAAAGAGCTGCAATGCAAAGTGTTGTTAAAACTGGGATACTAAGGCTTTATAAGCTTTATTTAACTAGAGTCTTATAAGATGCAAGTGAAGTGGGCACCATATATACCCCTGGATCTAAGCGCTCCCACATGCTGATACTCAGTACTACGCGTATTTGCTATGGGCAGAACATGCTTCCCTGCCCTTTCTACACTAACCAGCCCCTAAGAATAACCAGTTACAACCTAATTTTTCAGGGAAAATATGCAAATCCTCCACAGATTCCACACTGTTTTCCTTCAAAGGAGCCTCTTTTCTTTGATCATGCACTTTGGCCAGCTCTTCTTGCCGTTTAACTGTACTCTTTGGCCAAGTCCAAGGCCCCTGAAGTCCAATGGACTTACAGCTCTTCAGTGCCTTACAGTTTTTCAGTCCAGATGTCAAAAGCTTCTGGTTATCCCTCACAGCAGGCCAGTGGTGGCCTCTCCTGGACTGTACTGCAGCAAGCAGGTGATCTGTGCCACTGGCTGTGCATTATTGTAATTATTATTGTAGTAGTAGTAGTAGTATACAGTGTAGCAGGAGTATGCATAGATCAAAGATAATGTTCTTGATATACTCTGCTTTGTTTAAGTGTAACAAAAGTGTAGACTATTCACCAAGGACCTTCCAATCTCAGCGTAGGGTAGAAGACAGCAGATGGGTATGGAGGACAGATGGAGATGTTGTTATTAACACAATGATAGAGAGCGGCTGTTCCCTGGGTGGTTGGCTGGAGAATGGGTTCCCTTTCCGTTCCCAAAGCGGACAGGTTTTCTCCAGCAGCTGGGACTGGCTGGTGGGAACATGCACAGCCAGAGAAGGGCAGGTGAGCAGCAGTATAGGGCATCCAGCTCCCTTCGGATGATAGCCCTTCTGCATCCAGGGTGGGCTTGGATTGATCTCCCTTGTAGAGAGGGGACCAACCTCAAATTGCAGCGGGTGTATATGGAAGCATAAGGGGCTTAAATGGATTATGAAAGGGCTTAGACCATGGCAGATGGATGCACGGGGGCAGTGAGGCAGAAAAGTTGGGGATAACTGACTAGCAATATGAGCTTATTTTTGTCAGTCTTTGTAACCAGTATCACTGAGCAAGGGTACAAGCTTAGCAGTCTAGTTACGCATTAAAATCATCCTCATTCCAACATCAGGTAACTGTTTATCATGTAACTGCTTCTTCTGTCAGTAATATTGCTTTGATTCTCATGCAGCATGAATGTGAGTTGAATTATATTGCTTGACACTACTTTACAGTACAGTAAGTAGCAGGTTAAGTAGTCAGTGTGGCCCTTGGCTCTTGGTTATTTTTTAAGCAGAAGAAAGGCAGGGAGAAATATTTTCGGTAAATTCCTTTGATTACTCCAGGTCTCCACCCTATTTAAAAATAACTTTTTTCTTTTTTTTTTAATTTTCCTTTCAAAACTGCTTTCTCCAATACTCTGTCAGAGCTATCAAATTTCCCTACCAATATCTGGCTATTAAATTTTGAATCAATTCAGATAAGCCCTGTAACTATGTGAAATTTTTGATTGTGAAACACGGGCCTATAAATTCTGTGAAAGCTGGCAAAGTGTTAAGTAGTTTCTAATACAGGCCAAGTCAGGAGCATAAAGGGACAGGAAAGCTTCTTGTTTCCCCTCTATCCTTCTGAAGTAGACTGAATTCTTTTAAATCTCAAAGTTTGGTTTGGTTTTAGGGAATGGTTCTAGTCAGTGCTTGTTCTTCTAAATCAATTTCAAAATGTAAGTCCTATGATAAAAGCCTGATCTCCTGCATACAGGTTCAAAACCACTTTTCTGATTCTGTCTTTTTCTGTCACACAGAAAAAACAGAGAAGTCTCACATTCATATTCTCCCACTCACACATTTAGCGGAAAACAATGCAAATGTTGTTCTACTGCACTAGATGTCACCTAGATGAAAATTTAAAAATAAAATATCCTCTTCCCTGTGTTTCCAGAGGCGATTAGGATGACAAGTTAATCAAGACTTCATCTGAGCCCTGCATTTTTCTATTCATCATATTGCAGCACTTCTAATGTAGCTGTCCAGTCCACTCAAAGCAGGGTTTTTAAAAGTGCTGGATGAGTTACAGGGTTATTTTGCTTAAAAATCCTTCAGTCCTCTCCTTAACTAGCCATATATGAGGCAAAACCCAGGGAGACTGCAGGTGTGCCAGAGAGGTGGCTATTAGGAGGAGAGCTGGGATGACCTTAGTGCCCCAAGCTGGAGCCCAAGGAGACCCGGACTGAGCCCTTGGGGCAGTGTCACGCTTCCTTGCGGCCCCGGGCAAATCATGTATGCTCCCCGCTGCTGAAGGGTCCTCTTTTTGCAAAAGGAGAGCAATTCCTCTTTGCTTTAAGGGTGCAGGGAACAACTGCTCCAGTAACAGCAGTGCCTGCTTGGGATCGGAGCTGATGAAAAGCAGTCTGTTATGTGCTGGCCTTCTTTAACCTAGTGCTTCGTGGGTCGCATGTGTGAGCAATACAATTTTCCTATACCATAGACTATGCTACACATAATTTAATGGATTTAAATAGGTATCTGGAGAATCATATTGTGTCATGTGGGGCTGACAGTCATAAAAACCAGAGGTGATTAAAGAGTCTTGTAGGAGATGAAGCAATCTGGGTCAGAGCTTGGGCTGTTTGAAAGCTACCTATGAGTCCAGAAGAGGGGCCAGGCGCAATCTCCTGGTGCCCCAGCTGCATCCTTAAATACTCTGCAGTCTGAATATGGGAAGGGAATGATATTTAATATGCACCCGACAGTTCTTCTTTTGTGACCATCTTCTATAGCTGGTATGTAATGAAATGGTATCTACTGAAAAGTGTTATGTTTCCTCTCTGTAGGTTTTCATGAGAAATGCACAGATTATGGCAAATTTTCTACTTTTTGTAATATGACATTTTAATTTTAAATGGGCTGTAATGTTAATAAAGACTTTGTAAACCCTAGCAGCATTGACATGGTAGAGCTTGTCTTTCTGCTCAGGCATCAAAAAAAGAAAACTCATCCAAAAACATTTTTTCTAAGAAGCTCTAGCAGAAATCTCTTATAAATGTTAAAGGAAAGGGATGCTGCCCAAACTGGGCTAAAATAAATGCTGCTCAGCTCAGCTGGAGGTGCAGGTGTCTGTGGGCAAGTCACAGTTTCTCTGTCTTTGGATTTGTGGGGTAAAACCCCTCAGAAATATAATTATGCCTTAAATCTTCTGATCGCTGTCATTAAGAGATTTTCAGTTCTCAAGAGGTCAGAATAATTGAAAATATTCAATTTTAACTCAACATTTGCTAACTATTTTTCTTATTGACTCCAGAGTTTCCTCTGAGATGCATATGTGGGACTCCAAGAGAATGAAAATGGAATCCAAGAAAATCCATGTGCAGAATAAATGTCCAGTGTGTAAAGAGGACTGATTTCTGTGTCCTGGTCAACAGCTTATGAAATGCTACGAAACTCTGTGAGAGTCTATGAGCCTCTTCAGACGAAACAATCCTGAGTTTTGCTCTTTACGTGCGTATGTGATATGATGAAATTGTGAGTTCTGAAAGGTGCAAATAATTGTGTTTACTGACTATGTTCAAAGCTAGCTAGGTATGTATTCCTGCCCTGGCAGGTTCTGGTAGCTTTTAATTAATTTCCAAATATTTCTTCAGCAATATCTGCTTGAACACTATTTCCTCTGATGTCTACGTGAAATGAGCTGGCGGATAAGAAGCAGTTCTGCTCCCCCCCCCCCGCCCAAAAGGATACTGTCAGAAAAGGGAATAGTTTGCAGCGTGATCATGTGATCAGCAAAACAGGCAAAGTACGAATAAGCCCAGTGACCAAAATATCCCTAGAGCTGGTCCCTAGAGTTGGTCTCACTCTGCCAAGCAGATGCAAGGTGACAGTGGACAGTATAAGGAAGGATGTGTTTTTGTTAGCCGGGCTCCTGTCTGTTCAGAGGTTAAAAAGCTGCTGTGGACTCTCGGCCATGAGAGTCAAGTCAGCAATTTTCACAAGCTCTACTAGAAACTAAAGAAAAAACAGCTCTGAATGTTATCTGTAATATTTCAGTTGTCTCCTGAGATGAATGTGTTACGTGTTAATTGTCCTGGAAACCTGGCAATCTATTTTTCACTGTGAATGTTTGTTTATCATTTGTGCCTTTACTGAATTTTTGAGACATGGTTCAATAAAAAATGAAATTGTTGCCCTGTCATCTCTGTCAACAGAGTGCTCTGTCAACTATTCAAGTTCAGCCTAGGATCTGGCTTTGAAGACATGAAAACTACTACTGCAGGCAGAGCTCTTTTTGTCCGGTCAAGCAATCCCTCCATTTACTGCCATGGAAATCTGGTCTATGAACGGACATCTGAGAGTGGGTGGGAGTTTTCTTGGCTAATGCTACAAGGTTGAATGTAAAGTGCTGGGGCTTAGGAATCCAGCCAAAATGAAGGACTTCCAAATAATTGTACAGTGCCAAATCAAGGGCAGAGTGAACACAAATACTTGCATTGCAGTGACACCTTATAGCATTGCATTGCAGTGACACCTTATAGCATCTCCATCCAAGGCACATGAAACAAAGAAGCATTGCAATTTTGCTTCATCTGCAGAGGCTAAGACCTGATGTGTAACACCTGATATACATGTAGGTGTAACTGCAAGGAAGGGGTCCCACTGAAAATGCTCCTGGCACAATGGAGTATACCACTCTATACTTTCCCATGTTGTGCTGCTTATTTTCATTTGTATTTGCCCAGCAGATCCAAAAACTGTCTCATGTGAAGATGTATAGCGACCAGCAAATATGTGGTAGAGCAGCTGGGAAGCATGATACATACTTGTCCTCTTCTTGCTCTTCCCTGACTATTTTCTCATAGTCACTATTGGGAAGTGCCGCAAGGCCATACAGGCCCTTGGTTTAAACAGTATTCAGTTTTTCTGTACAGGCATGTGTATGTATAAAAGGGAGAAAAAAGCTGAGACTAGTGAATATATTCAGCATTTCAGTTAAATTTTTCTGTGCTATTCATACCAACTACTAATTAACACTGATTAGTGTTAACTCCTCTCAACCTACCCCTAACAAGTCACAGTGCATGCATTGGCTCTGCCTCTTGTTTGTAAATAGCTTGTCTGAAACAAAGCAACTTAAAATCTCCTCCTTGCTTTTGTGGCTAGAAAACGTATGTGCTCTTATTCACTTTATCAGCTGCTCAAGCATTTCTGTTTTAGGGCCTGATCCAATGTCCATGGAAAGAATCCTACTGGGTTAAATGGGCTTTAGATCAAGCTCTTCACAAAAGCAGGACTTTAATAAATTGCCACCTTGCAACCTCTTTGGCAGGCTGCATACCTTTGTGGCTCTCTATGGCCTGCTAGGGTTAGAGGAAAAGCTGTTAGGGTTTTCTTTGTCTTTTTAAGGATATTTTTCTGTCCAAGCAACCCTGACTTATACACTGTGCAGCCCCACTGAACATAAATGGAGTTTTACAGATTTTAGGTCAGTCCCGAGTCTGATTTGCTGATGTGGTCTTTTTCTGATCCCAGGTTCACTGTCAGGCTTGCTTGTCTCTTTTTTTCCTCTCTTCCTTCAAGATTTCATTTCTCTCTTATTTCTGTGTTTCCAGAGCTCTGCCCCCATCACTCAGCTGCTAAATCTCTCCCCTGTCTCTCTCCACTGGGCTGCCTTCTTCCTCTCAGCTGCCAGGTCTTTCTTTGCTCCCAGCAATCTCCTTTCCCTCCTCAAGTGCCATAATGTATTTGCTACTATTTAATTAGATGCTCAGGATGGGCGAACTGACACTCATATGTTGTCTCCCATCATCCTTAAAAGATAGTATGATAAATACAAGCCAAAACTCAGCACTTTCCTCTGTGAAACGCCTCACAGAAAGGCCTTCCCACTTCTCCAAAATACACAGGGCCGTGTCCTCTGACAGTAACTTGACAAAACTCCATTGACTTCAGCAAAGCTACTCTGACTTACGATGACCGAACATTTACCCCAGAGTATAAATGGAGCTTGTGTTTCACATAAATCACAAGAAAGTAGTTGGATGTATGGCAAATTAAATTAAATATCTGATGTCAAATTACTGCAAGTTCTTGAATTAGCGCTGCTTAATATCAAATCTTAAATTTGAGTCTGAGGTCAAATTAAAATTACCATTATCTAATGGAAATAGCTCTGTAGTATATCTTTGGTGACAGTCATGAGTTTAATAATCTAACGAACCACTGGATGTCTCTACTGTGCCATACAAGACCAGTTAAAATACATATATCTGGCAGAAAGGGTTACTTAAAAAAGAAGGCAATTTGAATATAGTAATATTTGAAAGAAAGGGACATAGATTTGAGAGGGATCTCTCACTGGGTATATGATGAAATGCAAAAGTTAGATACACCTTATAGCAAAATTCAATTCATTCTTTAGAAAAAGGAAGCTCCTTCTTCTACTTATTAATTCAGATGGCACCTTTTCCTCACAGCTATAGGAAACTAAATATCTCTTGTAGGGTGAATTTTGTTTTGCTTTATTTCCTAAAATCAGCTAAATAGCATTGAGATTTAAATTTTAATCTTCCTGCTCGGGAACACATACCTAATGCCCTGTTCCTTTGCCATCACTCTCTGCGGAGAGGGGATGATGGAAATACTCCTCTGGAAAGACTAAATGTTAATTAAGTAACAAATGGCCACACGAGGACTGAGGCAATTTAGACCGGGAAGGGTAAAATCGTAAGGACAGGAATACCTAGGGGTGTCACGCGCATTACGCGGCTGTGTGCTTGTACGCGGAGGGGAGCGGGGATGAGCCCTCCGAGAGATTCCAGCTGGATTTAGTCACCATGGCTACACACGATTTGCTCTGGCTGTCCCTTCGAGCTGTTTTTCCAGCAAGCAGGATTGCCGGGTGGCAAGGTTTCTCTGAGCCAGGCCTCACACTGCTGGGAGGCTGCATGGCAGCAACACGTCCAGGGACCTACCGAGATGTCACGTGGGTTTCCTTAATGAAATGGCTCGCTGGGCAGGGTAAAGGCCGGGCTTGAAAATGAGGTTGATCTTTGTTCATTTGGCATCCTATCACCCTCTCTTTTCGGGGGCTTTTCATATTTTGTATCAGGGTGCTTTAGTTTATCAAAGGTTTCTCAAAGTGTTTTGCTGCTTGCACTGTGTAGAGGGTCGTCTCTGGATCCTCCTGGATTAGATGTCCATTGTGTGACCCAGGTTATCCCTTCCAGTCTTATGCGGATTTGAACTTAAAAATGAAGACGCAAACAACAACACCGTGGAATTTTCAATTTATCACAAAACTAGTCATCCATCAGTGTAGTTGTAAGTCATTACTGGTATGGATGCTTTTGCTTGATTGCAGTCCCTCATACAGTCACTTCCCTTTCTGAAGAGGAATCAGGATGTGAAAGATGGATGCTTGGTTTGAGAACTGGGAGTTACGACTCAGCCAAATATTTCTTTGTAATGACAGCTCATTGGCATCTCCGGTATGGCTGCTGGGTATTCGTGCAGGAGAGATGCCATGGGCGGTGATAGAAGGCAGCAGTGGAGATTTATTGTGTTATGCTAGCAAAGTGGGACTTTAAAGAGTATCATCAGATGCTCAGAAGTTATTCTAATCTGTGAAAAAGCAATAAATGGGGGCTAGATACTGTCACCTCAGTCTTAATGAGTTCTACTGTAGTTGGTACGTGTTGTCTTTTCTTTTTTTAATCCATAAACCTCTTGAAATGGAAAAAGCTAATGGCTATAATGATAGTGGTTTCAATTTTACTTCATCCCAGAACTTTGGTGTGAGTGGAGCAGTTGAGATTTTAAAAGACTGCTCTCTTCTCCTGTATCTATAATAAATTCCTGCCTGGCAAAGTTTAAATATGTAGCTTCAGGGAACAAAGGCAGCCACTAAAAGGTAGATAAATCATCAGCTTTTATTCAAAGGAACCTTTTCACCTATTCAGTAGCTTGAATCTTGCAAGAGAAAAACAATATTTTGAATTTTATAGTGCCTTTCATCCAAAGCACTCTGCAAAAAATGTATAAATTAGTTTCCCCTCATGGTATGATGTTTGCAAAAGCTGGTATTTCAAACTCCAGGTGGGGTAAGTCAAGAAAAATGAGGAGCAGTGGCTTTTCCAAAGTCCTACACAGGTAACCTGTGCAAGAGCCAGCAATAGTACCCAGGATCATCACAAGACAAATGTCCTGTTTACTAGGTTTGGCAAATGAAATTGCTCAGAGAAAAAATTCTGCAAGAACCAAGACTACTGGTTGTGGTGGAGAATGAAAGAAACAGCAGCTAATTGCAGCTATTTCTGCATGGAGAGTAAAAAAAAGGGTGAACAGACTCTACCTTTTTTATTTGCAAGCATACTATTCTGCTCATGACTCGAGGAGATAGGTCAGGTTTGTTGTTAGGAGCATGGCAGTGCCCAAATCTCATTGGGGATTTAGTCTCTATGTCTCAGCTTGAGACCCATAGAATGGGAATAAATGTGGCGCCTTACCTTGCAGAGCTCCTATAAGGATGAAAATAAGGAGGAAAACATTACAGGATTTCAGGTGTTTGCCTGGATCTGCAGCAATAAACACTGTACATATTCTGCCAGAGTATTTTACCTACTGTGCATGGGTTCCCATGTACCTGGACTTATAATGAAAATACTAGACACAAAGATACATTCCTTTCTTCCACCTGTGCAGTTTCCCTAATGTACACTTATTAGTAATACATGTAAACAATTTTAATTTTTCTGAATAATCAACTGTTTCCCTTGGGGAGACTATTCCCTACCCCAGTAAATTTTCTGACATTCAGTCTGCATCTGTTCTTGATTCTGTTTCCACACTTGTCATTATACCCTGTGCATTGCTCTGAATAACTCCTTTTATTGCCTTTGTTTTTATACCTTTCAAATATTTGACATCTCCTATTATGTCTCCCCGCCATGCACTGAACTGTCACTTAGCCAAGCTATCATGCAGAATTAGCTCCTCTAATCTCGCCTCATTATCCACCTGTGGACCCCTAATCTTTTTTGCACTCTGCCATAAACGCCCTCCTGGTTGTCAGTATCTTTTGGGTTACGGATTGACAGCAACATGTCAAATGCGAATGCACCGGAGTTTGCACAAGGGAAGGACCAGTATGTTCCAGTTCCCTTGCATGACATCCAAATCCAGACACTTTCCTTTTTTTGCTGCTGTATAACCTCACAAACTTCTGTGCCGTGTGGCCAACGGTGCCCCTAGGTTTCTCTCTGAAGTGCCACCTTCTACCCCTTCTCCCTCTTGTTCAATGAACTCAAAGTATTTCTTGTTGGAGATGGTATCGCCCACTCTCCTAATGAATATTTATTTCTCTTTACGTCCATCCAGCCATCCTGCTGAACCACTCTCAGCAGATTACAAAATGCCCTTCTTTCTCACTGCCCTCCGATTGCTGAGCCCTTGTCCTACTTCAATATTTAGAGCTGCTTTAAGCAGCCTTTTCGGATGATTCCTGCATCACTTTTTTTCCTTTCTGCGTGTTGCATTCAGCCTCCACCTTTGGGAAGCATCTCTCCTACGTGCCCTCGCCTCCTTGTTCACTTGGCTGGCCTGTCTTGGAGAAACCTCCAGCTTGGCCTACAGGACTCTCCAGCTGTGGTGGGATGATCGGCTTCCGTTGCCTCAAAACAGCTGCCATTAATCTGTGGTGCGTATAAAGTAAAAGTATAGGGCAAAATACAGCTACGCTTCCTCCCCCGATGCAGAGGTGCTTTCCTTATGGAGGGACCATGCTCCGTCATGCCAGCAGCGCCGGCGGGTCTCCACGGGGCCGCGCGAGCACAGTGGTGAGACCCTCATGGAGGGGAGTGCGGCTCCCAGGCTCCGAGCCGGAGCGCCAAGGGCTTTTGCTCGGGTTCATTGGGGGCAATAATGATCATAGCAGCCCCCTTGGAGTCAAACTCCAGTAATAATATTGCCCGTATCTTCAAAGAGGGAGCGGGGAACGGAGGCACCTGCGAGATAGGAGGCTGCAGGAGGGCCAGGATTTCCACAACTCTTCTGAAAGGCGTTTAATGGTCTACTTCGTGGCCTCATTAAGCGAACAATGTCAGAGCTTTTAAAAGAGCTCTTTGCAATCCTTGCACTGGGCTGATAATATATGTCATAACAGATGTATATAAAAAAACACAGGAGCACAGAGATGTGCTGCATGGTTGAACCCCAAAGGAAAGAGCTAGAACATTTCTTCTTTCACTCTCTACTCTGAATCCTTGCAATAATTAGCCAGAGTAAAATGAATATTAGCTTATGCTTAACTGCCTTTCCAGCATGTTACCCTGCATTGACCCAGTAGTGCTAAACCAATTATTTTTTGAACTTTATGGCTTTAAATAATCCTCTGCTCTAAAACTCCCTCTACCCCTCAGCTACTTAACCACAGGCCCGACTGCCCTAAATCCTTTTCTTATACTTTGTAGCTTTTTAAGCAAGCCCCCTCTTTAAGTAGACATAATCCCTTCTCTGTAGAAAACATGAAAGACCTTGAACAAATCAAGATTTCTCCATGGAGAATTCAGCTAATCCTGTACTTAGCTCCTAACAAGGAAATCCATCTCTCCACCAAGCACCCCATTACTAGGACTAATGCCTGACTTGAATAACAAGCAAATTATTGTGCTTTAATTGTAGCACTGCTCTGTCACATGGAGCACTTGGAGAGGAATGTGACTAGGCTCCTCCAGGAAAGACAGGTCACACCTTTTTGTTGTTGTTAAGGTTGCTGTGATTTAAAAGCAGACTAAATTAACTATTAATATGGACTGCACATGTTTCAGATTAGATGAAACAGCTGCACGGTGGCTCTGTAGTACACTTTATTATAAAATGAGTGCTGTTATACTGGATTACTGTTCTCTCTCACATTGTCTTTTGGCTGTTGGGAAATTCATACGCTGGGGCTTGAGGAAGGGGTCTAATTGCGCCTTCGCGGGGAGGGAGGCATCAGCCATTTGGTCACAGAAAATTATGTTAGTGTTAAATCAGAGTAGAAGCAAACTAATCCGCGGCGCGGATGCGCGGTCAGCGCTTCCTCCCAGGAGGGCTCCTCGCAGCACGAGCCGGCTGCTGCCGCAGCGGGTGCAGGACGCAGCACGCTCCGAGTGCACGCTCCGGGGGGCACGCGTGATTTTAAAAGCCAAATTAAATGTGGTAGAACGGAGAAGAAGTGGCTTGTCAGGAAACCAACTGGCCGTATCAAAGAGGAAGAGAAGGTGCACTTCTGGCTCTGGGTGGTGGTGTCAACACCGGTGTCAGCTGTGCACCGGCTAACCGTCACGACGTGAAACAGGGAGAGGGCACTTGGTGCAGATCCAGGGTAGCACTGGGTACCCTGGCCTCACCGGGCCACTGCCACCGGCACAGGCAAATACTCCTTGAGCTTCTGGTCATCTAGGAGTCACCTCTGAATCGGATATGAACAGTACGGAGGGAAGCAGAGCGCGTGCGCCTCGCTATGTGCGCTTTATGGAGACTTTTCCAGGAGGGCGCTTGGCTTGCACCGACGGGGTGAGAGGTGTCCGTTAAATTGAGGCACCGGCTGTAGGTGCAGGTACGGGGAGAGGAGCCAGTGTGCGAATAGGGAGCCCTCACGTGGAAATACCCCTGTTGACTGATTTGTCCGCATAAAACCGTGCTGTCTCCCGTTTAGCCTCTTAACCAACCTCAAAGCACAGAAATGCTGTGTGCTCCTTCTGCTGATTCAGTGCGTTTTCTGAGCTCCGTTCGATGCCCTGATACAGTGTGGGACGCCAGGCGATTCCCCAGTCTTTCTTGGGATTAAGAAGAACAAATTCATTTCGAAGATGTCTGGAGGGATTCTTGCATTAAGCAAGGAAAGATCTTTGATACTGCTTGGCAGAGTGGAGAATTAACTGTGGGAACTGTAACCTATTTCTGTGCTTGATAAGGGCATGCATGTATTACTGTGCAAGAGTGACTGGAGTGAAACAAGAGGAAGTGCTGTCTGTTCCACTGTGATGAAAAATTAAGATGAAATACTTTTTTTTATTCAGTCATAGTTTATCAGCCTGTGTGGAGAGCATAGGTTATATGTTTGTTCTTTTGGGTCATACCATGATCTTCTACTAAAATTTTTGTCTGCTTATAATACAACTTAGCTGCGGCTGCTGCTGCAGTCATGTCTCCAGATCCTGAGAAATAACACTGAGGAAGGGGTGGGAGGGCGAGAGACAAGCAGCAGCATTACATGGATTTAATGCGACATCAGGCAAATATTGAGCGAGATTTTAATTACAGTGGTTATGGCAAATTTTCCTGCTCTGGGAGATGTCAAAAGTCCTCCTGTATTTAGTAACCTGAATGCAAAAACCTCATTGCCTGCTCTCTCCATCTCAGCCTGCATGCAAAGCGCAGGCTAGGAGAGTTAATGGGTTGTAGTTTAGAGGGAGTTCCACTAGATGATGGTATAAATCTTCATAATGAGCAAGTCCAAAGTGGGCAGCTTAAACAGGAGTCCAGGAAAAGCAAAATGCCACACAACTAGAGGCAGTGACAGCCCCTAATCCTCCCCTCGCTGCTGCATTAGGATGAGGCGACTGACAATTGCACCGGCAGCATCCGGCAGCGTCAGAGCCGGCTGTGGCACCACGCGGGCAAACCGAACGGAGGGGTTGATTTACTTGATTTAAAATCAAGTAACAATTTGCTTAATTTATTTTGCAAATTAGACTGGGCTAACATCAATTCATTTTTAACTGATACTATAAATGACAGTAATTGTGTAATTAGCAGCAAATTAATTACAGGGCAGCGGATCCATTTACATGAATCTGAAATGAAAAATTAAAGCTGGGTCTTATGTTCCCCCAGCTGACAGATGTAAGGATGCTGCCGGGGCAAATGCCTTGGTCTGTCCGCCCCAGGAGGAGACGAGAAATCGCATTTTGTACAGCTAGGTAGCATCTTCCATATCTCACTCAGATTAGTACTTGGATGGGCTCAAATGGGAGTTTCTTGGAGACCTTCTCAGGCAGGAGGAATGTTCCCTGATGAGATATCAGTTAGGAGGAAGGGCGTACAGGAAAGACAATGTCATAGAGGAAACCCGTTGGGGAGAGCAGCCTTTGAAATGTATCAGTAATGGAGAAATTCCTTGTCTTCCTAGCCTCTGGGAGGAGTGTAAAAGAATATGCCACTTCTGGATGCCAGTGAGAATAATAATAATAATAATAATGTTCTTTTTCACTTTCTTGTGGGGGCTGGTGCATCTGCTCCTAGAATATGACTGCACCTTTCAGCCTGAGCAATGTTAAAGCCCAGGTTTAATTTTTCTTTTCCATTTCATGTGATGGATTTGTTGCCCTGTAATTAACTCTCTGCTAATTACACAATTACATGTATTTATAGTATGCTTTTAAAAAAAAGAGGTCAGAGAATAAGTTAGTGATGAATAAGGAAACAGAGCTCGAGAATATTGATTCACAGTCTCCTGGTCTAACCAGTATGGAAGGGATACTCCGTGCTCCTGTAACAGCTCTACATCGTGAACCAGTACATTTCACAAAGGAATGGGAAATGCAGAGTCTTGAAAGACAGGACTTGAAGTACTTGCTGCCATACAAATTTGATGTACCTACATGCACGTACCTGTTCCAAGGTAAAATTATATTGCAGGAGTAATCTAAATCCTCATAAGATAGTTGCTGAAAGCATCACCGTGTCGGTGGGTATCAGTTTAATTATCTTAAGGCAAAATATTGCAAATCAGAGCTGTTTTTATGTAGCTGATTCTCATATGTGCTTCTGACAAAAAAGCTGGGAGGAAAGGACCGGGCTTAGCAAAGCTTTGACTCTGTGCCACACACCATCTGCTTAGCCTTTCATTTCAGCACTAGGTGCTTTTGGAAATGGTGACCTTGATGATTGTTTTTACCAGCACAGCTTTATACGACTGTCTTGTTACATCCTGTGGGGATGAAACTTCTCAGAGGCCAAAGCCAGCCAGAATCAGCTGTTATTGTACACGGAGCTGCTTGTCGTGTGGGGCTGACTGGTTATAAATTGGACATTGAGTAGCATGGGCCTCTGTCAGGCATCCGCGTAATTACGGAGCAATTTGCATCCCTTTGCGGATCTGCTCGTGAAGCCTGTGAGTCCGCAAGCCCTGCTGCAACGTGCAGAGGTGCGAGCAGAGGCTGCGAAGCGGCACTGCCAAAACGAAGTGCTGAAATTGGGCCCCTCCTCTCCAGCAGCAGTAATTCAAAGCCTGCAAGTTGTCATGGCCCTCCCTTGGTTTGCGCACGCTAAAAAGGTCAGCTGCAGCGGAGGACTGGGCTTTCTGGAGAGAGCTGAGCTGTATCACGCTGCATCGTGCCTTCTTGGGCCTCAGCTACCAGGTAGGAGCGACCTGGCATCTCCTGCAGCAAGCAGGTATGGGACCACCATGGAGCAGAGTTAAAACTCGGCCTTTCTCCTGTTCCTCCTACCTGGATCCCAAATGAGACACCTTCGCTGCTGCCGAATGTCAGCGTTGGGCAGTGAGCCTGGAGCCACGGGCAATTGCTTTGGTCGCTCCCCTTGAAAATCAGCTGCCTTGCAACCACTTTGCTCTCATCCGTGCAAGACTGCGTTTCCTTTACTAACTGGCCTGCTGATCACTTCTTACTTTGATTTGTTGAACTTGCAAGTCGCACACTCTATCTCTGTGCTGTGCATAATTAAGCCCAAAATTGGTGAGGGAAGCTATAGCTGCCCTGTGTTTAATATCAGCCCTGAGCGTTGCCAGACCACCACCAGATCAAGCAGCAGCACAAGTCACGCGAGGGCACATGTTAGCATTTCTGTCAAAGTCAGAGCGCGTGGGGTGAAATGTTTGCTGGCTGTAGGAAGACAGGCAATACCTGATCTGTCCTAAAGCCTGCCCAGACAATATTAACCTATCAAAAAACCTTGGACATATATGAGTCAGTGGCATGAGCTTGTACTGGATGGCCACTCCGCATCGTGTGGCTGCAGTGTTTCTGATCTGGTGCTAGGTGGTCTAAAGCCAGATTTACTGTCTTGTCGATCCGTGACCTGTGCGGAGAGAGGAGAGAGGATTGCTAGTTTGACCTCAGTAACACAAAAGCAGAACTAAAAGCTTTTTACACATCTTTTGCCAACTAATGGATCTTTATTTCCCCACCCCCCCCAACAACAATAATCCTTCTAATATTTCCACAAAGGATGCATTATGATAATTTCTGTGGTTTTCCTTTCCTCCACTTACTGTAGGCGTGCAAAATCAGTGCCAGGAGTTCACTGTGTATGGGGTTTTAATGCTTAGTAGTTCATAGATTTTTACAAGCACTGGCAGCAGTCTGAAATAAAGAGAGAGGAAATCTCATGACTTGACATCTGAAATGTTCCCAGACTTCAAAGAAGTTTCAGCTGGCCAGGCAGCCTCGTTTCAGTAACTCAGAAGGACCGTGTTAGGAAACATGGGAGTGGATGAGTTCCCGTCAGGGACAGAGCGATGGAGAGCATGAAAGAAAAGAAATCCCTTCTGGTAGGACAGGGGTTGAAGTGTCAAGGAGATGCAGTGCTAAAGGGGCCAGTCTGAACTTTAGACTGAAGTATATACAGGATATGTTTGGCCTCAGCCAACTCCGGAATAATAAAGCAACAGTCGGGGTTGGGAGATAAGAAAGAATAACCTCTGAAACTGCTGAGAATGTTGCTGATGTCTTTTTTCTTTTCTTTTCCTTTCTTTCTTTCTTTCCTTCCTTTTTTTTTTTTTCCTTTGGGGTAGAGTCACTTATCACTTGCAAATCATCCAGGAGGAGAAGGTTTCATTGTCTCTGCTGGATGAGAAGACAGCAGCTGCCTTCTGGGTGGCAATAAAGCACATTTGAACGCCCGATCCTCCAGGGAATCTGACCATGCGACGCTGGCCAGGAGCACGCCGGGTCTGGCACGAACGCTCATGAGCAGCGTGATTTACCCTCCTCCTGGAGGGGACGATGGCTTTGCAGAGCATGTGCACCTCCAAACGCACAGGCAGGGCAAAGGGCGGTGCAGCAGAGTGGCAAATGTCCGCTTTTTCTTCGTTACTTTTTGGGGGGCAGTAGAGGTCTGTTGTCATATAGTGGAGAGAGGCATATGTTGAATGCTATCTTTCAAACTCTCCTGCTTGTTAATAAAAATAACTAACGCATTACAGCTCCGCGCTGCGCAGCTGGGCAGCAATGCTGCTTATTCTTTCCTAGGAGAGATACTCTCACAATTAATCAATGGATTCTCCTAAGTGGACTATTCTCAGTTCATTATCATGCTATATAGAAGGTTAACTGTATACCATTAAATATTTTCCCTGGGGAGGGACTCCGCGGAAAACCCTACTGAGGGACTCCTCCACAAAAAGCAGAAATCATCTGGAACAAGTGAGTGGCTGCAGAAGGCTGCTGGTGGTGGCCCTGGCAGTGGTAGTGATGGTAGGGGAACGAAAGCTGGTTAAACCATCTTCTGGCAGCGTGAAAATCTGAAGACTGTCAAGGGAATTGGAAGTAAACAGGGAGAGCCATGGCTTCACTGTTTTATAGCGCAACAGAAATGCTAGTAACTCGTGAGAGCCTGAGAGCAGTAGATTATCTCAGTGCTGCAATTTTCTTTCAGACTTGGGTTTTCTGAACGTGTACCTTTCCCTGGTGCTAATGCAGTTAACCCTGTATATTAAACTGATCAGAGCTACAGCTGTCTTTCCACCAACCCGCTTGGAAGCTCAAGGTCATCTAAAAATTATGGATTTTTGGATTTATAAATATCTTTGATAAAGAAGCACATCTTTATAGTAGGAGGTTAAGACATCAAATCTCTGGAGGGATTCAGTCCTTTGAAATGACATGTAGCTACGAGATCTGCTTGAATTTCTTTCCAGCAACAACTGGGGGATTTAACTACAGTATATTTTATAGCATTTTGTAGCATTTTGTACAGCTACAGATTGCTTTATTTCCTTGCATAAATAACAAAGATCTCCTGTACATTTCTTGTTTCTTCCTTTAAGCTGCAAGAATTGCAGGAGATCTGAAATTTCTCAGTACATATACTTGTTATAAATGTGTACTGTACATCGGGAATAATAAGGACTAACTTTTTATAGACCTCTCTCATTAAAAGTCACCTTCAGAAAACACTACTGCTCCTTGCTTATAATCAAATGACACCTCATAACCACCTAACCATTTTTAATATCCCCTAGGCTCTGTTGTATTATGCCAAGGCTCAGACACTGTCTAGCTAGTCAAGGAAAAGAGTATACCATCATATTTAAAAGCAGTTATTGGGACAGGTTTTACAGGCAGTGGGCTAAGACAATTCAGAAACAATTGCTTATGTGATAGTTTGAGGATTTGTCCCTGTCAAACAGTTAATATTGCTTTAATACATGAAGTAGGCTGTATAAGACAGCAATAATGAAAAATGTCAGGAAAGACAATATCAATTGTTATTCAACATCCACATCAAAGATTACTTTTTTGTCAGTAGCTTTCAGAAAATGTATTTTCCATCAGATCTGATTGCGTTCCTCTTTGAAGTGCTCCATCCTCCCGGTAGATTTAATGTGACATCTAGGCACTTTTTAGTCCCTGGGCCTCTGAGGCGATTCAAAGAGGCACAACAAGCCATCACAGGTTTATCCTCAAAGGCCGACACTGTCTGTCTGATTTATTGTAACTTTAAGAATCATCTCCAGCAAAGCATGAGCCTTTCTACCCATCCGCAGCCTCAGACTTTTATCAATTCATTTGTATGCAGCCTGTACGTTCTGGAACTGAGAGCCCTATAGCCACTCATGGAAAATGCATTACCTGCTACTAATCCTTTTTATCTTTAAAGTCTGTATTTTTTATGTATAAGTCATTTTGGGTTATCATAAAATATACATAATTCTCGCCCCAAAAAAGACAAAATGAAAAGAGAATATATAATAAGTTATGAGCTTGCCGTGTCCTTATCACCAAGGATTCTAAATAAACAGCTCTCTTTATGTAAACACTGAGGGATATAAAACTGTGATTACTTTCAATAGGGAACAGGAATGCTTCCATTTTTGTTCCTCGTTTCAAAGTGAAACAGAGAGATGAATCATTTTAAACATGTTTGGGAGCACTTTTATTTTCTGCTTCGTTGGTTTGGGGGCCTGACATTTGTAGGGCTAAGTTGCCTGTCAAACTTCTTCTGTCATGTACTACAGACATCCCTAACACCTTATGGTTTCAACATTTTGCTTCCAATGCATGGCCAGCTCTAAGTTAATGACATCTGGTTTTTTTCTCTTCTTATTTTAACTCACGATGTATTAAAGCACCTGCAGTTTCTCATAGCATATGGTGAAAAAGGGTGATGTGGTTGGGAGGGCGACTCAGTTCTGGGAGTGGGGCTTTCTGTGTAAGTTTGGACTTGGCTCACCTTGAGTTCTCCACATTATTTTCTTAAAATGTGCTGTTTCTGTGATTATTCCTGCCAATAACTTCACTAGATAGATGAGCTATTCAAACATTTATTATTTTAGATGTAGTATTAATCCCGGATGAAACTTTTTAAAAATTAAATCTTACTTTCATCTGTTCATGTCAGTCCTGTGTCTCATAGGCGTACTATAAATCATAGACCAAGATCATGAAAAGTAACAGTATAAGGTAGGCACATCAATCCATATTTAGAGGCCTCCATTTATGTGCGTGTGTGTGTGTGTGTGTGTGTGTGTGTGTGCGTATGCATCTATATGTAAAACGTGTGTTTATAAAGTTTTTCTCATCAATGTTGTAGGGCTAGTGCAGCTCCTATTGGCAGTAGCAAAAGTTCGCGTGTCCATATAGTTGATATTGCCCCAAACCGTACAAGTGTTTAAATGGCCAAATTCAACTGAAACCAGCGGATTTAGGGATCTAGCAGGAATTAGACATCTAAATATTTTTGTAGCTATGAGCCCATAGGGGCTTATTGTTTCAGTGAGTCTGGTCGCTTGTCCAGACTCAATCTGTACCTCTGAGGGATATTTAACATTATACACATGCTAACAGATATTAAATTAACTAATTAAATTAAATGAGATACACCAAGCTAAAACCAATATAATGGAGAATAGAGCTAGGTTTATTTATTAGATGCTATGGAAGAAACAAACACAGAAGGAATATAAATTCAGATCCCTTTTTTAAACTTGGAAATAAGATGGAGAGACAATTGTAATGAATATTTTTCCAGTCTAATGGACAACATACTAAATTATTAAAATGTTGAATAAGGGCAGTTTTACAATACTGACAAAGCACTGCTGCAAGCAAAATTGTTGTGTGTATAGCTAGAAAAGATTTTTGTTTATGAACTACCTCTATTAGTTACATGTGTAATGTCCATAGAACTCAAGACATATAGATCCTAATTTTGAAATACCATGAAAAGTAAATAATAGTATAAAAGTCACTACTCTCACAGAAACTTTATACGATGATCTTTACATACGCCTCTTGGTCCCATTGACTTTATGGCACTATGCATAACCTGCATAATCAAGTTTGCCCTTTGCAAGTTTAGGCTTGAGTTTTCCTTGAATGTCATAGGACCTCTGGGACTGATTTCAGCAAAAGAAAGCCAGCCTTTCAGGAATTCCCTGATTTACTGGCAAATACATAATAGAAAATGTTGGGTCAAATCCTGCTTTCCTTTCCTGAGAGATCTGTAGGGAACAGTGTTCCACATTAAACAGTTTTCTTTTGCCAACTGTTCTCTCCATCAGGACTTGACTCCTAAACTTTTATCACAATATGGTATGCACTGAGAAAGGATGTATGTCTGAGGCTCCTTTTTTTGTCTTTAAAGCATGCTGCAGAATAGCAATATATGACTAGGAAAAGCATATTTTTTTCCAGAAGTCGTGCTTCTTTTTAAACATGATAAATACTATGTACTATCACAGCCCATTTATTCTCTAAGTCTGGTTTGTCCTTTGAGTTTGATTTTGCTCTTTAATAAATGAATCACCAATTTTTCCTTGCCCAGACCAAGAAGTACAACTTTTGTACAAATTAGCAGTCCCTCTTGTTACCAAAATGATGAGTTATTAAGTTATTCAGCTACAATAAGCATATTTATCATTGAAGTCCACATTCTAGAATGTGTCATAGTTCTCTTAAAGGGATAATTTGCTGGCCTGTTGTTTCTTATCTGTACTACTGGTTTAATAGTGTCCTTACCTCTGTGTTGTGTCCAGACTCTTCAGGTGTATACTGGCATAAAGCAATGAAACCAGCTATGCTATGCAGAGTTTTATATCGTGTGGGAACACAACCAGTGACAATTTACTGCAACATGAGTGCTAGCTCACACAGAAATAGGAGGTACCTTTATTACCCACTAGCCCCAACTATTTCCTTTGCAATAGAAAGACAATTAAAGTTCTGGCCCAGCTACCCCTGCAGTAAATGGAAAGACTGTCATCCTCATTGGAAACTAGGTCAAGCCATAAAAGGGTAAATATGTGTTTGGCTAAGTAGTGTATACCTAAGAGAAAGCTACTTCTCTTTTATTAAACACCTCCCAAATGTAGATGCATTGGAGAGTTTACACTTGTCATGCTAAAGGACCTTCTGGAAATACACTATGAGGCAGCAATAGATATGTAACTGCAAAGTAGCACAGCGAAAGCCAAACACCATTCCTGTGCCAATTAATCGTGGGCAAAGTAGCTTGCCAGAGCAGGTTTCCTCCACTGCCTTGTTAATGTACCTTGGCACTCCCTTCGAAGGATCATCTATGAGGGTGAGAGGATAATTCAGGTTTTATGACTTTCTCTGGCTCGCATCTTATGTCTTGTCTTCTATGCCTTGGCTTTTCTCCATTGAGATCACTGCAACCAAGATATAAATTATTGTCAGTGGTAAGAAGAAAGTAATTTTATAAAGTTGTAATTTGTTTCAGAAGTGTTTTCACCAGTCTTGTTACAAGATATACATGATTTTTCTCATGGCAGGCACTGGCTACCATTTCATCTGAGAGAGGAGATATACAGAAACCTCTATTGTTTTTATGAAGAAAAGTAATAGCCTTTGTATTACCTGGGGCAGAACTTTAAACAAATAATATTGCATACCAAAAGCCAAAATATTTAAAGTAATACTGTTGACAGGATGTTAAACAAAATGCTGCCATTGAAATTTGGAGATAAAGCTGAGGGAACAAGTGCGGAGCAGAGACTCTGGCAGAATGGAATGATGATTGTGATAGATTCTTTTTTCTTTCATTCATTTCCTTACTGACAATAGCAGTGTTTCGGATTTTGCCAGTGGCATCACAGTCTGGGGAAAGGCGTTTGATCTACCTTCAGCTAAAAAGGGAGCGAAGTCCTTTTATTCTAGAAAAGGTGTCGCAGGTATCTGCAGTGGCAATTTTGTAATGTTGCTCTGATAGACTGCCTGAGATCCTCATGACTGTGCCAGCTTTTTCAAGCTGCCCAAAGGCATAGGATGAGATCATGGGAGGAGCGTCTAAAATTTTGGGCTTGGAGTTGGGGAGGATTTCCTAGGCACAGGCCCGATGGACAGACAACCTGGGCGATGTGGGCAGGCTTGGGTGGCTGCGTGGCTTAAGCTGCTTAACTACTCTAAGGTTGGTCTCGCTCTCAGGCAGGGTCAGCGGAGTACAAAAATGCCTCAAAGCCATCAAAATTCCCTGGCACCTTTGGTGTGTGATTTCTATGCCAAGCACTGAAGAGCAGGATGCAGAAACTCAGCCATCAGGCCTAGCAGAGAGAAGGGCGCTCACTTCCCAAAAGTCCATTCTCTTTTGGTTTCTCTTCTAAGACTGTCTTTAAGGTTGTCAGCATCTACTGTGCTTTTGTGTTACACGGACATGTATCCCCCGCACACTAGAATGAATTCAGAGTATACTATTCCTTCTAACAGTAAGCTGCAGTTATTACCCACCCTGGAACACAGTACGAGATTAAATATTTTTTACTTTTTTCAAATTTTATTGTTAAGGTCTTTTCTCAAAATCAGAAAATGTCAAACAACCAGGAAGAAAATCCCACACCATGTCTGCAGATTTCTATATGTGTTCTCCTAGCCACCTATATTTTTTAATGTGATGAATAGTTCTGTAGCCTCTATCAAACAAGTGAATCGAAAGAAAAATATACCAGCAGGTCTCAGTGTTATTATTTAAGCGAGTGTGATGTTTTAATGGGATTTTCTGACATTCTCAGAGTCTAACATATACCCTCTGTGTGACCAAAACTGATCTTCAGTGATCTACATCCAGTTCTTATCATTGCTGTCTAGTTGCTAAATTGCCACTAAACAGAGACTGCAACATTTTGTACAATTTGGAGTCTTAGCTAAGAGACAGATTGCAGCAGGATTCATGCTTCTATCAAGAACCAACATCCATCTGCAAGTAGCCTCCTCTGCTGGCTGTAATGAGCCTGCATCACTTGCAAATTTTATTTGCCTCCAAATTCTGGGAGGTCAGGAAGACCATTTCAGCTTGGGATGGCAGATTCCCTCACTAGAGAGAGCAACGTTGTGTTGGAAATAGAAGAAACACACAGGAAAATGACGGAAAATCCCTGTATAGTAGGAAAAGCAAGATACTTTCGCAGCCCTTTCTGTACAATGTCCAGTCAACTTTAAAGGGGTGATTTAAGGGAAGCTCTCTGTTGGTCTTTGGGAGAATTCACCTCAAACCAGGTTGCCTTTGCTGGCAGGGCTATTTAATGAAAGGCTGAGCTGGGCCTTTTTGTAAGTCAGTTCTGTCTTAGACCCTGAAGAGATCAGACTGTTGAAAAAACAAAACAAGGCAACTTATGAAAGTATATCAAAAAGAATCGTAATCTCAGTGATTACTTAGAAGGAGATTATTATTTAACTGGTATAATAAACAGGGATGTTTGTTGTTGGAACATTTGTAGATGCTCTCCAGATGTATCGGAATAATTTACAGCGGTTTTTACACTTGGATCTGTGCCCTATTTCCAGACACAACTCTGAGTGAGGGACTGATGCAAAACCTACTCAGCTCCAAGAGCAGGCTAAGAAGCGTGGTGGCTTGCCTGGTCCTTCGGGCACTCCTGGGACAAATGTGTGTCCTGAGCTGCAGGACCTGTTCTTCGACGTTTGGCCAGCATTGGGCAAGTGCATGGGACCTCCCAAACCATCTCCATTTCCCAGCCAAACCCCCTTCTTTGGAGATTAACACCTTGTAAATCTATTGCTCTGTCTCCCATGTGGGGATTTCCCTTACTGAGGAGAAATCCTGAGGGAGCAGATAAAAGTGTGCTTCTAGCAACTTTGCATTGCTGGAAAAGCACAACTCAGAAGCTGACTCTAGCAGATGCTGCGCAGCACTGGCTGTGCTGAGATTGCAGAGTTTAACTGTTGATTTCCTTCTCCCGTGCCGGTGGAGGACTGCTGATAACATATTCCTGCTCAAACAGAGGCCTGTGCAAGGCTCTGGGATTTGGATGGAGAAGCTCTACTGAATATCTGTTTTGGCAAGAAAATGCCATATGAGACTCCCGGGGCTTGAGGAGGGAGTTAGCATATCAGAGCCCAAACATGTGAATGAGGATGGGTCTGCTGGCTTGAGAGAAATTTGGGAAGTTAAATGCTTGGCTGAAAGAGCCTTGGGAATGAGAGCTGTATCATTTCATGTCTCCTGCATCAGAAAAGAGGGATTTTTTACAAATTACCAACTACTTCTTTTAGACTAAAATCAAACCTACAAGATTCTGATTTTGGCTTACTACTTTGGTGAAAGAGGTTGAAATTAACAGCTAAAGAGTGACCAGAATAACTCTCACTGACTCTGTTCAATGACAGAAACATTCAGGTAAGGGAAAAAAGGGTCACATGGAAGAAGCATCAGAAATATAGCCCAGATTGACTTGGCAGCCCTGGGCTGGGTTTGTATGTATCGTGAATGGAAAACTCTTGTAGATTAAAAGAAATGCTGTAGTCAGCCTGTGTGTTTAATACTCAATGGCCTTTGCAGAATTGCTGTGAAATGCCTGACCTTAGTTGGGACTTGATGATTTCCTGCGTGTTCTCCCTACTCCCTTGTCCCTATTTACACTTTTGCCTTCGGCTTTTTTTCAGGAGAAAGCCTTTTTGAGCTAGAGAAAGAATTTTCCCCTTGGAGACACAGAGAAGGTGACAGCTTAGGTAAACGGAGTATCTTTCATTCTTCCAAATGCAAACTGTTTGTGAATTTCTTTTCCCCCAAGATGAAACGTGGATTTCTTCCTAGAGCATCTTGGTTTTATGAACTAGGGTTGAATATTTTGATTTTTTTCCTTACATTTTAGCATCAGCTGGTCATTTTTTAACAAGCTTGCTGAGAAGTTTTAGGATATTGGCTTCTGACAAATGAAGCTTTAATAAAGTGCAATTTTTCAAAATATTCCAGGTCCAATTTATCATAGGATGATATAATAAAGACAAATATTCAACCAATAATGAAAAGCTAAGTAAATGGGAATGTTTAAGCTCTATTGTATGCAGGGAAGTACATTAAGGCAGATCTAGGAGATACTTTAATGGATTTAACATTAACAATCAGACCTGGACTCAGTATAAATCAAATACCACTGCATTTCAGCCTAATGTACACCCACTCATTCATTAGCAGTGTTCAATGCAGATTATAAATATTAGTGAAGAAACCTTCAGTTCTTGAAGAATCTTTTCACAGACCCAGCAATAATTGAACAATAATGATGACAGTCTTATTTTTATGAATCACTATAACTTATTGATTTGCACTTGGGACTAGAGAGAGCTTTCTCAGACAATATGCAACAGGAAATGGTTATAAGCTGTTAAAAAAAAGGAGAGAGAGAGAGAGAGAGAAGGAAGAGAGAGAAAAAGATAAAAAGCAAGAGAAAAAAGAGAAAATGAGAGAAAGAAAGAGCAAAAGAAAGAAAAAGAGAGAAAGAGGAAGAGGAGAGGAAGAGAGAGAACAAGCTGGGTAGGGTAAGAAGAGAGTGAATGGAAAGGTGATAGAAGTAACATTTGTAAGTAACTACCAGATAGTTGGAGAGGTAATCATGAGAGGTTCCCCTTATGAACCAACAAGATGACATAAGGTAAATTAATTACCCTTTCTCCCAAGTGTGTTCATGTGTACAAATCCCTTTAAGAAGAAAGGAAATTGTGATATACCTTTATTTTGTTTGCAAACTCAAAACAGTGGAAATAAATGTAAATATTTTGTGAATTGCATATGCGCAGGAGTGAAAACCCAGAAGGAAGGAGGACTTTGCCTCCATAAGTGAAACACAGCTTCTAAATAACAGGAGCAATGTAAGGTTTGGGAAATACGAGATCCATTACTGTGAAAAAGAGAAGATCTCTTCTTGATGTCTCTCCTATCTTATTTTTGTAAAACATATACTTTTTTATCTAGGAGACATTTGTTATGGAGCTTTTTCCTATCTTGTGTCTCAAAGTGGTAGAAAATTGAATACCTGGTATAAGAATGAAGGTAACACTAGCATGAGTCTCTGTTTTGAAGTAGGGTGTGTGTATGTGTGTATGAGTGTGTATTGTTAGCTTTTCTTCTTATTTTTGGAAGGAGAAAAAGATCTGAATTCACAAACAGAAATGATAGACTGGCATCGCTACTGCATTTGTTTTACTATACCAAGACCTGTTGGGCCTCAGATATCTGGGATGCCACTAGTATATGAGGTATTGAGTCCACCTGGGCACTTGGTCTTTTTCTAGCACTGTATTTTTCAGAAGTGAATTTGCATAATTCCTGCTGGGAATTCCTTATGCTATTGTTTAATGATGTAACAATTTCTTTCTTTCACAAAATTTCCCTTCCTTTTAAATGATCTAAAAGTTGCATAGCTTATGTCAGCCTAATTTACTGAAACTCATCAAAACCAGATTCTGAATGAGACTGAGCTGTGCAAAGGAAGCTTTGACATTCAGAAGTTCACCATGAAGCTCCAGGCTGATAGAAGTCTACAGAATTTCATTAATAAGCATAATTAAATCACAGCAAGTTTTTGGATTCAGGTGTCCTGCTGGGAATCCTGAGATATTTAAGCTTGTAATATAATCCAATGAAATTTAGATGTTTAGGAGTCTTTAGCTATGAGTAAAAATGTCAGAAGTATTATTTTTATATAGTTTCTAACTGCTTTATAGTGTATGATCATAAAACCACATGCTGCAAAGCATAATTGCACAATGAACTTGAATATGAATTACAGCAGTATTGATTAGGTTAATGTAGATTCCAGCACAGTTGTTATATACTACCATACAAAACTTTCACACTGTAAATATGCTTCAAAAATATGATTGCAAGACAGTATAGCTGTGGGCACCCTGACAGCAGTTTTCAGGTTAAGGCTGTGAAATAGCAGAAGGAATTAAGCCCAGGTGAAATGGTTTTCTCCCAAATGAAGTGAGAACACCTCGTGGAGCCAGAGCAGCAGAAATCTTGGTGAAGTTGCTCCAACAGGGGCACCTGGAAAGCTGGCTCCCAGACTGGAAGATATGATAGACTAAAAAGGTAATAAAATAGAGTACCTTAGAGGTTTGCTATGTGGAGAGGTTTCATTAGTATAAACTACCACTGTTGCAACAGTCATGTAGACACAGGAATTGTTAGGCTTATTGTCCTCTTTCAGCATCTTTAGGACTTCTGCTGACTAAATCCTTATGAACTGCCCACAACAGCAAGAAGAGTAACTTTATTCTGTATCGAGTGCCATTCAGGTCTCTCCGAAATGGTCACAGAGAGGTTTCTGTGCTGAGTGGTGGAGAAACAGCAACCCAGCCTTGCTGTGCGGTGACCGCTTGCATAGGGGTGCCTCCACTTAGGGAGGTTGGGGGGTAACACCCCAAATCCCATGTAAAGCATCTGTATCCTATTGCTTACAGTCCTAACCCTTACTTTGATTATACTTAACTACCTTAAGTCTGGAGGAGGTATATCTGACAGTAATAGAGGCAAGCAATTTTAGGCCCAATTTATTTGCAAAATTAGCATGCTTGGGTACTTCAGCCATGTTAGAAACTATGTTTGTGGGATCAATGCAAAGGCTAAGGGCTATGTGGATGTGGAATTACACCAGCAGAGACCTTTGGTAAGCTCCTCCTATAAGACATCTGGGACATGTACTCTCATGTTAGAATTTGCGATGAGCTGAATAATTAACCAATGTTATTTTTCATGTTTGATGTGGACCTTCCAGGCAGAGTTAGAAAAATATTGGTAGAAGAATGTAGGAAAACTTCTCTAACCTTGTCTTTTTCTGTGTTTGTCCAGGGTTAAAATATTCACTTGCCAAATTAATAGCTTTTTTCATCAACGAAAGTTACCATGCTAAGATACTTGTATTAAAAGAAAGTATTAAGAAAAAAATGATCCAATTAGGCAGTCTGCAAGAGCTGCTTATGACTGAGCAAGAGATGTGTGTTTGTGGTTCCACTAGGTAAGGAGGGTGTTAGAGAGGTGTAAAATGATATATATGGATGATAATGATTATCTTTGATTTGTTCCCAGATGATTTCTATAATTATTAGGAATTCCCACTGAAAACAGTAGATATGTTTTTTTTTCCTTTCTCTGTATTTAAGTGACAGTCTCTTTCTGAAATGTATTTGTGAAGCCTTTTTTGTAGTTACGAATAAGAAGCTGATATTTTCAAATGTGCTGTACTGTCATTATCAGCCCCTCTGAACACTCTGTTATTAGGCGAACATATAATACTTCAGTTCACAGACAATAAGTGTTATCCTGTACTACCACTGCTGCAATTTTCAGTTCCTTCAGTCAACAGTAGTGCCTGAAGTTGCAAATGTGAAAAAGCAAGCAGCATAATTCTGTCTGGAAACCTTGGTAGGGAAGCGATAATCACTGACCAAAGAATGGTTATGGAGCTCTGTCATAATATCAGCATTATGCTTTAAGGCTGTGCAGTAATTAAATCTTTCATTGATTGCAATCAGTTTAAAAAAATCATGACAATCAGAAGATGGATCACTGCTCAATGACAGGGAGGCTGTTCCCTTGGAGGGTAAAATCGGATGTCATTTCTGAATCTGAAGTGTAGTGGAGAGCAAATCTCAACTACTGGCTAGCAGAGATGAAAAAGATGGATGGCTCAGAGAGCAAACCAGCCTGTACGAAAGATGATGTGTAAAAGCCCTCCTATAGAGTAGGCACATATTGCTCTGGTGCTAAATACAGATCGGCAGTATCCCTGTCATTTCGATGTGATACACCGACACGCAAAGTTGTGATGTTAGTTTTGGTCATCTTCTGTTCTCAGTCAGACATGCATATGTACTTTAATGGGATTTCCTTAAGTGAACCCGAGGACTAGATATAACCTTGAATTCCATCTCCCTCACTCTCCACTCCCCTGGACAAATGAAATATTATATACCAGAAGAAGGCTGAAAAATTATTAAAATCCAGGGGTTGCTGGAAAATTATGCTTTTTCTCTTGGTTGGGTGTGATGAGTTAAGGGTCACACTTCTGAGTTTCTCAGACATATGAATAACAATCCATTAAGCCTATGGAACAAAATACTCAGTAAAAGATATACAGAAATTCGTGCTAACAGAATCCCTCCCTTCTGGAGCTCCTGACTCACTGCTTGAGAGCCTTTTCTTTGAAAATCAAGGGCTTCCTGTGAATGAATAGAATGAAGACAGTAGTTCAAGTCTTATTTTCTCCTCTTTCATTATGAGCGACACAGTAGGTTGAGGTCACAGCTTGCTACAGAATGGAAGGATGTTTTCTTGAGGTCTTTTCTGGAAGACTATGTACTGTATCCAGTTGGAAAGGGGGAAAAAAAAATCTTCAAATCTCAGGATATTCAGCTCTGGATTTGGGTTCATAACTGTTGCTAGTAGAAAATCCTGCAATACTGTCTTTAGTACAATTCTGAAAATAGCTTAGATGATTTTGCAGACAAGGATCATAGAGTTAATTTACTTGCTTCCATTTTAAATTTTCAAAAAAGCACCAACTGGCAAAAAAAAAAAAAAAAAAAATCTAATCATCTAACTAAAATGCAGGCTGTCAGTTGTCAAATATGGTTTTAAGCATAATCAGAAAGAGTTTATTATTTTGGCCTTTACTGAGAGGATAAAGCTTTCAGAAACCTCTCTATTTCTGATGTTTGCAGAAAAGAGTATGGCAAAAGCAGAACAAACTCATGCCATCCTACTGGTCATGTCCAGATGCTGGTTTTTTCTAGTGGGAGAGTCATGGTCACTCATCTGTTGAGCCTTTGACTTGCTTCCTGGAAATGCCAGAATGTGTGGCAGTTAGTGCCAATTTTCCCATGCTGTTTTTTTGGACCGAGAACACTAATTGTTTCCATGTAGGAGCTATAAAACAAAAGGATAACACTGGGTTGCTACTGGCCTGGGACTGAAGATCTGGAAATCCCTCTTACAACCAGTTGTCTCAAGCAATGAGGTTTTTCTGATGATTAACAGGTTAACTGCATAAAAAAAAAAGAAAAGGCAGCTTCAAAAACATATGGATCTTAACACATGTTCATTAGTGTGTGTTTAAACTTAGCTTTATTCCCAATAGGAGAAAGAGATTAAAAAAAAAAATAACTTTTATTTTACTGTCTGGATGATGCTAAAGCCCTTCCCATGAATAAGCTGCATTTGCAGAGCTCAAAAATGATTTTATAAAACAGTGCACCCGTTGTGGTGGACCTATCCTCCCTTTTTTCCTACAGCCGCAAATCGAATGGGCTAAAGCAGTGCGCTCCTGCCATTCTGCGCTGCGTGTAGGCATCTGCATAGGCCTACGCAGATCTGTGGTCGTGTAGGCGTCTGCGAAGGCGTTGAACCTGGGGGCAGCGGGGCAGACACCCATGCCGCGGCTGGCACATGAAGCAGCCGGACCGCATCTGGGTCAAAATGCACTTCCCAGCACAGAAGTGCGTGTTACTTCCAGCAAGCGCTTCCTGTGCATCCTGCAGAAACCTCCTTGGGAAGATCAACACTTTCATCTGATCGGCAAAATAGCTTTCTCCTGCTGTCACCTAGTGCTTTGTTGGTAAATAATGCTGAGGGGGAAACTCGCCTCCAGTGCCCGAGGCTTTTGTCTCCCCTGCGCGGTTTTGCCTGGTGTCGGCGGTTGGTGACAAGCAGGGATTACCTCTGTGCTGAGCCTCCTTGCTCTGCTTTTGGCAGGACGTGGGTGCTTTCTGCATGCTAGCTGCATTTAGAGCTGTTGAGTCCGTGCGTGTGTGCGTAAACATATGTATTTTTATATATGCATGTAGTAGATATATACACACACACACTTTATACATATATATATATATATATATATATATATATATATGCATACTGTTTCTTGGAGATGAAGGATCTTCAGCTCTGGATAAGGAAGGGGCAAAGCAAGGTAGCTGCCTGTAAAATCTGTACTGCTCACCCCATAATTAAGAGAAGACTAATAATCCATTTCAGGCAAATGAAATTTGTTTTAACTTCTGCGCTAAACGGCGTGAGAAGTTCCAGATTTGACGGGTCAAGGGCTTTCCAGATGTAAACATCTGGGCATGGTTAAACAAAGCAGCAAGGCTCGGTAGTGCTTGATTTGGAGACTAGAATTAGCACATAAAAATGGTGGAATACAACGTGAAGGAAGAAAAGGGGGAATAAAAGCCCTTTATTTTTATTTCCTCCTCCATTTTTGCCCAAAATACACTTAATGAAGAAATACAGCAAGAAAACTGGGACTGTTCCCAAGAAAGTAGTAAAAATGCTACTAGCCTAACAGACTGGTGGAAGTGGGAAATCCACTGAAGATATCACACCCCTAGAAACAGGCAGAGCCTTGGGTTCTGGATGAGGATTAAGTGAAAACTCTGACCTTTGCCTGCAGCTGTGCTGGCTTCTCCTGTTCTGCAAAGCCCTGCCTAAACTAACCCAGAAATAACCCTCTAACGAGATAAATAATGTCTTGTCTACACAGGCGAATAGCCTCTCTGTTGGAATGAGCTGCTCTGCAATCGCTATTGCAGACTGACTTTTGTCCAGAATAAAAGTCACTTTCACTTCATTCTTAATCGCTCATTTGTGGCTTGGCTAAGGTGTGGGAAGGAGAGGACGGGAACAATCCCCATAGCGGTCTTGAGACCAGTTGCCTTTGTTTTGGCATTGCCCAAGTGGTAAAAATGGAGAGAGGACAAAGGAACTCCTCTTCATCTCCTAATTAAAATGACCGACTTTGGGTGAATCGAGTGTTTAGATCCACACATCTGAGGCTGGTTCTAGAGGTATATTTAGAAGTGTAGACAAAAATAAGTGTTTAAGAATATGTAGATTGAGAGCTGACTCATTAGAGCTGAATTCTTCTGTGTGTTAAGAACAAAGAGAAGGAAATGCCTGTTCATACCTCGTTCATTAAAATTGTGAACTCTTCGCTATAAGATGACGTCAAAACCAAAGTTGTTATGAGTAACAAAAAGGGTAGGATGCTGATAGTTAACAAGAATGTCCAGGACTGCAGCAGCTAATGATAATTCATACTTCAGAAGAATTATTAACCTGAGATCTTTCTGGTGCCCATTTCAACCAGCTGAAGAGTAGGATGTATGTTACTTCTGGTACCGTGAAAAGCCAGAAACAGGATAACAGATTATTTGCATTGTGGGCCTGACCCTATGGGACAACACATGCTCCGAGGGGATTAGTGCCCTGCCTTTGCATGGGAGCGTTGCAAACAGGCTGTTAAGTTTTCTTTGCTTCCTGAAAGAGGAAACTGTTAAATTATAGTCATTGAGCTGGATGCTAGGAGCTTGCTGCTCTCTCCCCGAGCTCCCTCATAAAAGAGATGGATCAGTTTCCAGGATGCTGTGTCTTGCCCTTTCTGTGCTAAGGAGTTCATCCCAGGCCTCTGCTTCTCATTTTGTAAGACATAGTGAATAATAATTTCATAATCATATTTTCCTTGCTATTCATGATCTCTATCATATTTGCTCCCTTGCAATCCTTACCAGCCTGAAGGATCCAAGTCTATTTAGTCTTTCCTTTTATGCAAAGTATTTCATACTTGCTGCTCTTATCTATGCCTTTTCTAGTCTATTGTATCAGTTTTCAAAAGTGGTGACCAGAACAGCAAGCTGTTTTGAGATACATATTTTCCAGGGGCTTAGAGTAGTGTGTGATGTTTTAATGGAGTTCTTCTTTTTCTTTTCCTTTCCTAACAGTTTCTAATATTCACTTTTCCTTTTTGATTCCTGCTTTTGAATTGATGTTTTAAGGAAGCTGTCCAGAGTGAGTCCAAGATTTTATTTTATTTTTTTTCCCAGAGGGATAAGAGTGAATTTGGAGTCCATTAGTGCATGTCTATGTAAGTAGGGTGTTTTTTTTTTATGTGTCTCTTGTGCTTATCAACACCGAATCTCAATTGCCAGCTAAGTATTTTGGATCCTGGATATCTGAACATCTCTTAAACAGGATCACCATCTGTCCAAAACAGACTAACATCACTGAGGGTTAATCCACTAACCTCATCCCATTAGTAACTACAGCCAAAACTTGATTATGGGTTTTGGGGGATGGAGAACATGGGACGAGTAAGCTGGTTCTTAATTACAGGCAGAAACAAGGCGGAAGGAAGTTCTGAACAGAAATTTTTCTGAGCAATGAGTGGCACAAAAACAACTTTACAAGTAGTATCATTTTTAAAATGACTCTTCTATTGAAAATATTTGTTGGCTGTTAAGAAAATTAGAATTTTATGATTCCTTACCTTTATCATGTGATAAAAGGCATGTGCATTAACCCATGAAATGTCAATCTCCTAGCATGACAGCTGGAATGGATCCCAGCTGTGATTATATATTAGATGTTTACAAAGAGGAGCACTTTTGTTAAAGGAGTCTATCTTTTACTTGTTGTGTGAGACATTTTGAAATTTCAGACTAGGACATAAGCCATATGGTAGCTCTTACTGTGCAGTGTTTTCTTAACCACTTTATCTGTCTTTACGAAATGGAATACTGAAATAGTTAAAATACTTATTTTAATCTTATAATTTGACAATGAC
Organism: Dromaius novaehollandiae; assembly: GCF_036370855.1. NCBI lineage: Eukaryota > Metazoa > Chordata > Aves > Casuariiformes > Dromaiidae > Dromaius > Dromaius novaehollandiae. Next base: position 27,533,970 of record NC_088132.1, read on the forward strand.
CATTTATTCAGGGATCTGAAGTATGCCACACCAAGCATCACCATGGCTTATGTGCTGTGGCTTATGTAGGCTTTACTTAAATGGTACAATCCACTGCACTAATGTAATATGTACTTGACTAGCAGGGCATGTTATGTTGATGTTTAAATGATGCACATTGTAGGGTCCTTTGATAAGTGGTCAGTCTACAAATTTCACTGTGTCTTGAATGAAGTCCGAAAGGTCAAAACGAGCTGCTCTTGTGCTGCTTTTCCCTTCATTAAGGTGTGCTGGGAAGAATTGGAGTATAACGATGTGCAATTTCCTCTGGCAGTGCTTTCTTTTTTGGGGGGAAATTAATTCAACTGTAGGAAGTTAGTTTTCCACAGACTACCAATTCTTTTAATGAGGGGTGCCACAGCGATTGCCTGCATTTATGGCAGTGGCTTCGGTTTCGTAGGTTTTTCCTCACTGACTGTAAAGTACTTCCCCTCCGTTTTGTTCCTGTCTCTGTACCGCCTGCTTCTTTCCTCCTTAAATGTGATTTGTCTGGTGTAAAATCAGTGCATTTATTTTTCATTTCCCCCACTGCTTGATCAGGGAGGGCATGTTCGCCCGCATCGGAGATGAGCTGATCAGCTCTGGACAGATGGCAGGTCTGTCTCAGCCCCCTGAGCAGCTGCCTCTGCTGACAAAGATACTCTATGTCTCCTCAGCTGAGAGAACAGGAGAGGGCTGGGGAAACCATTGAATATTTCATCCAACACGGAGTGATTTTACAACTTACTTACGGTGATTAAATTAAATCGATTCCCCTCATATATGTTTTATTCATTGCTCGACTACATCTTTTTTTGGAGAGGAGTGGCAGCATAAGCTGTAGTCTGGCTCTCTTGCCCTCACCCACAAGCACTGTCTCCCTCTGCACCCCTTCCTCTCTCCCACTCTGAGCCTTTGGTTCAGATTTCCCTTTTTGGTAGGGGAGATGTCATACAATTTTGAGTGATATGACAGTCTATCCTGGCTGCTGGGTGTTTAGCCACTGCCTAAGTTGGGTGAGAAATCAGAGTAGCGTATTTTATTTTCTGAGTTGCTTTTCCCCCCTCCTGTAGCCCCCAGAGATGTAGGAAGCACTCCTAAGGTGTGGTGGAGTCCTAAATAAAAATGCTCTGACACTTGCTCACTACTGTCTTGTCAATGTAGATTAAGTTTCAGCTGATCGAAACAGCCCTGCAGGCAAGAGCAAGACAGCTTTTCTCTTCAGCCTGCTGTGGAAAAGGCTTTAACAGAGCAGGAGTCAGTAAATTAACACTGGCTATTACCATAATGAGAGGTTTTGTTTAGCACTTCGCTAATTTTGTAGTCATTAGTGTGGACTTTGGATGGGAGGATGGTGGTGAAGTCTTCCACGTGGCTTGTCACTGGGTTACCATTAACTGTGAGCAGAATGTAACTACAGAGACGTAGGAAATTGGGTTTAGCAGTGTTGTTCACCTCCAGTATTCCTGGTGCTGCTTTTGTGGATGTAAAAGGCCACGTGTTATCAGATCGGTCAGCTGTTAAACTTGACTCTACAGCAATCAGCCATACAGTGCCAACTGCCGAGAAGTCTCTTGGTCTCCAAGTTGGGGATGGCTAAGGTTGTTCGGCATGAGAAGTATGACTGGGTCTCTCGCAGCAATGTTTTTACAGTGTTCAGGTGTCTTTGAATGTTTTGGTGCCTGCCAGCTGTGCAGGAATGAATGTGACGTTGTCTTAGGTTGAGCAAACGGGCTGTGCTTGGGGCCAGTAGGAAGCCTGGATGCTGGCTTAGGTCATAGCCTCTCTTCGTGCACTGGCTGCAATAAGAAATGGTACCACCCCTGCTTAGTGCCACAGGTGGAGGGAGAATAGAAGAAAAGAAAGGAAAACAAGGATTGTGCGTTATCTCTTTCCTTGAGACAGGAGAAGATTGTCTCTCACTTTCTTGGAGAGTTGAAGACCACCATGTCCTCATCTGAGATGAGCTGAAGGGTTTGGCAGCTTGGTGAGGAATATGATATGAGGGGGAGGACAACCAGAGAAAGGAGAGCACTGGGAAAATCACACTTAAAAAGTCACAAGGAGAAGAGTTGGGACTATCAGGTGTCAAAGTCTGAGAAACATCAAGGGAATATATGCTGGAAAGGGACTGAGGAGACACAAGAAGACATGAGAGATATAAGAGACATAAGAAGAAAAGGCAGTGGTTGACTGGAGAGACTAATAGGGAAAGCTGACTCATTTAAGCCAAGATATTAGTCCCTCTCTCCTCCCCTGGCAAATCATTCCTCATTTTCATGAAAATGTGAGAGAACAGTTTGGCTTGTCCTGTAGTATCTAATAGCAGCCACACTTCAATGTAAATCATTATACTTTTTGGACAGCTGAAAGTCCAGCTTCTGCATACTAATGAGAGAAACTGAAGATAGTCAGGTACCTTAGCTGCAGTCTTGCATGTCTAAAAGGAACCTGAGTTCTGTTTCCCTCAGGACAGTAGGAACTGAACATAGGAGATGGCTTCTTTGATGACAGCTTTGTTACCTTGCCAGCCATTGTTCGGCCCCCAAACCCTCCATCTGTCACCTTTTTCTTAGGGTTGTGTTACAATTGCTCTTGTGGCCGTGTCTAGTGAATCCACTCTTGCTCCCTTTATTCCCCAACCCTCTGGTCTTTTGGTGTCTCTTTTACAGGCGCACAAGTCTTTGAAAATAATACCCAATGAACCACCTCCACCCGTGGAGTGAGCTGGAAGTAAAAAGTTCATGTGTACAGAGATTCAGCAAAACCTCTTCTGTTCTGTTCAATACAGCATGAAATCTTGTGATCTGGACTCATTTCTTAGTTCTCTTTCAGGCTTATTGTGTGGCATCAGACACGATGCTTGGTCTGGCTTTCTCACTTTCTGCACTTCTGAAAGCCATAAGGGATGAGGTGGCATAAGTTCACAAAGTCTGAAGGGTGCTTTGAGAAGTCAAAATGGAAATTACTCCAGAATGAGAAAGCTGCTACGTATACGAGATTGTTTTGGCCATGTGAACATAGACCACAAGTCAAAAAAAAAAAAAAAAAAAAAAAAAAAACCCAAACAACCAAATCACAGAAGCCCTTTCCATAGCAAACAAATTACCTTGGGGGAGTGGAATGAGCATGACCTTGGAATGAGCATATGGCTCCATGAAAATTGTGCTGAAAAGAGCAATCATAGACTGGTTGGTTTATTGTAAGAAATAAGTGGAAATATACGCTAGAAGGAGAGTAGAGGAATTCATGATGCAGTCCTGATGAGCCTTGTCTCTTATAAAAGATGCAAGTTTGTGAGAGTTGTTACCATGAGTAAATTAAAGAAGATTTCTGATATTGAACAAATACGTCAAATGCCCTTTTCTCATAAAAGTTCTTCTGATGAATCAGTTTTATGCTGATATCTTCTTTCCTCCTTAGACACATACTAGTCTTGTTTCCTGACTGTTTATATAATCAATTTTTCTCATTTTTTTTCATGAATTAAAAAGGGATTGCTTTGAGCGTTGCTATGAAAAGTACAACAAAACTGATCTTTTTTCCCCATATTTTCCATCTCAGAGCTGTTGTGTTACTTTACAGAAGAGTAAAAGAAGAAAGTGGAGAGAGAATTTCCTCTGGAATTTCTCATTGTGTTACTTTTCAGAGTAGGCCCTGTAATTAGGGCAGAATACATTTAATATTATACTGGAGAATTGGAAGAAAACATCAATTCTGTTTCTTTTCCTACTGTTTAATCCTGTGCCTGATCAGGAACTGCATCTATTGCAATTTACAGCAGCCCCAGGATATCCTATATGTCGTGGATTGGGTTTATGGATTTATTGGGCAGTCAGCACAGGGATCATTTGAGTGCAAGCAGAGATCTGGTCAAGTTTCCCTTTTCTCTGCTTGCACATCTTAGCTTTGGTGCTGAAAGTAGAATATCAAAGAGTAAGTGCTCATCTAGCTCTGGGATATCAGAGCACCTCCTTCATATAGAAGAAATTTCTAGATTAATATTGTGTGATGTTGTCCTATGCTTATGCTAATATTGCATTTTAAAGGATGGTCCTGAGAGCTGCTGGTACTTCAGTTTTTAGGAAAAGACAAACACTTTATATTGCTGCAAACCTGTGTGCATCAAAATGGTAAAGTATGCATAAAATCAATCTTCTTTGACCAGAATAGTGATATTAGGTAATTTTCACATATTGTTACTTTATACCTGTAATGCATTTGAAACCTTTCTGATACATTTGGAAATAAGACAGAAAATCATATTAGCCTCTTGAAGCTTTTAAATGCACACAACTCAGTTTTATTCTGGTTGAGTGGGTTAACTAATATGAGTGGAAAATGATACAACAAACTAAATCTTTCTTTTACTAAATCCTATCTGAATTTGCTATCTGGCTACTCTAAGGCAATTTGAAGGAGTGCTTCTCCTTCTTCATGTTCTATGGCAGGGAGGAAAAAAAATACCTGTTCTTTTTAGCACATAGTCAAGATTGCAACCTCACTGCACTTTAATGAAGACACGATACATGCCTTTTGGTCCCTCAACCTTTAAGTCATCAAGCCTTCCTCTTGCTGGTAGTGTGGTTCCCTTTGATTCCCGTCTAACTATGAGGAATGCCTTCTGATGCCTAGAAGCAGCTAGTGGTGACCTTCCACTGACAGTCAGTGGAAGCTGGATGACTTGTCATATGTATCTTTGACTATCTCTTTCATCACACTTAACTCCTACTAGAAAAGTAAAGAGAACTTCGTCAAGACATTCATTAAATTGAGGCAGGAATTTCAAGAAATCTCATGAGAAAATCAATTTTTGCAAGAATTCCAGCCCAAAAAGTTTTAGCTCATTTTGGTGCTTAAGAACTCTTTTTTTTGTACAGTTACCGATTTTAAGTACAGAGAAAATGGGACCAAAACTGAACACAATATTGCAGGTGCGACCTCACCAGTGCCAAGAAGGGGGTATAATAATTTCCTTCCATCTTCAGGCCAAACTGCTAACGCAGCCTCTCCAAGGCTCTCCTTATTGTACGATGAGAGCATACTTTTGGCTCGTATTTGGCTTGGTGGGCACTATAAGTCCCAGGTCCTTCTCAGCAGAGCAGATTTTTGTGAAGTTTATGGGATATAAATGTGTTTGGTACTACTGCTATCCTCAGGGTAAAGCTAACAACCCCCCCACAAACTTAGGTTAGCGGGGACATATTTTCTCTTTAGACATCCCTTTGTCAGAATCATCCTTGTATCGGGAATTTGCTTTGTGGTAGTTCATTTTATTTATCACCAGTTCTGTAAAAATACTAAGCTTTTTAGGTGAAGGCTATGCTTATGACATCTTATTCAAATGATGCCTCAGTACCATTAAAAAAACCCTAGCACTGCTGCAACCTAAGATAGTGATGATGTTATGAAGTTTCCCTGAAGCCACTGACAAGACACCCTTGAGTTAATGGTAGGGTTGCACACACTGGCCACCTGCTGTCAGTCTTTCAAGTAATAAACAGGTCGTTCAATTTATATTCCTGTGCACTGTGGCTTCTGTGCCGAGACTGCTCCGGAGGAGGGTTAGCCCTGGTGCTGTCGGGGCTTTTTTCTTTTTTTGCTGTTATTTGGGAACAAGTGCTTTATGGACAGTTGGACCTTTAGCTCTTACGGGCTGCCATAGCCATCCTTGTCCACATAATCTCACGTGCAAATAGCCCTGACTCTTCTTTCCAGCTTGGTTGTTCGATTAGTCCTAGCAGGTTACTGGGAATTATGAGGTTGATGTGATTGGTCCCTGGAGAACTCTTCCTCCTGGTAGAGGTTTCCTGCTTTCACAGAGTATTCTACATCATGTTAAATGTTGGATGAAAAGAAAGTAATGGCTACGGTGATATAATACTGTCTCTTTCTGGCTCTGATAAGACATGATGAAGACCCTGACACGGCAGTAACTTTTTTTTTTTTTTTTTTTTTTTTTTTTTTTTAAGAGGACAGAATGAGCTCAGAGGAAAACATGAAGATACCTGATAGTGCCCTGGGACAATTTCCTTAATCCGCACAAAATGAATTTGATGGAGGTGGAGAGTTTTCCCCCTTACCCCCGAATCTATTTTGTCTTGAGCAGCTAAAAAAAAAAAGTTTGAAAGCTATATTAATAACTTGGATCTAGATTCTGTAAAGCTCCCTTGATGAAACAAAAACCCCTTACACTCTGTAGTTCACTGTTTGAAATATGTTTCTGGCTGAAAACAACAACATAAAAACGTTGCTAAGAATAGGAAGTTGCTACAGGAATGAAACTCCCTTTCTGGCTAACAGGGCTATGTTTTCCTATGCAAATGTAGCAAAGCCCAGAAATTAGCAATGACTACTAAATTAACACACTTGAAGAGCTTGGCTGGTTCTAATAGGCAGTCAAATGGTCTTGTTACATTGTAATGGTGCCAAGCTAATTGAAGTGATTACTGTTGCTCATGAGCAGCCCTTTTGAAGTAGAAGTCTTTTAAATTATCCATAGACGTTAAATGTCAGACACTATTGTGTAATTATACTTTGTAAACGCTGAATGTCATAAGGCATCACAGGTAATTGAGGTTTACAGAGAAGAGCTTTATCTAAACCTAATTGGGCATCAACTCTTTGTCACTTTTTCTAAACCTAATTGGGCATCAAATTTTTGTGCCAGAGGACACTCTAGCACCTCACGGCAGTCCTCCCCACCATCGCCGTCGGCAGGGAAATGCATATCACAGCAGGTCTGACCCACTGAGCCCAGTACCTCTGGCAGTGCCACCTGTGTGTCCATCTCTGCGAGAAACACGGACCTTTGCAGGGACCCAGCCCTCTTCCTTGCGTGGGGCCAGGACAGTGGTAGCTGATGGTGATCTTGCAGGTTGCCTGCATCCTGGGCTCATTGCACCGCTACTGCTGTGTGGTGGTCAGTGGAAAGCTTTGGAGAGTGTTTTGGTAGAAGGATTTGGGTTAGGGCGTGTGTGTGTTGGGGGGGGGGGGGATTTTTCTCTTTCTGTTTTTTTTCTTTCTTTCTTTTTTCTTTTCTTTTTTTTTTTCCCCCCCCAGATACGACGTGTTTTTTGATTATTTCCAAGGACTGGCATGCAGAGGAGAGGTTATGATTCACAGCATAGAAATCAGTCTTCTGCCTGAACCTCTGGCTTTTATTTCTGTCATTTTACTAATAGACAGCTGTTCTGCTCCATGATACTTTCTTTCAGGTAGAGAGTTGCCCACAAAAGTCTCTGACTAGAAATATTTATACGTATTTATATGCAGTGATTGATTTTGTTGGTATCTGATTCTTCTGTTAGGCTCCTTTACTCTTTTTTCTTTCTTAAACCAAAGAATGGCTAGTTATGCAGTTTTTACCATTAGTCCTTGGTGCTATATCTCCCAAAGCTTTCCATTTTGCAGATTTAATTCCATAACCTTATTTATATAGAGTCTGATTCAAAGTTTATTGAGGTCATTGTGTGCTTTACCTCTGACTTCAATGCATTTTTGATTTGGAAATCTATTAAATCAATCTGTTAAAGTCAATGCGTCTCTTGTCACCAGATGCAAAAGTCCAGAATGTTTAGTACTGCAGCTCTTATATGATTTTTTTTGTGTCACTCTCTGTATTGCATGATTTCATCAGGTGGTAGTGAGTACTGAATGTTGAAAATACTCATTACAGGTAATGACCTTACATCTGCTTTTTATTAGTTGATTCTAATACTATGTCATGACGGGGCGGGCGGGGGGATTGTGGATTTATGAGAAAAAACTCGCTGTGTGAGTGTGCAATTCAGGGAAAAGGGCACAGAGATTTTCTGAGACAGAAATTTTGATCTAAGAATCTCAATCCATTTGCAAAAGAATAGTTCTCACTAGTTGCTCTAAATACTGGCACTGTTGTTTTGCTTTATTATTATTTATTTGGAAGACTTGAAATCCTTATCAGATAGAGGATAAAATAGAAACTATTTGCCCATTTGGGAAGAAGGTATTTATGGTGTAACTCCTTTGCTTTAGCAGCTTAGATCCTTTTTAATATTATCTCCCTGTTTTCCCAGTCTGAGCACAGCATGAAATGCAACTCATTTTCAGATAGAAAGAGGAAAAGAAAGAATATTAATCTGAACAGTTTTGAAATGAAGCACAGGCAGTTCTTTTGTTTATACTGCATCAGATATTTGAGATGTATAGATAGACTTATAAAATCCTGACTGGTATGGGAATAGGTCCCTAAATTGTAAAAGGTTTGGTTTTTTAAAATCTTTTTTTTGCCCCTCTCCTATGGTGATATAATTATTTCCCTTTAGCTTTACCATACATTTGCATTCAAGAAAGATAAAGAATACCAATTTCATTTCTGGACAAATGCACTGAATTAAATTGTTCCATAGAATGTGGCCAAAATGGAAAATAATAAAAGGAAACACTGTAAAGTGTAGCAAGTGCATATCCAGTTATATTTGAGATCCATCACTTTGATGTTTGATTTAGTCATATCATCTAGGTGTTTGATAGCCTCAGACTTCCTCTGTCTGAAGATTGTTGTAAAAAAGGCATTTCATTCTCAGTTGTCTGCAGGAGCCCCAACATGACTGCTAAAATATCAGGAAATGAAATTAAACCGGATGGCTATGCTATCCCCAAAGGGCAGAGAAAGTGATTTCACTCAAGACAGAATACGCTAATCCACAGCATTAGCAACTTGTTAAGGCTGTTGAAGTTGGTGCTTGTTTTTGTCAGGAGTGGGAAGAAGGAAAGATGCATGTGAAGCTGGTGGGTAGGACAGGTTTGAGCACAAGGAAATCAATGCTAACCAAAGAGATTAGCAATGATCTACACATTGCAAAGATCTGAAAATAAATGGTGAGGGGAGGAGGGGAAGAAAAGGAGAATACACGTATTGGTTAAATGGATCATTGGGATTTATCTTTCTTCAAAGATTTTTTCATTTAACACAAAGTTAATTATGTGATGATGTGTTCCTTGAGGTGGCAAATCTGGAAAGTGTCTGATTTTTTTTTTTTTTTAAACAAATTCACCTTGTCTGTCTTTACTGTGGGAAAACAAGCACGAAAGAGAGATTTTAGTGAACAAACTTGTTAAAGAAATAAAAATATTCTTCCCAAATAAGGCTGAATATTTTCAAATGTCAGTTTTGAACAGGTAGTCCTCCACCCCCAACGGGTTTGATAACAGCAGGAGTGTCACTTGATATATAACCAATGTGGCAACATGTGTTCTACTGTTGGTCTGGAAAGGCCTGGTCCCTTCCAGCAATGCTGCACCTGCCTGGGATAGATGTGAAGGACATTAAAGCATGAACATAATTATGACAGATGTCATGTACCATAGTCGTACCTAACTTTTGTGTTTTGAATATTTCTCAATTCTCTCTCTTTTTTTAAAAAAAATCTTTATTTTTAGCATTTTGCACTTTTTTTTTTCCCTTGAGTGCCACATGTTTCATGCTTCAGTCTGGTCTCTGCCATCTGACTTATTTGGTCTCCTTATTTACTGCTGGAACATATACCTGTGATGTCCATATATATTTTCAAATGTCCAATGCTAGATATTTGAATGGGTTTGACAGGATGGTTCACACATGCTTTAATATCAGCTTGGGCAATTCTTGGCTAATTTACATTGAGGAGACCAAGCTGTATTAATATTGCACATCAAAAAAAAAAAAAAAAAAAAAAAAAATTTGTGGCCATGAAAGTTGATTTAAAAACATGATAGAAACATTTATATTCCGTTTATTTTGAAATTACATATTTTTGCCTCCTGATCTCCCTCTGTGGCCTCCTCTTTATCCAGCCCTACTCTCCTTTCCTACTCTGCAGTGTTCATTTCTTCTTTGAATGGCCTGAATGGGCCCCCCACATTCTTTGTTTAATTTTAAGATGAAATTCAAAGAAGTCATTCCTGCTCATTACCTGAGTGAGGTAGGAACAGAAGTCGCAGATAGGAGGAAAGGAAAAGGGGTTTAAAATACAGTCACCTCTTGTGTACTGGATTGTGACCATGAAAGTGAATAGCCATACTGGAGCAGAGTGGGACACACAGGTAGTGTGGTGTGGTGGTCTGTGCATATTGTTCCTCTTTCCCCACTCTGCCACTGAGCATTTCTGCAGAGACAACCTGGAATTGTCCTGTGCACACCTTTCCCCCCCCATCTCCTCTTTATCATTTGCTGTTTTATTTGCATTCAATTATTTGCTTTTATTTTATTTACTATTTTATAATGGAATTTTTTTAGCCAGATGAATATTTCATAAATGAATTATGTTTAAATGTTTAAAAATGTTTGGTTTGTTCTTTCGGTAAACAATTTTATCAGCACAATAACACCGTCCAGAGCATGTGTTTGGTGGACAATACACACATACATAAGCTCTGTTATTACAGATGCTCCTGGCCATTTTCGCAGGGCAAACTACCGTTCCCTGGATCAGGCCAGCCTGTTCCAGAGCAGTCATAGAGGCTTCGCGTGATACAGCCTGACACTGACCTTGCAGCGTTCCTTTGGCAACAGCATCGGTTTACTTGCCTGGAAAATGAATACTACAAGCACTGTTTTTGTCACTTTTAACCGTTTCACCAGCGGTGGCTGCTTCTTGTCCTCTCCCCTTTGCAAAGCGCCCTTGACACCTGTGAGATGAAGCAATGCGCTGGCCCATCTTTGGGTTCTCAAGCTGCTTTTGTGGATGTGGTTGCTTTTGGCAGAAGGTGCCTGGGCAGTTTGAGGCTCTGGGAGGCGAGGGATGGTGCTGTACCCTAGCAGTGAGTCTGGCTTTGTTTAGGCTACGTTATAGTCCAACCATGTATCTAATTCTCTAGTCATGGAAAATGAACAGCACTCTTGGATCTCACTGGAGACCTGGTGTAAAAGAGTTGCCTCCTCTCCTGGAGATTGCATGCTGGCTGCGTGTCACATCAGACTATAACGCAAATCGGGAACCAGATGACTTTAGTTCATAATAAAGTATGATCTGTTGCTAGGAACTGTTGTCTTCTGAGTGAACCAGTGGTGAATATCCAGGTGGAAATGATGGAGTTTAAGTCATCTTTCATGCAGAGGAGAGACTCCTAGATATCTAATTCCAGTACTGCTGCTGTTTCCAACAGCTAACTCCTAATTGCTTGCTCAGTCTGATACCTGATGTATGAAAGGTATATATTCAGCCAGACTCTCCTATATAGGAATAAATGGATCAGATTTCATTAGCAACTGTAAAGTTGAGTTTAGAATGAAATCAGCAACAGCATTTCCTGAACATGGCTACAGTCACAGCATTCTCACAGTCACAAGTTTCCCACAGTCACAAGCACCCTTAGCAAGTAAACGTTTTGAATTGTTAATCAATACCTACAGTTACCACTTGGTTGCTAATTAAAAAAAAAAAATAGAAATTACAGAATTTGGTAGAAATTTGGGTATTTAATTTGATTTAATATCATAGACAAAGACAGGAAGAGAACAGATGGTTTACATCCATGGTTGACATCCAGCCCAGCTGGGATCAGTTTCTTGTTGAAATAAAAAGAAAAGAAGTTCAGATATAAGCAGGGTAAGCCATTGCCATCTGGGTCAATTCTTGTGGTAACTATAAAGCAGCCACTCCGTACATCCTTGGTTTATCCTTCCTGTTTCCTCACTTATAAAATATTTATTGTCAACAACGGGCAGTTCTGTTTGCACACATTGCAATTGGATAATGAGATAGTTAGGTTTACTTCTGTTATTGATGGTGAGTGCTGATGGCATGAATAATTTCCTGTTTTTATAAATGGGAATTTAATTATTGATGCTTCATTTAGGCAGTGATAAAGGTATTAGTGATGTATTGCCATGGCTGTAGGTTGGTAGTAGTAGCCAAGAGGATGCTTGCAGGTGAAGGGCCAATTCTACCCTACAGCTGCAGTGCAAATGAGAAATCAGTTCCCCTAAATACAGTTTTACAGTTTAAACCTCCAAGTTAAACTTTTGCTGCCCCAAACATATTAAATAATGGGGACATTAATCTTTCTGTTCAAAGAACATGCCTATCTACCTGCCAAAATTAGGTCCATGGGTTTTTCCTTGCTTTCAAAGGGCATCTAACATCTTCAGATAGCCTACGTGAATTTTCCAGAGTGACTAATTTTGGGCTTTAAGGAGAAAGCTTGAGTGTCACACTTGTAACGTGGTGATTTGAGTTTCTGCAATTCAGGCTCTGGGATTTTTTTCATCCAAAAACACTTCACATTTTGAAAATGTAAGCTACACAGAAACGAGTGGCATTTCCATGACTTATCTTTCAAAAGAGGACATGTTTGAGAGAGAAGAAACAACTGAGATTCACTTCTAGCATTCCAACATATGACATTAGTGTCCTTTGCCAAATGTAAAAGGCTGAAGTGAAAACTTCTCTGCCCCATTTACATTTCTTCACTGACTGCTTGCTCTGCTCTTCTCCCTCCTGTTTTTCAATTCTTCGGTAGACTTGAATTCCCTCTTGCTTTCCCTAATCCCAGTCATCCCACCAGTGCATGAAGCATAGCGGTGCCTCCTCTGTCTGCAAGCCTCCTCTGGCCAAATTCTTAGGGAGACGGCAGGTTAGCATGCTAGAAAAAGGACAAAATGACTATTTCCCTTCTCAGATCAGAGTTAATAAATCTCTCAAATGTCATGCTGCTCTTAAGTCTCCCTCCCTCCCCACTGTTTTTCGAGCCATGGGGTGATGGGGAGGAGACATTGCTGAAAGTTATGCACAGTATTTCTAATGATCAAGTACAGACTAGATCAATAATGTAAAAAAGAAAAAAAAAAAGGGGGAAAGAAGATCTCAGACCAATTATTTTTCTACAAAATACTTTATGTGACAACAGCAGCAGTCCCCAAAGGGCAGCATGTAACAACAGAGCCTAATTAGAATGATTTCAGTGTAATCACTAACTAGCATCTAACACCTACGAGAGTATTTCTGTTTAAACTAAAACATGACCTGCATGGTGGAGAGGCCTTGTAAACTGTCTACGAAATAAAAAATGTGACAGTAAAGGTCAGAGCCGTGCTCATTTGAATTTCAAGCAGGAAGCCGACTCTGCAGCTGGCGTGTAGAGGAAGAGTGGTGGCTCTTTTCCTATGCTCTCCTTGCCAACAGTAGCAGTTGGAGAAATCCTCCAGGACTAATTACTGGGGCTGCAAAACAAGTATTATTCTTTTGTCTCTCTCTCTCTGACCTGGTGAAATGCAAGAGTCCTAATTATCTTGTGTCAAAGATGGGATTTTGTTTTTCATTGTCATGTGAGTGAAGGTCACGAGTGAAGAAAGCAAAGCGGCACCTTACATTTCTCTCCAGCCACCTGCTGACAGCTTCCTCGGCATTTCTTCTGATCACGTCACCGTGCCAGAAAAGCAGGGGAGGGAGGGAGGGAGAGCTTGCTAATAAACTCTCCTCCCAGAACGAGTGATGCTAACACATTGCATTCCACTGGGCCATGTAAAAGCAGCTATCAAATCAGCGAGATTTGACTTGATTTGCAAGTCTCTGGTGAAATTTCATAAGGCAAAATTGTAAAAAAATTCAGGCGAAAAAGAAGCGTGAAAACATTTTTAAGGAAAGCATTTAAAAAGTCAGAGACAGACATCATAATAAAAAAAGTTGGCAGGAAGGGTGTTATTTATTCATTTTGAAACATTGCAAAGAGCTCTGTTAGCAGCATTTATCTGCTCTTAAACAAATCCAGGAAAGCAAGTGCATTGAATTCATTCCCTATTTCCTTTTGTGACTTTTTAAGTGCTGTATACACATAGAGAGCTTTTTACACTTTGGGGAATTGACAAAGCTATAGCATTTAATACATAAGCCTTGCTGTATTGAATCCATCTTTTTTCTTACCACCCTCCCAATTCCATAAGTTTTCTTTGCATAGGTCTTTATTTTCCCCTTTCCTCTTCACATTTTTTTTGTTCCCCTTCTTCTCTGCCCTGTTTTTATTTCCTTACATTCTTTTCCCCCTATTTCTCTCTCATTGCTCTTATCCTTTCTTTTTTTTGAAATTTGGAGCAGATCCAGTGCTTGTTAAGTGATATGACAGCCCAGAAAGAATACTTGGTGAGGCCACAGAATCAGAAAAAGCAGTATCAGGTCATGTACGAGAAATTCCTTTCCTTTCTTTCATTATTGTAATTCAATGCCATCAGAGTACTTCTGGCTTGACTTCAAGGAGCAGATGACAAATTGTATATATATCAATTATACCTTTATTTGTATCTCAGCTAGATAGTCACGGGAAGATAGACTCTCTGTAAATTGGCACAAAGAATATATGAGCTCTCATACTGCTGTGGTCTGAAACCTCTCTGGCATCAGATGCTGTCCAGGGGTGGGTGGTTGTTTGGTAATACAAAATTTTAGGTGCGCTAAGGACAAAGCAGGAGCAGGAGGCAGGCCTTCAACGTTTGGTACTCGGTTTAATCTCCTAGTCTTCTCCTTCCTGGGGAACTTCTTCCTCTGAATATCGTCTTAGGATGCTTCACACCATGTCCACAAGAGGTGCAAGTAGTCCAGTGTCTCTTGAAGTCAATGAAACTCTGCTGATTTCCATGGTCAAAGGTCTTATGCTTCTACTATACAAATTAAACCAAATTCCTAAATAACTTAAGGTGCAGTGACACAGTGTAAGGCTGTTCTTATCCCCTGCTGCTGCTGCTTTGTGGCTGGCTGCGGGATCCTTAATGATGTATTAGAGTTTTGGGTGTAATATCTGCTTGTGATGGATCACAGAGGAGCATGAAAATTCATAAGGAAAAATTAAGTTGTATTTCATAAGAGTCTCTTTGTGTGTGTTTTGCTTGCAGCTCCATTATGATGTTTCAGCCACTGCAAGTCTTATTGCCTAGAGAAAGCATTAAGTTAGTGACATTTTGGTAATTTATTTTACTCAAAATATATTATTTCCACAAATAATTCATATTCTAAGCTTAATGCTAACTTTTTCTTGTTTCTGTCTCAACTTTTCCTGTTTCCGCTTGTACTGGAGTACTTTGTGGTACTATGGAGGTATGACTGAGGGGAAGGGAGACGTATTGGTTATAATGACTTTAAAATTGGAGTAACCTCATGTAAGCCTATGAAATGGCACCAAATTTTAGTACTGTCATGTGATTAGAATCTGTCCTGTCATCATCATCATCAGTTTTTGTCAGAGATAGTGACTTTTATGCAGCTGTACGTGACTGACCTTCAGTTACCCTCTTTGGAGGCCCTGTACCATGTCTTCAGCCTCCTGCTTGGATGTCTACCTCCCTTTATTACCACAAATCTTCCTGCTAAATGTAGTCCTCAGATCTTGGAAGAAAATGTGCATTTTTTCTAAAACTTAGCTATTTGCTATGCTTCATAAGCAGTTAACAGAATGTTTTTAGGAGCAGAATTTCTGAAAAAGATTCATCATTTCATAGGAATGTTGTCTTTGCTGTTTGTTCCAGAAGTTTTGCACAATTACTTGCCATTTTAAATTAGTAAGGTACTTGCATATTGCTTGTGATATCTTGATGACTGGCATTTGGAGTTTCAAGAATTTATTTTAATAATTTTAATTTTATGGAACTTTTAGAAATGCAGACTCTAAAATAAATAGAAACATATGCCTGAGATAACTTCATTTTGCCTACCAAGAATGTCAAGTTTTACATCCCTAATGTTCGATTTGGCTGTACTGTTGTGATTGAACAGCCGTTTTAGAGTTTCTGAATGGAGATAGGAGTTTGTGATAAAGTTAATAGGAACCTCTCTGAGTGTCATTCCTCAGTAAAGCTTTTCTACAGCTTTACTATGAATAGAAAGAGCCGCTGAAATCCTGCTTTATTTACTCACTGCAGGCACATATATATCCTTCGGGTAGACCAGTCATTTGAGTATCCTGAGGAGGATTTTCACTGCCTTACACAATTTCTGTTGTTGTTGTTTTCCCTTTAAGTAAAAATGCTATAGCGTGCAGAAGAAGGAAAATATAAGGTATAAAGAAGGAAAGTATATAAGTCAGTATAAAATCTCCATAAAACCTGCTATTTAATATAAAGTCATGTCTTCCAAAAAAAAAAAAAAAAAATCTCCTGCAGAATTTTGCAGAAAGGTCATCAGATCTGACGGAGATACAGTTAGTAGGACTTCACTGGGTCTCTGCTCAGTGACTGTGGATTGGGATTCTGACATAATCCTGTGGAAAGAAGCTATCTGGTTTTATATTGCTTTTCCTTGGAAGGCCAGATTTGCACACCTTAGATATATCCGCTACGCAATAGTTGGAAGAGGTCTGTGGGCCTAGAGTTTTCTCATGTACCCTTCCACTGATAAGACTTCACTTCCCCCTTGAGCTTGTATAAGTCCATTAAACAATGGATGATGCATAGTAATGTGAAACAATTACAGGTGACTGATTGATTTTATTAGAGCTAGTGGAATTAGATCAGTGTGAGAATCATGAAGGGAAAACACCTTGGGGGATGAGGCAGGGAACAACACTCAGCAGGAGCGTGGTCTGCCTTCCCAGTCTACAGAGCACCATTTTATCCGGGTGGAAAAGGTCTAGAGTGCCCTAACTGCGACAAAGTTAAGTCTCTAGATGCTTGTTTTGTCCCCAGGATGAGCACAGTCTGTTTTTCCCACATGCAAGGCACTGACTCGACCCGCTAGGTACAGCCAGTGTCTATCTGAGGCAACTTGCTGGGTGCAGCCACGGCTGTGGAAGGTGCAGATGGGCACATCGGTGCTGGGCAGCAGCGCTCCACCCTGCAGAACTGGCTGCAAGCTGCAGGAATGCAGTGTCATACTTGAAAATTTAGTGGTTGAAGTCAAGATTTTGTTGCTTTAATGTGAAGAACTGTGCTGTAAGTTTGAATATGGGGCTGCTGCATCACCAACACTGAGACATGAATTGAATAACCTAGCTTTGGGCAATGACAGCTTTGGCCTGTGCTGCCATAAGAAACCTGAGATAGAAGATACTGTACCAGGGAGATCATTTTCAGCATTAGAGAAAAATATATGCCTAATTAAGTGTGCTACATTTCTGCAAGAAATGAACCACCTATAGTTTGTTAATAAAAAGCAGTTTGAAAAACACTGTTACAACACTGCTTTTAATAACATTTTCTAGATTTTAGGCATTTTTCTATTTTGTTTAAATCATTGCTTCACTTAAAAATATAGCATAGCAATAAAGGTAGCAGCTTCTGTCATTAGTCATATCAAAACATAGAACTAAGAAACTATCTGACCTATTCTTTCTTTTCCTCCTTGTCTCACATTCCTCACTTCTCTGGTATTAACAGATTCTCACTGTAAAAGAAATTGATTCTTCACTCCAAAGCAGATCATTATAAAAAAGGTTTTAAATCATTTGGTCTTCCCATTTCTGAAATATAGACTTCACTTTAATCTTCTGTGCATTACCAGCAATAAAAAGGCCATAATTTGTGAAAAATGAGCTTTTTCTTCAATATGTCTTCTGATAAGTAGCATTTCTACTCCTTGCTGCTCACTTGTCCCACAGCTGTTAACCTGACAAACTAATACTCAGTACATCAGGAAGGAACTGTATTATCTCTGTGGTGTAACCATAGAAAAGTTAAAAAGTGTAGTAAAGGCTGGCCTCTCAGTTACTAATACCTTCCCTGTTTTGTTAAGCTCATTCTAATATTTTATCATTCACTGCACGGGCAGGTGTGGTCTCATGTTAGTGTGTCAGAGTGTATGCAGTTGCGTCTTTGACATGTCATCCCGAAAGACAGTCAGGTTGGATAGGCAGAGGAAAAAGGATTCCTCTTTTACTGATAGTGGTGGAAATCTGGTGAAAGTGGAAGGATAATTTGACCAAGACTTTGTTCTCAGAAATACAGCAGCTCCAGAGCTGTCTGAGGTAGAGCAAGTACACTTTTACAGGAGTAGGCCTGGAGCCTACTCACAAATCAAACTACTGTGAATTTACAATAATAGAAATGACATTTTTCTTTAGAAGAAAATATCTATAGTTATCTATCGATAAATCTATAGTTATATACGCCTGTGTGTGTTTATGACCCCTACTAGATGATCTCAGACGTCTGTGTTAGAACCATGGCCAGCTCCCGTAGTCCCTGTCTAAAGCCATAAGGATGAGGATCTACTGCAAACTGGGGCTCTTTCGCTACTTTTTGCTGTTTGTTTGGTTTTTTTTTAACCTTCCTAATGCTTGTTACAGGACTGGGCAGAATACCTTCAAAAATAAATGAAGTAGCCTATCTGAAAAAATATTAATTCTATTCAGCCAGATCTAATTTTGTAACTTAAATCTATTTCAATTGAAACAAGAAGCTCAAAAAATGGGCAAAAACAATTATGTATAGCATAGCTATTTGAAAAACCTCTTACAAAAAGACACAATATGCTTTGCCAGGTGTTCTTGAATTAGAGGCATGGAATTATCTTAGATGTGAAATCATTAGAAAAAAATATTGATTTGTTCTTAGTGAAGTTGATTTCATTCCACAAAGGAATGCCACATACCTCTATAGGTACAGAAACTGGCTGGTTGATGATCGTTTCAGTATGGCTCATTTAAATATGGAAAGGAGGCATTTTGATATGCTTGCAAAGTTCATATTTGCTTGGTGGGAAAAGATAGGAAGTGCTCAAAAGCAACCACAGCAAACAGGATAAAGGTGCAGTTTGGAGCTGGAGGTGGAACTCGTGAAAGACTTACTGGAAAGGGCCTCAGTCACGACCTGCACACTATAAAGCTGCTGTTAAGATCTGCTTTCTTCATTGTGCAAAGTGAAATGAAAAGCAGTCACTATGGCCTGTTCATCAAAGCACTGATCTGGCTTGTTAAAATGATGAAGCCCTGGGGATTGCCCTTTTTCCATCACTGATGTTTGTGTTATTTATACTATTTATACCATTTTCTTCTTTCCTCTAAATAGTATTTTCTGTATTGCAGCTGACTAATTAAGGGAAATCTACATAATGTGTATCTAGCAAATTTACTGGGATTTTATCTTCAAGTACAGGATGCCCTTTCTGGTATTAAATGGATGCAAAGGGGACAACTTTGTGCTATAGATCTTTCATAGAAAATCTTTCTTTTCCAATATTATTATGACCCATGTTTAGGCTTTTCTGAGCAAGTTCTTCTGCATTTCCAAGTTCTAGACCTGGCCTATTCTGAACTTTTCTTAGTTGTTTTGAAGTATGTTTTGTTTTAATTTGCTTTCTGCTTGACTGGGATTGCTGCGCTCTGCTGCTTTTTGTATATTTTAGTATATTTTAAGGTTTGCATATGAATGACCTGCCAGCTGATAATCGGTTGATAATATGATACAAGGGCAGCCTTTTAATGGAACAGCACAGAACCGGGTGTTGAAACCTATTTCTTGTGCATGGAAAACTGTTTTATGGCACTTATTTGTAAACAACATAGTACTATGTTGGCCAAAATATTTCTGGTTGTATGTAATATGAAATACTATTATGTTCATATGTTATGAAATAATTGCCAAATGGCAAATTGAGTCTGCGTAAAGACAGAAAAGCTTTGGAAAGTGCATTGAAGAAACATAGCAGCAATATCTGTATAAATGATAAATCTGACATTCAGAAGACTACCAGACGTCTGGGTTTCCCTAGACATGTATTTTTCTTTCTGCCTGGTAATTCTATCCTGGGGGATTTTGAGGATGTTCTATAGTTTTCTAGGATTTGAGTTGTTACACCTAGGCAGCTATATGTCTGGAAAGTCTGGACATTTCCACATAGCCTGCACGGTAAATTCAATGTGCATCAAAATCATGATTTACTATGTACATTGGTACCATTTCCCATGGACTGAGCTTACGGTGGAAGTGTTAAATGGAATATGTGCACATATTTCTATTTGGAAAATCCTTGATGAAAATAGGGTAGACATAAATACTTCTTGTGATAATGAATAAGCTTGATTTCCTTTTTTTATCATGAAGACTTTCCCTATTTTTTCAGTTCACTACCCTTTCATTGGGTGACTCATTTTCTGAATTAACAATTAGATGATTTGACTGCTCACACTCCCTTTGCATATCCTCCTCCTTTCATCTGCCTCTTAGAGTTTCTAGCATGACCTTGGCATGCATTTAGAGATATTTTAGTGTAAATTAGACACCGACTTCATTCTAAAAACCTGCTCCCGTGTCTTTTGCTGATCAGCTCTCCTTTTGATCTTCCATCTCCAAATTCCCTCTCCCTGATCGCCATTGCTCTCCCTCAGTGCCTCTCATTTTCCCTCCTGCTCTTCTTCGTGAAGAAAAAGACACTTTTCAGGCTCTCCTCTTCTTGATTTGTCTCTTCGCTCCTCCATTTCCTCTTCATTTCCCCAGTACTGCAGCTTTTACCATCCTTTAATACAATAGGTATTGCTTCAAAACACTTTGTGACTTTGCTCTTATCAGCATCTAGTATTGCCTTACCCCTACGCCCAGTTTCACTCTTTATCTTTATCCCATTGTTCTAGCAAAAGCTAGCAGAAAGTCCTGCTTTCACCTTTTTTCTTACCAGTAGTCTCTCTTGAGAGCTATTGCTCACTTAGTAAGGTAGATCACTGGGAGCAGGGAATGTTTCTCTTCCTGTGTTTTTGCAGAGCACGAGGTACACTTTAAATAATGTAATTTAATAACAATAAACACCATGACTACCACTGCCATCCATATATTAAATAGCATAATACAAAGCTACTGACAGGTTTCTGCTGTAAACTGGACTGGAAGATGCTGCTGGGTTTCAAATGGCGATGATCCCTCTTTGCAGCATCTTCCTGAAGTAGCTGCACAGTTGGATTGTTTCCTGGACTTTTTCTGATGTTTCATATGCTGTTGGAAATATCTGTTATGTAGTTAATAGTTACAGGAAAGGAAATCCTGAATTAGAAGATTAATGAAGGGATGAAACAGAGAATCTGAAGATAAAGCGTGTCCTTTAAAGTGCTGGCAATGTCAGCACTATTGCTGGAAACAACTAATTCCATATGGAAACTCACTTATTTGATAGCTGATGCACATGGTCTAGAGAAGTACCCTAGCTCAGGTGAAGAACTATTCCTGCATATGGCAGAGGAGTTGCAAAAAAACCACCTGCAGCTTGAGTTTCACAATTCAGGTCAAAAAATGTAGATCATGTATAAAATTGTTTTATGTTATAGATGCTTTGCTCTGCAAATTCTTTGCAATAAACACCTCGACAACTGGAGCTGTTACTATCTAAACAGGATATGCTCTCGTTTTGAAGTTGACACAGTTGGTCTTCTGGCATCCCTGAAAATCTCTTCAAAATCAAAAAGATTAACCTTTTTTCCTGGATGTTTACATAAAAAAGGATCTTGACCTTCTCTGAAAGTCTCACTGTATTTTTTCTTTCACCATATAGCAGGTGTACATACAAAACAGCAACAAAAACACAGTGGAAAATCATTCATTTAGCATGTCCATGTCTTAGATCAGTTCATTTCTTACCATTTGCCTTTTTTATTGTTTTTGTCAATGATATTTATATAATGGTACTAAAATAACAGGAAATTTTTGGCTTTTTTTTTTTTAACCTGCTACCAAGGCTACCAAGACTAGCAAAAAATGACATATGTCTTAGGATTCTTCAAATAATAATTTTTAATCCCGCTTTTGCTTTTGAACCTTTAAAAAAATTCAAGAAATAGTGGATGTCTTTCAATGTTGTTCTTAAAACCTCACTGTCACAGTTGCTTGGTCTGCAGAGGAGAGGAAACCTGGAGAACCTGGACTTCCACATGTTCTGAGCAGAATGGGAGACAGAGGTTTTCATCATGTGCGAATGTCAACACCACTAAAACAGGACTTCCTTCAATAACAATCACTTGGAATATCTGGAAATTCCTATTAAGAGAGATGGCAGTTTCCAGTATGCTTTGATATACACCAAGGAAACAGTGCTTATTTGGTAGAAACAGAGTTCAACCTAACACAGAGGAATATTTTTAGTAAATATACCACCAACTATATCAGCAGAAACTAGCAGTGAGGTTTAAAAAAATTTAATTTTCACATTCTGGCTCCAAACTAAATCTGGTTTCAAAACTGAAACTACGGCTATGTATCGCCCTGTACTTATAAATAAAATATTTATTGTTTGAGAGTACCAGTCTTCTGCTCTATATATTCCCTTCGCCTTCCACACCTTTTTTCCTCTTTGCTGACAAGCATTGCAATAAACTTCAAACGACAAGATGGCTTATTTGCTTTTTGATTTAAACACCTATAAGAAAGATCTTTTAAAGCAAATAGATGTGCTGATTAATATACCCAACGTATTTCTGCATTTGTAGCACTCTTTTTTGTTCTGTGTGAATTTATGAACCTTCTTTCTTTCTCAAAATGAATATTAGAGGAAAAACAGTGTTTATTTTTTGCTTTTTTAAACTACAGTCTCAGTTGGCACTACCTGTCAAAAATGAAATATTGCACTAAACATTATTTCTTCTTTTGTTTTAAAGGTGACCTGCTATTTCTGTGTGGTTTTTTTCCTTTCTAATGAACTAATTGATGACTGTGTGCTAAATTTTCTGATCTGAGAGGAAATAGGAGCATTCATAACAGAGGCATGCTGAGTTTGTCTTGCCTGTCTTAATCATCCTTGAGGCTTTATTGGTGTAAAGTACGTGCTTTGGGACTATCCCATGTTGCACAGGTGTAGCGGACTTGGATTAGAACAGGACTGTTTTGAAAATCAGAGTTTGTGTTTATTTTGGTTCTGAAGAAGGATTTGATCAAGGCTGCTCCCTCTTCTCTCGTATTTTCTCAGCTTATGATGCTGACCATATCGTCTTATTGCAAATTTGGCTGTAATACCAAGCATATGGTGCCAAATTTTTTTGCTGAGTGCTACTGAGCTGCTGCCTTGCTCGTCTAATCCTAGAAGTCGTAGATAGGGCAGATGTTTATCTTCCTGATGGTGCAAGATTGTTCCAGCATCATACCGTGAACTTTATTTAATCTTGTTTTGAATGACTGGGCCCAGACTAACTGGATCTCAGTGAAAGGAAATTATTCCTGCCATTCAGTCCCAGTTTTCCTTGACTCATTTCTCTTTTTCCTTGTACCACCTTAAACTGCTATTTTCCCTTGTTTGTCTATGCCTCTGTTCAAATGACAGTAGTGGCAATCCAGACAAAATTGCCCATGCTTTTGCTTGTCTGCATGTTATTCCCATCAGTAAGAAAAACTGTATTTTTGCATGTTTTTCAGAAGTCCAGTTGTGGTATGTCTATTATCAGGGGGCTCCTCTCTCACAGACAAGTATAAATCAGAAGATGTTGATGCTGGTGATGCCACAGTCTGAATAAATCTAATACTTTTAGCATCCTTTCTGAACTCTTGACCAGGCTTTTAGCTAATAATATGTCAGCATAAACGCCACAGAAATCAATAGTCACCTACATCACCATGGGTTGGGCCCAAGGTATTATGTGATTTAAAGCATGTTATTTTTTTCTGCAAAAACAATTTTATGTGCTATTGATTTCTGAGTTATATTGCTGTTTGGGTTCCTCTTGCTTTTTGTACTCCGTTTCTGGAACGATGTTCAAGGACATCATGGGCCCCCCAGATCTGGAGGGCAAGCCATAGCTTATAACATACTTGTGCCAGTAGCAGCATCTGCTGTTTGCTATTTTCTTTGGACTCAGCTTTGAGCCTGCAGAAATTTACACATGGTGATCTCTTTGGATATGGGCTTCTGCAAATATCCCCTCCTGGGCTTTGAATGGGGGACCTTTTAAATGTGTGCTTATGTTCTACTAAGCGTTAGTTTTTGTCGGAAATCTGTGTCTCCTCCACTCAGCCAGGGTTTAACTCCGACATGGTCCCAGTTCAGTTTTCCCTGCTTTTGAGTCTAATGTCGGCGGAGCTCCGCTGACTTCAGCAGAGGCCTTGCTGGTCTCAGACAGCGAGAGGGGACATGCACATCTTTTTAAATTCATTTATATATAAGAGAGCAAATGTTGGGCCTCCTGGCCTGTGTGGGTAATACGGAATCAGTGAAACTGTGCTGATTTATGGCAGTCTTAAGTATAAGGCCAAGCCTAAGGATAAGAAGTGAAAAATCTGTGGCACTGAGGCACAGATTTCAAGGAGCCCACAAATCACCTGCTCTGATCTGTGTAACAAAGGCTGCAAGACTTCACCAGGTTATCATACTGTCGAGCCCAGCAACCTCTATTTGTTCAGAGGTAACGATTCTCAGTTTAAGGATAAATGAACTTTGTCTCTTTCAAGAAACAGAGTCCAAAGTGAGGTAAATGAAGTAAAGGAAAAACTAGAACAGAAGCTAAGTATACAGGGAATAATGAGAGCAAAGGACTGATCTTGCTATAGTTTATACCTCCTCGCTGATTTTCACCAGTGCAGATGACCACGCAGGGACCAGAGGTCATAGAAAATTGGCTTGAGCTATTCAAAAGAAACAGCAAAAATGCATGTGCATGTGGACATGCTAAGCATAAACTTCCTTGTCCCATCACTCCGTAGGATAAACGGTATGAATTCCCTGCATATCTCACTTCATTAATTAGATAAGTTTCTCACATCAGGGTTCCTGTTACTTTGCCTTCACCCTCTTCCTATTTTCATGCTTCCTCATGCTGGATTACATTTCAGACTGGTAACAGACTTCTATCAAACCATATTATAGCAATCAGTAGCAGACTGTCTCCTGGCTGGGTTTACCTGTGTATCTTTTACAAAAGCAACTGGGAAATGGGTGAAAACAGTTTGGAAATGAAAAAAGGCAAGACATAAATATAAGAGGAGTATGCTGCTGCAGGCAGTCCCCCAGCTGGGGAGGATCGAGGCAGGGAGAAAGCGTAAAGGTTTCCTGCCTTTGATTCATACCTTATGAGAGGTTTCTCTAATGATTGCTCTTTTGTGTCGCCAAAGCAATGCTCATTTATCAGTCTGTGGTTTAATACAAATGCATCAGGATGAAAATTGAAGGAGGATGAAGGTTAAATGACAGGCACGTCCTGACTTAGAAACTATAGGGTTGATGAATGTCTACAAAAGCTGACAGAAAGGAAATCTGTTTTCAATAGACCCTGAAAATAACAACAAAAATGAAGTGAGCACATTTTAGTTTAATGGTACATTTAACTAATTCTGAATTACTGTAGAACTCTTTCTGAAGTGTTTCTCATAGCAGCATTAATACCAAATGAATTCATTGTGATCAGTGTTATTGCAGTGAATAATAGCAAATGAATTAATATAATTATGGAGGAATAAAAGTGCTAGCAAAATAATTTATATGAGTAATTCTTAGTACAAAACTCCTATTTGCCCTTTCTTGTATTACGGTCTTTCTCCTGCTCCCATGGTTGAGGCAGAGTTAGTAGTTCTGGTGATTCACGTGTGAGGTACGGTACCGTAATCCCCAGGGGCTGCTACTTGTGGCTGCCTCTCTATGCATACATCTCTAGATTTCCAAGGTGATATCGAGATATCCTGGTAAATGCTGGGGGACTGACTGACTATCAGTGATTTCACTTCATTTTTCTGGATGAGAAAGAGACTGTAAAACTCATCAAGGGTTGAACTAGAATATGTGAATAATGGTTGCAGCCCAACAGTCCTTTTTTCTGTCCCAGCGCTCCACTCATTTGCGCTGACTGAAGTCTGGAGTAACTTCTCTGAGGTCAGTGGAATTACATCAATGTACAATAAGGGTAAATGAGAGGATAAATTTGTTGCGACTTTTCCAATCAGATTTCCTCCGATCTAATGTGAATGAATCAGATAAAGAGGATTCCTGCCTATCTGATACTTGTCAATTTAAAGGAAGAGTAGAGCAGGAGGCTTTTGGACATTGGTAGAGTGTCCTTATTTGATAAAGCAAGGAAAGGACTTTGATCTGAATGAATTAAAAGAAAATTAATAGGCAATAAGTTTAGCTAAGCTTTGCCTTAACCATAAGTGGGGCTATTTAAATTTAGCAGAGAGGTCACTAGCCAGCAATGTTACACATATTTATTTCCCTTGGTGTTTGAGTCAGTTTCTTGGTTTTAGAATGAAACGTTGAGGGTTTTTTGGGGTTTTTTTTTGTTTTTTTTTGTTTGTTTGTTTGTTTGTTTGTTTTGGTGAGCACCATGGGAAACATCAAGGGAATTTGCTCTTTCTCTCAGTCTCTCCAAATAGACATCCTTTCAGGAGCAGGCTTTCCACCTAGGAACTGGATGTTAGTGCTGGGGTGAAGTCATTGGAAAAAAAAAAAAAAAAGGGAATTCCTGAATTTGTAGGCACTTCTGTGTTCCAGTATGAAAAGTAAAACAAACCAGTAATATTTTCTCGTTCCATCTCAGTGATATCCTGTCTGCAATGAGACTGGCCTGTGGTGGCCGAGCGAGGGCTGCTGTGTGCCCAAGGCAACTTCTGCAGCTTTCTCAGGCAGCTCCGTGGCAGCCGCTGGGGTCACGTTCTGCCACAGCGCCTACCGCAAGGAGCTTGTGTTTTGCTATCGTATCGATATACTTCATATCTGCATGTTGCAGGAGGGCTCTCCTGGGTCCCACATTTCCCCAAATGCCAAGGAATGTTTTTTAAACTCCCGTGCACCTATAGTCAGGAAGCGTACGTGATGTTTTTTAAAGCTGAAGCCCTATCGCAGGAGTCAGGTTGGGCTTCAAAGCCTGGCTTGAGAGTTTGGAGGGGGCTGTAAGTCTGCTGCAACTACTTATCTGTTGCTACTTTTTTCCTCAGCCTTGCTTAATCAGAAGGAAAAACGAGCCATAAGTCAGAGCAAAGAGGCTTTTGATTAAAAAAAAAAAAAAAAAAAAAAAAAAAGCTAAACAACCCCCCCCCCCAAGGCTTTGATATGGAAGCCTTTGTGAATTCTTGTCCCTATTTTTAGCTGTACAGGTAATTGGTGTTTGGCAGCTCATTCCTGCTGTATTTCTTTGGCTTGCCTTTGTGTTAATTACCTAAATTCACTCATTTAAAGGCATTGCTGCATGCGGTTTGGCAGGGACATGTTTTCCTAAAGAGACTTTCATGTATGCTTTTCTGCCCTTGCTGGATGCTGCATTTACTGTAGTGTACTTCAAAATGTTATTGTTTGCTTTATTTAGTCAGATAAACAAATATTATGATAATGAAAAGAAAAACCCATGAACAAATGGTGACAACAGCAGAGCACTAAATATAAGAATTAATTAACAAGAACAGTCAGCTATCCCAGATGTCTGATGTAATTTTGAAGAGATAACTTGAAATATTGAAGATGCTCAAAGCAGCACTTAGGAGGGTGAAAAACACCAATGCACTTTAACATCTACATTGCAAATATTATCTGTGTCTTATCTCTTGGCTTACTTATGAATGATACTAAGATTTGCATTCCTACAGCCCATCAGTTACAGTAAATTAGGGCTGTTCCTATGCCAGTTTTCAGCCTGTACAGTTTTTCCCAGTTCTGGATTTTTTGTAGGGATGGGCCAGGATTGAATGGATGGAGGAAGGACTCTTTGATGTTGGTGGCTCAGGCCTCTGCATGTTGTTCATGTCCAGCATGTCTAACATCTCAGGCATTTGCACTAGTTCTAATCTCACTTCCTTTTTAAAAGCTGAGCCAGAACTCACCAAAGTTAGTGGGTCATATTGTATGGAATATGTTTGGAGCTGTGTTTTCCTCCATTTCTTTTACTGAGTTCTTTCTGTGCTACATAGCTGCCAAATGCATTCAGTCTTACTCTGTGCTAAGGCTTCAAGAACCACTTAGGAACGCCAGCTAAATGGCAAGGTCCTTAAACCTTCCTGTTGTGTGTGTTGGGACGCAGGTACCTCAAATCATGATTTACCTTTGAGATTTCCTGACCCATGGAACATTGTTGTTTTGTTTGGTTGTATGTAGCTCAGAGGCTTCACTTAACCTGCAGACAAAATTTAGGATGGCCTAAATCAGTGCAAGTCAACATTTAAGCTGGTGGACCTGCATAGATACAAGAAGTCTTCTGTGCATTGGCTCTCACCTGCAGGTCTTGGCCAGAGCAGTCCCAGGAGGCCCATCTGCCAACTGGGCATCGCTGGGCTGAGGTTCAGCTCCCTCCAGAAGAAAGGGGGGCAAACTAGCTTCCCTACTGCAAACTTCAGGATAACCATGTGTTACATGGATTACGGTGGCAAAGGTGTATTCGGGTGTCCTGGGACCTGAATTTTGTATTTTCCCTTTGTTCTGTTCTATTAGGTCAAAGCTAACTAGAATGTGCTCCTAAAGAAAAATTGTGCTCTGTTCAGAGGTGGTCTGCCCTGCTTAGGTGTGACCCTGGGAATTTGTTTGTAATAATTGCGAGAACTTATAGTAAGTCCCTGTCCCTCTCAGTTAAGCAGCTGACATTGTGGGGGGTCTGTTCTGAATCCAGATAAAGATAAATGTGAGGTCTGACTTCACTGGAAACAAGAATTGGCTCCGCGTGCTGAACCTGATTTGTAAAATGAGGAAATACTCACTAAAGCAGAGCGTCAGCATATTTTCAAATTAAGATCACAGTGGAAATGAATACAGTGCACTCTGGTTATTTAACTAACTAGACAGATATGAGAAATTCTATCTCCCATGACTAACACCGGCTGCCTTTTGATCTCGGTACAATAAGAAGGAAGACAGAGCCGCTGGACGTCTTAACAATGTTGATTTTGTGTACTCAGTAAAAGGTTCCCAGAATTACAAATATTTAGAGTGAGTTTATGTTCTCATGTAGTCATTTTTCCATGGCCACATTATCTCCTTGCAGGAGGACTCTCTTTCCCTGCTCTTGCCCCATCTCAAAACTAACTGTTTGTGTGCCATTTCTTTTCCGTAACCTAAATAACTCTTGCCTTCTTATTGTCTCCTGAGATGAGCCCTTCCTAGTAGAAACAAGCAGGGTGTACCTGGGTCTGCCTGCTCTGCCTGGTGGGATTTCGCCAGAGAATCAGTTCAGTTACAGTGGAGCTGAGTCTTTCCCACTTCTACTTCCCACATTTCCCATTTCTTTTATTTCTCCCAGGTATTTTACCAGCGTCCCCTGCGTGTGGTGCCCAGGGAGTCCCAGGCTTCTGGCTATGGTGTAAATGTACAATATAACAGTGGGAGACCCTCGCTAAAGGGTTGCCACCGGCACGACCCTAAGTATTGCCTCCACGGGAATGGCTGCAAAGCCCATGTCTCTGGGCTCCTGCTACCTTCCTGGCTTACTGAGGTGGCGGGTACCTGCCCTGTCACAATGTTTATATATATAATCCCAGCTGGAAGCGTAGCAATTACATGGGGAGAAGTGGGGAAAGAGCAGCGGTAGTAACAGAGGAAGCTGGGTACAGGCGGCATATGGTGCAAATGGCCAGCTGCGATGGTTTATATACACTCCTGTATATATAAATCTCCTTCACCCCATTTTTCTTTCCTGTGAGCAAACAGGGTGTGAACAGGAGATGTTTCTTGTCAAAAACCTGGGGAGAGGGAGGAAGAGGCAAGGTTGTGACGGAGAAGTGACACAGGGCTGAAATGCAGAATGGACTGAGGAGAGAGCGCCCTGTGAACAAGGCTAAGGGCAAGGCACCGGGAGGGCAGTGCATCTATAAGCTCTGCCCAGTGTCCTCTTTCTGAGTGGGAGGAAAGGAGCTGAAGCAGATTTTAGTTCATTCATTTTGGACACAGGGCTGGCTGGGCAATGGCATGACACACACACCTCTGCCAGATTTAACACTGATGTTACTTGAAACCAAAGGCCGTAGGACAGCTCAAGGGAAGGATCCCAAAGAAGAGAAAATTAAGGAAGTTGGAGATTTTTTTTTTCTTGTAGTAAAAGACAGACAGACAGAAATTTGGTGCCCACTTCCCAGATGCTTATAGATGCAAAAGAGGTTAGGATGGTGAGGGAAAATGATGGAGCAGGAGGGGAGAAGACTGGGCAAGAGAGGATAATATCATGAATGTGATAGAGCAAAACATGAGATGCTGATTTTTAGAAAGAAGAGGAGAAGGGCAGGTAGAAGAGAGAGTAATGAACAGAAAAGTGAAAAAAATTCTAGATGAATACAAGACATAAAAGAAGGAATACAGAAAAAGAGAATAAAGAAATAGAATAATGGAAAAAAGACTTCTAGGATAGGAAATTTATGTTTATTTTCTTATATTTTATTGGCAGGTGTTCTTCAAAGGCTTAGAAAGGAAATTAGGTCAGATGGCCAGCTTTTGATAACTAAAACCAATGTTGCTGGCTATTTCTCTGCTGTGGAGATTGCACGTAACAACTGGAATTGTTTGCTATTTTGAGTTAATATCTTAATGACATAATTGCTTACTTTTTATTCTGGTTTTAAGTGTTGGTACTTCTTCCCTTGGCAATTCTAACAAGACTCCAAAGTGGCATTATGAGACAGTTGTGTAGCATGGAATTACTCACAAGATAAAACCAGTTTAAAAGTTGCCAAGCACAGGATGACAGGCACTTGTTGGAGCAACTTCAAGGGGTAGAGTCTGAATGTAACATGTATAAGCATCTTTAACAGAGTTAAAAATCAACATAGGATTTTCTTACTTCATGGGAGTATACCATGAGTCTCATAATTGAAAAAAAGAGCTTCAAGATATGAAATGAGCTAACCTGGTTTACTGCAAAACTCAGAATGAAGAAGACACATACTCCTCACAGTTATTACAATGAAATCATTATTTTTATATAATCTCTAGATTTTGGGGAGTCTTATTTTGAACAGTTAGGTTGGCAATGTAGAACAGTACCAGGGTAAAAATAGCTTACTGCTTTGTAGACAGCCTGTGGCAGAGGGCAAGTTTAACACGAGCATAGCTGAATTCATCCTGATCAGGGAGCTGCTGGGGTAGACTGCAGCTCCTGTCTAGTTTATGCATCCTGATTTCCTTTTCTGGGAAACCAGAAAGCCACATGCAGGAATTTGGGTTGCAGCTGGTAGGTACCTGGGTTATCTTAGGAGTTCAGAAGTGCTGCGAGGTCCCCCGACTTTGGTCATTGCCCTGTGCGGATGTTGGTGCTTTCTGCATGTCTGCTACACCAGGAGGCTGTAGTGTCGTAATTCACTTTCTAGTTCAGAGCAGGGTCTGCTGCTTGTGTTTGTTAGCGTAGATTAATCTCGGGAAAGTGTGCACCAGGCCATCAAGGCTGTTTGTTTGGCGCTTATCGTAGAGGGGAGATAGGAGGAGGCCATGCCAGAATGAAGCAGGTATTTGTTTCATTCCACTACTCACTGCTACCTCTTATTTGGAGGAATAACCTTCGCTTTGTCTCTCCCTGCTTCTCTGCCCACAGCATATGAAGCCAAAATTAACGATAACTCCAGTGCTGCTACCAGCTGCATCTAGTTGCAATAGCTTCATAAGGTTCTAGCTTTGCCATCACATTGCATGTCATACACTTTAATTCCCCCTCCTCCCCATTTCTTTATTTTAAATGTTTTATTACAGGGAACATTTCTGTTTGGGATTCTTTTCTTTTCTTTTCTTTTCTTTTTTTTCCCAAGGAGAAAATATGGCTGTAATAAACAAGGTCTGACTCTCTTCCCATGAAATCTTGTTTTCACTGAGGGGCTCAGCTGTTCATTACTGAGTATTCTTCATTTTGACTGTGTTTCTAACTTAAGTAACTTGAAGAATTCTCGCTCTCTCCTCCCTCTGTTTATATTTATCCATTAAATATGAGGAGGAAAGTATATAAAAAGAGTTGGAGGAGAAAGCAAGAGAAATCTTCCACTTCTCGTCTACTCAAATTAAAATCTGTGTTTGTTAGTAGGTGGTTCAACAAAGACCTGACTCTTGCAGAGGTGATGGTGGTGGTTGCAGTGGTTGTTTTACTCGGAGCAAGTGGTCTGTAGCACGCAGCCAGAAATAGCTATAAGCCAAATGGGACCCTGAGAGGGGATCAAAGCGGTATGACTGGCTCACAGTGTAGAGCACATTCCCCGTAACTGCTCAAGCTCTCGCTTGGAAGAAAAATTCTCTCTGTTGATCCCGATGCAAAACCAAGAGCTGGGTGAAAACAGAACACTTTGGCAGATCTCCTATGGAATTGGTGATAATTTACCTAATGTTTTTTGAATCTCTCTTCCATTATCTCTAAAGGAGGGCTCACAATACTTCCTCTACCTACTACGGATGCAGAGTTATGAATTCATTGCTGTTTGTAAAGCACCGTGAGATCCTTAATTGGAAGGATCAAACATATCCTTAATTGGAAAAAACAAACATCTTGAACAAATAATTTTGTACTGGGCATTTTCTTAGTGCTAGGTATGAAAAGTTCTTAATGGCTTTGGGTACATAGCAAGCTTTAATCTGCTCCTGGGTGGCCGTTAATCCTAGAGAAACATCCATTTTTTTCAACATTTGGTTCCTTTAGTAACGAATATTTCTAATGGGAGTAGAAACTGGTCACAATCAATATATAGTACAAAATGCCTACTGTTAACAGAGAGCTTTACTTCATGTGGTGATGTCATTACTGTTGCCCTTTGTAGCTGGAAAAAAATCAGCTGCTCACAGTTAATTTGTTAGCTGTTCTGGTGTCATACTGGAAAACGCACCCTCTGGATGGGAGAAAAGTCAGACTCTTTGGAAAAATAATAATAAAAGGCACGTTAAATCTGTGTAGGGGTGAGAGAATTAGGGAAACACACACAGCAGGGAAATTCTCGTTGCTTATGGTCCGGCTCACTCCAGAGAGACAAACAGTGTTACTTCCAACTTAGCTGTGGTTAGGGAAAGCAAATCTGAGGCACTATTTGCTTTATCCATAGGCCTCCAAATGCCTGAAGCTTTTGAGGTGCTTATGCTGTTCATAATCTGCCTGACTTGTCTTTGACTAGGAAGTTTGTCAAGTAAGGGTAGAACACATTGCTATTTTCCTCGTACTGTGGGGAGGAGATAAGGTGTAAATGAAGTTGCCAGAAATGCTATCAGAGGGCTCTCCTACAATGAGTGCTGATTTATTATTCACAGCAAGCTCGTCTTTTAAGAGACAGCTGCCACCAATATGCATTAGAAATACTGGAATGTTAGTTTATCTATAGAGCAAGAAGCTCAAAAATTGAATGCAATAATCCTAAAACCTTCCACACATTTACATGTGTGCATGGTGTGAACCCTCACGGCGCTCACTGAAAGACCTCTGCTTGATTGTCTTGGTGATACACTGCTGTACTGAGGCTGCTAAATTACATTAAGTCCTATTATCTTATAACTACTTTTATTGGAAAACACCTCATTGTTATGTATGACCTCTATGAAGAGTGTCATTAAGACAGATCATTGTGTGCCTTTCCGTAAGTATACACATTTTGCAGGGTAATCATAATGATAGTGCATAAGTTCAAATTACGTCGTTTTTCAGCTTCCTTGAAAGTCAAGAATCAGAAACCTTTGAATAGACTCAGATTATAAACACTATTCATGTAACTTTATATCTTGCAAGACTCCTTTAGTGCTCTGTTATTAAAATATTATGAAAAAAGAAAGAGCTCTGATTAAATATGCCTGCATGGATAAATTTACATTAATGTGAGATGATTAATTATAAGTTAATACCCCATTCAGAAAAAGTATTTTAGGTGGCATAATGAAAAGGGTGCAATGATAATCCCGCAACAGTCCTCTGTTATGGCAATCAAAAGTCAGACACAAAGTATTATTACACATTTTGGAGTTGTGCTGATAATAATTGCGATTCTGGGCTCCCACCTGGCTGTGCTCCCCTTGCACCACAAGATGTCACTACACAATCCAGTATGATTTTTACCTTTTTTTTTTTTTAAAGCCATACTGAGCAACATGTTTATTTCTTTTTTATGTGTTCTCAGTAAGAAAATAAAGCTCATAGGATAACCTACAGTGAACAATCATCATGCCTTTTAAATAATGTAATGGGTACAGACCTGCGAGAACCTGGGAACAAACCTGCAGCTCTATTTCTTTTAAACAATAGTGTGTGGATCCTGCCAGCAGTCCTTGTGGAACTACTGGCCATCTGTAAGAAATCTCCAGGTGTGTTTATGGGGGTCATTTTTAAGTGCAGGTTTCAGAGGGGTTACTCCACTCTTCCCTCCGCCACTCACCTCGCAAACTGGTAGCGATGGGAGATGGGCTCTGTCGTCTTCTGCCACCACAGACAGACATCAGACTGGGTGGAAGTAAATTATACAAGAGTATTAAACTGTCAAAGAATTACACTGCTTCTAAAAAATAACAGCAATTTTCCATACTCCATGCTACAATTAAGCAGTGGTAATACGGCAGCCTATAGATGCCAGCTCCAGAAATAATCAGTTGAAAAGATAATCACTGACAGAGATGATCTGATTTTCTGTATTCCTATTTAGTGGCAAATATATGTGTTTAATTCTTTCTTTCTTTGATTTATTTCTTGGAAAGACTGTGATCTTTTACACTTCTGTCATATTTGCCCTGGATTTGTTAACTTATTTTTTTTTCAGGAGATTAGATAAGGACATGCTGTCTACACATATGCTGCTTTATGGTGGCTGCCTAAATAAATAAAGTACTGTAACTTCAAGATAAGGCCTGCAACACAGTCAGAAAATGTTCCCTGGGAAAACCTAGTGCAAATGAACACTTCATCTTACCTCAAGTCTGAGCTGGGATGGGAAAGTTACACCTAAAGCATATTTTAAGACACTCTACAGGCAAATTGTCTTTCTATCTTCTGACCTGAGGCTGGCTGAAGTGCACAGTGCAGAAATTTAAGCCAGCCAAAAATATTGATTTATTTACCAGCTAAAGATAAATTAAGGTATTTTGTAAGCCAGGACCCCTGTATTAAGTTATTCATGTCTTCTGGTGAAATCAAACCCGTAATGGAAAAAGATGACAGGTCCTTTCTCTCATGCTTACTTGTCAGGAATATCTGCTACAGCAAAAGAAATGCCAAACCTGATGCTGGTCTTGCTGATTAAGTAAAGGAAGAAGCAATGGTCAGATGTTTCCTTTTAACTTTGTGATATTCAGTGTACATATAAGCTCTGCTAGGACCACGATCTGCTACTTTTTCTCACTTTTAGTAGCTGTTTACCTGTGGCAATGCTCATTAATTTCTTTTACTGCTTCTTTAATGTTCACTTATAGCTTCTTTGAGGTAAATTTTAGCCTGAGTAGGCTCTGAAATATTCCCTAGGACATCCCAATGGCACCGTGCCCACAGTGCATCTGGGCAGCCCAGGGATGCTCGTGCCGACACCTCTGCACCGAGCCGGGGTGATCCTTGCCCCTGGTGCAGCAGCACACCGCTGCCCGGACATAAGCTCTCACACCTTGTCCTCGTCACTACCCAGCACTTTCTAAATCCCAGCCATTTAGAAAAAATAACTCTTCAAAAACTCTGCAGTGCAGGTAGGGCACGGAGCACTTTTCTTCATAACACCCAGTCACGTATGTTGGTGTCTGCCAGTCTGTTGCTGGGTACGGGTGGGGGACACCGCTCTGGGAAGGCTGCGGCGACGCAGAGCTGGACTCACTGACCATGCGAGACAACTGTGGTACACATAGCCTGGAGACCGGCACTGCACCAAGGCAGGGATGGTGGAAGGGTCTGTAAGCAGGACCAGAGTGGTAATGCTGGTTAGCTGGGGAGAAGGGAAGGGAAGTTTTTCACCCAGGGTCTGAGGTGTTTCCAGAAGTCCTTGAGAAAAGGGCCACCTTGTATCCTGAGTGTGGTGTGCATGGCCACGCTCTTGGCTGGTGGGACCTCGCTCCCTGGATGTGGGAAGGGAAGGAGGCAGCAGACACCCAGGTTTTTGACCCTCTGAGTACCCCTGGAAAGGATGGCAGTGAAAAATTCAGCCTTGCCACATAACTGTCACTGCCCTGCAGGTAAATCAGCCGGTGCCTGGTAAGGACCTCTTGTATCCACAGCACAGCCGGGCTCAGCACCTCGTGGCAATGAGACAGCACCTTTCACTAGCACATCACCAGCCTCATCCCAGCAAAAGCCACCTTGTCCACCAGCTCCTACTGTGATACATCTGGTTATGGATAGCCACATGCAGGTGGACTGCCATGTCCTCTTCTGGAAAGAGTCATAATCATAATTTCTCCACCTTCTAACTCTGCTATGTCTGAACATGCCACTGGCTTTTCATCTCTCAGTGGGGTCTGAAGTCTCTGGCAGACATTAATTGTAAATTGATTTTGGGCCTGATTTTGAGATCTTATTTGTGGGGGTGTTTTATAGCACCTGACATCAAAAATTTTTGCAAGTTTTTAACCAGTGTGTGTTCTGTTTCCCCCACTACCTTGTAGTGTCCAAGTGCCATCACTGTGGTGACACTGGTGGGCTGACTGGCCTTTCCTGCAGTGCCTCATGCAAAGAAAGACAAGGAAGCTTCCAGGGCTGAAGGCCTGCAAGGATGGAGAAGGAAACTGGAGAAATATGTAGTGTTATCATCCAGTTAGACCTGGGACTTAGCTGCTGTCTGGGACAGCTGCGTACTTTGGCTTATGCTTGGCTCTGGCCAGAGCAGCAACTTTCCTCATAATCTCACTTGCAGCTGCAGCATGGATTTTAGAGGAAGAAATGGGGATGAGGTGACATGTGTGGCAGTGTCTGTATGTGATGAGGATGTGGAAGGGTGCCTACCGCACCACCTGCGGTGTGGCAATATTATTTTGGACTTCCAGCGCGGTGTGTTGGGAAATGCGTTTTTCTGTGAAAGAAGACAAACCTGTTGCCTTCTCCTGTGAGCCTTCCTCCTATTTAGGCTGGTTGTAATGAGCCTTGAAAGATGGACACCTGTTTTCTTTCAAATTAGATTATTTTGGGAAAGAGGCACACAGCAACCTGACATAGCTGAGCAACAGTTCATTTAACAGTGAACTGAGTTAAGAATCAGCTGTCTGCGGGCAGCTGTATTTGAATGGGAAAGGGATGAGAGGAGAAAGTTGTCTGACGGGACAAAGAGAATTTGGAAAGGACAGAGGCAGAAAAGGTTTTGAAGCTGGCGGCCAGGATAGACCTCTCATATCAGTGTGCCAGGGAAGTAAGCGAAGTCACCATGTGGATTTGAGTAAAGTGTGTGTCACGCAGGGCCTCTGAGACCCTGGGAGGGGAACTGATATCTCTGCACATAACCACAGCAAATATGGGCTCTCTAAAGGGGAGATTTGAATGTATCTTGTTGAGCTGCTTTTTGGGATGGAAGTTGTCTTTAGGGACACGTGGACTCACAGACTCCTAAGATGAAGATGACTACAGGGGACTAAGTTCCTGTCTGCTTGTAATGAGTCCCTGCCCAACAAATGAAATGGGAATGGAGGCTGTTGTGCTGACACTCTGAAGCTGGAGGGTTTGCATCTGGAAATCAGGTGCCCATCACTGGCCAGCCTTTTGTCTCCTCAGTGTCATGGTCCACTAGCAAGTACTTGCAACGCGTGCCCAGATTAGTCACAGCAGAGTGGCCCAGTCTGAGCTATGGTAGCTGCTAGCAGCGTGGACATGCTGCTAGCTAATCTGAGAGTGGCTGAAGTGGATATCTTACATGAGGTCGGCTATGGACCCAGAGATGAGTTAGCTAGCTGGTCCTGTAGACAGCATCATGATGCAGACCTCAGCCCTGTGGGTTTACTCTGGAGTGTCCTGGTTCTTCCCGTCAGCCTTGCAAGTCACCGTTTCTCTTGCCATGCTGGCAGAGGGACTGGAAGGTGGTCGTAAGGACAGGCCTTTTGATAAGACATTGTTTTAGATAGCCGTAGGGCCTAAGATCACTCCAGGCAATGAAGGGCAGGAAAATAAGAGGCAGCCTGGAGGGCTGTCAGGCCTGGAGTATGGACAAGGATGGGGCACACCAGGCCATTTCTGGAGTGGTCCTCAAGAGTGACCTGAGGGAACAGTGCAGCCTAAGCTGATAGGACCTACTTGCTATACTTACTATAGTGTTAATTATTTTGAAAATTGGCATAATCAGGCCCATTCACTAATAGAAATCTCACATGATTTGTTCTAAAGGAAGCCATTTTACCACGTATATGACAAAATTGCAAACCACTGCTCTGAGGAGGTTAGACAGAAAAAAAGAAAGGTTTCAATATGGTAAAATTATACTAATGGCATGTCCTCAACCTTGAAGAGGGTTGGGATTTTTAATATGACCATTTAAAAGTATAATACTGCTCTCAGAAAACCTTTCTATTCAAAATGAATTACTTTGCTGGCACCTGACTGGCAGAGATGTTTTTTAGTATCAGACACAACATATGGTACACAAGGGCACATATTTTCTCACTGGAGAGCAACAGATTATTGCCTGCATTGCTGTTTTGTAACAACACAACCTAAATGGCTTTTATGTTCCCAAAAGAAAAAGCAGGGGGGAGAAAGGAAAAGCTTTTGAAGGAAAAAAAAATAATTTTCCAATAACCCCCATTAACTACAGGGGTCATTGTGGCAAAATGAATGGGGATTAGAAATCCACTAAAAGCTGCAGTATATGGTACGTTGTGACTGACAAGCCTTTCACCAAGTAGTTACAAATGGGACTAATGGTTTAAACTTGTTAGCCATTGTCAGAGGCTCTGATCCTTGAGTCAGCTATGGAAGCTATGGCAGAAATCGATAAGGCATCACTTACACGGTGAACTGCTAGACCATATAGATTGCCTGAAGAGAAATGCTCAGTTCCTCCTGGTCTGCAAGATGAAAGCGGGCGGCTGAATCTCCAGGAAGATTGACCACACTACCCTGGGGCAATTAAGTCTTTTGCCACTTTGAGTGATGGTAAGGAAAGGGGAAGGAGAAGAAGCACAGCGTGAGAGAGGGCGGGCTGGGATGCTGTGCCGTGGCGAAGCTCGTTGCCCGTCATCTTCCATCCTGTGTGTTACGAAGCGGGTGTCCTGAGACTGACACGTTTGTCACAGAAGGTATAGAAGGCACGGCAGTACCATCACTGGTACGACTAGCCCGGCAGCAAACTAGCACAGAAAAGACTGTTAAACTGAGCAGAGATATCCCCTAAGGCTGCCATTGTGAAACTGTTGGAGAAATCCCTTCCTCTTGGCACGCTTTGAAACATTCCTGCCGTATTGATCAGCTGCTTTCTGGCGGAGCACTACAAGCCTTCAATTAAATGGAGCGTGTTTCTGTAACAATTATAGACAAGCTACAAATTGTCAGCAAGCTGTGAAAGAGAAATACTGGTACTCGCATGCCAGGAGACTTTGCGAGATGGAGAGATACCACTGGTGCTCCCCTCTGCATCAAAGTTGGTGTCTAGCCTCCGTCTCTGCCCAGCGTAGTACAAAGCATCGCTATGGGTGCAATACCTCTGACAAAGTTCTGAAAAGACAGGAGGAATCTGTAAAATGTAAAGATACTATGATCTCTCTACTGCTATCTGATTTTTGTGCTCCCTTCCAGAGGCTTAGTTATGCAGTGCAACATATCAACTAACTAAGCTTTTCCCAGTTCTACCTCCCTCCCTGCATTTGACCTTTTCTTTGTCCCTCCAAGACAACTAAAAATGAATCACACAGTTTGTTTCATTTATTTTCTCTGTCTAGATTTGGGGAAGACCAGTTGCAAAATAGTCAATAGTTTTGTGGTTGGAGCCCTGCCTAATGTAAGGGACACTTAAAACCGAACGTGTTTTTCTGGCTCAGAAAGTGTGTGGATGCAAGCTTGTTACCCCAGATCCAGGCTCAAACTTTAGCAGTGTTATTGACTTACCTGGGACAGTTAACGTGTATACGCGTTTCCGCTCATGCTAGGTTTTTTTCTTTCCTATTTTCCACATTTGTGCACTCATCCAAAGTGGAATAAAAAATTTTAGAAACTTTTTGTGAGTTAAAGAAACAACATTTGGCCCAGAGCTAGTTACCAGTGACTTCATTCCTGCTGGAAAATGTTCAAATGGAATAGAGAAAGAAAATGTCAAGGCTGTGAATTGATTGTTGTCACTGCTTTGTCCTCTCTCTCATACATGGTGCATTTGGTCCAGGTACTCGGTCCCCAGACAGCAACTTCAGCTAGATTGCCCATAGAGAAAAAGAAGAAGACAGCCTGCTAGAGGTCACCGAGAACTTTTTCCTGAAAAACACTTGCTAAATGATACAGCAACAAGCATCTGGTGCCGTCATAGAACGATGAAGGGAGTAAGCTGCAGTCACATTCTGTGGCTTGTTTTAGCTCTTAATAGGCTGTGTAGGACATGATTAAGTTTTTTGAATTTCTCATTGGACCAGGGATAATATGCTAATGAACTTACATGATAAATGTTCTTCTTGCAGGAAAACAAGAAAGTCAGCAGAGGTAAGGTAAGAGATGTTTTCGTACACAGTTTAGCAGGGATTTCCTTAGGATTGCCTGTGAGTCAAATAGGTGGTAATGTGTCTTACATGGTAACATGTGAAATGAAGATTATTTCAGGCCGTTTACTCTAATAGCCAATCAATGTAATAGCACATCTGTGAAAATGGACATGATTTAAGGATTGTGTAATATCAAATGGCCAGATTGTGCTAAACCCTACCCCAAAATTTGTTGTTTTTTACATACCGTGGTTACAATCATGCCTCAAGAAATTAATAGTGTCCAGAAGCACAAGGTTTTCTGAAAGAAGTTGTTGTTTTCTTTTTTTCCTCATATGCTCTTGGTCAGACTTACTCTGGAGGAAACAGTGCCATTTGTACAATTATCCAGTGTTATGGCAGACTATTAGCTCTAAATAATCTTTCCCATTTATTTGGCTTTACATAGCTTTCAATTTCTGCAATATGTCTATCACAATTTTATGGAAAATTGCTGGCAAGGGCATGGAGGTTGATAGCAGCAAAGTCCTTCAAATGCAAAAAAGCCTCCCAGTGAGGTCAAGTCACTCATAACTGCCTTGGTGCTGAAGTAGCTGATGATAAACACTAGCTAAATCTATAGAAGAGAAATCAATTCATTCCACTTACAAACCATGTGCCTCCTGCTTTCTTTTGCATAACCACAGTAAGGGACTCAGAAGCAGAGGGATCAGAGTGTTCAATAAAACCATTAAGCAGTAATTTTTGTATGTGTGATTCGACAGCACTTTGAATGAACACCTAACACAGTTTTTGCAGTAATAGAGAATCATATTTGTGAATGTGTTTTTTGCCCAACTCTCATTCCTTCTCAAACTTTCAAAAACATGTGATAACACAAAAATTCAAAAATATATTTCCACATTTCTTCCACCCTTTTGTCATGGTGACTGATCCTTTTGTAGAATTGCTCCTGCTGCCTTGTTCTCCACCTGCCCTTCTGGTCACTTCATCTGGACTCATTCTCTGCTGTCTTCCTCTGTGGATTCGTTCTGAAAGACTATCTATGGGCAATTCCCCTTTACACTCGATCTAACCTCCTGGTTTGACTGAGGTGTCCTTTAGTCTATATGCCTCTTGGTCAATGTTTTTTGAGTTGTTCTCTGCATATATCTCATGAATCAAATGGTCCTGAGTGAGAACTCTTTCGTTCACTTTCCAGAAACTTAGATGTAAGTGATAATGTTGGAGAGGATGTTTAATGACATTTTGCATGATGAGAGAGGGCTAACTTGTAGGTAGAACAGGACAACATTCAAGAGTAAAGATACTGGAGCAGTAGAGACACAGTGTTACGAAGCAAGTCCCCATTATGACTATTCTTTACTGTGGGAAAATCTGGAGATTTCACATTTTCTGCAGACAGCAGTGCTACCTGCATTCATTCTTACAGAAAAGTCTGCATGTCTGTCTTTCATGGGTCCCCTTTGTCACTGGCAATACTAGGGCTCTGGAAAATATTTGATTGAGAGTGAAGAAATAACTCTGGAAGTAGGTCAGGGCTCAGGAAATGGAAAGCTGGCAAATCAGGAACAGAGCTTCAAGTTTGAGCCTGTATGGAAGGGAAGGTTTTTTAATTCTCGGGCTCTGAGTACAATATATGCCAAGTCAGTCTATTTTGCTTAGCAAGAAGCTGTTGTGTTTCGAATCAGGTAAAGCTTTTCCAGGGCGGCTGCTGCTGTTTCAACAGCATGGTGCAGGAGCAGTTGTCAAACATGGAAGTTGCAAATGTGTGGGTCAGCTGCTGTCCGAGAGCATGGGAGGGCATGCAAAATTTTAGCCAGTCGTAGAGAGAAAGAAAATTTTTGTGTGGAGGACAAGATTTGGATGGAGCAGATGGTAAATTAGAATGTTACGTGTTTCTCACAATGCAAGTATAGAAGAACATGAGCGAGTACTGCAGGACAGTCCACCATAAGGCATCAAGATCTGTTGTCAGAAAAAAGAAAACCCTCTTGTAGATATATTGGTGCACAACAGTGCTCTCTGGAGCCAGGATTTAACTGGCACTATTCCTTTAAGCAGGCCCAGCAGTGTGCTCGAGCCACAGAGGTGATTGTTCCACCTCGTGTAATAGCTAATATGAATAAGTCACTATTAAGAGCTGCCTCTGGCTGAGGTCATTTCAAATTTAGTG
Source organism: Dromaius novaehollandiae (assembly GCF_036370855.1). Taxonomy (NCBI): domain Eukaryota; kingdom Metazoa; phylum Chordata; class Aves; order Casuariiformes; family Dromaiidae; genus Dromaius; species Dromaius novaehollandiae. Next base: position 27,576,495 of record NC_088132.1, read on the forward strand.
ACTTCCAGCCGTATAATACAGGATAAAATCCAGCTAACAAATGTATGAATTTTATAGCAAATCCACGAATGACTAAATTATGAACTTTGCAACAATACAGTAATTCCACACGAGGGATTTGCACTTTGGCTCTTATAGAACAGTGATAAAAATCATGCACTACATATATGGCTCATCATAAAATAAACTGCTAAAAGAGAGGTTTTAAAGATACTTCTTAAGACTCATCCCTGGTTTAATACACTCTGACCTGGTTAGTTCCTTTTAGTTAAAAGAATTAGGAGCATCACACACATTTGCCAAAGTAGTGAATCTCAGCGTAATGTAAAGAGACCTTAAACTTGTCATGCTCACCTTTTTCAGACCCCTTTGTGCAGTCTTAGAAATGTGCAGGAATCTTTATATAAATTGGATTCAAACCTTTGTGTCTTGGAGTGTACCTGGGGTATACCCCATCTGTATATTAGTGTACAAATCTGAACTAAAGGTACTAAGGAGAACTTTACACTTTATTCTCCAAAGTCCATGTTTTATTCTGGAAACATTACAGTCTTTGTTATATAATTTGCTTTAATGCGAGAATCTTGGAGACTAGTAATTGGAATATTTTGCTGAACAAGGGAAATGTTTTTGCTCTTTATGGTGAGTTTCTCAATGAAGACTGCATCTGAAAGTGAATGTGTCTCTATCCATCTGTACAGATGTCTGAAATGGTCTAACAGCACATGAGCAACCAATGCGCTTAGGCTGAGGGAAAACGTTGTGCAGCATTATGTTAACAAACTTTCCACAGGTTAAACATGAGTGAAATTATGGGCCTGATTTCAAACTCAGCTCCTCCATTGTAAAACAGAAATTGAACGAGATCAGCGGGATTACACAAGTGTTAAAGTGCTAGGAGATTCAAAGAGTTGGCTTTTACATCATTTATGTATAACATCATCATAAGTATAACACCATCAATGCTGATAACCACTAATGTGATATCCATAAAAATATATCTGTTTATTAAGGCCAACATTTCAAAACATCATTCAGAAGGTGAAAGTTGCAATTCTTTTCTCTTTGCTTTTTTTTCTCTTTGATTATACTGTCTGTATAACCCATATTGCTTTGAGTATTTTCCTGCTACGCACTACGTGTTATAACTGTGTTCTCTCTCTTGTTCTTTCTCCCTAAAAGGACAATTGTTAGGGTGCTGTGGTATATTTTGATTTTTTTAAAAGGTGCATTCAGCTATGCATTTATATGGAAGAAGGCATGCTATTCATTTCTATAAGGGTCTCTTGGCTTTATGTGCTTTTCCCTTGGAGTGCAAAATGGGGAGATAGGACAATCCCTCAAAAAACACCTGTCTCAGAATGACTTATGTTTATGCAGTTGTTGGGTTGCCACAAAGTAGCAGTACGCTGGCTTGCTCAATGGTTTCTTGTGTCTAAGTGACCATTTGTATATTCACCTGTGGGCAGGAAGATAGTAAATAAGCATGCAGCTATAAGTAGGTAATTATATGTATATTTTCCTAGCTAATTTCATCCTGTTTTTAAAAATCCAGCCCCCAAAAGAAGACATTCTTAAAGGCACAGCAAATTCCTGCCAGCTGATTTTTGCCCTCTTCGCACAAACCAGCTATTAGAGACATTTGATAAGAACAATGTGTTTTGTTTTAAAAGTTGGATAAAAGGGAAATGGTTTACGGGATGGTTAATGGGAAATCTTTCAACTGTGGGTCATGGGTTAAACCCTACAATGTGAAATCTGAAAGGTTTGGATTATTTCAGCCCATCCCTGATTACAAAGTTGAGTGAAAGCAAACGATTGGCAGCAGCTTCATTAAAAAAAAAGGGAAGAATGTACTGCTGTACTGCTAGCTCTCTGGCCGACTAAAATATAGGCTGCTTGATGCAAAACAGCAAACACTGTTGAAGCTTCTTTTGATGAAACCAGTGTCAGATTCTCCAGAAATCAGAAAGATGGGCAGAAGCACTGTGTTCTGCTCCCTACCTTGAAAACAGGTAAAGACGGATCTTGAGATGATCTTTGTTCCAATATCACTTTCTTTTTTCTTTTTTTTTTTTTTTTGAGAAACTATTTGTAATTATCCTATTTCATTCCTATAAGGCTTTCTTGGAATTGCTCCTCTTTTCTGGCTCAGTCGCGTAGAAGGGGCATTTGGAAGCATATACTCCTTAACAGACCTGCATTTTCTTCTTTCCCATGAAGATATTTCTTGTCAGTGTGGCTGATATCTGGCAAGCAAGTCATTGAGGACTGGATCTGGCCATTCAGATGTTGTTGTGATAAGATTTGTGCAAAGGATTGATGTCCAAATGTCGGACATCCTTAAAATATAAGTCCTCCTGTACAGCAGCTTTCCACAGAGGGAAATAGTCATTCTTGTCTTTACCAATGAAGTTTTTATGTCTTTTTTTTTTTCCCCTGAAGTTACTGTTATGCCACTAGCTTAGTACGAAAACTAAAATAAAACAAGAAACCAGATGAAGAGATGCCTTTTCAGACCTTTGCAGGCTTTCAGGGTCACTACCATATCCATTGGAACACAATGACAAATGCATGCAGTATTGTTCCAGCATGCTGTTTCTCAGGTTGGTATTGGATTAAACTGAATTGCTAAGAAATCAAGCAATGGACAAGCTACTGGGGGTGAGGGTTGGATGTGCTGCTTGGACCCGGAACTGTTCATGAAGCATGGCACAGAATTGGGACTATAACAGCTGTCTGTGATATCCAACACCAAATTTGTTCTAAGAAAGATCTTAAATAGACCCCTCAGTTCAAAATGCTTAAAATCAAGGTATTTTCTATGATGGGACCTGATATGTGAAACTAAAAGGGGATGGCAACATCTCATACATGTGAAGCACATAGCTATAGACAGCTCAGAACTACAGCAGAGCAAGATTCTGTTTTATTATGATTTATAATGCTGCCAGCTGAAGATTCTGAAAGTTTGGAATTTAGATTTTACTGGATCTTCAGATTAAGAAGGCAAGAAAACAACAATCCCAAGCCAAAGAAAAAATCTCAGGCTTGGAAGAAGCAATTAATTTATCCCTATTTATAACTTTTGTTAACTGAAGGATACAGTTCTGGTTTGTTTCTGTGTCTGCCTAATCTATTCAGGGTAACTGCAGACCATATGTTAGCTCAGTAGCGATTAGATTTTATGGGACAATATGGGGAAGGACATAGTTCCTGCAGTTTCTATTAACCTTCAGTGAGAGTTACAACTCCTCCATTCTCCTCAGAAACAGGTCTGTAATATCCAGAATCTTGCTGGATGATGTACATGGAAATCTAAGTTATAAGTGTTGGTTGCGTTGCACAGATACAATTTTTTTTTTTAAAGAAAAAAGTGATTGACACCATGTCTTAAATCTTGCAAAATTTTCTTTAGCACATGACTTGAAGGAATTTTGTTGAGATTTAGCAGCTTTTGTACTGTCCTAGTTCTTGGAGTATTTGGGGTCCAGTCTGACTAACCCGCAGGATGGTCACCTTAGATAGTGCTAGCAGCATTGGAGAGATGTGATGCTCTGGCCACACTGGCAGCTCCTCTGCAGACATGGGACTAGGGCTGCTCTAATTCACAGGCATATTCACCCCATCCTAGGCAATGCTTAGCTGTTTCTTTAAGGTAGCTCTGTGACTACATTGCACAGCCATAATGAAATCATATAGTTCCTTTAGGAACTCAGTGCACAGGACTATACTTCCCTGGAAGTGATATTTCTGCAAAACCAGCCTGTATCTTGTGCATTCTCCCTGACTCACCTCAGCTCTGTCCTGTCCTGAACTTTAAATGGAGAGTGTCCATCGCCGAAGATGTCAGAGTTCTTCCCCACATGCATAAACATCATTTTGTGATATTTGTAAGAAAAGCGTGGTAGGAAACATACTCTTAATTTCAGTATGAGGTCAGAGGTTGCTGCACATGTAGTGCCATGTACCCACCTGAGGACACTGATCATAATGTCATTGTTCTGAGTGGCTGGATATTGAGCAAGGATCTGGCCTAAGATATATAAATACAGATCAGACAAGCAACTTCTTTTTCATTGATGGACACAGAGCATCCAAGATACTGAAGGCTGTAATTCCTGATAAATTCCCTTCAGAATGTGGGATGAACTGTATGCTCAACATAGTTTTAAAAAAAATACTGTTAAGGATGTCCATGTTTTATTGCTGGGTCAACAAAATATGATATTCACATTGCCTTTGGATGAGCCAGCTTAAAATTTTGTCTTTCTGTCATGTTCTAATTTAAAGAATAACAGAACTTGCAGATTTTTACAATAGTTTTCTGGGATAAGTTGCATTTCTTGCAGCATTAGCATATGGTATAGGTACATGAGACAACACTCTGCAGAAGGGTTAAAATGCCTTAGGAGAGGTGCTGAGATGTGTGGATTGATTTGCATTTGCCATACATCTTCATTTCAAATCTAGGGTTTCCACAATATTTAATTAATTTTCTCTACAGCTTTAAATGGAGTGCAGCTTCTATTAAGTTTAATTACTTTCCCTGGAGGCTTGCAGGGTAATGGTACAGCTACTAAATGAGGGCAGCTACTAAATTGAGGGTAGCTTCTAAACAAAGATATATGTAACTGAATACATTGGGTTTCAGGCCTGGGTTATTCCTGCAAGGCACTGCCATATGTTCAGAGGTGGATGTGCTGCAGGGTTGATTGACATGAAGGGTGCCAAGACAACTACGCTATAAGCCTGTCTGACTCATAATTGAAGTGAGTAAGCACTTTTGCCATTATTTTGCAATGGAGAAACTGAGGTACAGATCGGTTATGTGACTGGTTGAAGTCATTGTGAAAAAGTACCATGTAGTTGAAAAAAAAGTTGCACCAAGATTCAACTTCTGCATGAGACTGTGGTTTTGAAGGCCAGATCTAAATGGACTACATTATAAATTTACTAAGGAGAGTGGGGTCTGAATCAAGAGGCAATTCTCTCCTGGCAGAAGGCCGCTTGTCGAGGAGGCTATGACTTGGTCCTCATTTGTATATGGTAACCTAGAAAACCCAGCAACTTTTGCTGCAATTTTTGGCATTAATATCACCACTGCATTTGGTAGTGCCTGTCATTTGCATGACCATCTGATAGATGGTAACTGCAAAAGCCCCATCAGCAGGGCATTCCCAGAATAATACCTGGAAAATGTATGGAGGAAAATGTATGGAAAATGACTGACATGAGCAATGGGTATCTTCATGTTAAACTTCCCCAGATCTTGTTTCTGGTGCACGGTTGAATACCTGTATATAGAAAATTCCCTTGAAAATTCTAGTTTCAAATGTTGTACTGGATGGAGAAATGGGTTGGATAAAATAATAATGAAGGAGAAAGCAGTTGGTGAATGGTGGAGAAAGAGATGTTGCACCTGTTAGGCTGGTAAACCAACTATTTGGAAAGATATGAGAAAGAGCTGTTTTAAAGCAATCTGTCACATTTTAGATATGAATTATTGTCATGGTCTGTCACACAGAGAAAAACTTAAAAAAAGAAATTGAATTCCCAAAATAAATAAAAAGGATTTCCCTGAAATATGCTTTATTTTCCAGTTTTGTTTGCTAAGGAAATGTAGCACTCTACTTGTAATCACAGTTTTCAGTCACGTCTTCTAGGGCATTGTTAATTATACATTTTTTTCTTCTTTTCTTCATCCTCTTTTCTGTCTCCCAGATCTTAAGTATTTCCACAAGTGATTTTAAATCAGTTAGCCCATATAAAAAATAGCCACTTTCCCTTGTAAATTTGATATTCTGCCTATCTTCTCTGAGCTGGAGCAAGCAGTAAAATAAGATAGAATAAAACGCTATCTCTTGACATCTGCTGTTGACTGCCTCGTGACAAAAATCACATCTTCCAAAATATTTGGGTGTCAAGTGCTTTCATGTTTCAATAGGATTTAAATGCCTAACTACCTTTGATAATTAGGGCCTTTGTCCAAAAAACATGTAGACACCTAAAGAAGCAACCTGATTTTTGGGAATGTGTAGCCAGCTCCAAGAGGATTAGGAGATACTTGGTACCACTGAGAAACATGAAATCATACTATGTGTAAGTGTTTAATTTCAAGCACCCTTGCTTGAGAAGGCTGATGTCTAACTTTTCTGTGTCTTCCCCTGCGGTAAGAAGGCTAGTAATACATCTCCTCCTCTTGGAAGAGTGCGGTTCGTATAGCTTATGGAAAATTATGCTTTCTACAATATCAAATTAGTTGTCTGAGGAAAGGGGTCTCTCCTGTGAACAAACAGAAATTATTGGAAAATTAAGCCTATGCTGACTGCTATAGCTATTTTAAAAGGAAAAGGCTAAGAGAACATGGTAATTTAAAGACTTGGTGTACAAGGTCATAGTTCACCTCACGCACTATCATATGTCAGCTTTCATTTAGGCAAAGACCGTTCTCATTCAATCACATGCAGACCATAACGACAGGACTAGGCCAGTGCAAGGAGCAGTCAGCACGGCTCATTTTAGCCTTTGCTGCTAATATCAGGAAATGCCCTTTAATACTTAACTGTTCACTCGGAATGTTTTTAGCTGTGGCATTACAGTAACGTACATAAGTAGTATCGTTCCCTTGCAAGAAAGAAAAAAAAAAAAAAAAAGGAAACTTTGAAGAAATTCTTAGTAGTTTTAAAATTCCGTGACACTGGTCAAAGGACTGCGAAACCAGGTATTAAGGATTTCAGGCCTGTCAGAAGCTTCCGCCAATAAGAGGGCTTCTGTCATTCACAGTTGGGCACGTTCAAGATTTCCTGTGTTACTTACCTTCATGCTGACAGCTTGAGCGTCTCAGGGGATGGTGGGATTTTCTTTCTTTTTTTTCCCTTTCAAAGTGTTTGGAGTGTCAGAGGGAGCTGAGGAGCAATGGAAAGGAGTGAGAATGAGATAGGTTTCTCGGTGTTTCAGCTACTCTCTATTGAATTTCAAACAAAATATTGGCAATTTGTTCAGCCTTTCCCCCCTAACTAATATTTAAAAGCATTCAATTAAGATTTTATAATGCGTCCAATGAGTTAAACCACCCCATGGTATTAGAAAAATATTACATATATAAATAAAATACATCAAAGCATTAAAAAGCTATTACACACTCTGAACATAAAATGGCAGAATAATGATGGATCCTGCCATGCAGCAAACATATTCAAAAATATTATCTTCCTGGTAATGAAATGCCATCCGTTTCATTTTAAGCTAAATACGTTAGACATATCAGTGGAGTCTGTGCTGACACAGCAGTGAGGTGAAATTGAAAATCTGAAATTATATATATGATTGGACACAGTGTTAAAGTAATTTATAGGAAAAACCACAAATGTGCTGGGTCTGCACCTTTTGGTGAACTCATTTTAGAGAATCAGATAGAGGAAAACTCTACCATTTCTAATGTGCAGTTAGAATGGCAGCTTGCCAGGGCCCCGATATATTCGGTATGAGGGGCAGAAAAAATAGGAGAGAGAGAAAGAAAGAGGCTAGGGAGACTTGATTCAAATTACTACAATTCTGCATAAGCCATCAAGAAAATGGCATTCGTTTTCATCGTGCTGACCTAATATGATATAGCAGCTGTAGGAACTGTATTAGCTATCAAGACAAGTGGTAGATAACAGGGAAACATTTAGAGAGGGACATCAGGATAGGGCTAATTTCGGCATGGTTGCAGATGCGTCGCATGCTTTGCTGTGGAGTGCAAAGTGGCAGCAAGAGTCATTACCGCTATCATCTGATACCCAAAGTTTAGGCTGAAATTCAGGTTCTGCTGACTGGAACGGAGCCTCAGTTATTTCAGACACACACACCCCATATGCACTGACAATTTCTCGCTTTTTGAAGTTTTTTTTTCTTCCTGGCTGGCTCATCTCCAGTTAACTAAAGAAAAGCAAAGAAACAATGAGCATCAGTGGTGAGAAAAATAGCTCTCTATACCCTTACTTTCAAATATCTTTTATCCTATTTTTTGCAGTTCTTTCCTGGATTCGGTTTGTTTTTCATTTCTTTTGGGAAAAGAGCAGGAGAAAGAAGCAGTAATCTCCTATTAGAATAGGGATTCTGTCCTAGCATTGTTATTGCCGTTTTTAATGTGCTAATTTGCAGCATTGGATAACATTATAATTATTTATTGCTTGTTAATCAGAGGTAACGTAATTGGTGTGGTGCAAAATACAAAACAGGCAGATGCTATCTCAGAGAGATTACTTTCTAAGCAGGCCAGATACACAAGCCATTTTTTTGGGTTCATACTAATCTCTTAATCTCCCACAAAAAACCCTAAATTGACCTGATTTAAGCATGCCATTATTCTGATTTTCTGCAAATGGTCAGAAAACGTGAACAGAAGTGATGATTGGGACTTCAAAAACCTTTTGCATAGTTTTGTTGAGCCACAGTTCTTGTGACCATCAGAAAAAAAATATTCCTTTTGATTTGGCAGACATAAGAGGACTCTCTCTCTCTCTCTCTCTCTCTCTCCCCCTCTCCCTCTCCCTCTCCCTCTCTCCCTCCCTCTCTCCCTCTCTCTCTCTCTCTCTCTGTGTGTGTGTTTTGTTTTGGATGGGTCTTGCTTGTTTTAAATGACTGTGAGTGTTATCTTTTATTTTCTTGATTATCTAAATATTACAAAGAAGTTGTACATCTTACTGGTGAAACATCTACAAGGTTTGTAGGAGCAGCCCACTATAGAAAACAGTAAATCATATTCTGCTCCTCAGACAACTGGCTGATCTGATGACTTCTTGCCCACAGAGGAAGAACTCTAGACATTGCGATTATATTTTCACCGCATCCCTTCCCTGCACCCCATCACGTGGCCCTTTGGTGTGGAGTAAATCCATCTTGTTCTGTGCAACTCAGAGAACGTCTCCCACTCCACTCCACCCCACTGGAAACCTCGTCCCAATGAGCCAGGCATGACCACCAAAAAGTCTCTCTGCTTCACTGTCCCTGTGTGATACTGCTGCCCTGAGTCCCACACTGCGGCGATTTTGCTCTTTGCACTGGCAAGAACTGCTTAGGACCTGTCTTTCAGTCCCAGGAGTCCTCAGTCATGTTGAGTACCGGGGATATATTTCTGGTTTGAATTTGGGGTCCTTAGAGAACTCCCTTACTTATTCCTATGGATTTCCTTTCAAACTTTTCAGGGAAGCTCTCTGTGGCACATTTTTTTTTCTTAAAAGCTCCTTGGAGAATGATATAATGGTGAAAAGGAAGTTTCTTCTTAAATGGCTTATTCTCTAACTTTCCTGGGCTTTTTGGTCTACCCCATACACAAAGTTCATGCTCCAAATGGGAAACGATTGCACTTAGGTGTATGACTCCCTGGGATGCTTCCCTTGACCTCCTTGCTAAGCCTTCAGAAGGACTCATGCTGACTGGAGCTTTTCCTAATTTTACAAGGCAGCTAGGGGACCCTTTGTGGGCAGGTCTCTCTTGTGATTATAAACAAGCTATACAATAGAAGCAGGATATATAAGTGGAGTTAGCCTATAATACAGAGTTGTAGAGGAGGAGCTGTGGAGGACACTACAACCAGCACTTTTCTGTTTATGTCTGTGTCAACATCACTGAGAAAAAAAATTTCTTTTTCTACTTAGTGTAACTTTTGCTAGGATGTTAATACCTGTTACAGCTAAAGGTATTTTGAAATCAAAAACCTAAAGAGCAACAGAGTTAAATTCATCACACCCTGTAGATTCTGATTAAATTTGTACCCAAATTTTTGAGAAGTGCCGGGACTCTTACTCATTGGTACATTCGCATTACTTGCAGCTCATAATAATGTTATGCAGGCCCTTGCTTGCAACCATTTCACCTGGACTTCCTTACTGAAATGCTTTCTGGGTCTGTTGTCTGATGTTTGCAGTAGAAAGAATTAAAAAAAAAAAGTTTCTTCTTGGTAATTACTTACTAAACAGACCTAATCCTGAACAGCTGATGTTCAAGCAGATCAAACTTAATGAATGATTACAAATCTGTAATCAGCCTTTTACAGCATATGTACATGCTGACTAAGTTGTATACACAAGGCACTGAGGCCACAACTGTGGATCTTTGCTCTTTATGAACTGATCAGATCAATTCTCTGCTGGGATATGGGAGGTCTCTTATTCTCTCTGTCAACCTGCTGTTGGATCATGATTCTTTTGTTCCTTCTTTTATCATGTTTCATGTATGACTTGATCTGCAATCTAGAGGCAACCATGATATTTCTTTGCAGATAATAAATTTGTTGCATTCACCAGTGATGGAAAACTCAAGCTAACATTGGTTTAAGGATGAGGAATTTTAATGAAATACTGCTCAAATCATTACAATGAACAGGGCTGATGACTCACAAAATTAGACCCTTGGCAAATTAGTTAACAGCTCACAAAACTGCCTGAACATCTCTACTCTACAATGGGATGTCAACAAGGCTATGAAAAGTGATGAAAGAAATATGTTAAGATGGTCTAGCACAATCCCACAGTATTGTGTTAGCAGACAATGAACAGAGAGAATTACTGTTGACGTATCTAGATATATAGATAGACTTACTCTCTGGTAATCAGTATTAACTCGGTACCTTGAATTTCTTAAATAACCATTCCATTGGATATTATTTTAATTACACCATTGAAACCAAACTGGCAAAGATATTCAGACTGCAAACAATTATGGCATCGACAAATATTTTTAAGAATGATGCTAAACTGCAGTAAATTAATCTTCTAAATGTGTACAAGCTATTTTTATGTCTGGAGATAAAATAAGAATGCTAGTGAATTATTTGGAAGCCCTGAAACAACTACATACACTTGAGAATTGGAACAAGTTTTCAATTTTGTATCTTTTCCTTGCTGTCTGTGGAGAATTGAATAAAGTGCTGAGAATTTATGATGTCAGGACAAAATGGATATCCCCTGTGAAAAGAAAAGGCAAGTAGTTAAAGATCATCCAGATTTGGAGAGGAATTTGTATAGTGCCAAAAAATGTCAGTCCAAAACCCCAGCAGGTTCTCTTTGGAGGATATACAAGAAAAGAGATACCTATATCTCTTTTGAGTGAAAAGATCTTCAGAAAAATGCACCCTCTCTTACCACACTTGTGCACGAATGGGGACTGTGGGCCGTAGAGCCACAGAAAGGTGAAAGAAGAAATTCTGAGAACTGCAATAAATGGCAGCCTGCTCAGGAAGGTGCTGAGTGCTAAAACTAAGTTTTTGCCACATTTATAGCTTTAATTGCAGGTCATGAAAATTGAGAATGGGGGGCTCTTACAGACATGTATTAGTACATTAAGTGCAAAATAGCTATTGCTATTACCTGGTTAGAAGTAGAATCCCAAATCTCGCTCTCTCTTTCCAGTTCTTCCTTTCGCACATATGGGCCCTTCCAAGCATGTAAGGCTCTTCCAAGTGGGTAACAATGTGAATATTAACAGTCTCCTTCCTCCTCCTCAGTCTAGAGAAGAAATGGCTTCTTTTTTTAGGTCCTTGGATTATTTACAGAATTGAGTAATGTCTCAAGAACTATACACTTGCCTCTTTACAATGAGGTGGCTGTAAGTGGTGGGCCCAGGAAGTAGCTTGCTCCTTTTTAGCATTTTTAATGGCTTTCAAAAGTTCAGTTTTATATTCTCAAAGAGAAATAGGGTTATGTCACAGTATCAGGTCTCATGGTGGCTGCTGAGTTGTAAGCAGGAGCAGGAACGTAGAACTGTGTCTTCTGCTGACTTGCGCATATCTTGGTTGCTTGCCTAATCTGGTTTCCATGCTCGTGCTGAAAAGCTTTGATGAAAATCTTCTGTCTGAGATTGTTTTTTGGAATCCAGGAGTTATCTCAAAGGGACTACTTGGAGCTTCTGCCAAAATAATGGGCCAGATTCTTGTCTCTGCTGCATGGGCATAAATCCAGGACTATCCCATTGATTCCAAAGGAATTACTGCAAATTCATGTCAGTGTACAACTGAGACAAATGTTTGGCTCAGAGCAAAGAAGCTCTGCCTGGATGAATAGTGTTCAGGGACTTCTAGATGACAGTGGCATCACAAGAGCCTATCGTTTTCCTACTGTCAGGCAGACTGTATATGCTGCTTCCTAGCTAGCATCTTTCCTGATGAATGGGGGGCTACAATATTGGTGCTGTACTGCGTAGCCACATTTGTTCCAGTTTTGCTCCCAGTTTCACTGGTGATGCTCTGAGCTAGCTGTATCCACAGTGGATGTACTTTTGTCTTAAATCTGGAAATGAGATCAGTATTTGGCTACAGGTATGATAATTATTAAGAGAATTTTATGATGATGAAGACAATCATAGATTTTCCCCTGCATAAAGGTGATGGGTGCTTTAGAAAGGCTTAGAAAGATAGACGAGCCCCCACAGACACCTCGTAGACTCTCTCCTCACAGCTAATATATCCCAAACACACAAATGCAGTCACTGTTTACAATCTTCTTGTATTTTCCTTCAAAGCTTCTTACACACTTGATATTTTAACTTTTGATAGTTAGGCAGTAAATGTGGGAGACAGTCTTCTATAGCAAGATTTAGACTCAATCAACTCACTTTCCTAATAGCGTAAGCACTTTTGCTTAGTACTAGTAAAATGGATAGGGATGAGGGTCGTTAATTTAGTTTTAATGTTGGATCCATGGGAAAAAAACTGTAGGGGATTCTCTTCAGCTGGTAGTAAACAACTGCAGAATCAATGTGTTTTTCTTTACTCTTGAGGGGTTGCTTAGTTCCCTGGAAAAAAATTCTGTTACTTTGCCCCATATAACATTCACCAAAAAGCCAAATGTGCTGTCCTGTAATAAAAAATAAGAGGGGGATGATTTTCTGCAACTAAATGAATCAAATTATCTGAAGCAAACCCAAAAGTCATCACTGAGAAATTGAGATAAAGATGCAGTGTAGGATTTTCCCAACGTTTTATGGCAATTTGCATCATTTATGGCAGACCCATAATGATGCAAATTGCTATCAAGTAGGATATTTCAGGCCATTGAAATGCCATAAAACTGCAGGAGAAATAAATTTTCATCCCAGAACTTCATATTTGAATGGTTGTTGTGAGGAATGAACGTGAACCAGTCTCAGCGGTTCCCCAAGTCTGCTGGGCATCGTGCCAGCCAGAAATTATTTCATTACCATAATTCTTTGTTGCTGCCAAAAAAGATGAAAAAATAGATGAGAGACAAATACATGTATTATATTGATCAGGCTGAATTAAAAGGCTTACGGGTTAAAAAAAAAAGAAAAATATAATATGAATGCCATTCTCTAAACACAGGACTACAGTTTTGTAGTTTTTCTTGGTTAAATACTTGTTTTCTGGTCTCACAGGCACTTTGCATCATTCATATCAAGGCCTAAAATGAACATATTGGTAAACCTGAGAGAGTAGGTAATGCCTTTTTTTGCAAACTTTTGACTCCTATTTGTGAAAATCAAACATTATGCTAACGATTTTCTCTGACTTTACCAATGTGCGTTCTTCCTAACTCTTTACACATTGCAGATTTAATTTAAAATTATGTGACTACAAATTAAAATAAATTATCTTTTTTTGTCATCTGAAGTTGATAACTTTGGCATAAATTCTATTTAAATGGATTTACTTGGGCCCAGAAAGTCCATTCTGCATGCTATTATTTAGTTGCTATTTTGCCTTCTTTCTTTTCCTATTATTATTTTCATTCATATTATTATTTCAGTAGGTCTTTAAAAGACCTGATTTGAGCTTAATTCTTTGGGGAATGCTGCAGGCCGTCAGTTCCCACAAAAGTCAACAGAGGTCCCTTTGAACCTCACCAGATTAATTCTGCATTCAAAAACAGCAGTCACAACACCTGAACTGAACTGCTTTTGCACTTATCTGGTAATATACCTGCTCATTCCAGTGTCACTAGAAATGATAATTTCTCTGTCTAAAAGAAAAACTCCTTTTGATTTCCCTTAGCTATGTTTAAATTTTGTGGCAGATGAACTATGCTGGCTTGTTTCATTAACTGAGTATGAACTTCAGAGGCTTTACACTTCAGCGATATTTTTTTACAAGTGCACAGGCACATATGGTATTTTAGCCATATCAAGTATACCAAAAAGTTCAAGTTATTCCTCTCAGTGTCTTCTAGATCCCAAATATTCTAGGATTTTCTACCATAAAGCCTGCACTTTTTGGTACCAATTGACTTTATGCTTGTTTATTGTGAATATACCTCAAAGATGATTAGCAGAAGCATTCCATAAATGTGAAAATACATAAAATCAACAGTGAGCAGTGGCAAGAGTAAAGGATGGAGGCACAGCTCTTGGAACAGGCCCCTCTGTCAGTGTCAGCGTGACTCATCAGTGGAGTGTTTGAACCAAATATATTTCTGGAACATTTGGTTCTCTGCCGCACAATAATAATCTGTTGTTTTCAGCTGTGATAACTATCGAGCGGCGAAGGAGTCCAGCGTTTCCCAAACACCTCGTTGCTGGCTGCCAAGTGCTCCCTGCCTTTGGAGGGTGTGACTGGGTCTGGATGAAGTTAGCTGAGCGGGAGACACGAACCAGTGGCGTCCAGGCTACCTTTGGGGGCAGGGTACGGGATCATCCCGAGTCCCTGTGCCCCAGCTCCTCTCCCCATGAATTTAGCTGGGTTACCCACAAGCAAAAGCAGGGGGAGAAATGTTTAGGCTGGATGGATAGTTGGGGCTCAAGTGGGAGCCCTGAGGCCATCATGATACCAGGGTGTCCTGGAGGTGGTTATGCAGCTCCCATCGCTATAGTGTAGCAGGACACGGCAGTCTTGGAAAGCCTCATAGGTCTGCAAAATAGTGAAGTACTATTATCCCAATGTTACGGTAGCTGAACTGTGAAGATAAGTATAACTCGACCAAGGAGGCCTGTAGCCAAACAGGACCGTGAACCCCAGCCTCCAAAGTACATGGGAAATTCTGTCAGAATCTATATATGTAGAAAATATTGTTAAAACATTGTTTTCCTGCAAAGAAACCCATTCTAACCAAAAAAAAAAAAAAAAAAAAAAAAAAAAAAACAGCATGAAATTTCATCTTTACCTAATAATAAAATACTTTTTTTGTCTGTCTGTGCATTGCCCCTATTTATAAGCAAAATTATCAAGAAAGAGTCACAAAAGAGAACAATTACAGTTTACTAGATAAATAAATCCCAATTCTAAGCAGGACTTTCAATGCTTGTGAATGTAGTGACTAACAGCTTTAATACACCAACAAAGGAGTTTTAATAGAAAAAGGCAAAAATCTGTTATATTTTTATTCTTTCCTGTGTAACTTAAAACTCATTTTGGTTATTTATTTATTCATTTATATTTATGAACATTTTCTATAGTCTTTTCATCTTTTTCAAATGAGTTTCAAAACAAATTCATTTCTTTTTTCCAGATAATGTGAATATTTGAAAGGACATTTGTCCGGGCTTTGTATTCTCCACAGGGATTCCTTCTCTTAATGGGAGATCTGAGATGGCCTGAATGTCAGTGCCAGAAGGGAGAATGGGACTATAACCAAAGAAAGAGTTAATCCATAGGGGTAAGTCTAACATGAATTACCATATTGTAGAAATCACTACTAGAGGCTATCACTAAGGCAAAGATTTTAGGGATTTTAAATAAAGTTAGTTATATAGATGTTAAAATCCATCATTTACTTATTAGCTAAGAAAAACATGACTGAGTTTTCCTATTTAAGTGATATGTTACCTATCTTGGTTAGAAACAACCTGAGCAGTTCCCAACCTGTAGCAACCAGTCAGCTAATTAAAGCCAGTCTTCAATAATTGTCTTTTATTGAGAGTCTTCTAGTTTCCCCAGAAATACTGTCTTCTAACTTCTGTAGAAACCAGTTTCCAGACAACATACAGACCACCAGGTATTTACTTGAGCAGTTCTGTGTTTCTTCTTACTTCTATATTTCCTTGGAAATTTTATGAGAACACTTTTTCAGAGTGGCAGCACTAATAATAGGGATTTCATTTTCCATTTAGTGGTATTAATTATGTGCAAAGGCTGTATGATTTCAAGCTGGGTTGCTGCATTGTAATTTTTATGTGTTGTAATTGCATGAGGTTACCTGTGTTCTTCAGCATTGGTGTTTTCAGATGCTACCTAGTCATTTGTTTTTAATGTGCCTTATTGTGGACCTATGTATAATTCAGTAGAAGGCTCACTACGGTTAAACTCATGCGGACTGACCAGCAAGCGCAAATTGAAGACATACCAGGGTAGCCCCTTTTCTCCTGCTGACACATGGAGTGACCTCATTCAGCCACTGAGTAGTTTCTTATTCTGGACTCTCTTATGAGGTGGAAGCCATTAGTGTGTGTTATTTGTATTTTTATTGTTGTTGTTTCCTCATACATACCCTCATGACACAGGCTTCCAGCCAAAAGCATGTTTTTTTTAGCAGAATCTGTTCAAGCCCCTGCAATTAATCAGCTCTTTAAGTTGGCCTGAGTCACTCTTTTATGTCCACTCAATACTTATGGACTTCTCAGCCAGTGGGCCAATTTGCTCAAATAAAGACATGGGGGAGGGCAAAAATGTTTGCCTTCATGCAGCTAGTAAGAAAGAAGGAAGACTCTTGCTGGGATGATGGTGACCTAAGATGAGCACCTTCTAAAAGTGAAGTGAGGAAAATTATTTTAAAAGTGAGAAATCTTGTTCAGAATCCAACTTAGGGTCAGAAGAGGAGTCAGAATATGTGGAGAGCAAGGAAAAAAACACTCAGTGCTACAGTCTGTAGCATTGTAAATGAAACTTTACATCTGGATTTTAGTATTTCTTCTTTCTTTTGCTATTGATAGTGAGTTAGGGTAATAATAATGGAGAAAGGCAAGGCATGGGATATTGTCATTGTCCATGTAGACTAATCTATTTAAGTCACAGTGCAAGTCAGTGCAGAATGGAGAACTGGATCCAGGGCTGCCAAAGCCCATCGGTCTGCTCTAATCTTTCTTTTTCCTAAAGCAATGGAGTATCACCACTCGGTGCCCAAAGAATAACAAGGCACCAGAACAGTATATACATGACTGGCATTTCTTCATCCCTTCCTTATCACCTCGGAGGACAAAGCAATAAGAAGATTTAATGGCGTGTGAGCCCTCTTATTGAGACTTCAGGGTCCCCCAGAACCCAAAAGACAAGTGACAAAACTGAAACTCTCCTAAAGTCATTCTCAGTGTCAGTCAGTCACAGATCTGGCTGAAATCCTTCTTTCTGAAGGCTCATATTTTGCTGCTGGCATGCAGATTTGGCGTGGAATGGAAACAATTCAGTTCTCAAGCAAAGTATGGTGTACATATGAGAGGCAAAGACTCGTCTTTGGACTGTGTCCTTGAAATTTCATCGTCCAGTGGTATGGGTCAAGCTACACAGGCTAATACTTCCAGCATTCACTCTCCCACGGGTGTTTCCTCCCCTTCCTAAAGCAGCTTTAGGGCTGGAGGCTGTTCCTCTGGCACGGCCCTGTTCTCCTTTTTCCACGGTGGTGGTTGCGTTCTGACCCATGGGTTTGCCTTTTATGCTAAACTCAGATCGCTGGGTTGTCTCCTTCTTCTAGTACTGAGGATAGGCTCGTCTTTTTTTCTTTGCCTGTCATTAACCCAGTTTTACTGAGTGAAATACCTCCCTGATTAACTTCTAAGTATGAGGCCAGAAAAAGATAAACATGTGACAGGAGTGCTAACTTTTGAGTTTGCTTTTCCATAATTCATAACTCCACTGTTCCATAATTCAGGAATTCTTATCATCATTCCTTTTTTTTTTTTTGATTTATGATGAAACCCACAGGCTACAACTGAAATCAGGGACAAATTTTGTTACGCATTGAGTATGACTCAAAGGCAGTCTTGGCATGGAAAAACTTAAACCTTGTTCATGGATATGATCTAAGAATTAACTTGGTAGAGCTGGAGCTCTAGACTGGGCAGAGCTAATATAAGTTGCTTAGGTCACGGTCTTCTTGTGACTATGGATTGCCTGTGCTCAGGCCTCATTTGCAAGACTATTCTGTCAGTATTAAAGGCCAGTCTGAGTCCTTATAGCTCTGAAATGTCTTATCTGTTGTTTTTATAGTCCCATATTTTTGTATACAGCGTCACTTTTGCAGCAGTTGTATAGAACATCTAGACGTTTTTGATCTTTGGTCTGTGCTGAAATCTTTCTGCACTGAAGTGATTGCTTCTATGGCATTGTGTAGAATTTTGGAGTATAAATTTCTAATATACCAAACTATATTTAATGTTTAGGTATCTTTTCTTTTCTAACAGACTTCGTGACACTTAAAATTGAATTAGCTTTCACAGTGATAGTGGGCCCATTATTATTATTAATTATTATCTTATGTCTTTATTATTTCATGAAATTCACAATGGCTCACTGCACCACTGCCGACAGTTTTACAATCAAAGGCACTTGCTTGTCTGTTTCTTGCATTCTGTTAAATATTTCTTATTCCTTCAGACTACACTACAAGGACCATTTCGCTGTCCCCTCTGGCTTCTGCATCTTGCTTCCAGCGTGAACAGACAGGTAATAACCATTCAGCAGGGCCATTACCTCTTCTAAAGACTATTATCAAAATGGTCATTATACATAATGGAGATTATTACAGGCAGCTTGAGAGATTTTTTAGATACATCTCTACAGTAATAGGTGGCCCTTTTTAGCCTTACACATCAGTGGGAATAATATCAGGGCACAAAATACATGGCAAATGTTGCTTTTTATCAAAACTTTTTTAGCTTTTAATGCCTTTGCAGGATTGACTTCTGAATTAAAATGATATTTATCCAACATCTGTGAATTTTACCTACTGATAAAAATACCAAACTGTAAGTGCAACAATGAAGAATTAAGAGATAAAATGGTAGACAAGGTATATTTTCTTCCTAAAAAGCTATGAAGTTATGAGTTAAAAAAGAACCATTATAATACTGCAGGTTTCCAGGCAGTTGTGTGCTTTACAAAACAGAACACAGTTTTTAAGGAGTCTCAACCCGATCCCCTATGGAAAAAGGACCCTATGGAATTACTTCTTGTTCTTTTTTCAGCAGCATCGATTTAGTCATTTTATATTTCTTTTTTGATTTAGGTCTGAACTGCAAAATCCTGCCTAACCGAGGGACTTTCTCCAGAGGAAAAATCCAATGGAGATTTCTCCAGGGGAGAAATTAGGCCCAAATCTAGAAGAGATGCATCCTGTTACTGTACTTCAGCAACTTTCCTGTTTATGCACAACATTTACAAGAATATCATTTGCAGTCCTGTTTCTGTACTAATCTAGCATATTGCAAAGAGAAATGCCAAACAAATTGGAGCACATTTATGTCTTTGGTTTGGCATGACTGATTTTGAAGAAGTGCCCAAGGGAATGGGCTGGGTGGGGTGATCTTTTTTCCAACTTATTCATGACTCTCATCCAGAGGAGACAGGCTGTACTTATACACATCCCCTGAAATTTTCTGGGTAAAGAGTTGCACCACTGGTGTGCTAGATTTGCTGCTAACTACACTGCTCTTCCCCTGAGTTTCACCCAGCATTTGGGTCTCAGTTCAGAGCAACTCCCTTCTAATAAGCGCTGAGTGGATATGCAATTATTATGAGTATTTTCCTTTTCTTGATTATCCCTGCTACATGTTGATTATTCACCTTTCTTCTTAAAGAAAAATTCCCTCTGCCTTTTGAGGGTATACGTGCTGCCTACTTGGCTTCTAATAACCGCATTTACCATTTAAAGGCAAGCAAAAATGGCCTCCTTACCTAGCCTTTTATTTCCCTTCCTCTGGCATGCGGTTCATTCATCTCCTTTTTTCATCTCATTGCAGTGACATGGATATCTCCCAAACCCATCGTATTTCTCATCACACAATTCTCGCTAAAGTGCTGCGTCCTTCTCTACGTCACCCTGTTTCTTTGCGGCGCTGCCCGGGCTAACCGGAGAGCGATCGCCTTTGCCGTGTGTGAAGAGGCAATACAGAAGGAACTCGGCAATAACAGCTACTACCAAAAGGGGATCCGAAGACAGATTCTGCCCTTAAATACATTTTTGAGAATCCTGCCTAATGATGGAGGTTTTTTTTTAACCCCGTTATGGCTCTTTAGTCCCAACCCACTATCCGCCAGTAGCCTGTTGCCTTCAGCCAGTTACGAGAATCTAAAGGTGTGCATGTCTGGGGGGGGCAGAAACAGGGCAACTTGGTATAACTTTAGCTTTCGTGGTCTGTGCAGTGTGTGCCGATACAAACAGCACCCCTCTGAGCAATGACATCTGTGCCATCTCATGGGCTGCTTGTCAGAGAAAGGCTCTTAAGCGTTCCCATCCTCTATTTTCCTCATCTTGCTCTCCCCTACCATCCTGCAGAGATCGGGCACATGACTGTCGCTGTGAATCCAGCCTTCGTGGCCTCCACAGTGTAGCGGTGCAGGAGCTCAAGTCCTTTTCTGTATTTAAATGGGATCATTTGTGGCAACATGCCATCTCTTGCTCAGGACTTTCGATTTTAATACATTACTGTGCAGAGTGGCAGCAGTTGACCAAAAGAGCTATTTTGCTCAAAACTCCAGTGGCAGTAGAAGTATGAAGATAAACTTCACTGAAAAAACATTTCCGCTTTGGGACTGGTTGCTTTAAATTATCTGAATCTGTGATTCTCCAGACAAGATCATAGTATGTGCCAAGAATAATGTTTCAATCACATAATATTATTGGCTGTGAATTTTTTTTACACTGTATGTAGGTGTCAAAAATGACAGATTTTGGGCTTCATCCATACTTATTGCTGAGGGATTCTCTCTGAAAAGAGAGCAATGGCATTAAAGTTGTGTAAAACTCAGTGGGGTATTACCTCTCACTGAGAGTTTTGCTGTTGCTTATAGGCACGGAGAAGTTAAGTCACTTTGGTAGGTCAGAAACCTTATACCTCCACTTTCATAGGACACATTCACCATTAACAAGGACTTTGTCCAAGCCTGTGATTTCTGTCAGACGAAAAAAATAATCAGCAGCAATCAACAGTACTTGCATTAATTTAGGTCAGCCAGGAGTGACTGCCACAGTCAAAAATCAAAGCCAGGGACCAGGCAGGTTACAGCAATATCACTGCTTTGCCTCATTTGCAGCAGCAAAAGGGATGGCTGAAACAGGGGTAGTCATAGGAGATTTCTTGATAACTTTAGTATTAGGGAGACTTTTTTCTGTGGCCAGAGCTTTTGAGGGGTTTAACTGCAGTGACTGCATGAAATCCAGGAACTGTCCCTTCACTCTAACCAGTGGCTTGTGGATTATTAGAAAGAGACAAATGAAACGTACAGTGAGAGGAGAATTTAAATAGAAAGAGGACACACTATTTTTTTAGGTCTTACCTCTCCAATCAATTTGCCAGTTTGAGTCTGCAGGAAAAGACATTCAACTGGCTTGGATGGCCAAGCCTTGCTGCCCCTTACACAGCAGTTAAGTTAGGAGCCGTGAATGCTTAGCAGTATGTGAATTAGTTTGCTAGTTCACAGCATCCTTTGGCTATGAAGGAAAAAAGGGGAGAGAGAGAGAGAGAGAAAGCCTGCCAGCTATTTGTGAAGTAAATGTTCCCATTTCTTTTAAAATACAATAGCGAGTGTAATTTTGTCACATGCATCTGTTGCTATCACCTCTCACTTTGTGCTGAAGTGCTCACCAGAGCATTTACAGAAGTGATTCTTCCTCCCACCCCTGACATCTGCCACCGAAAATGCTGCATTATTCATCAGCGTGCTAATGGCAGGTGATGAGATCTTTTCACGCTACATCCCTCTCAGTAGGTGTTTATTACTCTGTTCACCAGCAGCCCTGCTATTACTGCGGGGCCAGAAGAACTCTACATAGTCGCTTGACAGGTAATGGGAAACGTGCTCTGCTCACTTGGCTCACAAGTGCAGATGAAGGTTATTACTAGGGCAGCTGCAATATCATGGGTGCAAAGAAGACGGTCACTTTAAGTGAACAGCTTAATTTTGGAAATCCATACAAATCATGTCAGCGCCGTGATAATCCATCTTCTTTACCTTCTATCATTTCAGCAGTCATCACACTGTAATAATTTTCTCCCGGTTCACCTGTGGTCTCTATGAATAACAGAGTGGGGGGAAAAAAAAAGGAAGGAAAAGAAGATGAGTTTGGCTTAGTGTCTGATGATCATGCTGGTGAGGAATTTATCTCTGTCTAGTAAGCAAGATGCTGTCTTGTGTGTGTGTGTGTGTGTGTGTGTGTGTGTGTGTATGTGTGAACGCTTGTGGCTTGAGGAGGGGAGAACCTTGCAACCAGCATTGAATGTGTGTGTTTAATTAAAAAAAAAGGGGGGGGGGGCTTGACAAGAAAGGCAAGTCTCTAATGATTTATTTGAAGCCTTGTGACAAAAATTACGGAACATAAACATGCCAGAGCACGAGGGAAATTGAAGAAGGAAAAATTATTTTTACTCCAGAGGACTCGGTTCACTAACAAGCCTTCCCTAGCTTGTCTTCCTTCTTGATTTCTTGCTAAGACACATTACATGGTGCTGAGCTACCCATAAAAACCCTCACCCCACACAGCAATAGGCAGACTTTTTAATAATTTAAAGACACAGCTTCACTTTCAAATACAGGGTAAAACTATTTGTGTTTACTATTTCCTTTTAAAAAACAAAAGGTGAGCTGTGTCTGCAGAAAGCTCTCGAGTCCCTGGAAATGAATGATGTGCTGTTAATATGCCGGGTTTTTTGGAATGTATCCTCCCAAAAATGAAAGGTAGGAGGATTTTGAGACAAGCAAAATTGGCTGCAGTTTTATATATGCTATAACTGCTGAATTATGTGCACTTGTTTCCCGATTATTACAGCCCTACAATAATTAAATAAATCCTGAAGTGTGAAAGAGAACAGCCTTTTTCTTCTTATCAGACTTTTGTACTTAAGCTCCTGTTCCTTTTTTTCCGTGTAATAACTGCAGGGTCTTCTGTTATGCTGAGCGGGGGAAAATTGCTTCTTATTGGTGGGACTGAAGGAAAAGGAAAAACCAGTTCAGGTATCTATTTTCTTTCCCAAGCCCTCTGTTTCTGGCAAGACTGTTTCTTTCTATCTGTTCAGCTTCTGTATTAGTCCAGCCTACCCACCATTTAGATGGATGCCATAGACTAAAATACGCGCTGTTTACAGGTTGAAAAATACCACAGTCCGTAAATGAAAAGGGAAATAGATGAAAACAGCTCAGTAGCTGGCTACTGAACTAACTGGAAAGGGATGTAAGGGAAGGGAAAATCTCCTGCCTAGGAGTTGGTCGCTGTGATGGAGGAACGCCCGGGTGGTGCTTGAGGAGGGTCGTCGCTGGCGCGGCCCTACCAACGCTGTCCCCAGTTGGTCACGCTGAGCCCTGCGTGGTGCCTACACAGCCAGGGTGCCAGGCGGGAGAAAGCCAACAGGGCCCTCCAAAAAAAGAAAAAAGAAAAAAAAGGGGGAAGAAAAGAAAAGGGATAGTTCAGCCTGGTCCGTGAGCAGGGAGGGAAGGTCTGCTGCGGCGTGGGTGGAGGACGGGGAGAGGGGAGGCGGTGGGCGGCCGCGCGCCTTTGTGGAGCGCAGCTGTGGAGCGCTAATCTGCGCATGGGGCTTGGGCAGGGAAAATAGCGACGATCCTG
Source organism: Dromaius novaehollandiae (assembly GCF_036370855.1). Lineage (NCBI taxonomy): Eukaryota > Metazoa > Chordata > Aves > Casuariiformes > Dromaiidae > Dromaius > Dromaius novaehollandiae. The sequence goes on from NC_088132.1 coordinate 27,600,197, forward strand.
AAAAAGCAACACATTTTCTGTGGAAATAACTGCTTTGCCTTACTTACGAAAAAGCTGATTTCACTGGGTGATTGCACCTCGTTCTGGTGGTTGTAGAAATGGAAGCTGCTGCTTATTGCTGGCTGTAATTCCTCTGTTTCAGTATACAGATTAATTACAGTGTAACTTTAGCTGATGGGTTTCATAAGACAGTGACAGACTGAGTAAGGGCTAGAATTCGTCTAAAATTTAACAGGAATATAGTTCATAACAAGATCAAAGCATGGATGTATTTGCTATAATTGGAGATAATTGACTTCTTTGAGTTTTGAATGATCAAAATGCCATCAGTTGAAGTTTCTTTATTCAGGCAAAAGACAACATTTTGTCATGTTCTTGCTTCTAAACATATTTCATTTATGTTAAGCTTGCTATTGAAATGTGATTGTGCTAAAAATATAAGTCCTTGCCCTGGGCCCAGCAGGTCCTAGAACACAGCCCTGTCTATCTTTGATATTAATAAAAACCTGGTAAAGATCAATGTTTATGCTAGAAACACATCTGGACTGTAAAATGCTGGCAGTCGCTGGCAAAACACTGGCAAAATTGCCGGCAATGAACTTTGCCATTCTTCATGATGTCTCTCAGCCTTAAAGATAGCTGGGTGAAGAGGCACTGTAACCATTTCCTATTCTTGGGAACAGGAAAGGTCATTCTCTAGCGAGTCATGGGAAAGTTTTAGGAAAATTGTACCTGTATCCACATGGTAAGTCTAACTGGTCAGAAATTTCTCACCAAGTTTTTGTAGAAGAATTATCTCTGTCTAAATAAAGAAGAAAAATAAAGATATCTATTTTTGACATTTTTGACAATGGAATATTTTGAGTTTTTACTTTAGGTATTTTAAACCAAACCTCTAAAGGCAGGGCAAAATATGTTTTGTCAAATAATATCCTTATCCACCCAAAACAAACATTTTTCAGAATTTGAGAAGAAATTTTGAATTTTCTTGGGTTTCTTTTTTTTTTTTTTCAGAAACACCTTCTCCCTAAAAATACCTGAACTTTCTGTGCAACTGCAAACCCAACTTCATTGCCAAACTGCACTTGTGCATGGATAGTGGGATATAATCAAGAATAGTTTTTAGCCTTAAAAAAAAGCCTGTATTGTCTGAAATCCAGATGTGGCTAGGGTCCATGCCACACGGGGCCACCACGGTAGACCACAGCAGCCTCAGAAATATTCAGATTTGCACTTGGCTAGTTATAGTTTGGGTGGTCGTCTCAGTTGCTCATATCAGCTATGACTTGTGCTCTCATTTGTTTGCTTTCTCTGGCTATGCTTTTTGCATTAAGGTGAGCGCACAGGACAAAGCTGAAGCATCAGAATTTTCCCTTCAGCTTTTTATGCGTGTGGAAGTTTTTACTGGCCAGATATAATTACTTTACAATGCTACAGTACCATAAATCAGTCAGTGACATAATCTGGCCAGAATCTCAATCCTTGCACCCAGTGCAATCGCTGTGTTGAAAATGACAGTAAGTATGAAAAGGACTTTGGCCAAAACATAATACACATTTTTTTGTAATAATAGATTATATGGAAAGTCACAGCAGTTAGAAGCTGCAAGTGATTTTGGAGAGACATGGTTGATCGCAGGGTGATGACGTGACTTCTAAGGACTCTAATGACAAAAGACTACGAGTACAAAAAAGTGAAAACAAAAAGCCCTTCACAGCAAAATAGCCATAACTTAGCCAGCACACCTAACTTCATGCACAAAAGTTCATGGCTGAATTTTGAGGAGGAGGAAAACACTAAAGCATAACCCATGAACTCTAATAATATATTTTCTCATTTCCTTTTGGCTTTAAATATTGGATAGCCAGGTTTCCACTGTTTTGTAGTGATTTATGGATTGGTGCTCAGCCATGCTGGGATCCTAAGAAGTTGGTAATGATGTAAAGAGAAAATCGAATACAGGGAGTGAAGTATGTAGTTAGTAAACTGGAGACTTTGTTGTTGTCAGGTGCGAGTCACTCACAGAATTGTGAAAAAGAGGCCTCGTTGGCTTTGGGCGGGCTTTGTGTTGTTCTACATTTGTGCCTTGTTTGATGTGAGTTATTAAAGTGAGTTTTTTTCCCAAAAAAGAAAAAAGCCAACTAACTTCTCCCCAGACTAACTCTGAAACTGGGACTTTCTGGGTTGAGAGAAATGACAAGGCTGCTGATGGCACTGCTCTGGAGGAAAGACAGCAGCCTCCTGTGTGGCATTGATCCGTATGCAGGCTGTCATGTTCTCCTTGCCCTGATTTCCTCAGGAGGACGGAGGGACGCTCTTTCGGGGAGTAGCAGGCAGGCACCTTGTTGAGAGATGACAGTCAATAACAATCCACCTCAGATTAGACAAAAGAAGTAGTTATGGGCTATTTGCAAAAGAGAAAACAATGTTTTCTCATGAGTCCACCTCATATAGATATGACACATCTCTGTGTGTATAAGTTATGCCCCAACTGCCTGCACTTAAGTTGTCTTAATAAATGACCTTGCTCCTCTCTTGGTCTGTCAGCACTGAAAGCTGAGTCTTCTGGAAGTGTTTTCTGAGGAAACATATCGATAGTCTAAAGACTGCTGTTGCTGACTACTTCTGTATTGCTATATCTGTAGTTATATATTTCTTTTTTCTATCAGACAGAGTGCTTAACTATCTACTTCTCTCTCCCTTTGCATGATCGCCTTAGTTACACACCAGACCTGTTGCGTATGTACAGAGACAAGCTACCGCTACCTTCATTTTCTTTGCAATGAGAGTAGCAACGTACATCTCAGTTAATCCTGAAGCCTGAGCCTAGTTGTGACCTGTGGTGATTTTTGCATATGCTTGCCATTGTGATTAGCTCCCTTTAATGGATGGAACTTGTCATCGTTCATAAAATTAAGCACAGGTATCGCTCTTTGATGGGGTAGGGCCTTGATTTGATACCTCTTATTTCTCAGTGTGACTTTTTTCCCAGAAAGAGAAGGCTTTTATGCCTTGCTACAGTGTAGAATGAAGGCAATTCTGTAGACTCTGGCCTGTAACTAAAAACATATTCTTCTGATTTCTGCCTGGGTCATAAAATGTCTCCTCATCTTATTTGATGACAGCTATTATATATCTAGCACTTTAAAAAGGAACGATTTAAAAAAGGAAGTGTTTTCTTAACTTTCTTTTTTTGTCCATATTTCTTCCTCCTTTTTTTTTCTTTTTTATTATTCTTAAACTTTTTTCCTGTGATGAGTAAAAGCTCTGGAGGAGCAGACTCAAAGTGGCTGTCAAGCAGATTTTTTCCCCAAGTAAAAGGTGCTGACAGACAAAAGAACTATGTCATGAAAAATTTATAACCAAATTTCCCACAACAGAAAAGGGGCAAAACCACCTCACATATTAAATGCCAAATCTTCATGCATATCTGCCCCAGTGCTGATTCAATGGCAAAATAATTTTCAAAATGTTTTATGGTCCAAAGCAGCTATAAAGTAGCTACACTTGTCATTTTAGTAGACTAAAATCAGAATTATACTAATATTCAGTGGGGTGACAGCAATATATTATCTTGTCAAGCAGGAGATCTGAGTTTGCAGGAATACATTGTAGGTTAGAGAGAGGAGCTGTGTGAAGGATGCATTTAATTACATAAATAATAATAACAGTAATGATAAACTATAAAACTAGTTTTATACACTAGAATATATATATTAATATGGGGATATACATATTTATATTCATATAAGGACATATATAAGCTTTCTGGCAAATACCAATGCATATTCTAAGCTAATGTCTCATCTTTAACATACCTCATGGGTCTTATTTGTATAAAGGTATTTTTCAGATTAAAATAAACCGTAAGATACTTTTCAAATTAAAATAAGCTATAAACTGAAGGGCTCAGCATTGGAATCAACATAGAAGGATAAGAATTGAATGTGTTTGTTGATCATAGGATGAATATGAGTCACTAATGTGATACGTCAGTAAAAACAAACTAACCTGATTTAGGCTACATCAAGCAAGTTATTTCCAGTAAATGTAAAAGTGTTATGAATGCTATTGTACAAAGCACTGGGGACATCTCATCCAAAATGCTGTGTCCAGTTCTGGTCACCCAGAAAGATGCATTCAAATTGGAAGGGCTGCAGGGGAGGGCTGCTGGGAAGTTCAGGAAAAGGAAGACACCTCATGTCAGAGGACCCTAGACAAGTTTGGCTTGGTACGACTGGCAAAATGAAGACCAAGTGTGAAGGGACTGTTGCCTTTAAAATCATTATTGAGGTATACATCTGAGAAGGTGAAGATCTATATAAGGTAAAGGACATTGCTACTAGAACACAGGGCCATAAGGAATGCAGGAAATAATGTGCTGCAAATTAGAACATTTCTAACATGAGAAGAGTGAGATTTTAGGACAGCTTTTGAATAGGAGGGGGGACAAACCCTCACTAGTAAACTAGACAAACCCTCAACAGAGCTCAGTAAATATATGGAGACATTTGATGGTGGACTTCTTGTGGGATCTGTCAGGCTTTCTTGAGATCTAACTTCTTATGGGTGATTTAAAAAAAGGCCTAAGAACAGGGTCAGGTATTTTACTTGTGACTGGATTCTCCCTAAGAGTTTGGGCTCCCTGATTTCAACATCTTCCTGAATTTCAGTCCCTGTTTGATGAAGAACTTCAAAAATTTAAGGTTGACCTGAATGATTTTGAAAAAGATTCTTTAAGACAAGCACATACATAAGTATTTTTACAAACAATGATGAGTTATAGTACTGGGTGTTTGTGCTAACCTATCCTGATAAGCCATGGCCTTAAGAAACTAGACTGATATAGACAACAGAACAACTAATTAAAGCGCATGATTACATAAGCATCTGTAGAAATTCTTTTAGTAGGATTGCCTCACTGGTAGACTTGTGCAGGTACTGGAATATTTTTCTTGTGATTTAATTATTTCTTTTATTTAAAATTGCAATGAAAATAATATTTTTGAATTACTCTCCAAAATGAACATTTCAGAAAAAGAAGTTCGTTTCAGTTTTTCCTTTAAAAGATTTAATCAGCTTATAACAATATAAAATTAAAGTTAATAATGAAAGTCTTTTTGCAAAAAAAAAAAAAATCAGACTGTCATTTCTAACATAGAAAAAACAAAACATACCACCATTTCAGTCTAATCAACATTTTTTCTCTGGTTTTTTTCAAACTAACTTTCCAAATTGATGTATTGATGTAGAGAATTTTAGATGATAAAAAGAACATTTTCAAGTAGGAAATATTCCCTTGGTAAAATTTCTTACAGCTTTAAAAGTGGTTTAATTGACTAAGGAAGAGTAACAGTGAAATGATTACATATAAAATTCTGTCAGCTGCACTAACTGTACCCTCCTCACCTCAGAAACACAGAGAAGAATATTTGGTCCTAATCTCTTTACAGATATTTAAACCTCAGATCTTTTTCTATAATAGGTTGTAGGTAACGAGAAGGAAGGATGATCTTAAGTTTAGATTATCCCTTCAATAGGACTATTAAGAGCTAATTGCTGCATGTGATATTAGGTTTTAGGCAGGAAGCAGCCATCTCATTGAAGTTTTCTAGCCCTTTATGTAACATGACAAGGGAATATTAAAACTTTCTAAAACTGCTTGATTCCTTCTTTTCTCCATTTGATCATATGCAACCTCTTCTGGGAATTATCCCAAAGGAAGGCATATACAGTGTCTGTTTACTGTCTTTTTAGGTTATAAAGCCAGTTTCCTTTTTTCTTAGGGTGTAGTAGTGTGCAAAATATATTCAGCCTTTGAAAGAATATAGTAGAGTCATTCTCTCCCAAAAAGAAAATAAAATCCAAGAGACCATCCTCCTCCAAAATAGAAAACAAAATAAAGCAGGGAGAAACTGGCTGCACTTTTATATGTACATATGAACCTACATACGCATATGTCAATGATGTAGTCCCAAGTGCCCTGTCTGCTCATTAGGTCACTGGTTTCTTGTAGTTAACATAACAGCTGTGGTTCTTCAGGACAGATTTAATTTTGAAGAGGCCCCTGGCTTTGGTGATCAGCTAACAAGGGCATTTCATGCTAAGAGGAGGACTGGACAAAAGCATAGTTAGGATTGTAGAAGAACAGCATCAGTGTATTAAGGCTAGCCATTCTGTAGAAAAGACACAAAAAAGACGTTTATTTAATAGAGCACTTACCATATTGCTCATGTAGCCAATTGTGTTGTTTTGAAATTAAACATTTTTGAACTTGCACATTGGAATAGTGAAGAATGGCTAGAATTTCCTGGGGGGGGGGGGGGGGAAAGGCTTTTGCTCTATTGCTGGACAACACACTGCATTTAAGTGAAATGGGAAATAGGTTAAGGTGTCTTTATATGCAAACATCTCCTATTGATTTAAAAATTCAGCCTGGCAAAATACGGAGTAGATATTTAGAATGTGCATAGTGCATGAAATTACCTCACATTACGGGTAATGCATGCCTTGTAGCAATTATGTCACTTATGCTTACACTAATTAAGTGTTGATGTGTGAGCACTAAGTTGCAATGATGTTGTTAACTAATGTACATAAATATTCCCTTTAAACTGTAATTGCACTTTGCCATAACTTAAAAGCAGATATGCTCATTTGGAAGTATACAGTTTTGTTACCTCAAGGAAGAGATTACAAACTTCAGACTGTCAGTAAATACAATGCTTGAGTTCTGTATTTTAAGTTAAAGGGGAAAAAATCCTTTTGTCATGGAGATTATAATACACAATCCTGTCAGGAACATTTGCATATTACCCTATTTAAAAGGACAGCAGTGATGTGCAGGGTAAAACAGTTCAGCCCACAGGGGCTGAATATCCCAAACCTGAAGGATGCAATGTGACTTCATCCACAATTTATCCCCAGTAGACATAAACTGCACTGCATTTCTGTCAAAAGAACGGAGCTGATCCGGGCAAAATTTGTAGTGTTCTACCCATTTGCCGAACGCGAGATTTATGATGGCCTAAAGTTAATGTGATTTTATTTTTAACACAAGAAGTCCAGTCTTTGTTTGTTCTCTTAAAACTCTGGCAGAGGAAGATTCAGCAGAGTACATGTTGTCCAGGATTCTCTTTTTAACAGGTGCAGTTGCAGTGCTATGAAACCACAGAGCAGGGCTGTCCTAGGAGATGCATCTTAGTTCATTGTAAGCTTGATGATAACCAGTTTTGGAAAATGATTAGGTTATTTGTTAAAAATACACCTTTGTGAGCGAAGAACAAAAGGACTATCAGTGTTCTTTATGGTGTCTAGAACAACATATATTGACTTGCGCTAAGACGAAAATGAGCAGAGAAAATAATGCTCTTATAATTATAAGCAGTGCCATCTGGGGTAACAACTGCTATCCAATAAACCTCAATTATATTGAGAAAACCAATCCTGCTTGGGAGAAAAAACAAGATGTTTATATGTTAAGTGCTGGGAACTGTATGAAATTCAACCTCTGTCTTCAGTAAACGATTGAGTTAGTTTGGCTTCAGTTCAGGAAAACATCTCTAGTTAGGAAATGAGGTTTCCTAAGGCAAAGAATAAGTGTTTTACTGAAATTGTGACTTGCAGCCAACACCAAAATTCTAGTGCAGTGTCACAGATTTTGACTGAAGTTACAACAATATGATTTTAGAAATTCAAGATGGACTTTCTAGAGAGAAAGATATAAAGAATGAGGAAATAACTTCTGCAAATGGGTATTTACCACAACGCAGCTTCATGGCAACCTTCAAAAGATGTTTTTTTTATTCCATGTGAAAAAAAGAAAAAAAATGGAAACCTTGAAAGTTGTCATGAAATAGAATTGTTGTCCTCTAGCCAACTCTAGTAGTAGCTAAAAATAACACCAGCGCTATCGCCTGCCCTCCAAAAACAGAGAATGTGAAATAAAATGACTCAGTCTAAAAATACTTACTCAAAAGAGGCTAACTAACATTGTTTGATACAGTTTAGAATGCATTTTATACACAAAAATGTTGAATAGTTGTATGATCAAATGTGTTAATCCAGACAGGTGTATCTGTAAGATAGATATATTGATAGACTACAATACATGGACTCCATGAGCCTGCAAAGTTGTTATGTGCACAGCAGATAAAAACAAAACATTGAAGTCAAGATACAAGCCAGCACAAATCTTAAATCCATCAGGGGTATCATGTCCCTGGTGGCTTGTGGGAATAGGTTTCAATGCTCATAGTAGATGCATAACAACTAAAGGCCTGTTCTCCCAGGAATTTAAACCCACTGTAAGAGATGTTTGGAGGACTGTAAAGAACAAAAAATCTATTTTACCAGGAGAAGCAATGCTACCACACATACAGTAAGTAAGTTACTTCAAAGTATTATCATAATTTACAATCAGAAAATCTCAAAGGACTTGAAGATTCAGATAAGCAGCCAGAACTTCAGGTGCTTCTTCTGTTACAATCTAAATTAAACAGGACTCTGTTTTAGTCTAGAAAATGAGCTTTAAAATTTGCTGAGTTTTTCAGCATGGGATAACTTAGGTATGGTCTCCTTTATAGTATCTTCTTCATACCTTGCCTTTAATATTTTTGCCAAAATTTAACACTGAACATATTTTAAAGGCAAACGATGAACCTAAAAAGTTCACCTGACCTTATCAATAAAGATTTTGTGCAGTCCAGCTTCTGATGTATCATCACATTCATTTCTGATTTATCCAAGTCGTTTCACCCATCTCTAACAGCAAATGTTTCTGTGATGAAAAAGCTCAGCTATGTCAATAGACTGCAGATATTTTCATTGACCTGAAAATGGATTAAGGCAAAATCTCCTTTTCTGATGGGGAGAGAGCTGCCAATGTGGGACAGAGCAAATCTGGGAATCCACAGGGAAGAAGCTTTGTGGTGCATCGTCCTGCTGCTCCAAACAAGCGACCCGAGCTTTGTGTGACCTGCAGCTGATTGCAGCATTGACTGCAGAGGGTATGAACACAGTGGGCTTTGCTGCCTGATGGCTTTATAATCTTTGTCCTATGTTATCTGAGTCTGGTCTACTAATAATGGTGTTTTATTGCCGGGATGGAATTTGTCTCGCTCCCGGGTGTGCTCAGAAGATAGGGAAGAATGCAGAAGGACCCTCGTCAAGCCTTTCTTGCAGAACATCCATGAATTACCTGTCAGGATTTAGGCCTAGGTGTGAGCTGTGGAATAAGCACAGTAAAAAAGGCCAGAATGAAAATATTCAGTCCATTTGTAGTAAGGAGAGGTTGTATCACCTCAGGAGCAGTCCAGAGAATGAATGGTGATTTTAAGAGGCATAACTGCTCTATGGAGGAGAAGTAGGTTAAAGGATTACTATTTGTGGGATAATCTATTTATATTATATTCACAGAACAACTTATTCTCCATCTTCTCTGCCCAGAAAACAGTGGGAATGGAGCAATGGCTAAACCTGCCCTTTCCTCTCTCTCTGCTACTTTGTCCCACACTGAGCCAGACATCCAATCTGGGAAAAAGGACTGTATGGGAAGAGGTGGTCAAACAAGGGCTATTGCAAGTTAGCCCAAATTTAATCATGTCTCTGTAAAAGAAAAATCTTTGCAAAATAATTGTGCAAACACTTACTTCATTTTAAATTGAAGAACACTGAGCTGAATAAGTTTATGGGACAATTCGTGCCGCAGCAGAAGCTGATCTAACTTCGCAGTCTAATTTTGAAGCAATGCTTTCCAAGGCTTGTCTAGACCTATTTTGTATGTTTCTGTAGTATCGTGCACCTGTTTTCCACTGTAATCCAATGTGAGCACTAGAATTTCTATTGTTGTTGCAGATGTATTCAGTATCACAGCAAGTGTCACAAAAGATGACTCAAACAACTGACAAAAGTGTCCTCGCTGCTAACAAATGCATGATGTACAAATGGCAAAATGCCCAGCATTCTCTCTGCCCTAGCCAAATAATCTTGGCACAGCAACATTTCTGTCCAGATAGTGTAATCTCAGGTCACCTGGACTGGCTGAATTGGGAGTATCCCTTCGAACTGTGTGTGCACCTCTCATGGACGTTTGTGTCCTAAGGGACTTGCAACCATTTGTTGGGCTGCTTCACAGATCTTTTGGGACCCTTCACCTCTAGAGTCAGTGTAGCCCTAGAGCCTTTACAGTTTTTGGACTTGTCAGCTGGGTCTGGAAGTCACAGCACCTGCTCGTGGCTCCTGGACTCGTTCATGGCTGTAGTCAAGGACTTTCTCTTCACTGGAATCCAGCTCTAAGAGAAATGGGCAATGCAGCTCTTAGAGTAGTAGTTGGGTTTACTGGACCCTGGGTCTACAAGGTCTAATCCCTGGGCACTGTGAACCTCAGCACATCCCCTGCAGAGCTCAGTTTTCTTTTCATCAGTCTGCAGACACCATTCCAGTGCCCTGGCTCTGTTCTCCAGCTGCCTGTCCCAAATCATCCCCTCTGGGCTCTCCATAGGGCAGGAGGGCCTCCTCTCATGGCAGAGTCCCCATTATCACCTATTCCTATGGAGCTCAGCTGGCTTTCCTAAACCTCTCTTCTGTTGTGAGACAACTCACGCTAAGCAAGGGAGAGAGAGGCCATTGCTGCTAACATCAACGCTACCTGTATGCCAACACTTTCTCCGGTCTGCTGAGGGGCCTTTAGGAACCTCGAGTACTTCCTGGATCTAGAAGCCACCGGACTGCTGCTAGACAGGGAACTTATGCTGTATGCAGGGTATAAAATATATGTACGTATAAGGATACTCATGTTGTATAAAGGCCTTGCTTTGCTGCATACTTCATAATATTTGGATATTTGGATGTCGGTCTGCTTAGCAGGCTCCTTGTCATTATGTATGCTGTGCAAAGAACAAGAAACGCAAATATGCCTTTTGCTTCTTATTTTTGAGTTTATCTGCTTCTCTTTCACACTGGTTTGGACCACAAAAAAATCAAGTTAATTTTTAATTCAGGCCATTTTCCCCTTCACTCCCTTATCTGTTCCAAAGACTTAAGTGCATGTTTAGATATTAAGTAATAGAAGAAATAAAGGTCTGTTATGTTGGGACAAGGTATTAAATAAGCCTCTACAAACTCAGCAAGATCCAAGGTCACAAGGCATTTCCTCCAGACAGGCATTGGTCATCACTAAAGAATTTAGTGGCAGCTGGTAAAAGACATCTGAGGTGGTATGCGATGATTTTGAATGTCTAAGAGTTGTCTTCTTTGAAATTTTCTAAATATCAGAAGTTTAAAAAATTAGAAAACAGTAAACAGTTAAAGAGTCATAAGCAGATACTTGTCCGATTCCAGAAAAACAACTGGCAAGGATCTTTGTGATTACAGGAAAAGATGGCTTTTCTGATATGGCTACCTGTGGGCCATTCAGGTATATATCGATTGAATGTCTTTGTCTGTCTTTCAGAGAGAATTCAAGAGAACCTGAAAACAAGTATTAAAACTTCACCCCAAAATAAAATCTGGGGGACGAGGGAGGGATAAGAAAGAAAAATTATAGGTAAACTTAGACCTGAAGGCTCCTCCTAGTCATATTGGCAATGCTCACAAATCTGTAACCTGCATTTTTTCCTGTTTCCCAAACAGATTTTATTATATATGGAAATGGTCTGATGGTTTGATTTTAGAGAATGTATACTTGCCATTTTTTCTTTCTTCTTGTTCCCAAGGTGAGATACAGTAAGCTTACCAGCACTATTGCAGCCTCTCAGTGTTGCTGTTGGGCTCCTTCAGCAAAGGACTGGATAGCCTGGCCAGATTATACTGCGATTTCTGTTTTCTATTCTGTATGTGACACCTCCGCTTTTTCTTCTGAGCAAGTGTATAATAACACTTTCTTTTCAGCTTGTCATGTTAGATTACAACAGGATGACAATGACAATACTCCTTCATGCAAATGTTAAAGCTGCTCAATCTACTGCATATCACTAACTTTGTTTTCTCTCAATCTTCTCCTCACTTCTCTTCTTTCTTTGCTCAGAAAGGGAGTGGTTGAGTTTTGACAGGTCATAAAGGCAGGTGCGCAGAAGTCACTGAATTCATAAAGAGCCAACCCGTACTTCTTAGCTCTTACCACAAGCAAAAACGTGACATCTGGAAAGGCTCACCGTAGAGTACCGGAGGCTTGGTACTCTGGAAGTCTGAAAAATGACCATCGTGGGCAGAAGATCAAGTTATTCGCTTTCTGAAATGAAAATAAAACTTTATTTGGCCGTTAAAAGTAACTTCAGACCACTTCCTAGTGAATGAACAGAATTTTAAACATTTGACACTCAAAATCTGAGAAATCAATAGGTGTTTGAAGGTGTAAAAGACAAAGGACTCGTCTCTCAAAGATATGATGGGAGGATTTGAGCTGAAGCTTCTGCCCGCTGGTTGTGGCCCTGCAGTCACCGAAGCCCTTGATTTACAAGGAATCAGAAATCCACTCCACTTCCTTGCATGGATGGAGAACTATTTGTGAAATGCCAGCTTGCCTCTTCGGCTAATGGGTCACTTGGGCACATCAGTGCTGCTCAATATTCTGTGGAAAGAGGGTGGGGGCCAAAGAAAAGAGACGGCACCAGAGCCGGGCACAGGGTTGCACCTCTTTGTCACCTCCTTCCTTAAGGGACTGAGGTCTGCGAAAGCAGCATAGCTACTGATCGATGTTACCAACATTTCTGCTCCTTTGCTGTGTTTCTCTTATTAAGAAATAGAAAGCAAAGTGATGAATTCTTTGCTGTACTTCTAGAAGAGGCTCTATCTATGCTGTCTTTTTCTTTTGTTGTAGTCTTTGCTGTCTTTTCCCCCGAAGGTATTTATTTTAGTATTCTGCTTTGTGGCTTTTATCATTCATTCTTTTTGACATAAAACTATGCTCAGCTGACACCAATGAGCTTATAAACTTTGTTCATGCTGTCACATTTTCCTGCTCTAATCAGAGAAAAGTGAGTAATCTCTGGTGAATAATTTGTTAAATTTAGCCTCTTTTTCCTCTCAAACTACATGATTTACTCAAATGCATCTATTATTAGACAGTGTGTCACAAACACCCTGTTTTTATTCCATTTATTGAATATGAATATTCAAAATCTGAGCTATTTAGTTTAGTTGTAAGAGGTCAGGAAAAGGACAACATAGTATTTCTTTTCTATTATTATTTTTCAAAAGCATCTGAGTGAGTTAAGAGCACCAGTTGTTGGTGTGGTTGTTATGGGGAAGGGTGAAATTCAATTTTTTTCCTAATGATCATTATTTATCTTCTCTTAACATTCCTAAAGAAACTGCTTTGATGACTTTTTTCCATGATTGTCTTGAACTTAACAGTTGTTGCTGTGGCTTGTATACTTGAGCAAAGTCTGTTCAAATCTCTTTGAGTTTCATACTTGGCCCTTTTTTAGTTTGCCTGGAAGACTGGTTTCGGTAACACGATGTATGCAGATTCAGGACATTCTCCTACCAAGACTTAGATCAAAGCACCACAATCATGATTGTTTTACTGCAGTGTTGTAAGACTTTAAAAAGCAAACGCTAACTGAGAAAGCAACTCAGTACAGTGGGAGGAGTCACATTTTTAAAAAACATTATTTGACTGCTATTTTCTACCTCTGACAAACCATCCAATGCTTTCATTTATTCAAAAAAAAAAAAAAAAAAAAAAAAAAAAAAAAAAAGAAAAGAAAGAAAAAGAAAAAGAAAAAGAAAAAGAAAAAGACTGCAGGCATTTCAGGTTTCATTTATTTCTTTATCTATCTGACTTAAGCAATGACTACATGGAAAACCAAGACTTGAAGGAACTTTTTTTTCCCAGCTGGTCAACTTGTTGGATTCGAAGGAACTGAGATCTTGGGTTTACAGTACCTGTTTAAAGAAACGCAATAGTTCTCTCAGTCACTATGCTTACTGAGTAAAGTGAATGCTATGTTGGCAGAACTACTTGATCTATTCTGCACCAAACAATTGGAAACCATGTTCCTACACTTTTCTTGCCTTTAATGGCTGTAAGATGTACTGAAAGTAACAACATCGATAATTCTTCATGACTTTCTGCCCTGCCATTTGAGTGTAGGAACACTCCCCAGTTCATAGACAGATTTTATTGTAAAGAAGGTCAAATATCTTCAGTTTTGCTTTTCAACTTGTTTTACTTGTCAGGGAGGCAAAAAAAATGTTTTTGCAAATATCACCTGAAGTTCCAAACCATCTTCAAAGGAACAGCAGAACAATTTGTGCAGATGAAGTCTGATTTGAAATTTTGAAGTTAAAAGTGAAATATTTTAAAGTAAATTAGTCATTTAAACTCAATACCTGGAACATGTCCCTGTTAAGCAAAGTCGGTGATTGTAACTCAATACAAAACCAAATAATATAAACTTCAGTTATTCATTGGTAAATGCCAGCTCCCTGGAAACGTATCAAGTGATTGAAATGTAATTTTAACAAATAAATCACTTGAAATGTGCTCTAGACTTGAGGTCCTAATTCTGTGAGGTAGGCTGCCTTTGGTACCCAAGGTTATTTAGAGTTATGTTTGATGTCCCTAGACTAAATTGCATCATCTTCAAGAATTTCTTTTTCAAGCACGAGCAACCAGAACCGAAGCACAGTGAGCACCCACCAGTATTCTGTACAATGATGCCAGTACTTTCTGTCTCTTCTGGAAATATATTGACTAATACAGGTAAGAGCACATTTGCATCTTTTTATGGCCAGATGATATTGACAGCATTGTGTCAGTTTGCAGATCCCAACCAAATCCAGATTTTGTCTACTCCTTCATGCTGGAGTATTCCCAGCTTATAGCAGAAATTTTTGCTATGAATCACCTTGCATTTTTCACAGTTAATTTTTTCCCCTTCCTAGAACTTGCATGAGATGTTCTGCTGGGATATGCCTGGAGGGACCATGTAGAGAGCATGCACCCGGCTGGAGTGCCCTGTCTGCGCAGTGGGACGCCCTGGTATCCAAGTTGGCAAGGCCAGCTCGGTGAAGGAGGGCTCAGTCGCCCTGCCTGTGCTGGGGAGCTAGTGGGGAGCCCCAACAGTTTTGTGGATAGCAGCCTTCAGTGAGAGGTGTCCCCAACTGCCCAAAGCTGGGAGCGGGTTTCTTGGTGCTGCTGGTGGAGAGTTTGGAGGTAAATAGCAAATGAGAACTTTCTTTATTGTTAGTGAACAGAAGAAATGGAGAGGAATTGCAGCATGTCTGCCTCTGCTCAGACAGCCAGGTAATTTGCAGCATGTCCAGAACATAACTCCATGCAGGACAAAAAGTCATGGGCCCCTTGTGAGCTCCTTTGAAAGGGTCTGCGAGGGACCTTTGATGACATATCTTGTGGAAGTCTCAACACCATGCCTCTATGGCGGCACAGATTGCTGTGACCTGAGCCCTTTCCACTTGAAGAGCTGACATTAATTTCAAATCTGGTCTGCTTAGAAGATGAGTTAAAAACAGTTTCTGCTACTGCGTTTGTTCCCAAATCCTTCCGGTACTTTTAATCTTTTACTTCTTGTTTTAAACTATGCTTTTCTCTTTTCTGCAAGTGCTTGAGTGACCTATACAAAAAACAGGTGAAGCCAGTTAAAATGAGGTAAACCATGAAACTAACTGCAGGAGAAAGTACTTTCAAGTGTCCAAAGTAAAGAAAATGGAAGTATAATTTTCTCTAATCTCTTTTGCTTCTAGCTGCCTTTGGTGTTATTTGTAACAGTAGGAGTTGAAAACTAGGTAGACAAAGTGTGATCTTTAAGTTGATGATGCCCCTTTAAGGGGTCTTGGATCCGACCAGGTATAAGATGCAGGCAAAGAATATAGAAAGACAATAGAAAACTTCAACAAAATTTAGAAAATAGGAAGAGTCTCTGGAGGGCAGAGAAATAACTTATGCAACACCTCAATTATTTTTGAAAAGGATCTAAAAGAATAGCAGGAAATCACAGCAGTCAGTTTGACATCAAGTGTTTAAGTCTCAGAAGTGTTTTTAAAGGATCAGATGTGGATATATTTAAAAAGCACAGTTTGAGAATAGACAATTAGTGTGGCATAAGGATGGGGTTATGAGGTTTAAGTAATTTATGTATGTGAATGTATGTGTACATTTTAAAGATACTACTATGTGGATCAGTGGGAGTGCAATAAACAGTATAAACCAGGATGCAACTGCATGGCAAAAATCTCTCTTTGATTGAAGAGCTAAGGCATGAAGTCCTCAGGATATAGTAAAATATGGCAAGAACAGCTGATGGTTGACTAAATTAGGCAGAAGATTAAATGTCCTATCTTTGGGCCTTGTCAGATTAGCTCCATTTCACAGGTCTGAGTCATCAGGAAGGACTGGAGAGCTTTGGCAAACACTCCATATAGCTTCAGAAGCTCCTTGTGATCTTGTGCGACAGATTTACTCCTGTGTGTCAAAGGCGTTAAATACGGAGTATCAGAAAAATGGTGCTTTTTGTTTCAAAGGAGTGAGAAAAATATCCTACTACAGGAAAAACATTCATCTGAAACATTTTCCTGACATCAAAACCATTCAGATTAATATGTAGACTCTGTGTACAGTTGATGAGGTATGGCGAAGAGAACCGACTGAACTGGAAGCACTAGAGAAGCGAGTGCGTAGGGAAAAAATGCATCTGGATGTGTGAATGATGCAGTTATTTGGTATTTGCATAAAAAGAACATGTTGCTATACAAAATTTTTGGAAGCCATATGCCCAGGTCTTAACAGGCACGGCTGAGGGCAGGAAGGAAGGGTGAGATCAGAGGAATCATTTCAGTGAAGTGTAAGACCCCCTGTAGGGATTACAATGAGACACATATGTCCGATATAAAACTCACTCGCATATGCTGATAGCAATGAAGACAAGGTTTGTCTGTTTTTCAGATGCTACTCAGTTAAAAGTCATAGGACCCTGTAGGAACATGAGAGAATAATTCTGTCACATGTATAGATGGTAAGCTCTTCAGGTAAGGTACAAGCCACAAAACAGAGATGAGGATCTGCATTTTAAACATCCCAAAGCTTCATTATGTAAGTAGAGGCCACTTGAAAAAATGGAGATTTCAGTTCAGATTTTTAAACTCGACCAAGATTTTAGCTGTCTCTAATAGCTGGAAAGCACCCTGAACCATAGTGATGAAAGATGCCATATACCAGTAAATGTAAGTTGTTGATGATGTTATCCTTTTGCAGCATTTGCCATCAGAACAACTAAAACAAGTTGCTTTGTCATGCTGCACATTGAATGTTAAAAATAATCCCAGATATATTTGCAGATGCTACCTTAAATTATTTAATAACCTGACCTTGACATATTCATAAAAAGAGCAGAGGGTAAATGCAGACTGACTGTGACGTTCTCTATGATACAACACAGGTGTGTGCAAATCCCAACCAAGAGCCTGATGCAGTGTAACAGCTTTGCATAACTCTCTCTCTCCTTTTTCTTTTTTCTGAATACACCACTGAAAAGAATATTTCTGTCTCTGTTGGCCTCAACTGGCAGACATGCTATTTAGCTCCCCGTGTCAATGAAGATGGCATTAGGTCATGCCATTTTTTGTACATTTGTGGGGGGCTCCAGTCCAAAACGCCTGGAATCTTCTGTAATTGTTTTAGCTGCTCTGTGCCGGTGTTGGCCACTTATACGAGGTGTGGAGAACTATATGTTTATGAGGCATCTGGAAGAGCATCAGACTGACTGTTATGTTATACAGAGAGAGGTTCATGTAATCTAGTGCTGTGCAGACACTGAAGGGAGCAGATGCTGCCACATAGCTGAGTGATTTCTGAACAATTCCCGTGATGTTAGCAATTTATGCCAGACTTCCGCTAGTTGGAAGCAAGTGCCTCAGACAGCAGGTTCTCTTGACCCCACCACTTGGACATGTTACCGCTGCAAAATTTGTGTCTAACATGGGTGGCAAAATAGAAGAAGGTGCAAATAGCCAAGTACCATGTTTTAAACAGTTATAACTTAAAATCAGATAGCAGTCAGGCCTACCTGTGCCACGTTTTTCTTTATGGCTTTCCCAGTGCATTCAGGTGTGAGTTGCCCCAATGAGCGTGGTTGCCCGTTAGTGACAAATTGGAGTTTGTAGCTTTCCAGGCTGAGGGTGGTTAGCGCCGTGTTTCTCCCTTCCTACCACTCTTTGCCTGCCAGCACCTCTGGATTGACTCAAGCCCAAAGGTGAGGTCCACAGCTCTCCTGCCTCCAGCTTCCCCATTGCTCCCAGCTTGCCTGGTCGCTGACACTTCCTCAAGGGCCAGGTTACCTCCTGCAGCAGCATCTGCTCCCTCTCCGTCTCGGCCAGGGCAGGGGAGGTGGCTGTGCCACGGTGATGGATGACAGACGAGTGGGAAGGGAGGTGGTGGGAATGGTAATTCCCTGCATGGTGGATCCGTCACACCCTATTGCTTTCATTACACCATGTCCAAAACAGAAGTGGAATCAAGGCCTCACAGATTTTGCAAATACTGCAGTAACAGACTGAATTAAGTCCACCAGTCTACTTAATTTTCTTGTCCAGTTGTAACTATTAGTTCTTTTGTTAGTATCTCTTCCTTGGCAGTATATATTGTGACAGTCTGACTGTTTCTTTATGCATTACATGGGGTCTGACAACTTCTTCATTTTTTTGGATGACAACAGAAAGCCATGAAGTATATCATTATTTCTTAAGGTTGAATTATTTATTATCCTAGCCTGCTGGTCAGATCAACAAAAGAACTGACTATGGATGAACAGCTGTTTGCATTCCTGTGCATGAAGAAAAAAGAAAAGAGTGAATAGAAATCAATCCATGAATTTTGTTTTATGTGCATCTATTCATTTTGGGAGAAGGGTGAGAAGGAAGGTTTTTAAAGCTTATATGCTGCACCCGTCATTCCAAGACTGCTTGTCCACCACCTGGTCCCCCGCACTGTGATTTACCATTATATAAACTAGATTCTTAGTAATATTGGTTGCACCTCCCCGGGGTGGGGACACGGGAGCCCGCAGAAGCCAGTCCCGATGCAACGGAGTGCCGTGTGTGTCATGCCGAACCTGTACCTGGTATCGCTGACTGTAGTTGTTGCCCAAGAAGTTCCTGACAGTTGTGGTGTCAAGCACCGCAACACTGCATGCCTAATTTAGTTACGGAGGTCCCCGCTGAATTTCAGCCTGGCCTGAAAACTTGAGAGCGACCATATGGTTGCCCTCCACAGCCGAGGTTACCGCCTTCGCATCCAGTTGACTCTTCAGCTTTGAGCAGTCTAATTAAATCTGCCCACTTCTCCACACAGATGTTTATCAGTCTTTCTATTACTCATGTTACTGCACAACATCCCCTCTCGATGACTTTATTCATTTCAGGCAGGGACAGCAGGTGCCAGATGGCAAACCGACGCTGCGCGGTACGCAGGATTCCTATGGCTTGGTGCGTAGAGGTTCACCTTGCTCCTGTGCGCTGGCCTGAGGGGGGTGATGGCTTCGGTCTGCTCTAATAAGCTCTGGATCACGGGAAGTGGTAGTGTGTTGTTGCTTTGGAGGAGCAGTTTAAAGGCAATGAACATTGTTACTGTCTATACAAAAAGGGACTGGTTGTAGGCTCTTAGACTTGTAAGGAAAAGAACAGATTTTATGTCTGCTCTTTTATGCATCAGCTTTCGAACCGAACAAGTATATTAAGTGCTCTTTAGGTGAGGCTGCAATTTACTTAAAGAACCCTGACTCAGGGTTTAATTATATAGGCCACATTTATCCTTACAAGGAAGTTCAACACAAATCGGCAGTGCTCACTCGTTACTGGTGACAGTAGCGTCTGTATAGAAAGCTGCAGTGGCCACTAGAAGGTGCATTTTGCATTTATCTTTGGTACACTTTGCAGCCAAAGAGAATGGGTGGGGATAAGTCTGTTTTCTGAAATTGTAAATTATGTGAAAAAAAAAGGGAAAGAAATTGAAACATGAATAGACAAAGACTTTGTTTATTTATTGCCAGGAGAGACCCATTAGGATTCAGTGCTGTGTTTCCATGGCATCCCAGAGACATAAACAGAAAACACAGGCTAATGCATTCAGTTAGACAGAGATTTTAAAGTCTAATGCGCAATCTAAATATATATCACATATGCCCACTATTTATTTATCTATTCTATACACCGCAGAGAGGAGGAGAACCAACTAACTATTCCAGGGCTCTAATCCATTTACAAACGTGTCTCCTGCAAATGTTCAGTACTTGTGGGGAATATAGGTAGGCAATATTATTTGATTGCCTCCCAGTCTCCTCTCATTTCTCTCCCTTCCATGCCCTGTTTTGTTACTATCCTCATATCCATAAGTATTTCTGTAGCATTTCTGATTAGGATGCCCAAACCAAATAAAAAAAGTCCAGTTCTCCAGGCCTGGATCCCTCTTCATCCTTTCTTTTTAGTGGCCTTTTCTTGGTGTTTGTTGAGCCCTTCAGTTTATGGCTACAAATATTAAGGCTTGTGCCACTTCTCCCTCTTTGCTTTAAAAACATCCTTTCCAAAAAGGAACACAAAGCGTTAGGCAGGTTTGTCCTCCCCTCCCTGCAGGCCAAGGTTTAGTTTCAGCGCATAGCAATGATGGAAGTGCCTCTCACACCCAAAATGACATAAACGCCGCGGAGCTGACAGCATCTCCCTCGCTGTCAGGCTTTCACCTGCTTACGGGGGCTGTGAGCGGAGCAGCACTCGGTACCGCTGCAAGGAGGGCATGCCAGAGTGAAAGACTGCCTTGGAGGGAGCATTTTGGGCTGTGTTTCAAGAAACAGTTTCCAAGCGTGAGGTCTTTTCAACTGGGGAATGGTCTGCCAAGGGATGTGATGCAGGCCTCGTATTTGAGTCATTTAAAACTGTTTTTTGACCAAGCAGCAGCTTCTAATGAAAAGTCATTTTGTTGTAAAAATATCTCTACCACCATTAATTCTTATTTTTAAGGGTACCTTTCTTAAGCACTGACTTCCTGTGCTGTGGAAAAGTTATCAAGGAGGAACTGGAGCTATTTTCCATGTAGGTACTTCACTCTTCTGTTGGAATGGAAAATTTCAATTCTCTGTGAAAAATGAAGTTTGGCTAGGAGAGGAAATAATTCAAGGTGCTTTCTCAGGTGGACTCTTTCTCATGAGATCAATACATTTGAGACAGGCAGAGGAACAGATACTGGGGAAAGGTTACACTAAGGAGGACAAAAAGAAAAAAGAAATGAGAGCTGGACACTCACAATGAAATATCAGTGTAGTCCAGAGTATTTCTGCTTAACATATTGTCAGCAAAATGTCAAAGTAGATTTGTGGTTTTTAGGATTCTTTTCTTTATATCAGAGATAGAATTAAAAGGAAGAGCAAAGGAAAGACAAGTATGTGTATGTTGGGAAGTAGAGGGCAAGGAAAAAGAAAGAGCTATGTAAAAGTTTTGTGGAAAAGGTGAAGGGGAGCTGAAAGGAGTATACAGCAACTATACTCTTGAATAATCTTTGCAAATCTTCATGATCGGCTTTATTGTTTACATATAATAGTTTCAGAGCAGAAGCTGTTCTGATCAGAGGTGATTTGACCTGACAATCTTTAATTTAAATACATTTATTACAAATAAATTAACAATTGGCATAAAATAAATTATGAATTGGTGTAAATAATTGAATATAATTAAATAAATATTCCATTATAAATATTATTCATGTATTTATAAAAGAAAAAGTATTTCTTTAGAGTTAGCAATATACTTTTTACAAGTGCACAAGGATGTTTTTGTCTTTCTGCGGGTAAGAGCACCCGGAAAAATCACTGTGCAACCTAAAACACAGCTTGCACATGAAAAAAAGAATAATGCTACCTCTGCAGCTTTTTCTAGCTTTCTAGCTAGAAAAAAGTATGCTTGAGAAGTATGAGAATCCAGTTGCTAAGCCAGGCTGACCTGTATCATAAGATACAAACTGTCTCCTTCTTCAGCTAACAGGACTTTGCTTTGTTGGGCTCTTGCATAATCTACTGCTGGATCAAGTGTGCTCTCATAAACATCCAAGACAATCCTGCTGAAATCAATTCCATCTGTGCAACTTGTGTTGCAAGGTTAAAGTTGCACAGTAAAAACATCGCAAAAGGTGATCTCGTACAATGACTTCCAATGAGATTTATAACGGCACCGGAAACCCAAGTTAGTATCTGTTTCTAGACAGAGTTGTCAGAGGCAACTCCGAGGAGAGAAGGCAGGAGCTTCAAACTAAGCCCGCTGAGTTTTCTTGCCAGAGAAATGGAAGAGCCTCAAAAACAACATTCAGAGGAGCAGCAAAGTTGCATCAGCATTTCCAGTCAGGCGATCTGAAATCTAGTAAGACCACGTGCTGCACTGCTGAAGGCAGGAGCACCCTCGCCGGCTGACTGGGATAGTGTTTCCTGCTCCCGTGTTTACCGCCAAGGTGCTGGAGTTAGAAGGCACTAACCTGAGCTGTAAAATACTACTAGTCACTAGTACTAGTCACTGCTACTAGTACTATTGATAATGAAAGTACTTCTTTAATTTTTTAGGTTTATAAAATATACCCTTTCAGGTGAGCGTTGGAGATCATGTACTGCACTGAGGAAGGAAAAGAAGTGAAAGTCCATGCTCACCTGGTATGCCACTAATTTTATTCTTCCGGGTATAGAATAAGCCCCAGAAAACTTTCTGCACAACAGCCAGGGAGGAATCTGGGACCGGAGAAAAATGTGGGCTGGACGAGGCTCAAGCAAAGAGGGCAGCTGGCTTGGGTAGGAGGCTGCTGTGGCTACCAAAATATCTCTGTTGAGGGGGCTGGTGCTAGCGACTGCGAATCTCCTTGCCATGCCCCTTGTTTCACCCGTGGCACGGGGAAAATGGTTCTCCCAGGATTCCCCTGTGGGTTTGGGTGCTGATCGCCCTTGCCCAGCCCTTGGCTTGCCCACCTCTGCCTGACCAGAGAGACCGTCGTCCATCGTCCTCGAGGCAGGAAGGATTCGGTTCTGCGCATGGTTGTGGGAACGCAAGCTGTACATTCGTGAGGGCTTCGTGGGGTAACCTCCCTGCAGGACACCTCGAGCCAGTCTGTCTGCAAGGCTTGAGTTTGTTCTGCCTCCAAAATATTTGAG
Organism: Dromaius novaehollandiae; assembly: GCF_036370855.1. NCBI lineage: Eukaryota > Metazoa > Chordata > Aves > Casuariiformes > Dromaiidae > Dromaius > Dromaius novaehollandiae. Next base: position 27,623,332 of record NC_088132.1, read on the forward strand.
AGATTGAGAAAGTCAACTTAATTCTGATTCACAAAATTGGAAAAGATATTCTCAGAAATGGCTACTTAAACTTCTAGATCCGTACTTTGGCTCTATGGCCTGATTTCCAGCTTCAGTGTTTTGGTCCAGATCTCATTAAAAATGAGCTGAACATTTTACACTTAAGGCATTTAATTTTTTTTTTTTTCAAAATGGAAGTCAAGATTTAAACCACTCTGAAATAAAATCAAGATATGAACATATCACACATTTAGGCTCCAAAACACAACTGAGTATCTTTACTCAGTTAGAATGAAAAAACAGCAAAATGTTTTGTCACATGTTTTATCAATATGTTTTTTCTTATGCTGACAAACATTTCTAATTAATTTTCGTGTATTACTGCAGACAGTACCACTATAGTACAAAGATACTGTTGGGGTAATGTTTCTGTAACTGCTTCACTTTGATCGTGCTATTGAAATACGTGTTTTATTATAGCACTAAATCATTTTGAAAGAGGCTTTATAAGCACTTCATATTCATACCTCTGTCCTATAGCATAGATGTTTCAATGACCATACTGCCATGCTGCAACTCCCTAGTATTTAATATATTTGCCCTCATAACAGATCTATGAGGTAGGAAAATACAGTCCTTCTCATATCACTGGAAGAGACAATGTGCATTGGGAGTTTGCTGAAATCTTGCAAAAACGTGGGTTTTGCATATAAAATTCTGAAGTGAGACAAGGTGAAATACAGGAGTTCCCACACATTTCTGCTGGAGATAGTAGACTCATTCAAGTCCAGGTGCAGAGAGTTATGTTGAAAAGATGCAGATTAGAATCTCAAATGAAATAAAACTTGCATGTTTCATACTCTGGTAAGTAAACAGGTGTTGAACTGTTCTGGTTATCTTCCTGGAGTGCCACTGCTTGGTATTTCCAGCAGAATGAAGTTGATCTTCAGCTGCTGTGAACTGGTGTAGCTTCATTGATGGCATTGGAGCTACACTGATTCACATTTATAGAAAATCCAGTGCCCCATGTATTGATCACTGTAATACAGAGTTTCGCTTATTCAACATTTGCAGGGTCTTCGTTCCACTCAGTTTGGAGTGGCAACCTCCATTCAGAGGTCAGAAGGAAGGAAAAGAAGGGAGAGAACAAAATCAAAGTTTTAATGGGTGAAATAATCCATTATTTTTGTGCCTAATGTCACTTGCAAGCTGTGGAATATTTCCCCATTTAAATACTTGTTTGTTTATATAACCTTGCTTTTTTTTTTTTTTTTTTGAATTGCACATTTATGCATTACATTAACATTTCATGTGCTGCATACTGCATTTCATGGTGACACTAAAATTAAATCCTACTACACTACGCTCTGTATCAGACAACAAAGAAAAGTGTTAGAGAAGCATTCTTAAAACATTCCATTGTTAGGCAGCAACATGAAGAGCTCTTTTTCTTTGTAAATCTGTTTATAAAATATTTCTCTCTTTCACTGTTTGCCACATGAATTTTGTATTCTAGATGAAAAATTTAAACCCAAACAAATATTTTAAAACAAATGACATTTGCCAAGTGCTTGAAAGGTGCCAGTTGACAGCATGCTGCTCATTTGCTGGGTATGTAATAACATTGGCAGCAGCATTAGCTTATCAACCCGTTTGAATATGGAATTTAGGGAAGGCTGGGGCTAGAGGTGGGACAGCAGAATAGGAAGTCGTTTCTTCGGGAAATGGTCATGACTGATGATGCTCTCTGTTCAGGTGGCTCACGTCCCCCTTGTTACTCCAGACGCGTGATCTGCTACCTCGCCAACATGGGCTATGAGGAATGGAAGGGGGGTAAAGCAGCCCAGATTCAGCCCCAATGACCTCATTTGCACAGCGTGACACGGTGGTGGACAGACCACACTGTGTTGAGGCTTTGGGCACACTCCTCCTCCTGCGTGGCCAAGGCCACCTGGGGATGCCCGTGACCTGGGCACAGTGAAGTCCCTCTACCTTGCCCCAAGAGTCTGTTACGCCACTGGTGCAGCACAATGCACCTGCTGGTGTGAGGATGAGGAAGGCTGAGAAGGCACTGAGGAGGAGGCAGTAGGGACAAGGACAAGGGAAGCCCCGTGCTGCTCACTGCTGCTGTCCCATGGACTCCTACGATGTCGGTGCTGCAGCGGGAAGGGCTGCCAAACCCCAACGTGGCATCGGGCAGTAGGGGCAAAAGGTGTCTCCTGGCCAGGTACCACCCAGTCCCGAAATTTTCCAGTGAAAGAAACAACCTTTCTCATAGTGAACCTGAAACTCTGCGTGAGCCGCAATGCATTCAAAAGTTATGGGCTCTCTCGGGTCCCTCCTGCCAGGGTAGTGAAGAGCAGGCCCATTTGTTTGGCACCTGTGATTTGTGGCCTCACTTCTATCTCAGGTGACTTAAAGCTCAGGGTTTCTAGTTTTAAAACTCAATGATCTTTTCTAGGGGAATGATAAATGGTGGATTTTGGCTTTCAGAAGTAAGCAATTTTCAGTGTTTTTGTGTAGGCGCATTTTAATGAATCACTTGTATTTCTTTGTCCTAACTTGTTTCAGCCTAGGCCTATAATCTGCTGTGTCGGAAAGCATCTTGTTTCCTTCCACTTTAACATATAGTTGTTGTCTGCTTTTAGAAAGGTGTCATACTTACTGCATACATTTCATAATCAAAGGAAACGAGGGACTGGGCAAGGGCAGAGCAGACTTCATGTGCTCCTAAAACTGCATCGTCAGAGCTTGTGTACACTCCCCAATTGCGTCCATACCCAGCGGTGCAGCCCTAAAGCTATATACTGGTGCCAAAATGGTTTAGCACATTCATTATGGAAAGAAATGTTTCTTTAAAACTGATCCTGCTATGCCTCATCACTTAATTTGTGTTTCATCACATGATACTTGCCCATATCAGACATCTAACAGCTGAAGTGTCTTGGAGGAGAGGGTAACAATATCACTGTCTGCACATCCAGTTCCTGGGGGTTTGAAATTGTGCTAGCATTTTCTCTTCTGTGGGAGAAATGGTCTAACCTTGTGAACTTTGCAAGTCTAAATGGACAACTGCTTTCACTTACTACAGGTTTGCCAACTTTACAGGGAGCCCAGGTGTCTGTGGCGCAAGCAAGAGAATGACCCTGATGCAATTGGGGAAAAAATTACCCTAGCCACAATAAACCATGTAGCAATTATTAAGCTGTTTTCCAAATGAGATTTCTGAGATGCTTCTAGCTTTATTCTGTGTCAGGCTATGTCGTTTCATATAACACTGCTAGTTCCTTATTTTCCCTTTTTATCCTTGAAGAGAGATTGTTCACAAGGATTACTCTACTTTATTGTCCAGAAATATCAGCTATGATTAATACTCTGCCTTGGATAGTACATCATATTTTCCCTTTGGGGCACCAAGTGCAGTGTCCTTTCATGCACCTTTCTGTCCTGACAAACAGGTTTAGCTATATTGTGTTTACAGAAGGACATATTTTCCAATGTCTACTGTCTGCACGTATTATCAGATTGGACTGCAGTATCCAGGGCTTGAGATAAATCCAGCCGAAGCAAGACATGTCTGTGTGACTATTGAAAACTGGATTTTTAGAAACTGTGTTCCATTATCCTGGGTTGCAGCTCATGACAAAGTAAAAACAAAACGTGAACCAAATAAAATCGGAGTCTGAGTTCACAAGCTAAAATATATAGCAGACTCTTGCTAAAGAAAGAATCAAAGTAGTACTTTGTATTCAGTGAATTAAATAAAAGGGTACCACAGTATTTTAGCCTAGCAGTAAAAAGGATATTCTTATACTGAAGACACAAAACAGGACTAAGCATCACCAGCAAACTGAGTAAATTCTTTCTTTAGGTAGAGATACCTAACTAATTCAAGGGTCACTTTCTCTTTCATTATTCCTCACTGAGTGATGTAATCTGTGTAAACATGACCAATGACTGAAGGAATTAATAAGGTTTTTATTCTGCCAGGAATGAAACTCTTCCGGGTGAATGGAGACAATTAAAGTGAGAAAAAGAAAGAAACAGGTCTAGGGATTTCAGGACATTTTGAAAAAAAATCCTTGTTCTATGTTGAACATTACATTTGGACCCAGTTTCAGCAACAAATCCTCTTGATTGACTGAGAGTAACTCATGTATGTCTGAAATATTGCATTTCTAGCAGACGTAATATGCATACAGGACAGGCAGGTGTGTGCGTGAGCGTGTGTGTGTGTGTGCGTGTGTGCGCGCGCATGCGTGCACGAGTATCTTTGGTTACAAAAGCCAGAGATATATCTCTCTCTGGCTCATCTGCATGATGGTCAGGGCTGGGCTCTGCTATGTGGGGAGCTGTTTCACAGTGCCCTGAGCTCCTGTGTGAAGCAGCATGTGTTGCACATCCATCAGCGCCTGGTAGGGACCTTGCTGTCTCCCCTAAAGGCTGCCCTGCCATTCACTGAGCTCCTCTTACACACTTACTGCCACTAAACACTGGTACGTCGGCAGCTGGCTGTTCTTACCTGATTAATGGTCTTGAAGAAAGGCTCTGGCCTGGGAGAAGTGTGGTAGACAACCCTTACGGCAGGTTGTTCATACAACAACACACCCATGGCTGCTCACCACGTCCAGTTTCCATTTCAGGGAGAAACTCCTCCTTGTCGCACAAGGAGGTGCCATCTGGTCCCAAGAACCTACGTAGACATGTGGAGCAGTTGTCCTTAGATGTTTACGTTCCCTTTCAGTATTTGTTCATCTCATTTTTTGTTGTAGGGATAATGATGACGAAGCATGAGACCTTTCTGACTCTCAACCATCCCCTCTCCTCCCTGGACTCCTGTCGCTTGTGCTCATGTGGTTTTTTTTCTTCTTTATCTGGGAGTTTTTCAAATACTCTGACAGCCTTTCCCAGCTTTGTAGCACTTTTCCTGAATTCCACATTAGTCTGAGTTAAACTGATGGCCCTTAGGGTCATCTTTGTTTTACTGTCAGTCTGCTCGTGCATCCTGCAAAGCACGTTTAATAGAAGAGCTAAACTGCTATTGTGTCAGACCCCACAATGACCATAGAAAGCAGGGAGGTCTGCCTGCAACCGGTGCATATATGACATGGTGTACATGCAAATGATATGTAAGAAGTTAATCTATTTGAAAATGCTGGGCTTAATGCTCTATTTAACTAGGCACCTGCAACTTGCACTGTGCTTGATGAGATCTCTATATAGAAATCATCTTCTGTTTTTAAGCAAAACAGAAGATAAGATGAAGATTGTTTGGCGGCTGACCTAAAGCATTGGATCAATTCAAGACCTGAAAATGTTATCTAGACACCCTTTAGGAGCAGGTAATTAGCCAACTGTTCAGTCACTTATCTTGATGTGTTAGTGTGTTTATAGAAGCTTGATGCCAACTGCACGCTGTGTAAAAGTGAATCATTAGCCTGTTTTTATTTTGTTTTTAAAATACTAACGCATGGATGTAGTTGTAGTTTACTACAGCTTGTTTGCAAATCTTCCTTTTGAAAAGCAAGCCGTTTTATTCAGCTTAAATTGTCTATCTTTTCATTTCTAGAGTAGTTGTACCTACTTAACTTCAAAATAGCCCAAACTATTTTTAAATGCATGAAATGAATAAAACCCAAAATACTCAATCCCCTCTCCCCAATTTACTCCTCAGCTGAGGACTTGTTTGCCCAGTAGCAGCCTGGAGTGAATTTTTAAGTTGAGAAACAATCTGCTGAAAATCTAGCTCTTTAGTGGAAATGCTGACACACCTTTAGCTGTAGTGGTGGTGTTGAGAGCAGCTAAAATAAAAGTAGCAACATAAATCTCTTTAATTCTTCTAATTAGTATGTGCTTCTCTATCCTCCAGCAGTGATTTTGTGCATAAGGTAGCAGCTGCAATGATATGATTAAGGTATAAAGCTCAATAAACTCAAAAAGAAAAGGTTTTTTCAATTTTTGACCAGCACCACTGGAAAAAGGCCTAATAATAGCTCAGTTACCTTTGTCTGCTCAGCAGTGCAATGGTTAATTGCCTGGCACAAAATAGGAACAAATCGCTGCTGTTCATTGACCTGTATATCTCTGTGGCTTGCTGGCTTACACTACCCCCTCGGGACTGTGGGGAAAGACTTGGTTGGTGGCATCACGGGGCCCTCTGAGAATGGCACCGCTCATCACGTGCTCACCGTACTGTCAGCTTGGCGGGAGGGCATCAGCTGAAGAATGGACACTTTAGGGGCTTCCCTAGAGTGCAGGGTTGAAATCTCCAGTAGTCTTTCTTATACGAAGTCCAGCAGGAGCTGGCTCTGCTCGGCACTGGGAACTCCTGGTCTATGGAGTCACCAACCCTAGGAGATGCTTGGGAGGGTGGTGGTCCCAGTACCCCATGGCTGGCACTAGTCTGTACCAGTGTGGTGAACAGGGTTGCTGGCCTGCCTGCTGTTCTCCACACAGCCCTTGGGGTGACGATTGCATTAACAAACTGGGTCTTAATGAGAAATTGGGGCCTGCAATTGTAATACATCTCTTCATGTGTGTGCTCCCTGCTCAGCAATACGGAAGGGAGGGCTAATAACAGCTGAATGTTTTACCTTTGTAATTTTAAAAGCTTTCTTTTTTTTTCTTCTTTTCTTTCTTTCTTTCTTTCTTTTTTTTTTTTTTTTTTTTTGTAGGAGGCAAATATTTTCCAACTGATCCTGCAAATCCCGAATTCTGTGAGTATTTATCTTGACAGACTTGTTTCCTTTTAGTTTAGAAGATTATGAAGTCCTTGCTGTGATATGGAAAATAAACCTGCTTGTATCGACTTTACTAAACTTCATTCTTACCACTTTTCTTTATGTCTCACATTGCTGTAATGTATGCAAAACGCTTAGCTCCTCAAAACAGCTTTACAGGTCATTTTCCTCCCATAATAGCCAAATCAGCAGCAAAAGCACTTCATGGTTTAAATGCACTGACAGAAGAAGTCTGACTGTAGAAATATGTACTGTATACTAACTTCCATCGTCACAAAGGCTCAGGATTTTCACATGAGCAGAGATTATAGCTTTCAAAATCTCTCTCTTTTTTTTCCCGCTATTCAGTGTAAATATGAGCAAGAGGCATTTACTGGCTCTGCACTACCGAGTGCCCTTGACCTAATGACATTATTGATTTTCCACCATTGTCTTTATTTATATTGGTCTATGAGGAGAATGTTAGTGGTCTCCCCCAGCTATTAATTATGATCTATATGATAAGTGCGAAGAAAGCCCTTGAAAGAAGAAGAGCATTCAAATAATTGTTCGCATACATGTAGAAATAGACACCCAAGGAGAAAGGGATATATGCGCGTATCCTCAGGAGCATTGAGGAAATGATTTCAGTACATTACCCAGTCACTTCATCGCTTTGTGTATTTAGGAATAGATTTTCATTCGTGCTAAGTCTCCTATATAGTCTGACAGGGAGTAGAGGGACTTTTAAATGAGTACACGCTTTATGAATAGAGGTGAAAAGGGTCTTATCATAAATAAGTATTAGACTTTTTGGGTACTGTTTAATTCAGTATGAGAAGATGCTATGTAAGTCGTTTGAAGCCAGGGAGCTGTACAAACACAGGCTCCCTTTGATAAGGTTGAGGGCAGAAACTGGGCCATTCTGGAGCTCCGGTGAGCATCCCATAACCGAGCATGGGAACAAAGCTTGTGTGGTTTCTGGTATCATCACAACTCCAATGCACTTAAGTATGATGGGGCAGGCTCTTGGCTGCTGCATATAGTCATCTCTTTATTGAGGTCAGATATAATTGTATTTAATAGCTCTTCCAAGAATGGCATTTACCCAGACTTTCTACTAATTTATAATAAAAGCCTATCTAATAACAGCACTTTTTGAGGAGGATACCGCAGTGAGATGGAATATGCTGAAGTGAAGGGTCGTTGCTACAGCTGTTATTTGTATGACAATTTTTTTTTAACTTAACAAAATGCATTGCAATACTCTTCACTTTAAAGAAGCACACTTTAAAAACAAATTTCCCTGGGACTTTAAAACCTTACAATAATGGAGAGGTATGAAGTGGATTGCAAAAGGGTAAATAAGACCCGGGACTCTGAACGGCCCTTCACAGTGCTTGGTAGAAAGATGAGCTTGTTCAGCGGCAGTTTGGTATCTTTATGCCACTTCTAATTGTGCCATTTGTAGAAGACCCTGAACAGGCTGGGAGTTTGTTAGCTAAAAGCCAAGGGGAGTTATGTGCCCTGTAAAATGGACAAGTGCTCTTCTAGATGAAGTTGTGGATGTGTACCGGTGTTGGATTCCTGTCACCTTGTCGTCCAGATCACGAGCGATCCAAACTCACAAATTTGGAAATGCTTTGGAGTCCATCAATTAGGGCTTATTGGCATATTTGGAATTGTGATACTGTTGCAAAACTTGACTCAATGTCTCCAAATAGTTTTTTGTAAAAAAACAAAACAAAACCCTGTTTAAAGTGATTCGGATGATTTTTACCCTTGTGTTTGGAAAAAAACCCCAAACCCAAATGTGTTCTTTGGTGCCTATTTGTTTTCTGTGGAATTTTGCTGATCGAAGATATTCCAAAGTGGTTGATTGTGTGACTATTGGACACTTTTATATGACTAGTAATAGTAATGTAAGTGTTGGGATTTTCCCTTGTGGTGAGCTGCACACTGCCAACATGCCGTAGCTTGTTGTGTCTGTGTCCTACTTAAGTTATCAGTTTTAGATTTTACATCTTGAAGACTTTCTTTCTAGACATGCCATATAATAAATATTATATCACTTTAATTCACTGTTTTTTTCATTAGGTTTGCATTTCCCCTTTTCTAATCTGCTGTCTATCTTGATGCAGAAATAATTTTTGGACATTCAGCAAATTAACAAAACATTGGATCTGCTCTATGGCAAAGTTTCCCTCTGCCTCCTGCACTGAGTTAGGTTAACCATCTAGATTTATGCTTGTAAACAGGGCAATTTTGTACAACATATCCTTGACTTACTGTAGGTCTTGACAAACCTACTGCCTGTCATTTTATATCATTCTGTCAGTAGAAAGTCTCTCCCCCCTAGTACTTATTCATGCATTTTATTAAAGGATTCACTTAAGTGATACAGGTGTGACTCCTCTGTGGCAATCTGAAGTTCTCTAATCTCATGTCAGAGAGGTGAGGGAACATGGAAAATGAGATACTTTGCAAGTAGGTGTACTGTGACTTGAATCCAGAATTGGAAAACTGACCCATTTAGATGTTTTCACTTGCCAATAAATGCCATTTTATTTCTGAACACTGCAAAATATCAGTGTCTCTGATTCTTACTGATACTTCTTAAATGAAGGAAATCAAATTAAACAGTGGCAGTTCCTGAGGTTAGCAGACAGGTGTTGCTACATTCCTGCTGCTTTTCAATCAGCTACATGCTGCAATGTTAAATTCACATCTCTAAACACACAAGGCCTAATTCTGATCTCATTTACCTTCACTTCTCCTCTTCACTTTCTTGTTTTCTCATTTCCCTACACCTTTTACACAGCTTTCCTGCCACATTTTTCTCTTTGGCATTTGCTTCCTGAGCTGGTCTGTGAAGCTGCTCGGTAAAATCTCCCCCGAATAACCATTTCTTTGTTGTTGAGGAGAAACTAGATGGCTAAATGATGTATTTATCTATTTATTTTTAGTGTCCTGCTGTTCTGGTCATTTATAAGAGGGGAAGGAAGTTGTGAGGTAGAAAGGGAGTGAGCGAGTTCAAATTGATGGCAAAATACCAGACAGCAAATGTGGGAACAATACACGGGGCATTGAATGGTTATAGGGAGGATGGAGAAGAGTGAGCAAGTAAGGGGTTTTCACTTCTAAAATTCTGAACAAAGACATTTGTGTCAGCCGGAAGAGTGGCAGATCTTTTTGTGTGGTGCTTGTATCCCTTTCTTCCACCTTTCATATGTCTTCATGTATTTTTTTGAAGCAGGGCTTCTTCAGCTTTGATGTTTGAGAAACACCTCACAAATTTAAGACCTGATGCTGCTTAAATGCCTTAACTCTAAACAAGAGCAGAGTCTCGGCCAAACATCCTGCGGCATAGACATCTTTGTCTCATCTTAAGGAGTCATATTCAGTGCCACAGCTTCAAAGTGTGGTGGACCCTGTGGGCTGTAGGCAATCTCACATCACAATGCTGTGCATAACTTGCAGCTGTTTTTTTAAAATTCCTTTGTCCAAGGGGAGGGAACTTTTGGCTGCTTTTGGAACTCTAGAAGCTGTGGTTTGGGTTTAAAGTATCTGTTTAAGCATTGATAAGAAGTGGGCAAGAGAACTCAAAATGGGAGCTGTGACTGGCAGATCCCACTGAATCCGGAAAAACTGCAACTCTTTCTAAATCCTCCCCAGGACTCTTAGAGTCAGTATACAGCAGGTTAACCATCTAAAGCTATGGACATTTGTTTTCCTTCTCAGTTTATTATAGCTTTTGTAAATTCACTCATATCTGCTTTTTGTTAGACTTTTGCAAAATTACTTTTTACTTTGATCGGTTGTATCCTATGGACTTTTGAAGTAACTTGTGAAACCATCTGTATTCCTCAAGAAAGGTGTTCCAGGGCCTACATTTCCAAAATTCACTCAGGAACTAAGAAGTTTTGTGTTCATGTTTGCAATTATATTCATCAGGACTGTGTGCCAATATTAGGTAATTGCATGTATAAATGACTAGATATGCGCTTAAAGCCTAGCTAGAGAAAATGTTGATAAATGTATGCTAACATTAGACTCTAAAATCCCCACGTCCCTTAGTTCTGTCAAATGCAATGAATTCTTTTGACTCATGGAAGCTGCTCACTGGAGCCACCAGAACTCTTGGCAGACATAGCTCTTACCCTTTGTAGGGGCATTATACCTTGGCCCCTAGGAGACAGACTGAGAGTATCATCCTGATTGTATTTGACCATGAAGTCATCAGCCTGTTAAGAGAGCTTTTATTCTCTCTGTTTTCCAGAACGGAGCAAATTACCCTAATGCAATTCCACCTGTTTCCCTATTGGTTTGTCCAACACCACCTCCCAGGTGAAGGCCACTATTTGTACCCCGCTCTCTCCCATCTGCAAAGATGCCTATGCTGCCTATGTTGCTAATGCAGTTAAACAGTTTTTGTTCCCACTCTAAGCATTTCTAAAACCCGGGAACATTGGTCTTGTGCAGATCAACTTAGTTCTTGCATCTCAGCTAGCTAGATTTGTATAAGTGTGAAGAAATGCCAGAAGGTGCGATGCAAAGCAAGTATAAGCTATGGTATACTTCTTGTGAGTTATCACCTGGCACAGTTGGATAATGCTGGGCATATGGTACATCTGTTTCTGGTGTGAGTTGTGCATAACTCTACTACATAACATGTGCTTGAATTCAACCGAAATATTTGCCACTGAGTATTTCTTGATGTTTTCTTTTTTATTAAAATGGAATTGAAACATCAACACCAACAAGAACAAAGCTAATTCTTCTCAGCTTCCAACCAATCTTGATTTTAGAGATGCTTTTCTTTTCGTCAGAAAACCTTGAAAAGCCAGACATGAAAATGAGCATCTTCTTCACCAGACTAACAAATGTGTGAAATTTCTTAGAAATCCATTCTCACAGTTTCATTATGCAGAGGATTAATGTTTAATGCTGGCAGGCTGCAGGTCCACACTAATAAGAAAAGCTACAAAAGGCTATTGTACAGGGGAAGAAAATTTCATCAAACATTCCAGGAACATCTAAAAGGTTTACAGAGTAAAAAGATAGCTAGAAGATGTTCTATTTGTGTTCAAGCAATTTTCTTGATGTAAGATGAGATTTTAATCATACTGTAGTTTCACAGTGCCGATATTGCTACTTTCTGTCTTCTTTCATCATCTCTGACCTTGATCACACAGCTGTAAGAATCTGAATTTTCTTTGACCTGTTGTGTCACTGTATAACTCAAAAAGGCTTGTTTTTGTTTTCTTCCTTTTTAGATTGAAATTAATTTCAAGATTGCATTTATCAGTATTATCATATTGACTGAAACAGCAGACAGTCAACAAAGTATCACTGACGACTGCAGCATTCGTTCTTTCTAGAATAAGAAAATATTCAGATTTCTCTTGTAGATCCATTGCAGACATCTTCTGAAAATATTCTTGTCTGGAAGTTTGCCACAATACTTGCAACAAACAAAACAAAACTAGAAGTCAGAAACTGAGTAGAAGCAGATTCTTCTAAAAACTTTAGCAAATATTTCCAGAAACTCTTCGTCAATAGCTTTTTTGTTAGAATGATTTTTACACCCTTAATTTTCTCCACAGCAGTACAAGCAACTGAGATGAAAATCCTTGCATATGGGGGGTGGTCATGTTGAGCTCAGTGTGTCCTGAATTTCACTCAAGCTGAACACCTTCTTACTTAATGCTAACAAAATATTATATTCTTAGTCTAAGCAAAGAAAATTTCCCCTCAAAGTATTGTATGGACAATATTTGAACAATACAGTATACATAAACAAGAAAGGAAGCAATCCTGTTTGTGTTTACAAGAAAAAATCCTGCAAAATGCAGTAACTTGAACAACAAAAAAAGCCCTTTCCTATTACTAAGAAGTTTTGCCAAAAGTCTATCCATCAACAGGCCCTGATGAAGTCATCTAGATGTTTTTTCAGGTCTTTTTGAGTATTCTTGAAAGTTCCTCTATATATTTTTCAGGATATCTCTGAAAGGAAAAGCTTAGCTGAGTGTTTCCCGCCTGTACAACTACAGGAATAGTATTGTCAGGACAATCTCAGAAATGAGGTTTGTGATTTGCTGCCTACCTGCTCAGTGGTGTCATCTTAACTGTTTTTACTACTAGTTTCTAGCCTGTAGCACGTACTTCTGGCACCTATTTTTGCTGTTGCACAGACACTCTCAGACAGAATGTTAGTTTAAAAACTAGTTTCTTGGGATCTTCTGTGAAAGGTCATGCTCCCTGAGGATCTGAATCGCTCGAATAAGACGGCCAGTCGCTGTCTGGAGGGTGGCGGGACTTTGTTGCATGGGTCCTTGCAACGGCACCTTCTGCTGGATCAGATGGGACTCCCCGAACAGCTGTGATGGGGTGAATTCTTGCGATCCACCTCACCACTGGCCCCTGGGAGCACTCCAGACCATGCACAGTCCATAACTATTGATTACCTTAAACTAGTACAAAATATATCCTAACGATCTCAACTATGCAGAAAAGACTGTCCTACAAGACCATTCCTGCATCTGCAAAAACTGTTTCTGCTGTTTACAAGTGTCTCACCTGTATAAAACGTGGTCCATTCTGCAGCTGCCTGGGGACATTTCTGGGACGGCCAGGTTCTCCTTCTGGGATGTTAATCACATGTAAGCATACTAATAGTGCTGATCACTGGCCTGTGCACTGCAGAAGCTGTCTGGGGGCATCTCCAGAACTGTTCAAAGTTCCCTCGGGAATCCTGTAACAGCCAGTCAAATGCTTTGTGGTGAAGATGGCTAGGAGTGGGGTCAGTCATCTTGTCTCAAGTCAGTGCGGCTATGTGACTGAAACTGGCTGGGGGGTTCCTGGGCCACCTGAGGAACTGCTGGCTTGGTGCACGGGGTCCGCACACGAGCCCAGCCCTGATACCCAGCTATACCGCAACCGTAACTTGAATTTTCTCCTTACATCACAACCATAACTCAGATTTCCTGCATTTTGCCACAGTACTTGCCAAAGGAAAATTTCAAGTTAATTTTAATAACCTTATTTCTTTGTTGACATGTAGTGACACGTGAGGTATCAGAAGCTGTATTATCTGACTTCTGTAAATTAAAGTTTTTGGAGTGTTGCACATGCACAGCAAACTGTTCTCAAGATCTTCACGTGTTTATGTACTGGGAGACAATAAGAATGTAAATATACCTCTGTTTAAGGTAAATCTGATAAAATGCCCAAACTCTTTGGGAAATGAAAGCAGCTTACACCCCAAAGACTGCCATGCCACCATCTTCAGCAAATACAGTTCCACAAAACCATTTGTGGAATAGTATGTGGAAATGGTTTCATTGTTCATCATGATTATTTTTAAGTTGCAGTGAAGGTATGTTTATAAGAAAGAATAGGAAGAAAGAGAAGGAGAACAAAGGAAACATCACAGAAGAACAGAGGTAAGGAATAGAAAATGAAAACAAGTAGTTGCCTGAACTACTTCTGAGGGAGAGTGTATAAGAAAAACCTAATAGTTGTTTTTGGACTCCATGCTGGCTGGAAGAGTTTGGATAGAGGGAAAAAAATAACTCCAGCTTGCTGGATTTTTTGATTTTCCAAGAAACAGAACTTTGCTTTTCACTCCCAGTAATTAATTATCTGAATGCATACAGGCAGGCATTTTCCCAGATCTAGGACTAATTGCTCTTGGTATTAGATATGACCCAATAACCTGAATAGAACCGAATAGGACCACACTTGACAAAACGATGCAACATACATCTGTGATAACTAGCACTGTTACTTTAGGAATAACTGGAGTTAAAAATGAACTTTAGGAAAATAATTTATCCTTTTAGATTTAATAAAAGGGCAACATTTAACTCAGTAGCCATTTTGCTCTTACAGGACAGCAAAGACAGTCACCATCCATTGTTGCACCTTATGACTTATGGAGAAAATCAATGTTTCTATAGTGATGATGATCTATTGTAAAAAAATCCAGTGCCAGAGACTAAAGAGACCTTCAGATTTTTCCATTTGTGGCTTTTTGAAAACAGCACTAAAAGCCCTTTACTTTGATTTCCCCCCTTTTCTTTAACTTGTGTATCTGGTGCACTGATTCAAAATCACTGTATTCCTTGAATAAGTCTCTTCATATAGCATGATGCCTTTTTCAATTCAAAAATGCTTGAAAAAAAGTAAGGAAAACAAAAAAAAGGAACCCAACTAGAACACTTTAAAACCATCATTGACACTTTTGACTGTTTTCATACAAATACATTTCACTTTCTAAACAGCAGTTATTGTGCTTTTGTTAGCAGAATGTGTGCACTGAAATCTCCATTAAAATGCAATAAGGCTCTGACACACACTGCAGCAAGGACCACTTCAAAAACCACCGTAATGGGAAGTTAAAGTAAACTGGGAAAGAGTTAACAGGATGGTGATGATAGCAAACGGAGACAGGATGAGAAAACTGTTGCAGAAAAATATATCACCAGCTAAAGCAACTCCTATGTAGAAGCAGCTGTCTGTGTGCCATTCGAGACCCAGACAGTGGGCTAACTTTATTTCCTCATCCTGGAGCACCTTGGTGTTTGCTCTGAGCATCTTTTGTGGCATTTTGTTGTGTTTCTTCCCTTCCCCCAAACCCCAGTTCCTGTTCATTTGCAACTACAACAGGTTCAAAAGTTGTTGAAGGGAAAGGACGGACAAAAAGAATTTCCTAACACATTTCCCTAGGCTAAAAATTGGCGATAGTTTTAGAAATTTGCATTGAGCTCGATAGTGCCTAACAACCTTGAAAAACCTGCTTTCCTGCAGGTGAATATTTCCATTGTACCTGGAGAACATGCGGACCTGGAAAGCTTAGAGGCAGTGGTACGTTTGCTACAATTATCGCGGATGCTGACATGCAAGTATATGGATCACACACCCCCTAATAGGAACTTAAAGCTCTAGTATTGTCTTGACAATAGTCCTCCCCTGTAGGGCTTTTGGAGCTATTAAGTGTACACTATGAGAAATATTTATAATATACTGTAAAGACTGACTACAGCTGAAAGCAGGGATGGGATAGCTGAAGATGCGAGACATAACATTCAATTATAAAGCATTGTACAAAAAGAAAAGCCTGATAACCTTTCATTTGAAAACAAAAACTCTAGTGCTAAGTGCAATATACTTTATGGATAAAATTTGTCACTATAGTTACAATACAAAGAAATGAAATCCACTACAGGTGAGAAGTGTTATCTTGCAAATTCTGAACCGGAGGTAGAGGACTCTCTCAGCTTGTTCAGTGCCTTGGAATAATTCACTAATGAATGTTCTTCACCTGCAGAAATCCCAGCCTGAATTTTCATGCCAGACCTAAACAGGTGCTACTTACCTCCTTGCACTCTTTAAAAGTAGGTAACAAAAGTAGTGAGAAGGGTAAAATAAGCAGACAGGATCCTTCATAGGAAATGAAATCTCTCATCTGTAAAGTTATAAGATTGTATTCTGTGCCTTGGGGCCGGAGGGAGTCTAAAAAAACCCTCCTTTTAACTGTCATATTGTTATTCTAGAATCAATTGTGAGAGCTGCGTGTCAGAGTCTCAGGTGATGTGTGCTGCTGATATGCATTTCTAAATAAATATATACCATGCCAGCAGCACTACAGCAGTATTACAAAAAGGGCCTTCTTCTCATGAAAGAAATAGAAGCTGTTACACCCTAATGTACAAATTTATGTAGAACGTGTGTCAATTTATTCCGGCTGAAGTAGATTTAGCAACTATGAGCTATCAGAGACTGACATTGCATGCTGTATTTTATTCAGAGAATAGGTATGGGACAGACAATAAAAGTTATCTCTAGAAATATAACCTGACCTTTAGCCTGGAAGAATTACTTCTGACAGACAGAAGTACAGCTATTTTTAGATAAAATTTGCATCCTTGCCTTGTTGAGATTTACAGATTGGATGAAAAGGCTTTCATTTTTATTTTCAATATGGGCACTTGTCCACAGGACTCAACGATTCATTTCATAGCTCAGCAAATGGTTGTTCCACATAATATTACTCAGTCTTCTACTGGATCAAGATAAGATGCTTGCAGTTTTGAATAGCTATAGTTTTCTTTGTTAAATTCATATTTACACAATTTTCCATTTTTTCTTCTTTATAATTGGCCTGATAATTCCTTGCAGTTCGGCCAATTTCATCTTTTATTTTTTTTTAATGTGATTTGTTTTCTTTTCGGTTATTATTATGAAGTGCGAGCATCAGAAAATTTTTAGGAAATTAAAAAAAATGTGTTTTTTTTCTATCTTATTGAGGATTAGCTTTATTCGTTTCTTCACTAAAATTTCTGATATGGCCCGAGCCCTAGGTACCCTCTGTAATGCTGAAATGAAAACACTAGTCCAGGCTGTGTGAAGGGAGTGAAACAGCCCAAAAGAACCACAATAGTGAGATTTCTTCTACTTTATTGGTACCTATGCATTTTTAGTTCTCATCTGTTCTCAGGGCAGGGTTGTGGATTGCAGGCAAAGGCCGGTGGCATTTCTAGAGGGAATCTCTGAAGGTTGACTTTTGGAATCCCTCAAGACAGGGATAAAAGTGGGACCTTTTAAATACACCAAGTACTCACAATAGCTTTATTACCACATTGCTACTTCACTCTGTAGATTGCACGAAGGCCTGGAGACTAATTTCAGCAACAGCCACAATTTACTAGCTATAGTAGCCCTCAGATGAATAGTTTCTTGTAAAATCAGTGGCAGCTTTATCCTACCAGAGCACAAATAAATCAGCTCTTATTATTCCACATTCATTTAATCCTGGGACATTAGTCAGCGAGACCTTTCTGCAGCCTAATAAACAGCAGCAGCAGCAGTTTTTCTTTATGAGAGTAGTTGTTCATCCTAAATTAGAGCCAGCATTAGGGGAAGGCAGAAACTTTTGCAGCATGATTTAAAGATATATAATATGAGACTATAATAGTGTATGAAAACTGCACCCGTGTGTATAAATATAGTGGGGTCATAATTTTACTATATGTGGGTTACTTTAGAACATGTGGCTTATTTTATCCATACATCTTGAAAGTGTGTATTTTGTTGTGGTGAGTAATATTCATGTTATCCTGTTATTTCCCTGGATTTGGCTTCTAATGTCGCACCTTTTCTTCTTTAGGTACCTGTACAAGGGCAATATGGGAAATGAAGACATTGATTTGAAAAGATTATTCCATTGTACATTATCATTTCCATTTTACAACCCATAACCAAGAGAGCACATCCGAGTTCATATTTACAAACAATACTTCGCTTTAAAATGGTCTTGTGTGCAAAATGGACAATATCTGGCTTTGTGACTGTGAGGTTTCCTCCTATTTACCGCAACATATGTTAAACAAAAAAGGCTGTTTTTCCTTTTAAATACCCTTATTTTCAGTTATTTTGACAAACTCTCTCTTTGATGGATGTCAGCATAAGTCTATCCTATAATTTCCAATATAGAC
Organism: Dromaius novaehollandiae; assembly: GCF_036370855.1. Classification (NCBI taxonomy): domain Eukaryota; kingdom Metazoa; phylum Chordata; class Aves; order Casuariiformes; family Dromaiidae; genus Dromaius; species Dromaius novaehollandiae. Next base: position 27,641,549 of record NC_088132.1, read on the forward strand.
AAAAAGATGGTAATATTTAGAAGAAGACATGAAACTTCAGGAATCCAGTTTTCAAAAAAGGAGACCATTCAACTGAAAGCTTTACAAGGGCCCCCAACCTCTTGCACGTTTGCGCCAGCACCTTCAAGGCTTTTCGTGGTTGAAAACTGCAGTTTCAGTTGAGCTGGTTTGGGATTATGGATTTGCTGGAATGGTTAATTTCAGGCTGAAGTTCCAGAGGGTGTGGAAATGAAATTCTGGTGGCCTGGCTTGGGTTCACATGGCTTGTGCTGAGTTGCTTTGAGTTAAATCATCTAAAAAGTAGCTTGATCTAGCGTCTATTTTTTCCTAGTGAGTATGCTGTGTCCATACTGCTGCCACAGTATGCAAATGACTCTTATTGTTATTTATTGGATCGGACTAATAGTCCATTACGAAGAATCTCCCAGCTGAAAAATGGAGTTTCTTAAAGTACTTACTTTATGTCAGTTTGGATCCTTAAGTAGGAGAAATGGAGGATGAGTCTCTGATGGTTTGGTAGTGATTTATATATATCTTAATTTCATTTGCTTTTACTTGATGCTTTTAAATTTCAGTATGATATGAAGGCACTCTTATGCCTACATAAACAAACATACACACACATATGTGTACACACAGGAAAGTAGATGCATCTACATTTATTAATTCCTATAATTTTATCATCAGCCGTATCTAATATAGCAGAAATATTTCAGTGTTGGAACTGATTTACTATTTCTTCATCTTCTCCATTTAATGCAGATATTTTCTTCTGTTTTCAAATGGACTTTGTCTGTAGCTCTTAACTTATTTCATTTTTTTACATTTTGCAATCAAAAATAGGACTGAACAGCTAAACTCTGGATGGCCTTGTGCTGTTTGTTTTTTATTGTAAACATCTCTGCAGCATCTTCTTTCTGTGTGTACCACTGATATAGACTAAAAATGAAAATAAATATAATAAGAGCACTGCTTTATGGGTTAATTGTCTGTTTGTGACTGAGTGGCTCTAGGAATCATATAATCTCTGCCAAATATCTGGATGAGTCTTTTAATGAAAATTATAGCTTTCATGCTTGCCCACAGTGCCAGGAAGACAGAGCAATTGGAGGAAAACCATAATTTAGTACTGTACTTCCACTCGCTTCTACCAAACAGGGAGCACATGTAATGCCTCCGTTTCTGTGTGGTTGACATGCAGTATGGGAAGATGCTGATGCAAAATACCTGCTGCCCAAAATGCTAGCAACTCTCAGGTTATCACTGTAGCGCAGTTAACCTTCCCCAAGATCCTTTGTTTTCACTCCTTCACGTACTCCGGCAGCCTTGCGACAGTCCGGGGAAATAGTTGATGTTTTTCCTCATGAATAGTCCCGATCCAGAGTGGATCGAGGAACAAACAGCCACAAAAAAATTCAGAGTAGAAAGCACCTGCACCCCTTTCTTTGATGCTTGCATTCAGGATTCACCCTTCCTGCCTCTCAAATCTTTTTGCCTCTTTTCTGACAGATGTCCCTGACAAGTCCTGCCTGCAGAATGCGCGTTTGGCTGGAAGTGTGGAAAGCACAACAGAAAAGTAAGGACTGTGCCCCAAAAATGCTGCTGCCGCGTTCGGCGGGGGTTCCGCGGGCCGGACGCGGGGTTTCGGGCGCCGGCCCGGCTGCTGTCGCCCGCCGCTCGCCGGCTGCGCGGGCGGCAAGGTGGCCCCCTCCAAGGGTCGCCCCTCGCAGAGCGGCGGACAGGCGGCAGGCGTGCTCGCCTGGCCTCGCTGCAAGCTGCGGCACCCTTTCGGCATCGCTGGGGCTACCGCGGTCCGCAGCGAGGGCTGCGTCTGGCCGCATTTGACTCGCAGGTTAGGCACGTGCACTCTCGTGTTCGTACCTCCAGCCCCCCACTTTGAACCACAAGCCTAAAGCGGTTTGACTGCATCTCCTGGTAGACCACAGCTCGGGCTACTTGGTCGCAAGGGAGCTGCATGCCTGGAGCAGCTGCAGGAGAAGAGCTGGTGCCTGTGTCCTGCCTGCTGCGGTAGCGGGGACCGAGAAAGAGGTTAATAACCTAATGGAGAAGTCTTTAGTATCTCGGCTTGCGATGCACGGTTGGCTCGCAGAGGCCGAGGCGTCACCCTGCTTTCCTGGGATAAGGGGCTCTGAGGAACGTCTGACAGAGCTGGTCCTGCTTTCTCTAACTTCAAAGCTATTTTCTTTACTGAGCTGCAATACTGAGATTACAACCTGACACAGGTGAAGATTGTCCCTGACAGCCCGTCGGCCCCTTCTCCTGTGGCTGGCAGCGCCTCCGTCAGAGAGGGAAAACGGGGCTCGGCACCCAGGCTGGCCTGAGCCGGAGAGGGACCTCAGTGCGCCGGGGCAAAAAGGGGAAAAGGAGGCTGCTCTGGATTTTTATTTTGTTTTTCCCTTTCTCTCCATCTGATCTTGATTCTGTCTGTGGAGAAGAGCTCTCTCTCATGACGTCCAGGGTTAAATTTCCAGCATGATATGGGGATTTAGTTGCATTCTCCTCCCCATATCAGGAATGAGTTGTTCAGCTCAGTGCCTGCATACTGTGCTGAACGTTTACCCCCAGTGTCTCAAGTATCAGCGAGGAGGGAGGGCGAGAGCTCAGGAGACTTCTTCAGCTTGAGAGATCCCAGGACAGGAGAATGGAAAATGGCAATTATTGCATGCGGTAGAGAAAAAAGCTCAGGACTGAAATAGCAGGGGGGTTGCAGGGCAGGGTTAAGTCACATTGCCGGAGCAGTATGGGGGAAGCATAACATAACGCTTCCTCTCACAGTACCTGGCTCTAGCTGCTCTAAGTCGTGAGCCTCTGATCCTATGCGTCGGACAAGGGGAAAAATACACACATCGAGGTAGATTAAAAAAAACCAGGGAAGCCCAGTTATCAATACTCATTTGCATATGCATTGCACACCGGGAAAGCCTCCATGGGCAGAGGCAAGTATTTGATTTGCACACTCAGATTTCTCCTTTGTATTCTGCATTGGCTCATCGCATGCAAATGTATGCATTCGGTGGCATGCACCTCGGTTTGGAAATCATTCCTCTGGTTTCAAGGAAGAAAAAGAAAGAAATAATAATCACCCCTTCTGCCCCCTTCCCCCAAGCCTATTGTCAACAAATTTCAATTCATCACTGTTGATTTTGCTGAAACCTACTTTGGACTGTTACAGCTCGGAGTGATGTTATCCAATGCCATTTTTATCAGGGTTTCACTGTGCAATACTGAGTATGCAGGGGAGTCACTGCAGGCTGCTGGTACCCGTGATTGCCTCTGACATGTACAGCTGAAAGGACTCTTATTCCAAGAATGATCTTCTTTTTTAGACTGTATTGAGTTGGGACTGATTTTGATAGCCAGTTTCAGTCAAGAATCATAAAGTTATTGCACATTTAAGACCGTCAGTATGAGAATCATTCTCTGTCTCTGCTGCTCCCTCCCCCTCTCGCCGTTCTCTCCCCTCCCTTTCTCTCTCTCATCATTTCACAGGACTGCAAGGTTACAGAAAGGTCTAATCAATTGTCAAACTCTCCTTTATCTCTGAGAAGGTGGTAAAAAAATCTAACTGCCCTGCTGTAGGGGGTTCTTCTGACTACACAGCACCCTTTTTCACATACAATGCTACCATGATTAATGTCCTCCCACCTCAGACCTTGTTAAAACCTGTTCTTTAAAGCAGGCTGGTGCACCACAGTGAGAGCAAGAGCAAGGTTGCATAAATCAACGTGTTCTCACAGCCCCCAGGATATCCATTATAGATGCCAGCTGGATGACTGGAAGATAGAGAAAAATGAATATTGTATCCTGTGGCCTTTTGCCTCTAATGACCACTTTTCAACATTTTTGAAGGCATGATTAAATTTTGATAACTGGGGAAGTCACTCTGAGCAGGCTGAAATAGAGATAAATTGACTGAGGGTCTGACATCTCAGTGGAGAGCAGGCAACTAATTAGTGTGTGAATCGCACTCTGAAAGAGATGTAAAAGGGAGGCTGGTTTAATCAGAGGAGCCGCTGAGGTACAGGAATAGTCGGGGATAATTGCGGCCTAGGTAGAAATCACAGGCTCAACGAGCAGCTTTTTCTGTCCGCTTGATTGGCAGCCGCTGACCTAGTGTCCAAAACCTTTGAACTCTTACAACAGTAACAGCCTTGTCAAAGCAATTTGCTCACAGCTTTCTATGACCAGCTATTTCAGCTGTGGCACTGGGACACCCAATTTGAAAGGGCACTTTGCTCCTTCGCCGCGGTGGAAGCTGGGCGGAACAGCCTCATTATTTTTGATGACTTTACTTTTGAACCCGTTGCCTCCCCCTGCCGCCCCCTCCCCATCCCTCCCTTCCCCAGCGCGCCGCATCCTGCATACGTACCCTCTCCCCAGGGGCCCTTCGGCGCGGATGAAGTGTCAGATCAATTTAGCTGCTGATTGCACCAAGGGAAGAAGCAGAGGGAAGGGGGGAAAAAAAATCTGCAAAACGCTACAGTTTCGTTGCAAGAGCAGGACTTCTTTGATGACCCAATTGGTAGCGCCATAGGGCACGCGAAACACGGAAACGTTGGTTGGATTTAGAGGAATCAAAGACAGCATATTTAATCTCTGTAATGAGTGGCTGGGACAGCACCTCTCATCGTTAGACAAGAAGGATAGCACACCTGTGACAGAGATGACTAACGCACCATCACTCCCATAACGCATTCCTATTTACTCAGCGTACACATGTAGCATCTTGTTTGTGCTAGCAAGAATTTTCCGACTTAAACTGGTGTTTAGGGGAATAATAATAATCCCCTGAAGCTGCATTAGCTGGCAAGGCAGATTTCATGTTTTTTCTTTTTTTTTTTTCCTCTCTTTCAGGGAGGGAGGGTAGCTGAGGAGAGAGCGAGAAGATAGAGTGGGAAGCTTGCTGTCTTATTCCATTTGATAGTGTGAATTAGTGTTGCTCTGCATTATTTTTTTGCCTGGGGCAGACTAGTTTCTCTTTTTAAACTGATCAGTCCCCCTGGGTCTGGTGTTATACCAAAGACCAGGATACCTGATGTGACTGGGTTGTGATGTGACAGCGTACTGTTTCTGCAAAGCCTTCAGCTAGGGTTTTTAAAAACACAGTTTTTCACATGATAATGAGGGCCAGTTGCTACTAGGTCTACATAATTAGGCACCTGCTGTATATTAATACTTTATTACTAGGTGGTTTAGTCTAGTGGTACCTCGGGGCATGGCTCCATGAGCAAGGTAGGCTCAGCTGCAGATTGATAGCACGCCAGCTGCTCCACGGTCCTCGCCTGCATCCACCCTCTCCCCTGCCATATGCGACTGGGGGCCACTTATCGACCACCAGTGTGGGTCCCCAGAATAGACACCTAGCAGCTCTCAGGCCTCTCATAGTGGAGTCAGACCTTGGGGATCACAATTCCCTCTGTTTTTCCAAATGTTCTGTCAATCTAGAGTAGCAGCTCCGAGGTCTCTATCAGAACTATGCAATTATGATAACTATGCTGAGGTGTCACAATGTTCCCACAGAGACTGGTTAAAACTCAATCTAAGTTTAATTTTAAGCTGCCGGAAAAGTCCTGTGGAAGTCATCATGTGTGGGATCAGGGCCAAAGTGCTCAGCGCTCTGACTGCCCTGCTCGGCATAGCACTGCTGTTCAAAGCAGACAGGAAAACCAAGGTACAGAGAGGTTAAGCACTTTTTCTAAGGCCGTGCATGAAGTCAGGTAAAACACAAACCATCATGGCCTAATTGCTGGCTCCCTTTCCTGATCAATGTTAGGAATATTGAAAAGAAATAATGAAAGCTTAAAGTTGCTAAATAGAACGGGGGGAAAGAATTTCAATCCTGCACATATTAAATGCGAGGCTTGTGCTAAAAGCCACCTCTGGACTCTTTGCTGACCTCCTGTAAAGCAGGAGCAAGCACTTTGCCTAGGACTGGGGCGTCGCAGCAGCAGCAATGGACTGAAAAGAGGAAAAACACCTACTAGGATAATAACAATTTGTGGGAAAAGCTGTTTATGTATTGGGGCAATGGCAGATATGGAAAAAAAAGAGATGTGGCATGTCAGAAAGATGGGAATCTTGTATAAATATTGCTCATAGGCAAACCAAGAATGAAAATGGGCCTATTCAGCAGAGGCACCTTAAATGTAGGTGACTCCAGTGATGTGTCCCTATGCATATTCCTGGTTCAGAATGAGAAACGTGTTTGAATGGACATCTGCCTACAGCAATGATAATTACACGGGGAACCTTAATGTTTGAGATGCAAAGCCGCTTACAACTGGGTTAATATCAGTGGAACATAATAAAAAATAAGAGTTTCAATTAATGACCTTTCTTTTTCTACCAGTTTTCCCTGCATGATTTCTGACTTTGGTGTCAGGTTGTACGGCAAAATGGTTCTGAAGGTATGAGCAATAAAAACAGGCACAATAAATTTGTGTAGGCCAGGCAACTGTGATGACTTAATTGCTACTTTACTGAAAAGGCTGCAGCCATTATGCTAAATTATTAAAAATAACACCCACTGTAATTTATCAGAATTTTAGCCATTACTGTATTTTTTTTTAAAGTATCGGCAATTTTAACATTACAGTGTTTGGGATAATAAAAGTCTGCAGGGGTGTTTTGAAGTACAGTACAACAGTGAGAGAGATAGGAGTATGTGTTTACCTCAGCCTTACCAGTTCTCACAATTTTAACCTTTGTGGCTGAAGACTTAGAAAAAACACATCCTTTGTGCCTGCCGTTTGAGGGGAAAGGGAAAGGGAGGGATTGCCATGGCTAGGGACAAGCCTGAGGCTCGGAGGCCAGCAGCTGCAGTCCCCACTTGCACACACCTTTGTTAATAGTTCTGCTTTTTTCCCCTCATTCACAACATTTATAGGAAGGTTAAGGCCTTGTGATGACAGCGCCAGTCACCAATTTTCCGAGGAAGATAACTGAGAATTTAACTGTTGTCAGGGTGTGGGAGACCTCTGCCTGCCTGTTTATGTCTTCAGGACCTTGTCTATCCAAACCCCAGCAGCAGCAGGCCTTTACTTATAAAGTGGTCTTTCAGAAAGGAAACCTTGCTGTCAAAGACTCCAGCTGTGTCATCTACAGGGATCGAGATACCTCAAATACCGTAAGTGCCTTTTCCAAGGTGCCCCCTAGAGACGCATGAGTCTCGGGATGTGGTGTTCAGTAGAGGAGAAATAACGTATATAATCACGGTTTGCGGTCCCATGGACGCCCTGATTTGACTATCTTCAAGGGTTTTGTGGGTGAAATGAGAGCAGTCATAGCTGCTAGTCCCCCTCAGGGCTCCCGCAGCCCGCACGACCCAAGGAGTTTCCTCCTTTCGCTTTCAGACAGAACCAGAGATTCTCCAGTTAACTACACCAGCCCAGGAGCTGGGGCTGGCAGAAAATTGCCAAGGACTGAAGGCTCAAGGGGAAAAAAAGACAAGGTAACGTTAAATATAGCTGTACAATCTTAAACATTGCTTTCACTGTGAGTGCCCTCTGTGATATGACTATCTTATACTCCCCTACCTGTTTCCTTCTAGGTAGCTGTAGTTTAGGAAAGGATGGAGAAGCAGAAAGTGTAGGAAAAAACTACAGTAGAAAACAGCATTGCTACCTGCAAACACTGGCAGTATTATGAAGAAGGCAAATTTTACAACTGCTGTATCGCCTTCATCCAGATATGTATTTCCACAGTTAGGATATATCCTAACATATATGCATGTACATCTATCAGTACATGTACATGTGCACAGAGATACATAATTGCAGCAATTAATTCCACTTAGTAGCAATCTACAAAACGTTGTGTCTTAAATGGCTCATTGTACAGCCTGTCATAATGGCATTTTCAATTAAATGATACTGCAGTATTATTTCTCACCATATGTGAAAAAAATAGTGGAAATATTACTGAAATCAGGACAAACCACTCTAAAAAACAGCAGAAAAGGGTGTTTGATTGGAATCAGAATAGTGCCTTTCAAAACCTCTGACAGGTATATTATGAATATTTACAGATAAGCTTTGGTTATATAACGTTAATTTGAAGTAAGAAGTTCAGACTTTCCCTGGGGTTTTAAAAATACCATAATATGTATTCAAAGATGAAGATAATTGGGATATATGTTTCTCAAAAAATTACAAGAAAAACATCAAGTGATTTTTGGCATCTTTTTGGCAAGCATCTAAAACAGTCAGGTATTGGTTCCAAACCCTCATTTTGGTATTAATAGAGAGAATGGCAAAGAGCATCTTTATAATCATCCATATTGAATCCTAACTTAGAGCTTTTTTCTTCTTAAGTGTAACTTGTGTTAAAATTGTGGCAGTTTCTGACTCCTGCTTTCTTGGGGATTTACAGCTACCTACAGACCTACAGCTCCAGACTGTATTTGCTGAATTTACTGAGGAAAGGAATTCTAGTGAATTAACTCTTCTATTGATAGGCCAACATATTTTTACGAAAGAAGAGATGCTTAAGCACTGGGAGAAAAACAAGAGATCTCTTTTAGTAGGTTGAGAGGTGAAGATAATTATAGAGAAGAATCCTTAAACATATTTCACTGAGTGAGTTACATATTAGTTGGTGTGTGACCTGGTGGCAGTGGCTCCAATACCTGACTCTCCTTTCCTATGACACTGGTATACTATTGTTGTTGCTAATAAATCCACTGTTCACCAAAGGAGACATGAGTGAAATATAGCAATTCTAATTTTTGCTGAGCAATGTAACAACTGAAAACAAAGCAAAGAGCTGGCATTATGTGAACAGCTCCTAAAACATATGGCTAGAGTACTTGGAAACATAGAGTTGGAAATGTTGTTCCAGAGGAAAAGATATAACAGTAGCTGGCAAAAAAAAAAAGAAGAAAAAAATTTGAGTGATCCAGTGCACCTCTAGGAAGCCTGTAGCAGTTGACAGCTGCACAGTCAAATTTACTCTCATTCTTGTGTTCAATGGCACAGCTCACATTCACACCTACATTCGATAAGTGACTCCATCTTGCCTTCCAACATACCTGAACTTTGTGCTGTTCATAACCTGGCTGCAGACCTTGGTCCATACTCAGGGCATTGTGCAAGCCCTGATGCTCCTGTGAAGCACAGGGCTTTTCTAGTCAGGCCAGGTTTTCTGTTTGAAAATGCAGCTGAGCTGACGCGTGCTGGTTGCAGACTTGAATGGTGACTTACCTCAGTGAACTGTGGAGCCAGCTTCTGAAGATGGATCACCCCCACTTGCTGCATGAGGGAGCACAAGCTAGTGCAGCTTATGTAAAACCCATTGAATTAGGTGAAAAGAGTTGATTTATCCTCAGGAATAAAGTAGGTGATGCTCTTTGTCAGACAGTAGTGATTAAGAATGAGGCATGAATTTCAAAAAGCAATCTTCATCTTAAATATAGGAAAATACCTGCAATGAACTGTATGCTTGCCCTGAGAAAATATTTGACAACAATGTTGAACAGGTTTTGATTTCAGCTGGAGGTGTTCAGCTCATGTGAAAACACTGCTCCTAAAAGACATCACCCAGCTGAGAGGTGATGCCCTTCAAGCTAAAGCCCTTCAAAATAGTAGAACATTTCCAAAATTTTAAGTCTTAACCTGTATACTCATTTTCCTGTCTATCATATGGAAATAATGGTTGACAAGTATTCCACAGTCTATCATTTTATCAGCACACCCATAAGAATGCACAATCCCAATGGCTCAGAAGTTACGAACACTTTTTTTTTTGGATATCATGAAACTATAACTTCTTCACCTACTGTCACAGTATTCATCTTTGGGTGCCCTTCATGAGCAATATGTGTTCTTTTATCTCCGTATTTCAATATTGACACAAGTAGCGGCTTTGCTTTGCCAGCAAAACTGTCCTATGTCTCATAATGCTTCAGGAACATATATCAAAGGAATTTTCCAGACTAGAAGAACATCACCTCTTTTCACTCGGGTAATTATGTTTTCATTTGTTGTATAGCTAAACAGTTGCTATTAATATTTTCTGTGCTGTGAATGCTTACAGTAAAAAATAAATAGGGTCCAAATTCAGAATAACTGACTGACAGGAAATTTCATAGACCCTACCTAGCGGTTAGCAGAGGAAGGGTTAACACTGAAACTCTGAGCAAAATAATTAGTGGAGCTTGCCCTTGGAAATGTGGCTGGGCTCAGCTGGAGAGAATTATGCTGTTAAGAAAAGGACTATAAGAAGAGTGAGCTTTAATTCTTTCTACTGTCTTGTTTCTCTGTTGACCTGGGTAGTGAAGGGAGGATGGACTGACTGACTCTGACTGTGAAACATCCTTTTGACTTCATTTAGTGAGCTGTTACTTCTTCTAACCTTTGCTTTCCTTAGAAAACAACCACATTGATAGTAGTGGAATATGAGTATTCTTAGATCTACAGTTGAGTAAAAACAAATTCAGGCAATTACAATAAAATTCAGAAAGCAGAAAGGAAGATCAAATAGCTATGATGCAAGCCAGCAGGAAATTGAGGTTTATGCCTCAATGGAATGAAAGCACAGGATAGTGAAAGGGTAGGAAATCCCTTTATTTCTAGGGCTGGTTAATTGAGGTCACATAATTAAACATTATGGCTGTCACAGGGGAGAGCAAATTATATTGCTCTTTGCATGGAGTTGCCAGTGGCTACCAAGAGTAGCCCAACACCTTTTTGGATGATTATGGAGTCCTTTTAATGAGTATGAGGTAATAAATGGAGTGGTGTGACCAGATGACCTATTTTAGATATTGAATATTCAGTCATTTGTTTGTGTATCTCTGCTAGAAAAATGCTGAGGGAGGGAGTTCTGTGTATTGCGAGACTACTAATCAACTAGTCCTCATTAGTTCATCATGTAGCTGCTGTAATATACATATATAATATGGGCAAGTAATATTTGGAGCATGCGCTACATTCCCAATTGCACTCAAAATGCATTTTGAATTTTTCAAAGCATGTTTTGGGACTTGAGGAAGAAAAGACCATCAGATTTCTCTACCTGTGTCTTCAGTGCTGCTTCAGTTGAATATGGACAGAGCAGTTTGTTTAGGCAGGACCACAGCTGAGCACTGTAATGGTGAAAACAGTTACTTGCCTTCCCACTGTGATATGAGAGCCCTTTTGCAAATAGTTTCCTTGGAGCCAACTGTTCCAAAAGGAAGAGAATGAGGAAAGCAAAATGTTTTTCCTCCTAAAAGATCCACTTGTCCCATATCTGATCAGAAAAAAAAAAATATATATATTCACAAGACTGGGAAGTACTCATCTCTGAGTGAGGGGCCATGCAAGACAATAGAAATGCAGCCAGTATAATTGGCTCCCTATTTTCAAGTGCCAGATAACTGTTGAACTGTTTTAATGATTCCTTAATGACTCCTTAAGGCATTTCAGATGTGACCATTGCTAGTGCAGGATTTTACTGTGCTCACCTGGGGAAATGCTCTTTCCTCATGATTTACTCCTAAAATAACTTCATGCTTTAGTCAGAATTCTGTGACAACCATCCTCTGTGGCTTTGGCGACAAAGACAGAATGCTGCATAGACTAAAATTTCAGTATTAACTCAGTTAATTGTCTTGGATAAAAAATGCTTTAGCCTGTCAGGTCCATGTAGATGGACATATGTAATCCTTAAAAAATAAACTGCCAGAAAGCCAAATATTGCTTTTGGATTCCCAGCTTGAAGTCCTTTGTGATGTTTTGAGGAAAAATTCCTCCTTATACACACTATTTATTTGGTGAGGTTTAAGCCACTGACAGGATGTAAGGGAGTGGGCCATCTCTACCATACGCTACAACAAAAGACTGAAAGACAGTGAACATTCATGGCCGGTGAAGAGACCACATGAGACAGGTAATGGCCATCAGCCTGCTCTCTCCTGGCAGATACATCTGAGTGCTGTGTCCTCTGTAGCAGGAAGCTGCAGTGCCACATTCAAAACTGAAAATATAACCAATAATTCCATACTGACTACAGTTGACAATAGCTCCTTTTTTGCCTGGTAGCACTGGAGCCGTTGCCGCCTTTCCCAGCGTTCTGCTTTCTGCTACACCTTGTTTCTTCACCTTTTGCAGAATGTACACATGGAAAAGACCTATTAGGTCATCTGGTTCTGGCTTTGCTATCACAGGACTCTAAATACTTATGCTACAGGACTGTGGATATTGTGGTTCACAAAGAAAAGATGGAAAAGGGAAAGAAGTAGAAAAACATCTATTTTCTGTAGCAGACTGTATTTCTTTTGGTAAAAATGTCAAATATGACAACAGTGTTTTTCTGTTTCTGCTATTATGTTATATTTTCTATTTACTGTTGAAGGAAAACTAACTGTACTTCCAACAAAAGGGGAGAAGGTAGCAGCAGAGGAGACTCAGAATATTATTTCTCCATTCAGAAAACAAAGTCAGATAATCCCTGCTAACAGCCTTTACTCCCACTGCCACCATTGATAAGAAGAGAATAAATAAACTCTGGCAGCAGCAGTTACAGCTAAGGCTGTCAAAAGGGCAGGAAGGTATTGGAGAAAGATGAGTAGCTGGGGTGACCAACTCTAATTCAATACACACAACAGAATTACAGACAAAAGAAATTAGCAGTAGAACATGAGTGAGCATGTGGAGTCCAAATGTACCCAAGAATGTATGTGCTCAGCATATGGAAATATTGTCAGTCATAGCAGACACCTCTGCCATCTGATAAGTGCTCCAGGAAGTAAGCCTGGAGAGCAGCAAACACTCTCAGAGAGGTCAGCACATATATTGAGTAAACACGAAAAGAGATCACCCTTTATTGCTTTATTTATTGCTAAAAGAAGTGATTCTAGTGTCAGCATGAAAGCTGATGGTGAGACAAGTAAGGGGAAAAAAAACCCACTTACTTTTGACACTTCTGGACCTCCACTCCTATCAATTAACAAGAGGCACATGAACACTCTGTGCAAACCCCAGGATGACAACAGCAATGGCAGTGATGTTACTGCCTGGAAACACCGTTGCAGAACCACATCACGTATAGCTAAATAGGACTGCTTTCACACCACCGCACAGCAGGACGGAGCTGGACTGGAGACAGACTTAGCACTGGTCATGAGCGCTGAGGGAAGGTGGCTGCCATACTATTCTTCTCCATATGCACATTTAGCCTCTGCGCTCCAGATGCCTCAACAGAACAACCAGATTTTATATTTACCAAGAACAGTGTAAGGTCCTTGGAACAAGAATGCTATATAGGTGATGCCTTTTTGCTAAGGAGGTAAATGAACGTTTTTTCACTTACCTGGCAAAAGCAACGGACAAGTTTGTTTACTTTAAGGAGAATCATAATATATCTAGCTATGAATCTGAATTCATGCTGATGAGTCACATTGATAACGCACATGCTAATGAATCCCCACAAGCTCAGGGATGTGCGGTCTCTATTATGGCTATTACAATGTTATTATGTAGGTAAAAGTAGAATTGTTGCCGAAAGAGCTGTCAAAGGCAAAGGGGCAAAGGGAGGCTTGTGGCAAAGTTATTCCAGGGAATGCCGATCCTCTGGGTTTCATCTATTACATGGACATTCATGTTTACCCATTTTCTCATACAGAGCATCGCATAGATCATCCAACAGTCTGGAACAGGAAAGTGCCTTGATGAACTGTAGTTCCTGTAAGGAAGATACTGCCAATTTTGAATAAGTAAAACAAGCTTTTGCCTAAAATATAAGCCTTCTGTCCAGAAGCACGTGGTTTTTTCCAGTCCAGACTGCTGCCTGATGGATCTCACTATGAAGCTGTATGGCTGCTCATCTGGTGCCTCCCGGTGGGAGCCTGTAAAGGAGGAGCAGCACAACAGGTCAGTCAGATCAGTTTTCAGTGTCTCTTCAGCTTGATTAAGCTACTGCTGACTGAAATCCACTGAGACTGATCTTTCCTTTCTCCTTCCTGAATTGCTCACAAAGATTTGGACTACAATGACAGAGAGTGACGGGTGAGAGCTTTGGTGCTGTCAGAACTTGCCACAATTAAATTCTCTGGGACTAAAAGTCTCCATCTCTGTCCTTGGCCTTCTGTGGATCTACTTAAATCTGTGCAGCTTGGTTTTCATTAATTCCCTATCATTTACTGCAGCCAGACATTCATATTTATGCCTTAAGAAAAGATCAGGAATGATTTGACATGCAAATGGGTTTTTCAAGAAGCACTGTTGTGTTAATCAGTCTGTCTATGGTGATCTTCAGACTATGCATATAAATCACCTTTGAGTGGCTGGTTGCTTGATCTTGTCTATTAAACATCTAGCCCTTTTTTGAAATATTGGAAACATAAAGATGTTTTCAGTGGGAAACGAACAATTTGGCCATACCAGATACTTCCCTCCTGTCAAGCCACCCAAGACTATGTAGCTTTCACCATCGTAAAATTATGGAATATATATGGTCATCTAGTCCAATGTCCTGGACAAAGCAGGGCCAACTTAGAGGTTAGTTCAGGTTGCTCTGGTTGCCCTGTCTAATTTGGAATATCTCCGAGGATATTCCACAGCCTCTTTGAGCGACCTGTTGCAGTGTCTGACTGTCTTTACTGTGAAGATTTTCTTTTTATTATATCTGATCAGAATTTCCCTTGATGCAACTTGTGTCCACGGCCTCTTGTCCTTTCAGTGTGTATCTGAGAAGAGTCTGGTTCTGTCGTGTCTGTAACTACCCATTGAGTCATCAAGGACATTAATTAGTACTTCTCTCCTTAGTCTTCCCTTCTCCAGGCTGAAGGAATGTAATCGATGATTAAATTCCTTCTGGTCTGGACCAAAGTTTGTAAATGAGATGTGATTTCAGTGCTTAGCTGATTCCTCTGCTTCTCTGCCTCATTGTAACCATATATAATGGTTACATATATAACCATATAAACTATACAATTGTGCTGCTGGCATCTGAAACCTTTTGGATTGAATCTTTATTATTGTGTTGGCTTCCATAGTACCAGATGAAGCTGCGTGGACCTGTATCTCGAGACAAGTGTTATTCTTTCTTAGTCTTTGTATATGGGCAAGCGTCTTCCTCTGCAACCGTCATTCTGTGTATCTATCTCCATTACGGAGCAGTAGGAAATATGTGTTCATTTGCATGAATGAAACAAGTAGAAGGCATGCAGCAATATATTTGGATGAAAATCTGACATGGCTATGAAATTACTGATTATTTTTGCTTCTGAAGGTAAGGTATTTTCATGCTGAACTACGTAGGTGCCTGAGCAATTCACTTATGTAGTGACAACACCTGCAGAAGATCTGGAGAGGAGTCAGTGACTGGCAGAGTATGTGGTAGCAGGTCAGGTGTGTGAAACTACACGCTGACCAAATGCCCATCAGGGCCAGGCAGGCATATTCCGTTTTGTCAACACTCTCTAGCTGCTTCCCGGACAGTATTTTCTCAAAGGTAGCACAGCTGAGAGAGGGAAGCAGTTCTAGCAGATTTAAGGGGCCCTTAGGAACAGCAAGTTGAGTCCTGCCTGGATGTCTGACCCGTGCCTCCAGCAGCCTCCCATCAACAACCTCTCCACAGTTCCCGGGGCTCCCGTGCAGTCTGTAGTGTAAGTCCTTTATTAAATCTATCCTGTTTAACCCCTAATGAATGTTGATTGGATATGCCAGTATCTGACTGTCTCTCTTGCTTGCCTTGAGGTCACAACCCACTTTTTATTTCTCAGAGTTTATTTTATTTTATTTTATTTTTGGTGAAAAAATCTTAAAAGCATTTTTTAACATGGTCAGATTTTTGTAGCTTCTGAGTTACAAAACTATTACCTAATGATTAGCTCTGTTTGTTTTTTCACTTGGCTTATAACTCCTATGGTGTCCTCCACAGAGTATTAGAACTAGTTGAATAAAAAGAATATATAGATCCCAAACCAAGACTTCATCTTTTACACTTCCTCAGTGGCACAGGAATTTTAGTTTGTATTAAAAAAAATAGATAAGATGAGAACAACATTTCTAGCACCCCTACTTACAAAGAAAAGCTTGAAAATGGACCCTGGATGTAGTATGCATTCAGTTCTTCATGTTTCTAGTCCACTTCCTCCTGGAAATATATTCCAGACACTTGGCATAAGTGTTTGGCTTCTGAAAGAAATGGGAATGTTGGCCTTTTAGGACCTTCATTTAGTCTAATGACTGCTAAAAACCTTGGTATGCTTGTACAGACAAGCATATGAAAGAGCCTGAGCTACAGACACAATGTTCCTCACCAAGTATTCTCTGCCCCCAAAAACTGTTTTTTGCACTGGAAGCCAAGTGTATGTATGTAAACATAAAAAAAGAAAGAAAAAAAAAAAGAAAATAGGGTTCATTAAGCAAACCTCACTGAGAGATTCAGATATTTTACAGTATTGCTGTCTGTTTAAGAATATGCACTCCATTTTTTGTCTGTGGCAACTACCTAATTATTTCAAGGAATGGATCATGCCTTGGATGTTTTTCATGATTCTGGTACAAAGTAGCTAAACAAGATAAAATGAACTATTCATATTCCTTTTGCATTCTGAAACAAAATAATACCAATATGCTGCTAATTTCCATGATGTTGACCGTGGCTGAATGTTAACACTGAAAAACTGTCAATAAAATTTGGTACTCTCTTTGGCAACTCCTGCAGAGTGCTCACGCACTTTGGAGCCTGTTCTGCAGGTCCTTGCCTAGGGTGCACTTTCCATGCAGCAAAGCCGAGGCTCAGCAATCTGCAGCTTCCCCCAAAAGCAGTGCTGCTGCTCGTGCGGGAGGGAGGCACTGCTGCCACCCATGCTGTACCTTTTCTACTGACAGGGGCTGGAGTTTCAAAGGCTATCAATCCAGAAGCTTTTGTGACCTCTACATTGAAAAGATAGAGGAGGAACGGCAGAGATATGGAAAAGACACAAGGCTCTATAGCGTGGATGTCAAAGGACCATTGATTAGCAAATATACAGCCAAGGTGTTGCTTCACGGTGGAGGAAAAATTCTAATCGCTGATATATGGTGCAAATCACAGCCTCCCAGTAACCCGAAAAATAGACTAGCATGAATAGTATGCTGATATATTTTTCAGCTTCCTGGCTTTCTGTCTTTATCCATCCCTTCCTATTTTACATTGAGGGGAGTAGAGTGCTTAATTGCTTAAATCTGTCACTTAAAACCTGTCTCAGAGGCCAAGTAAATAGAAATCTTCTGAAAAGCTCTACCTGGGGAAGTGGGGATCCTCCCAATTTCCTGAGGGGCAATTCAGCTCCCCTTAAACTTGCAGAATTCCCCGTGGCTGCTAATTGCTCGTGCAGCATACCCATGTGTTGCTGCAGCTTCCACCTCTGTAAAACATGAAACTGACAATGTGATTATAAAACATAGATCGAAATGTTTCAATAGCTTCAGCCCCCATAAGGACAGGCTAGGACCAAAGCCTCATGCAGAAAACACTGTTTCTTTTGATTGAATGCCTTTTGAAATTGCCCTCATTATGGTGCAAGGTAATGTGCAATGGGGTTGCCTCTCAATGTGACCCTGTTAGAGATTGCCACTTGTGAGAAAATCCATTCAAAAGTGGAGGCTGGATTAAACTGTATAGCGGGTCAAATGGCACTAGTTAGAAAAATGAAGAGAGGTGCTTCAGTCCAATGATTCTGTGGGAAGTTAAGCAATAATAACAAATTCCATGAATACGAAAGCACAGAGATCAGAAAAATGAAAAACTGTCAGAGCCTGGTGAGAAAGATCTCCAAGCACTTCTTTCTTCCAATTTCCAGTGAACGGAAGAAACCTCTGAGGTTTGTTGTCCTGCGTTCACAGAGCTCTTCAGTCCTAGGAAGAACGGTGAAATCTCAGAAAATAAGCGTGCCAAGTGGCCTGGAAACACCTAGATGGAGGTCTTTATAGAGCTGCTCTCCTCTGGGATACTCCTGATTATCGCACTGTTGTCAGGGCAGTCGTGCAGCATGGAAATACCGGTTTTGAGCCCTTTATCAGTGGTAAGGTCGCAATGGTGGAGCAGGAGGGTTCAGAAGACGCCCTCCTCTCTCCGTTCTTTCAAAGCTCAGTGCAAAACTCACTTCATTTTTTTGACAAGAAGAAGACAGATGAAGTCAACACAAGGCTCTAACATTATTGACTCTAATCACCCATGAATGGACAGTCGTTTCAGTGTGCTTCCTCACTCTGCAGAGATCGCGGAGTTCAACAATCAGCTTTCTCTTAAATGAAAGGCAGTTGTCCTCATTGACCTATGATGAGGACAAGGCACGGCACAAAAGCTATTTGCAGTAGTGAGGTGAAAATGTAGGGGGACACACTGGTTTGAAATTGGTTTCTTTTCTGGGGTTTCCTGTGATGACTTTCTGCTCATCATTTTTCACTTTGGAATACTAGGACCAATCAGTGGGCTATGTGCTTTTCCTTTTTGCTGAACAGTACTTGGAAGTCAACACTCACCGCAGGTTACAGAATGAAACAAAAAATGGAAACGGTATGCTGCGGGTTATTTACAGATTGCTGCTGAGCAAATTTAATCACAGACCTCTGTAACTCTATCATCATTTCCCTTGATGAGAACATCACAGACTTAAGTTTTGTAGAGGACGGGAAAAACAGACATAATCAACATATAACAGTAACAGCCAATTCTGCTGTGATGGGAAGAGGCACTGTATTAGGGCCAATACATTAGACCAACTTTTACATTGCAGCTAGGACTCTTAATGGCCATTAAAATTCCCCTGGCATTTCCCCAAGAGGGTAACCGAGCGCCTCAAAGAAGCTTTCATTTTTAGCCTTACTGAGAGGACAGGATACATCATAATCATCTTGCTTATTCCCTTCCTTGTGAATTCTTTGCATGTAACAAATGTTTGAAGTGCAGTAATGCATATCTTGGAGCTCAGCGTGAGTGCCAGGTAACTTATGTGTGTCGTGGATCATAAGGAGGTATCCAATTATGATAATCAATTATTTGGGAGCACCAGTATACCACCTCTCCTTTTAGACCTGAATTTACCTTCAGGTTTGTATAATGCATATCTGTTATTTTGTTCATCATTATTTATTTCTAACCAGCAGAGCTGAACTGTAATTGACAGAAAAGCTGGAAAACAAATGTTATATTGCTGAGGAATATTTTTTTCATCCATTGCGGGCTGCAGTTTGTTGTGATCAGGGTCCCTGTGTATATGTGTATCATTTTCAGTTTGCTAGCGTAACAAAGCTTGAAAGCGACTGGAAGCCTGCTCCTTGCTGATATCACCCAGTCAGTTCTTACTTTGGTCACTTAATAGTCGCTTTCATCAATAAATATCTTAATTATAATAATCTCCTGTGCTCTGCCCTCATAATTTCTCATCTTTCCAGCCCCCACTACTGAGGTTCTGCTACTATGAACATGATTGGGTTTCCTATGTGTTTACAATTTATATGTAAAGCTATCCACCATTGTGTTTTAAGGTCACTCCGTACATATATTTTTGGGTAGTCTTTCCACTAGTCTTTGTGCTTTTCCTGGTTTCTGCCTCCTATTGCTATATCTACTTATTTCTTTTCTCCTTCCCTTGTTTCAAAACATCTCTCTACATTTAGAAAAAACTTCTAACTTAGGCCAAAAAATGCTTTCTATAACTTTCATACTCTAGGTTAGGACTAACCCTTCATGTTCTGATTCTCTCTGTGTTGCTGTCTTTGCATCTGCAGGTAATTGAATTATTCCTACATTTTTCTTTTTATTTATTTATTTTTTCTTTTTTTCTTCCTTAGAGTTCTTTTTGATCAGGATGACACTATAAGCATCAGTACTGATGAATTATTATACATTTAATGTTACCACCATGTTCTGTACTGTTATATACACAAATACACAGAGTACATGAAAAAAATATAGTCTCTATTGCAAGAGAATTACTTTTAAAATGCACAGATAATACACTGCATGTGTATGAGAAGATGCCGTGGCAATAAAAAGGCTGGTGGACCCTTTAGCACTGGAACTCCAATTTCTAGTCTACAGAAAGTTGTGGAGTTCTTCACTGCAGGCTGAGACTGAGAAGAAATCCCACAGGTTCTGTGGCAGAAAAAGGAAGCCTTTCTGTAAAGCTTTAGACAGGAACTTCATCTCTCTAAGGATAACTATTTAGGTTCAGGTAACTAGTCCATAATATCCCAGATGTCTTACAGGGAAATTTTGTCTTGTACTGTTGATATCCCTCAGGAGGGACAGTGCTGGAGACTAATCACCACGGCAGTGGAGATTACAGTAATCGTTCTCTGGAATTTCTTCTCCATTTTCTTCCAGCTCATGACTACTATTAAATGGCCATCACAACTCACTCCTTTTAAGACATTTCAGACACTGAGAGTGGAAGGTTTAGTGTGTTATTGTTAAGACTACTGTAGTTGCCAAAAATATTTATGATTTCTTTTCTTCGCTGTTAAAATAAGCCCATCTATCAGGCTGTCAGCTCATGTGAAAAACAAAACAAAACCTAATCTGGAAAACTCTACATATAGCTTCCTAAGTGTCAGCCACAGGGGTTGTTATGCCTAATTTCAAAGAAAGGGTCTCTAACGTCCAATGTGACTCATTGCAGAATGTCTTAAGAGAATTGTGACTGAAAAACTATACCAAGTGTTAGACTGCAAGAGTATTTGTTGGATAAAAGTATCTTATTCCAGTTAATTATATTAGATTAGAAAATTATATTAGTTTTGGTATGCAATTTTCATTTTGACCTTGATTTTGCTATTCGTTTTGGCCTGATAGCTTTCCTGCCTGTACATCACAAGCACTGTTACATATGGGTAAAACTCATTCTTTGGAAAGGCACAGCTATCTTTTTTCTACACAGCAATAGAGCAGGACTGAAACAGCATCTTCTGTGCATCTAAAAGTGAGAAATAAATTAAGAGGCTATGAATTAAAAATAGGTTTGGCTTTGTTGCCTGTTGCTGTTTCTTCATTTTCCTTTTTGCCTACTTCTCTTTTGTTGACTACCAAGATCTGTATGTAGCATTAGGAGACCGGATCCCTCAGGGAACAGACCAAGGGATCTAGCTTTGAAGCAGCTTAAATGCGCCTAAGTTGGTAGGCACAGGGAATCTTGTATGTTGACAGCTACTGCCCTCAGGACATTGCACCAGGGTTATTCCACGTGAACCAGCCCAGCCCAGGAGAGCAGGCTCGCCTGCCAAGGTCCCTCCAGGTAAGGGCTGCCTGCCTACAGCACAGAAGTGAGCACTGTGTGAAGTGAGCACTGAAGCAAGTGCTGAGCATCCCTCCAACAGAAACAAGCCTTTCCAGTTCTCCTTTCTTTCCCAGCAGTCGGAGTCTGAATCCACTTTTCAGAGGCTTTTCAGCCTTCTGAGAAGTCCTACATATACCACTCAGAGCAAGCTAGGAACCTGCTTCTTTAAAAACAAATCAGACTGCCACATGAAGGAGCCCGTTGCTAGAGTCAGTGCTAGGAAAAGTGTGCTGCCGCACGCGCCCTGCACACTTACTGCTCTCCCAACCTGATCCTGTGCATGTAGGCAGTTGTAGGTTTGTGTTCTTCATGCATGCTCTGGGTGCTTCTAATAGGATGTGCCGTGGTAAATCAGAGTTTTCTTTCCCTGAAATTGCACCTGGAGCTCAGGCAGATGTTGAAGGCAGGATGGTATTTCAGCCTTACTGACAGGGACAAAGGGAGAAAGGCAATTCCCTCGTGGGCTGCAACCCATGTTTCTCAAACCCACCCCTCGGCTGCTGGTACAGCGCAGAGGAGCAGGGGGGCAGGAAGAGGTAGGGGTATGTTCAGCATCCTGGCTAAGGGGAGTCCCTGGTTACTGGAGTGGCCGTGTTTCAGCTTTTCCGTGTGACAAGGGAAATCCAACTTGATGGATTTCTCCTAGGATATCAGTCATGTCTTGCATAACCATAGCAACGATGATTACTTACTTCAGCTCAGTGTGTCCTTACTAGTCATTTCCTCTCTTGTCCGTTTGTGAATTTCCTCCTGCAACAAATTAGAGCCCTGGGCAAACTCTGTGTAACTGGGATCTCCAGTAATGAGGATTTCCCCGCAGGGCCCCCTGCAGTCTCATTAAAGCTTACTGTGGTCGAGGCTGGCCTAGGCACCGAGTTGGCTTCAAGTATTTCCACATTCTCTCTCTCATAAACCTCCCAGAGGTACTGAGGTGTAAACGGGCTCCATAGCAGGGCCTCTGGAGAGGGACCGATCCAACTGTTCGCATTACAAGAGCATTTGGGACTTCATTCAACCAGAAGCCTGTGGTTCGGTGGTTATGAATACCCGAGGATGAGACCTTCTAGCGTTGCTAGCAGTTTGTCAGTTCCATACTAGGCATCTTTATGGCTTTGTCACCCTAAATTTGGTGATTTTTATGGCTGAAAATTGTAAGACCCTTTTGCACTGCAATGCTACTGCACAAAGACTTCAGGCTCAGCCTTAGGCCAGATTGTTACATGCTGAGAAGGTCATTTTCCTCTGAGCTCTACTTTACCGCAAAGCTGAAGAAAAGCTTTAAGTGTAGAAGAATGGGAAGCTACACGATAAGACTAGCCCTGAACATTGCCTGGGGGAATTTATGTCAGCTGGTGATAATTTCTTCACTACTTACTGCATGAACTTAAGCAGAAGAAAATCAGAGGACTTTAGGACAGCTTTGGAAGACTCCAAGTCTGTAGCGACATCTTCACTGCACTGAATAATGAGTATCAGCATCATAGCAATGTTTTTTCAAGACTTACATGTCTTTTTTTTTTTAAAAGCATAGTCTGGACTGGTTGTGAAAAACAGGATTCTGAAATTTCAGTAATGGAAATATCATAGTCATATATCTATAATTTAGAGTGGGAGGCTATCTTCCATCGTTATTTCTTTAGGTCACCATTTATGAAAGAAGGAATGGTATCTGGAATGATTTTTTTGCCTCTTTCTCCACCATAAAGTTTTGCCTCTTTCTCCACTATAAAGTTTTGAGAACTTCATTGAATGAAAGAATTTAAATATAGTTGAAGAAGAAATGTTATTTTTTTAGATTAGAAAAAGGAAGATCCAAAAACATGCATAAAAAAATTTACTAGTGAGAGAATTAGTTGCTTGTTGCAAATGTGGCAATGTACTTGAAAACATAAAAGGAATTTTGAGCTCCTACAAAACAGAAAGAATTTTAAAAATCTGATTTTTTTGTGTTCATTTTCCCTTGAGCTAGAGAACAAATTTTTTAATTCAACACACTTCAAAAGTTCCACACCTATTTATCAGAAATAAAACTCAGAGACAGCTTTTAAATGTGAAATAGTTGAAATGACTATCCAAGTTCTCTTATCTAGTAACCTTTAACAGAATGCTATTAAGGAGCATTATACTATATGTCAAATGATAAAGATTGTCTCCAAAAGAGAGAGGTTTTATGTGATTTCAAATGATCTGAAAGGAAGGAGACAGTGCCAGATTTTCACAATATTTCAAAAAGATAAATGTATTGAAACTATGCTTACTGTTCCTGTTGAAAAACGGCGTTCTAGATCCATCTTTAATATGACATTTAGAGTGATATTAAAAAAAAATACTTTAATGTGTGGTTTCTTCTGAAAAGGTACTGAACAAAAAAATACTACCTACATGATCACAAGAAAAAATAAAAATAAAAATTTAAAACATAGTTATCCATTTTTTGAGAGAGAAAGATCAACTGGGGAACTTGGTGGAGTTATTTTATATTTATACTGGGAAATAGAGAGATTGAATTTGGAATCGCTGGTAGAAGAAAGAAAAAGGTGTGTTTATATATTAACTATAGCCTCTTCTGAAGGTCTACTGATATCTACCTTTCCATGTCAAATTCATTACTGGGAAAGAAATGGCTGGAATGCCATTTAAAAAAGTGGTAACTCTGACCATAACAATTTTGAGGTGAGAAATTGTCGTAATTTTGCTGCAATGTGTACCTAGCAAAGAGCCTCACTTTTTCATGTCCTACCTCAATGATATTAAGTAATATTACCTACTTTATCGTCTATTATGCACCAGATGTTTTGGATGGGCCATTTCTCGATGAATTGATGATAAAAGAAAGAAACATGTGAAGTAAAGAAGTGTCCTATTTTTTTCTTATTACCTTCTTGTGGTATGACATATTTTACAGCTTTTGCTATTGCTGTAAAAAATGAAAACTTGAGAGAGGATTCAATCAATCCATATAAATAAGTTTTTCATCTTTACTCCCAATGAATATGTCAGTGGCTGATCTCCCACAACCCACAAGTGAAGAATTATCTCAACCATCGCCTGAGAACCATATGCACAGGAAAAGCAAGTCAGCTGCCCTGTGGGAGATGAGATTTATATATGTTTTTTAACATATATAATGTATTTAACTGAGCTCAAATAGTTGTTTTTTCTTATCAGTAAGGCATGTATGTGAGGAAATCCCACTCTGTGTAATTTGTATGCAGTGATACGTTGATCTGATCAAGTAAAATGGAACAAGCCCACTATTATTACAGGAGGACGAACTGCTGTTCACTGATATTAAAAGCCTGGACACCTACATAAATCAGCATTTGTTTTAATTTTGGCATTGTTAATCAGTGGCAGATTCTACACTGGATGATGCTGAAATCCTCTTTGGAATTTTATATTTTTGCTTTCCAATTACTCTTTAACTCTTTGTGCTTAAGTGCAATGCATTGAAATTTCACTAGGAGTCACTTCAAACTGCCATCAGTCTATTCAGATATAGCTATTTGAGTACTGTACAGTAGGTAAGATCAGAATTGGACTAAAAGTATGTTTAATAAATTAAGAAATATGTCAGCTCAGTAAAGGTAATTTTGAAATATTTTTGTAAATGCAGAGTCTCAAGTAGTCTTAGCCAGTATTGTATCTTGTTGATTTTGGTCACCTCCAAATGAATATGTCTATATGCATTTATTTGTCTGTCTACATGTCTGTCTGTGTCTCTATCTATCTATCTGCCTGCCTGCCTGCCTGTCTATCTATCTATCTACTTATATATCTATCTTTTATACTAGTAAATAAAGCAGGGCCTCCTCTGTTTTTTCATCCCCAAGAGCATGGCAAAGCTTCCATTAATATGGCTAAATTTTCCCCTTTCATCTGAGGATACGTTGGTCTCATCTACACGGCCCCTGGAAACAGTCCCTAGCCAACACTGTGCCCCAGCCATGCTTGTGTGTTTGGGGAGCGAATGCTACTGAGACTACAGGCAGATGCCAACCATTAAATAGTACGGATGAGTTGGCTTGTGTAGAAATAGCCCAGGGATACACTTCCAACCCAGGCACTGCCACGGTCCCGCCTCTCCTGTCATCATGGGAAGTTAAGGCTCCAGCACATTTCCTATATAGGAAAACCACGGACCTGATTTGCAACTTCCCTGCAAAATGCGTCAGTTCACATTGCTGTTTTACATCTACTTTACAATGTTGCACATATACAGACTAGCTAACATGTAATGCATTTATAAGAGGTATATTTATCCTCTTCCACGCTTTGATTTGCATTTGGGTTATATTTCTTTGTTCTTTTGCTATCTTTTTATGCTTATTAATTATATTGTGGGAAACAAAATTTGGTGAAAACTGCTTAGTGTAACTGCCTAGAAAGAAAAAAAGCGAACCAATATACTTTCAGCTGTGCTTACAGCAGCTGGAAGTGTGCATAACAATGTCCTAATTAAGCGTTAATTTCAAAGAAGATAGGCCGAGAAACATCATAAAAGTTGAGGAAGTATTTCAAGTACATTAATCTATAATGACAACTTCTTTTATACTAGAGCTCTGCAAATTAATCAGTGAGCTAAAATTCAGGAATTTTAGTAGAGGCATGATAAAGTGGCTATCAACAGAAGAATCTAATAAAGGGCACATTAACTGTAGTCCATGCTGACTCCTTATTCAAGAAAAACTCTGAAACAATTACAAGGAGCTTTGACTGAAAACTGCCAGATTTGTTCTACAAACAGCAGTTACTTTCAGTGAACAACACTAACTTCAGCGTGTGGCTTGAAAATGTATTTACACATATTTTGACTAGTTTGTAGGTATGTGTATGTATAGCAAAGGATCTTGGAAATGGTAGGCAAACAGATACAGATTAGAAGTAGGAACATTTTTCATGAAGCAACAGAGACTATATTCTCATTTTCTTTCACTAATGGGTATCCCACTTTCTTCACCGACTGTACTGGATATGGCATTGACAGCTAAACATCTTCAATTCAAGCCACACATACTTTGCAAAGAAAATTGAAAGGAAAGAAGATATATGAAAAATCATTTCTTCTCCTTTCTTATTGGTGGGAACTTTTCATGCAGTTTGCAAGGTCAACAGTTTATTTTCCTAACACAGATCATTCTTGAACTTACTTTCTTAGAAAGAAAGAATTAAATCTGTTTTTTACTGAGATAAACACATGCAAACACAGAAGTCTGATGCTGAGTGGATGAAATATCCCTACACACAAAAAAATAGAAGTGACACTTAGACCAAGAGCACTTATCAAGAATAGGCAGCATTTATTATGTATCAAGCAAAATACGAAGATTCCAAACATATATTAGCAATTTTGTTTGAGGAAAGAAGAGTTTGGTTTTTTGACTGAAGGAACAAAAAATCAGATACCTACTGGCAGGGGGGAAGGAAGAGGACCAGGGAGTTCCACTGATGACAATGTGGAGCTTGTCAACAGGTACAGATACTTGGGGGGAAATGTTGGCTCCAAATTTTAGTGGTACTGCTGTGATTCATTAGTGCAAGGAATTAGCAGAAACTTTACGTACAGTATGGTGAAATGACATCACTATGTGATTATTCTATAACTACACTTTTTTTATTTAAAACTGTTGTTTACATTTGTGTTGAGTTCTTGGCACTGTTAATGTTTCAGTTTGTGTTTAGTATATGTGAAACCTGAGTTCTAATTTGAGGTCTAAAATCTTCCCATAGTGGGAACTTTATCTCTGCAACCAGACCATTTGCAGGTCCACTTTACCCATACCAGATGAATTGTTTGGCATTTTCCTGACTCAGTATAGCTGGAAGTAGGATGCCTGTTATTCACCTCTCACCTGGCCTCACTTTTTTAACACAAACCTGAGTTCAGGTTGCCCACAAATTCTGTTTGTCTTTGTGACCCATAAAAATCAGAGCCTTTCTAGAAAGAATCCTATGGATTATTTCCCTTATGCTGAACACCTCTCTAGTGCTGTTTTTTGAGCAGATCATAGACATACAAAATACTTAGGTTGGAAGGGATTGCTGCAGATCATCTTGTCCAAACACTCATACAAGGCAGGGCTGACATTAAAGTTAGCTGAGTTACTCAGACTGGGTTGGATCTGCTTCTCCTCGTAGGTAGGTGTGTGCTGGGGTCTTACTAGAGGTGAGTACGAGGTTGAATTTTACCCTACAGCTCGCAGCATCAGTATTGGTTTCCATCTAAACAGCATCAATGCCAGGTGGGTTTGGGCTCAAGCAAGTGTTTGGACCCATGTTTGGAGGACAATGTAGATTTCACTACAACTTTGGAGTGATTATGACCATTATTTAGATGGAAAAACAGACATTAGGAAAAGATTGATCTATTTTCAGGGGAGTATTTTAAAGATGCCAGTGGAAGTCATTTGGCCAACTCCTACTCAACTTCACAAGTTGATTTATGCTTTTCAAAAATTTTCCTCCAAATTTATATTTTATAAAACCTATGACCAACCAATAATCCCTACAATGGGAGAGGACTCAGAGGGTGAGGTGCCCCATGAAGTTCAGGAATGGTGTAGGATGTGGCTCATTAATCACAGCTGTTGCACAGAGAACCGGCTTTATCTCAGCACAAAGGGGACCAGAGGATGACCTCTGTGTTAGATAAGCAGTGGTATCTGTTGAGTGGATCAACTGGTGTAAACGTTTCTTCCTGAGTTCATCAAAAGTGTGTGAATGCCTCCCTGAGTTAGCCAGACCAGTATGGGGGAAGTGTATATATGTGTGGCACAGCCCAACGTAGAGTATAAAATCTGAACAACTAACAAAAGAATTTCAAAGAGAGCAATGGGCGTGAGTTGGCTTCAACCCACATATTCCTTCCCAGCCACTGGGGACATCCAGTGTCATGATGGCGCGCATATTATAGAGACCGGTAATGGGGATCACATTGGTATTGTGATTGAACTGCATATTGCAATTGCTATATTTTGCTAAGTGTATGCACTTGTATTGTGATTTCAGTATATTGCTGTACCACTCTGCTAAATCAAAAACCCCATGTAACATCAGACATCTTCAAAGTGACCTTTCTTATTAAACATTACACTCTCTGTGTGTGGAATATCTGAAAGAACCTGGTCAGAGTGTACCAGACTCTGACAAGCCCTAGAGCTAAAAATAAGCAGAAGAGTGAGTATCCTGCAATGAGACAATTCTCTGCAGGTTGAATGTCCATGGACAACAAGCTGCGGTTGCTGATTTATTTCATTACTAGAAGGAAAAAAATGGCATCATCTAATCAATTAAAAAATATTCCTCTAGTACAGTGCCATGTGTTACATCAAACACTTGATCTCAATTACTGATGGAGCAGAGTCATCTCTGGGAATAAATGGTTTAAGGATGACGAACAAACGGCTATTTTACAAAGAAAATAAAACATTTTCTGTGATCAATAATAAACACACTAAGAGGGATGTAAGAGGAGCAGGACCAGTATTTCATTGGCCCCTGGAATGAAGAATTCTGATACTAGCATGGTTAAAGTCACTTGACAAACTACTGTAAGAATTAACATTTCTCTGCTTACACCACCAGCTGTTTATGGGGTCAACAGCATGAGCCATGCTTTTTGTGCCATTATTCTTCGATGGACTGATTCTTGAATGTAATGCTTCTAGAAATAGAATTTCAGCACAAAACCCCCTTGATTGACTAGAGCCAGAATGTCATTTTTGTAAGTACTCTGCTGTTGTGAATGCACAAAGAGTGCATATTTTTACTTGCAAATTGCTTCAGCAGTGTACCCAAGTTTTATATGTATGAGCATACCATGTCATGTTTTGTTGCTCATGCTGTTGTTATATTTTTAACAAAGGAAAAGATTGCAAATTGCCAATCCTCTAGTTGATTTGAGGGAAATCAACTCTGAGTACAACTTAGAATACAAGTTAGAGGAACCACACCTAAAATTTATAATAGAAAGCTTCAAGTACAGTTCTAAGAAAGAGTATTCTCAATAAATTTCACAGACCAAATGAACTATGCAGTGCACACCCTCCTCTCAGGATTAATTCTCAGGTTACAGTGAGCTTGGAAAATTGCTGTTTCTTGACCTAAAAGGAGGTTAAAACACTTTCACTGGAAATCGATTCACTTTAAAGTATTTAGCACTGTTCATGTTTTGTAGAAGTATATATGACAGGGCTGGTTTCAATTGGCACTTTATGTAGCAGTTGTGGGAAGCCCATCATACAGAGAAAGCAATCTGAATGAGTGTTTAACAAGATGGGCCATTTTGCTCATTTTTCTTCTAAAATATAAACAAGAGGAGCTGAAAAATTCAGATGTGCTGTATGTCTTGTGTTGGTGTACATGAATGCTCCACATGTAGCAGAAAAATGATTGTTAGTACACCCCTTTGCTATGAACCTTGCTCTTTAAAGGAACATGACATCTGACACTATCAAATACTGTTGCATTTTGCAAAACATAGGATGCATCATTATACTTCTTATTATAGCTCCAGTGAAACCACTGTTGTATCAGGATGATACTGAGTTGGAGTGCAATGTTACAGACTTACAGAATAAAATTTGGAGGAAATCCATAAAACATCTAGACTACTCCTTCCTCTAAGTCAGGGGTGCTAAACATATAGCATTCCTAACAACTGTCTGCCTAACCCTAACCTCCATTGACAGAACGGACCATTTGTGTAGTGGCATTGTTGGTGGAATTGTTCAAAGGTGTGCAGAGAAAATCAACTGTCACAACTGGGAGCAGAACTGACCTATACAAATCCTCTGGAATGAGGCATCCTGCTTAAGGAAGGTGAAACACAACCTTAATTACACCCACATATTCCTTGACTTGCAAAAAGCAGTATCCATTTCTTATTTTACAGGAAGGGCTGATGGTAATGGGAAAAGGCCCTACAATATGATACTTTTCATATCATGAACAATTATAATGCCTATCTGTTCCCTTGGCTATGTTCACAAGAGCAAGTAATTTGGTGCTGTAGCAAAAGATCAGGATTGAAGCAGGTTGCCTAGAGAGGCTGTGAAGTCTCTGCCTTTGGAGATTTTCAAGAACTGACTAGACAAAGCCCTAAAAACTCTGGTCTGAATTCAGTCTTGACCCTTGCCTGGGCAGGAGGCTGGATTTAGAGCCCTCCTGAGGTCCTTTCTCACCTGAGTAATTCTCTGTTCAGAGGACTGGAGCAGCTTGTGCCAAGACCTTGGCATCTATAATGTATACAGGATGAAAGTTTTGTTGAGGACTGGGTTTAGTCTGGACTGCTGGACCAAACATTGCTATCATGCATATGGTTTGAGGATGTGGAAAGGGCCAGTCATTGATCTGGACCCCTACTGGTGTTTTTAAACCTGTGCTGGTGTGGTGGATTTAGTGAATACCTGGAGCAGATGTTTAGGGCAGGTGTGCTCCAAAAGGAAGCTCTTCCGTGCACATCGAAATGGCTCTGGGAACGAACCAATGTGCAGGATCTAGTTGCCTAAGGGGGAACCACTTCAAAACTGCATTTTTACTCTGAAACAAAACACTAATATAGACACAACCATATGTATCAAACTAAAATTGAAAAATCTGATCCTTAGTATCCTGCTGGTACCTCGTGTTGTCTGTCTTCCTCTCCCTAATGAAAACTGAACTTGCGGAAGGTCCTTCCTCTCAGCCTAAGAAGTATGATGTACTCTGAGGCAGATTCTTCTTGATAATGACTGGAAAATTATGTGCTAGTTATAAGTCATTTTTAGCTGTGAATTTATTGATGTGTTTGTATTATTATTTATTATTAAGAAGAGAGGGAAGAAACTTATTTATTTCATAGTACTCTGTTTCATTAGAGCATTTTCCTGTTCTTCCATTTGGACCTGTAATTTTCCTGTCATTCTTCCCCAGCCCCTGAGCACTGACTGACAGGGAGACTTTTGTTACTCTAGTATCACTTAAATAATTTTCTGAACACTTAGAAATGAAGTGCTAATCATCCATCCCTCTCATGTACTCCTGAGATATCTGAGACATAATCAAAGTATAAAAGAGAAAAAGACTTCCCTACACTAGAAACAGAGAGGCAGGAACCTCTTTCCCACAAACAGGGACCTTTTCAAAGCAATCCTGCTTTGAAATGCAGAGAAACAAAGATACAACTGTTCGAACCACCTCTTGGTAGAAGAGCTACCGGCTGCAGCAGCAGAGATTTGACAAGATAACTTGCAGTAGACTGGGCTTGCAACAAAATGCCCTGCATCTATTCTCTATTTTGGACCCAGCTTTTCTTCTCTTTCCCTTGTGCTCCCTTTCAAGATTTTTGGTATGATTCACAGTTTCTAACATCAGGTGGGAACATTGCAACCATTTCATCTGGCCTCCTGCCTTCAGTAAACTGTCAGACCTCACCTGATAATTTCTGCAGCAGATCCAAAGACCCAGGAAAGCTCTATGTACGCTCTACTGAAGCTATTCATTACAACAAGGATGAGAAACAAAAGAATACAAGGAACAGTGGGAGTGAGATAGGGAATGGACCAAGGTGACAGAAAAATTACAGCTATACGCACTGCCTGCTGGTTCTAAATCAAATGCATTACTCCAACAAGAAAGCAAGTTTTGAAAATCTAAAAAATGTAGTCAATACTTTGCAGGTCTGCGTTTTGTCCCATGGGCCTAAATACTTACAAATTCATGACAGCCTAGGCAGGGAACCAATGGAGATGGATGATCAGTATTGATACTCCTATGTAATATGTGTCCTGTATTCAAAGACAAAGGAGAACGATGTCAGAATATGAAGAGTGGGCAAAGTTCCTTGTGCCGCTTGGGATAAAGTGTATTTCCTCAAATCAACAAGTGTCAGATTGTTTCTACACATAATTAAAAAACAATCAACACATTCCTGTACCTGCTGCAGTTCCTCACAAACTGCAGGTGCTGTGCAAGATTCTCCTTCCTTCTCCTGAAGGCTGATTTTTCTTTTCTCGTTACTTATTTATCAGCCTAGGAAACATCATGTTGTAGGTACTGCCAGTGCTGTAGAATCATCTCCAAAGCCACATATACCCCTTCTTATTGCACTAAAAAGCACTTAGTGCTTTAGATATTTTTTTTCAAATGACAAATTGCTGCTCTCCAGGAAGTCTGCTATGTCACTGGAAGTAACAAAACAGAAATAATGGCAGCGTTCTCATATGATGTGGGATACTGGTAATTCTGATGGCTCGTAGCTGGCATTTTGCTAAGACAAGGATCTGTTAATACACAAAAAGTTTTTGGGTTGTTACCAGGCTGGTTGCAAAACCTGTTGTTAATTCCTCCCATTCTAAAAGAGCCAGAGTGAGACTTTTCTCTAAACCTCTCTTCTGAGCCTTTAAACTCCTAAATTACTTGATAATTTGGTGGTTTTGTTCTGAAGTTTAAGAGCCTCAGTCCCCAAGTAGCGCTAAGCATAGAAGCAGCGAAGATTCAACACTGAGGAGCTGGCCCAAAGGCCTTTGGTCAACAAGGAATAAAGTATCCCTCAGACCTCGTGCTTTCGCATGCACTTATTGACCTCGGTGGGATGTATGCGTACTTAAGCATGCAAGTATTTAAGAACCGTGCTGAACTGGATCCTAAATGAGGAGTCACGAATTAATCATGCCACTTTTAGTCATTTTAACAGCGTTTTCTGTGACACAGCTTGTTCAAGATATTTGATCCTATCCCACAGCTTTTACAACTTTTGTTCCATGCCCAGTGGCAACTGCTCCGGGTCAGCTGCCTTATTCTCAGTGATTTAGGGTGCAATCTTCTGTTTAAATGACCCAGATAATTCTGTACCTTAACATCTGACTTCAGAGAGATTCATTCTCCCTTAATTGGTTCCATATCATTTGTGACTAGAATAAAATGTGGTAACTGTTCAAAACCTTTGGGAGGCATTATATGGTGTAGACATAGTACCGGCTTCAGCAGTCTTGGAAGGTACTTAAACCTACAAGCAAGGAAACGGAATTATCTTTAATAGCTGGTGGATTAAAATACCACTGTATATTTAGGATATGATTTTGATTGAATTTGCTCTAGCTTTACTGCTCTGAAGCACTGTTGATTTACTACCAATTTAGACTGGCAAAAGTGAAAGAAGAAATCAAATTGTTAATGTATTGCTAAATGTTGGTATTGCTGATTACAGTGGGAAGGATAGGGACTAAGCTATACTATTTCTAAGGTTGCTGTGTTGGTAGACTCTGACTTTTAATGCTATTCCTATAAAGTTTTTGTCTTAGACTTAGTGATGCAAACAAGTAAAAAGATCAGTAAGTGTATAAGGATAACAATGGATATATTTTTCTGTTTTATTAAGAATACATAACATAAAATCAAAAGCCAGTACAGAGCATCTGATAAATTAGGGTTCTTTTTTAAGTGCTCTGATGTCTTATTTACTTTTATCCTTGTAAACAGTGGCTGCATCTTTTGATTTTCATCTCATAAACAAGCCTCCTCAAACAAACACGTATGAAATGCTTTTCCTTCAAAAGATATTTCCTAAAATGTTACTCTCAGTATCTCATCTACCGCACAATTAATTTCTCTTGCAAATACAGGAGACCATTACAGTATCGCAGAGCTTCTTGCAGCTCTTAGTAAATGTTGACTTTTCAAGGGCAGTCATTGTATGAACATTGTAGCAAAATATTTAAAATATACGTAAGGGATTTAGCAGTTTTGTTCCAAGTTTTAAAATATTAGGAAATTTAACAAGTGTTTCTCATTGACATTCAGCTACACTTAACTTCTGAATGTTTTATTTTAAAATGAAACAGAAACTACATTCATGTCCAGACAAAACCTTTGTATCTAATGCAGCCAGTATTCAGATCCTTACAAGAATTTGCAGGGTGAGATACACTTAATAAAAAAAGGTATTCATATCTTCTGTTAAGAAAAAAAAAAAATTCTCTTGACCATTTACCCTTTTCACTGACTGCTGCTGGCAGCACCTTTGCCTAGAAGGAGGTTGCATTGGACATGGCGTGAGAGAGTGTTTTTCTCCAAAAAAGGTCTCTTTTGCATCTGACTTTGGGTACTTGTCTGAACCATACTTTACGATGTTCGAGTGTCATGATAAACAAAGTGATGAGTTAGATCATTCCAAAAAATTCTATTTTGAAATAATTTATTTCTCTTTGGAAAGAGAAAAAAGATCATGAATCAGTCAGTAACTCTAAATAAAGTAGTCTAAAAATAAAGTTGCCAAGTACAGTTATATTTTTGTTCCCATCTCACTATTGTTAGGTTTATTTAACTCCGTTGACTGCAGTAACACGATTTATAACAACATAAATGAGAAGAAAATCAGGCCTAAATTGTTTTATTCTTAGAAACAGGACAGCAGTATCTAATGTGTGAGACAAAAGTGGGCGTGGGCATGCGTGTGTGCGTGCACACACACAAAAATGTTGCCCGAACTAAACTAAGGTTTCATTCCTGAAAATGAGCTGAAATGTTCATTGAACAATACCCATTAATCTTCAATGTGAGGAAATCTTTATGGATTGTTCTGTCATTTTATAATAAAAAGTTCCAGAAATGTACAAGAAAACGGGCTCTTCTTGAAGATACTAGAGTGTCTCTCCTTTCTGATTTGCATTTTCTTCCTAAAGGTCCAGGGAATTAATGAGTTGCTTGACTATGTGAGGCATTCACATCCCATTACGTGTTTCTGAAAGGAATTAATATTCCTTACTCTTATTTGAAAAGTATGAAGATTTGCAGTTAATGGTGCTGTATGAGTATGGGGGCTTCCTATTAAAAACAGGCCCATAAAATCAAGACAAAGGATCTTGTTCCCCAGGATGTTCTGTGAGAAAGCTCAGAAAGAGACTGAACGCCATAAAATAAGTTATGTTATACATTTAGCACTGGGCAACTCAATAAAACCACAGAACCAATGGGACAAAGTACTGATGCACAAAGTACTGAAGCTGAATTCTGCTCATAGATCAGAAGATACCAGGGCAGATAAGAGCTTAAAGTTACTTCCAGGATATGCTATAGATATGGTCTAGCCAGCTGAAAAAGACCCTAACCCTAAAAACAAAACCAAAAAAAAGTAAAAGATTTGCAACCATAAATTACTGGAAGATGCACTACATCAACAGACTCAGAAGCTGATTTTAGGTAGTTTCACTGGCCATTCAGTAACCCTAAGGTGTGATTAGCCTTTGTCTTCTGAGGAGGATGACTTCAGTATGGATTTCTTCTTAGTTCAGAAAAAACAAATAATAAAAATATGAGCATATCCACAGGAAGAATATGGTTTAATTTATACTCCCCATACACTTTGCTGCCTTTGAAATGAAAGCTTATGCCCTGCTTGTATACATCAAGCTACCATAAAGTAGAGTTTAAAATAGCTTTTGGCAATTTTTGAGTTCACCATTTTCTGCCTTCTTAGGAGTTGTTTATATTGGTCTGTTCCATTGTACAATTGTGTGTGGGGGGTTGCTCCCAGCTTCCCCCCCCATCTGGTGCCAGTTACAAGCAGGCTGCAGTCCTGTGCCTCACACTCCAACAGGCAGCAGGTCAAGACTGTGAGATAAAGACCATCTCCGCTAGGACACCGAGAAACAAAAGCCTCCTGTCACTGCTGGGGCAGTGCTGATTGCTGTGGTCTGGACTATCTCCTCCTCCTCAGGACCTCAGGAGATAACACCTACTGGCACGGCTGGGGCAGTGCTGATTGCTGTGGTCTGGACTATCTCCTCCTCCTCAGGACCTCAGGAGATAACACCTACTGGCACGGCTGGGGCAGTGTTAATCATTGCAGACTGGAAATAACTCCTTCTTACCCCAGGATCGCTCCTTGGGACCACCACCGCGAGAGTAAAGCAGTCACTCGCAGTCACTCAAACTCCCTTCTTCAGTGCTGAAGAGTGCCGAAGGTGGCTAGGCTGTCGTTGGGGGCGTTTAGCCCCCCCCATGACTGTGGGTGCAATGGCCATAACAACAACGACGGAGGAGAGTTGAACCCTGCAGCAGCCAAGAGCTAGGGACCACAGCTGCAGGCAGAGGACTGCAGCTGGCCTCGGGACGCCACCTCCACCTGCCCCAGCTGCATGCGGAGGACTGCAACTGGCCTCCTGACTCCACCTCCACCTGCCCCTAAGGGGTATAAATAGGTTGACCCTGGAGGCTGTTTTGGGGATTTTCTGTGGGTGGTGGTGGGTCTGTTAGCTTGTGGATTCCCTTGGGATAGGGATGCCCTCTTGCAGTTACTGCTCTGGGATTGAGTGTATATTGGCTGCTGAGGCAATGCATGGGTTAGATCAGTTAGAATTGGTTTAATAAGAATTGTTGCTCTGCGTAGTTCATTTGTGTGGGTAGTTGCAGTTAGTGTAAGTTAGCTGTTCACTAAGTAGTTTCTGTTAGCATAACTTTAGTGCAACTAGAAAATAAGTATTCTAGTTGAGCTAAGTTTCTCTTGATAAGAATTGCTGCTTTGTATTGCTGTTACTTGTGCAGTAAATTCTGATCTTTGAGGCAAGTTGTGGATTGTGCAGCAAATCTCCTTCTCCCTCTCTTCCCTTCCCTTATGCCACATGAAGCCCAAGCAGCAAATTGGCAGGTGAATTAAAACTTTGATATTGTAATCAAGCTAAGAACATCAAAATTAGGGTGAAATATTGTTCCTAAGGTGAGTGAGTGTGTGTGAAATTTAGTGATGTCTGTATATGTCCAGAGTGTATGTTATATTTGCTGAGAGCACCAGACAAAGATTTGTTCAGTAACAGCTTATAGGATGTTGCCAGCTAGCCTGGGCAAGAGACGTGGGAGTAAATGTTCCTCAAAAAAGAGATGTTATTTCATTTAAAAATAGGTCTCTTTAATTCCACTTACAAAATGAATATAACTGTGTTACTGATTTTTGAAGACATACTTACTTTTGCAGCTAATAATGAATTAGAAACCCAACAAAAAGCAGCTTCCCTTTTTAATTTACCCAGTTTCACTTGAAGCATAGAAATAGATGCCAATAGAAAAAGAGCTTTTACTTAAGATTTAAAATGTTAGTTTAAATTTGCATAAGGAAATAGATCACAAAAATGTAAAGGAATGAAATATGAGCCTACCAAAAGTATTTCACAGAATCTCATCAGAACAAGATTGAGGGCAATTTTAAAAGAGAAGTGTTCAAAAAGAGACAGAAAAGGGATACACAGATGATTTTTAATTAAACGCATCTATTTTCAGATTGATTTATGTTGTTCTCTGCAGTCTACGAAATGAGATGTTGTTCAATGGGTGCTATTCCCTATGTTGCTGAGTCTGCCCAAAGACTTGTCTTTTTATTCCATTTTGTAATTTTACTATTCTGCCTTGAATTAGGACAGACTGGGGGCTTAGATTTTAGACTTAAACGCTTAAAAACAAAATTGTTCATCTAGTCCCATGTGAATGGTTCGTAGCAGATATTGTGAAATATGTGGTTGTACTGTGCTAGAAAGAAGCAACAGACTTTGAAAAAAGTATTTTAAATAAAACATCAGCAGCTACAGCATGTTGCTCAAACTACTTACATAATTATAGACTGGATGTGGTATTATCGCTCCTATTTATATGACTGATTTATACTTATGTTTTAATATAAATGTTCCTGGTGATTCATTAATCCTTAAGTGGATTTTTTTCAATTAGAGAGGCACCAAAATTGCTAGTCACTTATATTTGGATTTGGTGGGTATTTAAGATCCTTCAGTGATCCAACCCTGCCTATATTTAAACATATGTAGAAACAACTACATTGAAGTCTTGTTTTAGCTATACAGCACCTATGTGTGGACAATGTCATGTGATATACCAGGTTCTGATCATAAGCCATGTGCAGGTGCTCTTCCGTGTATCAGATGGTGTTCAATTATTATTTTTAGTAAGGCAGCATAATTACAGTTGGTGGTCTGTTCAAATCAGTTTTAAAAGAAAGCTTAACTTGCCTGTTGGCAGAAATAACTTTCTAAAGAGCCCCCAATAACTCAATTTTTGTTATTTTTCTCCAGCATTGGGCAAATTTGCACTTTACAACCTACCATGAGTAAAATACAATGAATGAGGACAGAAAATGCATCCCAAGGGCAGCCTGCTAAAGCCTTTCAAGAGTTTTTGATCAAAATCTGGGAAATGTAACTGCGTTTTCAAAACGAGGGAGTTCTGCAGCATAGGCTGAGCACTAAGTGAAGGTGCTGACGCTAGGAATCAGCAGCTGGGGAAGCCCAAACAGAGATGAGAAGTAGCAGTGGATGCTCGGTGCTTTCATTCCTCTGTTCAGGCTCCAAAGACCCCTGGTGATTATCGGATGGATGAAATGGATATCTGACTGTCTGTCTGAGGAATGAGCCACTGTTTAATTTACAGGGCGAGGTGAACACAAATATTGGGGAAGAAGTTTACAGAACAGCAGAAGTTGGGGTGCGTAGGGTGTGACATGATCAGTCCCCGTTTGCAAGGTCTGCGGTGTTTGGACCAATGGAGGGTGCCGATATCAGTAAGGGTGATTTGTGACCATGCACTTCTGGGACATGGACCATCTACTGAGATGCCAAAATATAAGCTGGGACAGGTATGTCCATGTTTGCTTTATTATATTACGCATATCTTTCAGCTGGGTGATGGATAAAAAGCTGCTGATGCTACTGGTCATCTTGGCATGAGGAAGGACACTTGATAATGTGATGTAGCATGCAGGGAAACCTAAAGCTGGTGCTTTTTCTTTCCTGTTGGACAAGACAAAGGAACTTGTACCATCTCTACCAGCTGCAGGTGGAATAACCTTCCCTCAGAAGTGCCAGAAGCACAGGAGGCTCCCACTGCAAACATCAAAGTTTACGCCTCCAAAATACGAAGCCTTTTGGAGACTTCCCAACCATAACAGCTCCTTTGATTGAAAATGAAGCATGGAAAGGTGCAGCATGTCCCAGTCCCCAAATGCAGCTCTTGTCTATCTGCCAGTCTGATCATGAGTCAGCTAACACAAACTGCTGCCCTGATCCAGAGCAGCTGTCTAATTACAATTTTGTTATTATTAATTACAGAGTAGAAAATCATTTGTAATTAGCTCAGCCTAAATCATAGTTTAAACAGCCAAAAATTACATTACAAACTAAAGTGTAATTAAAGCACTACACTAAAGTGTTTATTTAAACCCAGTTTAGTTACTGCAGATTTTTCAATCAGGTTCTCAGGCTCATACATAGATGTAATTAGTCTCCAGTACTGACAGCATACTGCATTTATTCATTAAGCATCAATATTGCTGAACAAATGTAAATAAAATTTAGACAGGAATTCTTTAAAGGGACAGTCATAGAAACATCTGGATGAGATAATGAGGCTGGGTATGATGGGAATGTTAATGAGCTTCTGGTGCCACTCTGGTATCCATAGCTTTTTGAAGCTATGGGCTGCGAGACACCGAACTCCCTGCATTTGCTCTGCAGTCTGACAACATGAGTGATCCTGTTTGCACTGGTATGAAGTCACTTATCTATACTGCTCATGTGGGTCTATGCGCTCAGCATCCCAGCAGGTTCCTGCCAAGCACATAGGACAACATTTCAGGGGCTTCATATCTGAACACTGGGAAAGTAAGCAGCACCTGCCAACGCCATTGACTTTTCTTAATTTAATGTAATCCTCTTAATTTAATGTAAACCAAAGGATCTTAAAAAATACAGTAAGATTCTTGTAGACAAAATTTGTTTCTTCCACTTGTTATGTGAAATGAAGCCAATATAGTTGTTATGACATGTATCATAACCGTTTCAGATTTTGACTTCTTTATAAATTCCTGGCTGGGAAAGTGACCTTTGCCTTTGGACTGCTGGGAAGAAAAGCAACGCAACTTGGGAGGTGAACATAGGCTGATACCAGGCGTTGGCTTCTGAACACCCCCAGGTCCTGGGGCACTCAGGCAGGGTTTGGTGGTGGGCGGTGACAGGAATTGAGGTGTAGCACATTCCCTATGGACAGAATGAGTGTAATTTCCCACACAGGTATATGGTGCAACTGCCCTGGAAGAAATATTAGTATTGATGTAAAAAATACTATACTAGCCTCGGGAGTTATCTGTTACAATGACGATGGTGTTCCCCTTGCTGCTTCAGATCAACTATTGAGACTGTGATACAAGCCTCTGAACAGCCGGTAGTATCACATCAAAATCAAACAGGATGAGAAACACACAATAAGTATTAGTTGTGCCATTTAACACTCTCTGGCAGGTGCTCAGGTACAGCATGAAGACAGTAGTAATACGTTCAGGCACTGTAGTAACGTGTACGTGCCATATGTACTTAGGTAACATAAGCAGGTAAAAAATGATTGTTTTTAATCGCATCATCCCCAGATGTATCTTTCCATTAGCAAAATGGTATCTTGCAATTTTTAATTAAACAATAAAATCACCAGATTTTTGTGGTGAAATAGAGGCTTAAACCAAGCTGAGGGATGCTTTGAACATTAACTGTATTTATTACTCAAATGTTGCCAGTACTCTCTTTTGTGGGGTGTTTTCTTTTTGTTTTATTTCTTTTCAAAAGAATTCAGATCTATTATTAAAACCTGCAGCAGCTTGCAGCGAATCAGATGCTTCATGACCAGTGCTGTGCATCCTGCCAGCAGACTGTTTGAAGCTGACTTAGCTTGGGGGAAAGCCAGTTTAAAAAAGAATCCAGAAGTTTAAAAAGCCTGTTCTGTTCTATTTTAATATTGGAGCATTCAAAACTTGGCTCACCTAAAAATAGGCTTAAAAATAGCACTCAAAATAATATCCAAGTCTAGCAGAGGCTGTTCCCTTTGCTGGCAACCCCATCCTGGTTTTGTAGGTGGCCTGAAGACATCGGTTTATAAAGCGCTTTTGTTGAGCTTGCATCTGTGAGTGCCGTGCACATGTCCGTCTGGTAATATAAGGAGGAGTTAGCAAATGAGTTGCCATCTGAGCTTAGCATTCACTTTCTGTTTTGCTAAGATATTGTTTATGTCCACATTGCAGCCAGTTAAGTTTGTTTATAATTTGTTAAACATTGACGGTGCTCTTGTTCTGTGGTTCTCATGCATGTCCTCAGCGCCATCCTGTAAACACCTCTGACAGGACTTTGAGGGTCGTTGTACATTTTTAACACTTAACATCTCCGCCCCCAAGCCCTTTGACCTAACGTAAAACGTTTTCCTTCCTTGCCCATTTATTGAGACTGACTCTGTGACAGCATTGAGTTTCACATTAATGAACTCGCTGGCTATCTGCTAATAAGATTTGAAAGAAGCCTTTTCCCCAGTATTGCCATGCAAACTGCAGAAGCTGGCTTCCTTGACGAAACAGAAGGCCAGTAAGGAAGGCTTTGTATCCAGAAGTGTTACTATTTCCCAGATTTGAGAGAGGCTCAGCTAAAATGCTATTAATACAGCCCAAATAGGTAGTTATATTATTTCAAGAGTGCAAGAGGCACCAGGTTAGGAGTTTAACAATCCTAAAACCCTGCGGAAAGTGAGCTGTCTGGCTCTGCCTATCAGCCAGTCGAGATATTCTGGCTGAAATATTAATGGTGCAGAGCCAAGGCTCCTCAAGGCAGTAATGGGCTGCTTTTCCCTCCATGTGTGCACAAAGCCAGGTTCTTGCTAGGAAGCTTAAAAAAGAAACCTAAGAAAGGCTTAGTAGATAGCCCAGTATGTAAAGATACTGTTTTAAACACAGGTCTATTTTTTTCATTTGGGATCCAATAATCTCAATTTTGCTTCCACATCTGTATCTCCTATTTTCTGTCTCCCCATCCAAAATAGATTATGCACAATGTCTTCTGTGATCACTATAAACTAAACTAGAGGCGTGGTCCTAGGGTTGAGTACCTATAACAGCCATGTATTTTTATGCCAGTCTATGTGAATCATAATGAGCAATAGATTCCTCAGTTCTGGGTGAATACATGCCAGCTGTGATCCTCATGTTAAGCATGTGTTCTTAGTTTTGGTAGACCAGTTGATTGGAAACTGCTATCTGTCTTTGGAAGTGAAATCCATTACCTGCTTGTTTCAAGCTCTTGCTGCAAGAGTACTTAGAATGGATTTTTATTTCCATCTCTGTTCAACAGTACATGTATGTTTAACTTTAAGCATGCTAAATATCTCTCTTTAAGAAGAAATCATATTTTCCTCAAGACAACTAGAAACCAGATATGAAACTCAGTCCTTTTTTTTTCAAGGATGAGAATGTTTACTTGCTTTCAGATGGTATCCTGCTTATGAGGGAAGGGTCCTTGCCAAAAATGGTTTAGGTTGCCATAGAGGAAGGTATCTAAAAATTACAGCTAGTACATGGGGGAGCCACTAAAGAAAACAAAATTTTACGTCTAAAAATTTTATTGAGCTTCTGATTGAGTAAGTCAAATTGGAAAAAAAATATTTGGACCATCAACTGTTTAAGGGTTAAATAAAAGCCTTGTTATTGAATTATAAAGACTTACTTGATTATAAAAATCTATACAACTTTAGACCTTTAAATGCAAACAGTAGAAATAGTGCTTCTCTCAGTATTCATCTTACGGTGTGTCTGTTTGCTGATGCTAAAGTGAATTTGACATAATGGTAAGTAGTTCAAACAATCTATATTGCTGGAAGCTTTCCCTCACAAACTATTGATTTTCCTACCCCATCTGCAGCATGCTCTGAAACACTTCCCATTTTGTTTACCAGTCTGTACAGCTAGAATGCATGGTTTCACACTGTCTAATGGAATTAAGCAGACCTTGGAAGGCATTTTGCTGGAAAACGATGTATTTATTTGTAGTTCAGCATAACAAGGAGAAAAGTCTTGCTAATTTAGCACAAAACTACAAGAAATATTTATTTTGGTAATCTCTCATTTTTGTCTGGGAATAGGCATCAGTGTTTCCAAGCAAGGATCATATCCTGAAAGAAGACAGACAAGCTCAGACTGCCTCCACTGCAGACACCTAAAGCTGGCAGAGATCATTCCCAAGTTGCGGTGAACAGGCGGGGTAAGTGGTGAGCCTCAGCAGGGAAGAGTGTGATATGGCTCCATGCAGGGGAACACATGGGATGGATGCCAACTTGTGAAAGCTAAATTCCTATGGGATAAGGGAAGAATCATCCTGGGACACTTGAGAAATTCCGTGGAGAGGGTGAGCTCTGCCAAGGGAGAGGAAAACGTCTTAATTCACTTGAGAAACATATTAGGAACCATCCACTGTGCAGATGATACAGGGATTCAAAGATAAGTGCCACAGTGACTTTTGATATCTTCACTGTGACTGTAAAACCCTAGAAGCATACATGTAAGAGGAGTGTAAAGTGCGTGAGTGAGAGTAAAGAAGAAATGCCATCTCCGCTAAATAAGGTTGTGTCATGGATAAGTTGCAAGTGATATCTGGCACAAAGAGCTATCATCTCTGTTACTTTACTAGTGGACCTTTTTAGAGAGTGGGCAGGGTTGTTTTGGAGGCCAAGCCTTTTCCACACCTGCCTGGGCAGGTTGGGTATTCATAAAGTATTCCACTTAATGTACATTGTCACCTAACTGCTCGGTTATGAGCAGATTGTAATCTCACTCAGATGAAGCATTTTCGGTCTCAGGTCTGCTTTTTTTTCATAGCTTGTTGAAAGTCACAGTTAACCAATGGGCAAAATTAATGTTATTGATGAATGCAGGTGCACTGGGATTTTGTGCATAAACTGGTAAGGGTCTCACTTTCTCTGAGCATCTCTCTCAACCCCACACAACGGCGTGTGATTTATCCTGTTTGGGAGATTTCCAGGAAATGAAAGAAATACGAGTTTCTTGATCCTGCACATGAGATCTGTTTAAAAACTCCCCAGATCTTGCAACAGAAAGAGGCTTTGATCCTGGTGAAAAGCAAGCCAAGGGGCACGGCTT
Organism: Dromaius novaehollandiae; assembly: GCF_036370855.1. Lineage (NCBI taxonomy): Eukaryota > Metazoa > Chordata > Aves > Casuariiformes > Dromaiidae > Dromaius > Dromaius novaehollandiae. Next base: position 27,685,756 of record NC_088132.1, read on the forward strand.
TTAGAGCCAGATGCCCCAGTCATGCCTGAAATGGTACCCATATGACCAATCCTGCTTTGCTCAATAAATGAGAAAACAGGCTGATGAGAGGGAATGTGAGTGCTGGAAAATAAAGCTCAGGAAGACAGATGCTAAAGCACTTTAAAACATTAAAGAAGGCTTTCAAAAAGATCTCCTGTCAACTTTTCCAGATGCTTCTGGATGACAAAATCATTTTGTAATGTTGCTGGTATACTGCAACTTTTTACAAGGACAAGGGAAAAGTGCCCTGACAAACAACTGTCCTGGAGTGGTTTTGCATTTTTCTTGTGTTTTGGGCATGAAGAGAAGAGCATGTTACACTGTGCTTTTCTTCTTTTAGAAAAGAAAATCTGTGGCAATACTGTACATTTTTGTTATTTATATCCATTTATTTGTTTATATCTATATTTTCTATAGCTGTATGATTTGTTGTACTGCTACAAATTAATTCTGATCTGTAGACAGGAATATATACCTACATATATACTATTCTTGAGGTTTACAGGGGAAAAGAAATAATTGCCTTCTGGGTGGAGAAAGGGACCATTAACTAGTATTATTGCCCACTGGAGATCACTATTTTAACCAAAGAGAGCAATAGTTTTACCTATAAACCAAAAACTCTAGTCTATATATGTTTTATTATACCATTTAAAAATGTGTTTTCCTGTAGCTTCAGTTGCTTTCTACTTAGGCTTCTTCCTTTTAACTTGCTGTCATCCCCTCAGTCCTTATAGGCTGGCAAATGTTCTTCACCCTTTACACATTAATGGAGCTGATAGGTAATAGTAGCAGTTTCTCCTTTTTTTAAAATATTTATTTAAGCCATTCAGATTAAGTGTTTGGAAGAAGAAAAGGAAAATAGTGATAAAGTGTAATACTAAAATCATTGCATAGATTTCTTGGTCATACCACTTCCCTGGAATCATAGAAAAGCTGGTTGGAAAGGAGCTTTGAGAGTCTCAGTCCAACCTCCTGCAGGATTGCCACCAACACTAGATGAGGACAGTCATGGTGTTGACTGCCAAGCATTGAAAAGCCTCCAAGAGTGGAGACTCCCAGCCTCTCTGGGTGGCCTGTTCTTGTGCTGTGCTGCCCTCCTAGTGAAATGTTTTTCATAATGACCAACCTGAACTTCCCAGGTCACAATTTGTGGCTATTTCCCTGTGTCGTGTTGCCTTATACTACCATTTCCCACACAAATAAATAAATGTTTTATGAATAAATCAGAAGCTGTGTAGAACAGCAACTAACAAAAAGATCGGCAGTCATCCATGTAGGTATATAGAATCAACAGTGTATTTTCAGGAGGCCAAGAAGCTGTGGTTGAAATTTAGCAGGATATTGAGAATTTTAGAAATTGACAACTGACTTAGCATAACTTCTGCTATAGAGCTTAGGAAATTATGGAGTCCTTGACTTTGGTACTTTCATGATGTCGTTTTGCACAGATATTATGTCTTTTACTTCTCAGGTATTTTATGTATGCCCAGAAATGATGTTACTGCCAATTACAATGTTCGTACCTCCCCACTGTCATGAATTGTTGGCAAACTGGAAAATGTGAATGTTGTTTTCTACCACCTGAATTCTGGATAAGCCAACAGTAGGGAAAGTCCTTGGCATTACCATTAGGAAGAAGATCAGTAGTTTATTTAGTGGGCACTTTCTGGGTTTTTAAGATAAATACTACAAACCCTTATGAATGTAAATAACAGCACTACCATTTAAGAAAGATATGCATCTTTTCTGTTCTAAAGTCTGGGGCCATGTGTGAAGTGATAAAATGTGTGTGAACTTTCAGCTGGCAGTCTTTGGGGCCACATTTCCTAATAATTAAACTAGTGATCTTGATGAACATATTTAGACTGAATATCACTTCTTGGCATATTCTGATCTATTTTGGCATACTTATACATACATAAAATGTCCCGCTGAAATAAAATAGTTATCAGATTTCCACAATTGCTATTTTTAGCAACCGGTATCAGTAGCAAGCCATAAAGTTCATTTTGCTTAATGTGATTTGTCATACTCCTGAGAATTAGCTCTAATTATATTCATTATCTACACTGGATGGTGTCTTATTCAGAACAGAACATTTCATCATTCAGACTAGGATCAAGTTGTTTCCCTGTGCTGATGAGCAATAAAGCAAATTCTTGACGTGACCACATTTTTTCCCCCTAAATTTAAAAAGCTAATGCTTGAGGAGAAATGGAAATACAGACCAATCATTTCAATTAAAAAAATGAAAAATTGGTTTTTAATATAAAATGTATTCTTCATTAGAGAAATCTTTATGAAAACTATTGTTGTGAAGACATACATTAACAGTCTACTAAATATTGAGTAGCAAATAGTGCAACCAAGAAGAACCAAAAATGAAAACAAGCTAGTTTTGTCACTTAACCTGAAGGCACTATTAAAAACAACAAAGGGGTAGAAAAAAGATATTAAAAAAATAGTTTCTCGTAGCAGGCTTGAGCAGAACAAGTAACAAATGTCTGTTGTGTGCCATAGCTCATATTTTTTTCATCTGCAATTGAAATTTCCATTATATGCCTGTTCTCAGAGTAAGTTCAGAACAGATGGACCTTTTCGTGTTTGGAACCCACTGGTACAGAACTATGTGGATTGGGGTGAATTTACTAAAAAATGTTCAGCGCTGCAGGGCAAGTGTGTGAAATGAATAAATTAGCAGGGGATAACAGGCACTAACAACAGACAGGCCAGGCACAGCAAGTAAGCAGAGGCAATATACAGTTTTGTTGCATTTACAGTTCTGCTTTGCAACTCTGTGCTAGATTTGCTTGCACAACCACTTCTGTGGAGAAGCCGCTCCTTAGCTCAAGTTTAAAAGCCTGAAGGAGGAACACTTTAGACCAGCTGATCTGCATTTTGAGAAACCCTCAGATGTGTTGAGAAGTGATAAAAGATGGAGTATGAAGGCATATCCTGCTTATCTGAATACAGTCTCATGCTTCCAACTTGGTATTTAAACATCAAAAATTTACAAACATCAGTCTGTTGCATAATCATACACAAGTGAAAAAATACATTTTTGTTGTGATTGCTGCTTGATCAGATGTTCAGTTCAATTACTTTTCATCTTTCATTCTTTCTGTCTCTCAAGGTGTAATTATGGTCTGATGTCAGATCTCAGCTCAGTGCTCATCAATTATCTCCACTTAACCACTTTTAGGAAGACAGCCTCCTGGCTACAATGGTAAACAAACAATTCACGGACTGATTTATTAACAGTATCTTAACACCTAATAGCTGATAAACTGCTGGTACAGATGAGATCCAGATTTATTTAGGGGTTATGTTGGCAGTCTTTAAGTACAGACTTCTCTACACAAATATAAAACAGTAAAACTGTAAATAGCCACAAGGTGAGGTTTACTGATTACAACATTAAAAATCAGACTTAATATTAAGTATGTCTATTTTGCAGAATAAGCATTTCTGCTTTTAAATTCATCAAGTCACTGAGAAACGTGACAGAAACAGATTTAATTTGATGTCAGGAGATGCAGAATTTATCTGAAGTAGTTACCCTGCTATTCAAAAGGAATAAGTCATTACCATAGCAACTCTGTACCACCTGACCCTCATACACAGACTGGGCCAGATTCTGATCTCATTCTCATCAGTGTAAATCTGAAATAACCCCCCTGTGAACTATGAATGAATATGAATTACATGGAGAGTTGTAGCTGGAGACAGCCTAGGTCATCACATGTAATAAGTATGCTCCCCTCAAAACAAATTCACATGATATATTTCACCTAATTAATGCTAAAGGCCTACTCTTTTCTGGGAAAGTATGAGAGAGAATAGCAGTTAAAGTTGGTTGTAAGAGTTTTATTATTTTAAGAGATCTCAAAATGAGCTGAATGCTTCCTCAGATAGATGAAAGACATGGTCTCTGCAACAGGGGATTTGCAAATGAAGGTTCTGATCTTGCACAGATATTTGTACATGTTTAAAACAATGTGCTTGCCTACTTGCATGGACAAACTGCTTATAAGCTTTGCAGAAAGCTTGTTTACAAATCTTTGGAGGCTGAGTCCTAATTTCAGATTTGACATAACAAATGAGAGGACAAACACTGCAGGAAGAACTAAAGAAAGGAGAAATTTCTCAGCACATATTTCTTGTCTGATGTGATCTGATTTATAGGAAGAGAGGGTAGCAGTGTGGTTATCATTCAGTCTGGTCAACGATAAGGCGCAGCTATCCTGCAAACCAATGGGAGCTGCTGCCCGTACTCACTGCTGGCCTGTACGAGGCATACCTGAGCCTCGGGGCGCGCCAGAAAAGGGAGTGACGGAAAGAAGCTTGGATGTGAGCTTCTACCTGTCCCCACATCCACTCACTTTCCAACGCTGGCAACCTGCCACCACCACCCTTTGCTGTGAAGCTGCATAGCAGGTGGCCCTCCCGAGAAAGGCCTGACCATGCAAGCCAGCCACAAAAGCAGCTGAGTTTCGAGAAGAGCCTGAGCATGGGCTGCCCTTTATCATTTTGGTACCAGCGTCTGCATCCCAGAAATCCCTCAGATAAGTCTGTAAGATGAACAAGACTGAACTGTAGAGTATGCTGAAGATTAGTCCACTCCCTTTCTTGGGCTCTTAAAGAGAGTGCAGTCACAGCAAATATCACTTAGATACAAAATACCTCCATATGTTTTGTAGGCTGTAGCTTTCAGAGTGCAGAGTAAATTGCCAGAAGACAGAAACAGCCACCTAGCAATAGTGATATTGGGTGACAGAACAGGACTGAATGCCAGAGAGGGATGAAGGAGAGTTTATGAGGCATCAGACTCCAAATACAGCCAGGTCTGGCAGCAGTCCCATTAACTCCCTCTAAAACTGCGTCCAGGAGCTAGGCAGCCAGAGATCAATATGGGTATCCACTTCCAAGCACGTGCGCCTGTGAGGATACAGAGACCTCTGCAGCACTCTGAAGGTCTTTAACAGGAAGGCCTCGCACTTGACTCCCTCGGTGGCTGGGACGCAAAAGTTGCAGAGAAGGTTCCCCTTCTTTCTGACAACTGTTCTGAGATGTTCATGCACGTAAATGTGAATATGGTACAGAGAGAGGGAATATGCAGGCAGATCGATCCTTTTGTTCAATTCACTCAGAAGTTTTTAGGCCCTGCCTTGGTTCTTCATGTGTGTGTGTGTGTGTGGGCAACCTTAAAAGCACGTCTGGAGCAGTGGGTGCAGAGTTGCAACTTCCAGTTTGCCCAGGAATCTGTACAGATTTACGGTGTGTGCGAACGATTCCCTTGCAGGTCACTCCTCTAGGGCCAATGGTGCTTTCCACATAGCATTTCTCTCCTTAGTGTGTACTGTTATTGAGGCTGACTCTGGTCAACATTACACAGGTGACAGGACAAACAAATGTTCCCTGATGATTAAAGATACGATGATTTACCTTTGCTGCAAATGTGCAGTCAGCGTACAGTCAGCAGCTCCTTTAATTTGCAGCATGTTCTGAAAATAGGATTGATAAACAATCGGTGAGTGGCGTCGCTGCTGCTTTTCGCCACCGTGTACTTTTAATATTGGGGTGGGGCACAACCCTCAATCTTTTATTTTATTTGCTTCCTTTTCAGTCCTACCACACACAAAAGTACACCAGGCTAATACTTTAATGATTAACTCTTCTGACTTTCATTTGAGGCAGATAAAAAGTGCTAGCGAGTACGCCATTGAGAGCCATGAGAGGAGCAGACCTTTAAAGAGCCTTTATTTCCATCCCATCATCTCAAATTATCTTGTTTACCCCCTGAATTCAGATCAGGTACCATTACTGCACTCAGTTGTCCACATCACTCTTTTGAAGGGAAAATTAATTCTGAATTACTGGCCCTGTAACTGCCTACTTCTCCACATCATCTGTCAGCAAAATAAGCAGACAAAAGCTGGCTAAGTGGATTTCTGTTAGCTGCCATTCAAAAGGAAAGGGACAGGTGTTGAATGAAGCTTCTTTTTCCAACTGCTAGTTAACAATACATATAGGAGAAGTTTAATTGCTTGCATCCACCTGCACCCTTGTCATTTCTTGGCTTTATTGATTTTAATGAAAATATTAAGTGCACTTTAGGAGCAGCAGCTAAGTGACATGTTGATTGAAATATACAGGGAAATGTATAATGGAAGCGGGCTATTACAGTTTTAATAGAATCTGAAAGAAGTAACATCCAGAGCAGCATTTTCCCCTGCTATTCTTATGCATATAGCAAGTTCTGAGACGAGTAATTGGAAGATGAATAAATGTTTGGTTGTTGTTAAGGAAGCCTTTCACCTTGATAACCTGTTTTTTGTTGAATGAAGTGGTCCAGGCTTTTTGGCATAATTCATTCCAGTAGGTATCGTTCAGGGTGCCACATACACACAGCCAAATATGTGTACAAACCATATCCAAATCATGATAGCTTTGCATGATAAACGACAGCTTTGCAGTGGGCACATCAGTAGCAGCCTCTGCGTTTCCGTGAAAGTCTGAGTGGTTGGAGTTTGCCGGAAGCTACATTCTCAGCTTTCATTTTAGAGGACTTCTGACTTAAGTGACTATGTCAGGAAGCAATGTAGAAACAACCATATAAACCTTAGCTCAGGTATAACATTAAAAGCAAATTATATCTTTAGTTCTTTGTATTTCAGGTTTCTTCCCGGCTATACTTGGTGTAGATAAAGCTGACAAAGAGTTAAGATGCACTGATAGAAAAACTATTTGGTGCCTAATTCCATTATGGCATTTCTCTAATGTTTATGTGTGCTTATCATGAAGGAATTTACCTGGCTTCTTCTCACCCCCTGCTCAATGAGTCTTACATGTTTTGAAACCTCAAATCCCACACAGCTGCAAATCCCAAACTAAACAATTTTACACATTTAAAAATCCATTTCTGATATTCTTAGTCACATTAATTACCATAATTTTCATATCTCTAGAATCCCTAGTCAGAAACTGGTATCCTATTTAGCCTGGTGCTGCACAAGCACACATGAGAAAGAGCCACTATTCGAAACGGCTCACTATCTAAGCATAAGACAGAACAGATAAATTAATAGAAGACAAAGAGGCAGGTCATCACAGCTGGCGAAGGTCAGCATATAAACTGCCTACCGAGTTCCTTTGTAGGGCTCATAGAAAAGCACAGGTTCAGGGCAAGGTGCTGGGAAGGCTTTACTAATGTTTATGGGCAAGTCCTCCCAAGGGTAAGGAATGGGATGGTGGAGAAATAATTTTTGTGAACATTTAATAACACAGTAATTACCACAGTGAGTCCAGTATCCTGTCTCTGAATGTAGCTAATAGAGATGCCTACCAGAACAGGGCAAACCTGTGGTAATAACTTCCCAGGAGTACTCTCCCAGACTCTGGGAAGGGATTTCCTAAGCCGGAGATGGTGTCTTATCAAGGTAGCTCCTGATGGATTTTTCTTCCTTGAATTTGCTTAATGAATATGTGAACCCCCTGCACTTTTTGCACACTCCTGGTTTCTGCAGCTTAACTGCTTAAGAAGCACCTCTCTGAGCTAGCTCTGAATACGCTGATATTATTTAGTGTGTCTTGTTCTCGTGCTGGGAGAGATGTTCCGTACAAGGCCTCTCCAGATTTTGCAGTCCTCTTCCGATATTATTTAGTGTGTCTTGTTCTCGTGCTGGGAGAGATGTTCCGTACAAGGCCTCTCCAGATTTTGCAGTCCTCTTCCACGGCGGAAAGGTCCTTGTACAGAAACTGCTCCATGCGTACCTTCAGCCATCTTTGCTATTTTGCTGTACAGCTTTTCCAGTGCTGCTATGCCTCTTTCAATATGGGAAAACTAGAACTACAGTGTGCTAGTACTCAAAGTTACTAGCACAACACAGATTTAGAGAGAGGCATAGTGATGTTTTTCATTTGTTCTCTGTGTGTTTTATTAATGACTGCTAGCTTTTTATTTGCCCCTTTAATGGCTACTAAATATTGAGCCGACATTTCCACAGAACAACCTATTATAACGTCAAGAATTTTCTTCTGGGTGGTAATAGTCTAATTCCAAACCTGTTTCCTATGATTTGGACTTTTTCTCCCATATACATTGCCTTACATTTATCTGCACTGGATTTCATTTGCCATTTTACCCCATTACTCAGGATCCCATCCAGTTCTTAGTAGCCTTTGTCCTTGCGGTTTTGAATAGCTTAGTACCATTGCTGTCTTCTAGATCACTTATAAATATGTTGAACAGCACAAACTCCTGTGGGATTCCATCGGTGACCTACCTCCTACTTCTTCTTTTCTGTCTTTTGTTTAGTTATTTATGTACAGGAAGGCATGTGCTTTTATCCCAGATTGCCTTAGTTTCTCTAGCAGCCATCAATGAGGGATTTTATCAAATGTCTTTCTGATGCCAACTATTATCTCTTGTCCCCATGCTCACTGACTCTTTTAAGAAACTGCAATATATTAGTGAGGCATGATTTCCCTTTGCAGGAGCCATGCTTCCTCAATATCTCATTTTTATGCTTTGCTAATTCTTTGCTTCAGAATAATTGCCATTGGTCTGCCTGGAATGTGCATCAGACTTACCGGGTATAATTCCCTAGATCTTCCCTATGACTTTTCTAACAAATTGATGTCCTATTGGCCACCATCTATTCCTGTGGTATCAACAGAGTTTTAAATTAGAGATTACATGTTGCAGTTACTAGTTTGGCTATTTCATCCTTGAGTTCCTTTAAAGCTCTTGGGTGAATACCATCTGGTCCTGGTGATTTGTTACTGTTCGTTTTGAACAAGTGGGAAGTGCAGGTAGGAATGAAGAGCTCAATAGTGAAGATGATAGAAGGGGAATAGGTTGGGAGTATGGGAAATATGTAAAATGTAAAGTTAAGCAGTTTATGATTGACATAAAGGGGAATAGAGAGAATTGGTCAAAGAGGTTGTTTCAGAGAATGATCTTTGCAGGAGAATTTTGAACAGATCTGTCTGGGTAAAATGTGCCAAGGGTACAGAAAAAGGCACAGAAAAATAAGGATGAAAGAGTAGTCTGGACAACGGACTGCAAAGATGTACTGAAAAAGCTGTATTTATAGAAGCTGCAGAGAGAGAATCTGCATTTGAGGGCTTGATCACCCTCACTAGTCCGGGGGCTTGTGTGTCAGAACTGGACCCTTAGGGAGGGGAGCGTGGCCAAAATGAGACTGCCTTGGCACTGGCATCTGCCAGGTGTCTGCTGAGATTGACAGGGAGAGAGAAAGTTGTGAAAGAATAGAGGCTGAGGCACAGCAGTGCAAACTGAAGGAGGGCTGTCTGCGCACGGAGTCGGACGGGGTAAAGAGAACTCTTGACTGAACACAGGTGGGATCTCCAGGGAGTCCTAAAGGAAGGTCAGTTGAAAGTAATGGACACTGCCTTTACAAGTGCTTTATTTGTCAACTAAAGTACTGTTATACTTAGAAATGCTTTGCAAAGTCTGTGTGCTCTTGTCAGTCATAAGGCTTCTGAAAAGTGGAAATGCAGAACAGCAGATTTACCCACTTAGTGCATTCTGAGTAAGTGTGTATTTAAGCTATGTTAGGAAACTGGAGGATCAGGCCCAGGACATCTGGACATACATTCCAGATGTCAGAAGGGCCAACGGGTAAAGGGTCTGCAACTCAGAGTAAGCGTTGAGGCTATAAGAGAAAGCGAGTGACTCTGTCTTAAAGCACCAGTGACTCAAAGGCTAGAATACCTGACGGCTGCTTGGTGATTGGCCAGCAATATCTTCTCGCCCAGATGCTGACCAAAAATGTCATCTTCAGTTGCTGTTCTTAAGACAGAGTTAATAAGAAAATGCGGCATCTCATTTCACAAGTAACTGTATTTCAGTGGCATATAAAGAAAAATTTCTCTTACAAACTTGATAGGCTTGACAGACTGACTTGATACTCAGTTGCCTCTTGCTCATGCTAATAATCCAGCCATGTGGACATGGGAAAGGAGAGGACTCCCCAAACCATACCAAGTAAATGAAGCTATCATGAAATGCAAAGCAAGCATGCTGGAAGATTTGCCCTGATCGTTACATGCAAGACCTAAACTTGAATAAGTAAGTATGAGAAAAGTAGAGAGGAAATACAGGTATAAAGAAGATAATGCTGGAAAAATCATGAGAACACAATATGTTGCCTGTCCTATATATATACATTTGTGGATGCAGTCAAATGCATACATCTATCTTTTTTTACATAGTCAATTAGAGGGAGAATGAGGAATTTGTTTGCATGCGGTTATATCTCTTTGGAATACTACTTTCTCCTTAATTTACTCCTGACAGCCAGTTTCTTCTCCTTATGTAGGCAAGTCTCATGTAAATGAATTCTTTAGAAATGTCTAATGCCATAAACTTTTCCATCATATAATTTCTTAAACATCACTTTCATTTACTGCATTGTCATCGTATTAGGAGTGTTCATCTCATCAGCTTGCAGCTGGGTCTCCTGGTGACTTTAAAGAGAAAGGGAAGATAATCTGAAAGACTGTGAAATGTTTTTTACTACTGACTTCTTTTCTTTACTGGCTATACTTCTTTTGTCTGTGGAGGCTATTCTATTTGCAATAATAATGTGAGAAAGAGGGCATCTTATTTAGAATAATAGTAACTGAATTTGTAGTAAGTATGAGGTCTTTGGAGACAGACAGACTACTAATTTTGGAAAGAATATTCATTTTGTAAATTCAGAAACAAAATCCAATCTATTTTGTATACTGAAGACATCCAAGTTTGGATGTGATTCTGAATAAAATTTTGTCAGCATTCAGACTTTTGGATGGATTTTGCTTCAATGTTATTGGAGTATTCAACTTTCACGTTTTTCAAGTTGCCATTTGCAAATGTTGCTTTTTCAAGTGACATTTAACTCAGATGGTCAAAAAGTTTCTTGCATGCCTATTGCCAAATGAAGTCACAATGCACTTCACATAAAGACAAGAGACAGCTACTAAAAGAAAAAATGACAATAATTATTTTTGTTAGAAAAAGAAATATTTTTGGCATTTTAATTTTTGTGGATGGCAGCAACTGTATTTTGTTTCTAATAGTGAGCATAACATACTTCATTGTATTGTTTTTGCATTTCTGTCATTCTGTTAGAACCCACAGGCTGTGGTATTTAGGTGAGATGCAATAAAAACCCAACTAAGATGTTGAAAATTCTGAATTTTTGTTGTTGTTTTTATTAGCAAAATTAGGTGATGAAACTATGTCTGACTCTTAACATCCCCATCATCAAGGACTATTATAAGAGGAGCAGACTCTCAGCTCGAGTTCTTGTGTGTTTATACAGGAGGCACAAAACTAAGAAGCGTAGACATGTTTCTTCGAAAATCCAGGCCATTTTCTTATTGTGTTACATAGGACATTTCTGATAGACTGCAGTCAAATAAGTCCGTGCAAATACTTAAAAAAACTGGTCAGTATTTGGAAGATCTATTTTCATATATATTTTCTTTTGCTCTAGCTGTTGTTGGTACTTTCATTTCCTTTGTTTTTGATCCAAGATAAATTTTACCTCTTAGGAAAGTCCAAGATAATAATTTTGACTTAAACATTCTCATATTAACCTCAAAATGTGTTTAGTTCCCTCAGTGTTATTCTTTGGTTAAATTCAGGACAGCCAGTGGCCTGGCCAGAAAAAAGTGGTATAGGGTATCTGCTGTCCATTTGAACTGAAGATTGGGATTTTAGGAAACAGTGTGGAAGAAGAAATGGAGTTGTTATTTCCAGTTTCTTGTGCAAGTATGTCCAGCAATGTGTAGGTCATCCATGGTGTGAACAGAGCAAACTTTGCTCCCCCCCAGATCAGCAAAGACGAACTGCTCCAGCAGTAGGGTAATAACGTGCTTCTACTTCTACTTGTTCAGTGAGTGATGCTGTAGTCGGTATCCAGCTCTCAAAGCTTAGAAGCAAGTTGTCAGAAGATTTACTGTGGGCAACAAACTTTCCCGTGAGACTTGGTGAGTTTATTGGTTTGGATGCTATGAGAAATATCAAAAGCAAAATCTTGAAGGGAAACGGGCAATATGCTCAACAAACAAAAATTAAGCTCAGTTCATTACGCTTTGGTGGAATGCTATTTATGTTCATGGAAAATAACTTCTCTGTGTATTAATACAAGGCGTCTGTTTACAAATATGAAACAAATCTATGAATCTGCAGTTTTCTAGGTTTTATTATCATCCGTAACTATTCCTATATATTTTTAACTTTCTTAAACCCAAAATAGAAACTGAAATGTAGCTAGTTTTAATTCCATGTGATTTTTTACTAATGAAAGTATTTACACGAATCTTTGAAAAGTCAAAAATGGAGATTTTAACCAGTAGTACATGTTATTTCTCATACGGTCACATTGGTTTGCCAGCTTTTTCAGGAAAATAATGACAAATATTAATTACGTTCAACCTTTCCTTTTTAAAAGCTGATATTCATGAGAAAAGGAAAAAGTGTTATCTGTTCTTTGGTCCTGAAAAGAAAGGAGTCATCAGCTTTATCTGCCAACATAGCTATTGATTGACAAAGACCTGACACATACATCTTACAGCTAGGTGAGCATGAAAAAGATGTTTTGGGGACCTATTTAATGACTCTGATCCTGTCTAATATTAATTAGTAATAAGATATGATTCTATCACACATCTGGTGTCTAATCTACTGTGCCTTAATCATGCAGGAATGTATCTATGCGTAAAAATTGTGACACTGTTAAATATCATGAGTTAACATTTAACACAGTGCAAATGATTTTGTTTCATTTCAATGAGTAACTTTAGAGAAGGAAAGTTAGTCTTAGCAAATACCTTGTTCCCAGCTCCAGAAAATATCAGCTACAACAAGCAAACACTTTCATGCGGAAAAAAAATAAAACAACCCTTGAAGTGTCCGATGAATATTTCATGACACTTGCGACTTGCAGAGTGTTCTAACATGTCTCTTTGTACTCTGGTAAGCACTGGGTTAGGGAACGTCATCTTTACTCATATCAGTAAATATCAGTCACATACAAAAGACTACATTTGAAATTGAAATGTAGGCTATACTCGAAACCCATAAATTCCCTCTCCCTTTTGGAAAAGCAGCAGGGACTTTTAGGGACCAACTTTACGCTAGCTAAAATGTCTGGCTTGTCATTTTTAAGATAAAAAGGCAACCGCTTACAGAAGGTTTTTCTCCTTCTTATCATTTACTTGCATTATAAATTCAATCAAGTATTATTTATTGCACTGTACCCAAGTGTCTCTTGGCACTTAGTGAATTTCCTTTCTGCCCCTTTTCAATATATGTCCCATATATTAAAACTATCTGCAGCTGGAATAATGTATCATTAATTTAAAGAAAAATAATGTTACAGTAGTGTGATAATGATAATGTTGTCCAAGGAAATATTATAGATTCAGAGAGTTTTTTCCTTAAAATAGTTTTAGGAAAGTTAAAGTTTAGAAATGCATGATTAATGGATGATCGAAACCTTAAATTCATCCTCCAGTCAATAACTGTATAATGATACTAATACACAATAGTGGTTGTTGCTTCAGATTAGATTAGACTAATTTTTAAAGACACATGAGATTGTAAAAAATGTATGGCTGTCTGAGCTAAAATTATTCTAAAGAATTATGCAATTAAAAAAGTTTTTCTTATGAGTTTTATGGAAGAAACTCGCTAATTTTGAAATAGGACTGCACAGGGATGTGCAGCAGATCATGCTTAAAAATGAATAGGGTCACAGAATACAAGGTCACATCAGATCTGATTTGATCTTCTCTGCCTCAGAAGCTACTACAGTTTGTGCCAGTATTTCTTTTCTAAACCAAGTACTTTGACTTTGATTAATGAGTGATTTGTGTACAGCTCAGCTCCTCAGGGGTGCTGGGTACCTGTGGATGGGAAGGATATTTACTTTTGTGTAAAGGAGAAAATTGAACTACTCAGAGACTATGTTATGAACTTCTGAGGTTATGATGGAAGAGCTATGATGGAGATGCAGCTGTTTTGTTGACAGGTAGATGCAAATTTGGATTTTATTTGCAGTTCATTTTTTAAATATTGTTTACATGTGAAGATGAAACCTGTCCAACAAATATTGCTAACATCAGCTAATGCAATAAGAAAAATTATTAACGTAGTTTAGTATTCAATTCTGCCAAACAAATGAATTTTTAAACCTCACTGTATTGAATGAAACACAGCCACCCTGTGATTTTAGTTATGAAGAAATGTTGTTGGAAATCAATAAAACAGCATGTTTTCCCCAACACAACAGCTTTTTAGTCAATAAAAGTATCAAGTTATGTGATGTAAAAACATGGCATTTAGGTATAGTTCTTGAGAATGAAAGACCAGTCTTTTTCAGACTCAGTTTATGGGTAACATTTTTAAAATTTGCTTCTCAAAATGGTTTGTAATTTGGTAAGACTTAAACAAAGTTCTGAATCAAGATTACAAATGCATGTGGCCATAACAACCCATCTTTTCCCAAGCAATTCCTAGTGACAAACCTATATACAGTACTACCCTCTCTTGAGAAGATTCAGGGTGGGTACTGGAAACCCTTCTTTACCATTACCCAAAACTTTTCAGTTCTGAATGAGACTTGAATGCTTTTTTTACAAAAAAAGCACTTTTTGAAACTGTCTTGACTTGCAAGTTATTTGCATAGCTCACTTGAAAACAAGCATTCCATTTCCCAAGTACTTTGAGGCTATTAAATGTGAAATCATTTTACATCAGAAAGAAAAAGAGAATACACTGACAGCTCTCAGGGGACCAGCCTTCCTCTAAGTGGTGAGCAAATCGGAGAGGTGGACAGGCCAAATGGCACGACTTTGGCTTGGCTCCTTTCTATGGGGTAACATAATAGATTTAGCACCCCACGTTGGCTCATACTTAACTATATTGTCTGTATCTCTCTGCAAGAAAGCACCTGAACTGTGGTACAAAGAGAAGTAAAATGCACACGAAAATGTGCATCTGCCAGTGAAACACCGGCCTTGGATAATGTTGGCCTTGAATGGCCCTGACTAGCTTGGCCCTAACTGTTGCCATAAATATTAGGCATCTTGTTAATACTGTGTCCTGCAACAAGCTACAACACTTCTAGTATTCACCCCTTGTGGAGGTGAGTCATGCATAGTGTCAGTCGCAATCTCGGCTGGCCCGACACAGAGAGAAGGAAGGAAGGGTGAGAAGGAAGGTTTCTTTCCTCACTCCACGCTGTCACAACATCTTTTTGAGCAAACATTGCCTTCAGTGTGGGTCTGAGAATTTTATATATAATGTGTGTTTCTGTGTATACACAAACTCACATATGCAAGTATTTAGGTATATATCTGCATATATCTATGTAGATAATGCGTGTATATATGTTTATATACTCACACTATATGTGTTCGCACACACAGTGTACACCCACACTATAAAGTATTTATAGGTAATGGAGCATATGTGAGGGCAGAGCCTGTAAATCATAAATGAGACAACTGCTGACACACAATGGCAACAGGGAGTGAGCTGAACCATTACACGGTAAAAGGCTGAGCCTGTTGAAAATCCTGGCTGGGGAAAGTAGTGTGTAGATTGTGCTCTTCCCAGCCACACAGGGAAAATAGGAAGGAAAGAAGTGACCTTGCACGTATTGGTTCTGCCTGAGAAACTCTGAGTGTGTGTGGGAAGAACTGAAGGGAAGAAAATAAAAGATAAGTTGTCTGGATGTAGCTGCAGTAGCCCCAGCTGGATCAGTGCAGTGGGTCACCGTCATGATTAGCCAGGCCTAGGAGGAGGACTGTAAGACTCGAGGTTGCACTGAGATAAAACGTGTGCTTCCCTGTGACAGGGATGGATGGGGGGTGCTTTCACTCCCAGCTTCTCCGAGCATCATCCTTCAGGGAGCAGGCTGGGTATTCCCCACATGTGGGGTGACCCCGGGCTGTGCTCAGCCCCACCCCCCAGGAGCAGCCGCATCTTCAAAGCTCACACTCTTCTTGAAGTTACAGCATGCGCTCAAACTCTTGGGGGACTTCCACAGTGAAGAGAGGATTGCCCCAGCCTTAGTCCCCCAGGAAATCCTTTGGGCCATAACATCGTTAAGTGCCTTTGACACTGCAGAAGCGCAGAGCCTTGAGGTGTAATTATTTGTATTGGATTTAATGACCCCGGCAGAGGTGGAATTCGGGGAATAGGATTTTATTGTCATGGGATGTAAAGCACACATTTTAACAAAAAAGATACTTGATAACTTAGGGACTCTGCGTAGTCCAAATGTGAGCCTGCTAGTGGATTGGCATGTGTCTGAGGCTCCAGTTCAGGTGGTGTTTGTTTCCAGCGGCCTTCCAGCAGACTGGTGTACCTTGCAAATTGCTACTTTCTGAACAGCTTCACACTGATGCTAGTGAAGATGTAAGAGCTAGTCCCCTGGGAATTCAAGGTCCATGCTAGAGCTCATTTTTGAGACTTCTGTGAGTATCTGTTTTGCTTGGCTTTTTTTTCCCCCATGCTCACTCCACAGCACTTCCTCACACAAATTATGGAATGGAAAAAAAAAATCACTTAGGAAGTAAAACAGTAGGAACAGAATAATGTGTGTGTGACATTCCCCCTCAAAGAGTAGATTGAGGAAGACACATGTATCATTCAGTGTTCATCTTTCTAGGCTTTGGATGTCTGAGTTCATCGGCTGCTGGTACTTAGCACACTGGGGAAAATAATGGGATATTACCTCTATTTCTCCAAACCTGCTCTTCTCATCTCAACTCAAATATCCCATCCCTACTCAAATGTAATTCTTCTGTGATGAATGACTATAAAGACAACAATCCTAGATTTTTTTTTCCTAAACAACTCTGTTTTAAATGCTCTTCTCTGAAACAGCAAACTATATTCTTTCTGGCCCATATATTGTTGCTGGTAAAAGATCATATACTCTTCTCAGCTATATGCGGGTGTCTTCTTTGCCTCTACACTCTTTCTTGAGTTAACAGGGTAGCACAGAGGTGACTCAGGACAGGATTATCTTTTTAGTGGAGTCCCAGCCAGAAGTTCTGTAAATGACTGACCAGACCCACTAGATTTGTGTTTTCTCTCCCAGAACTAAATGAACTTTCTCATATGAACAGAAATAAAAATGTATTCATAGCAACAGAGAAAGAATCCATTATGACTTTAAATATGCATATGCAGGGGTAAATGTAGCATAGGAAGGAGATTTTTTCCAGTGCAGAAGACTACTTGAGTGTTTGCTATTCAGCTCAGGCTTCAGAACAGGAGAGCAATCCATGTAATCCATGAAATATAAAATGTATTAGGGAGGCTTGCACTGTGGTTTTCAAAGATATGTGAGATCTAGTTCTTTTCCTTTAGCAACTCCTGTGTGAGCTGTCTCTGGTCTGCTTGTGAAATCCACCCTCCTACATACATATCAGGACTTGTGAGATTTCAAAACAGACCCTGTTGCTCAGTTTAAAAAGCATCACAGGTGTCTTAAGGAAGGTGATAAGTCTTCAGAGTGCACCAGATATGACTGTGGGAACTAATGAGAAAGGCATTCCTTTTCTAGCCCTGACTGACAGGAAGGACACAAATTTGTAAACCTCAACATTTAGATCGTAGTTTTTCACTTTGTTGTCTCTGCATAGAAGCTGAAAACAATCAAATTCCACTTTTTATGTTGTTATGGTGCAACAGAGAAATGTTATTTCAGGTGTCTCTTGTTCACAGGCTCTTACACACTCTGGTCATGACTGGTGTGCCCACACAGACTGCGGTGGACAGTCCTACAAGATTTGGTCTTGGCAGAGATTATAGCCCACGGACAGGAGTACATGCATGAAGCTTTTGTGGAGAACATGGAAGATGCCTTGTCATATTATTTCCACCAAGTGATTTGATTGTTGTAGTGTTGGCTATGTGACTCATAAGGGATCACGCTGGCAGGAGCTGTCTTAACCACCTAGTTTCTGCTTGCTTGACAGATTCCTCCTTCCCTGAACTGCTTCTCTGAGCACCTTCAAGCTCTGGTGTGAACTAGCCTTCACTGAACACAGAAAGCCAGTATTTCAGATATTTCCCCAACTCTTTGTACCATTGCAGAAATACTTTCCGGTATTATCCTGACATTTCATTTGTATGTCATTTGTTTGTCCTAAAATTTCATTTACTTTTTTTGTGACTGAATTCTATGAATATGATTCAGTAAAATATCCAGTTGTTCTCAGCTGATACAACTGAGAGCAGACATTTTTCTAATTCATTGCAGCGTACATCACTTTGTACTACTGTACTACAAAGTACCATTCTCATTACTCCTGTACTCAAGATCACTTGAATGCTAATATATGGGGCACTCAAATGCCCAGTCCGTTCCTGCATTGACGAAGACTTCCAACACTGTGTCATCAGCAAAAGTCATTAGAATTCTTCCTTCTGTGCTGAAATCATTATTGAAAATTGTCTCAACTAAGTTTGGTCTCAGGGCAAGTAACTCCTCTAGTGAACTCTTTAATCAAATAATTCCTATCAAACAGGAATATTGGATTAATTTAAGGCAATCTACATGTGATAATATGAGGTTTCATTCTTATTATGTAGTCCATTATCCTTAATTATTTTTTCCTTCAATTTTTTTCCAAAATGTTGCATTACTTTTTTATGTCAGAACAACAGACCAGTCTGCTGCCCACTTTCTCTCAAGTTTCTTGACATAGGTGCCCTATTAACATGTTGTGTAGGCGCGCAAAACACTATCCTTGCCTTAATAAGCCTGTGTTAGGTCTTAGCTATAATATATGAGCTATGAGATATATCTTAGCTGAGGCATGTTTCTTTGGAGCTAATTTATGCTTGTACAGACCTGAAAAAGGGCTTATATGCCAAAACCTAGTCTTTTTATGCTACTTTCTAACTATATCAGTTACTACAAAATATTATGGCTTCCTGCAATTCTTGCCAGGCTGTGTCCAATAATTATGGTTTCATACAGAAGAGATGGGAATCAAGGAATAAAAACTACAACAAAACCCATGATGCATGATGTACCATGATGGTACATAAAACCCTGAGGAGCCCCTTTTAGAAGAGAGAAATAGCCCCAATCCTGAAAGAAGGGGATTTTTTAGGGAGGAGAAACCTTACCCAAAGTAAACTTCTTTAATTCTGAGAATTTTTTTCCCTATTGTTAACATTATGGTGTAGAAGGCTGTTCCACATTAATACGTAGGGTCATTGGTCAAAACGTAGTGTCCTGGGGAAGTTTTGCTGGCCACAGGGCTTGCTGTGTACTGCTGAGGAGGCAGGGAGGGCAGACAGGGTTTCCAAGGGGCACAGCGGCAGCACTGCCAGATACCCCTTTTTGGGTGCGTTTTCAAGCATGATGCACCCTTTAGTTAAAAAGATTCATCTGTTTTTTTAAAGTTTCACCAAAAAAAAATAGGCGGTTTCCATGAAAGATTTTCCAGGGGAAATCAAAGCAGTTATAATCCAAGCCTAACCTAACCCAATCCAATTCTAAAATCGGTTGTAATCCAGTCATCTTTAATTTCTAAGGATGTACATGTAGTGAAAACAATGGCAAAGGCCATACAAGTGAATCACTGAACTCCAGCAGATTGTCTCCTGCTGAACCCGAACTCAGAGGGTTAAAAGCCTTCCCATCTCTCTTGAGTTCTGTAAAATCAGCCTTTAATTTGAGGGCTTGCTGTTCCATCCTTTATTCTTTGACATGCTCCTATTTTTAATCCCTTGCCACGTGACGCAGCATATTGTCCAGCAGCCACTTAGCAAGATTGTTGAACTCCTTTCATATGTGGTCTGTGCTGGATGATGCAGCTCACATTTCTTTAGAGGCAAAGCGAAAAAAAAGAGTAACCTTGAAGTGATTCACAATGACCCAAGGTTCCTGTGTATACTATAAATACTGGCAAGGGCAACTCTCATCATTGTATAAAACTGGAATAAAGTTCTTCCCAGAAGATTGCAGGAGGCTGAAAGGAACCAGAATGCATTAGGCTTGACATTACAAGGGCTCGGTGAGAGAATACTTCAAGTCGTCTAGGAACAGCGTCTCTCCACTGGAGAGCTGCCTTTGTGCTCCATTTCCTGCTCCCTGCTGTCATTTACCGTGGGTATTTCATAGGGAAACAAAAACATTTATCAGCGCGGCATTATATTTCTCCAAGTTACTCTATTCAGTCTCTACTTTTAGTACACATACATTCAAATTATGTATTTTTATTATGGATGTGTAGATGGGACATGGGTGTATGGAGTAGCGTGCCAGGCTGTGGATAAGAGCTTCTCCTGTTATTCTCTATCCGCAGCACTTTGCAGAAAGGAGAAAAAAATATATATGTGTGGGGGGCGTATGCACCCAAATTATGCACCCAAATACACACATATGCTCTGCACTGGTATTAAATCAAGGGCAACATTTTTAGGGTCACATCTCTGTCTTCCTTTTATTTGCAATATACAGCAAAAGCAGCTGCAACACTAATCACATGTTTATCTACTTTATAAAGTACTAGAAACAGAATGTTGAAAAGGCTTTTCCACACATAATTTTACCACACTTAATTCCTCCTTTTGGCAAGTAAAAGTTTTAGTTTTTTTTAAATGTCACAAGGAATAGAGAAGACTTTTGTGACATTTTAAAGACGAAAAAGAATGAAAACCAGCTTAGTTTTGCTTCCAGTTTCACTGAAAAATAAAAAACACAAATATTTCTGGAAGTTATTAATATTGACAGGCAAATTTTTTGATGGATAAAAAAATACATTTGAAAAATTTTGACTACCTCTAGTTAGATCAGACAGCGAAATGCACTTACACCACATTAAAATGTAGTCTCCCCTCACTTGCTCCCTTTTTTGTTTCCCTTGCTTTTCTGTTGAGAAATGTGCCCCGGGAAAAAGTACCCAAAGGTTTTATTTGAAGCCTATTGAAACAAATGGGAGTCTTTCCACTGGCTTACATGTGTTTTGCACCAGCCCATATGTTTGGTAGAGTTTTCAGGAAGATCTGAAAGGCGACTAAAATGAAAACACACCGCTTGCTACCCCGGGATCCCACTGTGCAGACAGAGGCTGGCTTCTGCTTCTGCCTGTTAACATTACTGTAACTTCCAGGAGAACAACCTAAACACGGTCGGAGTGGGTTTTCCTTTGCCTGGCGTCTTGGGCAGCCGTTTGCAAGATCACCTCACGTAACCTCGCAGAAACTGATTTGTAAAGCCCCTCCTGAAGCTCAGTATCTGTAAAATATTGAGGACTAGAAAAAACTTAGCTGCTAAGATTGTAATTTTTTTCACAATGAAGGTGCAACGATCTGTTTGCTCTAATGTCACTACTTTATGCCGTTTCTACTTGAGAAGCAGGCGTTGTTTATTTTGTCTCATTTGTTGTTGATTGCTGCATAAAGAATTTGGTAAATTCAGCTTTGTTCTTTTGAATTCATAGCAAACCTTCCAGAATAAATGTATTAAACAGTAGCTTCATGATGAAGGGCTTTATGTGAATCAGAACACAAGAACAAATAGGAAAATCAATACTTTTATTTGTGTACTGTTTGCCATTCACAACCAAAGGAAAACACATCATAGTCTGGAGGTCCTCTAACAGTCTAAACAATTGGAGCTGCTGAACACTGCAACAGTTATCTGGTAAGGGGTGTTAACAAAGGCATTACTAATTATACAAGGAGTGTGTTTTGCAACATCACTTAGACTATTAAAACATTAGGTGTTACCTTTATGGCTTGTAAGGTTGTCATTCAGGCTGAAGAGTCCCTGAAGACTGAAGATTTCAGTGAAATGCTAAGGAATTTCTTTGTTTGTTTCCTGGTGTCTGACATTTTCTGTTTCGATATATGTACAGCATAGGGCTAAACCTGATCAAGCAGATTGGCTCCTGCTGCCCCTGTATCTGCTCCCTCTGCTGATAGCCACTGATACCTTAGGACAGTGAGACTACTTGGTTTCCTATGTAAGCTGTGGTGGAAGGTGATGGAAGGAGGATATAAAAGAGGCTAAAGTACTGAACTGCGCTCAGGTTGTTTTAGTAATATGTTTTTCAGGATGTCATTTTGGAGATGAAATCACCAATCAGAAGGAGAACTGGATCCTAATGCTCCAGGAAATCCTTGTCCAAGGCTTGCTTTAAGGCTGGCGGGTGTCACAGCGCTCCTGAGCCCTGGCTCGTCCCCGGGGTGTTTGGGCTGCTCAGGGGTGTCTGCAGTGCCCCACTTCTCCTCGCCACTCCTCTCTCCTGCTTCCTCCGTGGTCCCTCAGTGCTTGCTCCTTTTTGCCCAAGCTGGGCTGTTCCTAGCCTGTACTTGGCTCAGCTGTTTGCCCTAAAGACATTAGGCTTTGTTCCCGTTCATGCCCACTGAACAGTACATGTTGTTTAGACATCATCCCTCTGTTAAGGGTTGTAATGCCCGTCATCTTCCAAAAACGTTTTGTGTAATACTTTGATATCATACGTCGTGTTGTCCTATTGTTTTAATTGTATGTCTCTAGGTATTTTTTCCTCTTGGCATGTGGTTGCACCAGGCCAAGCCCTGGTCTGTTGCATGTCTGAAGTTTTTGTTACAAATTCTGGTTGGCTGGATGAAGCTTAAAAATGTTGTTCTCAAGGGGAAAAAAAATGGGTAGATGGTAATTTTATAGCAGGCAACAAAAGCAGACGAGAAAAAAAAGCAGCTCTTGCCTTTCTGAATATGTTTTGTTTGTTTGTTTTAGATTTGTTGTTCAGTTTAAAAGCATATCAGATACACGCATGACTGTGACTTGCTATTATCACTCTAATCTTCTCCCCTGTGATTTTTTGTGAGTTGGAAGATCTTTGGAGAGACATATTAAAGTCCATTTGTGTCTATTAGAATTTGAAATTCATCTTTTCTGCAGTCTCTGTGGGTTTTGTCGTTTCTGTTGAAGAGATGGAGCATTATATCTAAAGCTTGGTACAGGATTCTCTGTTTATTTGTGCTCTAATGGGGTGCAGAAAGAATAGAACTGTTTATTTAGCTTCCTCCATAAGGAAAGGGTATTTTATTAGCATTTTCCAGTGTGGTATTTCTTATTGCTCCACTGAGCCATGTGTATGAACACATATAATTAATTAAAAAGACAGCCCTTGCCACAAAGAGTTTACAAACAAAAAATATGATGAGAAGTGACATGGCAGAGGAGTTGGGCAGAATTAAGCAAGGATGGAACCATCCTCCTTAGCAAAGCAACCAGAAGTCACAGGAAAGTCTTGCTCTGACTATTAGCAGATGTTTATTGTCTGCTAATGCTCTCGTAGTGGGAAGGAGTTTTCAAGAGGGATCTGAAAGAAGACAACAGCAGTGATTTCACTGGTCTCGATATGCAGACCCTTCTATTAACTGGCAGTATCTTTGGAAGAAATATGAAGGCACTTACTGAAAAACTGAATTAAGGGATTAAGAATGGTGGCACTTCTGGCAGAACAAAATCTCACGTGCCTGGACATTATACCATCTACTTTTAATATAAGCTACATGATTGTGTTGTATTTCATATTACTTTGTATAACATGGTTAATGCCACGTGCTTCATGTGCCGTTGGTATTGTAAGCTGCATAGTTTTGCTCCACAGTTGTGTAACAGATATATTTACAACAGCTCCGATAAACATCCAATTCCGCTTTTTCTTTTCTGTGAGAGTAACTCCTGGAAACAGTTTTGACATTCCAGTGTTTTAGTGTTCAGCTTGTCTCAGTTGTGCTGGAAGAGCGCTGGGATCTCCCTGCAGGGTGGTCTGAGGGGAGGTGGGTCCTAACTGCTCATTGCTTTTAATATACTGTTTGGTCTGTTGCCTGGATCAGTCAGTGTAAATTCGTTTGAAAGCCTTAATATGTTCTTATTTCTAAGTTCACAGGCAGACTGGAATGAGTGAAAAGGGCTCAGTAACAGGAAATCCTCTCCTAAAACAGAAAAAACGGTGATGACACTGGGTGTCTATGAAAGTAGTTGCAATAAATCTGTCCTGTACTAGCCCATAAGCACCAACACAACCTCCCTGTCAGCCACAAGCATTGCATATTATATTGCTGACATATAGTGTTTGCATTGTTGCCTGTTTTTTGCTGTTTTCCTACAAGAAGTCTGTTTTCCCCTCTTTAGACAAGATAAATTGCCATGGAAGCAACAGAGTTACGGAGATGGGTAAAATGCAGCGACTCTCATGTGGTCAGTAGAAAATGAATTCCTGACACATAGTCTGAAACACAGAGTAGAGTTTGGGGGCTGGGTATGGTCAGAAGGAAATAAGTGTATGTAATACTAAAAGAGAAGGGTTTTCTGGCTTTCATTTTTTTGCTGAGCGTAATGGGTGTGTACATGAAAATATTTTATTATAACTTTATAACATGCCTCTTCAGATTCCAACAGTTTTCTGACTACAGAAGCTCAAATGCTGTATAGAGATAATAGAGTAGATTCAGCTGGTTACCATTTACTGTGAGGAAAAATATATGTTTTCTAGGTCCTGTGGGATTTGTATCCTGTAGTCCAGATTATTCCCCATGTTTCATTATTCTTTTTTTCTTCCCTGTGGTATGCATATATTTCAGCTGCTTCTCCCAGATGTCCCATCTCAGTGAAATAAACACAATGCATTTTCTTTCATGCTATGTCCATTGCTGCAAATAGAATTATCTGAAAATATGTCAGATGAGTGTAGGAAACCCACATTACACAGTGTGAATCTCTTCACATACATCCGTACCCACACACATGCTCTCACCCAAAAACTTACTGTAGCCTGTCTCTGGGCTTTTCAAGAATGCTTTTGCACAGCTGGGACATTGTGGTCTTCACTCAGACCAACTTACTCCATAAGGAAGTGCTTCTTGTTCCAGCATTGTGTCTTTAAGAAAGCACTCCGAGAAGATATATTCTTAAATACACTAACGGAGTGAGGGGGCTTGGCAATTGTGTGGTCATTTTTGTTTGTTTAAAATGAGTGCAAAGCAGATGTGAAAGCAGCCAGATTAGAAAAGCTGCATTTTACTCCTGCTCATCTTGGCGTGTAAACTGATATGTAAGGTGCCGGCTATGTAAAATCAGATCTGGGGAGAAATGTAATTAGAATTTTTTAAAAAAATATCACTTACAAAGTATATCTGTGTATATTAGAGTACTTGTGGGAAAAAAGAAAGAGAAAAGTTCATCACGACCAAGGTGTTTCTAAAAGCTGTACCACTTTTTAAGAACGGGGGTGACTGCTAGGTAGCAAGTAAGCAGGTGAGACCTTTCATTCTCTGAGTGTCTCTCTGCAAATTATTTAATCTCACTTGTTCCTCCCAGTTAAATAAAGGTTGTAGCCTTGCCATACTTACCGGTCTTGTTGGAGGTTACTGCAGTACTAATATATTGTCACAAAAGTGATATGTATTGTAGGGACCTTCATCACAAAGAAAAGTGCATTACATGTAAGTTGTAAAAATCTGTCTTTAGCTTATGCTAAACTGCTACAGACTTACTACTGTGCTACTGACTGCTGTTTAAAAAGTCTCTTTCATACATGTATTTTAGGGTTGCACAGATATGCATAGATAGAGATATGTGTTTTCTTCATGTAAAAAGTTTATAAAAATGATCTTGATCTTTCTAAAGTAAATATATAGTTATTAATGTTCTTAAAAATGGGGCATGAAACTCATATTACTGACTTCTGAAGCTAGCACAAAATTGCACATTTGGGCAAGACCTAAGAGAAGAGTGATGTCCCTCAATAAGTCTTGATAAATTAGGTTTAACTGGGTGAACCTGGAAAAGCTTCCATAAATAACATATTCATTTTGATGACATTGTTTAAAAAGGCTGCTATCCAAGAGTAGGAGTTACCATTAGGTACTAAAAGTACTAACTTAGTACCATTAGGTACTAAAATGACTCAAATCAATATAAAAGTGAATATTTATCCTGTGGAACTCATTGATAAATGTTACAATTGATATTAAAGAGTGAAAAGAGAAAAGAAACAGTATAGGAGCTTTAGATTTAATATTAATTAGTTCCTTTACAAAGATAAATGATTACTTCTGGTTTTTGGCACACTGAATAATATTATACCAATTGCTAATGCTGAAAATGTCTTGAAAGTGACTATTTGGGATTTTTTTTGTTGCTGTTTAAAAGGAAAATCTTATTAACAGTAGAGAAATGTAAACATTTGGCTTATTTTAAAACGGATGCTTTAGAAAAGTAGAAGTGTGGAATGGTGACATAACTCAGCCTGATAAATCCTGTGGTTTATGGATGACCCATGAAGTGAGAAAATAACAGATTCAAGATATAGAAAGTATTAAAATGACATATTGTTTCAACACTTTTTTTGGTCACAAACTTATTCCCACAGTTTCTAGGTCAGTTGCGTGTCTCAAGCTGAAAAATCTATATGGGTAATGTTTTTTCTGGAACACTACTTTACTGCCTCTAACTAGAGGTAAATTTCAACCAGATTTGAACAGCTTCAGGAATATCTGAATTCATTCAAGCTAAATTTGCAAAAAATAAACACATCTGGATAACATCATAGACAAAAAAGTATTGAAACTGCTCTCATTTTAATTTTTAAATAAATTTGCTAGAAATCTGGATACAATTCTTCTTAGGAGTTCTTGTAAAAATCCATTCAAGCAAAATTTTCCAGTAGGAATGATCACAAAACCTAATGTTCAAATGCTTGCAGAAAACCACTTTCAGCTTTTAATTATTGAATGACCCTTTAGATTGCAGGTATCCTTGGGTATCCGAGGTCTCTTCCAGGGGCCAGCAGATCAGAAAAGAGCTACAAGGTACTTATTGTCTTCTGGAGAGGCAGCTAGAGCCAAGATACCCCAAAGCAGTTAAGATGCCTGGGCTAGCAAGTCCCATGCAGGGAACAGAAAGAATAAATCACTATATGCATTACCAATCTCAGCTTAAGTGGAAATTTAAGGATCATGGTAGCTACCCATAGAGCAGGGCAGAATAAAGCCCTTAAACCAATTAGTAGGATCATCTAGTATTCTAGCATAACTTTCTATGTCCCTTCACTCCTGTATGAATTATGTAACATTAGCTCATGCTTTCACATACATTGTGGCTGGTAAGGGGTTCTTTGCTGTGGAATATGGAAATCTAAAAAGGGCATAATCCTTCTTGTTCTTTTTCAACTTTTGGTAAAAAACTCTCTTGGAAAATGGAAGTTTTTGTGAACTTTATTAGTTATTTTTTAACGTGTTTTCACTTGGACTTTTATTTACAGAGTGCAGGCTAATCCAGTTAATCTAGGGAAGCAGCATAGAAGTCTATGCTCAGAGTTTTGTGTGCAAGAAGTGGCCAAGGTCAGTAGCCAGCGCTTCTGAGAGCCAACTTGCATGCGTATACATGGACTTAAGATCTAACTTCTGATGTTTCTTTCTGAAGGAGAGTGTTTTGCATGTGGATTCCCCAGTTTTGCTATTCAACTAAAAAAACAGACAAAATGGGCAGTTTTGTTTAGATTTACTTCTCCTTTTGAGAGTCTTGATTACATTGCATTTTAACTGTTCTCAAATCTAAACCTTGACAACTGCACACACCTAGCAACAATAAAATATGCAACCCTTCTCTACATAGAGTAGAGTGCTTAAATAGCCTGGTGAGAGAAGCTTTATAAAAAGCAGGGAGAAATCGATTCCTCGATTGCAACAAACTTTTCAAGCCAACAATTTCTAACACTCAGTGGATTGAACACCAACACAAAAATAAAAGGAGCATGCATTGATTCCAGAGAAAATCTCTGAGCAGTTTGCTGCCTCTGACAAGATAATACTTCTGACTTCCTAGCCTTATTTCTCTCTCCCTCTGTCCATGCCTGATCCTCCAGTAGGATGTTATAGCCACAGACTCTGAGCAGTGCACGTCTTTGTAACAGCTAATGCTAGATATGATGGTATGAAACAGGTTCTTGGGACTTCTGAAGTCATTACTGGAGATCAAAGAGATGCATTCAGAAAATATTTAATATATAGACAGTAAAGATTCCAAAGGAAAAAAATGCACCAGGTGTGGACATACTGTCTTTCCGAAGTGTCAGTTGCACAAAGCTCATGACTAGCCTATGGGACTTGCTGTAGCATATGACAATTTGATTTCATTTCAGGAAGGGTAAGGATAGCACTTTTCATTAGCTTTACTGAACACAAGTGGCAAACACAAATGTCAGATGAGTTTTGAAGAGTGCAGAAGAAGCAGATATGAGGAATGTCCATATCTGCTTTGACTATTGAAGATTCTTGCCTTTTCCCAATTATACTCTTCTTGTTCTCAAAAATAATAGCTTTTCTTCCTCTATGATTTCTCAAATACAACAGCTTTTCTGTAGCCACCTTTTTGTGTAATTAATCTCAGAGGAGCATGCAGGAATCATGCTGGTAAAAGTATCACACAGATGTTTTTCAAGGACAGCTTTATCCATTGGGGGTGGCATTCCCCCCACCCACAAGTCTTGGTGAATTGCTAGCTGATAAATACTGACCTTCACCTAAACACTTTTAATCTATACTAAGATTCCCATATGGAACCACTAACATGGTGCAAAATGCAGTTTAGCAGCAGCAACCATACCCAAACTATATCACCAAAGGCCCATGCTGCCAGTGAGAGAGGGGCATGGCTCAGTGCTGCTTTCCATGGCCCTGTGCTGGGTGGTCACCTCACCCACTGGGACTACCACTTGGCAGCAAGATACAGTGGCTGGTGGTGCTCCTGTGTCTGAAAATATCTGGCTGATAATGACATTCACCTGATCAGTATTTCCTCTGTGAACCAGCACAAGGATTGGGTGTTTTGCATTTGCAGCTGTCATGATGTGTGGCAGGCTGTAAAGGAAGGATGACACCGACCTCTTAGTGCAATGGTTGCACATGTCCTCCTCATTCTTACGTTTGCTTCTGAAATCATGGACATGAGCGTTTTACCACAAATTGTGGTAATTGTTTTGGAAGAGCTCTGTCACTTCTAAAAATCTTGTATTTCTCTCCTACACTTCCTCTTTTTTCCTTGAGACTCCTCCCTTGACCCTGTGATCTGTAACAACTCCTATTATTATGTCTCCTCCCTTCTGCACCAGGACCCTTGAAACGTGTCATCAGTGGGTCCAGCCACCACATCCGTGATTTGTCTGAACTCTAAGCTACGTAGAAGCACACATTATTCCTGCTCCGGTGCCTCTTTATGAGCTGTCACTGGGAGAGAACTGTCATGAAAAATTTGAGCTGAATGCTTGATTCAAAGCCTAGAAAAGATGGCAAAGATGATTTTGCCTGAAACCTGCCTCTGTGCTTTAAAGATGTGTATGAGACTGAGAGATGGAAAGATGGTCTGCAGAGAGACCTGCAGCAGCTGTAAGACACTCCATATAAAATGTAATATGGAAATATTAAAAGAGATAAGGGAAGAAAAATGAAGAAGCGTTGCAAGGCCTCACTGAATAAATTAGGTGGAAAATCTGAAATGTGAGCTGAACATTATGGGGAGAAGGATTAGCTGCTCTTTGATGAGGGAACAGACCCAATTAGTTGCGGTAGAGAAAAGAAAAGATGAGGACAAATTCCAAAACGGTGTTAGGGTCATGAGTCCAATGAGGAATGCAAACTTTCAGAAAGCTGAGGAGCCAGCAGATAAAGAGGTAAGCTTTTCACCATCTGATCAGAAGGGTGGCTATGGTGTAGCCATATTGTGCAGGTTCTCAGCACACATTTTGGGGAGCATCACCTCCCAGTGGTGTCTGGTCAGTATGGGAGAAACCTGTCTGTTTCCTCCTGTGTGTAAAGTGCGGGGGAATCTGCTGATGTCTTTACCTGGTTGATCTGTGATCTGTTGGCTAGTCCAAATATGAGATGGACTTTTTTCACCTGTGCTGGTCAGACCTTTCTGTACGTGCTGCTTGGATAGTTTTGCACAACTCTGTGGTTCTGCTGTTGGTAGAAGCATAGGTTCTGCTGGGAATATCACATTTAGGTTTTTATAAAACCTGTTAGGCAGTATAAAAATGCATTGCATATTCTGTAGATTGAAAGAAACACTTTTTTTTTTCTTTTTTCTTTCTTTCTTTTTTTTTTTTTTTTGAATGAAAGGGCCATTAGGTCTCTGCAAGATTTTATCTGAGGATTTTTCATTAGGTAAGCGTGCTTTAGGAGCATCTGTGAAACAATTTGGTTACACTAGTTTGCTGATATGATGCTTATCATGTTTCTTTGCCTGCAAGCTGATGGATATAATGGAGAACATGCCATTCATTTGGCTGCCCCTGTGGATCTAAACATACTGCTGATTTTCTTTCAGCCTTTTCTGTAACGGAAGGGGAACAATGCAAAGCATAACACCTGAGACAAACACTTCTTTCAGTGTCGACTCTTCTAAGTGGGCTCTTACCCTAGACATAGCTGTACATTTTTATTTTTGTTATTTGCACAAACAAAATCCTAAATCCAAGTCTGTATTTTCTTTCCTATGGCTTGTGCTCTGCTTTTTATGGGGAAGTGGCCATGTTTTGACAAGTAATGTTCTTTCTCTAGCTCATCCTAATTTTCTTCTTAGGTTTTTACTCCTCACTCACTGGGAATTTTGCTTTCCTCATAATGTTGAGTCCCTCAGTTAGAGTGGAACTCCTAAACTCCTATACTGATCTATTTGTGAATGCATAAGGGCTAATTTTATACAATTACGACCATTATTTATGACCATTTATTATGACCAATTATGACCATTATTACAATGGCCATGAAAGTCAAAAAGACACCCAGCTTTGTTCTACTCTTTGCTCTGCAGAAGAGAAGCACACAAATGATTGTGGCATCCTCTGTAGTTGTCTGACCACCTTTGTAGGCTACCCTAAATTGCGGTCCACTTAGCAATCACACCAGGTACATAAGAATATAAAAATAAGCAAACTTAGAGGCACCAGGTCCATCTAGCCCAGTATCCTGTCTCTGACAATGGCCACTAACAGACATTCTGGGGAAAAATGTAAGAACGAGACAAGCATACAGTGATACTTTCCTCAGTTTAGCCTGTAATACTTCAGTAAACTACTGTTTATGTATTTTATTTTTGCATTTTTTTGGCTTGAATGTGTCTTAGTTGGGTCTCTGTGTTTAATAGGTCTAGATGGATTTTTTTTCCTTCCAACTGTTTCTGAATACTCCGAAAATATTGGCATCCACATCCTATGACAAGGAGTTCCATAATACGTTTTTTGTGAAAAAGCATTTTGTTGGCTCCATTTCAAAGCTGACTCTTGCTTACTTAACAGGAGGCCCATAGCTTTTAAACTGTAGGAAACAATGAATTATTGCTTTCAGTAACAATGTTTTCAATTCTGTTCATGAATCTATATATTGCTCTCACATCTCCAGTCAGTTGTCTCTTTTCCCAGCTGAATTAATCTTTCTTTCCATTAAGCCATCTTTCTTCCCTGTATCTTCTCCAGTTGTCCTTCAGTCAGTCTGTCACCCTTCCTCTTAACGTGGCAGTGCCTGCGGTGTTTGTGCCATGCGGTGTGGTTGTTGTTGGTGCACCAGGCTTCCTCTGCTGGCACAACTAACCACAAGTCTCCGTGATCTCCCACTCGCTCGCTTTTCACCATCATTCAGTGCCCTGGCACTGTTACAGGAATTGGGCTTACTAAATGGGCTTTGTTCCTCCTCCTCCATCCATTAAAATGCAGTTTGCATCCACAAACACAAGTGTGTCAATCGATTAATGGTGGAGCTAAGTAAAGGAGTGTTATTTTATCTCCATGATAATGAATTAATACCAGTTCTTACTCTATTCCATGTACATCAGTATAAGTTTCTTAAAGAAAACAGGATTTTAAGTTCCATATTTTAAATCAGTTCCAGACCTGCTTTCCAGTTATATTTCTGTATCTATTTTTGGAAAAATGTAGGTGGATATTTATTGTAAGGTAATGAGAAGAGTTTTATATATTTATAATTACAAAGTATTTGTAAGGTCACCATTCTGGACTTTGTATTGCAACCAAATTCAGTTAAAATCAGTTATACTGAACAGCGCTTTTTTTTTTTTTAAAAAAAATTCTCACTCTTTGCACAAGTTGACCTTTCAGTTCCAGTTCTGCCAAAACCGTCGCTTTGATTCTGGTTCCTATTAAGAAAATATATAGCTTTCTGCTCTAGTTCTAGCTCTCATTCACCAGAATCAAGTTCCAAAGTGACTCTGCTTTCGAGGGATTAAGGAATGATTGAGTCTCTGTCATTGCTGCCTCTATTGTTTGAGTGCCAGTGTGCACGTGGGTGCCGGCTCTCCTACTTAAAACTGACCCCTCGCCGCAGGAGTGTCAAATGCGCAGCTATCGGTTCTGTTCCACAGCTGCCAGAGCTGGCAAACCTCCTACAACGTGAGAAGCCCGCCACAACGATAAATACGCAGGAAGATGGAAAACAAAGAAAAGATGAAAGTGCACAGCAGAGCCAACAGCAAGATTTGCAAAAAATGTCTTTTCACGGGGGTGGTTGATTCCTAGATGAGTTCTAGACCCCTTCACCACTGAACAATGATGGCAGGTGTAATATTAAAATCAGCTGAGTGTAAACTAAAGAAATAGGCCAACACATGTACTTAAATATTTACACTGCATCTGCCTTCTTCAAGACGCATAGGCTTTTCTGCACGTGACTTTTTTGGGTGGAATTTTCAGTAAGGAGGTAACTTTTTATTCCAGTCCTTCAAATTTATTCCTTATCTGGCAGTGAAAGTAAATTGGACTGATTCTATGAGACAATTTAGGCTGGGCCAGAAAGTGATCCAGAAGGCTCCTTGAACGGAAATTTTCAACACTTTATGTCCAGCGCATGTATTTTGTTCTTTTTTATGGTACTGTGTTCTGACACACATTGCATTTGACAAAACATCGCCTTCCCTGCACAGGGAAGGAGCAAGCTTAAACATTTAAAACACTGGAGCTGATTTTTTAATTATGCCCTAGTCCCTATATATAATGCCGATAGTGGAAATGGCCTTTATTTGAAACAAAAATGGGGTCTGTATTTTGTCATATTCTTGTGGCTGCTCCTGAAGCTGCTACAGCCCTTGAGATTTCTCTTCCCAGCCCCCAGTTTCCTAACTACTGTCTCCACATTTTGCGATGCTGGTGCATTGCACACTCTTAAAAGATGGGAATGCGGACTGCATGCTGGGTCTTCAAATGTCAAGATGAAGATAATGAATCTCAGTACGTTTTCACACAATGGAACGGAGCATTACCAGTTTCTTTCTGGCTCTGAAGCTTTGAATCCTCCCCTGCCAAAAAATAAAATGAATTTAAAAAGATGGAATGAAGTTTCCTTTCCAATGGCAGCGCCATGTCTTCCGAAGCAAACAAAAATAAGTGCAAATGAATAGCAAAGTCACACATAGTCTCATGTGTTGAAGCTTATTTCTTTTA
Organism: Dromaius novaehollandiae; assembly: GCF_036370855.1. Taxonomy (NCBI): domain Eukaryota; kingdom Metazoa; phylum Chordata; class Aves; order Casuariiformes; family Dromaiidae; genus Dromaius; species Dromaius novaehollandiae. The sequence continues at coordinate 27,719,278 of NC_088132.1, forward strand.
TTTTTTTTCCTTTCAATGTCTTTTACAAAGGTGTTCTGTGGACCCTAAGGCTCCAGGTTGCTTTTTGAATACTATATTTATACCTCCCTGGAAAGGTGACTATTTTAAAAAGCTGTTTTAAATTCTCTAGGTGTTTTTCTACTTTTCTCTACTATTTATTTATTTTTAGCTGTATAAATTGGACTGTTACCCAAGTGCCTTGCTCTCCCATAACCAACCTTCATCTGAAAATTTCCCAGTGTTTTGTGAAGAGTAATCCATTAAAACCTGCAAAAATCTTGTAAGGTAGGTGGGTAGTGGTAGATATTATAACATTGATTTTTTTTTTTTTGGATGAAAATCTTAAAAATATTGGGCCAGAAATTGCACCAGTAAAAATGCATACATTATCCAAAGAGAAAAGCATTTTCCCATGCCTGGTGTGAAAGCAGTTTATAAAGGGATACTGATGGCTTGATTACTGCATACAAACACATAATCTCCTAATTGGTGCGTATAAATCACATTCTAATATTTGAAAATGTGTACCTTAGCAGTTTACTCAGGATCAGTTGAAGCACCAAGAACAGAACGTAGGAGGCCTCACTCGCGGTCCTGTGCTGCACTATAACCTATAGACTATATTCACTAACTTGAGTCAGTTTTTCCTGCCTCCTACTTCCTCCATGGTCTGAGCTTCCTGCAATCTGGAAAGTTTGCCATGATGTGATCAGATCTATCTCAAATTAAAAAAACCTGAGAAACAAATTAGGAAAGTACAAATTTGATCCGAGTCCAGAAAATCAATCCAAGTATGTCCTGAAATGTGCTTTTTGCCAAAAACCGTATGGCTTTTTTATACCACCAGAATCTTCTGATCTTGGCAGGACTTAACGCTGTTTCATTTCTTAGCTAATCTTTATAAATTACTCTTCATCTGCTAAACATCAGCTCTTCCAAAACATGACAGTTTTCTCATGGAGAGAGGGAAAGACAGAGGGATAAGGGTCAAGAGAATCAGTTTCCTATTCTGCATTCTTATACCATATGTGCGAGATATAACCTAGGAGACTTAGGTTTAAAAAGTTTCCTTGATTCTGATGGATGGGTATAGGAGATTTCCATACTTAAAATAGGGAACACTTCTAGGACATCCGTCAGAACTGAAAATAAAAGACCCTTTTTGAATGAGGCCACTAGTCACACTGAAGTAGCCAAAAATACTACTTAGGAACTGCCAATCTACACAGAGAAATCCTCCGTATGCCTCTTGACTCATTGCTGGATTTTGGTTAGTTCTATAATTCAGCTACATTTTCCATAACATTGTTATCTGAACTTCTTTCACAGTTTTACTTTCTCTAGTATTTTATTGTAGATGTTATTTAAATTCTTTGAAAATAGTTAGAATTTCAACTTATTTAGAGATTTTTTTGTCAAAAACATAATTTAAATAACCTACTCTAGTGACTGGTCTGTGTAGGTTAGAAAAGAGACCGTTTGGGATTTATGCCACAGTTTGGGGTGAAATTTCACTGACTGCAGATGGACTTTGGACGAAACTTTTGTGAGTCTATCGACTCAATGCTGATGCTAGAGATGCTGTCTTCTAGCTTGGGGGACAGCAAGTGAATTAGAAAGTCTCTGTGCATGCTTAAGAAGATTGCTCAGAGAAGAGAAATTTGAGTTTGTTAGGAGCGGGGGAGTCTTTTGAGGAAGGAAGTGTCCATAATATAAAGAATGGTCTCTACCATAACCAGAAGGAAACAGACTGTGGTAATGAATATTAAAAAGGCTTAAACTATGAGCTGGGGAAAGCATACAGCAAAGAGACAATTCAGCTCGGAATAATAGCAATACAAATGAAATTACTCTGTTTCCAATAACTAGAACTGACACTGAAATTCAATTGCTTGGGTGAAATGGGAGCAAAGAGGAGAGAAATCCAGTAAGGTAGCAGAGATCAGTGTAAATGATCCTTCCAAATCCAGTAAAATAACAGGTCAGTAGTAAAGAGGTCAATGAAAATGACCTCATGAAACTAAAAACTACAAATACTTATCAGTGAAAGTTTGACTATTACATTTGGCATAGCTCATATGAAAGTAGAAGTAAAAGGAGAGGAGATTTTTGATATATCCTGAGAACACCTCTTCTGAAGGAAGAATCCAAAACAAAAAAATTCTTTGTCTCTCTCCCTTCCTTATTTCTGTTCTTTCTCTTCTTTTCCCATGTATTCCTAGCTGAGATTAATTTTTCGTGCCCAAAATGGTCTGTGAGTGATCTGACATGGTAAAGCTGCCTGTAGAATGGTTATACCTACATGAATACTTCACAATTCTTTCTCCTTATTTCTTGTGCCTTTTTCTGGAGGAAGGTAGTGGCATTGCACTACTGAGTATGGGCTGGATCATTTTAGGTGTTGTCTCAGCTTGTCATTGTTCACTTCTTATATTGCATCTCATATATTTTGCAACACTGATAAACTATCATGAAAAATTTGGGTGCAATCATTCCTTTGAAACTTTTCCACTGTGCAGCAGAGAAAGCAGCCTGACAGTTTTGATTTAAAACTACAAACTGCAAAACTGAAAATTAACATGGAGTATGTTGAACCCAAGCCTTAATGCCCAAGTCATAGAGATTTATATAACAGAAAAAGATTGGCTGTGGACCGGAATTTGTTTTTTCACAAACTGTTGGAGAAAGAAATTTTTACCCACATTAACATTTACCAATAGAGAGGTAGAAACATAGGAAAGCCAACTTCAGCTTCTGGCTGTAAGCTTTGACATTGTTTGTTCCTACCATCTGCTCAGGTTTTACTCTTGCTAACCTGGAATATGGTGTTTGGCAGCCTTCACTTGATTTCACAAAGGTGCAGCAGAAACAACAGAGGGAAGGCAACCAAAATGCTTCGATCGACACCAGGCTCTAGACCTAAGGAAAGATTGAACAGGGGAAGTTCAGGATGGATATGAGGAGAAAAGAATTAGTTAAGCATTGGAGCAGGTTGCCCAGGGAGCCTGTGAAATTTCCATCCTTGATGGTTTTTGAGCCCTGACTGAACGAAGCCCTGAGTGATCTGATCTGAATTGAGAGCTGACCCTGTTGTGAGCAGAAGGTTGGACTGAAAGACCCCCCAAGCTCTCCTCCAGCCTGAATGACTATAAAATGAGAGGAAGTGCTTGGTGCATGAGGGAGGGTACATGAAAGATAAATATGACCTAATGAATGGTATAGACTAGGTCAGAAGTTCACCTCTACCTCTTTTTGTATTACCAGAATGAAAGTCACAAAATTTACAAGACTTATACAAATCAAAATAAATCAATTATAAGTATAGTTTATATTTTGTATATATTTTAATGATTGTCAAAAACCACAATACTTAAATTTACTGTAAACCTGAGAAACTCCCTCCAAGCAGACATTAGAAGAACAGTTTTTTACTAACTGGAAAGGATTCCTCTTTTTTGTGCTTTTATATATACATATACATATATATAGCTCTTTACTATGGTAATACCATCTCGCCTGCTTCAGGAAGCAACAGGTTAGCAGCAGGAACCAGCAAGACCTCCCCCACTCACCCACCCACATCCCCTTTCTACAGAAATATGAACTAATGGGGCAAGTAGAAGGTGCTTTTTCTCCTCTCCGCATAGCTTCTCATTACTGTCAAGCTCTGTAAAGTCAGAGTTGATGCCATAGCATTGGTGAGGGTGGAGAAAGAGAGCAGCGGCTATGTGAATTGTGCTGCAGGCATGAAGCTGGTGTGGCTTGCAGAAGAAAGCCATCTCCTACTATTACTATTATATTGCTGGTTGCGGAAAGCTCCTAAGCGGAGGACCCAAGGGAAGGAATTGTGATTCAGTTTAAAGACTTTCAAGGTCTTTACAGTGGCCTTTTCTGTGCAATGCAGTTACGTATCGTTGCTTACCCAAAATGAAATGTAGAATCCTGTTCATTACAAGAGAAGTTCCACTTTCTTCTGAAGTATTCAGCTTTGACCGTGGTCTGACATAAAAGACTCCATTTATCCTGTACAGCATTGTGCTTTCTCCATTCCCTGCTATTGGAATGCCAGACAGGTTTTTTTCTCTTTGCTAGTGCATCTCCTCAGGGTTGTAAAAAAGAAAAGATGTTTTAGAGATCTAAATATAAAGGAATGCAATTTTAACATATTGTCATTAAGAAATTTAGGAGCTTTTAGATAGATTCTGAAGGTAGTGGAAAATGAGATGCAGTGTTGCATTAGACATGTTTTTAGTATTTTCTTCTTTTTGTAAAAGCTGCAATTTTCAGAGTTTAGAACCAATTTAATGTCCCTGGAGTTAGAGCTTTTTTGTATCCATTGTCCATTAGGTGAATTACTAAGCCAAGAATGGAATCCATTTATAATGTATAAAATACTGTAAAATGTCTTAAAAACAGTCTAGGCAGGGAAGAAAGCATCAGGAGTCCATTAAATTTGAAGACAGTGAGTTCTGAGGTTCTTCTTATAATCAGATAATGGGTTTTTGTGCTTTGATAAGATGCATTAGATATAGGAAGATTTATTTAAAAGTTTGAATTCAATAAAAATTTATACAGAACTAATGCAAAATGTATTCTGTTTGACATTTCAGGCAGTTTTCAAAACACTATTTTCCTTAAAAATCCCTGTTACTTCAGTAATATTTATTATGTTTTAATACAAATTAATAAACAACACCTGAAATGATAGTGTCACTGTTATAGACTTTTAAGAGATCTGCCAGAATCCTCTGTAAACTTATGTTCTCGTGGGACCATAACTTGGACGTAAAAGTGTGTTCTGGACTAAACTCTTAACAGGGAAGATTACAGCCAGTGACATATTTGTTAATGATTAAAAGCACATTTTCTCAGCAGAGGATTCAAATTTTAAAGACACCTTATATTGTTGGATAATATCTGCATATGAACAGAATGACTGAGTCAAAGAATAGTTGAAGGTTTTGTGGCTCATGAAGTGTCTCATTTAGGTCCACCCTTGGCCGTGCCCAGCTGCGTGTCCCCTCTCCATCCTTGCTGAGACTCCTCCAGCAGTGCCAGGTGATGCACTCTGATCCCACTCGTGGCTGGGATTGCTTGACTGGGGCTGGTCACAACAGAAGCTGACCTTGAAAACCATACTATTTCAATGCATATTTGTGTTTGGGGAGATGGCAGAAATACTTTCTCTCTGTGTCACAAGCTGCATGTGAAAGAAGGCCTCAACCACACATACCTTGGCAGGAGTGGGGATGCTGTTTCCAAATATCTGATGAGGACTGGGGGACATTGGGATATGCCTGATGTTATGGATTTGTACTTATTTTTACTTGGTGGCTAGAAACTCACACTCAATAGAGGTATCTTAAGTACTTTCTTCTGTATCACTGATTCCTGGTTCCCTTGTGGTTTGGGGGAACATTTTTATGCTTTTCATATATAATCTTTCACTCAGGGCAGAAGATCCATCTCTCAATAGGAAACTGAAAATTACAGGCAGACAAACAATGGATATTTTGGTTTTGGCAGTCTCAAAGATCATAAAACATTTTTATTGGGGTTGAAGTGAAAAGGAATTTTCCAAAATGTTGAAATGTATCAAATGCACTTTAATACTTAATCAACATAGATTAAGTATGTTTCAGCACCGCTAATTTTTTTTTTCCCCAGAAGAGAGTCAACTGAAAACTTCCACTGGTTCTATTTATAATGTATTTAAGCCATCAGACCACATTATATTCTCCCTTACTTTCTGTTTATTACTTCAATACAGCTTCAATTAATTTAAAGATGTTCCTGTAGCTCTCTATTCATTATCCTTATATCACTTTTACTCAGATCTGAGAGGGGAATTTGAAGGTTTCTACTAAACTACAAGCTGAAAACAGTGACTATTTGTAGTTTATTTTGGGCTGACCATCTGGAATACAGGCACGGTAAACTGCAAGTTTTGCAAAGCAGTGGTTTGGGATGGAGAAGGGTCAAAACTTCCAGAGTGAACAGCAACCTCAGAGGGTATGTCTGAACAGAGAAAATTCATGGAAAGCAACCAGAATGCAGGAGCTGGGTAATCTCCAGGATCCAGACAGCCACAGCCCAAATGCCATGTTACAACTTTTAGGTGGTCCTTTCTTCTCTCTTTGATTTCTGTATTCAGCTCCTGCATTAGACAATGCAGTAGCTACACTTCAGCAATAGAACTTTTTCTGTTCCCTTTTTGGCATTCCTGTCTTCTCCAATGACTTGCTAAGTAGAGTGTTTTTTTGTTTGTTTTTTAATACAGTGTTGGCTTGATTCGGTTGCCTTTATTCTGAGAGTAGGATGCTGTACTACCAGTATTGATGTAGCAGAATCACACTGTTTATGAAGCATTTTTTCATACCCTTAAATGCATATTTACGGTTTTCTGGCTTCTTCAGAGCACTGGTGATGTATTGCATAAATAATATGCATTTCATAAAAAACATTCATAAATGTAAATTCACCCAGGAGGTTAAAATGGCTCCTTGGGGTTAAATGAAATGCATGATAACAACGTTCATGTATGGTAAATAGCATGCATTTTAAAAACCACTCTCTATACCAATGTACATAATCTAACAGCGGAGCTACCAAGTAAATAGTCATATGGGTGCCCCCACTAAGCTTTTAATTACAGCTGGTGTTTTGTATTTGATAATGGCATCATTGATTACAGCTTATCTCTTGGGATTTAAAATATTTGTCACCAACTTAGCTTGCCTGGTCACACTACTCAAAACCACTTTAAGTGAATCAGGCACTTTCAAAAGTCCAGCTTCTACTATTGGGAAATAACAGGCACTTTAAAGAGTGCCCCGTTTTCAAAGAACTCTTGAAGAATTTTTGACACTGGGACAGGCTGTCGGCAGAGAGACTGTTGGTCACTCACAAGATGCCTGTGACACACCAGGGTGACAAGTTTGTGAAATAAGGCAAATATGATATATCAGATGAGATACTCCTAGTAGAGGGAGGACTGTACTAAGTTATGTTAATAACTTAATACAAAGCACTGGAGAAACCTTGTTTGAATATTCCTTGCTAATGTAGTCACCCACGCCCATAAAAATGAATTGAATTGGAATAGGTGCAGAGGCAGGCTATGGCAATGATCATGGGAGTGCAAAAGCTGGTTAAGGAAACCGTAAGACAATAGGCTTTTCAGCAGAGAAAATGAGAAGTCATTCTCCCAGATGTTTTTACTAGCTGTTTTCCATTTCAGTTAGCTATCTGTTTTCTTGTTGTTGTTGTTCTTTTTTAACTCATGGGTTTCCTAGCTGTTTCACACACTGAATTTAGTCTGGAGATAAAAAGTTTGTACCTGCAGAGGACCGAGCTCTGGAGCAGTTTTCTGGTCAGAGCACTGGGGGCAAACACCATAAGAAGCTTTCGATCGCACTCGTATGAGAGAGCTCCCCATCAGGGGGTTTCTTCACATTTTGTACTTGCTCACTAGAAAAAAAATAACATCTGTCTCTTTGAATATTGCTCAGGTCTCTGGCCTTCTTTTTGGTTTCTCTTTTAAATTACATAGAATATGAAGAAAACAAAGAAAGCAAAAAAAAGTGGAAATGCAGGCAAAGTTTGCAAATTCTGCGTAATGTTTTCTTTACGATTAATGTTATTTTAAAGATAAGACCTTTTGTGAAACATTTTTTCTTTTTTATTATGATTTGGTTACAGTGATCTCATTCATTTTACAATTTAATACGTGCAAGTTGCCTGGGTGAGCAACCTTCGGACTAACAAAAATGGCAAGTCTCATGATAAAGCACAGTAGGAGCAGAAAGGAGTATGCCATATTTGTGGTTCTGCTCATGTAATAAGAGGAAGATTCAGTAATTGCAATATGCCTATGAAGGCATTTCCTTTCATTTTCTGGCAGGCAGCCCAGGTAGGTGCTGGTTGCTGTTCCTGTTGAAGGCTGATCTTGGAGAATGTCTCATCATAGGGTAGCTTGCAACAGGTCCCTCATTGGAGGAACGCAAAAACTGCCTGTGCTGCCGAGAGGTGTTGTCACCTCTCTGCCTCCTTCCTCCCTGGGAAAGCACAAGGAGAGTAGTGAGCTGGAGCTGTTACACTCCAGTGGCAAACCGTAACATCAGCACACAGTAATGCTGGGGCACTGAACAGCACTAGCTGTAATAGGAATCACTGCTCCGTGACCTTCACTTTCACTGTTCACACGGGCACAACGACCTCCAGGTTCTTCACTTTCCAGTCTCGGGAGGTGAACAGGAGTCAAAGTCCAAAATGTTGGTGGGAAAAGAGAGAGCGGTGGAGCTTCCGCTTTTTAATGTGTTAACTTTAGTAGCACAATATTTTAAGCATTAATAAAACCAAACCCTGTAAGACCTACAAGACATTACCAGGCTAATGCACATACCATTTTCCATCTGAGAAGGAGATGAGACAGGTAATGAACTACATACATTAGATGCTAGTCATATTATTTAATGTACACTGTGTTACAGTACTAGGCTACTGCAATGACGAAGGTGCCATAAGAACCGCTATAGCATATTGCTGAAAAGATGCAATATATTTAAGTTTTATTTTATCCTCCAGTCCCTTTGTGAGGCTAAATGCCAGAATCCCAATTTCCAAGGAGGTTTTAAAGCCATCTCACATCTTCCATTTAGCTATTTGCAGGACATACTTTCTACACAGATCTATCAAGCCTATGGACAAAAAACTGTGAGCATAGACATCTGAAACAATCTGAGCAAAATAAGAAAAGTGCTTTTCTGTATATGAAATAATAAAAAGTTACAAAAGGTGGATATCAGGTTTGGTACATGTAGAAGACTATGCTTAATCTTTTGACTGGATGATGTAGGCCTCTAAATTAAAATGTTTGCCTTTCCCTCAGCTGCTTTCTGTTGGGATTTTTCATCCCCTAGACCTTTTCCAGCTATGCTCTTTGAAAACTCTGTCATATCCGTACATTTTTCTGCTTTCCTTGTTTCCTCTCCTTTCATTGAAACAATATACTTTCAAATGAACAGTCTTCAGATGGAAGAACGTGAAGGTTTGCCAGAATCCTTGTGAAATAATTGGAACAATCTGTGCTATATAATGTGGGTTTTGAAAGATGCATGGCCTCTATTTTCTTTAAAGTATAGCCCACTACTACTCCCCTGTGTAAGGGAAGACACTATGTTACAAATTGTAAAGCTGTGCATCTACTGTAACTTCAGGTATGACTTGAAAGAAAATGTAATTTGATGACTTCTGAGGATAGGCTTTTTTCTCCCCTTTTAGGTAATGCAGACCATTGCACTGACTGTATATATTTAGAGCACATGCAGTAGATTCTCAGTGTTCAAGCCCTGGTTCTTAGTTTATACTAACTTTTGGTAGTGTAGAAGATTCATGAATCCTGCATGCTGTCCTAGGCAAGTTGTAGATATATGTAAGATATAAAAATGCCATATAGTAATTATTAATAGTGTTCGTAACTACAGTCTTACCTTACAACACCTCCCCCAAAGGGAGGTATTTAAGGAAAGTGATCCTCTAAAACTTATTACAACTGAAGAATAGAGGTAGGGAAAAGTTGAACAATTTGCAGTTGCTCTCTAGCTGCAGTCTGACTTCAATCCCGTTCTTCAGACTCTCTTCTTTACCTGGTCATCTTTCAGATACATATATTTTTCCCTGTCTATCTAATGTAGCTAGCAATGCCACTTCGCTCTGTTAAAAACAGGCTGCTTTTTTGAAAAAGACTCAAAACACTTTGGGAAACATATTTTTTGTGGCCAATAAGCCTTTTAAAAATCTCTCTACAGAGGTCATAACTGTACCTTAAGGGTTTGTAAATTACTTCCATATATTGTAATTAAGTTATTAATCTTGAAGAAAATATATTTGCATAAGGTTTGAGTTTCATGTACAGCCTGCACCAAAACTTAGAGAAGGACTGTGGATCTATTGTTGTATGATTGCATGTTGCCAAGTAGATTAATAAACTTAAAATCTCTTGTGCGCACAGCAGATCTAGAGATGAAGTTCTTTCTTTCGTTTCTGCTGGCAGAATGTCTGAGTGCTTTTAACACAATTAGCTCAATGGCAAGTTGCTGCCGAAAATCTAGAATCCAGGAAAAGCCTAGTTTAGCTGCGTGATGAAACTGAACTTGAATTTAAACAACTAGTAACAGTCAGGTATAAAGGTTTAAGCAGTGTTATTCATCTTTCAGCTGCTTCTTATTGCTACAGCTACTTTTTAAGGCTGAGTAAATGATCCAGAATCGTGTTGACTGAGGACATCTAACACTTCATGAAAACACAAATCCTCTCAAACAAGCATTCACACATAGTCACTCCCACTATGAGAGAGGTCTGCTAGACAGAGCAGACGTGTCAGAACACATGAGGAGAACTAGGGGAGAGGGACTGCTATTTAAAGTTTTAGGAATGAAAGAATGGAACAATATTTTAACTGAAGTAGAGTTATTGTTATGCGATGGTAATAGTTATTAGCAGTATTATAACTTAAAAATGCCTACAGCCTGCTATAGGGTAAAACATGCAATGCAATCTGTCATGCAGCTGTTTTTTCAGGAAAATTAAAATGCTGTCATTTTGTTCTATAAATAATCAGTTTCTTCAGACTCAAGTTCACTGTTAGGAAGAGAAGGAAGCCCCTCCTAGATCAAAGCAAGGGTCCCCTGGCCCCACATTCTGCCTTCGAGAGGGGCTGGTAGTCAGTGCTTTGAGGAACAGAGTAAGAACGGGGTGGACAGACAGCGACGTTTTCTTCAGTATGTCCTCCTAGCTTCTAGCAAACTTCAGCTTAAAGACTTCCTAATCAAAAGCAAATATACATGTCTGCTTACTTGTTTATGATAGTCTTTGATGGGTTGCTTTCCCCAAGAATTTCTTTAGTTACTTTTTGAATCTAATTTTATCTCATGCATCTCTTTAGGCAACATCTTGTGGCAATGAATTCCACAGTTAAATTGTGTGTTGAGCAAAAAAGGTAGTTCCTTTTGCTTGTTTTATCCATGTAATTTGAAAATTTCTTAGGGATTTCCTAGCCCTTTTATAATATGAAAAAATGCATAATTGTAATTTACTTACATCGTCCACAAATTAATTTCATCAACTTCTGTAATAATGTTGTCTGCTGCCTCTTTTCCAAAATGGCCTAATTTATTTATGCCATCTTATAGGGGAGACATCTCATATCTTTGATACCCTTTACTGCCCTTCTTTGTATCATTTCCAGTTCTACTATCTGCTTCAAAAGAGAGATATAGGGTCAGAACCACTCTCTGTAGTCAGCCTTGCCATGGATTTATAAAGATGTTTTCTATTTTCTATGCATTGCCTAATATTCCCAACATTTTATTTGCTTATTTGCTGCGGAGCATGGAACAAACATTTTCGGAGAATTCCCCCGAATGATACTGCTAGCAGTCAGTTCAGAGGCCATCACTGGGTAAGTGCTCATCATTGTGCCCATCACTCTTTATTTCGAATCAAAATACTTACAAAAATAAAACTGGTTGCAAATCTTTGGAACTTTTGCACTAAAATGATTGATGCCCCTTAAAATGATGGCAGCTAGAAAGTTAAGGTTCTAAACTTAAAGTGACTCTCTGCTACTAACAGCAACAAAGTATTTTTCTTGTAGTAATCAAAGGTGTTATACTGAGAAAGTATAGGCTAACTAGCTTAAAGATATTTTACACACAGGTTCTCTTTCATTTCATGACAGTGGAAATCAAGTGCTAAACTTGTGTTGGCAGTGATAACTCAGGAGAAAAAAATATTTATTCCAGTGTATATCTATCTTTTCACCTGTTCTTCTCTGTTTGGCTTTGTTTATGGGCATGATCACTATTCCTGCTAAAGAATGTCAGGCATTGTTTTGTTAGGGACAGATAAACCACAGATTTAAGTAGAATCTGATGCACCACAGTGATACGAAAGACCACTCCGGTATGTGTTACAAGACTGTTCTCCACATCTGGTCTTAAGAAATCATTTATCATATATAGGCCTCTGTTTTTTGCTCTCAGTAAGATCATGTGAGGGACTGCGTTTTTACGCTGTCCAGTACCATCTTGACTGGGACTTCTGACTGCTGCTATGATGGAAAGTGCTAGTGCTGCTGAGGCGGTAAGAGCAGTGCAGTTAACTTCAGCGGGATAACTCTGCAGGAGTAGCTTTAGCATATACACAAAACTGTTGTTGGACTGGGGCCTGCATACTAATAACGAAGGAGACAGCATGGACTGGAAAGCTGTAGAGGTGTTTAAAAACTGAAAATATTCATTTCTCCCCTTGTGACAAAATCAATTTGCTTGATTCTTTCCACACGATCATGTTGCTGTGCTCTGTGATCCAAATCATGTTGTCAACTGGCCTACTTAATGCAACATGAACTTCAACATGTTTGACTAGGCATGCATCCCTTGCATTCAGACATACCAAATGAAATTTCAGCATATGGTAAGACCAGAACTAAAAATAAAATGATTATAAAAGGAATATGATATAAATTCAAAGAAAAACTATGGAGAAACAGATTAAAGTTATACTATAGTTAAAACATGAGGGTGGCAGATCAAAATTCATCTGGCAATTAGTACTACATGATATCCAAACTAATTTAATTGTGGGCTTGACTGTCTAGACTTTGACTCAGGCTACAGTCTTCCCGGGAATTTTGGACAAGTTCTTGTAGCACTACGGGAAAAACGTTCTCAGCAATTCAGAACATTTGTAAGAAATTGGGAAAATAATTAGAAAGGAGGATGCAAAATTAGATGAGTATGTAGCTCATGGCCTCTAAGGCTGCCCGGCCTCAACAGCCAGTGGAGCTGAAATCGAGAGGAACAGAACCAGGCCATATGGGGACCCTTCCTGGAGGCAGATAGCGGTTATTGGTCTCTTAACCAAGGAGCCTCCATTTTCAGCGTGGTGAATGATTGCTCCAAGGGTAGAAAAGCTTCAAGTTTTGCCTGCATAGGTGGGCCCAAGTTCTGGATTACCTCTTCCCACTTTACAGTGAGACATATCTCTCTCTCCAATACTCTTTGAGACTTCTACAGTTACTTGTCAAAGTGCAATAAATTAATAGTCATAGCTGTATCAGCTATGGGTTCTTTTTCACTCTAGCCCCAATGCTCCTTTCTTATTTCTATGTTTTTTCAAGTCTTTCATTGCTTTTGCAGGCAGACATTATAAATTAACTTTCAGTAGTATTTCTGTGACTGGTGTGGGCACTGAGAAAGAGATGTGGGCCACTACGTTTTCAGGAAGTGAAAGGAACATGGATGGGACAATCATTTTCTTTCTCATATACTGTAGAAATAAACTGTGAAGGCAAGTATCATTTATCTGGAAGAAAATGAGGGCTGGGAATCATCCTAACATTCAGTTTCCATCAATGTTCACTGATGTTAATTTTATAATCTCCTCATCTCTTTCAAGTGTTTAATAGTTATTAAACAGTTACCATTAAATTTTCACCATGGTTGAATATGGACTTCCAGGACATGGCTAAAAAAATGCAAAGGACTTACAATACACATTTTACATTCTTTAAAAAGCATCAACATTTTACTCAGCCAGGCGCAGTGAAATATTCCATAGGAAAAGAAATATTTTGTGTCAAGAAAAATGAGTATCAGGGTCAGAAAAACATGCAAATAACTGCAAGTTAGCGGTATTAAATGGTTCATGTGTGTCCTTAGTCTCTTGCAAGTCCAAGGAAATGTGACCTAGCTCTTCCTCTTTTATTTTGGGCTGAGGTCTCACTGTGCTGCAGTTGTCGAAGGTAATATAGAAGGTAACTGAAGATTACTGTGGCTCATGTGATAAGTGTTAACTTGTTAAGCCAAAATAGCTTGATGGCTGGGCTGGCCTTAGTAGGCAGAACAACGCACACATTTTATTTATTCTTGGAAACCTAAAAACATTCAGGCTCATATTTTCAAAAATCACGTGAAAAATTACAAAATTAATGGAGAATGAGTGTTCAAGTCCCTTGGTTGTCTTTGCAAATCCCTCTCTTGTAGGGAGAGATTGTAAGGTGGAAATGCTTGTTTTATAGAAGCCCCCCTTGGCACTTCCCTGTGCCTTCTCCTGGTAAGACCACATGGCTCCATTTCCCCCAAGCCAGCAGTGAGCCTATTTAATTTAATTAAAAATATGAACCCCATACCTTTCATTGAACCTATCAAGGATAAAGCTACAGCATTGTCATTTGCCAACAGTGAAAGCAGCACCCTCGCACTAAGCGACAGCTAAACATTCATTCCCACGGTAATTATGCCAGATCCTGCATATTTCTTAATTGCATGCAGTAACATGGTGTGCACTTTGCCTGTCTCTCCTCTCTCTGTCTCTCTGTCTCTCTCTTTTTCTCTCCCTCTTCTCCTCATCGAAATGGCACCTAAAGAACAAATTGCCTCCTTTGTCTGAAGCCTGCTTGTTCACAGTGGGGCTCTTGATCTGAACAAACCTGAAGATGTCAGGCTGTATAAACACTCAGGGAAAGATATGTTTCATAAAGGTTCCCGCTCCAGAAAATTATACGCTACTTTCAAAATGCTTTGCCACATTTAAAAGTGTAATTATACCCTACTCCTTAATGACTGACACGGCATATGTTTACACATGTTTTAGCTGACTTATGACAGTACACAGAAGCACATTGTACATTTGGTAGCAACAGCTAAAAGATGACGGGAAAAGCATCTGAACCTGTCTGTTAACATTGCCCAAATATTTCAGCATACAAAGTACACCTAGTGCCAGTGGTGGTCCTCTCCCCCTCCCTTTTCTCCATATAATAAATTAAATTGGCTTTTTTTTCTCTAGTCTGCAATTCCTATTAGTTCAGCCCTTCCGATCTTATTTCAGGATTTTTTGTTTATTTGTTTTGTTTTACTTGTTATTTTCCCTCGATATTTTCTGAATGCTTACTTCCTTGAGGGAAAAAAGTCTTATTAGTAGAAATGTTGTGTACATATTGTAGGCCGAGTTTCAGCCTGGAGTGAATTTTAACAGTTCGGTTGTAAAGAACTGGATGGAACAGAGGTTTAGTAACAAGACTATGGAGCCTTTCAACCTTAGGCCTGTGGCTGAATAGGAGACCACATCTGTACTGGCTGGAAATTATTATACTTTAATGGCTCTTTTACGGGCATATGAAATGATGTGGGGGCAACAGTCTGACTGCCAGTGACCAAACATTGCTGCCTCCTTGACAGTTTCAGGGGCAGTTTCAAGAACTGAATGTGAATGCCAAGGACTTGTCCTCTCACATCAGCTAAGGTCACAGAGTGACAAAAACAGCAGGGGTTGGCAGGCACCTCTGGTCCAACCCGCTGCTCAAGCAGTGTCACCGAGAGCAGGTTGCTCAGGACCACGTCCAGTCAGGTTCTGACTGTCTCCAAGGATGGAGACCCTACCACCTCTCTGGTAGCCTTTCCCAGGTCAAGGCCAACACATGGGAAACTCATTCGGTGGACTACTGACAAGCCACTGTCAGGTCGCTCTGCACAAGAAGCGAACAAAAGCAAGGTTTTACGCACGCTGCTGAGGAGCACAGGCACACGCAGTGAATCCAGAGCGGCGTGTAAGCCACTGCTGCCAAGATGCTTTTAGGATGCAAATGTAAGTGGAACGGGACACTGATTTCAAGGATTTTATACTTTGCAAAAAAGACACTAAACAAATACAGGAACATATGGTCTGCCACTCTCTGGGCCTCCAGGGCTGGGAGATCTACTGAGAAAGGGAGTTCAGTCTCTTGAGGGAGAAATTGCCGTGCTTCACTTAGCAGCTGTTCCTCTGGCATTTCTGAAGCATGAACTAGAGAGAGCAAAAAAAAAAAAGTTCTTGTGAAAAGTTTTGGTCTTGCTAAAGCAGCATCATGGACAAAAAGTGTTGCACAGGAATATATCTGATCATCCGCGCTCCTCATACATATGCTCATTAGAGCATCTTCCCCAGCCAGCATGCTCCCCGCAGAAGCGGTTTGTTTCTCATTAACAATTCACGCACATGGGTAACTGCTTAGAACTAAAGCAGCAAATAATTGCCTAAACTGACAAAGCTGACAGTGCACATCTAAGTATACGACAGGACATTAGTCTAGCTGGCAGAATCAATGCACTTTCCCTCTTGTGCATAGTTGTTACACAGTATTTTTCTTTTTAAGGTGAGTTATAAAGTTTTGATATCTTATATCCCTAAACCATGGATTCTGACATTTCTTTGTAATGTCCACCCTAATGAAATACAAAAACTTTGCCTTCCTAATGATAATAATTCAAATCCCCCCTGCCTTTTGTAAATCTCATGAAAGACAAAGATCTGTTAAGAGATAACCTGACACAAATTCCTCCAGGATATAAACATACTCTAGCAAACCACGAGGAGACAGCCAGGCAATGATTCCCCCTTCATCAGTGCAACTGTCAGGAAACATTCAGTGCAGGAACACAAAAAGATAATTTGGTGCCTGAAGAAACAGGGTTAGATTCAGAGCGGGTGGGGGGCTGTCTAGCTCCACTGACATCAATGAGAGCTAATACTATTTGGGTTAACTGATTAAAACAAAATTCATTACCATTTATACTCGCTTTTGCATAAGCAAAATGTGGCATCACTGAAGTTGCCTCTCACTGCCTTTCAGAGCAGAAAACCAGTGAGTGTGACTAAAAGTAATAGTGATTATTTGCTTGGACAAACCAATCAATCAGTGGAATGGATTTTACTCACTTCTAGGGTAGAACTGGGAAATTTTGCATTCTCAGTGGTCAGTAGTCATGTACTACTCTGTGGCCTTTTGGGGTTAGACTCATTTTGTTTATTGTCCATGCCATACAAAAAGTCAAACAAAATCGATGCTTCCTACTAACAATGTCCCACTTCTCAGACAACAGGGACTCTCTAACGTATGCCAATTTATTTACTGTTTTCACTAACATTAGTGGAGTTAAAGAAGCACAGTATCTATTTGAATATCTCTGGTCAGCTTATAGGTAATTAAAAATGCCCAGGAGAAAATATCTTTTCCTTTCAATACCAGTATCCATCTGAAGCATTAAGTGGATAATAATTCACAAATAAGGTCAAGTTTGGCTTGAAAGAATCAGAATTCATTTTATTGTAGTATGCACCTCAGTTAGTGCACATCTTTAGTTAAGAAGGTAATTTCTAAGAAAAGTGCTTTATTATAGGACGTCTTCAACTGTGGGAAAGGATTTGGCTTTATCTTATGCCTTTTATACTCTTGGTACTGTATTTTTAAAGCATTTTAAAACACACTGAGCTAGAAATTATAGTGCAGTAGATATGTAGGTAAATGGGACAAGCATAACTCATATGGAGTCTAGAACAACAGAACTCTTTTAATAAAATGAGTGATGGGTAGACAGCATTTAGGATTTTTTCCAGAGCATACTAAAGATGCTGCATGACTTCAGTTGGTGCGTGAGGCAGAGGCCTGACCTTCTTCTGCGCTCCTCCTGACACCTTGCATCCTTTTAGTGATGCAGCAAGACAAATAGGTCCGTTCCTGCACTGCTGGAGTGGCCTCTTCAACTGGCACCCGGCAAGCTCTGAAGGCTCTCCGTGTCCCAGAAAAACTGAAGGGCAGCTGATCCTTGGCTTATCCTGTAACAAAAATGCCAAATTCCTTTCACTTAGTGGGATAGGTTTGGTTTTTGATCAGGTGTTCAATATTTAACCAAAAAGGCTTGAGCTTTGTGGCATTCTGTGTGACCTAATCTAAAAAATGCAGAGGAATTGAATGGTGAATGAAGCTCTTTGCCATGGCATCTGAGAAACTTCCATGTGCTAAAAGACCACCCTGGCCATGGTGCAGCTAGGGGATAGATCCCATTTTAAGGTTTTCAGTGTACAAGGCCAAAAATGCAGTGGCCACAGGCAATAGTGCTGAATCAATGCAAACTCACTCAAAGTTTTTTTCTTTTAAGGGGTAATTTTGTCCCACTAGACTTTAGGGTAAATTCATTATCATCCATCGTCCCCTAGCTGGTGTGTAAAATCGGAATAAACACCACAGAGCATGCTTTTGCTAAATCAACAGAAATGTGAGCATGTGTTCACATCTAATGCAGATCGGATCTGTTCTGCAGAGAGACTGGTAGTGCACAGATGCGGCATTAATGATCATGGGTAAAGACCCTCAGCTCACCGCATCTTAGCATAGTTTTCATCAGAGATTTGCAGGTCACCTTTAGAAGAGGATACAAGCATGCCGAAAGTAATAATTAACATTTCCCAATGCAATTAGTTCTAACATACACTTCACTACTTCAGTTTAAAGCAAGAAGTCAGGATTTTTAAGAGATTCCCTTGAAGGACTAATATGATCTTTCTGTCTGTGAGGTCAACATTCACGGATTTAGGAGGTCTTTTCCATCACAAATGCCTGTCATTATCCCATAAAGAAGCAGGCACTGGAAAATATTGCACACTATCATATATGTATAAGATGATTCTTTACACCCAAATTCCATTACTTTTGAAGACTTCTCTGCTTTTGCCTTCATTTTGAAATGTTTAAAGCCTGCATTTTCTATAAGGTAGTTTTATCTAGAGTATCTGGTGAAGAGGGACTTTCCTCTATTCGATAATTCACCTCCTACCCCTTTGGTACAGCCTCTTCCTTCTTCTATACCAAGAGCCAGGAGGGGAAGAAGTGGGAAGGAGGAATAGAGGTCTGCCAGTATGCCTCTAGCATTTTATCTGTCAGAACCTTTCCTCTATGCACAGGGAAATCTGCCCCAGCTGCAAAGTGGCCTTACCCAGGCTGGGGAGTCCCATCTCAGGCACTGGGATTCATAGCAATCTTTCATAACTGCCAGTGAAGAGTTATCCTTCATTTGGCATGTTCAAGACAGTAACTGTATAGAACAATGTCAAAGGAAGGTTTATCCTATATCAACACTTTAATAATCAGAATGACCCATAAAAATGTCACATACAAAAGTATCTCTTTCCTTTTTTCTTTGTTTTTAATGGCGTGATGAGGGTCTATTAACATTTTGGCAAAACTTAGGCATCTGAAGCTAGATACACTTATATTTACATCCATCTATAGATGAATATATTCATGTCACATTCGGGCATCTAAAAATATGTCTGGTATTCCTACATGATGAACACTACACCAGAGGGAGCTGAAGTTACTCACTAGCTCTGAAATACAGGCCACTTACTAGGTTGCCTAAATACTGATTTAGATGCTTCACTTTAGACACTCACGTTTGACAACTTTGTCCTTAACTGATACTTTCTTTTCTATACACCCAGTGTTAAAGGTGTCAGTAAGAATAATCTTTCTTTTGATTTTTCTCCCACTTAACTTCTTCCTCAACTAGTTTCCCCTGTTTCCCTGATGTCCTATTTCCTTTCCACTCTCACTTATCAGTTTCCACTCTGCAACATACTGTTGAAAATATCAAATGAAGATTATCCCTCATTTGAAGTGTTTATGGTTCCCTAAGCCAAATCCATTTTCTATATGGCTTGTACTATTGGTTAAGCCATATAGAAAAAAATCCAGTTTACTGGACATTTTCCTGTCCTTATTGCTGCCTCTCTCACTGCTTAGATTGGACATCAACTCTGATGGCCGCATCAGGCTTTGTGCAATAAATCATTTCCAAGCAGTTTGCACTGCACCAGTGTTATGAATGTCAAATATCTTTAATCGTTGTTCATCTGACACGTAGCTTCATGCATGGATTGGCTCTACCACGTACTTACCTCTTATAGAGAAGCCCTTGTTGGTAGGAAATTAGCCACCTTGAACTTTCCTGATTGTTTAAGAGGACCATAGATTTTAAATTTGTATTTGAGCCAAGAGGACTGGAATAAATATAACAAGACACCAAGTTTTCAGGTGAAAGAAGGCCTGTCCACTCAAAACCACGTATGATGTTTCATGCAGAGAGAGCATCTATATTTTCTTTGGGGTTCTACTACAGCCCTCGGTCCTCTAAAATCCTATCGAAAATCCCAGAGCAATCTGACATCTGGGTTTCAGCCTTCTCCGGTGTTGTTCATGCCTGATGCTGTTGCACAACGTACAGAATTAATCAAGTTAACCACACACTACACCATTTTCATTTCAAAAGCATTAGGGGAATAAGGCTCGGCAACGGTTCAGGGAGCAACAGCCCCATAGAAAAGAGGCTACCTCTGCACCGAAGCACCCTACAGAGTGGACGGGGACATGCTGGGGAACAGGCAGTGTTGGCCAATGAGGAAGAGAAATGAAAAGCATATGTTTGGGTCCTTTCCCCATAGTCCAGTTAAGGAAAACCTTGACCAGCTATGTAACATGGGTGGAGGGCAAGGTGGACCCCAAAAATGTATGTGCTGAAATGAAACTAAGTCCTGAGCTTACAAAATTTAGCTTCTTCTAAGAGAAGAGAATGAACATTTATTAACCCAACTGAGGAAAAAAAAAGAAGAAAGTGTTCAGCTGCTCTTATATTCTTAGTGTATTCAGATTCAACCTCTAGTTTGGTTTTGATAAGGATGAAACTATTTCACTGAAGTGAACAAGTAACTAGTCCAGCTCTCTTATTCTTATGGAGTAGATCTGTAATATAGAAATAAAATATAGAAATTATAGGAAAAAAAAGATGTCTGACAGTGCAACAACAGCTTAGGAAATCTCACCTTCATACTGTAAATATTTTACACATTTGACACCAAGAGTATGAGATTATGTGGGGTTCTCACATTTGGGATATTACTTACCTTGTATCCACAACACATCCTTCTCTCAAATGACCTAGGGCATGGTACATGGTCTTCTGAAATTGATCTTCCTAAATGGCACTGTCTACTCTAAGATGACTCTGCACCCTTTCCTTTCTTTGCTGCTTTCTTAATACATAAATAAGAACTGTGTCTGAAATAGGCACATCAGCAAGAAATGTTCATACTTTACAAAAATTGAATTCTTGTGTGCATTTTTTTGCATTGACTCCAATCTGTGACAGAAAGGAATTTTGTGTAAGTAGGATCCTATAACATATGTGTGAATGCGTGAATTTATTTTGAATGAAGCTTTCAAATATTTAAAGATTATATGCACCCTAGAACATTATTTTAAAACAATTAGAGTATAGATTATTAATATCACAGAACCAATTTGCAAGAGAAAGAAAAAAATATCTAAAGAAAAAAGATACCTTCTTACTTTGAATAACTCTGTGAAGTATGGTAGAGGTTTTCAGTGTGAAATTTTCAAGTGAAAATATGTTAATGTGCCTTTTAAATAATATACTATTTTTAAAGAATAGGAGTATGAATTTTTTGATATCCATTTATAATCTACTTAGTGCTTTAGGCTTTACAAGTTTAAAGGACTGTACAGACACAGATAGTAATCAACAGTAATGTGAGATACTCTGGCTTTGTTGCACTCCAGCACTTGATGATCAAAGTACAGGTCACCTAGTGTACAGATAACAAAAGAAGTATTATTCCAAGTTTTGGAACTTCATCCATATTGACTATTTTTAAAAAGACTTGTTAAATTCAGAACCTTATATAATTCATAACATATAAATGTTAAATACATACGGTTGGTATTCCTTATTAAATCATATTCTGTTTTTCAAATAAATTATCTCTATAGTCCTCCATCAGAATCTTCATCAATTTATTGTTACAGAGGGATTTTAGAAAGCATCAAGGTGAGTTATATGCCTAACTCCACTTGTGAAGGGCTTAATTCTGTGTCTCCATGCATATGCTTGATAGGATATGTTAATTCCTAATTACACAACATGTGTGGATTGAATCACTGGGAGTGATCTCTACATCGGAGAGAACAGAAGAGTCTGTATTTACATTTGCGTATTTTCATGTCTGCATTGTGCTTACTTGAATACTTTGCTTCTCCCGGTACAGTAACTTTTGGCACCAATTTGATTAACATTTTAATATGATGTAGACTGTGGGAATGAAGAACAAACTGTGGGCACAAATTGTTCAAAGGCTGGAGGTGCAGGCACGCTACAGAGATGTGTCCTTTAGCACAGACGTGTCTAAATAGATGTCTCCACTTAGTTTCAGAGCACCTGGACAGCGTGAAAGACCTGGCACATAAGTAGCAATAAACTGGCCTATAATTACTGTGCAGCCTTCCCTCATCTAGGTGTTAGGGATACCTTGTCCCAAGGCTGGAAAAACACACGTTTTAAAAAGTGAAAGTCCTGTCCCAGAAGGTTAAATGCTTTGTTATTTTGTATGGAAGCAAATAAGAGAGAGAGGAGAGACGGAGACAGGTGAAATAATAGTGCCAGGAGCGTAAGGTTCATAGGGCACAGATTAGCCCTGTCACACTGACAGAGGAATAAATGTTCCAAAAACTCATCTTTCAAAATCAAACGGTCATCATCGCTGCCCGCGGTTGGGGTGGCCTCGGAGAGCCGGGCTCGGCACCGCCGCGCAACGCGAGCAGCAAGCGAGACCGCGGCTGCAGCTGTCAGATTTCAGCCGTCAGCCCTGGGGAGCGCAGCAGAGCAGGCACCTTTGACACCAGACACCTCCTGTGACCGGTGAGTAATGAGGAGCTGCAGCGCACTGGTGTGTCCTGTGCTGTCCTTACAAGGCCCCGGCGATTGCTGGGTGGAAATCCTGGAAATCTCTCTCTATCTTACGCGCACTTCCCTGCCCATCTGTGGCCCTTCAGGAGCCCCAGTGTTCACTCAGCGGGGATGAATTACCAATGGTTTAGGAAGCTGGGCAGTTTTCAGGAATGCTGCACTTTATGTTTGCAGGAAAATATGAATACTTGTAGCCTTGCCATGTACGTGTCACTGCACCATGGGGAGCAGAAAGGTCTAAGGGCTGGAGCAAGGGACAGAGACTCTGCACCTGAATTCAGGAGTTAGAAATTAACAACCAGGAAGATGTCAATTAAAACAGTACAGCTAGTCACTATGCGTGACGTGGGGAACAGAAATAAGTGTCTGCTCTAAAAGTCTTGGCCTTTAATGCCGTATTTCAAGGACAGTGTCATAGATGTCTTACTAGCTACGTGGGTCAGCACATCTCCCCAGCCAGCAGAGGCTGATCTCACCCCGAGAAATGTTTGAGCTCAGATTCTGTACAGGATAGGGAAGCAGTTTTGAAGAGAGTCCATTTTCAAATCTCTGGTTTCCCTAATCTCTTCATATTTAGTAGTTTCAAGGCTTGTGAAGATCTGCTACTTTCTTACGGTATTGTATGAATGTGTGACCTCATTTCCTACCTGGTGTCACTCTTCATCCTTCTCTCTCCCCTGTATATGTTTAACCCTAAGGCTGCTTCTTCCCGTGCTTCTGCACATTTCTACTTCTCTTTTGCTATTGAAGTAGACGGTTGCTTCCCCTTCTCGTTGCGTATTGTGCTGTCCTTTCTCCAATCCTCCATGGCATAACCTGGGCACTGTGAGGTGCAACACGTTCCATAGCTGATATTGATGATTTTCGATAGTGCCTGAGGTCTTTCAGCCTTTACGTCATGTATGTTGATATCATATTGATATGTCTTCTCTGTAGCTACCAACATAACAAAACACTCTCTCTTACCTCCAGCCTCCTCTATTCACCTGGACTTTCCTTCTTACTCACTGGGTTGTGCTGCCCTCGTGCACTCAGGTGGGCACGTCTTTGTATATTACATGAATTCCCTCCAGGCTTTTCATTAGTACTGCTTTAATCTTCATCCTGTACCATCACCCTTGTGACCTGCTAGTGGATGTCACCACTCCATTCTGACCTCGACCCCTCATTTCATAAATTTGGCTTACCAGAGAGAGATATTTAAAACCCAGTTCTCAGCTGGTCTAAATCAGCATGTTCTGCATCAATGTTGATGGAATGGTGCCAAAATTACACCAGCTCCAGGGGGCTGCACTACTTGTGGAGCTTTCGTTTAAAAAAAAAAAAAAAAAAAAAAAAAAAGGATTATTGTTTAAGTTTATTCAGATCTGAAATGTAGCTCTTAGGAGATGCAGAGGTTCATTCATGAGCCCCACTGAATCCAATGTCAGGTCTTAAATCCCCTCCAGCTATAAAAGTAGAGCATGGAAATTCAGCCTTCCTGCCCGCTTTGAATTTAGTAGCAGTCATACATGAACCTGAAACCACAATATGACCTTCATGCACACAGACCAGAAATAACTGACACCTTCACAGCTATGCAAGTTTGGAAACCAATCTGCCTGATGTATCTGGCACAGGTGTGGTTGTGGGCGGCCATGTACAAACACTGCAGTGTATTTATCTGCATAAGAAACTTCCCGGTTTTAGCTAAATCAAAAAAGATTGGAAAAGAGGGATTTTTTTTTTTTTGTTTCCACTAAACACATCTGTCTGCTCGTCTATATACACTCATGCAGAAATTTCCAGTCACTCAAGTCTCCAGGGTGTTTGAAAATGTCTGAAGTCTCTTTAAAGAGCAGATTAGCATGTATCCTAAAAGTTAGACTGTAATACTATTTAACTGCTCTATTTTTCCATTATGGGCCTGTCAGCAGGAATATGTTGCCCTATAGTACATGACAAGTGAAAACGCTGGTAACATTGTTTTTCATAGACAGAAAAAATACCAAAGAAGCAATTTCTTAGCTAAAATGTCACCTGTTAGATGTATGGGGCTCACTGTATTTTGTTGCCCTGGTAACGAATGGTGTAAAATGACTCCTTTGCACAGCTCCATCAGAATGATTGCATCCTGTTTTTTCCATCATTTTACAAGAGGCTGTTTTCATTCTCCCTTCCTGACCATATTAAGTGTAAAGAGATTGAATTACTGTGCTGTACCCTCTTCATCCGATGTGGATTTAAGAGTTGATATTGATGTACTGAGAACTGCGTTCTTCTTCAAGAAAAAAAAGCTACAAATTATAATGAATTTGACTTTTATGTATCGACCGTTCAAGTAGTGAAGTAGTGTTTCTGCACCCAGGGGATAGACATGGCATGATCAGCATTTTTCACTCGAACGAATCCAATTGATAAAGCAATATACTCAGTGTCACTTTGCTTGATCTCCAGGTTTAACAATAGTCATGCTAAAAGTAGATACATTACTCCATAAATTTTACTCATAAAAAATGTGCTAGCCATTGCTTTATACAGCTGCATTCTTTCCAACTTTTCACTGAGCCGGGCAGAAAAAGACATATGGAAAAATTGTGCCGAGAGCGTGTAAGTGTGGGCAAGTGGCTGACAATTACTGGAAATACTCGTGTATACACAGCTAAAAGCCAAATACAGCACTGTTAGGTGGGCAGTGATTAGCTTGTCTCTCAGTACGTGCGCACCTTGGGACCAAATACCACCGTTATCACACTGATACTGGGAGGCTGCATTTCTGGGCAGCTGCAAAATCAGGAATCGTTATACAAGCGTTAAGGATGCACAGGAACATACACAATATTAGCACTTATCTACTTGGAATCCCTTTTAGTTCCTGAATATTATGGCAACTTTAGGCCAGTACCTAATTTTGTTGATTACAGAACCACTTATTGTATGAGTCCCTAAGATACAAACTCACTATTACCACATGTTTATTACTTAAAGAGTATGATATGTCATTCATCCATCAGAAAGAGGATTACAGGCACAAAGAAGATTACTGGCAGTGTAATATTTTTATAATTAACTACAAGCTATAGAACATCATAATTAAAATTTTAATGACTAAACTGTTAAAGAATTTTTCTGTAAATTAAGCAATATCTTAAAAAACCTGTTATTGAACCCTATGTATTGTAATTGAATTCCTAGACAGAATATATCCTCTTTATAAGTAATATTTCAGTTAGAATTACAATCCAGAAAAAGATGAAGGAGAAGAAGGTGAATGTTTGGTGAGTGTGTAAAAGTTGCCTGTGACATTAATACTGTAGGAAATTGAGAAGATCTGTTTTCAGCTAGTTTATTGTATTCATCTGGGGCTCAGTCCTGCAGAGAAATTGCTTGAAAGATATCTTCTAAGGACTCCCATTGTTTCTTTTAGATGATTCAAAGTGCTGTTCCCAAGTCCTATTAAGAAAGGAAAGGAGTACATCACTAGACTTGATATCAACAAATTCTTATTTAAGGTTCTTATGAAAGAGAAAGCTGAAGGTTTGCGACCATGAACTGTACTGGCAGCCTTTTTAACCATTTATGACTCAAAAAGCCCCCCAAGTATGCACCTTGGATTGTGCGATTAGTGAAGTCACCCATTCACATTCAGATAGGATATTCTTTAGTTGCCAAAACTCACAGTATTTGTGGAAGCAAACAAACAAGTTGGTCTGAGCTGCATCCCCCAGCTCCCCAATACCCCGTTAACGCTTTGGGAAGCGAGGCCCGGCACCTGGACGTCTCTCCAGCCCCTGCTTTTCACGCTGCTGGTGCTCACGGAGGTCTTCGTCACTCACCGGGCTGCCGAAACCCTGCCAGGCAGGAAGACACTGGCAGGAGGGTGATGGGAGCCAGCTGTGTTGGGTTCGCACCTTTAGGGGATTCCTGGATGACATGAGGTTTTCCAGCATCATCACAGAGGGCTTGGACCCCTTCAGCACTGGTGAAGTCGTGGTCAAATAGCTGGTCTTGGTTTATTTTTAATTTCTTCCACATCCTGAACTGCTTGACCTCCTCCGTCACAGACTCCCACCCTTTTTCCTTCCTGAGACCTGCTTGTGCAGAGCACGCTCTGGCACACCTCAGCTGCGTTCAGTAGAGAGCATCATACCCGCAAACGCCTGCTCAGGGAAAGCCTCCATCTGCAGAACTTCCTTCTGCCCTCCTGCACATAACACCGTGCGTCCGGAGCGGCAGACTCTACCTCACGAAGAAGAACCGGTTCCTGGGTCGGGGCTAACGCTCAGGCTTGCTGCGAGTGACTGCAGGCTCTGACTCTGTTGCTTGGCAATGCGCTCACTTGTTATTAGCTCGTTCAGCAGCGTCTCGGATGCCCAGGAAATCCCAGATGAAGGGCAAATGAAAATTCCCCTTTGCTTAGTGGAATTAGAGTAAGAATAATACTAATAGCTTCCTAAGAGCCAGCAACCACAAAATGTCTGGATCATGAACAACTGATGGGGTGTTCATCCTCCCAGCACACATCATTCCCCTCAGAAACTGTGTTTGGTGTAAAGTACTGTCATTTATATATATATATTTTTAGTATGCCGTAATGATGGCCTAGAGGACAATCTTCTCTCTTTGGGGGAGACGGTGTAAGAGCTTTTTCATTTTGTGCTCAATCACTGAAACCGTTCCTCATCCATATTTTAGGGAAGGTGAAGGCTGCCACGCATTACTGCCCTGTAAAAATATTTCCTTTGCAGGGTTACGGCGCGAGGAGGAACTGACAAGCATGGAAAGCCCTTTCTGGAAGGCGTCACACCTTGCAGGCCCAGGTGGTCGGCTGCGCAGGAGGCTTCAGGGTGGCCGGGAGCGCGGGAGGTAGGGCACGTACCGGGGAGAGAAGCACCCGAACGGCTGGGGAGGCGGAAAGGGCTGAGGCTCGGTGACAAAGAAAAACCCGGTCAAATCTCCCTCACCTTTGAGATGCTGCTGCTGTTGCTCTCTTGGCTGCGAGGAGCATCTTCCCTCCCTCCATGGCTGCGTTATGAAGGCAGTGATTTATGTTTTGGATTCATGAACACACTATCCTCATACCAAATTGTGCTGCTGCTCTCTTCAGAAGCAAAAAATCCAACAGCCGCCTTTGTGCAGCTCTGGGTTAAATTTCTGTTTTCCATTTTTCCTGGACTAGCTGGAGAGAGCAAGAGGGGGAAGAGGGGTGGGAGCGGAGGGAGATATTTTTTCCCCCCAGGGTAATTGGACCACCTGTCTGCAATCATCTCTGACCTTTGGCTAAATAGAGGACTCCACTTTGCTGTGCTTGCACAGTCCTTCACTGTTCACGAGCATAAATAAGATTCATTTAAAAAAAGGGAAATCCCTGTGTAAGGCTAATTACATGGTGGCTAGGAACCGCACCACAGCAAAACTCCTCAGCACTGAATAAACTTTGACTCTTCATGTGTGTGTGTGTGTGCGTGTATACGGCTGCAGGTAAGTATTCATCATACAAGCACGCTGACAAATGTAATCTTTCTTCACCTCTATTCACTGTGATCTTTCACAGTAAGGCTGTACAATTGTCTTCCTGAAGCCTCAATATCCCTCTCTTCCACCCTTTTTTCCCCTGGAAGGTCATTTCAAAATCTCTTTTGACAGTTCTAACTGATCTTATCATAAATCATCCAACGCGCGCGCGTGCACACACACACACACACACACACACACACACAGAGCACCTAATCAGGATGTTGCTGGCTAATTTAGCCCTGCTGATTTGATACAACTGGATGGAATTTTATGATACTCTGTGATTGTAAATATGTCTGCTCTCATTCACAGCCTGGGAAGGCTGGAGGGCCATTACATCTTAATTGGGTAATTTCTTTTTAAATCTCTGCAGGCAGGGCTGCTGCTTCCGCGGCGGCCCGGGCCAGGACGCATATCCCCAGCCTTTGTCAGGTTCCAGAAGATTCGGGGAATATATCTCACACCGATTTCTGGCATTTTGATTTTTAAAGGTATTAAAAGGCTGTAATTGGCTTTCTTGTAATATGCAGCATGGGAGTGGGGAGGGCAGCCTGCAAGCCGGTGACACGTTCCTGCGTTGAGAGAAAGGCTCTGCGGCTGGGGCCTTGGGGCAGGGGGATTGGGGTGGACTGAGCAGTCTAAATGGAGAAATTCGTGGAGAATACAAACCTGCTAGTGGAAGATGGTTTGAGTTAATCTTTGCGTTTTCTCATTACCTTAAGAAGTGATTGAGTTTGGCCTTCGGTACTGGAAGGAGGACAGCAGTTACAGACCTGCATTCCTCTAAAGCAGTAATGTTGCCTTTAGGGACACGCATAAAAGAAAATTATCCAGTTACACATTTTTTATATATGCATACATGTACATATATGTGTACAATTTCACATATGTATTTGTATTTCATTTTATTTTGGGCTGTCTTTAACAAATATTTACCCAGAAAAGCACAGAGAAAACTAAGGATTTATCAGAGCTGCTGTGTCTCAGTTTACTGTTACAGAAAATGCTTTGGTGACGTTTCCGTGCCAAGCATAGGCTCTCTAAAATTATTTTTTGCCGTAAGTATGACTGAGGAATGGTAAGATGGCTATTAATGAACTACATGATATGGCTGCTCTAATTCTTTTACTTCCAGATTAAATCGATGCCAGGTTAACAGCAGCCATTCTCACTTGTGCCGGAAGGTATTTTGGTGGTTTCAGTCCAGCTTCAGTTGGCAAACTAAATGCTTGCCTCCAAGGAGTGGTCACTGCAGTTTGCACTTGAGATTAAGATGCTAAAGAACAAGGTGCAGGTGGTAGTTCGATGAATATCTCATTCCCTGATGTGGATCCCCAGGGGGGAGGAGACACACCGGTGAGTCAGGACTGGGGAAAAAATCAGAAATGGCAGAAAATGACATTGAACCTGTTTTATGGACAATAAGAAGGCAAGCCTGTCCAACTGATATGTGTTACTGCTGTTAAATTCCTTTACATTGTTTTAATGTTGATTTAATAAAAAGAAAGAGACAGAGAAAACATGCGGCTAATAAACTATAACAGAATCCAGCCTTCTGAACACTTCAGGTTGCACAGAGGCAATGCCAAAAGATGAGCAGCAGAGTGCGTGCACTGTTTTTGTAAAGAGAAAAAGAGACCAGGAGCGGGAAATCATGGGGTGTGATTCCCACAACCATTGAATCTGCTCAGTAAATTATTTCTTCTTTAAAAAGAGGCAGCAATCAGTGCTGATTGAAATACCTTTGAATGTGGTTATAATGAAATTCCATTTCTCGCCCATACCGGAGTTGCAGCCATTGTTGGTAATGGTCTCCTTCAGAGCGGCACAGTCGCTGCTGCCTTGTGAGGTACCACGGGAAGCGGAGGCGGGGGATCCCTGAATACACCTTAACAATATGAGTTTGCTGTAGAGTCGTGCCCGGGGCTTGTCTGCCTGCTTGCTGGATCCATCCCGGGGAAGGGAGAATAAGCGACGCCTATTCTGTGGGAACAATGGGCAAACGCTGGATATGGTGCATTGTTCTTTCCAAAATGGGAATTTGCGCAATGGTGCTTTGCTACCTGGATTCCTAGTGCTGTACATATATATAATGATACATTGTTCTAGATATTGATTGCATTGGATTGCAACCTGTTTTATGGCAGGTCAGATCAAGCCTAGTTTTGTATGACATAATATAACATAACCTTGTGGAGGAATCAGGAAAACTGCTGCTTTAGAGGAAGTCTGAATGAGAAGCAGATGTGCTACTCTAATCACTTAAAATCATTTCTTCACATTCGGTGCTGCTATTGACCTGCAGTAAGGAACAGGTGATTTTTGTTGGTGGTGGATATGATGAAAAAAATAAGGTCCTTTCCTCATTTAGCTTCAGTTTAAAGGTTATTGCCTGCCAGTAGGATTTCTTATTTTCCTATCTGATTAGAAACACAAAAGAGCTTTGAATGACACTCTGTGAAAGGGTATATCTGGTTGTCATGTTTTCAGCCCTGAAAATATGAGGTGCTCCCTGAATCAGCTCCAAGGCTTGCTCTTCTTTGTTTATTCCATTAAGAGGTTTATCTGAATCAGTGATCTTTTGTCTCCCTCCAAATCCAGTTACTAAAGAAGGAAAATGTACTGAAAAGCAGATCTCTTTGCCTGGTAGTTTTTCCCAGCCAGCAGTGCATGCATTTCTGGCTTGTGAAACACTTTCTCCGCAATCTTCCTCTGTGCTTTGAAACGCGGCCCCCGAGGGGCTGCGATGGTGCTGGCGCATGCTGCTCAGCTGCGGGTGCCGGGACTCCCCAGCGGGCTGCCCCAGCCCCCAGGTGCTGCAGGGCAAGGGCAGTGATGGCGAAACTTGGGGTATGGCAAAAGTCAAAATCCAAGTATCAGCCATAGGACACCTCATGAAACAGAGAGACTTCTACCAGCGTTGATGCCGGACTGGCTGGTGCTGCTACTCTGCTATTGTTGACTGAAAACGTCACATACTAGTAATTCTAAGGTAATCTCAAGTAATCCTAAGTGAGATCGAAGCACAAGGATTCATGCCATTGAACTGTAGGTATCTATAGGGTAGATGCTCACAACCCAGCAAGTCAATCTTATGTAGTCGATGGAGAGGAAAAAGGATTTATCTGAGACTATTCATCTCATTTCAGTGAAGCCTAAGATCAGTCAGAGGGATTGCTCCGTATGTGTCCCACCTTCTCTCTAGAGACTGGAAGAGGAGTCCAGAGAACTAGCTCTGATATAAACATGTAGTCTGCAAACATCTAGAATTACCGAGGTGATACCACCAAGGTTTTTGCTGAGTGGTTGCTGTTAAAGTCAACAGGAATCACATGGCAGAAATGCAGCTTGACAATGCGTTGCTCTAGGAGCTGTCAGAGTAAATTAGCAGTAGGAGGAAACATTTTCATAGCAGTTACGTGCTGTCTAAAATATTGTGTGCCTTAAAAAACACCACCCCAAGCAATAAAGAACAAACAAAAACTTTCGTACTGGCATATGTGTATTTAAACCTATTCCTGTTATTGCAGCATTTGGCTGTACAAGCTTAAGTAATCATGACAGAAAACTAGGCAAATGAAGAGTCTCCTGACTAATATTCCAGTGAATCCAGAAAATCTCCTGGCAGCACCTTTATGGTGTAGTGGTATTTTGGTTTTCCATTTCAGTAGAAGTGGTGGAAGCTGTTTAAATGACAGGTACATTAATGAATACGTCTGGATCCAGGACAATGATTGTCCCTTGTGCATTTCAGTAATCACACTTGAAGAGAGCTCGGAGGTCCTTGGATTTTGTTCGTGAGACAATGTCCTGCTTGGCCTTGGAGAAAGCAAAACAGGAACTGATGGCTGGAACCCGAAGCCCTTTCAAAACAGCAAGAAGGCACACATTTCTAACAGTGAGGGTGATTAATGCTTTTACCAAAATACAAGTTATGCTTCAGCTAGACGTAAATTAATGGGCTCAATACACAGATAACTAGATGACATTTAAGAATGTGTGATATACAGGAGGTGAGATGAGATAATCTAGTGGCTCCTTCTGGCTGTTTTTTTCTGGAGGCCTAAAACCAGCTGTTGGGGCATGACTTTTGAGAAAATTTTGTGCTGCTTTCCTTGGCTTCCTTTCCTCTCTGTCTGTAGTGCCTTACAAAACAGCATCTCCCATATTTTACATTAATGGACTCCTCATCTGATTGTGCTCCCAAGGCAGCACAGCAATTGGAAGTGGATGACATTTATTTTCCGTGTTCTTCCTTCAAGGATCCTGCCACATGCCAGCCAGCCAGCACTGTTTGATGATCATGCCAAGTTGCCTGTTACCACTTGTTGGCTCGCATAATACTGAATCAGAGCCTCTAGAAGCAGCATGTTGTCTCTCAGCATGCATCATTTCCTGAGATTCTTAGTCAACAAAGTTTAGGACAGAAGTGGGTAGAAACCTATTGACCCATTACTCTGTGATGTTTCATTAAACATGTAAGAATGACTGAGGTCCTTGTGCCTTGTGATGTTCAGCTCCTGCACTGTGTTCAGGTCTCAGTGATCAAGAAATCAAGTGCCAGGAGTCGTTCTCCTACGAGAAGAGGAAGCAGTGGAGTTACGTAGCACCGCACTGTATCTGATTTCTTTGTGTTAGTAGAGGAAAATATCAGGCAGAATTTACCTCCTTACCAAAAAAATAATAATACTAAATTGCTTATGTAGCTCATTTATGGGTGAAAAAGGTACATTTAACATGCAGGCTTGATGGCCCTCGAAGTTTTGGGCCTTATCCCCCTCCTGCTCTGAGAATTAACCTGAGGTGATCATAAGAACAGTGCTGAGAGATGGAGTTGAGTAAGAGCACTTGAACAAACAAAAAGCTCTGGAGACATCATTTTGATGACTGTTGTGGTCCAGCTGTTCCAAGTCTTTAAAGAAGTCATCTTCTTTGGTCTGCAATCTTGAAAGAGAGGTAAAGAGCTGTACGATTAAGAGTTAGCCTTAATGAATGACAGACCATCCTTTTGCACAACAACTGAGCAAGGGAAAGAAAGCCTGTAAGGTTTACTTTCTGGAATAAACCCTAACATCTAGAGGGCAGGATTTGTGCTTCATATTCCATGTATTGTCAAAAGAGGAAGGCCACTTTCATGAAGAACTTGTGCTTCTGCGATGGCTTCGTGCCTTTCTGCATTCTCCATGACACGTAACCACCAAGGACATGCTCTGTGGGAAAGAGCTTCCACAGCCACCTTTTTCTGTCTAAAGCTGGCTGAGAAGGGAGCCAGAGTTTCTAGCTTCCCACAGAGTCCGTCTTTCTCTGTGCGTGGCTCCCAACCCAACAGAAAACACTCCAGGAACATGTCTGCTTGATGTCATCGACCTGGCTTGTTTGTTTGCCAGGAGCTAACTCTGTGTTTTCATAGGGTGCCTCTCTGTGCAGATCTGAAGACGTAGTCTGGCCCTGAATCTCTGGCTAGTCAGAATACAATTCTTCAAATTAATTGATCTCATTTCCTGCCAGGCTTCTGTGCTTATTAGCCAGTGTGATGCCAGCTGTAGTTCCTTAAGTACATGAGAAACAAAGGGCTATTATTTCTGGCTAAATTCCAGGAGGCTCATTACCTTCTGCCTCTTTTAAAATTCCCTCTGCAATTATTCTGGACAAGATTATTTGTCTTTTTTTTCCCCTCCTTGCACTGATTTTTGTGTAGCTGTGCTCTGTGTCATCTTCCATGCCAGAAGTGGCTGCGTTTCAGCAACAAAAAGTCAGTTCTCTGTATTCTGTGGGGAAGTGTAGTTTTTTCAAAATCATTTTGAGTTTTGCCACTGATGATAGCAGAGTCAGGCTTTTATCATCTATGCATAATCATTTTATAAGGTCTGCTCTGCATTTTGGAATGTTTAGATGTAAAGTGCTGTATAAATGTTGTGAGATGCAAAAGATGCTTCTGGAGGTGGGTGTGTGAGGTATCTAGAAGAGTGAGCCTTTTAGATGAGGGCGTGGGCAGCCTCTTTCGACAAATTAGCTTCTCTGGCAAGAGCTGATGGTCATTTCAGTTGTTTGAAGGGAGGATCTGCCTCCCTTGCAACTGATGGATTTGTTTCCCCCTATTAAAAGATATTTTTAAGTAAAATATGATATAATGCCTGAATTAGATTTTACAAGAATGAGGCACACCATGAGTAATCATATTGCTTCAGGCATGATGGATGCTGCTTTGTGCAACCTTATTTTCTTCAGCTTCATGGACTGTGTACAGGCATACGATGTAATCTATAATTGAACTAAACTCTGTGAAAGGGCTTGTTAGAAGCCTAATGTGGTAATGAGTATAATCTAGGAGTTTGTTGAAAAAAAAGAGTGTAGGAATATGATATTTCTTGCATTTTTGGTGCCTTGAGGGTAAAGAAAGGGAGGGGAGAAATCCTCATTAAGTGTGGTTTTAAGGTAGGTAATGTTCCCTTGCCTCTTCTTTCAGCCAGTTCCCATACAGCCAGATTATCGTTTGCAGTCGGGGTGCTGGAGGTTGAACTGGCCGGAGTGGCCGTGCAGAAGACAGCAGAGGGCAGTACAGAGCTAAGGCTGACACGGGAGCCTGCGCGACGGCAGTAAATTTTGCTTGTTATTAAATAAAATCATAGGGCTAACTTAGCCTCAGAGGAAATTAAACTGCTAATTACATGTATATAAACCACGGAAAATGGGCCCAGTTGTTGCACTGAAAGAAAAAAAAAAAGAAAAAGAAAAAGAAAAATCACTCAACTTTGTTTCTTGTGCTTAAAATATGTAATTATGGCAACGTGTAGGACTGATTTTGTAAGGTTATTATGCCTGTGTGTGCCTGTGTGTCCGTGTGTGTGTGTGTGTGTGTGTGTGCCTGTGCCTGTGCCTGTGTGTGTGTGTGTGTGTGTGTGTGCGCATAAGACTGTGTGTCTGTATGAGAGAGTAATCTAACCATTTCCACAGCCCATCTCCTGCTGAGTAAACAATAGTGCTTTTTTCTCTTTCATTTATCCAAGCCAATATCTTTATAAATGCTGGATAATATGCCCCTGGGTAACGTAAGGGCAAAGCTCTAATTGAATCAGGTCAAGACTCCACACATTATCTCTGATAGCACTTTTTAAAATGTAGCTTCCTCTGTCAGATCATCTGCCTCTGAATCACTCTACTGGAGGTAATTCTGACGTTAAGAAATTAGCATCAGGGATCTTATAAATACATAGTTGGAAGAATTATTGGTTTGTGATGTCATGCTTGCGCTGATCTGTTAATAATCCTGAAAGTTGTTAAAAACCATCTCAGTGAGATCAACTGGATGTCTTATGACTTATAAATGTGTGTAAGCCAGAAAGAAGAATAAACATCCAGTGATCACTTAAAGGTCTTTAGTGCCATGAAATGCCTATTTCCTTCATATGCCTGTTCCTTTAAGATAATTAAAAACTGAGCTCAAATCACAGTCCAAAGGACCAAAAGAGATAATATTTTTATTGCAGGCCACAGATTTAGCAGCCTGTGCAGCTGAAAAGTTAGACATTAAAAAAAAATACTGGGCACTGCAAAGCTTTGCTGATTGGTACCTGCTTCCAGACAAACTGGCTGAGGGTATCCTTCCGTCCTTGCAGCCGCAAAGGGCTGCTGGCACTGATGGTCTCATTTTCCTGTATGTCCCCACTAATGCCTTGGACACTTTCAAGCTTGGCA
Source organism: Dromaius novaehollandiae (assembly GCF_036370855.1). NCBI lineage: Eukaryota > Metazoa > Chordata > Aves > Casuariiformes > Dromaiidae > Dromaius > Dromaius novaehollandiae. The sequence continues at coordinate 27,755,109 of NC_088132.1, forward strand.
AGATCTGCAGTTTGTATCTACAAGCAGAACTGAGGAGTCGCACTAAAAATGTTTAAATGTGCAGAACTACACCATGCTTTGGTAGACTAACCAGCACATTTTTTGGCTGACCTACCTCATGCAGTGCAGTAAGGCTAGTAGCAAGAGACGAATCTCATCAGCATCATAAGAATGCCAAGCTTATGTCTTAGATTAAAAGATTAACATTTAACAATCTTTTGCTCTTAGGTTGAGAAATTCTGTCATCTGAAAAAGCAAAAATTTGATTTACACTCTGACTGAATTCTGGATGTACATCTCTCACATATATATTTTTCAGTTTATTCTACTAAGTCTTTTAAAGGTTTCTTGAAAAGATAATAATGACCCATTTTACTTATCCATCAAGAGCTTTGAACTGAAGGGTTTTTTTTCTTGAGTATATAGTTAGAGCATTAAGGGTAGTATGGGTAGAACAGCCAATCAGAGTAATGAGTCTCCACTGCTTGGGAAAGCGAGATTAATCTAAATCAAATACTTTTGACTATGGCAATTTTAACTAATTCCCTCATGAAAGTACAAGAGATATGTGAAACCCCTACAGTCAGCATAAACCTCCTGGTAGGTCTAGACAGGTAATACCTTTTAAGCTTGTTAATGTCTTATCCTGCTGGTTTCTACAACTGACTCAAAGAATAGCTGAGTACTTCTCAACCTGTCATTACAGAGGAATGCAACTTTCAGCGTGGAAATGGAAAGGATGATGCTGTGTTTTATATATCATGGTTTGATAACACTGGTGTGACTGCTGTTTTCTGGGCTGGTGTAATTAACACACTTATTAGTTTTCCCAACACATTTGCAATATTTCAACAGGGAGGAAATTCTCTCAAAAGGAGATGCTTATTTACTCATCTGTCAGTCGAAGGTTCCTGTTGGGGTTACTTAGGCTTAAGATGGGGAGATGTCTTCATAAAGGGGCCTCTAGGCACACCCTATGGAGTAGCAACTGAAGATGAATGTGCTACCTTGCAAGCTGAGGAAGCTTAGCTGCAGCTCCTCCTAGTTTTGCTGGAGGAGCAATTCCTATCTGGAAATTTATGGGGGGGGGGGGGGTTGTCTATGACAAAAAGGCATGTTTTGGCATTGTTTTCACAATCGTAGTAGTTTATGAGCACTGTGCACCAGAGTCTCAGCAGCTGTACAACAGCAACAGTGGAGCTATACTGATTTACATCAGTTGAGAATCTGTCTTTTTCCCTCTAAGGCTCCATTGATCAGTATTAAACAAGGACTCACATAGAAAACCCATATTAAAGCACTGAAAAGTCCTTGCAAATATGAACATTACGAATGGGGGAACAGGAGAGAAGAAAGGTTAAGAAATATGTTCAGAATCATGCAGCCAGCAAAATTAAAAGCCCATCTTTGATCTCCTGGTTCTCCCCATTCCAGAAAAAATTTGCTCAGGATGCCTACCCAAAAGAGAAGCAGCAGTGAGCATCTGACCAACACCAGAGGTGTTGCTCTACCCAGGTAGAAATTTCTTGCCTTCCCCTTTTCATCTGTTGTTGCTTTCTTGGTTTGTCTGCCATCCTACCAGAAGAGACCACCTTGCAGGTGGTCATGGCTCTCTGATGTTACCACTGGGTCCCTCCTCCTAACAAAAACTGCTGGTTCAGTACATAAAGCCACCAAAAAAGTGCACAAATGCTTGCTTAAATGTATTTTTTATTGGTCCAGGTTTAAAAGGGAAAAAAGTGCTTATCTGAGAGCTGAAATATTTGTTCTTATTGGCAATGAATGATGTTATCCTGAGGTTCTCTGGTTATTTTTTTATGATAGAAGGGTAACTGGAGTAGAGCATTATGTTGTTGTTTTTCTTATTGTTTTTGTTAGAGACAATGTTTCATGCTCCAAAAGAAACTTTGTTACAAACACTCTGATAATAATAGTACAGAACTTCTGTGTTAAAAGAAAAGGTATTATTAAGCACCTAGCAATTTATCATGGTAAACTCTCAACTACTGGATATTGTATCAGTGTTTTGCAGAAGAGAAGATTTAGCCATCAAATTGTGAGAGGTTTTTTTTGTCTCTGTCAACCAGCCTGATTCTTGCAAAGGTGTAAAATAAATGGCTCTTTGCTTCTTGGCAGCAATGACTAGACAGTATATACGGTGGGAATAATTTTAAGATTTTAACCCATTGATATACATATGGTCCACCTCCATTAAGAACTCCTACCTGCTCTCCCTCCTTACTGAGTCAAACTATTCATAAATCCACTATGAATATATAAGTACTATTTAAATACAACATATTCTCTCAGATATGCACTATCACTTTCTTCCTTTGCCTTACAATGCTTCCAGATGTAGTCTGCTTAAAAAGAAGCCATGGTGTTGTTTTGAAAAAGATCAAAAACAGAAGTTAAAAATCTGTAAACAAGCTGCTTTAGTCGGAGGAGATAAAAAATCTGAAGTTTACAGGAAAAGGAGGATATGAATGACAGAGTATTGAAAATCTTCAAAATAGTAACTCTCTGGTGCGTCCTTTGGCATCCTGTATTTTTGGATAACAAACTCCTTGGCCTGAGCATGTCCATGCCTGTGAGTGTCTTGGGGTCTCGGAGGTCATCGAAGAATGAATCCTTCCACCCAGCCGTTTGGTTGCACTCCTCTATGAGACGCCATGGAAACCGATCAGTAACCATTTTCCCCTCTGGTGGGCTGGTGATCCTGCCATGGTTTTACATAGGGAAAACTATGGGGAGCTCAGGTGGAGCTGCCGTCTCCACTTCATGTGCACCAGCTATGTCGTGGTATCCACCTCTTTGCTCCTCTCAGGCTAACTGAAGAGAACTGTTATTTAGGAGCCCATAACACCTCATAAATGGCCCATTGAGTAAAAGGCTGAAATATGATCTTCCAAATGACTATGGGTGAATCACTATACTGGAAAGAAGGACCAGGGCAAATTCATGTGTATTTCATTTCAGTAAGAAACAGGGAAAAAAATTAGGTGAATCCAACTGGAAAAAGATAATTTAACATAAGAGGGTATCTCCTTCTACATGTCAGACAATATTGCAGGATAAGAGAAACAAAGGCCATAAAATTATATTGATGATGTCTTTTTATATAGTTATTGTTTATTTATGCTGTTAGACTTCATGTAACTTTGCTAATGGGGAAAACTAGCTTAAGGAACTGAGTCATGGCAAGCGCTACAGAAACTGTAATATGTATAAAGTTTGTTGCAGAGAAAATATTGCTTTCCATTTTTAATCACAGAATTCAGGATGAGTCAGAGAGAACTTAGACAGTATAAAAGGCTCTTGAAAAGATTAGTTTAATAGAAATATTTCAAGGTAAATATAACATTTTTTTGGAAAGGCCTACACTTAAGGAGAATAAAGATCTCCTGATATAACCAAAATATCACAGAAATTGTCTACCAAAAGGAGTTTAGAGGCTTGGTAAAGAAGCTAGCAAGCAAGAAGCTAAAGCAGTTGTGTTGCTTACAACAGGAGATTAAGAGATTACGTCCTCATATGGTATCAGTAGGAATTACTGCAGTGTTTTATTTATACTGGCTGGCCCTATTTGTAACACAGCATATAAAGGGAACATGGTTTTATTGATGGTCCCCCTAATTATTAATTCTTCAGATAATGCAGAATGCAAGCTCTTGGCACATGTCTCCACAGATTATTCAAACTGTATTGAAACTCTGAAGATTTTAACATCAAGACATGAGAAACAGACTGAGAAAATCAAGTCCATGAAAGTGAATATAGCTCTTCAGTGAAATACATATTTTTTCCTTTGATTGTCTTACATCTACCTACTAGCTATTTCCTGGTCAGATCTTTGCCAATTTGAAAATCCAGGAAGAAGGATTTCTTTCCTTCTGCACCTGTGCAAACGCCTGTATTTTTTTGGCTTCTGGGATTGTTTTGAGGTGGTATTACATCCGAGATGACAGAGTATCGCATTCAGCATGAAGACAAGCAGTGGTGACCTAGAATTCGACTGCTCATTAGACTGCTGAAGCAAAATCTCCATCTTGCTGTGCGTTGCTTGCTCTGCTTGATTAAATTATTCCTGGATGTTGTTCCCACCTGGTAGACCCTGGGCACGCATGAAGATACTAGTACCCAGACTGTCCCAAGCACATATTCTGCTAAAATCACATGAGGTTAGTGACTGTCTGATCCTGCTTTCTCTTTTCTGGATGCTTTACTGTCTGGTAAAACAGGAGAAAAACTCATTTCGCATTGTAGGATCATTACCTTTGATCACATCAGCTCAGAAAATTCACCCAAAGGCCAAAAATGATACTTAAATATATTGTAGCTAGGGCTGGCCCACATAAGGACTTATGCTGGAAAGATGTTGTCTTCCTCCAAATCCTTACCAAATGCAGACAGAGACAGACTCTGTTCTCCTGTTTCAACCCAGCTGCATATATGCCAACGGACATGCTGCAGCTGTGGCTTTTGTCCCAGGTGAAGGAAAAGAGGGATACCAACACCAGCTGCCCTGGCTGGTGCCCAGCACAGCGCAAAGAGGACAGCTGCCTCTCGTACCTGCCGCGGCACAAGGCCTGCCTAGAGGTCACTCCTTTCCTGCTTCCCAAAGTCTGGCTCCAGAACCAGTTCCAGTGCCCAGACATAGTCTCTCTCCAGTCATCCTCAGGGCACTGAGGCCAGAAAACAGGCACATATTGTACAATGAGAAAATAAATTCCTGCAGTCAAGCACAAAAAATAATTTTCTATCAAGCAAACCATGTTGGACTTGCTGAAGAATGGCTGATGGTAATGGATAAGATCTGAAAGTCACTGCACACCCAGAAGTACTAGAGAGATTGCCTATTCTTTTAAGGCAACAAGAAACATGAGAAAACATTTACATTTGTACCAATGCTCCTTACTTATAACCTAGTCAAGTTAGGTTCAAACATCATGCTCCTTGTCATCTGCTTCTCGGAGCTCCTGGTGCTTTTGGTTCTCCATCTTTCTAGTTTCCCTAACACAGGCATTTGAGCAGGGCCAGATACTCTTTAAGTGAGTGCTGCTTTTCCTTGACATACTGCCGCGGGCATTCATTGTCCCTTAATGTAGTGTTGTAGTGACTTAAACAAGTCTTGACTTGTTTAAAGTCATCTTGGTTCCTCTTTTATGATTTTGTGGAGGTGCATCGATCACCTCTCCAGAGATGAAGTATCCTCTCTCCTCTGGCTGTCAGTAATGCAGTGTGGGAAAGGGCAAGATCCCATCATTTTCCAGCTATCAGAAGCATGACTACAGGTCTATTGTGTAGACTACTGCAAGAACATGGGACAAGACTGTTCCTGTTTGGCAGGATGATGTGCTTTGCTTGGCTTGGCTGGAAGGACCCACCAACTTTGCGGACAAAGCAGATGTGGTTTGACTGTGTGGCCTGACCCAACCACATGGGCAGCAAGTGCCATGTCATGTAAGTCTAGTGGGCTTCCTGATCTTGGGCCTAGGATACTGATGTGACATTTACATCTGACTGACTTTTGGATTTATTGCGCCCTCTCTGGCTGCCTCTTTTTGGCAATACTTTTCTCAGGGCTGTATCATGCGGCCCTTCTTTGAGATCCTGAACTTGGGTGCTGCTCTCCACACCCCAAGATTAGGTGATGTGTCGACACACTCATTAGTGCTTACTAGTGTTCACACACCTCAAGCTTTACACATACGTCCTGCATCTTTAGTCTAGTTGGAATGTCCTGGGCCTCCTCTATTTCTGTCTTGAGCTGCAATTAATTCCTCTCAAGTCCAACAAGTTGCCTATTTTTTTTGGAATATCTGCAGAGATGTGGCACGAAATTTCTAAAATTTTATTCCCTGTGTATAGTCTGCCTGCATAAAGAAGCATGCAGAGGAGTTCTTACCATCTCCAAATTTTCTCCAGGCTGAAACTATAGACTAGCTCAGGTGAACCCGTGTTATAACAGAGAGCTGCAGATCCTGCTTGTTTTGAAGTTTTTCAAGAGGCATGTGTAGCATGAGAATATGAGAATGCAGGTCATGGCAGGAAATTTGGTAGGTAACCTATGCTAAAAAGTTTAGGGCATCCACACTGTGTGTGGTGTAGTGGTGGTGCTCTCAGGATGCAATGGGTAGGGCTCTAAGGTTCATGTAGTAAAGATGATCAAGGGTGGGCACAGTCACGGGCTGTAGCACACAGGATAGGCTTAGAAGCAGTAGAGATGAGTGGCAAAGTGTGAACACAAATTCACGTCTAGCTATGTTTGATAGTAAGTAAAAGAAAATGGAGTGGAAAAGATCACTTAAGTAACAGTTTACCTGCTAAAAACATTCTATATTATATAACTTTCTATATCATACACTTCACATTAACCTCCCTATTCACAGAATGATGACAAATAGTGTGCAGACAGATTACTTACTGCAATGACTGCAGCACACCTGAACAGACAGAGAGAAATAAAGTATGTAAATGGGACTAGGAGTACAAGATTTTTTTTTTAAAGTAGAGTAGACTTCAGAAACTTGTCTAACTGAGATGTGAATGGATTGATGTAGGAGCAAGGAAGGGAAGAGTAGACGGGCCTCTACAGATACTTGGTCTGCAGCTTGGACTAATTGGAATATTCCATTGTCCCAGTGGACACAATTTTCCCCCTTTCATATTCTGAGCAGGAAAAGTAAGAATTGGAGAAATAATACTACCTGGAGAATGTCAAGTGGTTGTGAGATCAAGAAGATGAGCTTTCACTTTGTATATTAGGAAAACAAATCTGTGTCTTTTGATGGTAGAATACAACATTTTTTCTTTTTTTTTTTCAGAAATGCGCTCTTTTTCATGAAAACCTAAGAGATGCAGCTCTTTTCAGTTTTCGCAGAAGGGAATATGTGGGTTATGGTTTGTATTCTTTCATGATAACCTTGAAAAAGTCTATTTTTAGGAACATTTTTCTTTTGATTTTTCTCTGACAAAAACCTTTCTCTCTAAGTATAACTTTTCTCTACAGCTTCCCCATTTCTTGTCTGTCTGCATTGCTACATGCCCCAGAAAGGCGATGTTTTGTCTTTAGTTTTTAAATTGCAGAAAATCTATAGCCTAATTTTTTATTGACAAAACTGTGGTCCAGAGAAATGAATCATTTTTCCTAAGGTTTCATGAGAAATGTGTGCCAAAGCCAGAAACATAAATGAGAACTCTTGAGTCTCAGGTCAGTGTCTCAACCACAAGACAATCCTTCCTGCCCCATATTGCATCTGTTAAAGAGTTGTAATTAATTGCTGCAGCAGTTCCCAGCTTACCAAAAGCAATAAATAAATAAGTAAATAAAATGCATATTTCCTGAATGATTGAAATCCTACCTTTCAGTCTCAGTGGGTAAATATGATGCACATCACCCTTCTCTGAGTCGTTTTATCAGGCATGATTGATTTGATAATAGGTGGGTTTCATTTTAATATCAGTGACAATGGAGGGAGAGGGGAATAAGAAAGTGGTACAGTATATCAGGTATTTAACAAAGACAGCATGAAAATCAATAATAATCCTTCACTGGTGGCTGAAATTTTCAGACAACTTAAGCAGACGAATGGCCCATAATGTCACTCAGTAGTATTAGTCTATTCATAGGCTCACTCTTCCAGTAAATGAGAACTGTTGTTGATTAAAAATCCATTCTAGGGATGCCCACCAACATATTAAGTAGTTCTCATCTTCCCAGTGGAGTGAAAGCATTCCGCTTTTTCTTTTTCCAGCCTTTATTCAGCGCTGGTGATCTCTCAATATGCTGTGCTTTGTCTTTCTAACCTCCAAGGGTCACCCGGGGCGAAAGCGTGCCTGCCGTGGTGTCGCTCTGGTCCGCGTGGCCATCGGTCTCCACAGAGCGATGACTGCGCAGGCGCCGCAGTCGTCCCTCCATGGCACGCCAGGCAGTACTCTGCGACACCATCCCAAGGTGCTTAGGTGGCGTCCACATCAGAATATGACATTCCTGAATAAATTTGGTATCTACGAGATCCAGTGAGGTAAAAAATAATTATTTTCTTCCTTTATGTATGACAGACTGAGACACATCACAGCAACGGTACCAGTTCACACACTCCCATAGAAACGGTCTGGGGCAGGGAATGATACCATGATCTCCACTGTCTTACAGCAGTGAGCTGGTCATTGCGTGGGCTATTACACTCAGGAATCTGCTAAACCTCTAGTCACCAGAAATTTGCATAACCTTCTTTGGAAAAGAAAGGAAAACAACCAAGCCAAGACAAAAACCTGCAGACCATTAGCAAGCACAATGTACGAAACTTTCACAGCAATTTGAGCAAGTTCTATGAATTGTAATACCTGCTAGAGTAAAAAAGAGCATCGACAACATTCGAAGTGAAATGTATACTTCACTTGACTATCACAATAGATTTCCAATTAGAAAAATAAAATGGTGTGTAGCAATGAATGGATGGCAAAACGGGGAAGTTAATCAGCATCGCTTGTGAGATACTACAATTTTGTATTAATTTTGAGGGGGGTTGTAATTTTTTGATTTATAATTTTTTTCATGGAACGTTTCAAAACAAAACAAACATTCAAAAATGTATATTTTTCAAGCTGTATTAGAGAAAAAATGAAAACAGAAAGCCAAATAATTTTCCTGTAAAGGAAACATTTGTAACTTTTTACTATCCCAGGGAAAATGGAACCCCCCAAGAAAATAAGAATATGTTTTAAAAAGGAGAAACATCCATCTAAAATTTATATGGAAAATGTCAACCCATTATTTTATTTTGTTCTTCTCATAATAACACTGGGTACCCACGTTTTTTCAGCATAGTTCAGTGTTTTTTTTTTTTTTAATGTTGCAATGTGACCATGGAAGACACATTTCACAGAAGGAATTTCCAAATTTTGATCAGCTTTACTAACCATGGAGATGTTCCTCAGTCAGGCTCAGAACATCCTGCAGCTGTGACGCATGTTACAAGACAAAATCTGCTACTGAAGAGACTGCTAAGTCCTTTGTCTCTTAAGGATATATAACGATGTTTAAGTAAGTAACCATCAAAGATTTTCTTCCTAGCAGCCTGGCTATTATAATTCAGCAACTCACTGAATAGAGTAGATATCCTCCAGAGTAAGTTCTTTAGGGCTACTGCATGGGGGAAGCATAAAACCTCCACAAAGACAGATAAATAGACAGAACAACAACATACGATGATGATGTCTGTAAACTGGAGTGAAAGCAGGGATTGGGTAATGTAATTTGGATTGTTTCATATTTAATTAGCTAACAGTTGATTGAAAAATTCTGCCTGAGGTAAAATAGCACTGGGTATTCAACATCTCCAGTACTCTGACTGCTTTTAGAATGTCCTTATCTGACCAAAATCTGAAAAAAAAGCAATGCTTTTGGTGTTTTTCTGACAATCCTCATTTTTTATCATACTTCATTATGATTTTTTTCTATTGTTCACATTTGCTTGTCCACCTCCAATGTCGATTCGCCAGTTTCTCTGTGATTTATCAATAGCAGCTGCCAGCCAGGAGGTTATTATAGTTCGAGTGGAATTAATGTGGCAAAGGAGGTCTATGGGCTCAATGAGCAGAAAGATAGGATTGACTTATTACCCAGGAGAGGGTGGTTTCACCTCCATGCAATGAATTCAGAATCAAGTTGCTCTGACAGCAAAAGGCCAGAGTAGTGCTACCTCTATTTTTGCTATCAATTCTAAACCTTTCACAAACAGTACAATCGGTATTACTAACTCAGGGGGAAAACCAAACAAAACAAAAGGCTTGAGCTGTTCATTGACCTGGCCTCATCTTGTGTAGAACAGGGTAGGAAAAAGACACTTATAACAGCAATGTATTAAAAATGAAGTGTGCTGAAGGAAGTGTTGAAACAAGCCAGGATTTTAGCGAACCACCAGCTTATTGTTTTTTAGCTGTGTTATGAGACAAGAGCAAAATCCAGATTTTGCATTGCAAGAATGTTTAAATAAACACACCAGGCCAAGATCCAGTAAATCAGAGTCCAAACTGCAAGCAGCATCACGTGCGGCTTACCTCAGTTTAACTGGGTTAGGAGTGAATTCCAGTCTGGAAGTATGAGAAGAAAGTGGGGGGGTGGGGTGGGGGGCGGGTTCTGATAAGAGCTGGAGACTGCACCGAATAGAGACAAGAGCTCACAGAGCAGATAATCGGCAGTTTCTTGCCTTTGCAGATGGAGCAGGGTCCTAGCTGTTAATCAGTTTAAACAGGAGAACCTCTCTCCCGCCTGGGCCCAAGGTGCAGTCTCACCTCTTTGCGAGAAACCGGTGACCCCTGAGCTCACCGGCTCCACAGTGCCCAGGGAAGCTGAGCGGCTGGAGGGGAGTAGCGACGCCGTGGCTATGTGTAAGTGGGATTTCTACCAAGTTTCTGTGAGAAGTCCAAAACCAGGACTTGGCAAAGGCAGCCCCGACTGTGGCTGCTTGGGCCCCGTGTGTGCTGGTCGGCCAGCCAAAGGGGAAGAGAAAGGTTTTGCCGATGTTTTATCCTTTCCCTCAGGATATGATGGGACATGTATCTCTGTCCAGATGCCAATTTTCGTGACACCTGTAGGAACTTAAATGCCTTGAGACTAGAACCTGTTGACCAGTTTCAATTATATTTGACAGAAGGATATAAAAGTCATTAGGAAAGGACAACTAGACAGGAGGACAGAGAGCACGAGTGTAAAATCTGGAATCTGAAAGAATGACACATTGCCTGCTGGAAGTACAGATGACTTTTCAGGATGAAGAAAGAATTAAGTGAGGGTATAAACTGATAGATTGGCGATAAATACTGTGGTGGGCCTTTTTCTTTGGGAAATGAGGAACTGATGTGGCAGCATGAGGAATTCTGTAGCAACCAATGCTTATCTTGTTTTGCTCCTAAGAAACAGATTATACTTCATTATGCAATTTCCAAACCAGCAAAAGCACAACAAATTACTCACCATTAAAAATCTCTCTGTCATTGGCAGACTTGAATCTGGGGAATTAAACTGATGAGCTTAATCATGATGGGTGTCCATCTATCCTCCATTTCTGGGTCCTGGATAATTGGAATAACAATGAATTCATACTCCCTTCTGTTTTCTCAGAGACTGAGAATGGATTGAGAGCAGAAAGACCTTCTACCAGAAGGAACCAACCAGTTTTAAACATTGAAGCTGAATATGCACGCCAAGGTTTTGCAGAAAAGAGATTTGGGAAATTTTTATTTGTACCATTTAGTTAGTTTTTAAAGTATGTCTGCAAACTGCGGTATTACCAGAGATGGAAGTGATAAAATAACAGAGCAATTCTTTTTAATTAAAAAAAAAAAAAAGTGAGAGAATAATGTCAGGTTATGCTGGACATTGAAGCACTAGGAATCTTGCAAAGAACCTCTGTTGATTAGCAGAGTATGAATCTCTGCTCAGGTATGTAGCTGTAAGAGGTTGATATGACTTCAGGAAGTACCAAAAAACAAGTTGTAGAGCCAGTTATTGGAAAACAAGAAAAGGAGTGCAGACAGGAAGTGGACTGTCAATAACGGTAGCACATGTCACAAGGCATATCGTGACAAGAAATAACAGAAGCACTTATTTGCAAAATCATCATATGAAGTGTTGTATCAGACTTCTCTGATACAACATATTGGATATCGGATTAAGACTAGTAAAACTGTAGTGAAACTTTAAAAAAAAAAAGTGAGATGTATCTACATAGCAGATTCTCTAATGACCTGGTTTAGATAAATGGTACTTGCAGTTGCAATAAGTTGTTATAGGAGGAATAAGATAACAGCCTTTCTGGTATTACACATTTCAAAAGCAGCAGGACACCACACCTGTAGATGGGCTGCAAAATCAGTCCAAGATACTGGAGGACTTTTATCTGACTGTTTTCACAGGGCTTAATTCGTCACAACACCATTTCTCATACTATACTTACCCCAGCTGGCATGCTGGGGTTTCTGTTGACTAGATTCAGGAATGTCTTGTCTCATAATCCTCCAATCCTCATGCATAATCCTGTACTCAAATGCTTCTTGATTGTATTGGATGTTATCACATCCTATTGACTGTCTGTGTTTGCAGGTATCTCTGCGGGGTGTTCATACTTTTGTAATTAACAGCTTACTTGATTTGACGGTAATGGAGGTCAGGATGTATGTTGTTTCTGTCCTTTTGGTTTGGGTGGATTTTTCTCCCCTTTAATGTCTCACTTTAATTACTTCCAGATATTTATATCTATTAATAATTTTGTCATATTCATCTATGTTTCTGGGTGCTTGATTCACTTTGCGTTGTAATGGTCTTGAGATACATGTTCTCTTTATTTCAGAAGGGGCATAAAAAATTTCACGTTTTTTGGAAATTCTTGATTTACTAAGGGATGCATTTGCTCTTAAAATTTAACAGAAGATCTTAACTTAGCTTCTGAGGCTTTGAAAAACAGTAGTGTTTTATTATTATAGTTATCTTGTAGCAACCGTTTGGATATGTTGGTTATACACATTCTGTTATCATGGTCTTGAAGTCCTACTCAGGCAAACTTCTTTTGTAGCCATTTACAGAACTGGCTATTGTCACAGAAAGCTGTACCTGTATAGCCTAGAATAGCCCCAGGCCTATTTTCAGGTGGAAATTGAAACACTACAAGCAATAATGCACTAATTCATAAAAGAATAATGGGAGAAATTCTGAAGGACCTTATGTTTTACTCAAAAAAGCTGAGACAGTCTTCATTTACTTTGGGATTTTGACTCTTTATGAAATACCATCTCATGCTTTTGGAAATAGCCATGCACTGTGACAGCTACTGTCTTGTTGCTTCTTTTTTCTTTTAATAGATAATAAACACTGTTAGAAACTTTCAAAAACTCATGATTCCAGACACTTGAAATCTTAAGAGAATCATCAAATACTAGAAGACTGAAATTAAAGCCACAGAATTGGAAACATGGTGGAAACATAAAATGACTGAATTTTCCATGGTTTATCATCATTTCTGCATTCAGTCTTCTCCACAGTCGCCAATGTCATCAGCAGAAAAAGTGCTTTTTTCACTCACACAAGCCAGGTCCCCAGCTGGTGTAAATCAAAGTCTCAAGAAATGACAAAACGTTGTAAAAATGTGGTGTCTTATCCAAAACAGAAGTAAAAAATAGACATTCAACCCTTACCTCCTGCAACATGAATTTTGAGAACAAACAGGAGAACAAACCACATCAGAACAGACTGATTTTCTTTGGAAATATCCCTACAGAACATCAGGATTGGCCATAACACTGCTTGTATTCAAATCATTGACATCAGTGCGAAAAGGCTCTTGTTCAAGAGGTTTTAAGTATAATGATCATATTGTCAACCTTTATGATGTAAATTTCATGACAATTTGAGCTTTGCAGCAAATGCTGTCTTGTCAAACCCATTTCTTGAAATATATATTAAGGAAATGTGTTTTTGTGTAGAAGGAGCATTCATGGAATTAATGAAACCCTCTGAGTTGCTTTTGATTTAAGGCGCTAGCCTTAACTGCTACTGAAATGGTAACTGAAGAGTGCTGCAGGTAATGGCTGTGCAACACAGACTGGTACCATCCCCAAAAAGTTCAAAAAGGATGACTTGAACCTCAGGCAGGCAAAGACTGACCTCATGACTTCATCCACCTGTAGCAGGACAGGTTCATGAATTCCTTTTGGTGAAAAGCAAACATTACTTTTTGTCTAGATCTTGAACCAGCTGCCAATACTGAAATTCATGACTTGTCACAGGCTCATAATGTGAACCCCACATCTTCCATTCAGTGCTTTATTTTCCAAAGCTGGAGGTGAACACCGCTTTTCCCAGCTCCCCTGTAAACTACTGCCCTCTAGTCATCTTCATGGATTGACCCTTCCTGTCTGGCATGCTTCTCTGTCTTTCTTTTTCTCATTAGAATTTTTTACTGCTTTTAGCCACTCAGCTGCTAACCTCCGATTCATTATATTTGGAGGCATTTCTGTTTTTACAAATGTAAAGTGGGTTTCAGTGACTTTGCTTTTCACATATGTGTTTTTTTCAACCCATCTCTCTGTCTCTGCGAGTGCTCAAGAGATATTTGGTTGCTACTACACCATTGCTATCACAAGAAAGTTGACTTTTTTTTCCTGATAGATGTGAAAGGAGACAGTAAACTGTACTTTGATTTTCTTATATTCTCTCTGCCCTGCTGACTATGTTGTACATCTGCTCGTCCTTAGAGGTGGACATCCTTAGGGGCTCATTAGAGCAAGAATTAGCTCAGAGTTCATGGACCCTGTAGCATGCAGTGCCTGAATAATGTTAATCTTTAAAACATTCTCTCTTATTCTTTAATAAAAATAGTCCCACGACTAACAGAATATTCAAATTTGTTACTGTTTTAGGCCTTGATCCTGCAGACATTGAAATAATAGCAAAAGACCTGACTTCCCCTCTGCAGAATCAGGCCATTAATAATGATTCAGTGACTAGGCACATTCTACCAAAGGTGTAAGTAATTTGGCGTTAACAGGTGAGCAAATATAAGAGGAAAGAGCAGAGCCCCAGCAGCTCATGAGTTGTAGCTTCTTATCTTTGCAGGCTCTGAAGCTGATACTTATTTCACTGTTATTCTGTGTGGGTGGATATATTCAGATGCTGGTGTTTCTCCTAATTTGTGCTCCATACATCAGGTATATGCTATCTCTATTTTATATTGCTACTTGATAATCTGTGATTCTTTGTTTCAGTGCTTAGAATGCATTTTGAAGCTGAGATATGTTTTTGTTGGAGCATAAGTTTATGCATCTTATTTTTCTCTAATAATCTGACATATGGACCCTAATTAATGAAGTTAAAACTTTAACCCTGATTCAGCATAGCATAGAAATGTGTATTTGATCTTGGGCCTGTGAGCAGTCCTAGCTGCTAAAACATAGTGAGCTGAAAAGGTAAGTGTTTGCTTAAGAGCTTTGTAGGGTTGTATATCTGAGCTATCATCTCTCCAAATCTCCTTCTAAAACCTTCTTCATTTCAAAATGTTAATAACTTTTGGGTTCAGGAATTCCCATTCCCAAATCCCATTCTGAAAATGCAGAATGAGGGTTCTGCATTCTGTCAAGAACACAAGGTGTAAGCTACTAACTAGAAAAAAGGGCAAAAATAATGAACCAGAACTGGGTATTTGACTTCATGGGCAATTACAACTTCTTCTCTGCATGTCATCCTTCACCAGTGCTTTGTTTGTTTCAGTAAGGAGCCCTTTGGAACAAACTCTTACCCTTCTAAAGCTAAGAAGAGCCTAACATATTGAGGTAAACATTGATAAATCTGGTATGATAATGGATGTTTAAAAGAATTATGAAGCTACTGGTAAACATCAATGTGATACTCAATGCATAGCTTCCTCTTTAGCTAATCCATTTCAGCCCTTGCAGGAGCCTGTTAACTTTTAAACAAACTGCCATATCTGAAGTATTCTGAGAGAAATGTATTGTTATGAATGTTTCTTTTCTTGAAACTGGTCTTAAAGCCAAGTGTAATTTTAGTGTTAGAACAACTTAAAAACAAGCCTAGACATTCAAGATAAGGAATGAGTGATGTGAATTTTGAAGAAGATGCAAGAGGTCCTTTTTTTCTGGTGGTGACAAAAAAAGTAATAGTGGTGAGACATCACAGGCTGACAATTCATACTAGCTGATCCATGAGGTAGAACTAAAGCACCTGCATATGAACAGGTTTATCCTCTGACCAAGCATGGTGTCTAGTTGAATTAGTAGAGGGGGAATGAAGAAACGAAAGTGCAAAGTTGTATGTGAACTATGAGATTTACTAGCATCCAAAATTACTCAGACTGAGCTGCAAGATGTGATGCAACAAAATGAGGCATCATGGAAAGAGGGATGGAATTTATTAAGATATGAAAACAGTATTTTGCAGAATTTAGTCTGCTTTATGGAAGCTCATATTAGGGTCTGAATGCTGAAAATACTTTCAGCAGTGTACCTTTCTTTTTGCTTTTGAGAACCTCTAGTTTCTTCTGGCTGCTTAGCTGGATTCATTTTCTTCCAGGATTAGATTCCCAGTTATCAGTCTCCACCATTTTAACATGAAAAGCTCATTGCCAATGGCAGCAAAATAACAGTTATGGCATTTCAGAGTATACATTTTACACCTTTGTTAGTAAATGTAAGAAGAAAGGAATAAAAGGGTGAACAAAACCTTCAGAAATCACTAATGAGGGGATTGGCATGTAGTATTTATTGACTTATGTATAAGCATTGAATTTCTTGCCCATAATGGAGAAGGCAAAGCAATTAACAAGCCACAGGTTTTCCTCTATGGGTTCACCATTTCAGCACTCTCTGCCAAGATCATCTTAGCTAATTTAAAGTACTATTCACAACATAGGTGAATGATATTTTCATTAGCATTAAGGAATAGGATATTAAAAAGTTACCTCTAACACTTTTTATGGATGTTTGCCAAGTGTCCTGTTCATTACAAAATGAGGATCAGAAAGAGCAACTTCAATGAACAAAGCAGGAAATGTGTGAGGTCTTCACAAATAGCTTCAGAAAGCTGTCTCTGTTAAAAGGACATGTTTTTCCTATCCTCATTTAACATATTTGAGGAAATTACATGATATCTAATGGTTTAATGTCTTGTCTGGAGACAAATCAAGATTGTCATTAAGGGTTGAAGTTTATCATGTGATAATATGGCGCAGAGGTACCTGCACTAGTTTCAAAATACTTGGAATATTTTCTCTCTAAATGGAAAATATCCAATTTCCTGGTTTGGAGAGCAATGAGTCCTCTCTACCTAAATGAATAGGTTTTTTTTCTTCCTCCAAATGGCATAATGTCTACAGCTGCATGTATGTGAAGGGTACCTTAGTAATTGAGGCAGCCTTGTCAATATGGGAGACATTTGAATCTCCTCAAGAAGACAAGGTGGCTGAGAAATTGGGTCACCTGATTGAATCTGTCCTAGGTACTAGATCTAAACACTAAGCTATGTATCAATGAATAGTATCTTTCCTCTGTGGGTTTTAATTTGTGGCAGTAACCACAGTGATATTTCTGGAGTTTGTTTTAGAGGCAACAGAAGTATACTGAAAAACACTTCACAAATTTGACTTCTCCAGGAAAATTCATCTTGAAGAATGCCTGGCTTGAAAATCCTGTCCAAGTTTTGGTATGGGGAAGGTGTCCTGAAGTCCATGACAAAGGCAGTAACCACAGTGATATTTCTGGAGTTTCTGATCTAAACTTTATTTTACACGTCAAAGTCAATTTTGGACTAGAGCTCTAGTCTCTCTCTGAACTAGAATACTTTGCTTGTATTAAAATGGGGATAATGGGACTTTTTGCTTCATAGAGATGTTGTGAACATGACTACATCAAATATATCATGCCTAAGTTCAGTTAAGAACTATAATAATTATGCTTTCACCTCCAGTTGATGATGCATACAAAACTGCAAGTGTTTAAAAAGTCTCAGATTGTTAGAACTAGTCTCATCCTCATTCTAACATATCTTTAGTGAGATTTTTTTTGCCAATTCTAGATTAAAATAAGCTTTATAATTCTGAAGACAATATCCTCTTATCTGCCTGGTGGACAGCAGCATATTTATCCAAAGGGTGCTAAAAATTAAGGGGGATAGTAATTTTATAAGAAAATAAAATTATTTTTAGTCCTGTTTTGTGCTATCACACAGTAGCTGTCCTGACAGGACTCCTGTTGTCTAATTCTATATGCTCATGCATAGCATTGTACAAAAACACATACATGTGGGAAGAAAGAATACAAAGGCAGAGGTTCTGATCTACCTTAGTCCACTTTGACATGGGCCATGCCTATACACATGGTTTCAGTGTTAGAAGCCTCCTCCAGCAGCTGGGTGATGAAATGGCATGCTTTGCTCTTGGCTCTGACACAGGGCATAGAGGCCTGCAGAGGTCCTGCCATGGCTCAGATCTCTCATGGTTTCTCCATGAATGGAGAGGCTGGGTGGATGCTGCTGGAGGCCCCTTGAAGTTTCAAGGCAACCAGTGCAGGCAAGGGTGTTAAGAGGTTGCTTTTGTTGGCCAAACCTCTGTAAATTCCATTACCAGAGCCATGTAGGGGATGACTGACCAAGATGCTACTTCTGGTATGGTGCAAGAGCCTAGATCTATGGAGTACATTGACATAGATCCCTAAAAATGAAGTGTGAGGGGTATAGGGGAAAAAAGGTTTAGGACACATTGAAGACTTGGAGTGAGAACATCCACAAAATGCATTGAATGTGAGGTGAAGAGAAGTTTCCTGAAGTACATTACACTCCCTTTCCTTGCTAATGTAATCACATAGCTACCTGGCTGCAGGGAAGGACCATCACCTCATTTGCTGGTGAAGCAATGATGGGTGACTGTCACTGGTGCTTCAGATCAAATGACATCAGCAGTGGGTCACTGCAGCTAGTTCCATGCTGTACCATCACAGACACAGGTAGTGCCTGCATGGGGAATATGGCCATCAGCAGGATGCACAAATTTTTGTGTGGTCCTGGTCTTATTGTAGCATATATCACCTCTTGGACCAGAAGCTGTTGCACCCCTTCCCAAAAGGTTTCTTGCACTAGGAATACCACCACATTTGAACTTACAGGCATTCTTGGAAGTGATAATGACTGTTGTGATTGCTTGTTATCATACTCATGTGGTATGATGCTAGTGGAGCAGAAATCAAAACACCATCCTGGCTCCCTCAGTTTCCAGTGCGCTTTTCATCTGCTGCTTCCCTTCCGCATCTCCCACAGGCCATGGGCTCACGGAAGTGTGTAGTTCTCCTCATTGGTATCAGAAGGTGCTCATTTGCATTCACATTACTTGGGCATCTTCCCCAACCTATATATGACCTCTCCTCTGACAGGAGCTGGCATAACTTTTGGTAAGGCTAGCCCTTGAGAGCAAGGGGTGCTCCTCACATCCACAAGGCTTCCAGAAAAGATAAGCATCCCTCATTTCCTTGTCTGATCCACCCAGAACAGGGCAGTGAAAGGAGGTGACCTCCTAGTGCAGGAGGTGAGGTGCTGGCTCTTGGTGAAGGGTCTTACACAGGCTCTGCCCACTCCATGCTTCACATCCTTCAACGATCAGTCTGGACACTACAGGTCAGAGCAATACTTCATCCCAGAGCAACAGGAGGGCAAGACTGGGCCGTGCTGACTTGTGACCTACACTGTGTAGAGGGGAGGGAGGAGAGGAGCAAAGACCTACAGGATCTCAGAGGATGGAGAGGACTGATACCAGCTACTGCTTCTTCAGTGGTGGTTCTCCTTACTGCCACACAAATGTGGAGGATAGGAGATCGCTTGTGGCTGAAGCCTCATCAGCTTTGCCCTTGACAGCAAAAGAATGTTTCTCAGCATAACAGTTTTAAGGCAAAGGCCCGATGTCGATAAGGTGGTGGTTGTACTTGTTTATGTAGCATGCTGGTGTGCTTGCAGGATGTGCACAAGAGAGAAAGGAATTGGGTGCAGGTGCAGACAAGGCTCAACACATGATGGGATACTCCCAGTGCCACTGAGTGCTCTTGCTGATTTGAAACACAAGTGCAAACTTTTGCCTTACAGGACCCTAACTTGAACATTAGGGATATCACTTAGCTCATGTGCATTTCTTCCTCTGAGAATGAATAATCAGCATTCAGTATATTTTAGGCAGCCTGCACGGGAATTTCTAAACTATAGCAGCCGCTCCCTATTATTTGGTGGCAGTTCTGCCCAGAAAATTCATGCTACTGTCTGAGTTGTTACCCAAGCAATTTTAGTTAATTTTAGCATCTGTAAACAGAAGCTGAAACTTTGGGATACAAAAGGATCACCTGACTATATAAATAAGTTTTATAGATGCATGAACTGAAGTCAGACTGAAATTCTGATTCTTTATATATTGCATCCAATAATTGGAGTTTTACACCATTTCTATCAAAAACAGTTTTTCTATTTTAGTTTCATCATAAAATATAAAATTTTTTTTTCTCAGGCTTTAGATCCTTTTATATAAGAATAAGAGTATACCTCATGAAATCTCCATACACATTATGCTCTACCCATAAAAATTCCATATGACAAAATCCCAGTGATTTCTCTAGAAGCTGAGTAGCACTTTTGAATATCAAAGCACCTACTGAGGTGCCCAAAGTAAAGTTTTAAAGTCTTGCTCTCAGGTATTCAGATTTGAAGATCTTGTTCTGTTGGTCTTAAACCAACATACAGCTTAAGATTACTGGTATTTAGCTATCTTTGAGACCTCATTGCAAAACTCAAAATAATGTCCTTCCTAAATACAGGAAGAAAAAGATGAGAAAGAGAAGTTTAAAAGCCATTGCATGGGTGAAAGAATACAAATTAAAATGCGTCAGTCAAAGTTACAGCTGCGTGGAGGGTAGTCTTAGTTGAAATAGTGAAGTTCAGGCTTCTTTCAATAATTTAAAAATAACAAATCAAATTTCTTCCATCTGCATTTCATGGTTAAGTGGTATACTGAAATTAAGCTGTAATTTCATGAATGCATTGATCAAGCTAAGCTGACTCTGCCCCTGAAGGCCTGTCTTCCTCCTCATCTCAGCTCTCACCCTGATGGTGAGCAGAACGCTAACCTAGTAAAAACAAAACCATTATTTTTCAACCAGTGATCTAGCTCACTGCCTAGTGAGACAGAGATGAGCAGCCAAGAAAGGAGAGTATCTGGGACAACTAATATCAATTGGTCTCATGTCAGATGTTTTGCAATTTTTGTTTGTTATAGCAAGAGAAAGTACAGCTCCAAACTATGCAAATGTCAGATTTTGAATTTCAGGCATCAGACCTGTGCATTTTTGCTCAATGTTTAGAAAGAGAGAGTAGTTAGGTTTTTAAATGAGAATGTGAATTATTATTTTTCCACCATATTGAACTAAAAAATAGCTGCAGGGGGTTTTAAAAAGTACTTACTTCAGGCAGAGATAAAAACTATAAAAAATTCCAGGCCCCAGAAGTGAATGTTCCAGGCAATCATGAATATGCAAAGACAAGTAAGTATAATACAAACTATTTTGCAATGTTAAATGTAGCAGGTGCTACCCATAAGCTTTCTATAATAATATAAAAGCACTGGTAATGAAGAAGAAAAGAATATCACGGGGTTTTTAGAAAGATTAATGGCAATAATATTTGTGAAGAAAATGTCTGTATTACTTGGATTTGTAGTGCTCTTGAATACTCATTCAAGTTTACCCCAGCAGCTGTTATCTGTTCTCTGCTTTAACATCTCTCTCTCATACAGGCGATAGTTGTTATGTGGGAAGTTTATTTTTACTGCTTCTCCCCCATTTCTTCTTTTGTATGTAGTCATATTCTAATGTGTATATATATATTTTTTAAGTTAGCTAATTTCTTTAAGTTTGAAAAAGCCCAGAGTTTTCTCTGCCTAAGATATGATGGGAAGAATAAAGTAGCTCTTTCTCTAAATCTAGCAGAACATGAGCAGCAGTGAACTGGTTAGGCTGCTTTTGGGGAAGAAAACCTATAAAAGATTTCCTGTCTCCATAGAGTTAGTCTTTGGTAGTGGGACAAAGTGTCTTCTCCTAAGAAATCAGCTTCAGCTGGGGACCATAAGAGCAGCTGTCCCCAGGCTCTCATTAAATAGTGTGCTAGTGTTAGGAAAGTGAGACCATGGACTGAGGAAGGGAGGCTTGTGCAGATGAAGGTCTGATGCGTGGTTCTTCAGGGAGGGAAAAAAGGCAAGCTGTAGAAAGAGGGTTAGCTATGGAAAGTCCGTAGTTCCAAGAGCCTGAGGACTGTCACCAATGTGAAGATGATTTTCTTGATAGCTCAGGTTGCCTCGTTCCTTCTCTGGATGTGTCTGTCCCTCAAATGCCAGCCAGTCAAGAGACTTCTGTTGGGAGGCTGTTGCGCTAATTGCTATGGGCTGGCATGGATGAGGCTGCTCTGTGGCCACAAATGTTGCCAAACTGAGGTTTGTCAGAGCCAGAAAAGCTAGCCGAAGCTCTGTGGCTCTGGCCAGGTGTGCTTTGCCTAAGTAACTGAAATGGTCGGAGCAGTTTGAGATGCTTCCTTAAAAGGGATCTTTGCACTGGGATTGTTTTCATGGCTAAAGCAAATTTAATCTCTCAGTCCCTTTCTAAGCAGTATTCGGTTTTCTTCTTGCCCACCACAAGGTGAACTTTTCTGTGGCCTCAGGGCTTCTGGCCTTGAAGAACTCGACCTCAGACTGCAAAAGGGGTAAATCCAGACCATGCCATCAGTTCTGGGGCAATTCCAGCCTGTTGACCTAAACAGAGCATGTGACTTTTTTGGTGCACAAAACTTTGTAGGCCTACACTGGGTGTTGGCAGATGGAGGAAGGAAATAGCTACTATTTTCTTGTAGCCCTTTAAATCAATGAGAGGCTTTTATTTGATGAAGTTAAATGGGAGCTGCCTATATTTTATTTATATAAAATGTATTTGAGAAGCCAAGCGTATTTGTTTACCGTGTATCAGTACCACAACCTTTTAAATATTTGCATCGAATAAATGCCTCATCAGGGCTGCATTTAGAAAACTGGTTTAAAGAGACAAATCTAGGATCATCATAACAAAAATAAATATCTTCCTTATTTTGAATGTGTTATATAGCAGTCCTTTCTCTGCAGCTAAAGCAAGGACAAAACTGTGCTCTGCTTCCTTGTCTAGTCCACATCATGCACTTGAGTGTAGCTTGGTGTAACCACACTCAGGTGAGCTGCCCCATGTTGATTTAGATGAACCAAGCTGAACTTCTGCTCTCTGAGTTTCAACCATGGCTCAGGCTCAACTTGGAGCAGGCTCCAGTGAGATCCTGCAAAGGCATCGGCATTGCCTGGTACCCACTGGTGAAACAGAAATCAATGGCCTTGTCAAAGTCTACCGGTGGTGTCATGCACTAAGCATTGGTGGCATTTCAGGAATTCTCTAAAGCAAGGGCAAGGTTCAAGCGGAGAATTGTGCGGTGTTAATCTTTTCATTCCTTGTCTGCTGGAGTAAGTTTTCCAGTGGAGGTATTTCCTGTTAATAAGAAGACATAACACCCCACGAACTCATGAAAAATCTACAGGCTACTACTTAGGATTTTATTTCTAATTAAATTTTAGGGGCTTTTGAGCCTAAATTTCATTATTATTTAACAGGATTTGCCAAGTAAACTTACGCACTTTGGAAATATTTCCTCTATTTTAGAAGTATAGTCTTTGAGTGCTGCTAATTTATTCCTTTATCTTGAATTTGTGTGTGGGGGAAGGGGTAGGGGCAGTTAACCAACCATATTTTTAGCAGCATTATAAATTCATGCATTAAATTTATTCAATTAATAGTTGTTTTAATGGGTTGGACAATTCTATCATTAACTTGAGTTTTCATTCATTTTGGGTTTTGTTCCCTCATTAAGCATTCTTTAAGAGGATTTCACTTGAGTTAGAATATTTAAATTAGTGTGCAATAAATCTATTCTTTTAATGAGTTTATTCCTTTTTAAGGTATTAATTAAAACTGGTTGTGGAAGAGATAGATACAGTAAATGGATAAAGTAGTGTCCAGGCAAAAGGTTAAGGATTTGCTGTCATTATAGGAAATGAAGCTCTTTCTGGAGACACCTCATTAATGGAAAAACCTTCCTCTTTTACATGCACCAATAAGAAGTTCATTACTCAGTGAACCTCTGCTTATCAGGGATTATTAGTTCTTTTTTCTTTTAAGAGAGACTTTATCCTCTAGTAACTAACATGTCCATGCCTGAGGTATGAGCTTGGCTTAAGAGTGTAAAATAATCATGGATTCAGGTAGTTTAGCCAACAGACTTCCTCGTCGGACAGAGGGGGAGGGTTGAAAAGTAAAGGACGACATCAGTGGAGAGAAAGATGAACTTTCAAAGTGAAAAAAAATCTTGCAAATTTAATTCGCAGACTGGGAATGGAAATGTCATTGCCTCACTCAGAGGGTTAATCACTTTCTAATTTAAACTGGCAAATTTTATAATGACACTGTGAAATTAGCAGCATTTTATTGTGTTAATTATCTGCAGGACACTACATCATTACTTCTAATAAATGTAAATGAGATTGTCTCTCCTAGGACAATATAGAGGCAAGGTGAATTTTTATTGGCTATTTACTGGATTTCAAACAAACTCTCTCCCCCCTGCAAGTAAAGCACATTCAGTATGGTATATTGTACTGCCTTGTTTTCTGTGCATTTTATTGAATAAAGTATAGAGGGGGATTTTAAAGGTCATTACAGTTCCTTGCTCATTTGAGCTAATTTTCACTCAAGGCAAGGCTGATGGTAAAAATCATATCAGCTGTATTAGAACTAGCATGTAGGATTGTAGAATCTAAGTATATCAAGAATTAAATATTCAGCTTTTTTTCTGACAGACTCAAAATGCCTACTAGCGTGTGCCTTTGTCAAAACAGACGAGATAGTGCCTTTCTGGTAGGCCTGTCACTCAGCATGCTCGATGCTGCAATGTTAGGCAATGCAATGAATGGCTTAACAGTCATTTACAAAACTTTACTGCGAAGCAAATGAGCAGAGCATTCTACTCCAGCAGAAAACTGCTTTCAAGCCAAAGATATATTAATCTATATGACAACAGAAAATAAATATAGAACAAATGTAAACCTAGAGTCAGATTCCCTTTCTGGATATAGAGTTTTCTGCATTTGAAATACATGTGGATTAATTATATTAGTTAAGTGACCTGTTGTTGTTTTCATTGGGTCTTTGCCATTAGATCAAGATCCATGCTCATCTCTGTATATAAGGACCGAGCAGGCCAGAGGAAAGACTAAAATTTTCCATAGCAGAAGTTGTGAAGAAGTTTCTGAATCTTTGAAAACTTATCTTATCCTTCTGGCTATTGTTATTTTCAATTAGTGTTGAATCTTTTTTCTGACAAAAAAATCTTAAATAGAAAATATTCTTATCAAAGAATGAGAGTACACTGATAGCTCAGCCCCTAAAAGTGCATTTCTGAAGCATAGTCACTTCCCTCCATACTGCTACCTTTCGTGATGCCACTGGAATGCAACTCCATAAGTTTGGCTGATTAGTTAGTAATCTTGTCTTGACACTTGCTGTACTCTGAGCAAAGATACCTCTAAACATAGATGCTAAACAGCACAGACCTGACTCTGCTGTCTGCTAATGATAGTCATGATTGCTTTATTGATTGCCTACGATAATAGAGGCTGTTCATTAATCTTTTGTGATCTCCCTCTTTACAGGTGTTGTTACATAGGGAAACATTTCCCAAATCACTATGCTGTTTAGTATGGCCTCCTTGCACCCATCTAGACAGGTCACTGTACCCAGTTCCCCAGGAATAACCTCCTTAAGCCCTTCCCCTTGAAAGCATCTGTAAGCAGTTGAAGGTCATGATTGTTCACTCTGCAAGATCGATATACCATTAAATTGTGACAAAAAGCACTACCAGACTATTAAGTCCTCAGTCATACCCTCAATAATCCTGATAAAATAATGAGCTATTTTAATCCCACAGTGACTGCTAACAGTTGGTTGAAAGCCCAGCCCAGTAGGATAGCACTGTGATGAACTTTATGGAAACGCTGCCTTTCAAGTAATTTTGCCCCATGCATGGAAATGTTGCTTTCAAGTATTTCTGCCCCAAACAATCCAGCCTTTTTGCTTTGCTCATTTGACTGTGTGAGTTTGAGTCATGTCAGGCAGAACAAGCTGAAGGCTGGTATGAAGCTCAGCAGCAGACATTTTGATACATCTCCTAGTCCTTGGTTAACATCCTGTTAGTTCGAAGCCCAGTATAATTACAATAACCTCCTCTTACTAGAGATTAGAGAAGTCCTAGAGTGCGTAGTCAACACCCCAAAACCTCTTGGGATAAGGAGGTTTATTGTGTGAAGAAGTAGCAGCTAAGGGGAAAAATGTCATTGCTTTACTCACATGGGCAATCCCATTGTGACAGATACAAAAGGCAATGCAAATTAGATCTATTCATTACCTCGCACTATAATACCATGCTAAACTGTAGCATGATACACAAGATATTAGACAGCTGTCTATATATAATTATTAAATAGGTCCCCAAATGAGAAAAGAAACACCTGAAAACTGTCAGATATTTGGTAACTAAGGAAAAGCTCACTTCGTATCTGCTTTAGCCGTCATCCCTCCCCAGTCAGCTCTCCCTCAGTATGTTAATAGCCTAAATGTAGGAAAGGATAGGAAACAAAGCTCCAGGTCAATTAAGGCTTCCACTGATCTAGTGGTATATCATATGTAATGAAGCAGCCTAAAATCTCCTGGCTGTTTCCTAGATACTTTCTTAGATACTTTAATTAGGAAAACAGACCCTGTTTTAATGGTGCTAATAATCTCATCTAATTTATCTTTCCATTTTTTATAGGAAAGAAAGAGGCAGAATTTAATTTCCTTTGTATTTCCCTGACACTTTATGGTATTTCAGGTCATCAGTCTTTCTTCCCCCACTAAAATGCTAAGGTTTCCAGCAGCACACAAGCCCTCCCAGTATGTCAAGGTCCAGAGGAAAAGGGGAGAAGGATGAAGTCTGAAATAACCTTTTGCATTTCAATAATCAGCGATACAACACTGATTTAAGAGAAGGAATAAATATTCTCCTCATTAACTCAGAAGACAGTGTCACAAAAGGCTCTAGAGAAGCCATCAGCTGGCCCAAAGCAGAGTGTCTGCAGCCTTC
Organism: Dromaius novaehollandiae; assembly: GCF_036370855.1. NCBI lineage: Eukaryota > Metazoa > Chordata > Aves > Casuariiformes > Dromaiidae > Dromaius > Dromaius novaehollandiae. The sequence continues at coordinate 27,781,888 of NC_088132.1, forward strand.
ATGGGGGTAGCTGAGCAAAGAGATTGCTGGAATCTGGTATTCTGAGCTCTAATCAACATTGCAGCAAAATTTTTTTTCCTTCTTCAAATATGCAACGTCTTATCTGACCCTCAAACTGACAAATTAAGCCAGAAGGAAACAATACATATGCCAAAAAGTTGACATATTTATGATAATTATTATGCACAGCCATTAGGGCTGATATGCCTACTGTAAGTGTTGGGCTCTGAATTCACCGTACAAGTCTTATTATTCAAAGGATAAAAGAACTAATCCCAAGGATGCTTTATTTCTGCCTCTATAGTAGCCCATATACTTGTTCCTGATATTCTGAATTATGTTGCTATTTTACAAAGCCCTCTTGAAATCTCTCAACTGGATGTCAAGTATCTGGCATTGGATTATTTCTACAGGGAAAGCTTTGTCTACAAATATTAGCAACCAAATCGCATAATAGTTTGTAGCATTAGCCAATACTGCTTCAATGCATGCATGAAACAGTTTTAAAAGACTTACTGCTTGTTTACTAGTCCTTTTTTTTCAGTCAGTGCAAGCAGCCAATTGTCCATGAACTTAAAAGTGTAAATTTGTGTAATTCTTGATTTACATGAACTAGAGTATATTACAACTTGCCTGAAAAGCGAGAAATATTTATGTTTTCATTTGGAGAGCTGACATACCATTTTAGCCAAACATATTTTTTTCATAAAGCAAACAAGTAAACCCCAAACTCTCTGTCCATAGAGGAAATTTCTGTAGGTCACAAGTTATGGAAAAGGCTGTTTAAAATCCTCGATGTAATCTTAAAGTGATGCTATTAGCTAATATAGGAAAAAAACTACTGTTGTGTGTGCCTTACACTTATGGCAAATTTTACAGGCAGCCTTATTGCACTAATACTTGTTAGCTGGGAAACAAAGATGCCTTGCTGTATCAGTAGTCAGTGGTGCAGAGATGTGCATTTTATAATCTGCTAAAGCAGAATCAAATGATACTTTGAATATGTATTTCGTTGGTGTTGTTATATCAGAGAGCTCTGTGTATAGCCGTACAAATTAATCTTCATTTCCCCAAATAAGGGACTGGATGTTTGCTTTGTTTCTACTTTTCTTGGTTTGACTAGGAATTTCATTTGGGCTCTCGTATAAAAAGGCTGCTCAAGACGTGTTATTTGCTTATTGTCTCCTGTATTATGGTGTGGGTGGCCATCTCACAAAACACTATCCTGTCCAACTGTAACTTCTTTGCTGAAAGCTCATAGTCACCCTGCATTTCCCTGGTCTTGGCAAAGGTAGCACGGCACCCGCTCTGTTCTTCAGCAGATGTGCGAGACGAGGATGCTGCACAGGGAAGGGTTGTCCTCCATGTCCTCTCCCTCTGCTTTTAATGTGGGACTGGATGACATGTAACTTGGGCATCTGTCTCTCTCCTCTACCAAAGAAAAAGATGGCAGTGGCAGCTGAAAAGTAGAGAAGTACCAACTGCATAACAAACCTCATGTTTTTGGCCGCTTCTGACCTAGACAAACAGCTAGGAAGATAAGATGATAGCACTGATCAGTGACTGAATGGAAATGGATTTTTAGGACTATTTTTGTTAGAGACAGTTTTATTCAATAACATTGCTTTTTGGCTGAACAAATTCTCATTGATCACTTCTCTAGCACTGGGTGTTGGTTTTCAGGATTTTGCGTTTTTTCTGAAAACCTCTGATGAATCAGTGTCATTCAAAGTAGAGTCAGAGAAAACATCACACTTTTTTGTCTGCTTTGTTTTAAAAGTGAAAGACAAATTAGTTCTATGTATTAGGATGGAAGCTTCCATCCTTTCAAAACTCAAAGCTCTAAGTTTGTATTCTAGGTACAGAGCAAGTATATCTATGTTTGTGTGCATGGCAAATACAGAAGAAATGCAAGTAGATATTGCATTTATTTTTTATCCAAACATTTTCTAAAATTATTTCTCATTACTTCTGTTGCTTTTTTTAATCAATTTTTTCCTTAAGAAATGGCACATGGAAGGAAAAAAATTCCTCTAGTCATCAGTTGAGTATTGCACTACTCTTGCCTCTTTCATTGAGGATAACCTAAAAAAGATATCTCTTTCCACCAGCTCTTTTTAACACAAAAAGTATTAACAGTTTATCTAGCATTGTGCAGCAGCCATAACTGCATCTTACTCACGAGCTGTCATTTTACAACCTTGTCTCCATTGTTAAATGAGATTTGAAACAGAGCTTGGTTCCTTTGATAAAAAAAATAACCTTATGTGATACTCCTCCCCCAAATGCCTAGCAACTTCTTGTTTGGAAGGATATTGTAGTAACTTTAAAAATCGCTGACTCGGCACTTGATTTGGAGTCATACCAATGCTGATTGTCTCTCCACTGAGCTAAAAGTGCATCTCTGGATCTCCCAGGAAAGTAGCTAACAGAAAAGACAGAACTGTACGTACACTCGCTGGTGCAGGGCCCTAACTGGATCAGTGCTACAGCTCGGGAAATACGTTGTGTGATAATATCATTGCTGTGTTCTCCGCTTATTTAGAAGTGCAAGGGCTGAGTACTGAAGCAGGTAAATATCATCACCAAGCGTCTGTGATCCAGTTCCTGGCAGGCTTGTTCCTAAGAAGTTGAAAAACTACAGTGCTGTGTGGCAAAAATCGGCATGATTAAAGCGCTTTACTCAGCAGAGTACCAGAGTTGGGATAATAGTGATATATTAGAGGTCAGATCTGAGATTCATCTACTGAACTGTGAAGGAAGGTTAGCCTGATGTCTGCTCTACCTTGTGTTAGATATGGGTGAGATCACTTTAGTTAAAATATGAAATGACCCAAATCATCACCCATTCCTTGAAGCCAAACGAATAGCATCTGAAGAAACATTCCTGTCACAAAAGACCAATGGGTTTCTAGCTTGCTCCCTCTGGAAGCACAGCAGAATCACTGAGTAAAAGAATCAAATATTTTGAAAGAATATATGTACTAGCCTACAGCCTTCTTGTTTACACACTTTACGTAGGCACCCTGTCACCTTTTCTAAAACACAGACACTTTGGGCCTGGCCTGTAGTCTCAATGCTACAGCATATTAGTTCATCTTTCAAATCTCTTCTTCTTCTGTTACTTCAGTCATTTTTGTTGCGCTACTCTGCATATTTTCTATTTCTGGTATTTTGTATTGGAGGTGAGGCAACCAGATGGAACATAGTTTTCAAAGCGAGGGCATATTGTCAGTTTATATAATAGCATCACAATATTTTGTCAGTATTTTTCTTGCTCCATTTCCTAATACAACCTAATATGTAGTTGGCGTTTTTTTAAACCTCTGTAACTCATTGAGAAAGAGTTTTCATTATGCAGTCCAAAATTATGACTAGTCTTTTTCTGAGTGGTTACATTCAATTTAGAACTACTTGATATTTAGTAGCGCAGGGATTTTTTTTTTCCTTTCAGCCTTCTGAGTTTCTGTATCTACTATTGCATTGACTAAACACATATGTCCAGTCTAGGAAACAAGCAGAAAACTTAGTGTGCACTTCAAGTTAGGCAGATGCCTTAAGCAAATGTTTTGGGAATGACTGTTCATCATGTAAATGAGAAAATATGTGTGCATAGATGAAAACGCTCATTATTTGTTGTTCACTGTTTTATTGTTTACTCCACTGAGGGAGTAGGAAAAAATATCATAAGCCTTAGATAACCAGTAAAATATCACAAATAATTAGTCATATCAGAGTGTTCTGTTGAATCACTTCATCAACCGGAAATTATTCATTCAAACTATGCAACAAATATAAATATTTATTACAGTAGGCAAAACAAGGGTCTATTTGCAAGCTATTCATGAATAAGGCTTTTTCTAAAATCACACAAGTGTTTCTCAGATAGCTTGACCGGTTCTACTTTTAAGTCTTTCTTATTTGCTTATTTCTCTTATCTGAGGTTTTAGTCCCACATTTAAGCATTGGAAGAGTAACATACAAATTTACAGTTAGATGCTCTAAAAATATGCACTAATTTTGCATACCTCTGTTTCTCAACTCAGTCTAATTGTCAGTGCTCCTAACCTCTACAAATCAGACTCTATATGTAAAAACTGGGCACCCCAAAGATGTGAACACAACTGAAAACTTGGGTCTTTTCAGCTTCATGGGCTTAATGTTGGAAGAAGTCTGGCAGAAACTAGGGAGAAAGGTGTAGGGGCGAACATGCAAACTAAGTAAAAGATTTACTAAATATATTGCACTAAAGAACTTATTCCAATACATGCTTTGTTCAAATGTATAAAATGTTTGATGAATTTGATGATATTCAAACCACATCAGATGGAAAGGTCCATGTGTACAACAAATCATAAGAAGACTTTTTCCTTTTCTATTTTCGTCATTGGAGAATGCAACCTCAGACATGAAATCAAAATGCTGACTAGCTTGGGGAAGCACAAATAGTGTGGCAAATCTGAAACCTGAATGTACAACAGCAAAAAAACTGCACAAGCAGGAAGGCCCTTGGTGCTGTCAAACATGTTAGACTTCTGGAAACAACTGAGCGTGTGTTAAGCTCTGCCCAAACAGAAGGGGTTTGTATAATAGGGTTAATATGAGAGAGAAAGCTACCCTGAAGCCAATAGATGGTGGCACATGCAGAATCAGGCACTCAGAAGCAATGCTCTATGGCTCCATAAAAGTAGTAAAAGAAAGATTGGGAGTTCTATGTAGTGACATGACCAGAGAGGAACTCAGACACATTCAACACAAGAAAACCCCCCAAACCAGAAAAAACAAAAACAGAGCAATGAAATCAAGAGTCTACCTTTTAGAGATGAAAAGGAAGACAACTAAATGAAAAAAAATAGCAGGTGAAGGCAAAAAACTGTGTAAGAAATAGGGATGTCAGGTAAGGAAAAAAAATGAGCTGTCTGTATCTGGATTTTAGGGGCATGACAAAGAAAATAGCTATTGCTAGAAGAATATGTTCAAAGAATGCAGATAAATATTCCAAATAGATGGGGGAAACTAGGGACAGAAATAGTAAAATGTAGAGGAGCTACAATTTTCTCTTTATAGCACAACCTGCATTCCTGTTGAGGCTGAAGCATTCTCAATGGTTTTTTTCCAAGTCGGTGTGCCCATGTACGTGCATGCGAGTGTGTGACTGCACAAACGGCTTAAATGCAGAAAGTGGAGCAGAGTGGAGCAGCTGTTCAGAAGTGTGCAGCGGTGAGACACAGCACTTTTGGACAGGAAGTAAAGGAGAATACGAGATCCAGCTGAAGCTGCAGAAGGGATTTTATGTCAACAGAATGCAATTACCAACACTGGAGTATTTCCAGGACAATAGAACTAGCATAAGGGGATAATCGTTATTGCCTGAAATTGAATATAATAAAGGAATTATTTAGACAGAGATAACTTGTTCAGAGAAGGGAGCAAGATGAGATGGCAGTAGGAATTGGAAAGGGTTATAAAAGGCATGATCTGCTAACAATGAGAGATTTCAGATATAAACTAGGTCACGCTGAGTAGAGGATATGAATCAAGCAATTTTATGGACATTACAATGATTTGATCTTTTTTACTCTAAAGAAAGGTAAGAATTAGGGCCCAACCTTTCTCTTCTCACTCTTTCTGTGGACTTATGAGAGAGAGAAACAGCACTTGGCTAATGAAAAGGATCTGATTCTTGCCACAGCTATGAGTAATGCATGGATATATGATAGGAGATGCAGAGGCAGGATCTCTGCAAAGCAACCACGAGCTGTTAAAGTTTGTCATTAGATCTGGAGACAACTCCTGCTTACACCCAGGGAAAAATATTATGAAGATCCTGGTTTTCTCTTTGCATGTTCTGGAGAAGGAATGTATGGAGAAAGCAAATGTTTAAGATTAAAGAGTTTAAAAGACTAAATAATGTCCCCATCACCCAGCTTAGCAATGAACTACTAACAACTATAAAAGCCAGAGCCAGACCACAAATGTACAGCTCCTTCATACAGCTCATAATTTTGTTTCAAAAATTTTGTCAGTGGATAGGACAGAGGTCCAGTTTCTCAGCTGCAGTAGCTCTACATAGCTTCACTAATGTCAATTTAATCCCGTCAAGAACCCTGGCAGGACATTTAACCATGTGCTTCATTCAGGCTGTGCAGACAATATTGCAAATGTGCCTTTCAATGGGGTGTGTGATTAGAAAGGATTGATAATACAGGCACAATTTTACTCTAGGATACCAGAGAATTAATGTGCTAAGATCTGCTAAAGCTGATGCGCTGTGATCTTTCTGAGTCATAGCAGAGATGACCCTCTCCTAAAATGTTTTGTGTTTGTTTTCCTCTTTTTAGTTTTTTTAAATTCTTTGAAATCTTAAGCAACTTTTATTTAAGTATTGATCAAAAAAAAAAAAAAGAATGAGGAGAGTGACACAGAGGGCTCTCTGTGACACATTTGACTTAATTAAACAAAAATCAGCTTGAGTTCACACAATGTGGTCATGCTTAACATATCTGAAAGAATTGTTTGAGTAAGTATCTAAAGGGCTTGACAGAGGGAAAGCTATGGACATATTTTACTTGGATTTTAGCAAAAGCTTTTGATACAATACCATATAGGGACCTAATCCACCAGCTATTCATTAAATATATTACAAGGTGAGCTACTTGGCTGGATTAAGCCCCAGTGTGCGAGCTGAGTTGGTTTGGGGCAGAAAGACTGGTGGGATTTAGCAAAGAAACGTGCCCGTCTGGTGAGGCCCGTCCTCCTGGCGCGGAGGCACGAGCTCAGAGTGGTGTCCGAGGCGCAGGGCTCTGCCTGCCCACGCAGAGGTGGCACGGCGGTCACTTCTGCGCCCTGTGCCAAATGCAGAAATATACCTGATAAATCTGTCACTCCTCCCTATTGGGGCCACTTTGATCTTAACTCTCCACAGAAAAAAAAAATCTCAGCAGTTCACAGTGTCCTGTCATGGAGTGGAATAAACATTTCTCCAGTGAGAAGTGAACCTGATTTTTGCTATCAGACACATACAATTTCTTTGCTTTATATGCAACGTGTGACCTGTATAAAACTGGGATGAAAACATCCGTAGCGTGCTCTTTACCAAACAACGAGAGCAGGCCAAAGCTTTACAGCCTTGTGTGAGGGCTGGGGCCGGCAGAGGAGCGGGGTGACCTCGGCAGTGGCAACCGTGCTCATGCTCGTGGGTCACGGCAGCATGTGAAGGCACCAACAGATGTGAGCAGGCAGCGAGCATGCCCATCTTCTCACGATCCCCTTGAAGCCTGAGAGCCTGCCAAAGCTCGTTGTGCTGTACAGGAGGAGACAGAAGTCTCCGTCTGCATCCTTAGCCCTTGTATGGAGATTTAAGAGGGGGAAGTAGGTCAATCTTAGGTGAAACTTCACCTTTGCTGCTGGCCTGCTAGGCTTTGTTCACAGAGGCGTGGCGACATTTTCCTCTGAGTAAAATTAATGAATTAGACTTGATTTTTCACAAGCCATATTTTTGCTGTTTTCAATAACAACATCTCCTTGTATTGAAACAGCTGGTACCTGCCTACAGAATAAAGATTTTTTTTTTCCTAAAAAAATCCACCAATGTGAGTAAAATGATTTTCTTTTTAAAAAAGAAAAATATTTTTAATTCCTATTGTTCTAGCTTATTTTTCTGAAACCAGTTTTCAGGTTTCTCAATGGATCTGTCACATAGCGAATTTAACGAGCATAGTCACAGTTGGTATTATATATAGCTGGGTTATACCCATCTGCAGAAAAACATACATGAATTTAAGTACACTTCCAAACCTTTGAGCTTCTGCTCTTGGAGTGTTTATGGCTTCATTAAGCCAGTGGCTATTCAAGGCAAGGCTTTGGAGTTTTTTTTAAGTGTATATGGTCCTTCAGGCTTACAGATGTGAAGGCATTTATGGAGATTTCTATTGCATTATTCCTGTTCTTCATCTGAATTCTCAATACCTCAAGAGATCAACACATTTCCATAGCCTCCTTATCACTTTTATGATAATAGATCGTCCCTCTCTTGATGATATTTGAAGATACAAATAGCAAGCCTATGTGTAATCAGCATGAATTTCCATGGATTTTCCTACAGCTCAGTGGACTGCTGTGTGACATCTATTTCCACTAGCTCTCCTTGCTCCTTGGCTAGTCAGGTAATGCTCTTTGAACAGTGAAACTCCTACAAATGTTGAACTGATGCTTAACCTCTTCCTTCTGATCAGATGTTGGACTATTTTTATTTTCTACCTGAATAATTCACATCAGCTATTGGTGAAAATCTGAGGGGTATGAATGGGATTGAAGTCTTTTGCTTCAGATTCTTCCCAATCTGCTTAACCAAAATAGATCTGAGCCATAAGACCACACTCATTCTTCATTTCCAGCAATCTACAATAATTAATTATGTCATATTATGTCAGCTCCTGGGGTAACAATAAAAAGAGGTTTCAAAAGTGGTTAATTGTTTAAATTATCAGTGCAGTGTTTCTTTTTAAACAATGAACTGACAATATGTAAATGAAACAGATTGAAGTGCATTCAATACTCAGTGTACTTTCACATATTAGGTGCTTATAGAGATAAAATAAAGATAAGGAAAGTCAAAATTATGGAATTCACATGATAAGTATGAAGACTGGAATCAGACTGGTTCAAAACGAAAAATCAGTTTTGGATCCATTTCTGAAACTCCCCCAACTACATCCTCCTAAATCAGCTTTAAGAATATGGCAGGGCTTCTTTGCATCTTGCAGGATGTGGCTGTCATTGAAAATTTTATTCCTCCCCGCATACAGGTGGGCTTGGATCCTGCTGACACCAAAGTACTTGTTCTCTACTGTTCAGTTGCCTTTATACTGATAGACCAGGAAAAAAAGCCAAACATGGAAACTCTGAAAAAACAGGTATGGCTTATGTCATGCTCTGTGGCCTGCCAAGGGTGGGCTCCAAAACAGCAGCAGAGCGGGCAGGTACTACAGGTGGGGCAGCCTGCGCGTAAGCTCTGTTGTGTGTCCTGTAGCGCTCGTCCCTATGTGGAGGGATTTATGCTCCTGCTTCTGTGCTGTGAACACCACTCTTGCAGGAGAAACACTTTCTGATATCAGGGCTTGGCAGAGAAATCACCTTTCACTCACCTGTAGAATTATTAAACAAGTCCTCAGTCTTACTTATTTATTGCTGACATCCACAGTTCTCCTTCTCCCTGTTTCTTGACTGGCAAATAGACCTTTCTGCAGAACATGAGCCTTGCAATTCTTTTTAGTGTGGGAAGCACATATGTTTTATTCAGTTCTTATATCTTTGCCCAGAGCACAAAGCAAGTCCTTAATAATTTAGTCTTACAGATGACTCAGAATCATCATATCCCAAGCTTATCCTTAAACCAAAGCTATTCATGGTCTGAACTTAGTATTATAGCTTTTAAATTCATGACTTTGGGAGCAGACAGTTCTTATAAAAGCACATCGTATATATTTTTTGTGCTAAATGTCAAACTATTAGGGTTTATATTTCCTAACTTTTCCAAAGATTAGGGGAAATACAACTTAGTTGCTGTACTTCACAGAGCTGAGAAAGCCTGGGAATAGTTTTTGTGATTTCAGCCTCTCTGCTGCAGTCTTCCTAATGCTGCAAGAAAATTACTTCAAAGTACTCTTTTGACAGTCAGTCTTGGATACATAGCAATTACTGTCATGCATTTTATGCAATCAGCCTATAGCGCTTGGGTGCACGTCCCTGCTATAGGGCTCCAGGAGTCAGTCTCACTTCTTAAGAGCTGCTCTGCCAGAAAGATGCTTGAACAGATAATTCATTCTGTCCACTGCTAAATCTCTAACAATAGCCAATTCTGGAGTCAATAGAGAAATGCATTAAAAAAATAGTGCTTGAACTGTGCAACTTTTTCAATGGAGAGACATTTCTTCCTGATCCCAGAGAGTGATCTATTCATGCCTTGAAGCCTGAGGAATATTCTTTTTTTTCCCTACCTCATGTACTTGCAGGTGTTGCTTTTATCAGGAGACCTTCTAAACATTTTAGAAATATCCTGAAGTGTTCTTTTCAGTATCCTCCTACTAATAATAATTAATAGTGTCAATTATTAATTGTTTAGCACTGTGCAAATATTAACGAGTGAGTGAGTTCTACAGGTCAATATATATCTGATTTGAAAGGGGGAAAAATCCTGTTAAAGCATAAATAGTCAGTCTGATGGCAAATTCCTGGAGGATTATGGGTATTGTTTCTGATTTGCTCTTTATCTTGACAAGCCTTGTGGATGAACTGTAGCAAGATTACAATCATGATCATTCACCAGAGCTTGAATCTTTGGTGAACAGCTAACTGTAGCTCTATATATTCACATCCTGGGGAAATCAATCCTGTTTAATCCTTCTGGTGCATACTAACAAGTCTTCTCAAGGTACCTCACATGTTTTTATGTCAGTGCAAGCTCACAGGAACAAAACTAAATGAATTAAGGAAACCTATTTCAAATTTAAACTCCTGTTTAGCTGGCTGTTGTGAGAGTTGAGGTGGATGTTTGCACTGCATAATTGTAGGAGGTCCTACCTCAAAGTAGCTAGAGCAAAGGAGAAGACAGACTATTTGTTTCAAGCCATCTTCCTCTGCTTGTGTAGGTGTGAAAGAACTGTATTTGACAAGCAAGCAGATACTGTAAGGATGTTTTTAGGTAGGACAGCAGCCATAAAATGTCTGAGGGCACCAAGGAGAGAGCATAAGCCGACTTCAGAGTGCGTGTGTTGGGCCATGCACACGACTGATATGGTTCGAATACTTGCAGCTAGAACAAGCTTGAATCTTTTGCTTAGCTGTTAGTGACTGAGCTCTATTTTGTCAGTACTATTCTGCTTACAGGCTCGCAAAGGAGTCTTCAGAGCATGGCATCTCTCAGCTGGCCATTAGAAGTTGAGCTTTCCTCCTGTTGTATGCAATTTTGTGTCTCAATGTGAAAGAAAGCAGTTTGTTTTAGAAGCAAGGAATCATATATTAGGTAAGTCTTGCACTGTCTTTGAGGATTTGGGTTCATAGCAGGAGGATTTGATTTTGCTTAAGTCGACACCAAGAATAATTAGAGCTTTTATTCAGATAGAAAGAAATCAACAAACCACAATAGGGCTACACTTTCAATCAAGTCAGGCTGAAAGGCAAGGGAACTCTGAATGAACAGAGCTAAAATCAGGTCTTTCACTCTTCTTTAGTGGGGAAAAAAATCACAGAAATGTCACAGTACATGGTCCAAACTCGATAGGTGATCTATGAACTGAAGTCATAAATATCGAGTGCTTAAATTAGCCAGATTCTGCAGGTCTAAGCTGTGACAGCTGTGGTTCATGACACAACTCAAACTGCTCAATGGGTTACTTAATATAGGTATCTTAAGCTGATGTTATGGATGCACCTCTATGTGCACATACAACTTGGTTAAACATATGCTTTGGCCACCAACTAAAATTGCTTGTGAGCTGTCTTTGGGCTGTGTGGCCTAGGGTTAATCTTATCTGACATCAGACAAATTGACTGGTAGGATCCTGGCAGTTGTCAGCACCTCGACATGATAATCAGGGATGTGAAGCTTGCCTGTGCTGTTCGTATTCAGCCAAGCGAGGAGGTGTGCAGCACGATAACCAAACGTTCACTCACATAAACACAGCGCACCACTTAAAGCCATTTGGTTTTTTTTCCTTAAGATGCTGGCTTGATGAGCAAGTGGTAACTAAATGCCATGCAAGGACTTTCTTTATTTCTAGGTTCCATGAAAGTAACAATAAGAAATTACCTAGTTCTTTTATTAAATCTTTGCCTATTGATCTCATTGATTTCATAAATTCAGTCCCATTTTATCATCTCAGTTTCACAATAAATGCAGTTTCATAGAGCTATGCTACTGATTGTAATTCATTTTGTAGGACTAAGTGCATTGCTTTATTTATCTTTTCACAAAAGTCAAACCAAAACTAGTGCCATTGTTATCTGAGGGTCTGCACATTTATAGTACTGTCACCAGGGTATCCTTAGATTGCATCCACAAAGATGTGCCCATTTTACTGGGTGACAGAGAAGCACAGAGTAATAGAGGTCTTCTCTCCTGAAGATCTGAAGTTTAAAGAGATGTTTATAAAACAAAACCAAGAATAGCTGGCGGGTACACTGTGTCTTCTCCAAGCCAAGCAGCTAGACCAACCGTCTCCTTTCCTGTGTACAGAAACATAAATATCTCTTGAGAGAACATAGTTTTCAATGAGAATAAGATGCATGTATGTCTCTTAAAATGCAGTCAATCAAAATATATATTGAGGTGAAGCCAGCAGAAGGCTGAGTGACGAAAAGCCTGATTTTCTTCCTGCGGCCTTTCCAGGAGAAAGAGCCAAACCAAGAGCTTAAATGAATGTCTTTAAATGAATATGTCTCTATTTGTTAGCATTCATTTTCATTACAGTTTCTTATAGTAATCTTTTAGAAGGCAGTTTATATTTTGAAGGAAAAGTAGAATATACTTTCTATGTACCAGATTAGAACTGGAATTAGCATATTTGTTGGTTATCCCTGGAAACTTGAGATCAAACACTGACTTAGATCAAAAATTAAAGTGGGTTTGGCAGCAAAGTTTTGAGCATGATCTAATGAGGTCATTTCAGAGTAAAGCAACAAAATTCATCACTGTATCAAACTTGTCTGTAAGGCCTGATTATTCAGGCCGCTTTCTGTGACTTTGGGGACTTTGCTTCTACAGATGTTGGGAAAGCAGTTCAGTCATCTAATCATAGATGTAGATGTAGTAGGGCATCTTCTTCTAGCATTCAATCCCTATTCATGCTAACTAATTAATACATGAGCTGTGTACCTGTAAGCAGAAGAGGCTGCACCTGGAATACCCTGATTATTGCTGGCATGTCCAAATTTCTGTAGATGAAACAGCAAGGGAAACGGTACAAGGCAGCTGGCTGCTTCTGCTTCAGGTCAGAGCTGTGATCAGAGCTGTTCTCTTTTGTGAATACTGAACTTTTCTTTAGGACATGTAAAAACTGGCTGAAATCCCTGCAGTTTTTTACTGACTGACTCTTACCTTCATGCTTGCCCCTTCCCACTTGTTTTTTTGAATTTATCTGGACTGCAGGGTTGCTGCTATTCATCATTTCATTTCTATTCTTTTTCTTTCCTGTCTTTCTCATTTGGAAGCCAAACAAATAACTGGGCACTTATATAGGAAAAAAATGTGTGGATGTTACATTTGTTATTAACTCCCTTTCTCCCCTCTTCCCAGCAACCGAATGTGTTGGCTTATTTTTATGTCTTCCTTATATGTTATCACCACAGCATAATATTCTTTCCTACATCAAAGAATAGAGCTACACATGCAGCATGGGAAAATCTCGATAGTCAGCTGTGCTGCATACGTTCATGCATGTGCATATATGTGTGTAGGTGTGTGTAGCTGAGACTTGTCAAAATTATTTAGCAGCTGTTAATAATTACTGTTTCACATTCACTTACCCTTATCCACTTACTATTACTTATATCCAAATGAACCTATAGGTAATTTCATCTGCACCCACGTATATCCACTTCGCAACACTTGAAAGGACATGGAGTGTCAAGGAGCATTTAAATGCAGAAGTACAGCCAGTCTTAACAGTATGTATAAGAAAAAATCAGTGACCTTTCGCCACTGTTTTTTTGGTCTATTTTCCCCCCCACTCTTAAAATTGTATAGTACTCAAATACTTAGATTTTAATAAGAATGAAACAAACTTTAGAATAATTAAATTCTGGCAAAAATTAGGAAAATATTGCTTTTTTTTAAAGTGGAATAGTGTAAATAAACAAATAATCCATTTTAGATGGTTTCCAAACCTAAACCAACTTTATTTCCTTCATTTTCTTTCTTTCCTTCTTTCTCTCCTCCCTCTTTCTTTCTTTCTTTTTCTTTCTCTCTTTCCTTCTTTCTCTCTCTCTTTCTTTCTTTCTTTCTTCGAATGTATTTTATCGTCTGTCAGTTTTGCCCTATGATATGTCCTCTTAAATTGGATCTGTAAGCCCTTCATAAAGTTTAATAAATCTTCAGCATTTCACCCTAAGGAAATTATATTAAAAACCTTCAAATGTGAAGTTGGGCCCGCAGACACACAGCACTGGGAATTATATCACCATAATCAGCTTGTAATGAAAGCCTCTGTCGCTGTTCTCTCCCAATCATAATCTGCCTGTCTTTATGAAAAAAGGGGGGTTTGTCTGGGTTCATCTGCAAGCTTTAATTGGAAGATGTCTTCATTTCATTCCAGCCTACTGGGATAATAACTCAGCCCCATGTTTAAACATAGGCCCTTGCCGCTGATATTTTTTCATTTAGTAAAGCATGTCTCTTTAAATGATTTAGCAAATCACCATGAATGCCAAGGCGGGATGATTGGCAGCTCATTGCTGGTGCACCATTTGCATGACATTTGTTCTGCAGCCCAGAAAGCTGCGGCAGGTAAACAAGCAGGGCCTGTACCGACTCCCTGTGAGTCCTTCCCTGTTTATTTTCTCATAATCAAATGACATTTATGGAGAGGCAAATGCAGCTGCACATATATGGAGAAAAAATGCAATCAGGCCAAACATGATGACTTTATTCAGGTGATATTTTGATTAGAGAAAGGACATTTTTATGGCGTAGGGTTTCTTGCAAAAAGTCGGTCAAATTCCATTTTACAATCTCTATTTTTTAATATAAAGGCTAGATGCAAATAATTGATTGTGTTTGATGGCACTGTGAGTGTTTCAGCAGGATATGTAGTAGAAGTACGAAGTTCTAAAAATTGTAGGGAATCTCTTCTCTACTCTTCAGAGTAATAAAAGGTTTTTAAGGGCAAATCTCTCTTTCTATATATAAAGCTGTTCCATAGTTTCAGCGTAGCTTTTTCCTAAAAGAGATTTCAGAGAGGAAGGTTATTTCTGAAGTTAAACATTTTAAACTTATTTTCTAGCGTATCACAGTGTCAAGAGACTTGGCAGAGAGCAAATTGAAAGATTAAAAAATATATATAATATTCAACATATATATATTGCATCATCTGCTGCTTGTACAACAACTGTTAGCATCCTGCTGCTACAGAAGTTTCACTTCTATTTCAAAAGTCCTTTAAAAAAAAGAAATATAAAATGGAAACTTTTTTATCGAATATGGGAAGGTAGATATTTTTGAGCACGGAAAGGTGTGGGTGCTGCGAGCAGGACACAGCTACCTCAAATTGCTACACTTAGTTTTGTAGCTCTTCTTAAAGAAGTGCATTCTCATCCATTTGCTGCAAGAGGCAGACCTCTAAGTATTTGTCATGTTGCCTGAAGAAGATTTGCAGACTGTAAACACAGTGAAATTTGGAAGAGTCATCAGCAGACGTGTAAGAGAGGGGAACCTGGATCATAATCACCTAGTCATATCACAGCTTGACCCAGAAAATCTGAAAGTAAAAGGCACAGTTTTTTTAGGCACACTCATACCAGTCTTTTCTGAAACAGCATTTGGATACCAGAAAGCATAGCTAGACTTTTTGGGGCGGGGGGGGGGGGGGGGGATAATAAGGAGGAAAAGAAGAATGGGACTGTAACATGGCAATTATTTAATAGGTCATAAATCACTTGAAAAGCTACTGACAAGCGTCCCAGGGCTGCTGGGGTTCAGCATGTTTTGAAAACTTGGCCATAGAGTAGGAGAAAATTTGCTTTGGCAGAGAGGATATCAAATATGTTCCACAGGATTGTCTTCATTTTATCTTTTCCCAGAAGAAGTTCTTTTCATTTATTTTTCTGCTCACTCTCTCTCTTGTTTTTTGGACAGATACACTCTTACAACCCCAACGTAGCATGGCAGTGGGGGGTGATTTCAATATCTAGGACTCCCTCTCCCTGGAGTGACTGTGCAGCGGACTTCTTTTCAAGTAGGCACTAAGACATAATCTATAGACAGCATCCAAAATCAGATTTGCTAATTGGGCTAATAGTGTTCCCAGTGTAACACTGCATTCATGGTCCCCATGAAGAGCAGGAGCTGCTCTTCAAGGGACAACTGCTTAGGCAGTTGCTGTATTTTCTAGCATCCCAGGATTATGAATTGCTATATAGAAGAACCAAATTCAGCATGAGAAAACATAATATATAGTGTGCAGCCCAAACTCGAATCACTAATGTGGCTCAAGAAATTGCCGGGCTAGGTGACCACAAGGTGAGTGGAATAACAGTTGAGCAGAGGTAATCGGCCCTGCAGTGGGCACTGAGCTGAGAGAGGAACGGGAAATATTGCTTCTCTCCTCAGTGGCTGAGCAACTTGGAGGAAAAGAGGGCAGGGACCTCCAGAAAAGGGGATGCTACAGTAACACCGACGGATGGGGGAGTGACTCTGAGCCTTCGGTTTGGGATACTCTGCTCTGTCATGACTCTGTGCTGAGAGGGCAACTCCGTGGCAGGGGTGGGTAGGGGGTCGCTGCTCGGAGGAGGTGTAGCTCAAGGGACCGATGTCATGTAGCTTGAATCACTGCCAAAGGGAGACCACAGATTCACAGAGTGGGGAAGGTCAGGAAAATTAATTAGAACTGCCAGTACTCGCTGGCTGTAGTCATTTAAGTCAGCAGAGGTAGCCTAACAAGTGGGATTTGTGAGAGATGGAAAACTGAGGTCTTCCTTGCATGTTCTCCTCATTTATGCACCAAGATAAGTAGCCATGTTTCCAAAACTGTTGGATAATATGCTCTTTTGAAAATCAAGAAGTAGGAGTCGGTGCATCATTAGGTTTTGAAAGAAAATCTCACGCTTATTTAGGGATTTTTTAAAAAGCATAATGCAGTGCTCTACACTTCCTCTTTTTTATCATTCTGATTTTGAATTTTAAGGCAAAAAAAAAAATCTTTGGCTTGTGTAGCTATTATCAAATTAAGGTAGAGGTTGGTCTAATTTACCTCAGCTAGCTGCTTTACTAGAAGCTTGATGGTGCACGTGATTTTAATTGCTAATACTTTCTTCCTTTTTAATTCATTACTCTAAGCAGAATGATGTGAATAGTTGTGAAAAGAGATTCATCTGAAATAAGGATAAGAGCCTACAAATTACTACTGCTTAAGGATATTTTCAAGCTGTGGAAATCTGAAGGCACTTTGCAAAATTAGTAAGTTTAAAGATAAAAATTCCACCCCCACAGCCTCTTCATGCCACTTCACCCCATACAGGTGCCAGGAAAAACAATTTCTGGAAAGATCTCTGAACACAAGAAATCTGTCGGGCCCTTGTCAGCGTAGTCCTACCCCCTTTCTTGACTTCAGTATAGGGGTCAGAAGGATACTGCGGAAACTGTTCCAAGTTACCTTTTTTTCTTAGCCCTGTGGACTAGGATGAACAGCAAAGCCTTACAGGGTGCTGACTAAGCATCAATGTGGTGCTTGACAAGACTGACAAGACTGGCTCCCCAGAGCTGCTTTACTCATAGGGTGAATCCACTTTGCCTTCCCAGGTCAAAACCCAGAAAGCACCAAAAAATTTCTATTGATTCTCCTCATCTTTGCTTGCTGTGTGAGTGAATGCTTTGGTTTCTTAGACGTTTTGAGAATGGCTGCTGCTCATAACTATTTCTGCACGCACATGGGCACAACATGTTTGGTATTTGCTATTTATTATGCATAAAAAGTACATCACTTGGCGAGGGATGAGAACTTCCTAACTCACGGGACATACCCCACGGGCCTAATAAAGAACAAGTAAAAATGAAACAGTGTGCAAACACTCCACGGTTTTAATCCTGTTTGCTCAGACTAAACAGCAAATAGGCATTTGTGAATCACGCACTAGGTAGAAGCCTGGGAGCTAAGCGTGTGCTAAATGGTTGGGATTTGGCAGGGATTTGACCAGCTCCTGCTGGAACAGGAGGTCCAGCACATCTTCAGACACTGCCAATGTTGAGTGTCTAGGATGTGGTATAGGAGTGTCTATGGTGTTGCGTAGGTTTGGATTAAATTCCATCTTTCAAACATTAGGGATAATTGGATTAGAAAATCTGGTTTGAGTTCTTCCTAGACTGTAACAGTAATGTCCAGATTTGGTCAAAATTTCTCCAGAGACAGAAGGGGGAAGGTAGAAAGAAAGGAAGGGCAAGGAAAAGACAAAAGGGAAAGGGAAGGAAGACAGGGTTCTTCAAAGCTCATATTCTATTTCCTGCTTGTCTCTAATGAGAACAGGATTGTCCTTTGCCAGTTCTATATGGAACAGCAAAAAAAATACCCTTGCTTAAGCTTTGTTAAATCTTCTGCATCTCAGAGACATTAAAAAGCAGCACTGCAAACTGAATTTTAAAGAAGGTTCTTTAAAGAAACTGATTCATGAAGAAGTAACGTTAAAAAAATTTTATACTTCGTTTTTAAAATCTCACTGAACTAGGCTTATTGAGCAATTCTGGTTTTGCAAATGGAATTCTTTTCATTCCAGGAATCCATTTTCCCAGGAAATTTATGTATTGAAATAATTTTCAGCACTTCTGCACTTGGTTAAAACAGTGTGGGCAGAGTTCAATGCAAGCTGATTTATTTGAATGTTCAGTCAGTGTAAGATGGAGAGGACAACATCTTACAACATAAATGATTGAAACAATACAATTATTTCTGTGTTGCTAAACAGTATTGTGAAAGTTATGAAAATAGGATTTAATAATCACATAGATTTTTCTGCTTTAAATATAAGAAGCCCCAGAAATGGATTTTCTCCTCTCTAAATTCTTGTAACAATGACCTGATTTCCAGCATGAAATTCTGTATTCTCCAATGAATCTTGGCATCTAAATTTTTTCAGATTAAAAAAATATGGTTAATATGGTTCAGTGTTTGCATTTTGAGAAAATGTCAGAGGACCATGTGCAGAAAGAAAAAGGAAGGAATGGGAGGCAAAAATATTACAAAAATCACTATTTCTCCTGGAAAAGTATTTGAAAGATTTTTGATAATACCACCGTGTAGAAAGAGGTCCTGGGGTCCAGTTTTAGCTGGAGTTCTTTGAATGCTAAAAATCATGCTGAAATAAAAAAGTATTTGCAGTCTGCAAACAATTCATGTTCTTTTGATAGAGATGCTAGATGCATTTCAGGCATTCTACAAAGTACAAGGTCATATATCCTTTTTAACTTATCATGGTATAATTTGAACATTAGACAGAGAGCCAAGGAGATTGGCAGTGGCACTGTCTGGCCTGATCTGTTCATAGTAAATAAAGCTGCTCAGGGATGTTTTACTGAACTTCTTTATTTTTTAATTGAAAAAAAGAATTATCAGACAAAATATTCATCATTCTTATGAGGTTTTGACCAAACTTTGTCTGAAAGGTAAGCAATAGACATTGGCAGGGTAATACCATATATGGAAAGAGGATTGCTAGTATGTCTAGTAATGACACCATCTAAAACGTGGAAAATTCTGGTGCAAGTCCCCACATCCTACATAGGCACAAGTTGTTTGTTCATCTGAGGCAGGTTTCTCTCAGCTTCTTGTAATGGAACTATTCTACCTGTGCAACTAACTGAATATGGAAAGAAACAGGGACTTATTTCTCCTCTCATTTTTCCACCATTAGGTTACACCAGTCAATCTCCTTCCCTCTCTCCTTAGTCCCATGGTTGTTCACGTACATGAATTAGGTCTCAACAGAGAGGACTGAGGAACCTCTTTTCCTTTCAATCTGTATCCCTAATGTCAAGAGGCTCATGAACAGGTCACACAGCCAGATTTGGGTGGCTGAGGTCGAAGAGGCTGGATGGTCTGAGGCCAAGCAGGACCTGGGATGTGAGTTGGGGCAGTGGGATAGGTGATCTCACCTCCTCTCACTCTCTGAAGGCTCTGGGTTCCACTGGCTCATGAGTGAGAAAATTTCTGAAACCTCTAAACTAACCCTAACCTTAACTAACAATTTGGGTTATGCCAGTGATCTTTCTCCCCAGTGATACGTAATTGACCTTGTCCTGTTACAGATCAAGCCTTGTGTGAAATGGGATGCATAACCACTGCATTTATTTATTTCTTCACAATAGAGGTTAGCTGAAGCCACAGCTACCCCACTCTTTCATAATGATTCAGTATGAATATATAGAAAGTAATATACGCTTCGGTATAGACTCACTCAATTTTATTGCTTGTTTGTGAAACCATTATACAGATGTTATACGTGACATACGTAAAGAGGCAAAATCAAGTAAAAAAGCCTGGTTTGCGTTACCTTCTGACTAAGAAAACTGTTAGAATCACATTAAAGTCTCTTTGTCTCCATTTGAATCACTGTAACGATGTTCATACAGGGAAGATAAAGAGAAATAGGGAAGCACAGTTTATTGCCAGGACTGGAATGAATAAACAAGCTAATTCAAAACATGGACAGTAAGAAAAAAAGATCTGTAACAAGTTAGTAGGTAGAAAGAGAGACCTGTGAAGTAAGAAGTTAAGACAGAAAGGGCCAAAAC
Organism: Dromaius novaehollandiae; assembly: GCF_036370855.1. Taxonomy (NCBI): domain Eukaryota; kingdom Metazoa; phylum Chordata; class Aves; order Casuariiformes; family Dromaiidae; genus Dromaius; species Dromaius novaehollandiae. Next base: position 27,802,382 of record NC_088132.1, read on the forward strand.
TTGAAAGCTTCTAAGAATATGGAAGATGATCTCATAGAGACTGGCCTGGACTTGATTAGATGACATACGTATCAACAGGCAATTATTTATTAAATATTGTAAGTGCTCATGACACCTCCCAGACAAATCAAAGATAACATATTTGTTCTTCACTGCATTTAAGTCAATGGCAAAACTTCAAACAACCTCAGAGGAAACATATTCTTAATGCTTGTCTGAAGAAGCTTTACCATGAGCTCTGTCCATCCAAAAATGTCAGAAACTCATTTTCCTGTTCAACTTTAGCAGAGCTCAGATCCAACCAGGGTGCTCTGTGAAGTGCTTGAGGACTGCATGGGCAGTATTCATTGCCTTGACCAAGGCAATTCTTTCCAGGACTTTAGGAGACAAACTTACTCATTTCTTTAAAACACAGACAGCTGTGAATAGCAGTAACAAATCAGTAAGATAATGATCATGAGCATTCCAGTGACTTTTAAACAGGATTTTGTGTAAATTATGGTTGCAACTCTCAATGTTTTACCAGTTATGGGAACAAAGTTTTCTTTGGACGTTTGCTGGAAGTGTCAGGTCAACAGATAGAAGGTTCTTAATTATAAAGCAGAATTTGTTCAAAAAATATTGAGTTCAGCTTGTGAATGGTTGAAGGTTGGGATCAAATATTAAATACCGTCTGGGCAGACATTCTCAGTGCAGTTGAGACAGAGAAGTACACAGTCACCAACAGATATGCTCAAGCTGGTTGATATCTCTGCGCTTCCAAACATTTTGTGGCAACCAGCCTTGACTATTACAACAGCATGGGCCCCAGGCTAAGTACTGCAGTCTCCCAGGTGCTTGGGTCTCCTCACCTCCTGCAGTGCAGAATGCCTCCACAGGCAGCTGGTGGAGTCTCTGGCCCTCAGCGATGCAGCGGACCCATGAGTGCACAGCAGCAGTAGCAGCTTGCCATGTGTCCTGTCCCCTTGCATGCTAGGCAGAATGAAGGAAAGTTTCAGTGCTAGGGAACGTGCAAGGGGTAGCTGGAAAGGATGGATAATGTAGTAGATTGGGAAAGAAAAAGGCTGAGGTTGCTGAAGCAAGGGATATGGAAGAGGACAAGTTTGGAGAGGAACAGGGATGTGGTACCTGTGCTGACTCATGGTAATTAGGTACTGCTACATGATAAATTCATTGCTGCTCTGTAAATACCCATGCAGTTGCAGCCTCAGTAATATGTGTTGCTTCACTGTGATGGCTTATCCCCAGAGGCAGCCCTAGCTTGAAGCAGCTGGTCAGCAATGACTGCCTATCTCCACAAAAAAGCAATCACCACTGATCAACAAGGCCGCTGATCAGAAGGTATAAACTGCTCTTACACCCTAGCAGCTGATGGATAGTGACAGCTTGCTTTGAGTAGTAATTAGTCACTGCCTTGAGCTAGACACCACTGATCCCCCCCCAATAGAAATTAGCTCCTGATGGTGAGAATCAAACCTTTCCCTCAGAAATTTCCTGGAGTTCAGTGCTTTTGGATGTGTTGTCCTTCCGAGCACCCACAGAACGTCTCGATAATACACTTACGGTATTGATTTGCCTGGGCTCTTTCTCTGTCTGGCAGAACAGTTGAAGCTAACCTGTGTGACTTGGCTGTGCAATGGGCTGGAAGCGCTCTGGCGCCGTTAGTTACTAGGTAACAGCTGGGAGGAAGTAAGGATCGGCTTCCCAAAATGTTTCCAGATGCAAGTCTTCTGCGTAAAAGGTCTGGGCCCATCCCAAGAAAGCTGCTTTAAATCTTGAGGTCTGAGTGCTGGTGTACTTCACTGGTGACTGTAATTACCCTGTGTTCAAGCTCCCACTTATCATTATAGTTTCAAGAGTGTTTGCCATGTGGATGCTTGGAGTGGGAAGCCTTAAATTTCAGCTCACGTTGTGCCCACGTAAACATGCCTGAGCAATAGTCCTGAATTTCCCCGTTCAGTCCAATGACTTCTAGTTTTACCGTTTCAATCCAAGAGTTACAATAGCCCATCCCAGCTCTGCCACAGAGACAAAGCCGCTCCCACTCGCCCTCCACGCTGCAAGTCCATGCACCAATTCTCTTTTCCTGCAATATTTTTATCCTGATTGCCTTAATGACACAGACCACTGATTCATAGAGCTTTATGTATTCCAACTCTGTACAGTGTTAATTTATATTAATGGGAAAAAGGTATGAGTTTTGTTAAATAAAAATTTGCTTCTGTAAGCTTGTATTTTTTACTCTAAAATTTGCATATGCCTAAAGGAAGGAAATGTTTCACTGACTTGCTTGTTTTATATGAAAATGACATTATGCAACAGAATTTGTCTCGCAGGATAGGAAGAATTTTAACGTGCCTAGGCTGTAAATTCTCCGTGATGATTCCGTGGTGAAACTATGAGCAGTGGCTCTAAGCCAGAACTTTGATATTATTTTATATTGACAAGAGTATAAAATAAAGAGAAATGATTGAAAAGTCAGTGAGTAGCCAATTCTAATACTGTTGTCACTAATCTAGCAGATGATGTGAACCAGAGTACTAACGAATCTATTTATTTATTAATGCAAGATGAATTGAAATGATTTGAAATTTGCTAGCTGCCCTCTCATCTCTATTAAAAAAAAAAGAGGTGATGTATGACAGACTATGAGAGATTTAATAGCTCAGTCTTTAGGTAGTTTTTATTAATATTTCCGCTGTTCTTGCCTCAATGGTGGCAGCATACTAGCAGGGGTGCTTTTCTGGTATATTGTGCTACGGAGACATCCCTTTTCACAGCAGGACTGTCAGGCTGCTGCAAAGTAGTTACATTCATTTCCAATGTACTTAATGTCTATTGAAGCACAAGAAAAATGACATCTCTAACTCCCTCTTAGTCTTCCAACATGACACTCCACCTCCATTTGGTTCTTGCCCAGAGAATAGATGAAACTTTGCTCATTCCTGTTGAAACAATTACAGTACGGTTGGATTATCCTGAGTACCAAACGTTCAGGGTAGAAACAGAAACCCACTATTCACTTTCCTGATAAAGACAGTGTCGTGTAGAGTGAGGTGTCCTTTTGTCCCAAAGCAGCGCCTGGGGATTTTCTAAAGATTCTGCTATTCCTCACCTTATATTTTTGATACCATCAAAAATATCTTGGTGACCTGCTAAACCTGCATAACCACATCTGAATCGTTATGACTGTGGTTTGTGAGGACATTGGCAGGTAAGCAGATTAGGATGAAGTATTTTTTGGCACACAACACTGCTCAGTACGCATGAAAGCACCCTCTTTAATTCAGTCAGTCCTTATTGTTAATAGTGATCATATACATGACAGTGATATTTGGTTTACTATTAGGCTTCTTACAGAAAAAGAATCCACGGCTTTGGACTTCTTGTGTAAAATAATGACCCAAAGAGCATTTCTTGCTGTCTGCCTGCCTGCACAGCTTTCACCTGTTATTTTCTCTGCATATCATCTTACAGGACAAAATCTTAGCCCTTTGATCAAAATGTGAACAATTTTGACTGAATCTGAATGCTTTGGAAATGCTCCCATGACACTCAATGGCAGTCAGCTGTCCAGTGGCTTTCTCTGGGCTACGGTTCCTCCTCTGGCCGTGGTGCAGCTCTGGACTCATGGAGCTGCTGTGGCATACTGTGAATGCCTCCAGCCATGACACACCATAGGAAATATAGTTCAGCTGAAGAAGTTGGCTGCGTAAGGGAGAAAAAGAGGATGGTGAGATAGCTAACTCTCACAACTCCTAAAAAGCATGCAAAAGGCATTTCTGTACCCAAGTGCTTTCAGGTTGAGGGAATTTTGGAGAAAATATAAGTTAGGTGGTAAGGTCCATTTTACAGAGTGTCTCTGTGCTCTTGTCTCTCAGGAGAGCTGAGCAACAAATGTGCTATGGTGAACACAGTATTCTGCACTGATAAACCTGATCTCTGGGGGAAAAAAAAATACTCACATGGCTCTTTAGCACCAAGATTTAGAAGAATACCAGGAATGATGAAGGCAAGATGACGGAGATTGGCGTCTTTGTAACAGAGCTCTAGACATAACTTAGAAGAGTGCTGGATGTCAACCAAGAGGTAATGTTGTTATGTTGACATGACTACTTACTATGTTCACTTTAGCTTTTCTGTCTGCTGAACAGAAATAATCTGTGAGAATAGCCTGGCTAAATATTAGCACACCATTGAGAGAAACATACAAAATATATTCTTTTATTGATTGGTTAAATTGGGTTGCTTTTGCTAATATGGAGGTGAAAAGCTAGAGCAACTTCTGTTGCTCTGTGGTATATTAGAGGAGGTAAAACAGAAGGCTGCTTTTCAGACAAAATAATATCAAAGCTAGTCAAGCTACTAAGATTTCTAACCTCGGTGTGAAATAAATGAACAAAACCTCTGTATTCCTAATCACGGTGACTGTGTCCATCTGGACAGCTTTCCAGTTCTCAGGTAAACTTACTTTGCACCTAGTACGTGATATTGCGCAGCTTAAGGCCACCCATGTGTCAGGTTGTTTTCCAGTGCCTAGTAGTATTTTCAAGTGCCTGCGTAGTCCTGTACCTTGTCAGCTTTTGTAACCATTATAAGCAATTAGTTATGAAGACTTTTTAGACTGCATTGGTGTAAAGTGCTTCCAGGCATCCACTCCCTTCTCATAACATGTTCGATCAGTTTTGTTTGGTTGGTTTGGTTTGGGATAGGTGGAGTTTCTTTGCAGTTTTGGGGATCATCACATATATAGTTTGGAAAGGGCTGTGGCCTCCAGAGGCCACACTGCGGAGTTATGGAGAATGCTTTTCCTTTCTCTGGTTAGGTTTACATGACATACTATAGGAATGAATGATAAACTGCTTCTCAGAGTAATATGGATCTGTCCACGGAAAGAAGGCTCTGTAAGCAGATAACATGAGTATTGTGTGATCCCCCTTTGAATCAGTAGACTAGGCAGAAAACAGCTACCAACACATATAAATATATATTGGCAGAGAAATCAGTAGAGCTTTCAAAAATTTTTGGAAGAAAAATTGAGAATTTGGGCTGTTTTAAAATGTGAATGATACACATCAGAGAGATTGAGGAGAACTGCCTGTTTCCACAACATTGGCTTTGAGGACAAAGTTTCATATGTGATGTGAGTGTGACATGACCAAACCCCTGCTCCAGCCCCTAAAAGCAGGCTAAAGAAAACCTCACCCCACTTGCATGGGCAGGGAGCTGGGGATAATTTTTTCAGGCTTGAGAAACTGGTCCATGTGCAAACGCAGCTCCTGGGAGAGCGAGGTAGGCGAGCACTTCTCTCAGCTTTCTCATGATGTGCGATTTCAGGATATGCCCAATTTCTTTACTAAACCCAGCCAGCCAGGAGAAGTGATATCCTTGACTCAGAAGGAGCAAAAGTCTACTGCTTTCTTAGGATGACAAAGAGCTCTCTCCAGGCAAGTAGCTCAAACCAAGAATTCTTCACAATGCAAAAAAAGGTCACGGTGCACCTATTTCAATGGAAGATTAAACATTTATATATTCACATGAACTAAGTTTATATATTTATTTGTAACTATTTATTGCTTTCCTATTAATTGATTAGGACTGAACTATTAAAACCTGTATTGAACCATAGTACTTTTTATACCACCAATTACATTTTTGGATTTATTCATGTTTTACTTAAGTAAAATTGTGAAATGAAGTATAGACTAGCCTACTTCTTCTTGTTACATGGTTTTATTTGTATCCAGCCTTTCTTTTTTTCCTGTCACAGGATTCTCATCAGTTTTTTTATTTTTTCCTGTCTCAACTGTTTTTACAGTCTCCTTCTTTCTGGATATCTCTAGGCTAATCAAAATGAAACTGCTAAGTTCATCTTTGATGTCAGTCATTTTCTGTATGTCCTCTCTGCTCACGCTCTTGAATCAAAGGTCAAGCTTTGTTTCCTTATCTTCAGTAACCAACTAACCTTCCCTGTTCAGCTCATCTGATTACTTTAAGTAGCAGAAATCCATGCTGAGGATCTAAATATTTTATGGGAGGGATCAGGATAGTTCCATATTATGAATTTTGGGGGAATTGTATTTTTTATTTCAGGAAATTGTTTTTAAAATTAATATTAAAACAACATAATTGAAAATTATGTGCTCAAAGTGTGGGAAATGATAGTTTCTTGCTTTCAGAATAAATGGATCCAAATATATTTTGCTATGATTTTAATTTTGTTATCATATAACATTTTTTCCCTGGAACCACTGCCTAGAAAAGAAGGATCACTGCAACTTTCAGTGCTGTCCTTTCCTCTGGGAGTAGGGTAATCTAAATTGACCTTGTTTCTACTAGTCTATACAAAAGCCATAATAATAAAAAAAAATCCCACTAAACCAAAAACTCTACTGTATGTATAATTCTCAGTCTACAGAAATGATGAAAGAATAAATCATATAGTATTCTGCTACTGAAAGATACTCTGGGACCGTACTAAAAAGGCCAATATATGAAATTTTAAAGGACAGATGTGGAAACTAAATAATCCTTTCAATTCATAGCACTTCTGTCTTGAGGATGACCATGTCAGAAGATAATGTGCCACATGATGGAAATGATGTTTTCCACATTTATTTTATTTAGTACATTTTACTGAAGTTGTAAAACAAAGTGTTGAAAAATTAAAAAGTACCAAAACAAAAGTTAGCTACAGAACTTTAATACACTTCTTCCCCAAAGGACCCCTACCTCATTTATTAGAGCTTTTGAGGAAGAGTCATGGTTTTATATAAGAAGTGATTTCATCTGGAAGAAGAATGAGGCAAAGTTTTGAAAGAAAAGAAAAGAAGGTCTTGTAGAGGTAGATGAATGTCCTTCAGAGAAGCTTACTCTACACTTCTCTCACAAAATTCATATGTGATCTTGGGCAAGACTTTTAAATCAGAGTTTCCCCAGGGGGTTAATTGAGTATGTTCCTCATTTTCTGATACTAATTTAAGATTCCTAGAGCTTGATTCATAGAAATGCCGAGCACTCACATCTGCAACTGAAATCAATAGAAGTTGTATTTTGAAAAAGCTGTATACTGTGGAAAAGCAAGTCTTTATGTTTCAAGCTGGTCACACCATTCTGATGGGCACTTTGATCATTTTGAATCTACTCTCCATGTATCTTGATTTTTCATCTGTAAAATCAATATAGTAATAATAACAACAACTCTGGGACTCTTTTAAGATTATGAACTAATTAAGTTAGAGCTTCAACAAGCTATCAAATGAAAAATGTAGATTTAAAAAAACTTTAAAAACTCCTGTAAATGTTGCATTTAGATTTCAAAGCTTTAAAAATATCCTGTAATATTGAAGGAAATGTTGAAAGAATGAATTTAAATAAGAACTTTAAAATACCTTACTTTTAAAATTTTGAAAAATTTATATTGGAAATATTTCTTTTAGTGAGTTTGAAATATAAATGATACATTTTTAAGAATTATGGGGTTTATTTTTAAATATATCTTAGTGGAGTGTTTGTCTTTCCATATCTGCATTTCTACCAAAACCCCAATTTTTTCCTAAAAATTGTATCCAACTGCACAGGAATGTTGAGAATCTATCAATATTTATGAATCAAGGAACTAGGTCTTTAGGTATTTAGGGTGTTGTGTTGGGGTAAAAAGGTATTTAGGCTTTTATTTATTTTTGTAGTCTCTACGTTTTTACCTTTTAAAATGCTAGGGATGTGTTGTGTGCTTCAAAACAGAACCACTCGTGGAGTGAGACGTTTTCATGTGTTTTATCTGTTCCTTGCATTTTGTCCAGACTTGCCACATAAAACAGAGCCGTGGAAACCATAAAGGCCCGTTCTTTTATGTTTGACTGTTTTAAGTAGTGATATGTCATTTTTGTGAAAGGTTTCCCAGCACGTCTGTCAGTGACAATGACAGTTTTGGTAGCCTCCTCCTCTCCCACCTTGTCTTGGTTGTACCATAACAATTGTTTCCTGCTCAAATGGTGGATCAAACTGGAGAAGTGATCAGCCAGCCACCAGCCACTTTTTTCAGGGTCATTTGTAGCCAGGTTCTCTTCCCTTATACAAGATGTGCAAACACTGTGTCAGTGCTCTGGAGGGGGCACTGGAGAGGGCAAGGTGGCTGGAAAAAGCAGCTGGGCAGCGGACAGGGAGTAGGGACTGACAGATGTTATCGTCTCCTAAATGCCTGTGAAACCTAGGTCTAGTTTAAAGCAGAGCAAGTGGAGTGTAGAGATGGAGTCTTTCTAGGAATAAAGTTTACCGAGTCTTTTAAATAACGGATTACTTTAATGTCACTGAGAAAAAAGATATTGTTATAGAACAGAGCTTCAAATACCCACAGGCGATTTCATATGGAGAAGGGAAACAAAAATAAAATGAGAAGTCATTGGCAATATGAACCTCTACTGATTAAATTTGATCTTATGAGCTCTGCTGGGAAACACACAAACATTACAGAGCAAGCCTGAGAATAAGTTGCAATGTTGAATAAAGTTTACAATGCTATGGATGGTCTTATTAGGAGAATGTAAAACAGCACTTCCTAGGATTGCTAATAGTACACTGTACTGTATTTTTTCCCATTAGAAGACCAGCAAGAATATAGGGCCCAGATGCTCTCAGCCTCCTTTTGATTTAATAAATATTAATGGTTCTTGGCACCCAGTAGAATAAGAGTCTACATGGATTTTTTTATATGTATATTTTAAAGACTTTTAACTTTGTAGTTCAAGGAAAGTTGCTTTCACAGTTTAATATTCAAGATGTCCATCAGCTTGATATTCAAATAGTGTAGTTTACCTTCTCCCCAGTAAAATATTTCTAATGGTGCACTGAAGTGTACAGCTAGCAGATAATCAGTCTCCTTTGAGATGTGCTAAGGGCATTGTATTACCTATAATTAAGAAAAGGAACTCATTTCAAGGAATGTTTATTTCATGCATCACATGTGAGTTCATCATTTTCCTGTGGAAGTGTACCTTTCAGGACTCTAGATTGCACTGGCAATTAACTTTGTGTCTGAGGTATCAAAAGCCAGTTTCAACAGAATGTGTGATAGCTGTTAAAATGAGGGTGGTCCTCTTCTGAGAGCAGCTCCAACAGTCCCTTGCTTCTTCCTTTCTTTCCGTTCAGTTATTCAGCCTCTGATCCAGTCAAGCTCATGAGCAGTTTGCCCAGTAGTTTGCGCAGGGGACCTAGTCTCAAAAGACAAGTCCGCAGGGCATTTCACAGCATGACTCTAAAATCTGTAATTCTAGCTTTAATCTAATTGTCTTCTGCACTCGAGATCCATAAGTGAGGTCTTGGCTGTGCAATAGCTGTCTGAGGAGGCAGTCAGGAATCCAGGCAAGTTAGTGCTGCCAGCACTTCAAGTCAATCTCACCATTGCAACTGCCATACAAATTAGCCATGTTAAACTAGCCATAGCTGCTTTATCTCTGCATGAGCTACAGATGTGCCTTCCAATTGCAGACCAGACAAACTTCAACTGGAAGAAGGAACAAAATTCCAGGAACATCTGGATTTAATGCATCGAACTGTATCAGTCAGGCTGAAGGTATTTGCTGGCAGAACAAGGATGAAGATGCATGGGGAGGGGAAAAGACTGTGAAGAGAGTAGGATGAGATATTGTGGATATTTTAAAAAATCAATACTTCTGGCCTTCAGCTGTTGCTGCTCTAAGGGCTTAATCCTCCACTACCTACATCTGTGTAATGTGAGCACATGGGAGAGTGGTATGAAATGCAAAGATAGGACTGATTGCTTGAACTGTAGAAGAGGGAAGAGTCAGGTCTCCTGCTCATTTATACTGATGGATATAACACATAGGCACAATTATAGTAGAGTACTTTAATTTTGTTTAGCATTTCAAGATACAGAAATAAAAATAGGGAGAACTACATCTTCCAGGATTTTCATAGCTCTGAAAAGCTGTGTAACTCAGAAAATACACATAAGGAAGACTGGACTCCAGCATTTAATTTCTGGCTCTGCTCTTGCCTCCTTCTGTGATAATCAGGAAGCTGCTTAATCTTGACCTGTCTGTAAGTTGACAAGTTTTAGTAACTTCTCTGAGAAACAGGTAGTGCAGGTTACTTAATCTGGTAAAGTGATTTGAGATCCCCAGCTTGCACTGGTTTGCATTGCAGAAGGCAAAGTAAAATGACTGTGGAGTATAGGATTGTCTCATCCAATCATTACACACAGATCCTGTATTCTCTTTTTCTTATTTATTGAAAGGATGTCAAAAGCTTTCACTTGAAGACAGGCGGTGACCTACCGTATTTGATGACCCTCAGTGCAGGACACCACACAAACACAGTCAGAGATTATCTTGATCCAAAGAAATAACACTTAATACAAATTGTCCGAGAGAAAAATAAATTGCAAGTGTTTCTTCAGCTGAGTTTCTGATCTGGACTCTAGTATATTTATTCTAAGGGTCAACTGGCAAACTTTTAATGAATGTGTAAACAGTAACCGAGAGAAAATTAAAATCCCTATCAATTCAGACATACACTCTATTCCTTTATTTCATAGACTAGGCCATATCCCGTAGCAAAGGGCCAGAAATTACCCCTGTTTGAGCTAGCAAAACTTCCTGAGCCTCAGGAAGGATAGCTCTGTATAGGAAACATATAGCATCTCACACATCACTTTTGCAGATTTTCTTCCTCTTTCATAGATGCTTTTACTGATAGAAAATGCCTGAGGTAGCTCCTGGATCAACCAGCTCTCAGGCTATTTTGGCTACAGCCATCCCTTTCCAGCATCCCTGGCTTGCTTTGCCTGTTGTGAGCCTTAAGCTTCTCAAAGCTGCTTTGCTATTACTGAGCTGCAGTAGCCTCGCAGATATTCAGCCGCTGAGGGCTTCATGACTCACCAGCGACAGCAACTTACAGTCTGATATTTCTCATTTTATCAATTCCTAAAAGAAAAAGAAACAAACCTGTCCCTCTTTTCTACCATTTATTTATTTACTAGGCAGAAAATATCTGTGATGTGCTAATGGACCCCACTAGGTGAGAACACAACTGAAAATACCTCTGAGTGTGTGTGTGTCTGAAACAGAGAAAGATACCACAGTCCTTGCACTGGCCTAGTGCAGTGTTTCTTAGGTATGACCTAAAGAGCACCACAGCAAAAATCTCTTTCCACATCCCATCCTTTTGGGATGTATGCATGTATGGATTTTTTTTTCATTCTCTGGCACCCTAACCAGTAGCAGAATATGAATAATAAACACAAATATTCAGCTGACATAGTCCAAAGGAAGCACTTCCCTTGTGACTGGAATTGTATTTACTTCAGTTCAACTTAACAGAGTATCCCGCTGGCTGGCATTTTATTTTATTTCACTAATTTAAAGAATCTGCTGCATTCAGAGGAGAGAAAGAAGATGGCTGCTTAAAATTGGATACTGTTGATAAAGTGTGGAAAAGTTCTCTTCCTGAAAACAATAACCTACATCTAATGGTAAGAAATCACCAGTAAATTCCATTATGTTTGTGGGCTTGACATGTGGTGCTTATTAAATGTAGGAACAAAGCCACTTTATACATCATAATGTTCACATTACAAATTCACTGCTCATAATGGTGCTGCAAGTATGTATGCAATTTTTCTGAACTTATGAAATATACTTCTGACACCTCAGGTATTGATGTATGCATGCACAATATTGTCCCAGTGCAGTAAGGGAGACTTAACTGATGTCTGTGAGATTTGATTTATTACAAGTAAATATGATTGCCTTCATAATCTGATTTTATTATGTTCGGGGCTCTCACAGGTAAACTTTTAGTAGAAGGAAGAAGACCAATTTTATTAAACCAGTCTATTTCTGCAAACCAAATCGTTTCTCCACAAAAAAAAAAAAAAAAAAAAAGAAAAAAAAAAGAAAAAAAAAGGTCAAGGAGGAGGAGGATAAAGGATAAATTTTTGATGCCAAAATTTGTTTCCTCGCACAAATATTCTGGAATATTGAAAGTTAAGTCTCCGGCAGAAAAAAATCCAGAAAACCAGCCCATCTATGTCATTGAACCTCTATAGGATGGAAGCAAATGCTGGCACTAGAATTTCTTTAGTTGCAACATTACTTAGATATTGCCTCAAAAGTCCTTGCTATAAGCTGTGCCATCAGTTCCCAGCGTATTTGTTTTGCTTTTTATGAGCAATACCAGAGCTGTGCAAAAGATGATCTTCCATATATATTTCTATGTAGCATTCCATTTTTTTGTAATATGTCAGAGCTGGCAAAAATTGTAAATCATGTTTCCTACCTAAGTGGGATACAGGATTGCATATGCTTAGACTGACCCTTTCATGCAGCAAAATTAAAAACAAAAATACACAGCAGTACTCTGTCCCTTTCCATACTGGTAGGTCAACTGGTACACGGGTTATATTCAGCCTTGTTGCTCTGTACAAGCTATAAAGGTTTTCTTCATATTGTCCAGTAGTCTTCTGTAAAACTAAGCATGCTTTGTTCTCATTATCTTGATGTAAATACTAGGCAACCCACAGAGGTCAATACAGTTATGGGCACCATACCATTCATACGTAAGTGAAAGCAGGTGACTGGAAAGAAAGGGCGGTCTAGGCAGTCTTTCAGCCAGCTGGAGAGCATCCATCCAGTACAAGCAGAGAGCAATTTGAGAGCTGTTTTATCAAAGCGATAGTTCGATCTGAGAAGATCGGTGATGACACATTAATTACTGTGAGATACACTGTCCTGGTAGGATTTTGAAATTCTGCTTGCGTGTCCTGGTATAAAATTACTGTCCTGTTTGTTTGGCTTTTAAGACCCCATTTGCACTTTTTGGCTACTTAGGTCTCTAAATTTAACATGTTGTTGTAAATTGAAAAAAGGTTTTTTGAAGACAGCATAAAAACAGGGTGCTTCAGAGAGCTGTCTTCTTTATTGGTCTTCTCATGTTTCAAAAGAAAAAAGTAACATGGCAAAAATTGCAGTTTGGCTTCTTTGAACTGAACTGAGGCTTCTGTCCCACCTGATTACTTATCCTCAGGCTCCTTTTCAAGTGTAAAATGTGCACAAAAGCTTGGTTGAGAAACTACCCACATCCTCCAAAGGAAAATCTACTTAGTCAGAATAATCACACTTTATGGCACTTATTGGAATGGTGACTGGCACTACCAGAAATTGAGCACTGTGTTTAAACTAGGAAAATCAGGCTGTCACAATATGATCAGGCATATGTGTAGATTTTAGAGAGGTAAAAGGAGCTTCTTTTTTGCATTGATGCTGCTGTGTGTAGTAGGGCAGTCAATTTGAAAGGAAAACAGCTACATGGCAAAGATAGTAGAGATTTATAGTGATGCACCTTAATTTTTTTCATGTATTTCTATATGCAACTTATTGCATATTCCTATTCAACAATGTTGCTTAGAGATGATTTTTGATCACCTGTCTTGATTGCCACTGTATTCATGATCATTTGCTGCTGGCAATAACACACAGATCTATCTCCAGCAGTTGTATTTGTCTCAGATTGGCCTTAATTTTTGTTGTTACTTTTCACTGTCCTATGAGTGGAAAGAGTGGTAGCTTCCCATAAAATAAACAGCTTCAGAGAGCCCCTCTTGCTAAATCAGGGACAGAGGTCTTACTCTGCTTCTTTGCAAGCTGATTTTATGTGTTGTTTTTCAGAGAAGTAGTCTTACACCACAGCAAGTCCAGAATCACACTCAGAAAATGAAACAATGTAAAACCCTAGGTGTATAAATCTAAGGAGCAAAAATTCCATCATATCCAGGGGACAGATGAACTCATTCCAGTAGCTCTCAGAAATGGGCTAGGAAAAACACCACATTATTAATGTGCGTGTATGTGTGTGTTTACTTGTATGAAACACTTATTTAGACCCTGCCAGTGGGAAATAAAACCCAGCAATATACCTTTTTATTTCTTCAATGATATTAATTTCTTCAGCAAAGTGCAGCAAAAAGTTTCGTCACTCTGTGGACAAACGTCTCTGATATGGTATAAATATAATATGTGATGGTGGACAGTGTAATGGAATTTTATTTTCCTCCAGTAGGGATGACTGTACAGAATCCATTAGTGGCTTTGCTTTGCTCTGCCACCTGTGAGTTATGCAGTCATTCCTAACTCATGAAAATGAAGTATGCTGTCCTTCGCACCATCAGAAACCCTATATTTATGAACACACACAATGCAGAATATATTAATGTGTAGAGTATTGGCTCATCTGTAGGCCTTCAAGTACATACATGTGAACTTATACAATATGTCCGTGGACAGGTCTTAGAGAGTGGCTATATACTCATAATTATTTAGGTATAAGGGCATCAAGGATTTCTAATAAATGACTGAATAATTTTAACTGAAGATATGCCAAAAGATGTGTTTTTACAGGAAACTCAGCCAGCAGGTGCTTGCCAATACATGAACAAAGACAACACTTTCTGTTCTAAACACCGGAATTGAAAAATTCGGAATGTCACATAATGCAAATGACACACAGAGTCATAACAACACATTATTATCATTTATATTACTTCATTTCATGACACAATCACTGATAAATTGAAAGCAAAATGACAATAGCATTGTGAATCTCTCTCTTTTTTTTCCTCTCTCTAAATTTTTTGGTAAACAGAATCTTGGCTAACATTTGAAAGAATTCATCATTTCCTCATGTGGTAATTTCTTGTGAATTAAAACACTGCATGACAGGAGATTTTCTAACACCCAAACCAAACTTTTTGAATAGAAATACAATTGTTCTCTGCAAGGTACGTGTTCCCTGTCAGTCTGGTACTTTTCATGTGCACTAAATTCACTTTAAAGATAAGAGTCCATAGGAACTACATTTGAGTTCTTGGGGTGAGTTGCTGTGCCTGTTTTTGAATTCCTCTACAAAACACTAAGCTTATTCAGGTTGCTTGAACAACAGCAGATATTTGATGGGCTAGTCTACAGGATTCTGTTATGGTATCCAAATGCTGTGGTATGCTTGTCTGTAAATGGGGCAGTGTTGTATATATACTGTGGCAAGTCCTCTCTATGTCCAAGGATTTTAGTCTCAAGCCTTTCGATTTACAAATTTCATTTGAAACTTTTCAAATTAAACAAATAAGAGGGATTGCACTATGAAAAACGAAATGGCTGAACATCCCTGGCAAATTCTTTAATGCTTGCAAATGAAAGCAGGAAAGAAAACACAGTTTTAATGGCAGTCTAGTCCAGAGGTGTGAAGATGGGCTGTGACCATCTTCATGTTCTCCTCTCTTGTGTTCAGGAAGCTTGTAATAGGCTAGAGACTAGGTGGTAAGTGTGCCAGAAATATGGCAATGGGCTCACTACAACTCTGTGCTTAGCATTCACGGGTATCTTGTAGGATTTGACTGCAAGTGAGGATGGTATGGTGACTGCTGTGTTTACAGCAACAGGCTAGTATAGACATGGACATTGGGAGTTAGGATTTCAGGAAAATGGCAAACAAAGGATGACTTTTTTTATCAAGGAGAAATGACTGCATCTTTCTTACAAAAGATTCCTCTAAGCAATATCATAAGTCTCCCTGGTCACAGGTTTGGGAAAGTCAAGAAGAGAAAAGAGGTCAAATGAATGATTATGTTTGATGTCTTCTTGGCCTGGATGTTCATCTGTGCTCGCTAATCACTTCTCTCTCTTCACTGGCTTGAACAGATGCTTTTTAGATGACACGTCTGTGTGTTCTTACAATATGCCCCTCAAACCACCATGGCCTGTATTTACAGCAAAGCATAAAAAACAAAATTGAGTAAAATTGAGAAAATTCTGGTAAATTTTTTAAAATATCTGCAAGAAGAAGCTTACATTACTGCAAGTTTTTTAAGGACTTTTGAATGTAAGGAGTTGCTAACACTGAAGGAAACTGCTCCCCCACCCCACCCCAAAGACACACTCAGAAAACAAAAGGCAAATTTTGCAAAAAAGGTCTATCACACAATGATTTTGATTGTATTGCATTACTTGATTGTAAGACAGTTTACATGTATTCCTAACAACCTTATTCATTTTCTGTAAGTTTAATGTACAGAAAAAAATAGAAGGGAATAATAGGTCTACAAGTAGTGATATCACCAATTTGTGTTTACATTGCAAGGTGGGCAAGATTATGTAGCTTTAATAGAAATGCAGCCAAAATTGCAAAGAATTTTGCATGTTCTTATGTATTGCCTTTTGAAATGGGACAGAGGCATTGATCCTCAATTGCTGTGAATTGTCACAGTTTGATCACTTTCAAAATTTCTATGATAATTCAAGCAAAGGTGAGGATATAACAAGGAGGAGCTATAGTCATGGGTCAGGTGTAGTTCCTGGCTCCATCTAAAAATGTCATCCATCTTTTTTGCCATAAATTGTTGCTGGGCAACCTCTGGGGTATGTATTCACATGTGACTTGTTGAGGGTGTTCAAAGGGACTATTAAACCCTCAATTTCTTAATCCTAATCTAGCCACTGGAGCTGATCAGCAGATGATGTAAAAGGTAACATGAGCTACAGCCAGTTGTGAGCACTTCTGCTCCCAAACTCACACACACAAACAATGCCCTTTTATGAGGATCTGGAATGAATCTGCGCTGTCACATTAACTTCTCAGCTGAAATGTCATTGAAAATATTTGCCCTGATATCATGCAAGGTAATTTCTTTAAGAATCCTTTGCTGCATGAGGCAAAAACTTCTGAGCTGACTGGGGGAGTCCTGCATTGTGAAGCTGGTGGATGGCTCATAAAGTATTTGGAAAACATATATTTGAGTGCACATTCTAGGATGAGATTACATTTAACAATTTTATTTTTCTTTGATCTAATTCATTGAGATTCAGTCTTTAAGATAGCAGTCAAAAGGTAGGTCCACGTGGTCTCTTTCTGGAAGATACGAGTTTGCTCTCTCTGCACATGCGCTGAACTGACTGGAAGTACTGTGAGTGTGTCGGCTCAGGACTGAAGCCGAGCTAATAAACCCTGCTTCGGAGTGCAGCATATTAGGCTGGCCTTGTTGCAATGGTAGCATATTATCAGGGCTTGGCTTGTGTCCAGTTGAGGAGAGCATGGGCAGAGCAAGCCTGCTAAACACCTCAAACTCAGTCTGTCTTAGTCGCAGTGTTTTTAAAGTGTGTTTCTCTGATCATTTTACATATGCAAAGCTTAAGTCTGTCCTTACTTAACAATTCGATTCAATCAGAAGGACCTTAGACATATGACTAATGCTGTTCCCATGGTTTTTTGTAGGTTTGGACAAAGTAAGAGGGGACAGCTTTGTGCTCCCAAAAATGCAGTGGAGTTTGAATAGGAAAACGTCGCCAGACCTCACCATCTTTTACTGCATTGTCCATAGACACTCAGAAATTTTCCGTTCAGTTAAATATAGAAAAGTGGTAAGTGACTGAAAGCACGGTCTCATAATGGAAAATGTCAGGCAACCTTAACTTGAGGCAGCTTTATGAGTACTGTCTAGGATAAAAGCTGAGAATGTGTTCATTCTTTTAAGTTCAGAGGAGCATGTGGTCATGGGGCAGAAGAATTACTGGAGGATTGTTTTGCATAGACAGCAATGAAACAGCCTCTCTTTTGCTGTCTGCACGGAGGGCCTGGGGGGCAGGGGATTGTGGCAAACTATTAAAACCCAAAAGTTTTTACCAAGATCTGGATTCTTTGGCTATATATGTAAAAAGATACAGAAAATATCTGATGTTATTTCATCCAAAACAGCATTCATTCGCTCTATTGCAAAGCGCAAAACTAAATCAAAAAAGATCACAATACATATTACATGTATTTTTACATGTATATTTACAATTTACATGTAAATCTCAACACTGCTGTACTGTCCAGTGGAGCAAGCAACCTTACCCAAAGCTAACTGATGTCTAACACCATGAATCATAACTTAAAGCAGCAACACATAAGTCAGTGGGACACAACCAAGCAAAATATAAAACTAACTCAGTCGTTTGAATTCGGTGGAATAGCAGGCTAAAGAGGGAACCTACGAGGCGCTTTCTAAAAGAACTACTACTTTGAAGGTGCTGTTGGTCTGAGAAAGATGAGACTGAAGCACAGAGACATGTTCTTCAGAGCGCAGAATGGAGGATGCACGCTCAAGCTCTCGCAGGCAAGGCTCAGCATTAAATAGGTCGGAGGAAAATCCCACATAGTCCTCCAAGAAGGGAAAGAAATTGCCTCACAATATATAGCAGCCTGCCACAATGGGACTCAAGAACAATGGGGAAGTTGAAAGATCAATTCTAACCACATTGTGAATTGCTCTGCCAAGAAAATGCTTTCTATATTGGATGCTAATCCTCAGATACATTTCGAAGCCCTTTTTGGGACGGATACTCCATATAATCTTTTCTGAAACAGACTTTTTACATTGGTCAACATGTGTATAGATCATCAAGCCAATAAATTTAAGGGAAGTGAAAATTACTAAGATGGGGACAGGTAAGGGGAGCGGTAGGAGTCTGTGAAAACATGTGGATAAGAACAAGAGAAATAAGTTGCATATGGTGGTTCTAGGGGAAAAATAAAGGTGGTTTTTCCACCTAATTGATTATAACAGACCTCTGTTTCCATTAGCAACTTACATGCCTGTCCTCCTTAAAAGAAAAATGTTATTTTCCATCTTTCTTTGACAGTTTCTCCTTCTCCCTTTTCCCTAGTGAAACAGGAGGTTTTCTGGATCCTGGCTTTAATCTGTTATTCCTGTTTGTACGGATGTGGGTGTTTTCAGGACATCCCTGGACAGTTATTAAACCACTGACCGGTGGAGGCTCTGCTACAGATGGATTTCATTCAAGACTGGTGCTATTATATTAATGGGCTTAATTTAAACAGGACTAGCCTTGCTAGCCAAATTACTGCCATTTAAATCAATTGGCTTAGGGGAAAAAACAGCCTGACTATAGCTATTAGACTTCAATTTATTACTGTATCAGTTTTTAAACCGGGTAAGGCACATCGCTCAGTGTCTGTCCTCCTGTCCTTTGGAGATCCCTCCACAAAATACAGTAATAAAAGACTCAGAGAGAGAAAAAAAAAAAGAAAATCTGAAACATCACATTAATTTAAAGTCAATGTTTCGTGCGCAAAGACCAGGTATCTTGTGAAAGAGACTCTCCATAGGATCCAATACTTGCCTTTGATGTCACCTCATTAAATTGAGATTCAAATGATCTAACAGATGTATTAGTTTAAAAAGACATTTTACTGCATTTTTTTAAGATATAAAAAAGTCGCAATGCCTCTTTTTTTTTTTTTTTAACACATTTCAACCTGATTCAAATAGAAAAGCAAAAGGGAAGAAAATGCTTCAGATGTGCTCTTTTGATTTTTTCCAATCTTGCCTGAATAAAATGGAATGGGAGATCAAGAACACTCAATTAATTTCAACACTGGGTGTCACAAGGAAAAGAAGAGGGAGGAGGGGGGGAACATTATAGATGCACAACACTTAACAAATGCATAGATTCAAAGAAGGAAATATGTGGGTGGGGGGAGATAAAAAAGCGTGTCTGTATTTTATTGCACTCGGTAAGCTTTTCGCTTGTATTTATAGCTGCAATTATATCTCAATGAGGTTTGTCTACAGTGTTGGCTTCACGCTAATTTTCCCCCTCACTGCATTCTTGGAATAGGCTCGGACTGTTTATGAACCAGACATATTGACCTCATTTACAGCTAGCAGTTTAAATCCATAATTTTTCCACCCACAATCCCTCTTTGACATTCCGGCGATGCGGCCGGCTCACTGAGACTGAACTAAAAGTCTCACACTTCATTGAACACCATTATGCGGCTTTATGCTTATAAGCCTGTTTCCCTCGGCTGCCTTTCAGCTTTGCTGGAGATCCGTTTGGCCACAGGCCGGCAGTGATTAACTGGAAGAATCCAATAAATCAGCCTGTCAGCCAGCAGGCTCTCCTCACTGTGTCTACAAATCGACATTTGGATTTGCACTCCCTTTTTTTTATCTCCCTCCCCACCGTCACCCCCCTCTCCCCCTCGCGCCTCCCTCTCCCTCCCCAGGCCCTTCAGCGGCGGCACCGGCGGCCTGCCCTCCTTGCTCTTCCCTCTCCCTTTTCCTGATAACTCCCGCAATTCCTCTCCTGGCAGCCGGAGAGGGCCGGCGGGGGGATGGAGAGGGAGGGAAGGCTGCTTCTCCTCCGCCGCCCTTCCCATCTGCCGCGAAAGCCACGGCAATAAGGACAGCGCAAACTGGCCGCCCAACAGCCGGCAGCAGCTCTCCAGGCACGGCGTGACCTGATCCGTGCTGCCTTTTTGTTTTAGAAAACTATAATTAGGCCTAACGCTTGTTTGTCCCCCCACCCCTTGATTTCAGTTCCCTCCTGTGCCCTCGGTCAGGGCACTCTGGTTTCAGGCTGCTTCCCAACGCCGCGGCAGGCGGCTCCGTCCTGGCGCCATTTGGCGGGGCCTTGGGGTGAGGCAGGGAGGGGGACGAGGCTGCCGCCGCTCCCTCAGGGGCCGCCCGAACCAGAGGAGATGGCGAGGCCGAGTCCAGGGCCCTGCTCAGCCCGGACGCCCAGGCCCAGCGCTTCCTCTGCGAAGGGCCCCCGCGGTTTGTCTGTAGGTAGCGCCGGGCTCGGCCTCAGGGGTGCCTGCAGGTGCCGGGCACCGTTTTGCCAACACGGCGCCAGCCCTTGGCTCTCCCTGCGTTTCCTCTCCATTTCCACCAGTTGGGATCTTCCTCCCGCTCCTGCCGGCGGCTGCGCTGTTGCCCGTTCCCAAATCCCATGCTGCAGTCTGCGAATTTAAATCCTTGCTGGATCTGAGGGAGCTGCCCCTTAACTCCTTGCAGGGAGGAGGGGGCCATGGCAACCCTCTGTGCCCCTGTTTTCCCCGGCTTGGATTTACCAGCCACCGAATGCGTCACTCAAACTTTTCACTCCCAGCACGACCCGAGGCTAAAGTTGCCGTCTGGCTCCATGAAACATGCTAGGGCCGTGGCAGCGAAATCGTGGAGCTGGGGGGGGGCTCGCACCAGGTGCGGCGAATTTGCAGGAGTGGGACAGGGCCTCACGCCCGTGGCGGCTGACTCCCTCCTCGCTTGCCGTGCGATCCTCCGTAAACCCGATCGCAAAGGCACGTGAAACTTCCTGCTTCAGGACAGGTTTAGATTGCAAACAAGCAAACAAAAAAGGAAAAATACATACGCTGAAGTGTGGTACGCCTTTGTTTCCCTTTTTGCAACAAGCCCTGTACTGTACTGCTTTGAAATCAGGCGTATAACAGAAAAACTTGTGATTCTCCTGAAATTTCTTCATAAGAATGCATTTATGCGCCATTGGGCTTGTGGCTACTCTTATTAGCCACATCAATGGCCAAGTCCAAGACCTTGGTGAGCTACTGTGGTGGTGTAGCCCACAAATTAATTACAGACCAAAGACCTTTCTCTGCTGGCTTGAAATTTCAGCTTCCACCTCTCTCGTACTATTTGGAAGACTAAATTAGAGCTGACGATTTCCTTTCCCTAAATTGTCCTATGCGCCTCCGACTTCATCTCCTCTATGGACTAAAATATCTCATTCTGCCTTTTCATAGAGGTCTCTCTCCCTGATTCTATTTTGTTCTTCAGCTTCTTCTATTTTAAATGTTTCTCTCGCAAGAAAATATGGTTGGCCCAATTTGCAGGCTCTGAAAATGCTTTTGAATCGGTTTCTGTCATGGTGTGAATTTTTTAAAAATCCTGTCGTACATGAGTTTTCCTACTTTACGGAAATTAATAGCACTAAATTGCGTATAAAAATTAGTTACTCGCAAAACTTCTATAATTGTAAACTTTCAAACAATTATAAATGTAGAAAGTAGTAAAACATACCAATTTTTAGCAAATTGAAAAGAGATTCAAATTTTCATTTTGTTTTCTCTAATGTATCTAAAATAATTTTTCACTTTTCAACAAATCCTAATTTTTAAAAAATACTTTTATCTGTGTGTGCGTAGATATGGGCTTCCTGATGGGCTCTGCATTCTAATTGCTTTCTTTTGGATTTTTTCCCATTTGTTTCTTGTAATCTCTATTCTCTTCTTTTTAGTATTGCTCACACTGTACTCTTAAGTTCAGTTTGTGTTCTGCTTGATATAAAAGAAGATGGCATTTCCAGCTGGAGACTGGGAATTAGAAATAAAATTTTTTTTATATTCAATTAGAAGAGTCAGACACTTCTTAGAGACTGAAGGATTGCAGGTTATGGTAACTAAATACAATGTGTGAGGCTGATAGCTAGCTCTCTCTTTGAACAGCTGCATTAGAGTGCTGCTCGCTTCCATGTCTTGCTACCTGTGTCTCACCAGCGCAGGAGATCATTTTAATACATATATAGAATATATGGGGGTTTTATACATGTATATATTACCACCTTGTTAGTTGGAGACTTGAGAAAAGCAATTCCAAGAGATCCCTCCACTAGGCTGGGGGAAATGAAACAGAAGATTGATTGCTTAGATTGTACTTGAGAAGTGCAAGCTGACTTGCTAGAGCAAGAGCACGGCAGAAAAAAACAAACCTATGGTAAAACCCAACTAGCCAGGGCCTGGGATTCCTTCCCCCTCGCCCCCTTGCCATAGGAGTTGGTCCTTCACGGAGATCACATTTGTCAAGGTCTGCTTCGTGTGACTGGGCAGCCCCCTGAGGGCTGCGCGTAGCTGGGGCCACCCAGGTGTGTGGAAGGAAATTATGCAGCCGCAGCTGTGGCAGAGGTGAGCAGGAGAAGCTGTAGGGTTATTTATTCCCTGCAACAGCTGGGAAAATGCTGTTTTGCCTCTGCTGCCTGGGGAAGCTGAGGTTGCTCCAGAGTGACTATGCCTCCAGAATTTCCACTGTTTGTAGCATTATTTAGCACTTCCTGCCCTGGGGCCTGGCATCAGGTAGGAAGGGGCTGAGCTACCAGAAACTGTCCCTGCTGAACTTGGGATTTATCCCTGTACTCCTGCTCTGTGGTATAAGCAGAGTGCAAGATGCGTCAGAGTGTTGCGATGAGAGCATTTGTGTAATTTTAAACCAATCAAAACCTGATGAAATTGATTAACTAATTGTACTTAGTTGGCATTGTTGAGCCCATAAATGTCTGCCTTCTGATATCTACTACTTTGCTGTCTAGGAAAAGGAGTCCTCAAGTCAGCTGGACATTTCCACAATTAAAATAATGAAATCCAGTCTGATTCATGTCCATCATTTTGTTTTTTAAGTTAGATACGATTATCCCAAATAACAGCATGCCATTTCTTCCCTAGTGCTGACTTCTATTATTGATTGCCTTTGGTGACTCTGTCAACAAATATGTTTTCATCCTGGGTGGCCTTTCAAGTCAGATCTGATGGACCTAGGTTGCATCTGAAAATGTGCTTAAGGACATTGACTGCCTTTTAACTGTGCAACTGGCAAGCCTTATTATTTCTGTTTAGCATCAAATTAAGCTGTTTCCAGCAGCTGCTCCTAAATTTGCAAGGCTTCAGAAGCTGCTACACATCCAGCTCTAGTCTGGGTAGAAAGTTGAACTGTTGCTTGCTTTTTACAGCAGAGTGCCTTTGAGTTACCTCATTAAGTCTGTATTTCCCAGCTACAATGCTTCCACTTCCCTCCAGGCCCTAAGATCTTTGATCAGAGATCCAGGCTGAGAAATGGAGGCTGGAGGCTGAGTCCCAGGGATGCTCAGTTACGTGTGTTCTTGGTCCCTCTTCTTGAGGCATTTTTATGTAGCTAACTAGGCTTTCCCCTGTCCTCTGTTGCAGGACTGAAATTTCCTCCCGCCTCTGACTGCATTCAGACTGACTGCTGCTCTGTCTCCTCCGCTTGCACCTGACTGTATCCATTCTTGTTTGCTTTTGCCAGAAATATGGCAAAAGTGAGGCAAAACAGGCATCGTTTCAGGGCTGCATCTGATGGCAATGCCAAAAGTGTGCAGGGCAAGAGCTGCAGGTTTATAGCAGTGAGAAAGCCAGGAGGTGGGGGGGCTGGAAGGAGACTCCTGCAGCCTGCAAATATGGGAGGGCCTGGCCCAAACACCTGAGTTTCTCGCTAGAGGTCTGGTGCTTGCTCAGAAAGCACAAAACCTCTGGCTTTTCCTCTGCTTAGGGCTCCTGAGTCATGTGTATTCATGTCTGTGTCTCTATCTGACAAAATGAACACAAACTTTCCTGTACTGATTGTCTAAGCATATAATTTGGGATTATTAGATGGGCTGCTGGGAAACCACAGGTTATCTTGTAACTCTGATACCTCTCAAAAAACCTGATTGGAGCATGTGTGAAGGCTGAATACAGAGTCACATAGGGTACTTTTTCTAATTGCTAGAGTGAAGCACTTTGATTTCCTGGCAAAGAGGCTCTGTTGCTGACATTAGAAAGTGGTAATATGTCTATAGTGTAACCACTTAATTATATATATAGGCATAATCACACAATATGTCACGGTTCTTACAGAACTTTCTGCCTGTAAAATTCGAATGGAGAAACACAGAAACATGAACAATAGTGCACTCTCCCAAATGTAATTTCCAGAAGTGGCTGAAAAAATCATAATTTCCTTCCTGTAGGGAATACCCAGTATCTCAAAACTGGCTTTGTTCTGAGTTGAGCTGAATACAGCAGAATATCAAAGACTTTCCTAGAATGGAGTGTTACCTAGGAAATGTCAACAACTAATGGAATAAGTTGTTTTAATTTTGATCAATCTGAAACATTTTTTCCCATTCCTATTCAGTGGAAAAACTAAGAACCTCAGCAAAAGTTAGACATTTTCTAATGGAAAATGCTGATTTCACAGAATTTGCTTTTGTAATTTGAAAATTAATTTCATTTTATAAATAGGGGAAATGCTAACAACTTGCTCTTTCATCTCCATTTGCACTCAGACATTCCATAAGCAAACAAAACAAAATATTCTTTGTTTTGTAGTATAAAAATCAATCCAATAGATAGAACATGGTAAGCTGCTTGAATACCACTAGGTTATTATTTTTTAAGATATTTGTCCCTCTTTCAGTATCACCTACCAGGAGAAGAGTTGTGTGTTGGGGGGGGAGGGGGTATTGTGAGGAAAAATGATTTTCATTATGTGTGGACAAAATTGCCTCCTCTTTGACCTTTCTGAAGGGACTGGGTAGGCTTTGAGTGATACCATCTATCCCAGGCAAGGAATGCAGGCAGTTAAGCAATACTTCATACTTAGGCGGTCATATCAAATATTGTTAATAGATTAAAAAAAAAAAAAAACTGTGCTGGCACCCGATGTTTGTGCAGAACTAGAGGAGCCAATAAGGCTAGCCACATGTGGGTGTAAGCCTTACTGAAGGAGACTGAGGAAATCTGATAGATGCCTTGCTATCATTATCTAAGTAATACTCCATTAGAGGGAAAGAAGAGACAGGGGAAAGGAGATGATCCAAGCCTTCTATCAGGATCACCCCTGGCATTTCTCTTCCCCTTGAGCCCAGGGTATTCGCCACTAGCAGGCTCTATTTGAAAGAGTGGTCAAGGGTCACATTGATCTGAACCTTAATTATCCATGCCATGCTATATGCACTGCAAAATATACATAAAGTGAAGGAAAAAATTAGTAATTCCAAGCATCATGGCGATGATGAGACACCTGCAGGATAATCATCCAAATCAAATATTTGCCTCGGCCTCTTCAGACGATATATCTCTTCCTGCAAGTGCTGAACGGCAATGGATCAGAGCGTGCACTGAAAGGCAAGAATGGCAGCTTGATGAAGGCAGGAATCCTCCTCCTGCACCAAGGTGTGCAGCAGCAGAGGCCTCTCATGCTATTGCTATCATTCTTTGCCCTCAACAGTAGCCATCGTGTTGAAGGGGGATCAGCAGTGTGCCGCTGCATGAGAACAAGAGAAACTAATTTACGCAAGGCTTGCACAGGGAAAATCTTCCATATTCATTCACTTATGCAGCTGATAAATTAGTTACTGGCAGAAATTATTTTTCTTGATCTATATAGTACTTTATTTAAAGGATATTAGTTTCCAAAGGCTCTCGGCGTATATCAGGGTATGATATTTCTCTGTAGAAAAAAAATACTAAGCAAAGTACCAGTACCAATTTTCTAGGAGTTTAATCAAGGAAAGAATAGCTTGAAGGTAGGCCAAAACTAGAACCATGTGTTCTTCTTTCTCAGGTGTCTGGGAAATAATTAATTGGCTCCCCCTCCCCAAACACTAAAAAGCCATATTCATTTATTGGGAGTCTTAACTCTATGAAGGAAGTTCACATACTTATTTTCTGGAAATTATGGGAAATGTTAATGATCTTGAAATGGAACATATAAAGAGTGTTTCTGAGTTTGGCCTCAATCCTCTTCTCTTTACCAGAGCCATGTAGGGCTAAGGCAGACACGCTGAATGTGATTTACTTTTTTCTAAAGAAAAGTAGAATTGGCAGTGTTCTATGTCAACAAGTGTTGCAACACTGCAGGAAACATTTACATTCAACTGTGGAGGATGCTTTCAAAATCCATTTGGGGTCACAGGAATGTCTGCTGCCTGATAACACCAAGGAACATTGCTGAATCAATATCTAAACCTGTTTCCTTTCTGCTTGCACTGCTTTGGCCAGTTTTGAAGGCTGCAATGACCACCCTTCCACTTCTTGTCAGAGGGACTGTGTGGCAGTCTAGTGCCACTGAATTGGTCCAGAAATAATGATCTGAAATGTAGCTAGGTTAAGAGAAACCTGTGCATCCCAGAATGTATAGCTGCCTTTTTTCTTATTCTTAAGAAACAAATCCTGTAATTACATCACACGTATGGGTTACAGCTTTCAAAATCTTTTAAGTCTTTGAATACTTACATAGGACCGAGCTGACTAATGGGTTTAATTAAAAAAAAAAAATAGGGAGAGAGATAGTACTCAGAAATTGCAATTTTATCAATAGAAATATCTCATCAGGAATTTCCAAGTACAACTTGTTATTGTAATTTTGAAAGTTTATCCCCATGCCAGTTCTTCACTGTGGACAGCGGTAGCTCTGCCAAAACATTTTGAGATTGCAGTGTTATCTGAGGATAGAGATTCATGTGGATAAAATTTAGGCATTCTGAAGTACAGACAAGGAGTAGATCTGTCGCTCTACCTCCCAGTATTTCTGGCTTCTCATGTGATGTAGTTGTGAACCAAGAGAATAAACCTTAAAAATGACAAAAATACTTCTTCCCTCATTCATCATCTTTGAACCCTGAATAGCCCATTAAAGTTTTTTTTTTATGATTTTTTTTAGCTTAACGATCAGAGAAAGCTGGATAGTTCAGGTAGATTCTGGGAAACTTCTGCAGTTCTGACCAACCCTTATCTCCAAAATTTCTGAGGTTCAGATCATGATCTACTCACTGTTTCAATAACTTCAGTTAAAGTATCTTCTGATGTCAGAGCAAATCCTATACAATCACATATTTTTGATAGTCACATGGATTTTTGTGTATATTTTAGGAACTTTATTCACTTCACAGAATTAAGAGAAGAGGGCAGAACCTTTCTGAAGACCTGTGAGAGTTTTCTCTTAATCTAGAAAAATTTTCTTATTTGACAGCTCATTAAGATATACATACTACATAATATGTTTTTCATCAGGTAGTAGCAATCTGTAAATACATAAAACACAATGACCTCAAGGAAGGAATTTTTCTTTGTGTTGTCCAATGGACTGTGCTCAAACACCTGTACCATATCTTGAAATCATTTGTGATTTGCCACTGTGGAAATATGAGTGGAAACAGCATCTTTAAGCCAAGTTGCCCCATTTCATGTACCTCTTTCAAAAGCCAGGTGGAAATAAAAGGACTAGACAAAATGAAGCCAAGCTTACGCCCATATTTAGATTATTTAGAAGTCTGATTGCTTGTTGCTAAAACATCACCAGCCCTAGGGAATGGTGTGGGGGAGGTTTGCAGTCTGTTTGAATTCATTTGCAGGCAGCTATCTCAGCCATATAACCTATATATGATATGGATTAGACATGACTTTTTTTTTCTCCTCCTTAAATTGATGAAGCAGTGGCATAAATTCCTTTTACGGATCCAGCTTCTTCTCTAGCTATAGAAGCCGGCAGAAAAGTAAAATCCGTATGTTTTTCCTCCTTGCACATCATGAGCCTAGTGATAGATTAGAAGACATTATGAATATGAGTTAGAGTGAATATGACAACAGCCTGCAGCCATACTTCCTTGGGCTGTAATCTTGTTAAATCTTGCTAGCTAAGCAGTCAGACATTGGCTGATCCTTAAAATCCTTAAATGGAAGAACTGAGGAAACTCAGGTATATTTGGTAGTAGTGACTGTGCTGAATTTGCTCATTGATGTGGAGTTAATGGGTCACTGCTGATGGCATTATCTTTCAGTCTGTTGCTTCTAAACATGCTGTTAGAAGAATGTGTCAGAAATTGAATCATGAACTTCAAACAGGAAATCACATTGCATAGGAAGCACTATAAATGTCATATCTCAACATGGCTTTAGCAGAAATTTCTTTTGAATTGATTATTCTATGGAATAGTTAATACTTTGTCCCCCCTTTTATGCCACACTAACATTTTCAGAGGGAGCTTTTCCTCAGTCCATGAGACTAGTGGCTCAAGACTTGAGTGCATTTTCCATCGAATCATGGTAAAATACCTACCTCTCATCTTTGTCTCCCAGATATAGAATGGAAGCAATTCAAATATGGTAATAAAGTAGATAATGAGAAAAAAAATGTATATGTAGACAGGAACTAAGAGAATTATGAAAATTAATTTTACATGAGATCTGCAAATGAAATCTCATTGCTTAATACTGATCAGTGTCTGCTTTGGAATTCTAATGTGTCAAATCCCAGAGCCTGCATGCGGGTTGTTCCTTTTGCTGGTGTTCTTTCCCCAAGAATCTCAAACGCAGCTTGCTTTCAAAAGAAATCCAGAACGGTTTCAGCTTTCTGGCTTTTGACTCGGTTCTTAAGCTGGGTTACTGTTTAATCACTGATTTTCTGGAGAAGGTAACACAGTCATCCGGATATATCCCTATTCCCTACCTGTATTTTTTCCTTCATCCTTTCTGATCATGTCAAGAACTTTTCATAGGGGACCTGATTGCCAGAAAGCCTGAGGACAGTTTACACTGGAAATTACTACATGACATATTGTAATAGTCTGTGAAATGCTGATGTTGAAGGACTTTGCTGTAGGTGATAAGGTGATGCATGCTCAAGGTGATAGATTTAAACTATCTTTAAGGATGTAAAGACTAAATGAAAACCTAATCTGAAGATCCAGCAGGGTCATATCCTTATCATTATATACAGAACAACAAGCAACAACAAATACTTGATTCTCCAGAAACCAAGGTAAATTATTTATTCATGTGTTAGATACAGACATTTCTTTAAGACCTTTGACCACTGTGTATATTATATTAAAATAGTCTTCAAATTGAATTCTCTTGATTATTTTTAACCTTTAAAATTCCCACTATATCTGGCATAATTTTAAAGTTCCCATCTTATATTGCATGAGAGCTGGTCTGTAAATCACAGGCCTTAATGACTGTCAAATATTTCTCTTGACTATACTGTTTCACTTCACAGAGTAAGCTGTACTTGAACTTCAGGCAAATTAGATTTTTTTTTGACAATTTCCTGTCTGGCGGGCAAATTTGGTTTTGGACTACAATTTAGATAAGAATGTATCAAAGAAAGAATTTGGAAGTAACAGTAGATGCCTTTTTAAGGTCCCCACAAGATACTGGGGTTTTTCAAGTGAATGAGAACTGATCAGAGCGTAGTTCAGAAGGCAGGTAATAAATAACTGTACATTAACTGTGTGTCTCAGACCCCATTTGAGGTCAGTCATTTGAGCCATCTTTATTGTAATCTCAGGCCAGTTCACATAGCCCATATGTTGATCATCTGTGGAAAGAAAACATGTAGGGAGCGTTCATGGCTCACTCTGCAATTGATCCCTTGTTTTTACTAAATGATTCGTATTGAATAAGCTGGAACTGTACTCTCCCCTGTCTTTCAGAAGGCTAAAATGGTTGGAATTTTCACTTAAATCATGTAATCTAACAATGGGTTAATGAAATAGAGTTTCCTTCAGGAAATAAAATTTTTCTGATTGAGAATGAAAAGAATAACAAATAAATTTGAGATGTAAAGGTTAAGGTGCAATAGCAGTGATTTAGCATTATGACTCCAAAACTCCAAAGCTGGAAATATTCTACGCACTACTAGTTAGCAGAGCACAGAGATCTGGGCATATTTTTGTGTTAAATTCAGCCACTGGCGAGAAAGCTGTTTTTTCCTGATTGTATGTACCAGACTGCAGCATAATAGCTGGAGCATCCCAGTGATCTGTTCATCCATTTGACTGAACTTTCTGAAACTAGCTAGGGGCACTTTCCCCCCATACTTCTCCCTGCATAATCTTCAAAATTCGAAAAGCTTGCAAATGAGGGGCATCTTTTAACTGGCAGTCCTCTGCTGACAGTTCTTTACCACAAATCAGGTACTTTCACCCCTCACCTCTCCCCACTGTCACACTGAATGTTTTTCCTGAGCGTTCCTAGTTGGCAGTGTTCAGCCTGTTTTTTAAGTGTCACAGATGATGGCATCGTTCTGGTAGTTGCTGGTAAAATTATTTCAAATTATTCTTTTTTTTTTTTTTTCAACAAAAGGTATTTTCCTCCTCAATATAATTCTTTAGCGAAAAATGGAGACCTTTAATGAAGAGGTTCAAAACATTCAAAAATGAAATCTTCAGGAGTCGTTCAAGTACTCGAAACAAGATGGGTGGCCTGTAGCTGTAACTCCGTAAAGGCTGTCTGTGAATGCTATTAAGCATTGTACAGAACAAATACTTAAAGAGTTCTTCAGAGAATAGTCAGTGTGACAAGAAGGGAGGAACAATGTATGGAGAACCTGCAATGGCACATGCTTCAAAAGCATTTGTCATGAACCTAGGAGTCACGTCTGTGCAGAATTGTGTGAACTTGAGAAAACTAGCCTGGTGAACAAATTCAGTTCTTCCCTGCTCACCTACTGTCTGTAAGATATTGCAAACGTAGTTCAAGAACCAGCAGAGACAGAGACAAACCAAGAAGCAATGGCATCCAAGATAGAATAGTTACAGCTACGGACATTTTGTGCAAACATGGTTGAAAAGCCCTGGGAATAAGATAATGGTAAAGATGAATGCATTAACATTTCTCCTCCGGGGATCTGAATTCATTCCTTAGGCTAGACTACGCAAGGAAATTAATATAGTGACCTTTCCCAAGGGTCTTATCCACAGCCTCGTAGGGCTCTCTAGATTGACCTCAGTGACTGCCTGCCTTGGATCCTCAGTCTCATTTAGATAATTTCTTGTTTCAAAACCTGTGACATAATTTGCTCTATTTGGAAATGACTGTCTTATAGACATTCAGGAATGGAATAAAGGAGAGAAGGGAATTCAGAGTTTGAAAACATGAGTAGCATTACAGGAATGTTTATACAGCACTAGAGAGATAAAACATTTTTATTTTACATAATTACTTTCTAACTTGTTTTATTTAAAATCATATAAATAGTGTTTTCTGTGTCATAAATCCTAATGAACATTAATTATAAAATTAGATTTACTTTGTGGGAGCTTTTAATCATCATTGATTTAAAGTGTCATGGATATCACAGGGATGGAAGTGTAAAATACACATGAAAACATATAAAATATATACCAACAACTCTATACACATAAATACATAATGACTCTTCTAATGTCATATTTTTCTTCCAATGTCATACAAATGAGAAAGAGCCTGCAAGGTGCTGAACTCTCCCACTTTGCACAAGAGCTTTTGAACTTTTTGACATTGCAGGTCAATCCCAAGGACTCCCAAATAGTCAAAATGATCAGTAGAACACTTCACTCTTGCAATCTTTTCTTCACTGTTAGGCTAATGGTGTAATAGTTGCTCTGCATTACATAAACATCTGCTTATTTTTTTCTCGAAACTGCAAGATCTTCCTTTTCTCCCAATTCATATCAATTTTTTTAAATGTTCTGGGTCAAGTTTTTGTTTTCTGTGTAACAGGTCTTCGCACATAAGCAAGTCAAAGTTTACCTTCAATTAAAAGAAATAGCACTTAGAAGTGCTCTTAGCCATAAGCTTTAGCCTCACAAGAGCCTAGCTTTTCATTTAGAACAGAATAAAATAAAGACTTCTGGGGAAGCATTTAGATTCTGCTGTTTTATTATCTCTCTTTTTTCTCTGTCCTGTGCTGAAAATTCAAAGTCTTTCTCTTCTCCCCTTGACTGATCACAGAGAAATGGGTAGGCGGAGGCGGGAGGGGAGGAGGGAGACGAGGAAAGAGTTTTCTTTGGAAAAGCATGGATCTTTCTCAGAGTTGGAAATATCCCAGAATCACAATGCGGGGCATCCAGCCTAGATGGAGAGAGCAATGGCAAGCTAAATTTCAATGCCTGCCCCTACTCTTGTCCTTTCCTGCCCTGTTTCTCCCCTCAAGAAAGGTTAAGCTGCACACTGAACAGAAAGAGTGCTTGGAAAGTCTATCTAATCAATTCCCTTTTGCAGTGATCAAAGGGGGAGGGCCAGGAGGGAACAATTGGGATGAACTAGCTTTAAATCACTATCGTTGCTTCTTTCTCTTTTTCTCAATGGTTAGGATTAATAAGAATGCTAACAAAAAGCCCCTACTCTGAAGTGGGTTTGGTGCTTGATTTGTGCTCACTCTTCTCTTAGTTTCATAGGTGCTTAGGAGGCTTAAAAGCCCTTAAAAGTAATGTTTAAGGACTTGAGCCATTCTCTTCTCTCCCCAGCCCCCTTCCTTCTGGTCTTCCAAAGATGTTTCAAAAACAAAGCACTCCAGATACCGTCTTGTTTCTCAGTCTGCGTGGCACCCTCTTCACATTTTCTTCTTTGTCTCTCTGACTCACTCATCTCATCCAAACCTCTCATTCTCAGTCGCGCCCCGGCTGACAACAGCTCTGTTATTTCAAAACCTGGAGCTGGTCTGAATTTCCTGGTGGCTGAGTGGTGTGGTATTTCCATCTTGTCTTCAGGGTTTCTCCTCATGATCGTTGCCAGCCTCACTGCCACTTGCAGGCTCCCATTAAAAAGACTGCTTCCTGATGGTCTTGTAACAGTGGGAAAATGTCACTTGAGCTTGGTTTGTCCGAACATGAAAGCTGTGCTGATGTGTGACTGGGCAGGGATACTTCTGAGTGGTGAGGGCTCCAGATGGGCATGCAAGGACAGCAGCCTGGCACTGCTACAAGCAATGAGCTGTATCGCCTCCTCTTGTGGGCAGAAGACAACAACGGTAGATGCTGTAGAGATTGCAGTGTGGCTTCAGGCAGCAATGGCTCCCTGGCTGTCTCTTCCCTGGTTAGAGGTATCTCACTGTACATAATTCAGTCTCTTAGTGCTGTCTCTGCTCACCACCTTCTCCCCCAAAAAACATACTAGGCAACATGTCCAGGTCTAATTCCCCAATGAATGGTTTTATCTGGGTGGTGGAGAGGAAGGGGAGTATCCTGAGGGGCAAGGAGGATGTGTTCAAAGAAAAAGTTTGGAAGCTGCTGTTTTAAGTGACTTGTTGGTCATGGCTCCACCTCGGTAAGCCAAGTGGACAATTCCACCTTCCTTTCACACTGCTCGTGCGGTCAAAGTGGCTTATACCATTATAGTGTATGCTTACTGCTCTTCCTTTACTTAGGCTGTAAGTTGTGCCCAAACAATTATATTCACTGTATTGGTAGTTGTCTTGTTACAACACACTAATAACTAGTATGGCTATAGACCATTACGTCTGTGAACTGGTCTGTATAAACAGTTTAAATAGCAGTCTAAGTTGTACAGCAGATTTTGATGAAATGAATTTGGGAAGTCCCAGATGAAATAGTAAACAAATAGGTAGAAGCATCGTTTAAGTGGTAAGAGACTGTCAAACAAATCTTACGTATAGCTTGTGGATAAGGTAAGCCTCAGTGATTGAGAATGAGTAGTTGAGAAGAGAGCTACAGATCAAGCATTTTATTTGTCCCCAAGTATATAATATCTTGAAGTCCACTTCTGTCCAGTGAATTGCATTAACGTTATTTCATATATTTACTTACCGTGTTTAACAAAGATGGGGTTTCTGGCTTAGGCACAAGTAAGCTTTCAGGTGCATGCTGAGAATTAAAGAGAAATAGTCCAAACTCCTTGCATTCCTCATTCATTGACTTCACAGCTTTTAAGCACAATCGCTTAGGATGAAAACTGACGGTCAGTGGACTACCTGCCAGCACATGAGCATCTGGAGATTGACAGAATGGTTACATGTTTGCTCAGTATCACTAATTTGGAGTTTCCATTGATGACAGTTTTGTTAACACTGTCTACTAATCACTAAAATGCTCTAGTCTTATAGGGGAGGCAGAGTCCAAAATAAAGCCTAAAATTATTCTATATCCCAAAAGTCTGGACTCATAGTAGGTTTTCTGAAGCTTGCTTTTGAATTATGCTCTCAGAATAATTGTTGCAGTCTTAGATAAAACACAGGGAAGAGAGAAATTCTATTCAGAATTCTTTCCTAACATCTACTCATAACCTTTTCTCAGACTATTTGTAAAATTATAGGTTTTTTTTCCCCATCTAGAAATACTTTATCCTTTTTTTTCAATACAATTCCCTTATTTGGAGTTGCTCAGATTTTCTTTTAAAATAGAATTATTATTTTTAGCAAGCTCAAAAATGCTTGCTGTGAAACAACAGCCACAGAAAAATGGTCTTGAGGCTTTCTGATTTGAGTGAAACTGTAACAACTGTTTATAGAAATAAGAATTTCTTCTAGAAGCCTCTCATTTAATCAAAGTTCATTTTGCCTCTAAATAAAACTTTATTGATGGAAAATGTTATGGTCTACTTTCTTTTTTTCTCCTTTTCAGATGCAAGCAGAAGAAAGTTGATCCAAACACCAAGATCAAGAAGGTCTAGTTTGTCAAGTATTGCAATTCAATGTATAGGCTCATTCTGTGTTTTCCAAACTCTTCATGAGCTTATTGTCAGCCTGAATTAATTCTTGGATACCTCTGCGATGTCATGGAAAGGTATGATGATTTCCTAAAATCATTTGTTTATTGTAAGTAGAAATAGAGACATTAAGCCTTAGTGACTGAGTACTGTGTTAACTTTTAGAAATGCTGGGATAAGAACAGAATTTCTGAACATTTTTCTCACTCCTGTAGATTATATTGCTTTCCAGAATATGGATTTGAGAGAGAGAAAATGGGAAATAATTGCATTTGAGTGCTTGTACCTCCATTTATTTTATCCATTTTGATTATTGTAGCCTATAACTCTTACAGCTTTGGAGCATTTTTGTTTGTTTGTTTTTGTTATTGTATTTTTTCTTAATGAAATGGCAATTAAACTGGGATCTTTAAGTGGACTTTTAGCAAGTTAGGTACTTGCTTACGTTGATTTATTGCATGGAGTGGGCATCCGAAATTCACTGAGGTTAACAAGCAGGCTACTAATACTGACAGATTTTTCTTGCATATCTTTTATCATTTGGTTGCAATAGTCAAGTCTGTGTTTGTACGTGGAGTATCTGAGCTGTGGATAAGTTCAGCTGTGGGTCGAAGACATTTCACTGGCTCTCTGTAAACCAGTGTGGTAAAAAGGAGAATATAGCCATGTTCAGTCAATCTGTCCTGTGTAGTCATTTGTTTTCATGTACACTAGCTCAGGAATCCATGTTCCATGGTCAGCTGTCACCAGTTGTCTTTTATCCTTAACATCTTTCTTTTCCTTTCCTCTAATTTATATATATTTCATATGTCATATTTTTGTTTTATCCAGGCACTTCTCCCCAACTCTGCTGTCTGGCTGCTTATTCAGGATAATAGATAATTGGCGATATCTCTGATATGGAGGTGAAAACCCTCTCATGTTTCGAAGAGCACTGCCTCTCCACATTCGCCTAATCACGGTTCCCTTCTTCCTGGATGATTAAGAATTTGTCCATAGATTGGTTTTACATTCAATTGTCAGATGGCCTTAGCAGCAGACACTGTTTTGTTTTGGGCTGTTGTCTTGAGATATAACCATCACAGGACACTACTGTTACCTTTCAGTTGTCTTCTCCCTTTTTTCAAATGGATCTATTTCTAAATTATTTTAGCAGATGAAAAAAGAAAGAAGAAAAAAAAGAGGAAAAAAAACTCACAGCCCCCTATCATCTCCATCCTGCCCATAGTAACTGTCTGTAGACACCACAGTACATCTCACACCCTTGCCTCTGCAGCCCTTCTGAAAGAGCTGCCCTCCAGCATCACATCGGTGGTCCAGGTATCATACCTGCCCTAGCAGTCCCTACTCTTTCATCCCCATTTATCTCCCTGTGGGGGCATCTCCACTTAATAAATTTGGGTAGCCTCAGCTTGAGTGAGAGATGGTGGTTCTAAATACCTCACTAAACAGAGGGGAAGGAGGCTTGTAGTAAACAAGGGTCCAATATAAAAGGGAATATTGCTTTAGCAAACCTAAGGCAATAAAATATGGAGTAAAGATCTCCTGGATTCGGGTATGGCATTACTTTTGGAAAAATAGTCAGAACAAAACCTAAGATTTACTGCCCATTTGTTAAACAAGTAAGAAATTTCACCATCTTTTGCTGAGTATTAAGTAACATATGTAAATGGTGAGAATCTTTAATATATTCTGTAAATACTATCCACGTCTGCAGTACTGAATTTAGGATAGAGTTAAAATGTTTGCATTTTTTTTTCATATCTTTATGATGAAAAGAGCCTTGGACTTATTTTTCTGAACATTTGCTGGATTACTTCTACAGAAATATGGCACTTGGTTCCCTCTCCAACCAGCTGAACAAAAGTGCAGTCAGGAGAGAAACTGGTCCATAAATAGACTGGTAGAACGGCAGTTGTATGGATAAAAGTTCCTTAAACACAAATTGTATCATAGCAGAGCTGGACCTAGAGGGAAGAACTTGTCCTGCTTGTCCTCAAGAGCACTAACTTGCCCTGAAGTTTTAAATCAGAACATTCTTTATGGCTTAGCAGACCAAATGAAAGTCATAACTAAGAGGACCTTTTGTAGTTCTAATTCCAGGTAGCAGCTGGTACTTTTATTATTTCTAAACTAGATCTTGAGACACTTAGCATCTGATCCACAAGGTTTTATACGTCACTTGGTCATGCAAATATTTTCAGCTGATTTTTTTTCATGAGTTTTATTCCAAAAAATTGTCCACAAAATGCAGGTCAGATTTCTGTCTCAGTGATGCAGGGGTTAAATCTGCAGTAACTTCCATGATTTATTCTTAATTTACCCCAGCTCTAAGGAAATAGAAATCACGCTCAAAATCTCATCTCCATTGAAGCTCATTAAACCAATTATGTGATGGCAGCATTTGTCAGTGTTATTTGTTCATTACTTCAAAGAAGAATTGCTGGGTACATGATGATGCAGTTGTCTTACATGTTAGGCAGCAAGGAATAAGTTAATAATGATGCACTTACTGTACTCCTTAGCTCA
This sequence comes from Dromaius novaehollandiae, assembly GCF_036370855.1. NCBI lineage: Eukaryota > Metazoa > Chordata > Aves > Casuariiformes > Dromaiidae > Dromaius > Dromaius novaehollandiae. The sequence goes on from NC_088132.1 coordinate 27,839,978, forward strand.
GAAGTAGAGTCTTTTCTGAATATTTACACCCCTAAAAAGCTTCATACGGATTTAGGCAATATATGTGTCTCCGTATACATATTGAATAACTGAATGCAGTTATATGCTTTGTCACTGCAGGGTTTTTTTCATTATGTTTGGGAGCTAGCGGTAACTCTTTGTGTTCACAAGCATTAATCATTCGTAGTGTTGGATACCAAGGGTCCCATCTTCACTACCATTTATCACAGCGCAGGCTTCCTTTGTGTCCTGCCAACATGCTAATCCTTACCCTCAAGAGCACACCCCTTCCGCAGGGTGAAAGGCGAACGAGCCATTGCACGGCACTGAGGTTTTCCAGTGTTTTCCTCTAATGATGATCCATCGATCTCATATACAAAGAGACGAGTAGGGCAGTTTACATGGCAGCTGTCTGGCTACCGAGCTGACTTGAAGAAGAATTGACCAAGGGAAGCTTGGAATATGATTTATACAAATTTGGAGAGCGTTTTTCCTATAACATTGTTCAGGTGGAACAAGTTTTGTAGATATACAGAATGTGGTATAGCCCAGCTGACTGATGTACCATTACTCCAGCTTGCACTTTCCATGTTCATCAGCCCATCTGCATTTTGTGGGTTTATGGAGTGGGGGAAGGGGTTGTTTTTCTTATTTGTTTTCCCTAATTAGCGGTAGAAGAAAATGAAGGCAAATATATTTGCAGAACATATTTATCACCGTTGCCTTTGATGAAAGACTACTCTGAAATTTTAGAGATGGTTGAAATTACTTCAGCTTGCCAGGGAAGACACTGTTGAGCCATAGGGAAAATTAACTATGGATGCAAAGAGAAAGAATGATAGATAAACTTAGTAGCTTATAAGGAAAGGAATTCATTCAAATCATTTTTTCTTGTTTTTACATCCAGATTCTCAGAATGGAACAACTATCTTTTAAGTATGGCACTCTGAAGCTTAAAAAATAGTCGTTGAAACATTAATGGATTGATTTACAGAGAGATAAGAAGTTTTTTAGACAATGCCAAAAGTTCCAGAACCTTTACAGTTCCTCTGTAAAGGTAAACTAAGGTGACTCCAGGTAGAATACAGAATACTGAGGAATGCTTAGAGATGACCAGCTTACCAGGTTATTCTGATCATTGTATGGAGTAATATCTGCACTTTGTATCAGCACTTCTGGCACCATGGTCTTATCAGCAAGATATTTCTCATAATAACTATCAAAAAGCTGAAAGCACTCAGCCAAAACTGAATTGCAGTCTGTAAAATACACTACTTTGAATTAACCCACCTTTTCTTTTTCTCTTCCTTCTATCTCATCTTTGCATCAGATAGTAGTGTAGCTTAGGTTAAATAGAACTTACCCATTTTTAATATGGATGCTATAATGTTTGCTTATTGCTCTTATACACAAACAGTACTGCACCACAGGTGTCATATCCAATACAATATGTAGTTTCCAGGTATCAATATGAACTATGTTTTTACCTTTGTATATAGATATCCAGTCCCATATGGCTTTGTACTTCTTGATTAAAAAAAACCACATCAGCTAAGTCTCAATAAGAAATCTCTAGATCCCATCCAAACTCCGTGAGCCTTCTCATAAAAGCAGTTCCATTTATGAGGTTAATAGGAATCGAGCCAAATCGGGCATTTTCATTGAGAACAAACATGAGAGCAATTATAAAAATGAGCATGAGTTTCTCAAGGAAGTAAAGACACAAACATGTCATTATTATTGTTAATTAATTTGGTTTGCTCACTTTAAGTCTCAAAAGGTAGGGAAAGGATAAACAAATAGATTTATTGGACTGACTTTATTGGACTGCATTTACAGATTGGGAATCTCTCTTCTACTGTGTTAGTGAGTGTTTCTTCCTTCTTCCTACCCAACTCTTCTTAAAAAAAAATTACACATTTAATGTTGGTTTTTGTGAGGTAGACCAATTAATTTTTATGGAAGATTTCTGAAAGGATCAATGGGATTTTTTTATTTTTTCCCCAATGAACATTTACAGCATTCTTCATTTAGGAAGGCATACAGTGAGTTAAGACTAAAGAAATCAAATTCCTTTGAAATACCCGTCTCTCAAAGCAGGATATTAGACTGGATGGGCTCCTTATCTTGATCTGGGATAGCAAGTCACCACTAACATAGACCTTTCATGCCAAACTCTATCCTGTATTTAAAAAAGGAACCTGAGTTTTGGCTAATTGCTCTATGGTACCTGACTCCAAAATGCAGATCTTAAATTTTTGTGTAGCTGCTGTGAACGCTTAATTCCTTAGTTGCTGTCCCAAGTCTTAATTCCCCAAAGTGCATATGTAGGCAAGGTTCTTAAATGTGTCTGCTGTGGTTGCCCAGAACTTCTTAAATATTGGTAACGGTAAGCAACTAAGAATGTAGTTCACTACAATGCTCTGCTTATCTTACCTGAAAGGCCTTGTCCAACAGATATTTTTAGCATATTTTTACCAGATCAAGCCTAGAGCAACGGCAAGATGGCTAGAGTTTGGATTCAGTGCCCCAGAATGGTAGAGCTTTCACCATGACTGTTGGAGATCTGGTTCTCTAATCTCTGAAGCATAAAAGAGAATTTGAATACAATTGCTGGGAGATGACCGTAGCCATCAGACTCAAGGATATATTTATGTTGTCTCATTCTGTGTCAACTTGTTTGGAGAAAATAGATATTCACGAGGAAGAAAGAGAGTGTGTTTTTGTTATGTTTTGTGTAGGACTTCTGTGTGGGAAGAAAAAGATAGGGATTCCAATTTCTTCTCTAAAAAGTACTTAAAACCCAACCTCAAATACTCAATCAAGTCCAAAGCCACCTTCTTCTCTTAAAATTCTTTATATTTCTTTGTGATTTCATATTCAAGTTTACTTCTTTTGCTTTATAGTATTCATTAATTCCAAGTGATGAGTGAAGTTAATGAGAAATTTTCATCCCACTATGGTGCATATTTAATGCTTGCTTACAACACAGAGAATGGGTTTCCCATATCGAGAGCAAAGGGAATGCACAGGCTTTTCCAAAGGTAGGGGTTATAAAAATAAATTGCTGGCATCTTCACCACTGTGTATTTCTCAGGGGTCGAGCTACCACTAGTTTATTATGCATGTTGTTTTTTTTAAAGCCACTAATTATTTTACATTATGTTTATTATATCCTCCAAGTCATTGTTGTTCACCAGCTACCCAATTTCCTCAAGTGCAAGCAAAAGAAATAAAGGCCATCCTTGGCTTTGACATGCTTTTGATGAATATGGCCTGTATAGTGTTTACCACAACTCAGAACAGAAGCCATTATTTCAGCAAAGCCTGTTATTGTTCATTAGTACAAAGAGTGCGTAATAAATATAATGAAAGATTGCTTGGTTTACTATATCTTTGTCATCTAAAGCAGTTCCATGAATAACTACAGGGATTTGTCTTTGAATGAGTTATTTGCTTCCTGCCTAATAAATAACATGTAATTAGGGTAATATATTGTTTCCTAGTTATGCTTGCAGTGTAGTGGAGGAAAATAAAAGAACGATTTCAGATATAAAAGAATAGTAGATAATTTTAACACTATCCCTTAAAATACTTGGACTCATTATGCGTGGCTTAAACTGCTGGGAGGTCTATGTGTAAAGGAAAAGCAGGGAATAGGTTTAATGAGTTCTTTATTACTCAGGTCATGAATTATTACACAGGTAGTATAAAACTGCAGCAACTGTTCTGCATGTAAAATTTTCTTCTGTTTGAATAAGGTACCCATGGTGACCTGACACCGGTGAATGAAAATAGGCTGTGCTAGTTCACTGAAGTTTGGGTGATTTACTCCTTCTATTCATGTTTTTTTAACAGGGAGTCCAGTCTATTTTAGAACCAACAGTGAGTGAATATGTTCTTGTCCTCAGCTGGCCTCACAGGTGATAAGAGTTAGTGGAGGTGCCTTGAGAAGACCTCATGACACTCAGAGGAGTTGCTTGCTTTGTTGTGTGAATGTTGCACAGGGTATAACCACAATGAACAGGAACAGTAGCAAAAAAAGCAAAATGCAAAAAGTTTGTTTTCATTAGGTTTTCCCTAGGGAAACACTGAATTTGAAGCCACTAGTGATCCTATAACGATAAAACTTTGTTCAGTAATATGTGTGCATACCGTTATCCTGAGGTACAACAGTGGATATAGAAAACTTCAAGATCCTTATCTGGATTTCGAGGGAGTATATGTATTCCTTATCCAAATTGTAAGTATTGGGATCTCCAACTCCCATAGCTTTCACTATCTTCAGAGCTCAGTATTAGCAGGAGTGAGTAACAATATCCTTTAGACATCTGGGTAGTTTCCTTAGTTACATGGGATTTTTCTCTTCTAATGCAAATACCTGGTTTATACCATAATGCCACTAGCTGTATGAACTGAGCATTCTTTCTATTCTCAAACTGGACCAAATGTTGAAAAAGATCAAATTCAGTCACAATCTGGAGTCAAAAAACATACTAAAATAACATCTCCAGATCTTCTCTTTGTGCTTGTCCTGCCAAAGGTATTGCAGGCAAGGTTTAAGTAAGAGTTGTATAGATCTTGTGCTAGTTTTACTTCAGTAGCACCTGCTCAGTTTGTGTTTGCTAAGCTTGTTTATAAAAGATATGACAGATTTAATCCCTGGTTTTAACCAGATTGAAAATATTCCTCTGTGGAAACCATCAAGTCGCACAACAGCCGCTGTCCCTGATCCATACCTCTGGGACAGCGTAGCCCCAGCTGTGGACAGGGAGGGCAGAAGACAGAGTGATGCTGAGCTCACTTGATCAGAAGAGGCTTTATTGGTTGCTTTCAGCTCTCCTGCCTTCCTTGTAATCTTGGGACAGGTAGGGTGCCTGTTTAGAAAAAACAAATTGTATTTTCATCTGGAGTCCTAGGATTTCTCCAACTCCTCTTGATTCTTGCACGGTATGTGTTTTTCACCCAAAATCTCTTCCTGGCAATTTGAAAATTGACTTGTGTTCCTAAAGAGTGGCTACAGGAGACTGACACTGCACACACTGCTTTGAACATCTAGCCTTAAGGCTCTGGCAAATGCATGAAGGCGAGGAATTTAGAGATAAGATTGTTCCTTTTGTCCTTAATTCGCCCCCATTGGATTTACCAGCAACTATTAATCACTGTATGGTCTATATCACACTGCTCTCTCAGCCTTCTGCAATGCCAGAGGCACAATGGGAAGAGATAGGGAAAGGCTATCAGCTCACAATTTGATGTAAAATGGCAGGTCTGTTCTTCTGCAGGTTTAGAATAGGCCAGAGCAGCAAATTCGACTTTGGTGTGCAACACGTGATATGTTTTGAAATCAGCAGTGTACTCAATTTGAGAAGCAAAGCCTGTATTAACCCCTTCATGGCAGGTGATCCAGCTCTCTTCAGTCATTTGTCATGGACTGTTTATTAAATGATTGATTTTAGCGCATGTGTAGCCTGCTTAATAGTGTTCTTCAAAGGTGTGTAATTATTATATTCTGTTATTTTGTGTAAAACTGTTATAGATTTCAATAGGCAACTGCATTAAGCCTCAGTTAAAACGCACAGACTGATCTTCATCAAGGGTGAACTGCAATTAATGAATACATCATTTAGTGAAACTGACCCCTCATTTTTGTCCTGCTGTAAATTGATCCTCCACATGCTTATTTGATGTGAATGATGTTTTAAGACTTGTTTATTTAAATCCTCTAGCCAGTCCTCTAATATAAATTTCATATTATGTCCTTTTAGATCCACTGTCTGCCTGAGCAAATTTGAAATATATGGGTGTGCGCACAAACACATAGATGCCTGGCTGTTCAAGGTAAGGTTTCTAGGAAGAGAAGAGTTTTCAAATCTAATTTTTACTCTGATTTTTTTAAGGCCCTTTCATTACCCTCCACCTCCCTTTTATATTTTTACTCACAGTTGAAAAAACAGTGACCCCTCCTCACCGCTGAATGAGTGCAGGTGCTGGTTTCGGGAAGCAGGTGCTGAAGCACTGCTGAAGCAAAGTGAACCTAACTATGAAAGAAGCATTTGCTTAAATGTTTTGCCAAATGGACTTTAATACAGCGCTTATATCAGTGCATATTTTAACGCCTTATCCATTACCTGCAATTCAACAAGGTGATCGAATAAGGGCACAACATAAGCCTGTGGGAAGTTCCCCTGCTTTGTCAGGGATTGCTCATGTACTCAAAGTTAAGCATGTGTTCAGTTACTTTACTCAGCTGGATTTTTAGTGAATATCTTTTATTTAAGGCTATTTAGGGTTCTCATTTTTGGCCTTTTTCTTTCACGTTTTGAGACCGGGGAGTACTGTAACAAAAGTTGTTTTCCAAGCTGAGGATTTTTCTTTCCCTCCAGTTCACAACAAGGCCATATCCTGTGTTTGCCATTGCGCATGAAATAACTAATTAGGGAAAAAATGTACCTTCTAATTAACACAGACAGCATAAACATAATAGTGAGGTTCCTCGGTGCAATAAGGCAGCTAAGCGTTTTCTCTTTGCTAGTGCAGGAGAGACAATTGCAGCGGCAGGGAGGAAAGCTTTCTCCATGGTGCTGCAGGGGGTGTGCACCATTTATCAAGCTGACTGCTCCGTCATATTGGTGGAAGGACCCTGGAGAGCCCTGACCATGAGATTGAAGGTTGGTACCAATTTACTGCAACACAAATGCATTGAACAGGAAAGAGAGAGCTTCTAATCTCTTCAATTTTCTTACATTACCCTGAAGGCTAGGGAATTAAATGAAACAGTAGCTGGTGACAACTTTAGAGGGTCCAGAATGCGTGACAGAAAAAGTATTAAAATAGCTCAATAGTTTTATTTCATATGTGTGTGTTAATCTTACCCCTGCATAAGGAACAAAGCTAGAACAGACTGTCTCTTCGATATAAGTCTCCCTGAGAGGAGGAGGGAAGGCTGTTCAGTTCAGTATCTGTTTGGTCAAAACTCAGAAGCAACATTTAAAAAAAAACCAGAAAATGTTATTTTCAACAACAAAGTACATCCTGGGGTCTCGTTTTCTGTTTGTCCATTGACTCTAGCAAACTTGCATTGTACCTTTGATCTTTAGCAGTGGCAGCCTGTGCAAAACCCTAATAGCAGGAGAATTTGTAGTGCTGGTCAGCCCTCCCCTGCCTAGTCCGGGATCCTTGCAGCAGTCCCCAAGGAAGGGTGAAAGAAACCCTTGCACTAAGCCCTTGCAGGGCAATAAAGAGCTTAGCAAAATACTTTCATTAGAGCATGATTTAAGTATGAAACATTCAACTTTATTTCCTGGTCAGTGGTTTCCCAGCTTGCATCAACTATTATAAAGCTGGTTATTCTTATCTGTATAAACGTCCAACGTGTCTTTAAATCTTGCTTAGTTCTGAGATCGCTGGACGCTGCGTGGAATCCTCCTCTCTTCAGAGACTGCTGTGTTAGTTCACAAAAATATGAAAAGGAAGTATTTATATAGCATCATCTCCTGTACACATTTAATACTTGTTCAAAACACATAGCACCTTCCTTTACAAGGCTACCCATAGGAGCAGCTGCATTCCAAATGCCACTAGCAAGATATAAATAATAATAATACTACATGTTTATATATAACTAGGAATAAACCTAAGGCATCCTTATACCTTCAATTTAAAGGACTGCTAAAGGCCATCATTTCCCATTTCCTTATGGGCTGGGGGAGAGAGGAGTCGCACAATAAAAGGACACACACAATTATTACAGTATTACCATTTGCAATCCTAGAGTTAAAGGTCAGTGTGGTTTGCTACTGTAATATTTTCAGGGATTTATAACTTGCCTGCATAAAAATTTGCTCCAGGTTAATATTTTTTACACTGAGTGTTAGTCCGGATATGAATTTTATTTTTTTATTTTTGTTTGTGGGATAAAAAAGGAAGAAGGAAAAGCTTCCCTGTAGATATGGTTCTAGTCCTGGATTGTTTTAAATATATGCTCTCTTGTAAAAGCACAGTCAAAGCACAACTGATCATAATTCTGCCATATAAAGTGAGATGGGGAAAGAAGTAAGCCAAAGTGTTTTCAGACTATCAAAACCAAAGAGAAATGATATCAAAGTCCTCATTCTCAAGTTTCGTAAGGTTTTAAGAATTTGTGTGTCCATGTACAAATACCTTGTACAGAAGGTTTTATTACTCACATAAGCGGCACAGGCCTTAAGCAGGTAATTCCTCTTTCATCACTTGAAAAATAATGTTATTTGTACTGTAAGAAACCATGATATATTAGTATGGAAAAAAAATATCCTGGTTTTGTAAGACAAGTAGCATCTTCCTCCCAAGAGAGCCACTAAGCAGTTAGGCCTCAATTTGGCAAAGTATTTGAGCATGTGTTTTTCTTTAGTCAGGCTGCGAAACCCCCAGCAGCTGGGGCGGGGGGACGGCAAACGCTGCAAATCACATGTGCTTAGCGGTGCTGTGTTTATTTAAGGAGGGTTTCTGGAGTTAAGACAGTACTTCAGGAGGCAAACTGGTGCCACCAAGCACTGGCTTTGACAGTCAGCTTCTCATAGCACTGCTCTTTTCAGGGGCCTGGGCTCAGCCATTCTGCTTTTGGTGGCAGATTAAGCAGCTTCTGTCTGCCCCCTTCCCGTTGTTTTAGCTAATCTCTTCCAGCATAGGCCCCATCCAGAAGAGCTGTACCCACGTCAGAGCCGTGGTCCCAAAGGTCAGGAACATGTGGGACATCTCTTTCGCTCTTGCCCCACTTTTTTTTTTCCCCCCACTGTTGCTTTCCCAAGAGAAATTCACCCTGAAATGGTAAATCGAGTCTTTGCCAGCTCGTATGGCTTTGGCTAGAGAAGTAAGAGGGAAGGGGCTTAGTGCTTTGAATGCTGGAGATAGATTTCCCTCTGCACTCCACCCTGATCACCTATACTCTCTGTACAGCGAGGTGATTTATGGATGTGCACACGTACCTTTGGAGACTTAGACCTATGAAGGCCTTGTATTTCTTGTTTCTCCTTTCCTCTTTTATCTTCAGCCCTTATCTTTCCTCTATCTTGATTTTTGCCAGCTTTGCTCATTTGAATCTTAACTCCTCTACAGCATTTCTTCATGCTGCAGTACCAAAATACGCATTCTGACCCAATCTCATGCACCTCTGTGTGAAGCTATGGATAGATCTGAAAAACGCACTTAAAGCTTTTCCTATCATTTGAAAACATGATTTAGTTTGTTTGTTCTTAGTTTCTTCCTCCTCTAAGAATTATTCGTTTTGTTTTGTTTTGTGGAATGGTACTTGTAGAATAACTTCAAAATGAAAAATACACCATTTCCAACGCATTGTAGTCCCATGAAAATATCAGTTTGTCAAATATTTGCCCTCTGTTAGGCAACTCAGTATCTTTCCTTATATTAAAATATGTCCCAGACTTTAGGAAATAGGTTTAAATACTACTGCTCCTAGTTTTAATCCAAAAGGAAATGGATGATGGCAATCCACTAAATTAACCTGAAATAAAATTGGGTCTCACTGTACTAGGACCTTTCAGATCTCACTTGCTGTGTATCAGATTTTCCTATTTTAAACTTTCGTACAACATCAGTCCAAAAGAACTGGTGCTTCCCTTTGTCCCACTGTAAATTGTAAAGCTCTGCAGTCAAGAATTATGATGGTGAAGCTAAAAATTGCTTTTCTTATGTTGGCTAAATTATTTCCACTTTGTGAGGAGACTTCTGCTTTGTGAAAGCTTGTCAAATCCCTTGTCTAGGCATTCTCTCTGTCCCTAAAAGGCAAATGGCCTCACAGTATTTTTTTTTCCTTTCTCTATCGGGGGATTTTTCTTTCCTGAGTGTTTTGTATCAATCATTATCCATATTGTAAGAACTAATCCTAAGAAGCTTCCAAAAATGACAGAATCTTTTTGAATGCTGTCTTTTTGAACATAAATGCTAAAAGAATCTATTTTAATGTGAGTGCAGTTCCTGATACCCTCAGCTGCAGTGCCCTTTTAGGTAAGAAATATCATGACATTTGATCTACTGTCATGGAGGCATCTGTGCAGCCTAATTTCGGGTGGGTGGGAGAGATGATAAAATGCTTCTTTTATTAGGAAGGATAAGAATTAAATTGCTTTCTACAGAAAATGAAATCATGATAAATGAAGTAATTAGCCTCTCAGCTTTTATGTTTTGGGGTGTCGAATATTTGGGTATTGTTCATAAGAACTGGTTGAAGGAAAGTTCCCCAAAGGTCTAATCCTGCAGGGGTCTGGGTGGTCTCAAATTCCTTTTTTTTTTTTTTTTTTTTTTGGCTTTTTTGAGGAATCTATGATTGCACTGCCTAGTGAGTGTTTTTTGTTGTCTGTAGAGCAGTAGCTGAAGGAAGGATTTATTCACAAACTTTCTGGAAAACCTAGAATCGTCAGTTTGTTAAAGAAGTCTTGTCACTTGTGATAGATCTTTAGTAGGAAATGGAGTTTAGATGTCCTGGAAATTAGTTACTTTGGCCTAGGTGTGTATTTGCAAAACACAGGTTTGGGGTGGGTTGCTGTAAGCTGGATGAGGTGACAGTAAGTGGCAATGCTTTGCATACCCATGAAAACTGCCTAATTCATTTAACTGATCATTTTTGGACAGCCTGACATTTGCAGCGTTAATACACTGTCAGTCTAACTAATAAGCCTGGGCAGAGTGCGAGGCTGACATGTGTGAGAGGTCTCCAATGCCCAAACCCTCTCTGTGTCACGCTGCACCGTGCCTGGAAAGCACGCTCGACTGGTCGAGCGTCCAGCTAGAGATCAAGGCAGCGTACCCAGCCCTGTGGTGTAGCCCGGTGTTTCTAATGCCGCTCTGTTGCAGCCACTGTGTGTGTCTTCAGCAGAGCTGTTTTAGTTAGAACAGGCAAAAATCCGCAATGGGAAGAGAACAGGTGCTTAGGATGGGACAGGCCCCGTGGTTATTGGGTCTAATCGCTTGCTACTGCTGGCAGCCATGTGCTGTAACCCATAAACTGATCCACTTGAAGCTGGTGGGCAGCGAGTGTGCAGCCAGTGTCTTCACCTTCCTGGCGACTTTTTGTAGCCCTTCGTAACATTGTTAGAAGCAGTCTTCAGAAGTACGGATTTGAGGGCAGTGGGCAGGTAGGTGTATCAGGGAAAGCTGAATGAGAAATGGCAGGTACATGTGACGTGCACGTGCGTGCAAGCTGTAGGATGGTGTGTGCAAAACCATGTTGCAATTGGAATGTGTTCCTAGATAAGGAAGTGTAATAGGTATTACAAAGAAGGTGGCTTAAAAATACATGAGGCTTTTACTTTCACAAGTGGGCTTAAATGCCTCTTGTGATTTATTCCATTTGTAAAGGCATAATGGTAACAAAAGGTGCACTGGAAAACAGGCCCCCTAAAAGCCACTAAATTAATAGCTATGTTGTGGTTTGCAGAACTAAGTCTTTTGTTTATTCTAATTAATCTACAAGTATACAATTTCACAAAATAAAAGCCAACAGCTTTGGTTTGGATCAGAGGGAGAGAAGGGGACTCTTATGCACTAAGGAACCAGCCCTGTTACTTACTCTGAGGCTTGATAATTTTAAAAAATGTGACAGCTAAAACCCACTGGCACATGCTGCAAAGAAGGATGTGATAAAATAATGCTACTCATCTTCAAGGCTGTCAGTTCAGCAATCAGTACTTCTATTCATCTCTGCGGCCTGCTAACTCAGTGCTACCATGCGATAGATAAACCCTAATCCAAGTGACAGCGTTCAAATCAGAACTGATTTGATTGTTCACATATGATACCACAAGACACCAGAAGCCTAAAGAGTTTATAAAAATGCCTGGATGTCTCTTGTAGGCACACTTCCCTCAGAATCTCTTGCAGTGTAGGATACATCAGCTCTTAAACCTGGGGTAATTTGTAGGTCATGAAAATGCTTTGGTGGCACAGTCAGTTCTTATCATAATCTAACTCCAGCTACAGCAGGGAAGGCTCAAAAATAAAATGCAGTTCAGACCTTGTAAAACCCACCTGCTCTGCTTTCATGTCTCTCTTGCAGGAAGGGAAATTCTTTCCTTTCTCTGCAGAGACAGGACTTGCTCTTGAAGAGATCAAACATGAAGGCATTTGTTTCCGTGCATACAGGACAATACATGAGAAAGCGGTTATTGTACCACATACATCGGTATCTCGCGAGTCATCCTTGCCTCTGAGAATACAGTAGGTATACTTTCAACTACAGTCTCAACAGAGCTGGTATTTAAAACTGATCCAGTAATTGCAATTCTGCAGGTATTCAGTGAGAGCGTTACACTGAGGCTCTGAAAGCAAATTCTCAGCAAGGCTCTGATGATCCTTGTGCTTTGCAGAGATTTCAAAGTTTAGCTTTCTGTTCTTATTTTTCATCAGCATCCCCTTAAGTCGTGGAGTTAAAACTTAGTAGAATAATTGTTCGAGTAGTTCAAAAAGACAATGGCGATGGAATAATTGAAAGCAGAATATGACCCCATCGCTGTTCAAGATCAAGAATGAAACGTGAACCACTTTTCAAGGAAGTTGTCAAAGTGTCTGAAAATAGAGTGAAATTATGGGACTTTTAGAGGCAATAGGTTTTCCTCTTGTGTCCATCCAGGTCATTTTACAAAACAAAGGGGAAAGTTCTCTTTGTAGTCTTCTGTTAGAGAGAAGAGATGTCTTGGGTTAACAAGGTACTTAAGCCCGCATCTAGCTTTGAGCATATGAGAAATTCTTTAGTCCTGTGCTTTAAATACTTAGCCAAACTGAGTGAAGGGTTTCTCTGCAGACCAGACTTTGCCCAAATTACATCTACTTTTTTTTAATAGCAGAACTGTGTGGTTATTTTCTTTTTCGAATGATATGAATAAGAAAGAAATGCGTTTCTTCTACATTTTATGCCTAAAATGGATTGTTGATCTCCTGTCTCCTGGTAGTATTACACAGTTTCCATTTCTTCTTTTCATGTTGATTAAAAGATGGAACTATCTTTTTCTTTCTTTCTTTTCTTTTTTTCTTTCAAAGCACAGGTTTAGGTGTACATTGAATAATATCTTTCCAAAGTCATTCTCAGGAGAATCCTAATTTAAATTTGTCTCAAGCACAATATGCTTCATTTCTTAGTGCTTTGCTTATTCTGTCTTTGGTTTTGTTTGCGTGTCCGTGTGGGGCAGGGGGAGGGAGGAGAGCTTCACAGACAAAAGGAGAGAAATGCATATTCTGATCAGTGGACTGAAATATTACAGGGCAGCCTTGCAAAGGGAGGAACGTAGTGCACAGAATTTGTGCAGTCAGGCTGCATGTAAGCAGCCTCTGTATTTACTTCTTTTTGGCTTTAGTGGAATTTCAGCACTTGTTAAATTTCATCAGACACTTGTATGAGGTTTGGGCACTTAAATGTGATTGAATTCCTTAAATTCTGCAATGAAATGCCTTTTAAATTTGGTCTTTTGTTTTGTTATGATATTTTATCAGAACTTTAGACCACTGCTATAACCCGTGCTATCTCTGTATTATACATTGGGTTAAACCACAGATCAAAGTGTGGATTTACACTGTACTCAGAAATGCATAAATCACCTGGCAAGCCTGGTAGTTCATTTGTATTGATGTCATCCTCGTTATAACATTTGAGTTGCATTGGACACCTATGGTCTCTGCCTATGCAGAATGGTTCTTTCTTACATGTCATATATCTCCTCTTCTCTCTATATGAAGAAGGATTCTAACAGTTTCTACGTTTAACCATCCTGTTTCCATTTTTGACCTGCCACGAGTCACTAATACTTCAGTATTTAGCTTGATGAAGATTTCCCAGAGCAGCAAATCTGTATTCAGGCCTGGGAACTGAAAAGCAGGCACAATCGCCAAATCTTTGTAATGACTAATCTTTCCTGTGGCTGCTGCTCATTCTAGCAATATCCCCTAGCCAACCCCACTGCAGGGTATGTTGACGGGGCAGAAATATTTTATCTTGCCCAGACAGTGACACTATACCTGAGCATCTAAAATCTGCTCTGGATAGTGGTTGTTCTGTCAAAAGTGATGGGATCAGAATCTGCTTTATAATTCACTTTATAATTCACTTGGTATGGACCTAATCCAGCAGCCAGTGGCTAAAGATGGGCCTACTACTGCTAAACATTTAATATATGCTTAAGTGACTTGGTGAATTGGTTAGGGACTTTTCAAGCCTTTTGAATGTGTTGAGCATTGTTGATCCAATTAATTTTGGCACTTTTAGTCACATACTTCTTTCCCTGTCATTCCTCCAGGACTGCTGAATTTCATAGTTATCCCTGTCTCATATTCTGTCTAGCAGTACAGTTATTTTCACAGAAACAATGCATATTAGTGCAATCACATGTAAATGCTTGTCTTTAGGAAGGCTAAAGTAAATAGCAATGCAATCAGGGGTGTTTTGTTGGCTTTTTTTTTTTTAAATTAACCGCCTTCCTCGCAGAAAGAATTCAGTTCATGTGAGGAAAGAGACTTTCAGACATGTTCTATCCCATCATCGGTCAGTGAATTTCGCAGACTCCTGCAAGCTCTTGTTCTGAATATTGCATGAATGCTGATAGTTCTTTTTTTTCTTTTTCCCTCCTGCATCCTCTTCTGTTTTATATTCTGCATATAAGCGCTTTCACAAGTGTGATTTCCAGATTTTAAAATCTGTTAGAATTATTCATCAAAAATGAATTCTGGCTATTGGTTAGTGGCTGTTTGAGTAAAACCTATGCTTTTGCATTGCTAGGTGAGTTTAAAAAAATAGTGCTTGAGTCTGTAGAGTTTTTCTTTAGTGCTTTATCTGATAGTAAGAAAAGATATAACCTTGCTGAGAGGGTGACAAATTCAGTTACAGACATCCAGTACTTGACAGGTTCTATCAGAAAACCAAACAAGGGAAGAGTATGTACGCCTGCTACCAGCTGTCACAGTATTGAACAATGAATGTTTGATGAACCCGACCTGCAAATATACACATCCCTGCGAAAGTCAGCTTTAAGTAGTGTCTGGGCTGACAAAATTAACAAGAAAAGGTCTTTGTGGATAAAATATATATCACTTATTTATTTAGGTCTCTCTTGATAGAACCACACCAGTAAAATTTGAAGTATGTCTGCATTTTTGTTAAATGAGAGGTGAAGAAAATTTCAGCTGTGATCTAATGGCAGGTAGTGCTACTGAGCTTGATGGAGTTGCATCCTTTTACAGCAGAGATTAACTTAGACTGTGCTGTTCATACCATAAAAATCCCCCTTCTAAAAAAACCAAAAAGTTCTGCAATGAAATTTGCAGGTGTATACAATCTTGTGAAGCCCTGAAGTTCCTGTTTTGTTTTTAATAGCTTCTGAGTTTGTCTTTGCTTTTTGGTACAAAAAAAAAAGCATGACAAAGAGCACAGAAATGCAGTTAGAATTGTCCAGTTTTGGCAAATACATTTCAGAAGAAGCTTACCCTTGATGTTATAAATAAATTGTCCTGTCCATGCACCCCAGGGGTAATAACTCTTAGGTTAAATGAATTTTTATAATCACAGTGAAAAACTACTTGTGAACACAGCTTCCTCCAAAAAGCAGATCCCCAGGTGTGTTGTTCCACCTCACGGTGGTCCAGCAAAGTTCCTTACTTTCTCTTCTGTTACTCTTGCTTTTACCTGCTTGGGAAGGATCTTAATAAGGCTGTCTCCTTAATATTAAAATGATTCTTCGCTCTGTTTGCCAAAAGAAAGAAATCTGGTCTCACGACATTTAAATTTACAGATGACGGTAGGCAAATTTTGTAGGAGAATTTTTGTCTTTCATTGGAGTGGCTGGTATAGTCAGGAATAACAGATTAACCCTTTTTTGAAGGCAGATCTGCTGATGGTCTGTTTTTTTTGTTTTTTTTTTTTTTGTTTTTTTTTGCCAAATATGTCAGTCTACATAACAGACATGATCTTTCTTCACAAAATTTATTGTCCTAATAATAGTCTCAGATTGTTACTTCTATAACTGTACTAAGTCACTGCTAGGGATAACAGTCCATCTGATTTAAAAAAAAATCCCATAAAATAGGGTATGTCTGATCCCTTGGCTACAAAGCAAAAACCTGTATTTAAAATAAGAACAAACAAAACACACAAATTCACATGCTACATTGTACTCAAGCATTATAATCTGAGAAAATCTTCAAGATCTTATTTTCCAGAGGATCTCTGACTGTCAGAGCTGTCTACTCAATGCCATATGATGCAATTCAAAACATACAGTAAAAATGTAAATCTTAGGAAAGACTTTTTTGTACCAAAAAGTCAAGGACTACTGTTTTTAGTTGCATTTCAAAATTTGAAGCATATTAATATGAATGGCTAAGTTTGGTATTGTCATCCACGTGTCATTGTCCTGCGAGACCTTTGTTCAGCTGTGGAGGCCAGGATGCGAGTGAGATATTTGGTACAATTCCACTGAAGTCAATGGTGCTACACCCTTGAAGATGTGGTTATTTAATATGTTATCTGATGAGATGCCTTTCTTTTACTTTGTCTATTTCTCATGCAAAAGGCGGAATGTTTTTTTCCCCACGACGACAATGAGAAGTTACATATATTCATGAGCATCTGGTTTGTCACTGATAGATGGGGAAAATTTGTCCCATAACCTGTTCACATGCAAACATGAATGGATTTCAGCGCTGGGTATCAGAGAGGAACTCGGTGTCAAACTTGTTTTACATCACTGCCTTTTTTCTATATTGTAATGAAGGGATAATAAACTGCAATAATAAACTTCAGGGGCTTTGATAATACAGCCTGCAGGTGGCTAGTAAGGATAAGTGAACTGGCCCGCTGCCTGGCCTGGCATTTGCTTCAACAGTTCAGTTTTGGCAGCTTTTCCCAATTTGAAACTACTGTCTCCCCCTTCCCACCTCTGATTTAACCTTTAAATAAATGTATGCCAGTGAAAGACTAGATATTTGAGTGGAGAACAGAACCACTACTTATTTATTTTTTTTTATAACAGGGCCATTCCCACATTATGCTTCACACTATGATTCCTACTGCATGGCAGTACCACTTATCTTTGGCTTCAGTATCCATGCTGTGTTATGTTTTTAAGTCTATTTTAAGGAAACTATGGAGTTGCCCAGTAATTTTAGGAGTTATATCATACCAGGAGCAAAATTCTTCTGACTGCGTTCTTCAAAACTGTCTCCCTGGTACACTGAGGAACATCAGAGTAGAAAGTGCCTTCTGGGCACTATGTTTATGGGACTCTTGAGAAACTATTACAAGGAGACAAACTTGAAGCACTGTTCATTTCTATGAAGCAAAGCACAGGCTTGGCAGGGCAATGTGCAATCAAATTAGCTTGCTTTGTAGTTCACAGAGTTGAGACCATACTTGCCATGCTTTCTTCCTCGCTAAAAAAAAACAGAGGTACTCAAACTCTAGTTTACTCTCAGCCTTTCTTGCAGTGGACACAACACGGTTAAACTTTGATAGGAGAGGCCTGATGCCAGTCTCTCTTTCACTGGTGCAACTGCATCAACTCTGGCTGACTGACTTGTATTTCAACACTGTGCAAGTGAGTGCAGAATCTGACAAGCAAATAGGTGTCTAATAATTAATATATACATGTACACAATAAGTTTTTATATATTATTAAGTATAGGCAAAATGTATATAATTAAAATTAGTAATAGTGCTCTGGACATGTCATATAAATAACATTGGGATGGATGAAGGCTTTTGGAAGCAAATACTTCTGACTTTGCTTTAACCTTTTTCCTTCTTTTTCCTAACCTGTGCTGCAAATCTTATTTATCCTTCAGTATCCTTTGAGTAATATGCCGTGATTTCACAATGTAAACATGTACAGGTTTACACTACTCTCTAAAACCTGTCATCTATCCCTTAAATCCATTTCTTTTCCGACCTTGCCACTTTTTCTTATTACTAGTGGGGTTCTTTTGTCCCTGCTTTCCATTATTTTTCTTTTTGCTCAGCTTCATCCCTATTCTATCTCTCTCTCTTTTCTTACCTGCTGCCTCTTTCTGTTTCCGTCAGTCCTCTTATTTGGACTAGACTCTTTTCTCTCTTCCTTGTCCCTGTCCCTCACTTACTCCCCCAGAGGCCAGACCCAGTACCCCATGTGCAAACTTGGTCCCTGTGACTCAGGGAGATATTTGAAGCTTGCACCTTTTTGTCCAGCATGGTGGCTTATGCTTTGAATAAACTCAGCAATGCTTTCAAGCCAGACCAGCAGCCGGGCAAATGTTCCTGCATCAGCTGGGCATGCTGGCTCAGGAAAGGCTGCCAAGCCTCCGGCCTCAGGAGCTTTGTCCCGTTCCCTCAAAGAAACCGAAATACTCGCCTGATGTTTGATGCTCACGCTTCAGTGCCTTGTGGTGAGCAGTACAAGCTGCTTCCCGCTGAGCGCCCTGCGGGTAATAACCTGAGCTCTCCAGGGACTCCAGGATGTCTCTGCCGCTACCTCCACGCAGGCTAGGTCGCATCTGAGTCTCTCTCCACCTCCTATTCGACACAAAATTGCCATCCGCTCTTCCCCTAGTAATCAGACACTTTTCCAACCACGTTATTTACACCTCTCTTCTGTCCTCGCCTAATATGACCAAAGACCTGTGTGCAGGTGAGTTTTCTGGAGCTCCAAATCTCTGATTTGGGAAAGAAACAGGACCACAAATTAGAGACTTCAGAGATATTTAAGACTTGGAGTTTTGGTGGGAATGAAAGATTTTTAGGGTCTTGATAGCCCTGTGTCAATTTTTCCATGTCCAGAATATGACTGTCCTGTTCATCAGAACTGGGTTTGGATACCGATGAATCTAGTGCTTGTCCTGAGGATTTCAGCACTGTTCAGCACTGTGAAGAGCGAGGATTTCTAGGGAATCTGGCTTCGGAAGTCCCAGTATCTCAGAAGTGCCAAGGAAAGGCTACTGAAGACTGTACTAGAAAAAGAACAGTACCTATTAAGAAATGGTTTAAGAAGCTAGTTCAAGAGACTGAGACAACTGTAGTGCATAAGGAGATCCCTGTGAGATGCTGCATTTATTCTGTATGCTAGATACACTGCTATTTCTGTGGCTGAGAGGCACTTGCATTGGGCAAAGTGCTGTGCAAACATGAAGCAAAGCTTGGACCCTTCCTGGAAAAGCTAACCATTCTGATGTTGTCATTACGCAGTGGAAAAACAATATCATTTACCTCCAGGTTAAATACACCTTTGAGGTCAGAATGTTCTATTGATGGTGGCGTTGTTTACTTCTACCTTTACAGACTCCTGGATCAATGCTGTTATTTTACAACAGATTTTTCTTTTTTCTGTGATGGACATGGGCTCTTGAAATATTGACACCACTGCTCTGAGCAGTGAAAGTAGGAGGCAGCATCTTGTTCTCTGCCAAAAATTCTTCTCCTCAATCAGGCTCTGTCAGTGACAGAAATGTTCTCACTTTGGAAAGCCTGAGATATAATATCATTTCGGGCTATTCATACTTTGCAGGTTGAAAGGGCTTTTTTTCCTTCCGCCTTCCTTTTTCTAGAAGAAAATCTGCACTCATCCAATTCTTATTTTCTTGACTGGGTTACTCTCAACTATCATTTCCCGAGAATCTCGCAGCAAACAGAGGAAACATTGGCTCTTGTGTCTCAGACATCTTAGATTCAGCATGTCTGCATAGTTAGCATTTCAGTTCGATTGATATACTTGTAGATGACATTTTTTCTGCCCCCTACAGCCAGCAGGGTGTCTATACTGCTTGTAGCTAGGGGAGGCAGAGTTTTTAATGTTCATATCTGGTATGTAGACTTGTGGTTTTAATACAATTTTCTGTCTTATCCCAGGTTCTCCATGATGTTTTTCATGACAACAGCAGTTTTCTGTTGTACTGCCTCATTTGGGTAAGTGGTACTAACCTTTCAGGGCAGAGGAAGAATGAGATGGAGAATGATGTAGAAAATACCACAATGACAGGATATAAATCACTAGGGCGCAGTATGAAATAACTAATTTGGATCACCCTATCTCAAAAATGGTCTGTCTAAGAGAAGGACTTCAGAGACTGCTATAAAAAACAGCCTGTGGAAAATTGTCCATATGAAAAGGAACTGAAAAAAATTAGGCTCATTTACCATAAAAAGACAAGTGGGAAGGTATATGGCAGAGCAGAAAAAGAATGAGGACAGTATCAACAGAAGACTAGGGGAACAGAGTGAAATTCAGCAGAAAAGCAATGAGAGGAAATACCACACACAGTGAGTGGGGCTCACTGTCACATTAGTAGCTGATACTTTGGTGGGAATCTTTCTCTTTCCAAAATGCATGTGCACACATACACATACTAGTTTTGAATGAGAGAAAAACTTGTAAGCTTCAGGGCATATGTCAGTGGTGAAGAAGAAACTGCCTGTGGACAGGTTATCCGAGGTTTTTGTATTTCAGGAATTGTTTCTCTCAAACATCTTTGAAGCACTGTCCACTTAGTATTGGACTTCAAGAGACCATAGTAATTACCATATTGGCTCAGACAAACATCCTAGTAGTGAAGTACATTTTTGACAACATGTTCTAAACCAAAATTGGTAAATGTTCACTCAAATCTGAGTTGATTTTAAATAACTGAGCAGAGCAAACTGAGTAGCATATGTATCAAATCTTTTCATCTCCCTGTTTGAAATACTTGACTGTGGCACCTTAGATAGCAAAGGAGAAACAAAAGCTCCTATAGAAATGTTTTGATTTTGTTTTTTTCTGCCTATATTACGTGCTGGGTTTTTTGAGGGGGAAGTGGGAAGGTTGACCTTGTGACTCAAACGTAAAATCAATGATAGTCACATGACAGCTCTTTGAAAAGATGCCCTTTTCAGAAAAGATGCTCCTCAGTTTCTCTGGGAAGATACGGGTGGAGTGGATTATGCATGAGTTGTTTCATCTTGAAACACATTCTGTGCTCTGTTTGACTGCAATCTGGCAGCACAATTAAGAAAATTAAATACCTAGTTTTACTTTCCAAAAAAAAAAAAAAAAAAGTATTTGACAAGATAAAAACCGGAATGTGTTGAACCCACTTCTTAGGGGGAAAAAAAAAGAAAAGAGATTTGGAGAAGGAAAAAAAGAATTTTAGCAAAATGAAATTATCAGTGTAAATTTGAAGTTAAATAAATCCCCATGCATAGCAGAAGATAACGTTGAGAGCTGTTAGGAAGAAAACAAACTTTCTTTCTTTCTTTCTTTCTTTCTTTCTTTCTTTCTTAAGAATTTAGAGTGAAAAATAACCATATTTGGTTGAATTTTCTTTCCCTTTGAAGAGCTGCTTTGAGCAAATCCTAATTTTTTCTTAAAAGTGCTTACAGTTTGAAATTATTTGAATTGTGACTATTCCTTGGTGAGTGGTTAATCACCCAAGCAGTAACTTTCATTGCAATGGGACTATTCATACAAATAATTGTATGTAAGTGGGAGCGAGAAAATCACAAATTTCTTCCTTGGCTATTTCTGTGAATAACTTTTTTAAATTGACTGTAAAGTCAAAGCTTCTCTCTTTCATGCTACAGTTTTCTTTTTAACTGTCCTCAGGATCTGATAGGTAACACTGGTACATTTAAGATGTGATCATCATCATCAGTCTTCCTTGCTTCTCTGCTGAAGGTTGGTGGCCCTATAGTGGACACTAACATAGCAGATATGTGCACTTGCCCATCCTGTTAGTACAGGCTCATGTCTGTGGTCCATTTTAGGTTAATATACTGGATTTTGAGAAGGAGTAGCTTTGCTATAAGCATATATATTGTATTTTTTTTTAACCTGCATATGGAAGCAGAAATGTCTGGCAGCGTGACAGGGCAGGCAGGACCAATGTCTTGAGTTCTGTCTCCTAAATCTGCCAGATTAATACACGATGGCCCTTAGACACTTTTACTCTACATACTGAATGCAGGTTGTCAGCCCTTCTGATAACACTTGTATAAAACCAGGATAGCAGCAGAGATTAATCAAATGCATTATCGGAAAAAATTTATAGCGTTTTAAAAGTCGGTTCTCTGCAAATCATAAGCAACTTCTCTTTCTGATGTTTCGGATCCATGGACTACAGTTTGGGAATTACAGCTATAGTTTGATCTCAACAAGTTTGTTATAAGTGGGTTTGGTATTTCAATTTTCAGTAGTGATGGCTAATTATGAAATTAGTTCTGTTGAATTCCAGTGACATTTTTGTTGATAGAATGAGAACAACTCTGTTGTCGTAACTTTATCCATTTCCACTTGCATTCACTAGCACTATCACCCAATAGCAGTCCAGTCCCACCCCTTTTTCCAACCACATATTCCTCCTGTGTCCTGCCCCTCATTTTGTGCCAGCAGAAGCATCCCCAGGAACTGATCCAGCTAAAAGTGCCTCTTATTTCCCTCTGTTTACTTATATTTTTGATTGGATCAGATTCCCAAAACGGGTTTCTTTGCAAACACTGTACCAGCACAGTGTAGGGGTTAGTGTAAAGGCAATGACAAGGAAACTATGGGAGGCTGGGCCAGAAGTGGAGAAAGATGTGGATCTCTCTTTTTTTTCCCTTTTTTTTTTTGGAGGATGAGCTGAACTATAGCCTAAGATCAGGCCTCTAGTTCAAATGCATTCAGAGTGCTTCTTCCATGAATATTCTACAATTCTCATTTTATTCACTGTTTTCCTCCAACTTTTCCACCACCAAATGTTCTTCAATTTTGTTTCTGGACAAAAAACAACAAAGGTAAACAACAAAGACAAAGAATTTTTAAAATATCTGACTTAAAATTTGCAGAAAATGTTTTATGACGCTTGCTTAGATTTCTGTAGCTCTAATTAGTTCTGTGGAATGAAGAGTGGTTGACTTACCCAAGAATATGAGCTTTTTGAATGGACAAGTAGTGCTTATCAGTAGAATTTGAAAAAATCCCTTTTCTCTGCTTCATATCTTTTTCACAGTTCTACTAGCCTGAACAATAATCATCCACTGGTGAAAAAAGTATTGTTTCTTGTTTCAGAGGAGGAAATGTACTGGCCATTAGGAATAAATTGAAATAATCACTTTCTCTCAAAGAGAATCTGCTCCTGTCATAAAACACTGATAATTTGAATGTGGTTAAAAGCCATGCAAAATAGTAGGTTTTTTACCTCCTTTTAGCTACTTTATCAACAAAGTGTGAAACATGATGCAGTTCTCAATTCTTGATAATTTGTCTAGATAGAGCAAACATTTTTAGCACAGAATATCAAGGTTTAATCTGTTTGGTTATCTTTGTCTCCATAATATTTTTCACCATGTTTTTAAAGCATTACAGTAGCATAAATACTCTCCTAGATTAAGTAATTTACAGAAAAAGTAGAGCCAATAAAATGCTGTATTAAGGTCATGGCAAAAATCCTGTTATCTTGGATTGGGATTTCACCCAACAGATCTATAATTGTTAGAATGCAGAATGTAGATGTTTCTCACTTGGAAATGTAAGTATATATACATACATACATGAGACCAGATTTGCAGATAATGTAAATCAGTGCAGTTCCATTGAAGTCAGTTATTTATAACAGATGAAGTTCTGGCCATATGCTAGTACATATGTATATGTACTTTCAACACACACACGTGTATTTGTACGTGTGTGTGATATAAAATTGTTTGTGCATGTAACTATAATCATGTACAATTGCTCTCTTCTGCCAGCAAATTTTCCATTAGACTGGAAGAACAAAAAACTCTCATGTACTTTAGAGATTAATTATTTCTGGTTATGAAGCGCACAGTGCTTCATAGCTCTCCTGTATTTTAGGGTTTCCCTTGCTGAAACAGTGGTAAGGTTATTTGCCTGAAAGTCATCAATGATAAAAATAAGAGATTTGAGAGAGGAAGAGGAAACATGGAAGTTTAATTTCACTGAATTTGTCCATGGAGAATACCCTCAGTTAATATTATGACTTTTAAAATGTGGTATGCTATTGAAAAACTATTTATAAAGCTTTGGTATATACATGGTGCCTGGTACATGAAATCTGCAGCTCTGAGGTCTGAATCAAGGAAAGAAAGCCACGGTTTGCAACAGCTAGCAGATCTCAGGGGGGCTCCCTTTTCTGCACCAGTTCCCATTTCAAGGGACAGGAGAAACTGATAGGGAGAAACATTTGAGCAACTTTATAGGAAAGGCAGCTGGCAGCAATTGTAAAACCCTATGAAGAGAACACAGCTATTCATACCATTTTCACAAACAAGGGATTAAAAGACAGAAGAATTTGAGAGTCAAATGATCAGGGGAAGTATCTTGGGAAGGAGGAGATCCATCCTGGACTTTTGGATATATCCTCTTTGGATATACTCAAACTACTGCTTTTCCAGATAGCGATTTCCATTCTTGAGTGTTTTCTTTTTCTCTTCCTTTCGTTCTTGTTTGTCTTTATCCTTTATAAATATGTTATGTATTATTCCCAAGAGGATCACAAGCCTAATTCTTTTCTCTCAGCTACACCTTCATAAAACCAATATAATTCTGTTGAAATGAAAGAATAGAATAGCACCATTAGTTTGCCGAGTGTTAAAAACAGCCTTGTTCCTGCCAAGGAAGAATATCTGTTGTTCTTTGAGCTTCCTGTTATCTATATTAAGCCTCTAGGCTACTTGTTACTTCTACCGTGATTGCTAATGCTTGTTCCTGTTTAGCACTTGGGTTCAGTGTTGCCAGGTCTAGGTGTAGCTTGCTCTGTCTTGGCATTAAGTGGTGGTGAGATGCAATCAAATTTTGTACCTTTAGACCACTGTAAGTGACACAGAAAGAGACAATTCATCAACAGCACCTACTTTAATGAACCTCTCTAACCTCACAGAGTATTTGCTTCTCACCTGTGATCCACACATTACATTATAATCCTGAAATTTATCAGTAAGGCCTTAAAACCTAATGGAAAAAGGAGGAGGGCGGCAAGTCAGTCAGAGCGGTCCCAAGGCTGACTCAAACCCAGATCTCGTTTCCAGTTCAGACCGATGCCTCTCTCTGTGTTCCTGCTGGCTTGTTATTACTACTAGCTGCTAGACCTTGTTTTTTCAAGTAATATTCAAGGACAGCTCAGTGTTTTCTTTAATCTCTCCCTGAAGTATGTTTGATAGACTTGTAAGATTTTTTCCAACACCATAGTTCCCCCTAGATCTTCATTTCCTTTTCTTTCTTCTCCCACCGTCCTCTCTCTTTGCTCATACTAGCATTTGCCGTTGTGATTCCTTGTTTCCAGCAGCCTTCGTCCCATTGCTTTCCTGTTGAGGTCACCCTGGGTATAAAATCAAGCACCTCTCGAGTACCATATCCACTGACTGGGAGCTGAAGTCCCACAGGAGGGAGGCTATTTTGCTTCTGGAAGTATATAGGAATAAGAAATAAAGACCTGTGCCTAATGGAATACTGAAAGGAGGGAGGGCGAAACTGAGGAGGTGCTTTAAGACTGCAGGGAGCAGAAGAGGATTCAAGTTCTGTGGGCCTTGACAGTTCCCACAAATGCAATGCATATTTAAGTAGAGCCACTCGTGTTTTTATTCCTGCTACAGGATACATGCTTCTGAGATGGGTGTCATCTGTGGCAAGTAAATTTGTGGAAAAATGAACAGGAACCTAAGTAAAATGAGTTTATTAGCTTTACTTATTGTGACTAAAACTCACTATATTCAAAAATCTTCAGAAATCTTGAGTGACAGTGTGCTGTAGCATGGCTCAAAAATTACATGTTCAACAGAACAACTGGTCCAGGCTTTGACTGTGGAAATTTTCAGTTATTTCATGTTTTCCTAGCTGCAGCTGTAAGTTACAAATAAGGCCGGCCCTCACTGTTCATATAGTTAGAGACTAGCCCAAAGAGTTTACAAGCTAAGCACCAAAGAATATATATATAGATAATTACGTCTTGAGGTGGAACAGTTCATACAAGTAGTGCTTTGCAAGTTCAAATGAATAGCTAAGATTGTTAGAGAGAAGGAAATGTCATTTTACCCTCTTTACAAATTGGTTAATGAGGTGCCATTGGATTAAGTAACTTCCCTAAGTCTGTGGCAAAGCTATGAACTGAAATTGGCTTTCCAAGGTGCACGATGCTCTGAGCGCAACACTGTCTTTATTTCCATTCCCACAGTATTGTCATTATTTAATCTCAGTGGGCATTAAAATTTCCCTCTAAACCTGGAGAATATTAAACAATCTCTCTCTTTTTTAAGAACCTTAAGTAACCTACCCAACCTGTTTTCCTGAACGCTTTTTTTGTCTCTTGGGCCACAGAAGCAAATTCTGTTGTAAACATGTTTAATTGTGTAGGCGCTTTTCTCATCAAAGAAAGCAAACCTTCACATTAGGAAACCTGAGGGGAAAATGTTTAAAAGGGAAGAAGACATATTTCATATTGGAAAAACTTGCCTGTGTTCAGCATTAGATAGAAAGTTTTCTCTTCTGAGCATTCAGTCTTTTCTGGGTTCCCCACTGGGGAGGTGATACTGCACTTGGTTAATATGCTATAAACACAAACTGGCTCACACTTGCTGTATTTACATTGCACATTAGGAGTTTGAGTTTCCATAGGGAATTCAGAATTCCTTTTCTTCAGGAATTGCTGCCCTCTGGGGAGATGTAACAAGCCACCACTGCGATCAGCAATGGCATGGAAACAACAGGAAAAAATAGTAACAGAAAAATTCTTTGCTCTACTCAGTTAACGGAAAAGCTCAGATTCTACAATAGTCACTTTGTACATACAGGATTGTTGGCTACTGATTTCAACAATCGTAAGAAAACTCTTGTGATAAAAGCCGAAGTCTGACCTCAGATATGCAGGGACCATTCTTCCCAAATGCACGAAATGTTGGTAATATGTCCCATTTTCTCAACACAAGATTTTAATAGTAAAACTCTCTTCTGTTCTTCTTTCTTCCTGGTAGCTTTGCTGATAGGTAGTTGTTTCTGACATCACTTCTAAAGCTGAGGGTAATCATGTTGTCCTGAACTGCGTTCTCCAGCTGAGTATTATTGTTGCATGTGAAGCTATGAAGGCCAGATTAAAAAAGGAGGCATGGGAATGAAAGTGTGACTGTGCAAATTTAAATGCCCAAATCCTAAATTGCAATCATGACAAGTCCTGCTCAGCTGTCACCTAACCCCTCCACACGCTCCTTTTTGAGCTGATCCTGTAGCCTGTCAGCCGTCTGGGATCCCATCTGATGTGCCCATTGGCATTTCCCTCTCCCTGGGCACTTGCAGGGAGTCTCAGTGCTCACCAGTAAGCTCGGGGTTCACCAGCTCAGCAAAGCTCCTCGTCTCCAGTTCACTGATTTGTAAAGCCCCTTAAATATCTCAGCTGCCAAAGACAATGTATGAAACCCCCGCCACTATACTAATGTAAATTATTACTTATCTAAAATTTTTTAAAGGTGCAAATATATGGCATTGCAAAATGGCATTTGACAGCAAAGTGTGACTGCACTGAGTGATGCGAGCTTTCAGTCTGCCGTGCTCCTAGAAACAAATTGGAGTGCTTTCGCACATCTCCCGTCTCGCGGTCTGTTTGCGGTTACTACAGTGACTTCTCTTTGTTCTGCGCTTGAGTGCTGCAAGAGTCAAGGGCTCATCTGTCATGTTCTATAGATAATCTCAAAAACACCTTAGCAGACAAGGTACGAACCCCAGGGCTGTTTATATTCATGAAAACTTTTCCACCCAACAGAGGTCACATTGAGTAAGATAAACCAGTGTCATCGAATATGCAGCGTACATTACAACAGGGGTCTGGTGCTGCAGTCTTAACACCTTTTGCAAGTTGCATCAAGGAGGTCTGGTTTTGTCCTTAGCCTGATCATCAGTTTTAAATGGCCAACGCTATTATAGCTCAAATGTAAATGAGAGCATGCCTTACAACTATCCTCATTTCTTATTACCAAGATGACAAAATGCATTTTTTCCTGGAGGTGCGTACCTGACTGCTTGATAGTTAGAGAGCAACTGATATACAGATATCTTGGTTAGAGTACAGATACAATAGGCCTAATGAAATAAAAGAGCTGCCTGACAGCAGAGCCACAGAAGACTGGCTTTTTGCAGTTCCCAGCTGCCACAAGTGCCTGACGCAGAATCAGGCCCCAGGCTGCATTTGAACCCACAGCAATAGTGAGCATAAAACTGCAGTACAGTAACTATGTTTCCCTCAAATATTTTGTCACTTAACCAGGGATTGCTGCTAGAAAGCATTGGACATTTACCATAGAGAATACCTGCAGTACGTGTCCCATGACCAGATTTCTCCTGACTTCAGTGAGTTTTGGTTCAGGCTTTTTGTTATTTAGAACTAGTTTTGAAGGCTGCTCCAGTATATGTGCCTTACCAGTACCTATATTTCTGTTTTGCCTTGTACTATGATTGTAAATAACTTTGTAGCAATCACTGATGCCCTCTATTTCATTTTTAAGTAGCTGAAATCCAAAATGCAAGTATACATCAATTGTCTAACGAATATTAGGAGAAAAGCATTAGATATGCATCTTGTTAAAACTTCTTAGAATAATAATAATGAAAAATTTAGCTTACATGTTTTGCCTCCACACTTGTTTTATTTTATTAAATAGCCTATGTGGAGTACAATTTACTTCTCCATTAAAAAAAAAAATCCCTGTTCCATTCTGTTTTGGTTTGTGGGGTTCTGTTGTCATTTTACCCTAAAGTGCTGTTTCCTCACATTTGCATCTACCAGCCTTTTTAATGTGATATTCCATTTAAACTGCCTTTTAATTGTATGTGCTGCCTTGGCAGAACATGACTGATGTACTAGCGTTAATTAGGGCTCCAGTCAGCAGCCTATGCCAGCTGGAAACTGAGAAACAAGCGTAAATTATTCTGTCATCAATCAGCTCGAAAATGTTTGAATCACTAATTAGTTTGCAATTTGGGTGACAGTTTATCTGACGCAGGCGGTGTCAGAAACTTCAGATCTTAGATGAATAATTTGCCAGCAACAAGCACATATTCCCTGCTTTTAAATACATGAAGGTTTATCTGCATGTTGAAAGGTGGCTCAGCAGTCTTCATTAACTTCCAACTGGGACTATGTAAATCAGGAATCAGTGTGAGGCACTTCAGTCTGTGGTGGCTTAGCAGATGATATTTAGAAAAAGAAAGCCTCTTTTCTCTCTTTTTTTTATTAATAATTCATAAACTGATAGACGAGAATGTTTGGGCTTTAACAGCTTAAAAAAACCATCACAATGGTTAAAAAAAAGGCAATCACCCCCTTTTACATGAAAATTAGTTGTCCTGCATCTTGCTGTTTAACTGATTTATTCTCCTCCACTGTCATGTGGCTGGAATGTTAAGCAGCAAGTGATTAGCCCTTGTCCTTTAAAGCAGGATCATTATTGGGGTTTTATTAAATGGCAGACTTGTGTTTCCATTTAAAGGATAAGGGGGGGAAACAAGAAATTGCTAACAGGAAGCATCAAAGGTTATCCGTGTCTGAAAAGGAGAAAGTATTCAACATTATAAATGCAGTCAAGAGGGTCTTAACATCTGTGTTACTCTTATCTCTAAGAGAGATAAGTTTGATATCTTGCAACACATACGACTGTTGTGTGGCCCGCAGATAAAACAAAATTGTAGAAATAATTCAGTGAGGTACGTAGCATACAGAGAGGTCGATGCATCTTCTGCCTGCAAGGCCTCCTGTAGCTGAAAGGTACATGGTTGATATGGAAAGGCGTAATTTCAAGAGCCTGGAGGAGAGCTGTTGACCAGCCCGGGTGCCAAATACGCAAAGCGGGTTAGGATACGATTTTTGGTTTCTCTGAGGCCGGTAGTGCGCCCTGGGCTGGGAGCCTCGGTGAGGTGAGAGGAGCGGGGAAATGACACTGTGCAAGTATGATGAGCTCGTGCCTCTCCGTAGGCACATCGCAGCAGCAGCAGAGGAGCGCAGCTGTTTAATAGGGGTAGATGAAAGGGTTTGAAGCAACAGAGCGACAACTGGTTTGGCGACAATCCTTTTCCCTTCTGTCCCATGTACTTCTGCCCTTAAGTCCTGTTTGTTATGGGCAGAACTAATCATGCTCTGGCACTTCCCATTATAAGACCTTATCTACTTTGGCTCAAAACTTTACTGAACTTGAACTATTTTGGTTGCATATTTGGTCAAATATTAAATGGACTCAAATGAAAATAATTGTTTTCAGAAACTGCTAGGAAAAATGGTTGTGCTGCTTCAGGAAAAAACCCTAATAAAATGTATTCTTTTGCATATGCTAAGAACTGTGATTCCTATAGCTGCCTCACTGGGAAGCTTTAGTGCTTACAGGCAAAGACTTGAAGTTAAGCAAAACAGAGTCCATGTGACAGAGCCCTGTTTTGCACCTTTTTCACTGAGAAAGCCAAGACTGGCCAAATTAGATGATACTGAAACAATTTCACTTCACAAAAGCTCAGGAGCAATTAAATGGAAATATGGCTGAATTCTTCAAAAAAACCCTTGCAGTGATCATCACGATAAGGGACTGCAAAGACTGAGCTTCGTACAGCACTACAGGCAGGCCATGCTCCGTGACGGGATCAGTGCTGTATAGCGAAGGAGACTGCAGGAGCAGGAGAACGGCCTCACGCTACCTGGGATAACGGGCCTCTAGTCTGACTGCTGCCACTGAGGTCCTACGCCAGCATCTGCATTTTCCTCAGACGGTCCTTAACTGTGTTCCTGGTTTTCTGGGAGACCAAAGGGTGGTCTGACCTGTGATGTTAAGCATGCCGACAGCCCTGCCTGCAATCAAGAGATCAGGTTTAGGGATATCAGATTGAGCACTCAAAATTAATGGCACTCGTGACCTTAATCTCTCTGTCTCAACTCTCCGTCAGCATAACAGAGGAAAAATAAATTCCTATTTGTCGAGCACTTTCAAGAATGATATAAAAAGCACATGAAGAAATTAATGAGTCTGGCTTTAGAGTAAAGTTTGAATAGTGAAAAATAAACAAAGCTTTGGACCGCACGCTGCAGAATGAAGATAAAGCAAAATGGTGAATAGCTGCTTATTCTGCAAGCCCTCCTCAATCAATACATTGAGAAAGGCTGCAGTTCTGTGAAGGAAAAAGAAAAAAAGCTACATGGGAATTTCTTTTGACAAAAACTTTTTGTTTGTTTCTTTGTTTTATCAGAACATACCAGTTTCTCAAAACTGCAACTTTTTATGGAAACTCAAAACTGCAACTTTTTATGGAAATGTGTTCATTTGAATGGAAGTTTTGTCAAAAAGCTTTCCAGGGCCCAGCGGAGAATTTCTTGTCAAAAGCAAAGTCAGGGAGCAATAAAAACATACACGCAGAGCCATTCCAGAGCAGCCACTAGCTTAGTTGTTAGGCAACACTAAATGTGGTGCAGTAATATAAGAATGCAGCTGTCGAGCAGGAGTAGAAGAAGGGCTCGAGGTAACAATATGTGTGGTGACAGCCCTCCTCCTTCCTTCTGGATCACGTATCGCTGTTGTTATGTCCTGTTTATCATAGGCAGAGCTGACGCTACCTGTAGTTACATTTTCTTGACACTTCCTACCCGGCTTTCCATGTCGCAGAGGAGACCTGTGATTGTATAACGCTGGAAATCTGCTCCTTCTCTTTCTTTTCTTCCATTCTCATTTTATTTCGAAAGGCCCAGGTTTTGTTCTGAAATGGAATTTAAAACTAAAAGTGTTTTATTAATAAATAGGGCTGATGGACCCTAGAAATCTTTCTGAGCACTGCATAAATTCGACGATGCAAACAAACAAAGAGGCAACAAATGAAGCAACCTGAATTCTGTCATTTTCTCAGTTTTGACTGCTTGATTCTTCAACTTTAATATTGAAAATACACTCACGTACACTTAGTCTGTAAACACTGGCACAGTGAGAAACTCCATAATCTGACAACTGCAGACTCTATGATATGTCTAAGAAAAAAAATTCCCAAGTCAGTTTAAGCTAGTGCATATGGACTAAATATTTATATAGCACAGCAGTGACAAAAGACTTGACAAAATCACTGTCCTATTCTATATACAGAATCCCTGTTCTCAAAACCCTACGAGCTAAATAGATGTGACAGATGAAGGATGAGAAAAGAAACTGTTTCTTCTTCAAAAAGCAAAATGGCAGATAACGCCTAGAGAAAGTGACTTGTGTAAAGTTGCACTGGAAGCCTATGACAGCAGTGGCAGCTGAGCAGGAATACTGAGAATCCCAGTTTTACACCTTAACCTCTTAATAATTATTTCTCTCTTTACTTGTAAGATGTGTAGATCACTTTTACCATGTCTCGTTAGCTGCCTTTTTAGATGATGAGAGATCTTTTGTATTTTTGAGTTTAGCTTCTTTGAATTTAACTTACCCTAAAGAGGAGTTATGCTTGCCATTGTTTTGTCTTTAATTGCTTGCATATAGCTCTAGAAAGATGTGAATGTGGTGGAGAATTATTTTAATTGTAAAACCAAGTCAGTAAGTCCAGAATTCGGCTGTTTTCAGAGGCTGGCCCCAGAGACATCACACCGCAGTTGAAGGAAGGAGCTGAGCACGAGCTCTGGGTGGTTCAGCAGTAAGAATTTTGTCCCCAGAGATTCTTCTGTTATCTCAGGACTTGCTGAACTAAGCCACAATAAGATCAAGGGAGAGGGAAGAGTTAAGTAACAAAAAATGGTTTTTTTGGTAGCATGGAGCTCTAATTTCTGTTATGGTAGTTGTTCCTCGCAACTTCCTTGGTGGTTCCTTCAAGGAATAAAAGTTTTAGAACTTTTTTTTTCCCAATGTAATCCTCCTTTTCATATATTGATATTGTAAAAGGACTGGTTTTCTACTGTCGTTCCAGTGTACACCACTTGGCACATTTTGTCACTGGTGACAGAGAGGAGGTGTCAGGTAACAAATTAGTATTTGTTTACCATTACCTAGGGTGAAACTGAGGTGACTTGCTGAGAGAACATCTCAAATAGCTTTTGCAACTATAGTTTCAGAAAGGGATCAGGTGCATTTAAATCAGCCGGGTTCCAAATGGGTCAATATAAAAATATGCCTTCTAAAAATATCTGTCTTCTAATTTGTTCTTTTGATTCCTGCCACTTCACAAAATTTTAACAGCCAAAATGGATGAGGAAGGTAGATGAAGAAAAAGTCCTTATTCATGAGTGAATACCCATAAAGGAAATAAGTTCAGAGAACAATGTGAACCTCACAGTTGTGAACCTCATCACAGAGAGCTGAAATAGCAAATGGTTTCAGGTAAAAATCACACAATTCCTCGGCAGACCATTAATGGTAAGAGACTAGCCGGTAGAAGGAGACATGGGTCTGGATGAGTTGTGCTTAATATTAGACATTTGAGCTGAATGCTTCATTGAGAAGCCTGCTTGCTCTGGAGGTCCTCAGTAGTCAGTGGAAAAAGATGAGCATCTACAGTGTGTGATAAGTGGCTGAATTGCCCATATGCCCCTATTGATTACAGAGAAGCCAGGGTCAGTACGCTCTTGAAAGCAAAGCCTCCTTGGAAAGCTGGGTTACTTTGCTGCCTCCTCTGATCTTGTTTAGGGGGAAAAAAAGGTAATCAAGGCTATTTTCTTCTACATCCCCAAACACCTCTCAGCCCCAAAGGGCAAGCTGGAGGGCATGTTAATCACAGAGGTAGTCTGGATAGAGGAACTCAGTGCTCTGTTCCCTATGCAGGAGAAAGAAAGAGCTTGTCTCACTGCTGCAAAGCTCCTACAGCTGCCCTGGGGGTCATGGAGGGATGATTTCCTTTTATTCTCCCTCTTCTTTTTTTTCAGATAGGCAAGACTGTTATGTACCCCTGTCTATTAACAGCTTTTTCCTTGTGAAGATGGTCGCATGGCCGGCCGCTAGCCTGTGACCAGCTCCTCGCACTTAATGTGGAGTCCATGTGTATAATCTGCTCCATTTGAGTTTAACCCATATTGGTTATGATTTTGTGGAGAAAAGTCATGAGGGCTTTTTTCAGGTCAAGGTAATCTCGGGATATCAGTCTACAGGTAAAGCACCTGTATACTGAAATCACAGTGGTGAAGGTGCAGTGGGCTTTCTTTAAGGGAAGCACTGTAATTTGGAAAGCATTTTCCAGGTCCCACATACTCTGCATTTTTAACTTGGACAATTATTAGCTATAATTGTTATATAATTCACGGATACTTAATAAAAAAATATTCCTGGAGAACCTTTTAATCAACTGCCAGCACTTTGGGGATGGAAGCAATCAGCAGTGAATGTGTTCAGAGCCTGGGATTTTCAAGCAGCAGTAAGGGAGTCAGCCCCCTAATTAAACTGAATGGGAATAAGGCATTTATATCTTTCAGAGCAGCTCTAAAAATCCCAGCCTTGTTTTCTTATGGGTTCAGCCACAGAGGTTCTTATCTAATTCTGGATGCTTTCCATTTTTTCTCATTCAGGCACCCAGGAAGGGTCAATCTTTATGCCTGATTTTCTTGGAGTCTTTATCAACTCTACATCATCACTCATTCAACACATTTTCTAATGGATTTCCCCCACTTACCCTTATGCTCTTTGGTCGGAGTGTTTAAGGCCATGGGGATGACTTGATCTTTGTAAGTGTGCTCCTTCACTGCCCTCCTTAAATTTTAATGCACATCCATCGGATCCTACTCCGGGAACTGCATAATATTGATTGTGTGATCTTATGATGTACTTTATGTAAAAAAAAAAAGAAAGAAAGAAAAAAAAACCCTCTATCTTTAGCCCTCCCTCTAGCCCTGCTGGTTTGAAGTAATTGGTAAGTTATTAGATGGGAAATGGAGCTTCTCCAAACTAGAGAGACATTTCCAGTAATTCAGTGTTAATCTAACTTAGTGATATTGGGTCATTTCAACCAAGTTTTATTTTCTCTGCATAAATATCCAAAACAGCTGCCCCCACTACATCTGGTGCAGTAGAAATTGGGGTGAGATTCTGGTGTGGATATTTATTTCTTGAAGGTAGTGGGAGGAGCCTTGTACCTTTGCAACATACCAAGATTAATGCCAGGACATTTAATTTTGAGAACTTAGATGCAATGTGGGGTTTTCAGCTTGCTTTTGTCAGGCAATGTATATCATTTCCATTCCTGTCCCCCTCCCTACCTTAGAGAAAAACAAAAAACTGAAAAACACAGATGGTTTTTTAAGAGTAAGAGGAGAGGTGCTTAGTACTTCTCAAAAAGTCCTTGGTGTCTTTCAGGATTGGGTCATACTTTGAGTTATCAGGAAAATTACAAATGTTCCTCTCTTCGGAGGTGCTGTAATTCGGAGATGAAATCAGTGCCGATAACGCTCTGCCTTTTCTGCCTACTGTAGTATCTGCCAGGGGATGAAGTGAGAGTGTCTGAAGCTTGGTTTTGTTAAAACCAAGCTGTCTTTCCATCCTCTGGAGCTGTG
The DNA here is from genome assembly GCF_036370855.1 of Dromaius novaehollandiae. Lineage (NCBI taxonomy): Eukaryota > Metazoa > Chordata > Aves > Casuariiformes > Dromaiidae > Dromaius > Dromaius novaehollandiae. The sequence continues at coordinate 27,875,414 of NC_088132.1, forward strand.
GGGGGAATGAAATCCAGGTTATTCCTCCCACCCAGCTCTACCTGCCCTGTTTGTTCAAAACTCAGTTTGGACTATTTTATGTCATTGCTACATTCCTACAAGCTGTGCTCACAGCGCCCTTGTTGTACTTGTTCTGAAACACAGCTAGGAACTATTGTTTTGCTAGTTTTTGAAAGCTTTTGGCTAATATATGTTATAACTGGTGAAATTCTGGTGAGCTATAACTATTTGAAAATATTCGCTGTCAGAGGTAAATTCTCTATCACACTGATATAGTATTTTAATTCCTGTTCATACTGGTTTTAGCCTTTTGCTTTCAAGGGGTTAGGCATTGTTCAGGGACATGACTTTTTTAAACCGTACAATTTACACATTTATATCTTCCTGGATGATTTATGGTAGCCTGTTGACAGGCTTTCCATAAGATTCAGGTGAGCAAAAGATGGCACAGCATTTTTAATTTACATAATCAGGAAATCAAGACTGATATGCTTTACCCAGGTATTTTTGTTAAACATTTTTTTTTAATTACCGAACTGATGATCAATGCCTTTGGAAAAATATATACAGTCTGGACTGTGCTTTTTTTTTCTTACATACTCTTCAAAAGGTAATAAAAACAAATGCTAAAATGAAAGATTCATCTAGCACCAGATTCTCACCTAACGCAACTTAGGCCAGCTCACTTGTAAATTAAACACTATGTGAGGCTCTAGTTCCCCTTTTTAATCAAGTTTGAAGACTGTCATAGTGGAAGGAGGTAGTTTTAAGTCAGTTGACTTGATCAGTCATATGGGCAATTTAGCAGCAAATTTCAAATGAATGAAAATGAAAAATACAAGGCATCATGAAGCTCTAATGCATGGGGGAAAAAGCTTGATGTCATGGAGTGAGGAAGTAGGTGGCTATAGTGGATATTCTGGAAATATATCTCAAAAAGTACCTGGAAAGGTTTCTTTTTTAGTGTTGAACATGATATGTATTGAGACATTATGAAGAACCCAGAGAAGTGTAGAAAAACTCGCCAAGCTGCTAAAAACTGATAAAAATCAAGATTGAAATTGTGAAAGCAGTACTGTGGGTTTAGAAATGGATTCAGGAAGAGTTTTAATGGAGCTTCTGTGGATAAACCCCCTGCAACGTTTGAAAATCTTAATCTAATTTTCTGAAGTAAGCTGGATAACCAATGATGAAAACGAGATATTAGAATTGCCTATATTCTCATATATAATGATAAATACTAAGACGGAAACATCAAAATGGACTGAAAGCATAATTAGGAATAAGATGAGGACATTCAAAAAAGAAAAAAAATCTTTTTTATTTTTTATTCAGACAATGAGATATAGCTTAGCTGTAAAACCTTATTACCCTCTCCAGTGGAGCTTCAGCCATTCATCATGAGATTTTTTAAACTAGTTAGGACAAAATACCAGAAAATATACCATGGGCATCCTTCCTGTATTAAAAATAGAGTGAAAAGTGACTTATATAGTTTGTAGTAGCCAAAGCCTCATTCACCTATTTGTGTTTCTTTCATATACTGAGTTGTACAGTAGTAACCTTGGAAATTTCTGTGATGATCATAAAATATGTATAAAGTAATCGATCATTCTTTCTGGATGCGGTTCTGTTTGCCCAGCAGTGCAATAAGAGTAAACTGCAATTGTGGGTCAGATGGTCAGTGGCTTCATCCCTATTCCCTCTTATAGTAGGCTGTTAAAATCAATGGATGGATCCACTAAAATGTGAGATCCATCCATTGATGTGGATGTGGGATATATTTTAAATATATCTGGTAGGTTCATGTGTTTGGAGTTTGATGCACTAACAGAACAAACTGGATCCTGAATCAATACATTTCTAATCAAAACCATAGTATATTGGTGTTTTGGTCTCCAGGCCATCCATTCCTCTCCTCATGTAGGTGGGGTTGTAAATATATCAGGGTACAACCATGCCTTTTCCTTTCATCTACACTGTGTAACTTTTTCTCCTGAGTGCAATTAGCTGTGCTGAGGCTGAGATATATTTGCCCCCCTTTGGGTAACTTTCTTATCTCTTCTTTCCACTGCTCTGCCTAGATATTTAACAACAGGTAATAGTGTAATGAGTAGAAGATATTGTCCCCTGAATTTCAGAAATATGCTAATGCTTTGCAAAGAAAATGCCTCTGCTGGACTATGGTCTACTATTTTAAAGCAGAAGAAAAATAATGAAGAACTCCACCTTTGTCTAATTGAAGAGCTGCAGCAGCTTTTATCCTTAAAGCTAGGCAGAGCTTTCTGTAAATCAGCTAATTTGTAAAAAAGCCCTACCATGGGTATTCATAGGCAAATCACTATACGAAAATTACTGTGCCACATTGAAGTCCATGATAAAGTTATCAAAGTAAAGTGGGGTTTTTTGGCCACACTGATGATTATTTCTAGTGTGAGCGGGCTGGGCTTGCCTGTGCAGTGCTGAATGTGGACATTTGATTCAGATATTGAACACTCAATGGACTGAAACAAGGCAGCTGGGTATTTTTTTTTTGTTGTGTCTGAAAAGCATTTAATACTCTTTAATGGCAAAATTGCTACCATTACTAGTTTCATTTCTTAAAGTTATGTTGACACATTGGTCAGCTGGGTAGTTTCAGAACTGCAGTATTAACCAGAAAATGTTCGAATGTGTTTTCTTCCTAGTGTTAGCATTATTTCAAGTGTGCAGTTTGGCTATTACTCAAATTATTCGGGAACTCATTCTAACAGTAAGGTATTTTGACTTAATAAAAGCTACGGCAGTAAAGTTCAGATCGATGTACATGGTATTATAAAAACATTGCCGTCTTCTCTTAACTGGAAAAGTAGTTGAAGGGTTGAAGACATGTGTAGGTGGCTTCCAGAGAAATCTCCATGGTAGGCAGAATTAATTAGCAGAATGCTTTCTAATGTGCCAGTATGTTCAAACATGGTAAAGTGCTCCATACAGGTAGAGCTTTGACACGTTTGCAGTGCCTTCGCTATCCACAAAAAGCCCTGGGTAGTGTGGTGGTTTTCTTTTGGTCTATATGTTTGAAAAACAAATTCTCATGCAATTTCTAGAAGTGAGAGAAAATTCTTTTAGGGCATGTATTTCATTTTAAGGATGCAAAGTGAATCATATGCTTTGAATTAAATGCTATTCTACATCAGAGGATGTTCAGCCTTTTCAAGGCTTGAGCTCGGTGAATCAAAAGTTTTCAAAGCATTTTGCAAAAATGAACCACAGCTTACTAGAGAGAGATGTCTGACACTTCCCTTTCTATACCTGGACACTCAGATTCATGATACTCAGCAAGGCAGTCACTGTGGCTTTACCCACCTTTTAATGTGATTTGAGGCAGTTGAGAAGGCCATCCCATGTGATGAGGCAGTTTTGGGCTTTAGAACCAAGCACCCCAGAGACTAGAGTTTGTGCGCCTCCGCCCGTGCTTTTCTTTTTTGTATTATTGCAGACCTACCTTTTGATGTAGTCACAGCAGAGCTTTCATAGGCTATCAGATCATCCTGTTGATCATTTCAAATTGCCAAAAGGAGTAGGTGTTTAATTTCCAGGCCTCATTTCTAATTTCATTATGAAATGACATGTTATCAAGTCTGTTTTAAGATGTCTGGCTAAGGAGGGGGAATCCTAATGTCAGAAGTACGCTAATTTTAGGTATCCCATTTAAAGCTATCTGATTAGCTTTTTTCAGCGTACTTAGCATTTTCTAATGTTTTATAGATTCAGAGGATGGGATTACTGACCTCTGTCACAGCTACGAATGCTCAGGACTTTGCAATTTACTCACCACGGTCTTGAATTGCAGCCCATAAAATTAGGAAAGCACAAATAGTGACTGCCTATGAAAACTTTGGTTTGTAACTTGCTTAGAATGGCAAAGACTCTGCAGCCATGATGGGGATACACTGGAAATACAGATACTGCCATAGCACTGTCCTAAGAGTTAAAACCATCTCTTGTCTTCTGCTAGCCCCATGCTCCATTCAGTGACACCTCCAACTCCTGCAACAGATGAGACGGGTCTGATAGCCAGCCTCTCGGTTACTCTGCAACTTGAGTTATACCCAGATTGAGCCTCTTCTTCGTACTGAACGAGACCAAGGTCAGGTGAAAATAAATGTATGGTCATTTAATAACTATGCATGAACCAGCTAAATCGAAATTACTCTGGTAATCTTAATATTGGTATTTCCTTACTTCTGAGTGTTCATAATCCCACCAATTATTCTTTAAAAGGGTACTTTATATGTGATTTTCTGAAGTTTTATGAAGCGTCTTAAAGCACCCACTCCTCTATCCCTGGAGTCCCTAAAAATCACATAGTATCACAGTAAGGCACATAGGTCATTGCCTTTCCAGACCAAGGTCACTGGAGCTAAGCAGCAGCAATAGCCTTGATATTTCTTGCATTTGGTGGCAGCAAGGGCATCTTGGTTCTGTTTTAGGCTTCAGAGAGGGCAAGCAGGCACAGATAACTCCTGCAACCCTCTCAGCTTGTTGTCTCCTGTCACAGCCACTCCAGGCTGTTTCATTTTTAATCATACTTCTTCTCTGCCACCACCTCATTCTCCTCTGTTACCTAGTTTCTCTCAAATCCCATGGCTGTTTCTCCTCATACCTGCCCTGCTCTTCTACATCAGATGCACTGTTTTAGTCCCACTCCTCTTCTTCAGCTGATCTTCAATGACCTTCTGACTTTTTTCCCCAAAACTGTCGGTGTCCCTTCCTGCGCCATCCTGGCCAGCTACCAGGGCTCACTGCTCATCCATAGCTGTCCGTGCAGTCTCAGTCTCTGCTCCTCAGTCCTAGAAGACTGAGCTGCGGGTGCTTTGAGCATCCTGAGGAAATGCCTCAAGCATGCCTACGTTTGAGGAATTTTAACTTATGAAATGGAAAAAAATCTCTTCTAGGCACACTTAATGTCAGTTTTCCAAAGGCTTATATGTCGACTAGATACGTTAGATAAATTTCTGCAGTGATGTTAAAAAGTGTGTTCTCAATGCAAACACTTCTGCCTCCCAGATTGCAAGTCTTTGGCTCAAAGCATAGATGTCACAAAGTTTCTTTAGATTGCCAGAATTTTTAACAAGGGCAAAATATCTTTTCAGAAACACCCGAGGATTTTTGTCTAAAGTTGCTCGCCAGCAAATTCATCGTGAGGCGGTTAACGGCAAGGTAGAGCTACAGCCCATGGGTTGGACAATATTAACAATAGGATTTTATGGTCACAAGTATTAAGCAACTTTAACAGCAGGAAATTTCAATAGAAGCCTTCTGGCTCTTTCATCTGGTCCCTGCGATGCGATTCAGCCCATAGGTTTGCTGGAAGAAAGAGGAAGGAAGGGGAGGAGGGTTAAAGGGGGCCCTATCATTCACCAGGCTGGCATGTGCTCCACTTTGCCTGATGCAATTTAAAGGGATCAGCCTCCCCCGGCCATGAAGGGGATGCACTAGCCCCTGTGTCAACCTCCAACTGCCTGCTTCAGGATGCAAAGGGAAATTCATCCCACATGCTCATTAAATTGAGAGGTTTCAAATATTCTCCACTTTTACTGGACATTTTGCTTATGTTCTCTTTTAAGGATGACTGAATTGAACTCAGCCTCAAGGTCAAAATTGTTAATGATTCATACTCTTTGCCTGAAGGTATGCTCTCAAACCTGGGTTTGAGGCAAGACGGCTGATAGATCCCCAGGAAGAATGGCTTGTGCTTTACAGAAAATTAAAGACTGCCCCCACAGTCAGTGTGACTAGGCTGTATGCCACGCAGCAAAACTGTCACTTTTTACTAAATTCACTTTACTTACTCTGATTCAGGTAATTTCTGTGGACACTGGAGATCAAATTAATTTACATTGCTTTTCTATATTGGAAAAGAGTTTTTTCAGGGGGTGGAAAAATGGTTGCTCATTCATCTTAGTCTAAGTGGTGGATTTCTCAGCAGTCACATAGCAGTTACTTAAGCAGTGTAATTCTCTGATTTTTATTATTTAATGGCAAATAAAAGTGAGCAAACAACAGGAAACCAGAAAATAAGAAACTTAAAAACCATGCAGTGGTGTATTTGAGTTGAGTGGCAATTTACAGATGTCTAGTACTGAAGGGTTTAATCACACTTTTTGTTTTAAAGCCAAGAAAAGTTAAATAATATTTATCTGATTTAGTACATTTAAGCAAGACGATCAGCCAAGACACAGTATTTCATTTAAAGAAGTACCCTGGTGGTAGTAACAACAGTATCAATTATAGAAATGTTAGTAACAACAAAAACATTCAATTTCCCAACAAAGGTCAACAGTAAATCTATCTAAAATATGTAAGGCTCATAAAAGTAATGGGTTTGCAACTGTGATTGAAACAGATGTTCACAAAATCAGCATTTAAACATGAAGACACTATAAAATAAATGAAGACATTTAACAAGTTAGCTCCAGAGCAGAACGAGGAGAATGAACAAACGTTTCCCATACGATTCAGAAGGCTCTTTCTGCTGCAAGATAAGTAGAAACAGAACTGAAAACTTTGGGTCAGACTCTTTCCCTAGATGAGCTTGCTGACAGCAGTATGGTTTTGTGCGTGCAACCCTGGGCAGAATTTGGTGTGTTGCAACAGGAAGGAGAGCTACTATTAATAAAATTGTCTATCCTGTTGTTATAAAAGAATGGAAAGGAAGCCTAACTCTTTGCACAAGTTTCGTATTGACTCAGCTCTTCCAACGGTGTAGTTCTTTACCTACATAAGTATTAAGGAGAGAGAAACCAGCAGAATCAGATCGCGTTTTCACAGAAGAGCCTGAAACATTTTGATGTTTTCAAATTCAGTCCATCCGCATTCTCTCTCGAGGGCGCATATTGTTTTTCTTTACCTACATAGCAAACAACAGCTATAGAGAGAGTCTGTATTTTTTCATCTCCTTTTCACCCATGTATTTTTCATACCCTCTTCACCCATGTATTGTTTTCTCTCTTCCTTCACCCATATTCTAAGAAAGAAAAATAATACTTGTACCTATCTATTTGAAATATGTACTTATGTATTTGAAATACATTCTTCTGTCAGATGTTTTATCCTTTGTCATTCCTCTCTAGCATCGCTATTCGAAGGGGTAATGTGGTATTTGACTCCCAAGCATTCAGGAACTTTTTAAGCTAGGATCAAGGTTTTGACTGAAGGTATCAGACTGTTTATACCGTGGTTATGATGCAAGCTTTTATAGCTTTTATATACACCTGAAAGCTGCAATCGTACACCACAGAACCAACACCACACTGACACATTGGTGATACACATGCTCTACTGGCCTTTTTTACTTATTCTCAGCACCAAATTCAATATTGAGGTCAAATTTTTTATCTATTGGACCTTTTTTCCTTTTGTCTAACAAAATTCTAATAGGAGATGCTGCAAGACTGCCTCCCTTCCTAACCTCAATCTGTCTCCAGGTATTTTCATTAAATATATCATTCTGGGGAGTAACAGAGAAGCCTTTGTGAACTGTGAGCAGTGTAGAGACCACTCTTTGAGAACCACAGCCCTGCTCTAACTTGTAGTCAATAAAATACCTTTCTTAGTGTAAGAGCAAGAATTTTAGCTTAAATGACCTATGAATTCATACATGCATGACTTCTTTGCATATGATAATAGCTACATGACCTGAGAAATTAATACAAGAATGTCTCAGTACAGATCGCCACAAAGCCAAATTCACAAATGATGCAAAAGTAGTCGAGAAGTCCTTCTCCAGACAAGGTTCAGCTAATTATGATATGAATCCAACCTTATAATTGTCTTTTTACTGAGGCAGTAGGTTTTGCTGAAGTACAGACTAATGCTTTGGCACACGGGGTTTCCATAGTACTGTACTGGCCTGTGTCTACAGGCTTCTGTTTATAACTGTCTGTGTGGTACATTGAAAACTACAGATACCATGAGCTATTTCTTAATCCATTGATGTTTCCCAAAGTTTGGATAGATGTTTTAGCATATTTTATCTAAGAGGAGTTTTCCAAAAGTATTTTCTGAAATGACTATCAGGAAGGTTTAAAGTTATTTCTTCATTAAAAGATTCTATATACAACCTAAGTCTTTTGAGCTTTTTATAATGCACTTTGAAAAAGAGCTTGAGGTAGCAGAATATACAAAACCAAGCAACAATATGCTAATAGAAAGAGCGCAGAAGTATCTCACCTTAGGAAGCAATTCACTGCTTCAGTATTCAGAGCAGATGCCTAGTGCATATTTACTCAGTAATTCAACACTCAGTGGATGAAGCCTTAATTTAACATCAGCATTGGATTCTCTTCGTAGTTAACTTCTCTTTTGGAGGGGGTAAGCATTCTCCTGAAGGATGTGCATCTATCAGTTTGACTGCAATGTGACACAGACTGGAAAATGCAGGCCTGGGTTGAAAAAAAAAAAAAACCAACCACCTATTTTACAGGTCACTGCTATACAAGTTTCAAAGTCCCTTTGCTTTTTAAATAAATAATTAGGTAAGTAAAAATAATTAAATATGAGACACTAATTTTGGAGAGCGATTTACACCAAAGCTATCATTCTCACAATATTTTAAGTCTCCTGAATGAATACTTTTGTATATGTTATTTCTTTAACATATAAGCAGTTTGTATTTATCATCTAAATAATCAAATTATCATGTACCATATCATATATCGTGAGTCATAACACAGCAGCAGCCAGAGCTTTCTCTCAGAAGCAGCTCATAGCATTTAGTTTCTAAAAGGAAGGGCAGTCTGATGTTTTCAGCCATAGCTTTGCACTTCTGTAGAGCAAAGTGTGTTTCAGTCTTGTTCCCATCCATGTTTTTTACATATCTTGTTTTTCTATTTTGGACCTTGGAAGGCTGCGAGTTATGTAGGTTTGCAATCACCACCAGTATAATTGCTGGGATTTTTCAGCCTTCATCAGCGAGCACTATTTGTTTGGTCTCTCCTTTCTCCTTTTAATCCTTGGAGTGATAAAACAGAGCAGAGGAAGTGTCTGATGTTATTTAGTGCAAAATATTCTCTACTCTTCCCCTTGTCCCCTAACAAATTAGTTTGTAAGAGTCAAGAAAAGAGCTACAATTTTACCCTCTTGCCACTAGCAGCCTCTGTTCTCCCTCCTCCCACCCTCAGCAGGGAGGCAGTTATTCTCATTCTCAAACTTTCAAATTTTTTTCTAAAAATATCCCTCCTTCTCTGTAATACTCATTTCCTTCCAATCTCTGGTGTACTCCAACTCCCAGCCCTTGCTCCTTCCTGAATACAGCTGTTTTCACTTAGAAAAAAACCCTTGCTCCAACAAAGGTGACACTGCACTCCTCCAAACTTCTCCCTTCACCTTCCCAAATCCTGCACATGGTTTCCAGCACTCACTTTTTTCTGGTGCTTCTCACAGCCTCTCGCCCCTCCCCTTACGCATACTCTGTCCTTCCCTCTGGAAGGTTTCTGGATTTCTTGGGTTTCTGGAGCGCTTGCTGACCACCCTCCACCTGAGCAGAGGGAAGGGCACTAGCCTGGGAACACGTGGCCCTCCTCCTTCCCCTTCCAGCAAGGACAGGGACAAGTGTGAGGAAGGGACTGGATGAGAAAAGGGGAGACATACAGGGGAAAGAAGACATGGGAGTTGTCAGGGTATAAGTTCTGCAATGAACTTTCAGCCGGAAAAAGAAGAGATCATTGAGGAGCCAGGGAAGAAAATTTAGAGAGATGTAGAAGAGAGATTTAGAGGCTGAAAGAGAAGAAGATAGCTTGCTTTATAGAAGGACTCCGTGAACCTTGCAGTGCTGTAATGCTCTATGCTTTTCACCCTGTACAGCCATTGCCTCTGCTATTTGCCCTCTCCTGAACTCCTGGAGAGTCCCTGGGAGGAGGCTGCTGGAAGCGCTGCGTCCATGAGGCATCAAGGTCTTGGGCTTGCAGCAACTCTCACTTCTCAGAACACTCCCGCTATGCAACCAGAGAGCTGTCTGGTAGGTTTCCATCTTGTCTTTAGATATTAGCTATTGTTTGGGATCTTCTGACACCATAGATTAGATAGGCAGTTTCCATGTGAAGGCCTTTGCAACCTGGTGAAAGATAATAATCCCGCTATTCAGCAAAGGGCACTTTTAGCCTGCATAGCAACACAAGCATTTGAAATGAAAGGCCATTTTTTGGAAAGCATAGGTTTTAAAAGCTACTATACCTCCCTCTGTGTTGTAAGAATTCATAGTAAATTTTGACACTCTTGGCATTTTGTACCTCCTAGTCAGAAATAAAAGGAAAAGGTAAACCCACATCGGTTTATTTTATTTCCAGTCATGTAAAAGGTCACGTTTTCTAATTACTTTTGTCTAGTGGCTACTAGAAGGTTCCTGGCTATTCTTTTGCTGTTAGTTTTAGAGTGCTCATCTTCCTTCTGTTTAGTGATGGCCACCTCTGGTGCCTTCACAGGTCCTCCACGCAGCTTTAGCTAAGGGATAAGTCTGAATAACTAAAAAAATTAGGAAGCCTGTGATCTATGGAAAGCATTGAGACTAAACTGGATTGGAAACAGTTTTCCATCCTTTGCATCCTCCTGAGATTGCAGCAGTGTTTTCTGTTCTGTATCAATGTAACACTAGCATCTTTGAAAAGTGGTTTGCTTATTTCAAGGAAAAGTAGCCCTAGGTTGGCAAGGATTTTCAGGACATGGAGGACTGATGTTTATGCTCTTTTTCTCTCAGATTTCCCCTAATTTCTGGCTTTAGAATTACACTCTGTGTAATCAGACAACTAGAGGATAAAAGCAGTATCCAGAACTCTCAGATGGCTGTTGGGGTGTGTATCAGCAGCTCTAAATCCCTTGATTTAGAGCTGTAAGTAAAATCAGGGCTAGCTCCCTGTTTTTTACCACAAATTTTATACCAAACCCAAACAACTTATCTGGTGTAAAGTACAGCTGGAACCAGTACATTCCTTGAAAAGATTGTCTTGAGAGTATTGGATATTTTTTCCCATTGAAAAGCTGCTTTGCTAATGAAATGTTTGATCACGTTTGGTGCACACAGTTTCATGGAAGGATTCAGCGATGACAGCAGGAAGGAATAGGAGGTCAAGGGGAGAGTAGGCTTTTGTCTTTGTGCCCTAAGCACTGGATGAATTGTTTGGAGCTATTTCAGGGAACCTTTGTACAGAGCCTTGCAGAGTTGGGAGTTATGGTTTCATTCTCGCTGCTAGTTCCCAAAGCAGAGCCGAGTTACTTAGGTGGTATGAAGCCAGAATGTTGTATTTCCTCCTTAAAAAAGTAGTCTGAGCATTATAATTCTGCATTCTCTCCTACAACTAACCATCTGCTTTCTGTTACCAATTTGTTGTTCTGTTCAGCATGGGCTGTCACAACAATGTCAACATTATCAACCAAAACAAGTAATTGAGTCTGTGACATTTTTCAAAAATAATATCATTCAAGTCAGATCACCTGTTATGACAAATAGTAATTTCAGCCTCTTGGCCACCAGTGTTTTTATTTGTTTGGGGATGCCTTCATTTGATCTTTGCATCCTTGTAACATCAAACATAACTCTTTGTTATTTCCATATTGAACTTTGAGTACATGTCTGTTAGAAATGGCTCAGACAGTCCTTTTGGGATAGTAGAATATATCCATACCAGGGACAGCAGAACACTGGTAGCTGGGTTTTGTATTAATAATTTTCCAACAACTGGCTCAGTTTTGCATGCAAGTAAAATCTTTGTTATTCCATAACCGAAGAAGTGTCTTTCAGAAATCCAAAGCTATTAGAAATCCAGCAACGGCTACTTTCCCAGCAGAGTTACTGCTGCAGAATGAATAGTAGTGATGGTGACCAGAAAAATGTAGCAAAATATTTTCTAGATGAGAACTTTTATCTAGGGCTTTGTTCCATAAAGATAGAGAGAGTGCTGTAAGCATACGTGCCCTGGTTTTCAAGCCATGAACAAGCATGGTCTTTGACACTGCTCCTGAGTGTACTATCCATAATGAGACTATAAAAGGATGGTTTTGCTTGTCTTTTATTTCATTCTAAATGTTTCACTTGAGCTGTTGCTAATGCTGCAATCTTGCCCAGCAAGTGTAAAAAGGTTGCCGAGCACTTCTGGCTGAATACAAGGAAGGTACTATTTTGCTTGTGCCCCTTATGTCTGTCTTTGCTTTTTATTTAGTCTTTAATCAATGGAGCCAAATTTTTAAAATCTTCTTCTGTTTTTCACTCCAAACTATCGCTAGAACATCGTGTTCTGCAAATTTACAAAGGCCACCATGTCCCCAGTGACAGACATTGCCAAGTGGTCTTTGTCAGCTTCCAACCGCTTATTCTTACTTCTACCATCCTCCCTGCCTTTTCAAGTGAACTGCCTTCGGTGCCCTAGGCAGAACGACTATGAAGCATCAGCTCATGCAGGGCTCCTTAGCCCAGTGGGGAAAACCGTGACTTTGCCTTCAAGCCCTAAGGAAGGGCCAGTGCAAACAAGAGTCTTCCTCATTTCCTTGTTTCTTCCTAGCTTAAGGATTAGCGTCAGGTGCTAAGCTGACAGCTCTTGCAGTCCTGGCCCAGCTATGCTGGCAGATGCTTTAGGTAGCTCTGTCAGCTCTCCATTCCCACCCCTTGGGAAGAGGTGATCCTAGAGGGGCTCTTTTCCGCACTGCTGCTTCCTTATTGCCCGAAAAATAAGAGGGCTTCCTAAGCCATCTTATTCTCCTGTAAAAGCTATGTTTGAAGCCCACAAGTGCACAATCTGAGTCACAGATGACACACGGGACGGATGCACAGCTCTTCAGCCTGCATCGGCTACGTCTTTGACCTGTTCTTTTGGGTAGCCCTGCCAGTCAATAACTCCACGAGCTGTGCATGCTACAGCATCCAGCGAATGCCTTGCCTTGTTGTAGTGCAGGTTTGTGCCTTATCCCCAGCTGTAGCTCTCTGCCTGGTTTTAAATCCTGACAGAGGACAGCTCCTGCAAAGCGTGCTCGTATTTCATTGGCAGGGAGCATCCAGTATTCAGTATGATATACAATGTATGCTAGATCTTTTTCTCTAAAATGTTCTTATGCATTCTCATAATTTTATAAAACACACAAGTACATTTGCATGGGTCTGGGTGATAATAAACGGTGTTTAACTTATTTTATCCTGCAGGAGACAAGTAAGATCTATTGAGTTGAACCAAGTTTGATAAGGAAACATGTACAAAAATATAGACAAAAGCAGGATTTGAGCGCTGCGTATTTTGCTCATTTTCCTTCGTAAGCTGGAGTGTGTGCTCCATATCGAGGGAGACTAGCAGCAGGAGATCTATAGCCTCCTTAGACTCTCTGTACAACTGTGCCTGTTATATAGAAGTTAACACATTCTAGAAAATATTTTTTCAAGAAAAATCCTTCTTTTTAGCTGAGTGTACCCTTTTTGTGCAAACACAAACTATGTAAAAATGTGTTGCCAGTAATGCCAGTTCATCTCTTGTCAGACTTACTCTTTAACACTTAGGCTCACATATCCAAATAGTTCCTAGCAGTAACTATTTGTATAGTTTTAGGGAACTGTCTTTTTGAATCAGTGATTGGACTTCATAAAATGCTTTGGGTATGGCAAGGTTGTATTATAAATTCAGCAGTTAATATGCAAAATACATCATTCAGACTCATAGATGATAAGCATATTCTTCTGTGGTTACACAGCTTGTGAGCCTCCAGTCCCTCAGCAGTCCCACAAACATCTTTAATGTTATTCACAGGTTAAAAAAAAAAATCAGAATTTGATCCTTTATAAATAAGTAAGCCATATGCTTGTACACTGAAAGGCATCCTGTTCCTTTTTGTCTAATGGAGGTAGGACAAAATTCTACACTGTTCAATTAGTGAGGTTATGCTGAAGGACATATTTTCTCCATGGCACGATCTGCAGTCCTGATCCCACAGCTGGCAAGATGAGAGGACCAATGGTTTCATATCATGGTTTTCCTTCTGTGAGATCGATTTGCTTCCCATAGAAGGCAGGGTTAAGAGGAATGGGAAAAAGCAGAAGGTGGATGATGTATACCTAAGCGCTCATACCCTCATATTGTTAGGACAAGGCTAGGGCATGCACTTGGACTTGACAGCTGAAACACACTTTTAGGTCCCCAAATATAGACAGATCAAGTGACGCATTTCCCAATATACCACAAACACTGCGAAACAGAGGATAGTGGTCCAGACAGAAAGCACTTCACAAACGACCACAAATCTCATGGCACGTAACTGCACTTCAGATGGACATCGATTAATGTCAAACTGATGTGAAATGAAAAGCTTCTTTTCAGTTTGTCAGGTCATGACTTTTTGATTTGGGCTGAGCTGACCTAAAACGAAACATTCTGTTCAAATTTTCCTCATCTGAAAACAACCAACCTCTCCTCCCTCCTTGGTAACTTCCATTTTTGCTACAGACATTTGTCAAACCTGTTTTCTGTTACCAGGAAAGAACTAGTTAGATAGAAAATGCCTGGCCATCTCTAGCTTTTTAATTGTTGAAATCTCCTACCGGCATGATCAGAAGACATATGTCTAGACTGCTAATGACAGAAAGTGTCATCCTCTTCTACCTGCTCTGACTTCATGGTGCCAGAGAACGCAATTTGACCTGCGTAGCCTGACCAGGAGCTTGGCAGGCCTGGGGTATAACTTGAAAATGTCACTTTGAATCAAATCCAGGCACCACAAAGTCCTCCTCAAGCCACATGGCTTTTTTCTTCAAAACAGGCTTGATAGTAGTGTTGTTCACTAAAATTGCAGTAGAAAAAAAATTGCAGAACTTTAGTACAAACTTCGTGAGCACATGTCCAAAGGTGCTTAAGATAACTTGGGAAGATAGATTCCTTGCAAGATCAGAAATTCTTCTGCTCCAAAGTCACTCAGGCACTATAAAAAACCCTACATTTGTGTAATTCTGCAACACACTTTACAATATAAATAGGAATATTCAGCCATATATTTAATCAGAGAAACTGCAATAGAATGCGCCATATGTGTGAACTGTGGCTAGCTCAGCATTTTCCTAGGAACCGTCATTGGCTGAACAGTATTTAAAGTCAGCAAAAATTACCTCTCTTTTTGTTTCATGAAGCACTTGTGAACCCAGCTGAGAATATTCAAGAAATATTATAAGCAAATGATCAGCATTCTCTAGGTACCTTCTCCCATGAAGTCTCAGGTGTTGGTATTCACTATTCAAGTTTTGGAAGGGGTCACCTAGGTCACGTGTTTGTTTTTTACTGTGCTCGGAAAAACAACAGTGCATATTGATTAAACACCTCTCTTTGACAGCAAATGTGTGCGTTTGACTGCCACACCAGGCCATCTCCAAAGGTGTGCACAGGCAAAGCTGCAAATAGTCCCTATCTGCAGTTGAATCAAAGGCTTCCTATAACTACAAATAGGTGTGAATACATCCCATATTTGGCTAGCAGCAGCTTCAAGCCCCGATCCTTAGGTATATAAGCTATTTTTTTTTTTTTTATCAATTCAGGGTTCTACGTGCCCTAGATTAAGTACATGAACTGTGTGAAAATGTCTTACACTGTGTAAAAATGCCACTTGGGTATAACTTAATTTTTACATTTCTCTAGGGCTAGGAGTAACACCAACACTGCATTAGAGTCATGACAAATTCTTCAGTTCTTTTTCTGGCAAAACAACCACAGTCTGATTAAGTTTTGGCTAAAGATTAATATAGGCCATATATGTTTTTTGCAATATCCTTAAAAATAATAGTATTATACTATAATCTCAGTCATTATCTGATTTTTCTCCTCAGTAAAAAAGCAAAGTCTCCTAGAGTGGAGACATTATATAAATTGTACTATTTAGTAATAGCAATGTTCATTATGAGAGGCTTAATTATGGTCATCATTTACAAAAAAATCAAAGTCTTGTCACAGAAAGCATAATAATGAATGTCTCTTGTTTAAAAATTAATGAACCATTTTTTTCTGAAGGTATGAAGTCTACTAGTCTGCAGGGTGTCATCATTTTTATTCTCCTGTTTGAAAGACTTAATATTCATGAAAATTAGATTCCTAATAATTGCAAAATGAGAGTCCTTTTTATACTGCAATTTAGATATGTTTGTTTATTTACATGGAAAACCACACAAAACCCCAAAAAGGAGACAAGAATAAAAGAGAGTCATTTGCAGTTATGCAGAAATTATTTTGCATGTAGGACCAAGTTGCATTCTTATTTATACTGGTACAAGTGAACAGCAAATTTAATTTTATTCCAATTTACACCAGAGTGGTTAGGAGCTGTCTCACTCCTAGGGAGTAATACATAATGTGAGTAGCCTAAATTATAACTTACTGCATATTTCTCAAGGGAAGACACACTCCAGTGTAGGAGTTCAGCACAATGCCTGTGCACTGGGACATAAACCGGTTTTATGTGGGGCATAGGCTTTACAATACCTAGGTTCATTAGGACAAATGAACATACCCCAGCTTTTTTAGCCTTTGGAGCAATTTTTATTTTGATGTCTTTTGGAGTAGCCTTTAGTTGATGTGTAAATTGAACCTCATCATTCCTAAAATAAAGCAATTTGTAGTGAGCTCACTGACATTTTGCATGTCACTTTTAATTCTGCAGAGTTACTACTGAGTTTGGCAAAACATGGATTCTTCGTTAGAGGAGGCATTTTCTCCTCAGTTAACCTGGCAAAGCAGACTGGAGGGGCATCCTTTTGAAGCTTCATAAAAGCTGGCTGGCTCTGTTTGCTTCTTGCAATCAGCAAAATAAAGAATATGGATAAAAAATTGCTGCTCCCTCACGTCAAGGACGTGCTCTATTTGTAACCGGATTTGACTGTGAGGGTTAGCTGTGATCTGTTTGGGTACTGGAGTCTTGTCATTTTAGAGTACACCCAAACTAGACTCAGAAATCTCTCGCCTACCTCAAACAAATTAGCAAACAAAAAACTGCTGGCAAAGGAAAGATTTTAAAAGCTAAAGTGTTAAGATAATTAAATGCATATTTCAGCAGTATTTATTTGGCATTGATAGGCTGAGGCCACTTACTGTGAAGAGCTGAATAGTTAATTCAAGTGCTGGGCATCTCCTAAAGGAGATGACCTTGGGGTCACATAATTGTAACAGTAATTTATTTAGTCGAGGAAATGAATGTGTTCTCAATTAGCTTGGCAGGTGTTATAATAACACAAGTGGGATTTATATTTGCTTGTGTCACTCTGCTGTAAGGATAAAGTTATTGAATCTGTTTGTCTGTATTTAGTCCCTCAGTTCACGATTCTTCACAGCAGAGATCTGAAGGTTTGTTCATCCTGATTAATAGGTGTCCAATCCTAATGCTGCAGATATTGGCATAATCACTCGAGGGACCTGAGGGACATACACACAGCAGTAACGCTGGCAGAAGACAGTGTTACCCACTTAAATCTTTCTCATGCTGATTTTTCCCCCATTACAGATTCTCAAATTTACCCCATAAATTGGTGCCTGATCTAGGATTATTCCACTACTGGGGCTCTTGGAGGTTTATCACAGATAAGTTATTCTGCTGGGATTTTTTTCCCACTGCTTTAATCTGCTGTCAATATAAGACAGGAAAGAAATAATTCATTTGACTGTGCTCTACCTCAACACTGCTGCTATCCTCTGATCTAAACTTCTTAATATATTTCTTTTAATTTTTGGATGTTGACACATTTTCACTGTTCACTGGTCAGGGTACATGTTGAAGAATGTATAATATCTGTAATCTACTTACCACACACAACAGCATGTGATTTATGAAAACTTGCAGTCTAAAGATGTCCATTATCAGCAACTACCCTTACGACTGAAGTGACTATCAGGATTTTGAGGAAATGGCTTCACAAAAGAGGTGGTGGGAGGGAAAAAAAGGGCCATTAAAAAAATGGCAAAGAGGGCTTCAGACTCATCTGCCTTTAGGAAGCAGAAGAGTGAGTCTGCAAAGAGCTCACGGTGGCCAAGGCCAGGAGCCAAGGCGGCATGACTTCCTGAGCTCTGCCAGGAGAGGTCTCTGCAGGACTCACTACTGCAGAAGGTGCAGGGCAGACCTCTTTCGGGTAGTCCCAGCTTTTCCCTCTCTCTTATGCCACAGGGAAAAGGCTCAACATGCTCATGATATACATTCCCAACAGACTCTCCCTGTTGCTTTTAGGCAGCTCAGTTTCATCACATGCTACCATTTATACAAATTAGAGCCAGTTGAAGATATTCTTTAGTGTTTAGAAACAGACTAACAAAGTTGTTAAAACAGGCTGGCTGCATTGGTTTGCTTCATTTCTAATATGCAAAATTCACATGCTCTGAGAAATAGTTTAGTGAAATAAAAGAAGCACATCTTCCTAGGCTTCTCATTTGCAGTATTTCCTAGTTATACAGGTCACTTACGCTAGTGCTTTAATCTCTCATGCTTACACATGTCTAAATACTTTGCTGAGCAGAGCTGGACTTCATTCAGCTTCTGCAAGGAGGACTTTTTGATTGTCTTATTTGCTGCAAATTATATCCTGGAACCAGTCTGATCTGTTCCCACTACTTCTTTGCTCATGGCCTGGTGCTCAGCATGCTCACAGCAGTCCTACAAGTCAGGAGGCAAGTTTGGGGTCATGGAGACTGGCCTCTTGTGAGAGTTAGGCTGTCACTGAGTCTCCTCGATGACAAGCTTGGACTTCAGCTCCTAACGCCCCAATGCATCCTTTTCTAAGTGCCGCTAAAACACTTAAGAATGCCTATAAGAACTAGCATTAACATTTCTGGTTCCCCAGCACAATTACTGTTACGCTGAAACCTGCCCCTGTTCAGCAGAGCTCCACACTGCCTACCCTAGAAAGCTGCAAACTCCATGTGAAATGGAACAGCTGACCTTCAAAGTATGCAAGAAACTTATCTGCATTTAATTTTAATAATATTTTGTAATCAGTGACAGGAGTGGAATTTTGCATATAGCTGCAGCTCATTTTGTAGCCAGTGTCATTTTACAAAATTTGTTTAAGGAAAAGATATTTTCAAATGAAGCTCATTTTTTTTTCCTTCAAATGCACAAAGTTGTGCTGCTTTCTCTGCTGAGGCTTCGGAGAAGAAATGATGAAATCAAAGAGCTGTTTAGCTCCCTTCAGTCTCAAGCTCCCTATCGACTAGTAGAATTGATGGGAAGAAAAACCCAATAAGAAATTTTATAAGCATAATAGAAAATATTTTAGCAGAACTAAGTGATGCATTTTCCATTTATTATCTAGAACTTCGGAGGAAATTGATGGCAACAGTAAATGAGCAACTTTGATGAGGATACTTATGTAGGTGTCCAAAAACGGATTTTAGTGACTGTCGACACTGAGGCACGGAAGTTGACGTGATTTGCAAATGGGTTAAAACATACCTTTTGTGCCTTGCGTCCATTATGATATTTCATTTTAAAAAATTTAGTGTTGGAAAAATGTTCACCCTAAACATTCTTTTCCTTGTATTGACACTGTTGAGTCTCATCCCCTTTCAGGCACTGCAGGGTATCAGCAATTTTGACTTTTTCCCAACTCATATTCTACTCAGGGTGTAAAGCCTTCTGTTGATGTTATGTCGAGGCCTTTGGGCCAACACAAGGACATTGAGTTTTAGAAGCCAGGGTCCTGTGCATCCTACCTATAAAAAGACATATATTATTTTATTAAAACTGAACCATTTTGAGGAAGGATTCTTGTGTAGGTTATGAGTCCAGTTTTAAAGGAAGTGCTGTAATACTGTACAGGGGCAGTCTGAAAAACATAGTTTAAAGTATAGATTTTGCAGTGATTGCTGTAACGTTTTGTGTGATTGTTTTATGTAGGCATTTTCAGTCTATCAAGCTCAACATTAGTTTACATACTGTAGTGATGAATCCTGTAGTACCTATTCAGGTCCACTGTAAACGAGCAGAGCTTCACTGACTTTCAGGAAGTTGCTTCTACGAACAGCAAGTCTGACCGCGGTTCCATAGTGGTAAGAGCAAATCTCTATACAATCTGATATATAGTCTATACGTAATAGAACACATTTATTCTGTGGAAAGCCCCATATTTTAACTGGGTGGTGGAGAGACTGGGAGAGAGAGAGAGAGAGGAACTGTCTGCAACAGTGTAGTCTGGCCCATTTGGTATGGTGTCAGGTCCCTCCAACCCTCCTTCAACCTCCTCTCCTTTCCCCACTTAACCTGGGAGGAAGAAGTACGAGATGAACACTAAGGTGTTTCCCCCACTTCTGCATTTCCATGGCCTGCTCTCCAGGTTTGCCCAAACCTTGGCTACACACAGAGTCTTTGTGGAGAACTTCCCCACACCAGCTGCGCTGCGCTGCCCTGAACCTAGCTTTCCCCCGCAATGGTAGTAAAGTGCTTTATCCCACTTTTTGCTCTCTGTCCTCTCCCCAGGAAATCCTCCAAGCAAGAAATGGCGTAATGGCATGATTTGTCTTCTGGTTGTGGTGTTCAGGCAACCGCAAGTCCAGAGTCGTTTGGTTTGGTTGGGCTTTTTTTCCATGGTCCACTTTTTGCATTTGTAACAATTCTACTAACCATTAAAAGAACTGTCTTCTGGGATTATAGATAACTACAGGGTCGGAAGGGCAGAGCAGTAAAGAAATGGAGGCATAAAGAAAGTCTTTCACGTTGATGTTGAAGCATGCATTGAAAAGAATTCCTCTGGACTAGATTTCTCTTGGTGCATGTTCCACTCTATTAGTATCAATAGCACTTAGGCACATGTGTTTCATAGAAAAAAACAAGTACGTTTGTGTCCAGATGGATGGCCAGTAACCATATGAAGAAATCTTCATGCTCTGTGCTTTAACAGTAGACCCCAAGTTTCCCCTGGACAAAGCAAGTTGTGTCTTTTGGTAGAAATGAACACTGTTCATGTATACAGTAAAACATACCTGAGACACAGGAATTCAACACAGCAGCCTTGCTGAAATGAAAGTGTCACAGGTTATATTGCTACATTTTTAATAAAATTCTCTTACCTTGATCAATCTAGGCCCTTCAATTTAAAGCTGAGATTAATTCTCCAAGACATATTATGGTACTGTATTAATACTCAAAATCATCTTATAAATGCATGCTTTCATATTTGGCATAACTATTGTACCACTATAGAAACTGCTTCTATTGACCTTTAGATTAAAAATATGTTGGATTATCATGATTGACACATTTAAAATGACTCATTCTTGCCAAACACAGCATAACAACTTTTTAACATTCCCTTTTCTTTACAACTGCCTCCACTTTCATTATATGAAATATGGCTGTATTATACACCACCTCTCATTGCCTAACATGCTTTTTTCAGAGTTCAAGAAGATTTACATTTGGAGCTAAATGTTTCAGTGATTGCTCTGTTGGATTTCATTATACCAGTGTAGTTAATCAAAGCAAGTCTGGCCTTGCAACCATGATTCATTGTATGGTTTTTTGAACTTAGTCATTTACACTGAATGAATATACACATTATCACCAGAGTACCAGATTTTCTTTAACAGTCTGCATGACACTGTACTGTAATGCCTTAGTAAACTGCTTATGCCATGTGAGCACTGCAGCTGCTTTCTTAATTTTCTTTCTTTTTTTTAAAGGAATTCATTGAAAGCCATTCTCTTTACTGGGGGGAAAAAGGGAGTCACTAGGAGAGCAGTTGGTGCAAAGGAAGTGGTATTCTCTTGTGGGCCTAATGACTGCTATTTCACTGTACATGGGAATATTTTCAGATCTGCACACTCTGTCTATGCAGCTGGGTGGTCTGCACAACAGTCATTAAAAAGAAATCCCCAAATAAGCATAATATGCTCATGTCTGGCTGAGGTTTACCCAACCACATACTTTAGAGTGGATTTCAGTTATGGGCAAGAGAATCGCTACTTTTGGTGTGGTTGAGAAAAGATTTTATGGTTTCTATTTCTTTCCTCTGGATGATCTAAATGAGTATGTTTTTGCCACTATTATTGAGAGGGCAAGTTCCTTTAGCCTCCAGGAACCCACGTCAGGAAAGATTTAAGGTAATGGCATGTGTTAGTAATACTTCCTAACCAACCACTTTGCAGAGTCTTACGTAGACTAGGATCTCTATCTTTAACACACCGGCAAAGTTGAGTTAAAGCCTAAGCTACCTCTTTTAAATGCTATAAATCAAACACATAGAGGTATTTAGCTGCCTAGAGAAGAAGATGGGTGTTTAGTGAGATTTACCTAAATGCCTAAACAAGTCTGCCTAAACAGATACTTAATTCCCACTGAAATCAAATGACAGTACTCCAAATACCTCTGTAAATCAAGATGCTTATATTCCTGTCCGCACCGGACATCTGAAACGTGTTAGTATCAGTACCTGCTATTATCACACCTCTATTCTTGGTCCAGACTAAAACTAAATTAGGTTTTTAGCATAGTGTATAGGGAAGTTGCATCAGCAAAACCAGTTTTGATCAGCCTACAGATACCGATACTGCTCAGGCACAGCTGACCGAGGTGTCTCTCTGTCTTTCTAACCTCTGCCTATGCACAGCTGGTGCCTTAGGGGATTCTGCGTGGACTTCCCCATTTCCACCCCAGAGAAAACAGCCTAGCTATTAGGTGCGAGTGGCGGTTGACAGATTGTTTGCATGAGAAGCCAGTCCATATAAACAGAAGAGGACAACTGGGGCTGCACAGTTTGGATAAATTACTTGGGAAAAGTATGTGTTGCAGGGAGAAATATCTAATCTTGTTGTGCAGTTTCGAATGTGTTATTGTCCTATGAAAATACGTGCCAGTTTCTGAGCTGGATCACAGTCATTTTGCGCCTAGTAAGTTAAATGGTTAGAAATTGGTTAGACCGAGCTATGGAAGATTTCCTGGTTAGGAGGATCCTCCACTCATTTCAGGCCCCTGTAACAGCTCCTCTGACCCAGCTCCTTTTAGCCTTTGTCATAGCAGAAGTATATTACAAAGTGAGAAGTGATTTCCGCCTTCTCAGACAACCCTGAGGACAATGGTTAGCCAGCACAGCGTGGAACAAAATCAATTTTGAGGAGATCTATTGGGTATGTGTTGCTACTGTCGTCGGTCTAGTTTGTAACTGCCTAGGAACTATTTTTCATCTTAACGAAAGGTAGCCAGGAGCATCAAACAACTACAAAAGTGGGAGACAGACAAACAGCATGCAAATATCTGCCACTGGGATTGTCTCTGTGGCCTCAGTGTCACTTATCTGCCCTCCCAACAGCATATTGTTAATTCATTGCCCTGTTTAAAAATGGGATTGTATTTTGTGTTGGCTACACGATAATCACAATCTCCTTTTGTGTTTGCTTTCTACAGGCATTTGAATGATTGCCTGGCACAAATGGTCAGAGAACACATGCTCCCCTATCACATGCAGGGGTATTCACTGAAACTAAATGTCATATTCGCATGTGTAAATATTTCTTCCAGAAGTATATGCCTGTTGTTCCAATGTGTGAATAGAAAGAATACCTTGTGACCTATCTGGCTCATCACAGCTAACCAGCTCTGCTGAGCTGTCAAATATTTGCAGATAACAGTTCTGGATTAATCTATATGGTTGCATTTTTAAAATAATTTCAAATAACAAATGAATCTGAAAAAGTATGATCTGTTTGCAGACATTCTGTTTGCAAAAAGAAGGCAACATGTGTCTGATGAAATATTCATTGTGAATTATTCACGAGTTTCAAACCGTAGTAAGTGTTAAGGTAGGAGATTTGTAAACTCATCAAGCATTCAACAAAATTCACCAAGCCTGCTACATTTTTTTTCGGTCATGGCATTTCTCCCTATAAAAATATATTCATGAATTTGAAAGATTCTATACATTTTATATTTACTTTCTGAATTAAGAATTATTCAGTAGTTAAGACAAATCTATATTGCCACTAGATCTGTGCTCTTCTGTTTTATTGCTTCACTTCAGAGACTTACTAGTGTTGCTCGTACCTTAATATCCAAGTTTCTTCCCAATACACATCATTCCAATAGCAAAGGAGAAAAGTGTCCCACTTTTCTGCTATTCAGTAAGCTAAAGCAAGTTAGCAGGCAAAATTATATGAGTGTTAATTTTGCTGAGGTATGCTTTGAAATATTTACCCTTTTTTTGCATAAGGCAATTCCGAGGCACAGGTAGAAGTTTTGCTAATTGTACTAAACCCTAGTTACAGGGTATACACAGCAATCAAACAGGGTATTTGCTTAGGGGAAAACTTTATCCAAGTTGCTATGGCTTAAATATGTAAGGATAGCTGGGAACTTTTCTACAGATAAGAATCTAATGGTATACAGGCTCAATTACACAGAGAATCCTTACTGCAAATAAGGCAGGTACATTGTAATAAGCAGGAATACCACTTTTTGCTGTTTTTTTTTTTTTTTTAAATATCTGAATAGTGGAATACAGAATTGTTGACATTTCCAATCTAAAACAGCACCCAATTAGATTTCTCCCTACAACAGAAGTTTCACTACAAGAAGCCTGGCTATATAATTTTCTGAGCCCTTTATAGGAAGTGATCGTAGGTTTTGATAGACTAGAAAAGGGTTTATGGGGGTTTAGATACAATTTTCTTTACATAAAAAGCCCAGAAGATCCTTTTAAAGATTACTTCTTTAATAAGAAATTCTGCACATGATGAAACATTCATAGCAAATATAGCATGGATTCAACTGAGTAACATCACCCATTTTGGAAAACACACAAAGAATTGTATTCTCTGTTTGTCCTCAGATATTAGTGAACAGTAAATAAAATGTGCCTCAGAATATAGAAATACATTTTTAAAAGCAATCTGTGGTGAATAAACATAATTTTAAAGGAAAAAAAACCCCAGTTTCTCAGAAATGTGATAGCTAAAATCTACACATTCAAAAAAGGCAGAAAAAAATCCATCTAAAATTTTTTGGAAGGATGCAGCCAGTTTTTGCTTTTGTGTAATAAATAAATAAATAAATAAACAAACAGCAAGTCTCTTCCAGGAGGGACATAGCAGAAGGGGGCTTATAAGGCTTATTCACTGTGTTGAGAATTTTGCTATTGCCTTCACTTGAGTCTGCTGAAGATGATCTAACATTTTCCTGACAATGTCAATAGCGTCCTCGTGTCTGGGAATGTTCCCAGCCATGCTTGAATTTACTCGCATAGATACAGGCTACGTTCCTAGTTACATCCAGGGCTTCTACTTGGTGAAAAAGCATCTTTTCTGGCTGTTGCAGTTGCATACTTCAGTGCCATCCGCAGTGCTTCCAGGCACTTGAGCGTATAATGTCCTCCACAGTGGATTGGTCTCTTACTCTCCCATGAAGTTGGATGTGTATTTACTTCACTATTATCATCCATAAAAAAAACAAGTATTGCCTCTCTGTGGAGAGCTCAGGTAGGGTGAGTTACCTTTAAATAGTTACACCTTCCAAGATTTTGCTGCTTGCTTCACGATCAGAAAAATAAGCCTCATTAATCAAAATGAGGCATTCAGAAATAGGCATCCAATGACACAAAAACATACTTTAATTAATTTTGGATTAATTTAATTAATTTTGGATTAAAAGTACATGTACAATAATGAGACTCATTTTCACAAAGGCTGTCTAGTAGTAATTTGAAGAGATTATTTTAAGAGAAAAATAAAAAAAACAGATAGCACTTTCAGCCCTACCTGTGCTCTGTGCCTTAGCATGTGAAGAGGTGAGCACCTCAGAATCCACTTCAGGATATTACCAGCCTCACCTCCTTTCATCAGTTATATTTCAGTGTATTACAAACTATTTGCTGTTAGGACTATCTGAGGATCAAAGTGAACCTGAAAATGCCCTTAAAATGATCAGAAGTTTTAAGAGTGAAGCTAGACTCCTCTCTAACCCAAGAAGAAATAAGCCATATTCATGCTGTAGGCTCCATGATGTGGTAAGTCTCCTGCTTGCTACCTGCACAAAGTTGTCAAGCTTCTTGTCAGCTTAAAGGCCACATTGCAGAAGTCTGATTAATGCAGTGGATGCGACTATAAAAGGCTGCAAACCAGCTCGTGCCAGGGAATGGTAAAAAGAGGCAGACTGCTCTCTCTGGCTTTTGGAGGAAAAGAGAATTTCTAGAGCTGTGAAGCCTTGCTTGGAGGCATTAGGGTTTGAGGGCAATACTCTGGAAAGACCAAAAACCGGCTGCTCTGCTAAGTTTGAATGAATCAGCATGAAGGACTGAGGAGACGGGCTCTGGGCTGTGGTATGGCAGAGGAGGAGCAGGTGAATTTAGTGCAAGGATGGTGGGTGGACTGCTGGGCTCAGCTGCTTGGCCACAGGTGGGTCCTTTCTCAGGGTGGCCTTACAGATGACATGCCCTGCTGCAAAAAGCCTTTTATGTGCACGGTTATTGCGAGTCAATGGGACAATTCATCTGCTTTAATAATCAGCGCCTCTGTAAATGCTCTCTTGAAATGGGCCGAGGGATACAGGGAATAGAGGATGCCAGAGAAAGAATAAACAAAGCAGCCAGAGAAGAAATTATTCCATGCAATTATTCACTTTGGTTATTTTATCAAAACAATCATAACAAAACAAAATATCCTAAAACCCACTTATATATAATTCTGTATGGGTTAGCTTTATTTGTTTCTTATAGAAATAGTCAATGCTGTGTTATTATTATTAGTTTATTATTAGTAGTTTATTTTCCCAGGAAAAACACATTTATTTTCTGTGACCCAGGGGAGAATATGCTTAGAGCTAAGCTATTTTGACAGTGCTTAGCCCTTTCTGCTATATTCTGCTGCTCTGCTGATATTAATATAAGTACGTAAGCCACAAAAGGATTTTAGTAGCTTGCAAAAAAAGTTTTCTTGGCTGACACTAAAGATTTCCAGTAACAACAAACCTAGCCCGCAGACTTTCATAACAACAAGTCAGCCCTTTTAAGTGGAAAATTTAGAACAAAAAGCAAAAAATATACCCCATAAATTTCTTCACCCTAATAAAACACAAATGAGAAGGATGAAAAGACACCCTCACACCTCCTTGTAGGCATCATCAGATTGGTTTTACTTTCTATTTATTTATTCTATTTATTTATTTTTCTCCAAATGTCTTGGGACATGTGCATCATTATCTTCAGTGAACATAGTAAACAGGGAGTGTATTTGTGTTGTTCTGGCTTGTTGCAGTTGTTGACCTGATTGGATCACATGCTGCTTTGATCATTTAAATGAGAAAAGGTTTTTACAGCAAAATATGCTGGAATGGTTTGCAAAAGCAAACTAAGGAAAGAGATGTATTTATTGTGCTTGTTTTCTTCCTAACATATCAGTTTTAAAACATCTTGGAGATCATAGAGAAAAAAAACACTTTCCCATCATCTTGCCTTTGAACATTCAAGGTTAACCACTTCCATTGCATAAAGAATTAATTTTTCCTTATGATGAAGAATTTTCTGAGGTTAATTTGAAAAGGGCACTTGAGCTAGGGCCTGCCATGTAGTACTTCAAGATATACCACACACGCTCTTGAACGATTAATCAGTTGGTCTGCTGTTAGTCGAGGATGAGGCCATTATATTACTGATACCTGCAGACAAGACTGGTACTTTCTGTTTTGTTGGCAGTTCTATAGCATTGGACTGATCTTGTGGTTTGAATGCACACAAATGGTTAAGTTGATGGAATTTGTAATAACCACAGGAATCTGAATATTCTCCTGTAGTGTTAGAACAAATAAAATGGGTTTTTTTTGAGTAAAAATCCATGCATATCTCAGGTAAAGCAATAGATGAGGCTACTGAGTATCGATTGTTCTATAAAGTACAGGATTTCTTTATGTTTCTATATGTGGGAATGGGCACTGGATTAGGACTGATTTGGCCTACGCTCTATCAAACAGCAAGCCGGCAGCAGAGCAAAGAGGGACCTGGGATCTTTGGTCTACAATTCCCACCCATTCCAACTACTGGACATATCTATTATCTAGCTCATTATGTGCTGCATTTTATAGCCTTATATAATGCAGAATGAAGTCATATCCTATAAAATTCCAATATGTTAGTAAGTGACATGACATTACATTTCCAGCTTGAATTTTCTAATGGAAGTTACATTGCTTTTATTTTATCGAATTGCCCTACAATCCATATTAGACAGTCCTGTAGAAGAAGTTAAGTTTTAGGGTCAAATTTTCTGAAACGGGAGTTTGAGAACCCCATGAACAATGCACACTCTTCTTCCCATAGACACAGGGACACTTGGCTGTGCGACAGGTGCTTGTAGTTTCAGTAGCACAGACACGTGCAATCAGATATCTATTTTCACACGTGCCGCCTCTGAGCCCCCACTGTGAAATTCTGAACACCCAAACGTTATTAGGTGTGCCCAGTGTATGTGAATAGACAACTAAGTTTAATAATGAATCACTTGTGCTTTCTCTGGGGCTGATTCTCTACTGTGTTTTGGGTAAGCTCCATCGCTGAAGTCAAGCAAATCTAAATAATGTTAACAAATCCAAATGCCAGCTTTTTACACTAATTTTGCTCATCTAGAATGGCACAAGAGCCAGAGAGTGAATATTAGTGGAATTAGGCCCTGTATATTGAGCATTCTTTCTCAGGGAGTTTTACAGCATTAATTAATTCTCATCATCCTGCTGTGTGTAGCTAAAAATTTTATTATCCCCATTTTATAGATGGATAAAATTAGTCACACAAAGGTTAAGTGATTTGTGCAAGGTCATGTAGCAACTCTGTAGCAGAGCTGAGAACAGAATTAGAAGTCATAACCTCTGTTACCTTGGGCTAATGATGAGTCCACATGCCAGGTGTTACGCTTTCACAGCTGACATACTCAGACAAGGTCTGACTGTAAATTAAGTAGTTAAGAGATTCTTTATGTGTCTCTTCAAATTGTGTATATCATAAAGAGGTTCAGGCGTACCTGTGTGTTATCTGATGAAACGCTGGAACTTGGTCTAGTGTGGAGAACTACCCTTGCCCTGCAAAAGCAGGAAGAAGCAAACCTTTAGGTCTATACTTTTCATTTGGTGACATGCATAGTTGGCCCAGCTGCATGGGCAAAGTGAACTCCGTACCAAATGCTCAGTTTGTCCCAATGTATGTTGAAAGAGTTCCTGTGCCAGAGCCTAGGGAAGAACAAATCAACGGGATTAGCAGAGTGAAAACAGTTTCCCTGAGAGCATCTGAAATTAAGTTCTTTTTTACAGCCTTGAGTGACCATGAATGTCCTATGAATGCCAAAAGGAACAGTTCTTGCAGGGTCCACAGCAAGAAGCTTTTCCAAACCTCTGAAAGACTGAAAATAGGCAAGGAAATCTTCCATTGCTGCAACACGTTATTTCCTGCAGTTGTCAGCACTGCTGTAGCAAACATGACGTTCTCTGGCTATCTCTACTACATAATTCAGCGGCATTTGTACAGCTTTGGGATACAGGTTATGCCTCTCGTTGCTCCTGCTTGTCACAGAATAAAAAATGGGCCTCTGTTAAATGACATGGCCCTGACTGGGCTTGTGGTTGCAGGGTGGGAAAGCCATGACATTCAAGGCATTCATTTATGAAGAAGAGAAATTATGTTTGTCAGGTTCAGATAAAGCTTATTGTTCCAACCTTGGGAGAACAGATATGATACAGATCCCTAATAACTTGGTGTTTTAAAATAAAACAAAAAGCAAAGGCAAAAAACCCAGGAAGTAAGATTTCCCCACTTACAGTATTTAAAATTAATCACATATAGAGCTGGCTGAATTACCAATTTCAAATAATGTGCTGGATTCTTGCATTTAGAGAGTTATTCGTCAGAACTCAGTGATACATATTTTTCCAGTTTGTATTCTGGTGGCACCCAAAGGAACCAATCAAGATAAGGACACAGTGATCATTTTTCATTTTTTCTAGTATGTATTGTGCTAAGCAGAGTGAAAAGACACAGGAAGCCCAGTCCCTGCCCAGAAGAGCTTAGAATCCAGAAAATGCGGTTAAGAAAAAGAGGAACTAAATGGGCAAAATAGTATCTCATTAGTTCCATTTCCTTCATTTAAAAAAATTCATTTATTGTCATTTTTATTAGAGTAACAGGGAATGAGGTAAGCAGAAAATAGCAGAAAGAGATGAAGAAGCAGGGGAAAATTAATTAGGAAGGAAAGAGGTCACCAGAGCGGTTGTGTGCAGCAAGAAAACTGAAAGGCAAAGGCAGAATGGGAGGCTGGTGCTTGGCTTGGCAGGCAGAAAGCCAGCTGGAGCTGGGGAAGGAAGTATTTGAGAGTGTGTGTGGGAAACGGGCTCCCCTCTAAAATTTATAAAGGGTAGGGACTCTCAAATGGTTTAATCTTTCTTTTGATGTAATTTGTCCAGGTAACCAACAACCCTAAAATTATAGCACCAAGTAGCAACATAGGAGGGAGTGGCAGAACCTCCAAAATAGTTCTGGTGCTGATATTTTTGTTCTGCTGGTTAAAAACTACTTTGACTCTTCTAGTCTATATAGCTGCCCCCAAATAGCCTGTTACTATTATTTTTAATGATTGCAGAGATATTCCATTGTTACGGTGATTTCATTTTGTTAAGCGGATTTGGTCAAAAACGGCAGAAGGGGATGGAGGAGGCTGGTGGGAAGGGTGGGATGCATTTAATATACTGATGTGAGGCCTGTAAGATCTGAGATAAAGCACTACCATTACCTTCTCATACCTTTGCATTACCAGCCATTACTGAATGACATGGTGCAGAAAGGCTGTTAGAGAAGACTAATGCCTATACAGCTGGTGTAATGAAGAAATGGGAGGTTTAGGTACAGGAAACCACAGCTCCAACAGAAGGAGCTGAAAAGATATAGATAAGATTAGTGACATATGTAAAGGCACAGATAATGTGTGACAGCGTCTGCCCAGCTGAATAGGCTGAAGCCAGCAGTAATAGGAAGCCCATGTTCTCCCTAATCCTCACAGATAAGCTGTTCCATCCAGAATTATCAGCCAACAATCTTCAGGGTATCAGGCTGAAAATGAAGTTTCAGACTGCTTTGATTCCTCATCCATAAATGAGAAAGTGCCTGAAGGATCTTTATTTATTCTCGCTCCCTCCGAAACACTCTTCAAAAAGTGCCAATATACTAGCAACAGATGCATAAAGCCTTGCTTACTTTGATTGACAGAACATGATATAAAGCAACTCTCACTTGACATTTCAGTTTCATAAGGCTCCGAGCAAGTATATGTGTGGGGGGGACTTCAAAACTTTACAAAGAAATAAAAGGGGATCTATGCAAACTTTCAGGGAATGCTTTCTGAATAGAATGTGACTCTTGCCTTGTTTCACGTTCCTATTTGACAAGTTGTGCAGGTGATGGATAATTTCAGTATATTGTTTCAGCCCTGTGTTTATTAAATGCTTGCAGTATTTGTACTGTTGACTTTCGTAGCTTTACAAAATAATTGATATGTTTGTCCCTGAGAAATGTATTTAATTGCAAGAGAAGCACTTTAAAACAAATTTCCAAAATATGAGTGAGTGTGGAAAGGCATACAGGTTCAAATTTTCCTTCAAATAAACTAAAATGGTCAAAAAAGTGTAGAAGGACATTTTTGTAGTTTTATATTTCTTATCTTGACCATTCAAGCAGGGGGCAAAGAGAGGATGCTACTGGCACCTGTAGCATGACCATCTTTCTGATATAGCTAGTGTAATTCTGCTAAGGGAAGTCAGGCTGAGCAGTGCTTACACTGAGTATTTGCACTAACTGTGTCCTTGTTAGCATTTATGCCTTAATGCCTCTTTTCTTCTCACATATGATTCGCCTTGAGTTTCAAAGGACACTGTCTGCTATATGTGTTAACCCTTCTAATGCTTGGGGATATAACAATTTATACCTTTGCAACTTCCAGAATCCCCTCTGGGCAGTTCAGAAAGCTGCATTTCAAAGTATGAAATTGTGCAATCACCAAATGTTCTTGGCCTGTAGAGTGGCAGAACAAGCGGTATAAATTTTGGCGTGTACCAGTTCTTATCAATTGCAGAATTTTCCGATCACAACCCCCCCATTGTATTCTCTGGTCTTTAGCAGCATTGAGGGTGTTAAACCAAACAGGTGTATGTCTCAGCGACTCATTGGTCTGCCGTGCGATTTAACAGAAAATAGGACAGTGCAATAACGATTTGTCCCTTACCATCATATTTGCCTAGACAGACTGACCCCTCATTAGCAAGAGGACCACCTCTGTGGATTTGGCATTTTTGGGACTCCTTTAATGAGCCTATAACCACCTATGAAGGGATGCACCTGCTTCTCCCACTGAAGAACACTTTTCACCACTGAGGGAAAGAATAAACAACTGTGTATGAGTTTCCTGGGGGAAAGAACAGAACTATGATCAAAGGGAACTGGCAGGCTTCCTACTTTTTATTTACAATGGACGACCAACATAATTAACTAAAGTAGGACCAGCAGAGGAACATTAGAAAAGGGAAAATATTTCTGATTATTAACTATCATGAAACTTTTCAAAGAGGATGAGAAGAAATGTAGATGAAGCATTCCTCTATTTCTTTCCTCTTGTTCCTTTCCCTCCATAAAAAAGCTGCAAATTAGCTACCTCCAAACCCTGCAAAATGCTGCTGGCAACTGTTAATCAAATATCCAGAAAAGCTACTAATTTTTATGCTAGTAGTATTTCAGAATACCAGCTATGTGATAAAATGACAAATATTAGAATAAAGTCATTTGATAAGTGCTCAAGGTTGTGATATTATGGAAGCTTTCTTTATGGCACTAGGTTGCCCAATGCTACAAGCGAGATTTTCTACTTCCTTTCATTCCTGCCTGACCCAAGTTAATGTAACAAAAATAAACTGATTGAAATGGCATGTGCTGTATATTCTTCTGGGGAAATTAAGTGAAGCTGAAGACGCTTTCTTTTTTAAAACTAACAGTCAAAATAGTTGTATCTTCTAATAGTTATATCTTCTAATAGTTACACCTTCAGAAGTTAAGTAGGGATTCTGAGAATATAGAGTACGTTCCTGTTTGGCTTTTAATTCATTTTTTCATTTTTTCCACAGTGTTTTGTATTTTCCTTTTTTTTTTCTTCTCTTGGCATGACTATAAAGAATTTCGGTTCTACCATATCTGGTGGTTAACAGAGGCTTAAGCATGGTAGCAGGTCATTACCAAATCAGTTATAAAAATACGCGCTAAACCCAGCACCCACATTGCTGAGTGCAAGGACAGGGCTAACAGTGCTCTCTAAAGCAAAGAATCCTGAGGGAGAATTTGGGCTTTGGGAGGTGAAGCTCAGCTAAAGCAGAGCTGGAAAGCAAAACAGGAAAATGTGATTAAACACAGGTTAAAAGACATGTAAGTTGAGAAGTAGATATTTAGTCTTCACATGAAGACATAATGTGCCTTTCTTGCCTTTTCTTCTCTCCTGTTTTTGACGATTGGGCCATGCACAATTTCTCCAACTTCCTGAAGCTGACAAGCTACAAAAGAGACCTGTGCCCAGCTTTCAGAGGCTTATCACAATATTTTGTAGAAAAAAAAGCAATGTGGTTTTGTTCTTGGCTCCTTAAGTATAAGAGTGTAGGAAAACTCTCGTGTTTCTGGACTTCAGTTTGCTAAAAAGACAGTAACAAGCAAAATAAATTAATATCAACAGCATTAAGCATCACTGCCGAGCTCTGCAGAACAGTAACCTGTGAGCAGTATCCTCACTCCTGTTTGGAGTCAGGGGACAAACTGGGTCCTTGAGTGCAAATCCCAGTGAGGATTGTCCTGATTTACCCGAGGATGAAATCTGATTCATGCTATGCATCTTTAACCATCTTATCAACCCAATGTGCTGACTTGAACAGATGCTGACCTTTGTAATCCACAGGTGGCAGCATCTCTGAGTGGAGTAAAGACTAGCCTGTAGGCGTTGCTTGAAAGTTTTTCTCAGCTGGAAATAATCCTGTGTACGTTGCAGCTACACATTTGTCCACTGGTATGGAAAAATGCCTCCAGGTACTGTATTTATTTTTAAGTGACCACCATTCCTCAGCTGCGCATTAGAACGAGCTTTGACTGCCTGAGAGCAAAGCCCAGCACAGTTAGAAGATGGGTTTGGGGCACTAGAGAGTCCCCACTTTAGCCGTATGTGAATGGGTTTATGCATGTGAGAGAGGGCAAGGCAGAAAAAAAGAGACCGAAGGGAAAATATGCTGGAAAGGTTAAGTCCTGTTGACCTTAAATAGCCATGTCAATGATATTATTTTGGGGACAAACAGGATTGCAATCTGACTGGGAAAGGATTAAGAAAGCTGCTGGCTTTCTCAAAGCCATAGGGCAAGGCCATTTCTCTCTGCCAAGTAGGCAGATAGGAAAAGGAGGTGGAAGCTCATAAATGTCCACCTGCTCCTACTGCCAAAAGTTAGTTAATTTAACTGATGCCTCCAGTGTCTTGTGAAATGTGCAGAATGCTTATTTTCTCTGGGAGTACTGACATGCCAGCAGAACTGGTATTCCAAAGACACAAAAAAGGAGAAAAGAAAAAGGGAAAAAGGAGCTCCAGCAAAGAGCTAAAGGGTTAAAATCATTTGAAATGCCACACAAAGTGCTCCCACAGTTTTAAAATGTTAATCAGTTTTGAAAGTGTAAGTCATCCCCTGCTGATAAAGAAAATGAACACAGGAACAGAAGAAAAATTGGAGTTTCTGAATTAAGAATCTGTGTGGCTTTTCATCAACACTTGGTAGGCAATCCAAATACTCAAGCCTGTCATCCAGCAGCCTGGTGTACAACTCTGTATTTTATATTACACACACATTTAGAGCCAGGATGCCTACCTGTGTTTCTTCAGGAGCCATTTTTATTATGTGTGTACTGGGACGGCAAAGGAGAGCACCGAGACTTGGAGAAAGGCCTTCCTGAAAGAGGCTGAACTCCCTGATTGCTTTTATTGCCGGTTACTGAGATTTTAAAATAGATATTCCCAGGGGGACTATCACCTACTCGACAGCCTTTGCTCTGTCTGCTTTAAGCCAAACGGAATAAGAGTGAAGGAAAACGGGAAGCTGCCGCTATTCTGTGGGTATTGGGAGAAAGAAATCCTGGCTCCCGGTCCCGTCACAGATGCTCCAGTGCAGATGCAAGAGAGGGCCCTTTAGGTCATATGCTCCCTAAATGATGGCAGCTTTTTCTTGTAATAAAGGTGTGAAGAGGGGCTTTGCTACTATTCTGTGAGAGACAGGTTTCTTTTTTTTTTCTTTTTTATCCTTTTTTTTTTCTTTTTTTTTAATTTTTTTTTCCAGACCAACTTTGTCTTATTATTGCTTATTTCCAGGACTTATTTTGGTAAGGTGCTGTGTGGGGACTGAGGAGGCTTGATGCTGCAGGGACCAAGCTGATGACAACCCCATTTGGGGGAAAGTCCTCAGTGTAAGAAGAGCTTGGCATAGCTTTTTCTGTTCATTAGCTATTATAACAGAGGGGGGGAGGGTGCGGGAAAGAATCAGCAAAGATCCAGCAGGTTTTTCCTTTACTGCAGTCAAGAAGATGCCTTACCAACCTTAGATAAAGACTAACATACATGAAACAGACTTTTTGTCATTTTAAACTGGCACTTGCCTTCTGTTTGTTTATTTTAAATATGTTGCATTTTATAAATTCAGGACTCGTAAGCTCAGAGTGGGATGCTTCTCATGGCCCCAAGCAAAAAATCTCTGATTTTAACATCCTATTATGCATGGATGAAAAGCTAAGCTAATAACTAATTTTCACCCTCACAACACAGGCATCCCTGACAAGATTAAAAGTGATTGTCTTTAACGGATGTTTACTAACATTAGCCCAAAGTGGACAAATGGGCAAGTGAGGAAGGAAAGTATGATCCTGCATGAGAACAAGGCAATTTTGGCAGTTCACATTAGAAAATACACAGCATACAAAAGAGGGGAAAAGACATAGGTAAAGAACACATCATGTTAATGCCACATAAAATCAGCTGAGCAAAGAGCTGTCAAGGTAATTCCTAACTGATTTAAAAATAAGCACTAAGCTCCAAGGCGTTGGTGAATATTGCACTGTCTTTACTTTTCGGGCTCAAGCTGGATGTGTAGCCCATTGCCATAGTATAAGTGGTAGCATATATAATGAATTTGTAACAGAGAATATGCAGTAGCTCGTTTTTCTTCTTCCAGTAACAGGTTAATATGAGCTAAGATACAAGAGTTTACCTATTTATAGTGAAAAAATGTAACTGCCATTTTCCATCTTGATAAACATAATCCTTGAAGGAGGTATCAGTGGAAACCAAAATGCTGCAGAAAGCAGTATGGCTGATCTTGTAAACAGTTCTTTTGTTCAACTTCTTACAGCTGTTTTGCGTGTGCTATCTTTTATCTGAAAGAAAATATATATGTAGCTGTGGTCATTAAAGACAATACGGTACTTTCCAAGAAGATGTTTCTGACCGTCAGCATCACAGCTAAATTGCAGCTTGGGTATCGAGGTCTACCTAAACTTCCCCGTGTGGTTTGCCTTATGCTATTCTCTGCTTCCTGTTCTCTCCTTGATGGTTGTCTAGTGCAGCTCTGTGTAGCCTAATAATTATCACATTGTATCCTGTATTATATATGGCTGCATTTCAGTGGAGAAATTAAAGATTAATAATATCCCTCCATGTTTTTTTTTTTTTCATGAAGTGTTGTGCACTTTAGAAGCCCACTGAGATTTCTAAATGAATGGGGCTGTAAAAATTCAACTTTCTCTTAGTGGTTATCATTACTGGCAACATGCAACTGCTGTTTACATAAAAAGCAAGGCTAAAAACTCTGGATAAGAGAAAAGACACCAAGGAAGTCCCCTGGCAATTAGCAATGACTTCAACTAAGATTTAAGAGTAAGGTTATCACATGAATTGATATGGGCATTACCAGCCACGATGCAAGTTGTGATATATCTCCTAGTGGTAGAAGAGATAACAAGATCAATTGCTTATTTCAATTGAAGAGGCAAGAATGGTCTAGCAAAAAAATAATAATAATAAAATTGAAAGATAGTGAATATTGCCTGACTGGTGCTGAGTCTATACCAGAGTACAAGATGTGGCTGCAATTTGTGTCAACACGGTTGAGCTAGACTTAAATTAACTCTGATTTTGATGGCAGTGTAGCTGCAGTAATGTGAACTTTTAACTAATCAAGGCATTGACCAGATTGATTGGTCTATGGTTTGCACCTTGCACTAAACTCCAGAGAGCCACAGCAACATTATTTGTGCCCAAGCAGGCTTACTCAAAGCAGGACTACGTGTTTCTGCAAAAGCTGCAGTCACATCTGGAGCATGACAGCTTCTGCCTGTGTTTGAGTGGTACAAACCATCTGGAAAACTAACCTAACTGGCTTGCTGAGGATTCCCCATTTGTTAAAGCACACTCCCAGAGCAAGGGCCACTGTAACTGATCTTCAGTTATGAGTGATCCCACAGGGTCCCAGGTAGTCAGCGATGACAGAACAGCTTTAGACGGCTCTAATTTATGCCAAAACCACTCTGGCTCCTGCCAGTCCTAAAATCACAGGGGTGCAAATGTGGATTAAGGCCACATTTGTCCCACTCTTCACTGCAGCTCAAGCAGACAAAGGGCTTAAGCAGTAATTGTACAGCCACAAGTAATTTTTAACTAGGCAAAGTCACTTCTTAAACCATTTAGAAATTGGAATTAAATCTACAAGAAAATATTTTAAAGTTAGAACATTGTAGCTGAGAACAGACATCTCAAAGTCTGGGAAGAGCTAAAATTTGACAGCAACCTTAAACGTACCCTTTTTTGCTTGTTTATTTTTCCTGTTACTGAAGGAAGAATCATTTCTCAGGGAACAAAATACACTTATTTATAACACAGTATGTAATCAGTTCAATCTATCCCCTACCCACAGCAACAACAAAACTTCTACTCAGAACACTGAACAGGAATACATTAAAAACATGACATGAGCCCTTCAGAGGTTTTCAATTATTAGTTTTCTTGCATTGCACAAAGGTACAAGCTGTCATTGTATAGTGGCTTTTTAAAATGCAGAGTATGAAATAGATGTGTTTCCTCTACATACAACCTGTAAGTGAAACCAATGCAATATTTTACCCCCTCCCTTTTTTTTTTATCTGCTGGCTTCTTTAAGAACTCCCAACTACTACACGAGCCAACAGGCAGAAAAAGTTTCTGTAGACGGAAGCCATAAGAATGAGAGGCAGCAAAGTCCACAGAACAGGACAGAGACCTTCAGGATGCTCCATTTCTTTTCCAGGCTATGCCATTAGCTCCCTGTGTGGCCACAAGCAGGTCTCTCTGTTTGGCTGCTGCTCATTCCCTGCTATGCAAAATAGTAACAACACTACTTGTCCATGTTTCAAAATCTACCTAGAAAATAAATTCCGATTTTCTTGTTGTAAACCTAGGTTAATTCTGAGGTTCAGTACTGAAATTCGTAAGAGTCCTTCTGCTATAAGATGTCATAATATAACATAAATATTGCTGTTAATAAGAATTTAAATACAGGCAATTAGGTTCTTTTCTTTTAGATCAGCACTTCTTCTTAAGTGTATAAAAGACTTATATTACATAAGTTTATTTCAAGTTAATAGTAAAATGAAACGAACTGATCATATAAACTTGCTCCTGCTGCTGAAAGCTACATGTCTTTGAAATCCAGATACTGTGATGATAGACACTGAAAAGTGCATATAACTGTAATATGTTTCTGACATTTACCATGAACATTTTCATTTAGTAAAATCTTTGGACTAGGGAAAACACTCTGAAGAGGAAAAACCTATACCCATTAAAAGAGTCACAGACCAGACTATTACACACACAGTTTGGAGACTACCATTAAGTCTTCAATGGGTAAAGGAGATGTGGTTAATGGCAGTGACTGGGCACAGTCAGCTTCTACTCACTTCCATAGGCATCAGTACCTCTGCCATCAGAGTGTAAAACACCCAACTTGTCTCATCCCATTTAAGCCTGCTAGCTGCTATAACTTGCTGGTGGCCGGTATCACAGAGCCCACCTATTACTCAGTTTTTCCGAAAACCTCCTCACCTGGAGTTTATCGTATCCCTTTCTAGAGAACATCTAGAAAGGAGCATCACCATGTCTGAACTGAGCTTGTCCTTCTGTAGCTAGCCACTATTTGGAATATGCTGTGGGACAGATATATTCATACCTTGTTTAAAACTTATACACTGTACCTTACACGAAATGTTGGTTTGGAGTTAGTACTTCTTACAATTAACCCAGGATGGAGTTCAGTATTAAAGAAATTTTAAAAAATTGTATGACAACAGTAGATTACTTACACGAATTAGTTCTTTCCAAAGTTGGCATAAGGGCACACAGCAAAAATCAGGAGAACAGCTCAATATATTTTGTAAAATATTAGCAAAT
The DNA here is from genome assembly GCF_036370855.1 of Dromaius novaehollandiae. NCBI lineage: Eukaryota > Metazoa > Chordata > Aves > Casuariiformes > Dromaiidae > Dromaius > Dromaius novaehollandiae. The sequence goes on from NC_088132.1 coordinate 27,914,878, forward strand.
TTGCTTCAGGAAAATTCAGCAGCAAGTGGTGTAAAGACCGAAGTACTATGCTGATATGCTTTCAGCCATATGTTATGTTGTTTTATTTTTCAGCACATGTCATCAACAGTTTTCCTTTGATATGATCAAAGAACCACACACATTCACTCAAATAAGGTATAAAGAAATCTGTGCTCCTATTTTTCTTTAGTTTTCAGTCTTTCAGTTTTGTCTGTTCTCTAAACAAAAAAATCTTGAGTGTTCTTGTGACTGAGACATGTTTCAATTAAAAATGAACCATTTACTACAGGAAAGCCAAAAACTTTAGGACCTTTAGGATATGCTATCAATAGCAGGAAGTTGATTGCTCTCTAGAGAGATGCTGTCAAATATCACAGAAACACTCAGATTCAGTAGGCTAGTGATTAGCGCAGGAAAAATACATATACAGATAACTGGATTAGATGCAAGCAACTAATTTCATCCCACTGAACTGAACCTGTAATGTAATTCCTATATCTATATTCTAGGCTTTCATTAATGGCTAGATGTACACATTATTATATAGATTTGGATAAGTCCTTTAACTTGAATTAGATGTGGCTCTCCTGGTAGCAGTGACTGGGCTACATAATAGTGCACCAAGATTAAAGGCACTTTCATTTTTTTTTATAGGACTTGCAATAATGATGTAAAATCTCCCAGCGTCCACAAGAGCCAAAAGTAGAGTTTGATGCAATAATATACAGCCACCACTCATATTTTACCAGCTTTTCTCTGATCCTTTTAAATCTTGTAAGAGGGGAAGGCCTACCATAAGTTTGTGCTTATGTGGAAATCTTTTTAGGGACACTTATTACAGTTGATATTCATTATAGCCAGTTAGCACTGAAACTTCTCTACCTACTCTTCAGGGATCAGGAACAGCATCATGGTGATGACTATCTTATATATTTTGCATGCTAAGCACTGAAAAATCATGACTCAGGCCAAAAAAATCATCCACTTATGTTAAAAATAATGAGGGTTTTTTTGTGTCTTTGTTTGAGTGTATGATTTAGGGTTTTTTAGATGCTTTGTGAGCTTCTTCCTTAAGAATCTGTGTACAAATTTTAAGCTTTCCTCTGCAGCAAGTGGATCAAAGGTTAATCCATAAAAAGCTGTAGGCACTTAGCTGCCTTTGGCAAATTCACAGCTCTGAGTTAAGTTCCCTTGTCTTCAGGATGTGGAGAGGGTTAGAGAAATGGAGCAGGCTTCTGAGATCCTGAGTTCACACCAAACCTGACTTCAGAAGTACTAGCAGAACTACCTTTGTACTGCACTCCCTTACATGTCTTCTTCTGGTTTAGCCAGGCAGCTGTTCCTGTACCTATGGTTTAATGTTTTTCTGGCCATGCTAGCATTCACAATAGTGAGCATGACAAAGCTGTCTAAAAAAAGCTAGCGGGAAGTGCACAAAATGTCCAAAATGTTGCTTCTCTCAAAGGTTTAAATAACTTACAGCTCCAGTTACTTTAGTAAAGATGTACTGAATCTTCACCAAGATTAGGCATTTAAAATTTATTTCTATCCAGATAAGTCTTTTATTCTGAAGTGTTAACTTTTTTAATAGAATTTTATTAAAAGTAAGCACAGCCTCCCAGATATTGCCCTAACTTCTTGATAAGAAACTCATACTGTCGAGCGCTTGCTCACCATTGTCCGTAAGTCCTTAATTACAAGGGTGAGAAGAAACGTTACAGAATACGAGCCCTTCTTCCACATTTTCAACGTTCTGGCTGTTCATAGGGATATATTGCTGGGCAGTGGGGGATAGAGATCTAAATCCCTTCAGCAAGTGACAGCTGCAGTCAGGTGCTCTTCCACTTTCTGGCTGCATGTGCTGTTAGAAAAAACATGGTCCTGTCACCACTGCCTTTGCCAGTGGTGCTTTGTGCAGAGCCTGATCTGTCAGACCTACTCTGTGCACCTTTACTGCACATGGTGATGTTCAAAGATGTTCCTTGTTTCCTGACAAGTTTAAGTATTGGCTGACACACCTCAATCTGGCTACAGCTGTCAACACGGGGATATCACTTCGAGGATTCAGGGACAAAACTAAGCATCCAGAGAACGTTTATTCCATCATCGGAGCAACTGAGGGATCTGAGGCACCTCTGTCTTAGCAATGCAGGTGTTCAGCTAGTTGCAAGTGTGGACTTAGAGGCTAACTGGGCAGCAAGATACAAGATGTAGATGTCTAAAAATCAAGATCCACGAATGTCTCTTCACAGGGTGCCAAACCTTTCATTGAATCTATGGCCAAAACTGTTTTGTAGATGTAGCTCTAGCACCGGACTTTTTAAAAATGAAGTTGATATAGTTTCATGACAAACAAGACTCCTGGAGCTGAGACTAATAAAAAAAATACCAAGTACTGCAAGACTGGAGATAAAATTGCAAGTGCTGAAAATATCATGCTGAAATTCTCACTGCCCCGAGCTCAGTGAGAAGTTTACTAAGGACCTGACAAGCTAAGGACTTCATGCTATGTTTTCAGCAGCAATATAAAACTTCAGCCTTGACCATATCTGTTCATTTCAGCCTATCTACTACAGCCCTGGAAACTTCTCAGCAGGGCTGTTTTTAAACTGGCATCAGAGTTTAAATACAGGTTGCTTAACTGCTGAAGAGCAGGCATGCCTATGTGTTTTTAAACATTTATGTCTGGCCACTGAAGCAGGCACTCCATTTAAATTAAAAGAGAAAGACCTATTTTCCAGAAAAACACAGCGACAACAGACAAGGAATGGGATCTAATATCTACCTTCCAGTAAGAACATGGGAGTTAACCCAAGGATCTTGGACATATTCCACTTCTAATAATTGCATTTTAGCTCACTAATTTCCCTCTGTAATTTCATACAGGTGGAGAATTCCAGTTTAGTCAGATGTAACTTCTCAGGTAGCTTCATTGGTATCAGCAAGTCAAGAATGAACATTTCTCCAAAGTTAGTCTTCTACTCTTCAACTGACATTTCTAAGATATAAATATTTTAATACACAGCAGTATTATCTTTGAACGAAAGAGTATATATGTGTTACTTTGAATAACAGAATATACATTATTCAGAGCACCACAAAAGGCTATGTGTAACATATACATAAAATGTATATTACTAACTTTCAGCAACATGCATATCTTTCAAAGCAAAGCCTGAACAGTTATCCTGAATTTTACTCTGTCATTTGAGTACCTTTTTTCTGATGCTCAATTTTTACTGAGTGCATTATGGACTTCTCCAGGGAGCAGAAAATGTGTTTTTTAACTAAACATAAAATGCTTTGATAAATCAAAACATTCAAATGAGATTGCTATTGGAAAAAAATCTATTCTGTTTTTAACTGAAGTTCTCTTTTTAGGATAATAATAAAACCCAATATCCCAAAAGGCTGAAACAAATTTTTATTCATTGTTGCCATGCCGCACACTTCCTACGAAACAAATTGTCATATCAAATGTAAATAACACATTCCCATCAGCTAATCAGAAAGAAGTAAAAAATTGCCCACAGCCTACTGAGCGATTGATATTTTAATGCAGTAATTAAAAAGAGCAGTGCCTTTCAAATACAAATATTTTACATCACAGATGTTCGGAGGCCTACGTGTTTACCTATTCAGCAGGAAACAAAGCAAATCTTAGCGCAAATGAATCACACAGCTTTCGAATATTGACCTCAGATAGTAAATATCAGACCCCTGCTTGGAATGGTGCTGGCTGAAACACCAGAGGAATGTTTTTGCCTAAAATACCTCTTCCTTGCTACATGTTACCTTATATTGTTTTAAATTACACCTTGGAATGTTATGGCTACGCAGAGATTTGTTTTTATGGAGATAACCCCCAAATCCCTACTTTAAAGTAAAAGCCTTATTTTTCAGCTTTCAAATACAGATTACAAGCTTGATACTGTAAGCCAATGTACACTGTTAAGCACTAACTATTGTCCGCAGCAGGCTGCTTGCAATTAATCCAGACTGTGGAAGATAAAATGTATGTTTCTATGTGCATTACTTATATACTGCATCGCAAAGGCTAACACACAGACATTAAAAGTAATATAGAGCAGGAGCCAGATCTTCATAAGATGTAAATCACAGTAGCCTCATTGCAGTTGGTTGAGGCATGATGATTTATACCACTATATGATTTAGCCTTGCATTACTGGGAGAAATAAAATAATTAAGTATGAACTACGAGAGTATGAGTCATGCATGTTAGCATTTTGAATGTTTAGATAGCTAAACAGAATTAGTTAATGTTTAGATAAGTAAAAGTACATGTGGATATTGAGAGATCTTTTGCCCCAAACTGACTTCCACAGAAATCCAAGTCCACCACCACTATCAGTGGGATGATAAATTCTTAGATCAGGAGATGATCTCAGCAAGTTTGAGAGAGATACCTAAATCATAAACCTAACAATCTGATAGAAGTCCTGCAAGGCATTTAGGCATCAACTTAATTTTAATCTAGTGACTAGCTCCATTGAATTAATAGTACAACTCATGGGCTCCAAGTTAAGCAAATGTTTAAAGCATTTTGGTGACTCAGTCACAACTATTAGATTAGAGCTTCTTGGGGCTGCTTCCCAGAGACTGCTAAATTTGTAGTTAGCGTGAGCCTAGAAGAAGTTGTGATGTTGGGGAAACCCCAGCAATTCTGTAAAAGCCAAGAGACACACAAATCTCATGGCTTTGCAGGGGTTCCTGAATTTGTGTGTACTAATCACAGAGCCTCTTACCGAAATACAATAAATAATTTACAGATTCCACAGCCTTGTACGAATATTAATTACAGCAAGTCTTATCACACTTCCTTATAGCAAAACTGAAAATAAATTGTCCAAAGTCAGGCAGTGAGTCAGTGGTGGAGCTGATCACACTTCTAATACCTGTTCTTACTCTCTGCTTTGATTTTGTGTCTAAATCAAAGGTCTGGACACTCTGTTAGACAAATCAGGCTCTGCGCTGAGGGTACTGCATTTAGCTAATCAGTCCTAGGAGGGGGAACTGAATTTTTTTCTTTTTTGGTGGGGGAGAGAGGGTTGTCTTTATTTTCTGGGGAGGACAGTAAGCTTAAAAACACACTCTGCACAAATTCATAGTTATGGAATTCCCTAAAGGTGAACAGCTAGGTTAGAAACAGCTTATGCGTACAAACACATTCCTCACAGCTCCAGAGTTAGTGATCACTCATGTACATCTCACTTAGGGGAGGCAACTCCCCCAGTTTAAATATGCCCCTAGTTTTCCTCTGTTACCAGAACTGCACATGTGCATCCGTATCTCTTCCTGCTTGAGACACTATTAATCCTGTGTCCTCATGAGTGCCTACAGGTTTCTCAGTACACGAGCTGGGAGCCCTAATATTTTATTCTATAAAAAAGCAGACTGAACATTAGCATCCAAAGCACTTCTTTATGAATTAATTAGCTTCACAGTGTTTGACCTCTTAACAAGAATGTGGTCTGTAATTTGAGGGTTATCATTAGCAGTCCCTATAAAACTGGTACAATAGATCTGTGAACACTGCCTCTAATACAGAACAATATTGTTAAAATTGTGCTTACTGTTTGTTTTTTTAACTGTGGGGAAAAGGAAATATATCAATTCCATTGAATGTCTCTAGTATGCATCTCCCCCTTGCTAGCTGGTATTGAGCAATTATAGAGCATTATTCATATTATCTGTTTGGTAAAGGCAATAGTAAAAGGTTGATGTAGAAAACAGGGATAATGTATTTTCATGAAATACCTCTGAAATTTGGTTGGTAGAAGGCTTTCATAAACTGCGGTTTCTTCTGGGTTACTGCATTAGGAATCTCAAAGCTTCCTCCAGTTAAGGTTAATTTATTGTTTGTAATAGCTCATATGCCTTAACAATGTAAAGAGCATTTCCCACAGACCGGTTAATAAGATGCAGCATAGAGAAAGGGCCAATGAATCTGTTTGTTACAGTCTACTTAGTGAAGCTATGGCTACAATACTCCACTGCTGAAGTCAGTGAAAAGACACCAGCACAACACAATCCAAGGAAAATGCAAGCTGATACAGCACAAAAGAGTCTTTGTCTAAGAGCTACAGAAATTTCCAGCAACTATCTGGACAAAAATGCAAGATAGAAGAGAATGTAATTAAATAACAAAACAAACCCAAACTAAAAGAGAATCATTATAAACCAGGACAAGGACACTTTGTTTTTAAGTGCACACAATGAATTTTAAAGATCTTTGTTCCGAAGGGGAAATAAAGTATTATGGAGGAGTGACACATTTGATGGATGGGTGGGTTCTGAAGAACCACATTATCAATTACTTTTTCTTGTTTGGCTCCAGTCCAGTAATTTTTATTTGAACAGGCCACATGCTAGCATGGTTTTGATTGCAGGAAGTGACTGACTGTTGTTAAAGGGGCTACTATTGCACTGACGATCCTAAGCTTTCCTCTTTCTACCCCTCCTCCGTCTGTTATGGCAAGCACTATTTCAGTTCTTACATGTGGGGGTGGGGGGGAAGGTATGTTTAGTAAACTGCTCCCTGTTTTGTTTTCAGCCAGCTCACATCCAGTTCAACCCAGTCTATATTGCAGTTGTTTAGAAAACAAACCCTTTGACTGCCCCTCTGAGTTTCCTTCCCAATCAGTTGGCCCCTCCGGGTCGTCTCCCTTTTCTCAGTTACACCAGCGTTCATCACTAAACCCCATGGAGTCGCTTCACTTGAGCTATGAGTAATTGGGGAGTAAATCCCCATTCGTTGTTCCCTTAAATCAACTTTGCAGAGTATTCGTGAGATTAGCTTATCAAAAGGATTAGGTATCAGGAACAAAATCTCATTGTTTACCTTTGAGACAGGTGTGGGTTAAAGAACTGCTGATAAAGTACCCGGAGTGGGGATCACTACACTATACCCGGCTGCAGAGATAGAAACCGTCCCTCAAGCAACAGTCAGTTCCTCTCTGCCTTCTTTAGCCGTGGCTTCATAAGATCTGTCCTCCAGTCCCCAGCGAAGGAAACTGCACGGTTTACGCTCAGTTTTCAACAAGATCAGACTGCGACCCTTACTATAAATCATACCTAGAACATAGGACAGATTCTCACTTCTCAAAGCCACTTTGCTCCACTCTAGGAGACGCATAGCAGCTTCATCCCATGGAAGATACTCTGGACTCCCCACGGGGCTCCTCCCTGGTACTGGGGGACAGGAGAGAAAAATGTGCCAAGGGCAAGAAGGGAAGATGATGATTTAATTCATGCCAGGAGAGTTCAGCTCTCAGCTCTCTAGACCCAGGTAAACTGGGATAAAGTAACCTCACACATTGCTTGGGTATAATCTGAGGACGTGACAATATTTTTCACATTGCTCAATATGTATATAATCCACAAAAGCCCAGTGTTGACCGTTTTCTGAAGAAATGACTGCTGTCTCCATGGATATTTCTACATCCACAGTTAGGGTCACTGTATGTTAATCCATTAAACACAGAAATAGAAGCACAGCACATTTCGTGGCTCTCAAAACCCATTTACTGTTTAAAAGTTTCAAAGCCGAAACATACCAAAAGTTCAAAACTGCCTGGACTCCAGTAAGACAGCAGGGAGTTTACACTGTAACTAATATATTTACTTAAAGCACATTCCTCCCTATTATTTTCATTCTGAATAATAACTGGAGAGAAATTATTCTTCCTATTCCTCAGGAACAAAAAATGTATTTAAGGAAAAACCCTGCTTGTTCATCAGCTGAAAGTTTTCCCCTGCTTTGGAAGAGCAAACATATATACAGCAGCTACTTGCTGAAATCGGTCTCTGCTAAGCACATAAATCTTTTTATATAACAACTCTGTGGCTACGAAAAGAGGTGTGTACATCTTATTCATGAATGTCGCTCCTAAGGAGGGAGTAAGGAAAAATAAAACTGTTTCACCATGCACAGAATCTAAACTTCTGATTACTACTGCACTTGCTGAGTCTGCAGTATAATAATAGCATGCAAGTCGACTTCAATATGTAATTGAAGATTAAAAAAGAAATGGTGTATTTACCCTTTTAGAGCAACCAGGAAATTTGCAGTATATGATGTGAAAAAGAGAAGTTCAAAATTTTATTTATACACTGAAAATAAGTTCAAAATCTTTTCTGAATTTTTGCCCTAGATAATATTTTTGTGCTTCTCACTTCACTCACTTTTGCCAAAGTAAAGAAACATTAATAGGGCCAATGTAAAAAACATTAAACTAAGGAAATATCACATTCATTTTCAATTATTTTTCTTTATTTTGACCTCTTACCTTTCCGTATGGCTTTCTTTATGCTAGTTAATGCACCTTGAACTTGTAAAATTTAATTGGTTTATATAGTGTTCCCTTGCATGATAAAATAAGTGGTTCTAATTGAAATCATCTGACAGTGTGAATTTCCAAAACAATGATATGTTCTCTTTTATCAATAGTATATGATGAAAATCCCCTTTTATCTTAATATTTGCCTAAAAAAATCCTAAAGTTCTGAAAAATGTGGGAAATTATTCATTGCACCTGAGAAATCTTGAGCCAAAAATGTAACTCCAAGCATTACATTTATTCAGTAATTAATATGCACTGGGGGCGAAACTGTGACTGTCATTAATGGTGCTGTGAGGGCACAGGACTGCCCCTGGGGTAGCAAGAGGACATGCTGAGCCCATTCTCCTTATCTTACAACACGGCTAGCAGACCCATCACACTGCAGTGAGCACTAAACCCCTGTTGTTAGGAAAGATGAAAGGCTGGGTAAAACAATAAGCCCACATGTTTTCAGAAAGTCGTCATTTCTTAGAGGGGTATCCTTGTTCTTGTCATACTGGGGGCAAATGCGTGGGAGGCTGTACTCTGTGAGCAGGTGACTTCTTCCATACTGTAACTCTGGCTTTCAGCAACTACATTTTCTTGTGCAACAATATGATTAATTTTTTGGAAGCTGAGAATACATTTGGATCCAATGCTGTGAATGAACTGGTTGACTTGATGTTACTGAGATTAACTTGGGCCCTATGCATAAAGTTTATTGAGAAATATTCCTGTATTCTCATTGGGGTTGCAATGTGTTATGTAGCTGGGTTATGACTATAAGGTATAATCATGTGAAAACACTTTGCTTAAGGCCAGATTTGTCAGATCTTGCCATACTTGTAATAGTTCCATGCATACGACAAGCTAGAATAATGTTTCTACAAAATCAGGGATAAATAGGTTTATGGCTACATCCATAATATTCTAGCTAGACCTTACAGAAAGCGAGGGGGTGACTACAGAGCACTCATATCTCAAATCTGATATTAAGGCATAAATGCAACTTTAGTGATGCACAGCCTTTTTACTAGACTTCTGGAAAGAAGGAAGTTTTCTTCCCAAAGGATTTTTCATGGTTTTCACAGAAACAAAATTATTCCTCACTGCTGGTTCATAGATTTCAGTGAGGAGTATGGCTTACGAAAAATGACTTTAATTTCAAATATCTGCCAAAGCCATTCTGCATTGCAAGAGTTTGCAGATCGAGCCTCTAGTGTACGATAGGCCCTAAATTGTTGACCTTTCAGCAGACAAAACTTCTGTTGACTTTAAAAGGGGTCTTCCTGCCACATGTCAACAAGTGAGCTGTAGATTTTTCTTGTAAGCAGAATTGTGTCATTGCAAGAAGTAAGGTTTGCATGTGATCTATCAATCAAGCATCCCTGCAGAAATGAACAAAATAAGACCATGAGTCCGAAACACCCACGCCTATAAAAGAACTAAATAAAATAGAACTTCAGTAATGTTAAAGCTAAAGAACAATGTAAAGGATTTATTAGAAAGAAGTTTGGAACACTCAGACTATTTTGCAAAGACTTTTTGTTTTGTGAAAGAGCTACATGTAAATTAATGTATGAATCACCATATTATTCATAGTACCATAAAAATCTCTTAATTTGCTTACTAACTACCACATACCCCTAAGATCGCTGACAACTAATTTAGAAAGTTGTACGTCAGAAGTGTTTTAAAAATGTCCTGAGATGAGGTTACTTGATAGCACTTGTAAAACACAAGAACATTAACCGAGTGTCATGCTGCTACATTCTCCTACCAGCAAAGCCTGGCTTAGCACCATAATTTAAAGTTTTAAACAATGAGAACTTGGTGCCAATTCAAGTGAAAACTTCAGTGAGTCTGTCTTTTTGTAAGCTGGTTACACAGTGCACTTCAATGTGTGGACTACCGTAAGATTTACTATGAGGCATTTTGAATTGACTGATTTATCAAAAAGCTTAACACCTTTATTTTTGTGAGTGTGTGTGTGTGCGAGAGAAAGTACATAGCTGACAAAGCATGGTGACCTAGTAGCTTGGTCCCCAAAATAAACTGCAGTAAGCTGCAGTGCTGGGCACAACTCTATTGGACTTGAGCTACTCTCATTCCAGGCAGGAAATCTGTGAGGTTACATACAAAGCGGCCTCAGGTTTGGGCGTTTTATTAAGGGTCCTCTGGCCCTGATAAATCTCTGTATTCAGTTTATGACTCGACTATAAAAAATCACCAAGTCTGAGAGTGAGTTACAAAAATCTTGGCATGAAAATAGTTTGTTTCTTTTACCTACCCTGTGAAATATGTATATAAACACATCGGTCCATTTAAAAACTTACAACTTAAATGTAATTAAAAATGGACTAGTTTAGAATTAATAGGTCTGAAATGACTGTTTGCTTTTCTTGATAATGGGAGAAAAAAAGTGGATGAGATATTTAGCAACCACTGGTTTCTCTACGATATTTCATAAGGGATTTTCTACGCCAGTCAGAACTCAATACACTTATTGTGCATATAAAAATGCCTAAATATTTCTTGCAGTTGATTCACTTGTGAGAAATCTTTAGCAAGATGTGTAAAACATTTAAAAACTACCTTCTCTACTTGCGAGATAATAGCTCAGGTTATATAACCTACCATAAAAGATTTTTCAAAAAAGAAGGAAAAAACAAGGAACTTTAAATACAAAACAATCTATATTTAAAGACCCATCAAGGTTGTGTCAGACGTGACAAAAGACAGGAAAATAGAATGACACTGCCATTCTGATCTCAATTCACATCACTTTAAAATGGCAAATTATGGAGCAGTTTCTGCTTCAACTTTGGAGTTTTATGGATCTTGCCAGAATGCTGCAAAACTCGATCATGATCATGCCAAAGGAAAAAAAAATGTGTACCTGCTTTACCTTATGCACCGTGATTATTCCATTAATTTAAGTATATACATACATACATCTTGCTAAAGCTTAGCAAAGCAAACTCTTCCTTGCTTAGCCACGCAAACTCACTGAAGAAGATGGGCAAGCAAGAGTGAATAGTGTTGTGTGGACACAGTTTGGATGAGCATTGCTGGTGAATCACTCCCCAAAGGAAGAAGAGGGGCTGCTTTGACCAAAGAGTTGTGTGTTTGCCTTTTAAGGTGTTCAATACACATGGTTTGGAGCTCTGCACCTCATGTCAAACTAATGCAGGGCTACAAAGAACAAAAAACCTGTTGTTAATTTCAGAATTTAATTTAATCAGATACGGTATTTATTTCATAACAAGACTAGTCCTCCTCCAGGCTTAGGATTTGATCCCAAAATTAGAGGCTGAGTCTGCCCAGTGCATTTTGAGAGATGCTTACAATGCTGCAGAATCGCAGAACTGTTCTGTTCTTACACTGCTCAACAAAGCTTGCATGCACACAGGTGATGGGCATTTAAGCATTTGCAGATTTGGCAGCTGTATTTCTGTATGTCAAGATTTGGTCCTCGCATATGATGAATGTCCTTATTCCAGAGGAGCTGAAGGTGCTCCACTGCCTAGCAAAGGATGCTCACAACCAGTCTTTTAAAAGCATTTTTGGTTCCGGAAGATTCAGACACACGACAAGTGGTATTATCAGAATAATACAGGTGCTTTTTGTCCACATCTTCAAATGTTATTTAGAGGCCTAAATCCCACAGGAATACAGATTCTGAAAATGTGAAAATTCCAGTGGAAATGAAACCTGCAAGTAGGACAAAGGCTCACTATTACAATGCCTCACGATACTTAACTTCTAGACGTTTTTTAGTCACAGAAAGACAAAAGATGAGAAGGCCACCTCTTGGTGCATTTCCCAGTGACTTTATTTGTTTAGGCAGAAATGACTTCAGCAGGAGAAATACGGAATGACAAAACACTCTAGATTCTAGTGGTTACAGCACTCACCACGTAGGAAGCAGATTTTGGTCACAAACCCTATTTCAAACCGAAGAGAAGAGGCATATCTATTCTGCGCTGCCTGCACCTCTGAGCCCTAGGCAACGGCAGAAGCTGGATGTCATGACCCCCTCTGTAAGCACCACCATTACCCTATTTACTGGCTGCTGGCCCAGTCCTTGCAGGTCAGGTAAGTAAGGGAAAACCTTGAGGGAACATCCCATCAAGGCCTCGAAGTGCTTAGAAGTTGCAGGCCTTAGCTGGAGAAAGGTGGGTGGTAAGGAGATTTTACTAGTAAAATAAAAATATTCATAATTTAGCTACCATTATTAGGGCACTGTTGCTGAGTGAAAGTTTTGAGACCATAAATTTAGAATATGGGCATCATACATGACTAAATGATTAAAACCACATCTAGACTATATTTGAAATGCAGGTTTAAACTGCAGCTCATCAGGCATAAAAACTGCTCGAAGGCAAATATCAGCCTCGGAGGCATGGAAAGGAAGAAAGTCTGAGCCTTTCCCTTGCAGGTGTGCCAATGCATGGTATCGTCTGCAATGAGGGTTGGCAGAAAAATTGTTCTGGGGTATTTTTAGGAAACAGCACTAGTAGGCGCAAATTGTATTACTGGCACTTAGGCTTTCGAAGTTATAGGCACCCTAGTGGCAGCAATGTAGACCTGCGACATGCAGGCCTTGGGAGGGAACACATTTGCGCGAGCCCACTCTCCAGCATGTGGACCGCAGGAGCCACTGAAGCCATAGCCTAACTGCCTGTAGGACTGGATATATCTATGCCTTTACATGGGTAATTTCCAGATACCTTTATTGCACCTTCAAATATCTGGCCCTTGGGATTGAGCAGTCCTTCTCTCTTTCGATGCTGATAGAAAAATGTTCTGTTGTATGTCAATGTACCTTCAGAATATATCGTTTAAAGGTCACATCTTTAAGCCTTACTCTTGTGAGTAGCTGAGAATAACATCCTTTCAGTGGAACCACTTCCAAGAGTGAAGATTTAGTCCCATAAGTAAAGCTAGTAGGAACAAGCCTTAAATTATAGTGCATTCAGTAACTATAAACATTATACATCTCAACCTGCCAAAGCCGTATTGTGGGACACCATGTAACTGGGCACAGAAGAAAAATAACAGTGCAGGAAGCTTTAAATGATGTGGGATTGCTTTCCCTGACATCAATAAGTATTTGTTTTATCGCCTCAGTTTCAGTGGCTTTGCATTTCAGATGTAAATAATTTAGAATAATACAGGATACAAGGTCTAAAGCGAGGCCTATCTCTGGTAACGCAGACTGCGGCGAGGTACAGCAATTGATGCACCAACACGGCGCTGAAGGGAAAGATGTCTGGCTTTCTGCAGGGTGGATGAGCCTCCCAACCAGCCAACGTGGTAAAAGATTCTCGAGTACTGCATGTTTGTCGTGCAAAATACAATGGGGTATTTTTTCTAAGATGCAGCGAGTCGAGCCGTTCTCCTCACAACGCAACCGTTTCATCAACGGCGACAAAAAGGCCGTAGGAGCACGCCGAAGGCTGCCCACGGCCCACGACGAAGAAAGCGGTTTAACGGGAGGCTGGATGCCTCCACGGCAGAGAAACGAGCCGTGGCGCCCGCCGGGGATGGGGCGCAAGAGGAGCGGGGCAGCGGCCGGGCCACCGCCTCCCCTCGCCCCGCCAGGTGCCCCGGAGGGATAAGCGCGGCCACGCTGCGGCGGCCGGGCTGCGCCCCTCCCCCCGCCGCCCGGAGGGGGCCGGCAACGGCTGCGGCGGCGACCGTTACGCGCGCGCTCGGCTCCCTCGCCCCGCCGGCACCGGCTGGGGGGGGCGAGAGGGGGCCGGCCACCGCGCACCGCGGGGAGCGCCGTGGGTGCTGCCCCTCCGCGCCATGGGGCCGGGGAAGCGAGGGGCGCCGGCCGGGCGCTGCCCGCCCCCCCGCTGCCCGCGCCCAGCGGCGCGGGGCCTCAGCCCCGTTCACAGGAAAATTATGCCAGCTCCAGCGGCGCGTAAAATTGATGTGAGCTGAAGGGAGCGGGATCAGCGCGATCCTCCCCCTCTTGTCTCAACAGGGGTTTCGGCACGTTACACAAGGCCGCGCTTGTCTCTTTAAGGAGACATTGCCCCCTAATTAGCGCGCGTCCCTCCCGGCGAGGGCGATACGGCGGCACCGGGGGGGGGGGGCGGGCCGCGGGGGGCCGCGGGCACCCCCCCGCTGCACCCTGCTCCCGCCGCGCCACCGCCCAGCGCACGGGATGCCGCGGGAGCGGCGGCGGCGACAGCCGACACCACCCCACGTTACTTTGATTGACAGCTGAACAAATGTTTCCCCTGTTCGAACGCCGGCGCTATGGAACGTCAGGAACTCAAAGCTCCACCTCGGGCGGCGGGGAAATGGTAGAGGAGAGGCGGAGGGGGGCGTGCCGCCGCCGCAGGAGCTGCCTGATTGGCTGCCACCCCGTGAAACGTTAGGTCCCCACGTGGGGGCCCGGGCCTGGGCCGCCCCCCCCCCGGACCTGTGTGCCCATTTGTCAGCGGCGAAATGATGGGCATTAATACAGAACGGCGATTAATGTGCAGCCGCCGCTGATTGGTCGTCGGCTACGCCCTTCATGGGCGGAGCGGCGGCGGATGCGCACGGGGGGAACGGGCGGCGCCGCAGTGCCTTGTGGGAGGAGTAGTCCTTGGCGCGGCGCCGTGGCCGCACGCAGGGGAGCCGCGGCCGGGATGAACTACAGCTCCCAGGCCGCCCTGCGGCCTTCCGGCTGCTGTGAATATGTATCAGAATGTTAATGATGTGCTGCTGCTAAATTTGGTCAAAGAAGTCACCTCGCCAGAGCGTGCTGTGGGAGCGTCGGGGAGCGGCAGCAGCGGCGGCGGCGGCGGCGGCGGCAGCGGCGGGCCGAGCCGAGCCGAGCCGGACCGCGCCGAGCTGATCCCATCCCATCCGTTCAGATCCGCGCGGCGCTGCTGGTGCTGCTGCTTCCAGTTCCCGGAGTTTCCGAAAGGCGAGGAGGAGGGAAAAAAAAGAAAAAAAATATAAATAAAGCAACCCGGACCGTATTTCTTTCATCCTTCTCTAAAAAAAAAAAAAAAAAAAAAAAAAGAAAAAGACTAAAAGAGGGGAAATGAAATCTGGCTGATAGGGAAGAGGAAAAACCCATCACAACAAAAGGTTACTGCACTTAAACCTCTGAAGACGCAAATACCGCGCGGGGGGAAGAGACAGGCGCAAAACCGACAGACAGCAAAACCTCAGCCCAGGAGGTGCTCTCTTCCTAGTAAAGAAAGGAGATTTTTGTTTCTTTTTTTTCGCTTTCTTCTTTTTTCCCCCCCGAACGCGTGTAGGAGGGATAACAGCCGAGACCAATAAAAGTTTGCAGAAGGGAAAAAACTGCGAGCGGGGATCCTCCGGGTGAGCCGCGCGCCGGTGCCGGCGGACGGGAGCTCCGTCCCTCCCTGCCCGCCGTCTCCTCGTCGCCCCGCTCCGCCGCCGCCGCCGCCCGGGGCTCGCAGCCCGCCCGCAGCGACCCGCCGCCTCGGGGACGCGGCCCGGCGCGGCCCTGCCCGGCCCGCGGAGCGCCCCCGGGGGATGTGGCAGCGGCCCCCGCGAGCCGGGGACGCCGCCGCCGCCGCTCCTCGCCGCCGCCGCGGGGGGTGCCCCGCCAGCCCCGGGGCGGCGGGGGCCGGGGCGCCCCTGCCCGCCGCCGCGCCGCTGCGGCCGCAGCCCATGAGCCCCGCTGCTCCGGCCGCCCGCTGACCGGCTTGGATGATTCGCGACCTGAGCAAGATGTACCCCCAGACCCGGCACCCGGTGAGTGCAGCGAGGGGACGGGGACGGCGGCGCCGCCGGCTTGGAGCCATTTTCTCATTGTTGTCCCCGGCGCCGCGGCGGCCTTTGCCTCCGCCGGGTCGCCCTCGCTCCGCTCCGGCGCGGTGCGGGCTTGGCCCCCAGGCGAAGGGCTCGGCCGCCGGGCCCGGGGCGACGCCTCACCCCGGCGCGGCCCGGCGCGGAGCCCCGGGGGGGCGGCGGGCAGGAGCGGGCGAGCGGGGGGCGATTAACCGACCCACTGTCGATCGCTTGCAGGCGCCTCACCAGCCAGCGCAGCCCTTTAAATTCACCATTTCCGAGTCCTGCGACCGGATTAAGGAGGAGTTCCAGTTCTTGCAGGCGCAGTACCACAGGTAACGGCCCCTCTTTACTTTCCGCGGGCCGCGTGGCGGCTCGGCGCCCGCTGCCCCCTCCGCTCCCGGCGTCGCGCGCCCCTAACGGTCCCCCGCGCCCCTAACGGTCCCCGCGGGACGGGACGGGCCGCCTCAGGGGGAGCGCCGCGGGGCGGGCGCCCGCCCCAGGCGGCTGGAAGCGCGTTTTCGATGTTTTTTGGCTTCCCACCGCACCCCGCCAGGCACTTATGGGGCGGCCGGGGGTCGTGGCCCGCTGTGCTGGCTGCGGGGGGCGGCGGTGCCGGCAGCTGCGCGGCGGCCCCGCAGTGACAAGCGGCTCTCGCAGGGCTCGAGCGCGCTCCCGCAAGCAAACAGCGGCCGGGGGGGGGGGGGGTTTGCCGCGGCATCCCTGAAACCGCCTTGCGATCCTGTCATCTATAACAGCCAAAAAACCAAACACCCCCCCCCCCCAACAACTTCTTGCTCCTTTAAGCAGCGATACGCGTTTGGTTCCTCTGTGGCTTGAATGAAAGCAAGAGGTGCTTCTAAAACTCAGATAAAAGCTCGGAGAACTAAATTACGGATTTGTAAGTGGCTTCCGAAGCTTTAGTGTTGTAGGTATGAACCAGTGTGTTCGCATTTTCTGTGAACCAGTGGGTTTCTTTTTTGTCAGAGAAAAACACTCTCTTTGCGTACTGTGTACAGCATGCTGGGGAGATGAGGATGTTGCGCGGTGTCTCTTGAGAGAGGAAAAGGACAAACCCCACCCTTAACTCCCAAGCAGGAGCTGGAATGTAGATTTATATTTGTTTGTTGGAGAAATGCTTGGAAAGGGGAGCAAACGTGTGCTTAGAAGAATGTCAGTTTTGCATTATGAAGTACTCATGCTTTTTTCTTTTTTTGGTCCTGAACAGTTTAAAGCTAGAATGTGAAAAACTGGCCAGTGAGAAGACAGAGATGCAGCGACATTATGTCATGGTAAGCAAGCTGCATAGCAAATTCAAAATGCTTATTGACTTGGTATACTGAAACTGAAATACGTTTGAATTGCTGGAGGCGAACAGAAAGATTATAGTAGTGCTGCTGTTGTTGAGGTTGTATCAGTGTTTCTATTATAAATCCTTAGTTTCAGGGGTTTATAACTTCTCTGTAGCTATTAGTTTCTACACGAAATCTGCTTTTTAATGTTTTAAGCAACTGGGGATATTTCTTCAAAAAGCTAACAAATTACTTGGTCAGCCCTTTAAAGGCATGCACAACTTCTTGAGTATATTTACGGATGATGTTCTCACTTTTGATGACTTCTCACAACTATCATATCTCCGTAAAGCAGTTCAGGATAATCCTTTTTCTATGGAGAAGTTGAATCAAAATCTTATATATATATGTGTATAAAGCTGAAGCCTATTTCCTAGAAGAACTATTTCTTCTCAGCTGCTGGCTCATTGTTTCCCTAAATTCAGAATGTCCGGGATCTGAGCTATGAAGGGGATTTCCTCAACGGTTGTGGCCTGTCTTGTTAAATAACTTCCATAGGGAGAAATCTCTAAATACATAATTGCACGATGGATCATGATGACTCCAGAGAAGCTCGTGCTGTCTGCTGTCTTGTGTGTCTATGAAGGATTAGCTGTTTTCCATATGTATGTGACAAATACCGTTCTTATATTTACAAAAACAGCGAATATCCTTGAAAAAGCTGTTTACCAAGAGCACAAGCAGATGTTGAGGCTCGCATTTGTCTTTTTCTGATGTGCTCAAGTCTTGGAGATTGGTGCTAATGTTGCACACTGAACCGAGTTCCCTTCGACACTGAGGCATATGTAACAGGAGATATTTAGAACAGAGTAGCTGCTCTGGCTCTACATTTCAATGCTCTTTCTTTTTTTGCGTCCCTGCAACTTAATTGTATCTTTTTTTGTGTTTTTAATTTAAAATATTGAATAACTGGTCTGTTAGACATCGCTGATTTATAATGTGTATCTGGTTTCAAGCACTTCGGGCATTTTTTGGCATCTTCAATGTGTGCTAGCGAATAAAATGTTTAGCCTTTTCTATGAGTTTTCTCTGCTTCTAATCTTTAACTCTGGTTGTGATTATTTTTCATGATTTTTTTGTTGTTGTCTGTCTTTTGCTTGTTTTATGGCTGTTTGTAAATTTGACAAGAAGCAATGTTGATGAAACAAAAAAGAAAAGGTTGCTATAAAATGTGCTTTGAAATTCCAGGGGCTTTTCAAGGCTAGTAAATGTTTAGTAGGTCTTTATGTCTTTATAGAGATGATGCTTGATTCAAAGTGAATTTTGGAATGACTTTGATGATTTCAAGTTCTAACAGAGCCATTTTCTTCTTTCTTAGTATTACGAGATGTCCTATGGGCTGAATATAGAGATGCATAAGCAGGTAAGCAAATATTTTGTTTTGTGTAAGAATGTTCTGTGTAGTTTCTCCCATCAGTCTTAAAACAGATGTGTATTCTGTGAAAGTTGATTTAATTGCATGCTTAAGTGCACTGGATGTTTTTTTCTGTTTTGCGGTGCCCTGAAACTTCCATCTTGTGTATGATGCAGAGCTCTACGTAGGTTGCTGTGTTGGCTCCCAGTTGTGTGTTACAGTGTTGACTTTCCACATGTAATCTCTCCACATGCAAGTGGTCTTACTACAAAGAGAGTACCTATGCGAGTAATATGGCTTGTAGCTTCAGATCTATCTAACCTCTAACATTTGAGGTTTACCTTTTGGAACGATAGCTACGTCATAAACATCTATGAAGTGTAAAGGGTTGTATATTTGTGTACAGAAAAAGACTGTTATCTTCAGCTAACTTGGACAGATTTGAGCTGGAACTGCAAAAGAAATTGAAGCACAGATATGTTCCTGTTTCCCACAAGCTACTGACTTGGACCTTCATCCAAAAATAGTGTCTTAGTTACTCAAGCTCTAAAGTGTAAATGAGCTTTCTACGAGGATGTTGGCGTGCTCAGTTTTGTGCCTTGAAGTCTAGCACTTAGGCCATGATTAGCAGGAAGGAGATTAGTCGGATGGAGCATGGTAGTGTAAATCAGAATTTCTTTTCAGTAATGTGTGTTTTTAACCTTCTTTAGAGGAGAATGAATTAAACATCTGACCTCTTTTCTGGTGAGGGAACTTTGTATATGAGGGAGTTTAATACTGACAACTCTAAATTAGCAAACGGTGGAGCAATTCGGCAGTGTTGCTGGGTAGTGTAAACTGCAGAAATAAAGAAATGACTGGATGGGAGAAGAAACCATCTTAAAATTGGTTTGTACGTGTTTCTGTTCAAAGTAAGAGATTTGGAACTTCTCTGGGTTGTGGAAATAGGATTTCTTTATCTTGTTGAGAGCAAACATGTAAGTCAAATGTTTTTTCTTGTTATTTATTGTATTTTGTATCCCATTAACATCCCAATGCCACAGTACTGATTAGGACCATTTGTGCTAGATGGTGTGCAAATATGAAGACAGCGGAATTTTCTGCCTCAAAGCATTTTTATCTGGAGCTCCAAACCTATGGAACTTTGTACATATACATTATTTTACAGACATACGTAGCCCTGTTGAGCTCAAACATACTATTCCTGAATGTGATATCTGCCCATAAAGACTCAACAAGTGTGTTTAACAGTCGAGGGTAAAAGACTGTTCCTCTAGCTGATCAGATTCTAATTATATGGTTACTCTCTGGACCTGATTCAGGTCACTGGTAGTAGTAGAAAGACTGTTCATTAACTCTCAAATGTTTTGGAGCTGTTCTCAAATGAATAGCTAGATTATTGCAGGTACTATTAAAAGAACCTAAAGCAGTAGATGCAAAAACAATTCATAAAGTCCAGAGTCCTTACAGGCCACCTATGCAGCAAATTATCATAGGCGTTTGAAGACAACTATTGCAGTCAAACTTGTTTGCATATCTACATACTCTGTTTTTACAGCAATTAGTTACTTGTAGACTTAAACTGACTCCACAAAATGCTGTATGTAGGACAAAGTCTATATGCATGTGAAATATGCAGTTGTATTGTTTTTGAGGGGAATACAAACAAAACCCTTTTAATTTTTAAATTCTAAATCGTTCAGAAACTACACAATTATGGTAGTGGAAACTTTAACTATTTAATTTCTCCAGAACATTGTTAATTACAAAGAAATGTGGGGATTACAAAGGACTGAGTTTTAATTAAACACTGTTTTCCAATACTGTTACTCTCGTGTATTTTACTCTCATGCAAAACACTTAAATACTTTCGTCAGACGTTGATGCGAATTAATTGCAAGTAAGAAACTTGTTTGCTATCATTCTTAAATCTGATGTTAGTTTTATATCTTTCATGTTTTCCCTTTGTTGCCACAGCATTTCTTTTTCCTTTCTCTTTTTGTTTGGCAACTGCAAAATATTTCCCATTTTACTTTAGGATCGCAGTGTTAAGGCCCAGTTTTTGTAAATGTAGTGTCGATTGTTTCATTTGATGTGTGTGAAGCTTTTTTAGCCTTCCACCTTAAATTCCCTTTTCTTCCTCCTCCTTGATCTTTGAATTATGCCTAGCTGAAATTGAGCGATTCACTTTTTTTTTTCTTTTTTTAAAAAAGCTTTGTAAATTCAATCATATCAAAAATCCTGAGGGCAGTTTATCACATTATGAAATACAGACAGCTCTGCAAACCACCTACTTATTATATTTTCTTTCTTTTTTTTTTTCACTTTTGCACAGAGGCATATCTGTCTTTATTTGTTTTTCTGGGCAGACAGCCTTGGTTCCTCTTAGGTTCTTTTCCAGATGTACTCACTGGATGCCCTTGTAATGGAAAGCAGGCAATAATGCAGTGAAGTTGCCCTTCGGCATAATTGGGCCTAGTTCTCAAGATCAGGTTAGGCTTATTCACTTATTAGTTTTGCGTCTCAAAGGGTTCAAGAGCAGGACTCCCTGGAGTCCTTGGAAGTACCCTGGTAATTGGTGGCCCTGATATTTGAAACCTTTGTATATTTTTCTGTTAAAGCTTCTGTTCTTCTTGGCTGCTCCCAGCCACAGAGTATTTATTTTTAGAGAAATTTTTCACTGGAACAGAAAATGATGGCTGTGATGGAGTCATGACTCTGTGACTTAGCAAATTGATAAAAGGATAAATGCACAGAGCAGTGATAGTGTGTGTGCATGTGTGTATTGGGGGGAGCAGGAGGAGGGATGAAGAGCGTTTCTCTTCCCACCCCTCATGTGATACTCATCATCAGTCATCCTGTGTTGATTTTGATAGAAGACTATTAAAGTGAAACCTATGGGGAATTTGTCATTCTGAAAGGAAAGCTAATGTAATTAGTACCAATTAAAGTACATTTAGTAAATTGGATTTAATCTTAATTAAGCCTGCATAATGTTGCCAATTTTTAACAATTATGTTTGAGAACATAATTAATTTAAATTTTGGTAACTGAGTAAATAACATTAGACTGGTAGAATTAGTCATTTGTATTTTTTAAAGACGTGTGGGGTATGTTGTGACATGTGGCGTTATAGTCTAAAATCTTAACCTAATTTTTGAAATTCTGGAGCAGGATCAAGGAAGCTTCAAAATAGACACATTCAAAAGAAAAGCCCAAAAGGTAGGGTTTGTGGGTTGCAGTATGAACAGATAGTTCCCTACAGCTTTAAATTTCAGTATTAGAATAAATGTGAGCGTTTGAATGAGCCTGGAAATGCTCATTTCTTACTGAGCTGCTTTTTTTAACGTTTGTTTTTAAGAGGCTCAGTGGATAGTTTATGAATGAATAGTTGATGCGCTGCTCTATGTTTCTAACACAGCGTTGCTACTTGCTGTTGTTGGTCATTTGGTTTAATTTCTGAAATGAGGCAGTTTTAATGTTATGGTAAACAGTTTATTTAAATTGCTGTAATCAAACACGCTTTCTGAAGGTTTTAATTCAGTATTGTAATTATCACTTAAAACAAGTGTCTGTATTTGGCTACAGACAACAGACATTTGTGAATGGGACTGATGGAGAACATAAATAGGATACAGCATTCACTTTTAATTTTGCTTATGTTTTTGGAGGTGGCAGACCGTAAATTGAGATTCTTTTTGGTTACACCTCTGTCTTTGAACTAATTGTCAGAGAAAAACTGTAGGATTTTAGCATTTTTGAGAGAAAGTTCAGATCTTCGAGAAGCTGGATATTAAAAAATAAATGAAAAGACTTTTTTTAATCACAGTAAGAAAACCCCCTGTTTCAGTCCAATCCATGTAAATTTTATTATGAGACTTGGGCAAGAACCATTTGAGTGCTGCTAAAATATTAATTGGATAGAAATGAAAGGGCTCTACTAGCTGATAGGATATCATAATCATAGCTGCAGTAGTCGATGGTAAATGATGATAAATGGCATTAGGAACCTTTTAGCAAACTGTAATAACTACGAGGAGGGAAGCGGTATGGATTTGCATTATATCTGATACCCTCTAGTACCAAGTGGATTGCCAATACTGCTTGTTTAGCATTTTCTAAGGGCAATAGGATATTGATTTCTGACTTACAAGGAACGGCTCTATTTTCACCATTGAAAAGTATTGCAGGTTGTTAAGAAGAAATTGACTTGAAGAGGCCTGACTGCTGCCCATCATGGAGCAAATAAAGCAAAACTGCCGAAGCATGGTGGAGCAGCGAGATGGGGCCCTCAGCAATTTGTTGCTATTAATTTACCATGCTCGACAGCAAATCAATCGGCATCTACTTCATCTGCTGGAGAAAATGCTGTCCAGGGCAGATAAAAGGCCCTGCGTGGTGCGGGGAATAGACTGGATTGGCCAAATGGAGGCTGCAGTTAATGTGTAAATAAGTGAAATCAAGGCCAGTGTTGCCAAGAAAGCTGTTTTTAATTAGGTTGAGGCCTTATAGTGAGCTATTTAAGAAAGTAGTATAGAGCTTGGAGAGTGAGGGGAGATTTATTGTTGACTGAGTTAATATATGGTTTGTATGACATCCCAGCCTTGAGTCTGCTTGCTTCTTGTGCCTTACTAAATTATTTTGGTAAAAAGGTAAAGATGGGAATCAATTTGTTTAATTTAGAGATGAGTTTTGACCATTTTTCATCTTCATGGCCATAAAATCCATATATCACAGAGAATTGGTCTGTGCATGTGCTAAATATGTAGCAGAAAAGTACTCTTCTTTTTTATGGCGAGGAACTGGACTCTGTGTGAATGAGTGTGT
The DNA here is from genome assembly GCF_036370855.1 of Dromaius novaehollandiae. Lineage (NCBI taxonomy): Eukaryota > Metazoa > Chordata > Aves > Casuariiformes > Dromaiidae > Dromaius > Dromaius novaehollandiae. Next base: position 27,938,526 of record NC_088132.1, read on the forward strand.
GAATGCACATATGTGTGGATGTCTCTCTCTCTCTCTCTCTCTCTTTTTTTTTTTTTTTTTTTTTTTTTTTTACGGCAGTCTGCAGTTGAATGTATACTGTCTTCCATTTGAAGAATAGCTGGAGACCCAGCTAAAATTATACGGGCTGAATGTGTTCTCCACTATAAACAGTAGGAAAGATTTAATAGAGATACAGGCAGTGGGTAGTCAGAACTGAACTGGGAAACTTCAAAATGAGAGAGATTAGAATTGAAATTTTGAAGACTGCAGCTTGTACAGGACTACTAAGGAGGGAGAGAAAAACAAGCGGCTTTTCTGTCAAAGTCACAAAATATAAAAAAAAGGTTGTCATATCAGTTTGACAACTGAGGCTTGTTTGTCGCAGTTTTAGGTTATTTAGCCTCTGAAACCAGCTGAATAGCTGAGAAGCTTATGAAAAGTTGGAGAATGTATTATTCTGCAGTTAAACCAAAAGCCTTTTGCCTTGTAATAACTGCTAAGTTCTGAAGTAAGATTCTGTGCACTTTTTTCATATTAGACAACCTTTCTGTGGAGAGAACTTGTTAATTACTGAGAAGTTTGCTGTTGCTACTTGTCTCCGAGATACTGTTGAAATAACCTTTCCCTCCACAACTGCAGAAGAACGTATATTAGGACAAGAACTTCCATTTCTTTCTGGTTTTGCTGTGCATAAGCAAACAAAATTGTCATTTTTTCCCCCACTTGTTTTGGCAATTCAGACAGATGCTTAAGACACAGGAAATAGCACAAAACATGCTGAGCAAACTTTTAAATTAAGACATATGCTCTGTTTTTACTGGCAAAGGGCTATACTCTACAGTGCTTAAACATAAAAACATTTTTCTGTCTTTGAAAGATGCTAATTGCCATGATGCTGCCTTACTGACTATGTTAGTTTATGGTTGTGCTTGTAATTACAGAGGGAGCTGATGGCGACCCTATGGCTAGGGTTGCCCAACACTTTCCATTATAGAAAAGGTTACGGCAAACATTTCTTGCAAGAAACTTTCTCCTTTATTGTTTGCAATAAGGGACATAGGTTGGGGATTGCTGCCAGGACTCCTTGGATAAATGGTGGGGGAGAGGAAAGGAAGGAGAGAAAGAGATAATGTGATCTGGGCCAGACTTTCCTTCACCCAGCTCCTCAACACTAAGAGGCCTCTGTTCTGCTTGGCACTGCCATTAGCTCCTCCTGTCAGCTAATACAGCTGGAAATGTAACTCTAGCATAAGATTCGTGCTGAAGAATCAAAACTTACCACCTGCAATAAATCTGACAGAGGAAAAGAGGGAAGCTATGCTATTAGATATAACAACATTTGCACCATTTTGTGTAATAACACTTTCTTTCCCTTTGGAGGCAAAAAAGAATTGCCTAGGATGTTCAGTGCAGGAAAAACATTAGTTAGCAGATAGGTTTCAAAGTGAGGTACTCAGATGCTAGGATGTCTGAGGTTTACGGTGATTTCTGTAAGCTTGGTCCTGCCCCATTGTGGATGTGTGCTATGGTGCAGTTTTTGGTTACACACTCACTGATCTCATTACCAGTTTTCCCAGAGGACTTCTCTCTGTGCACAGAATAGACATTAGGAGAGCAGAAATAAGGCTGTAGAGATAACTAAATCTGGCTTTAAAATGTTTGGCTGCTTGATTCTGCAACTGAAGTAACTTTTAATATAAGGATTCAGACATGTGAAATAATGGAGATTGTAAGTTCCTCAAGGCAGGGATTCTGCGTTACTTTTGATGCTGTACGTAGCGAAGGATGCTCTCGCTGGTCGGTCACTGTGCATACCATGCCATTGGTTCATTGCAACAAGGAAGTAGATTCTGTGACTCAAATACTAAGGTTGTAAAATGCTAGGAATTCAGTGTTGTCAATTTGGTCTTATTTTTGTTTTTCCATTTTAAATGAGAAGCTATGATGTGCTATTTGTGGAGGTACTAGAGAATTCGTTATGTCACAAACATGGGCCAGTTTGTGGACAGAGTGATTATAATTGCTACAGAAGTCACTTCTTTTGCTGTCTACAGATTGAGCAAATCTGTCATCACTGACTTTCAGAAAACCAACTTAGCCACAAGGCACAGAGGGAGCAGAACAAAGATGATAATGCGAAACAGAGGAAGTATAAATGGATACTTGCATTAACTAACTGATCACAGTGCTCTTGAGTATGGATAGGCTGGGCTTCAAGTACTCCCATTCTAGGAAAGAGATTCAATGTTTGAATGAAACAGTGGTCTTTATTTAAAATGTCAAAATTTGAAGAATTTTTAAGAATATCTATTTGTCTCTCTATTTTTTTTTACAGGTTTTATTTTAGTTCAAGATGACTTTTGCAATTTCACTGTTGACTTCAAGTACTTCTTAGGTAGAACATTTCCCTTATTGTTTGTCTTAGCGGTGATACAAACTCTATACTTAAGTGCAGTGGGAAGCATTTTGGCACATGATCAAGAACAGGTGTCTGTAACTTTTTTATATATATATTTATATATATAAATATATATTTTTAAATACAATTGAAATATGTCACAAATAGTAAGCATGTCACAAATAGTAAGTAGAACTCTTCTGGGTTGTGTCCATAGGATTTAGACATAAGGAATCATCTTTCCTAGCCCAGGACAGATATATAATGTTCTGGTATTGAACACTGTGATGTTATGGCTGAGATGTTTAAATGCACAGATGTCAGGCAAGTCAAAGTTATAGTCCCCACAGTAAACTTGAATTGGTCTCTTTATGGTTATGTATTTGTATGGTATGCTGTATTGCCAGTTCTAAGTGTTAAATCATGCCAGTCCCAGAAAATCATGAGATTGGCTTAAAATTAATCATGAGATAAAAAAATAAATGTGGGGTTCTTTTTATTTTCCTTTTAATTTTAAGCTGTCAAACTGCATTTGGCTTGCGCTGCTTAGTTTTTCCTCTAGCATTCTCCTATAATCACTTGTCTCTAGTAAAGAGATTCACAATAAAATCAAGGGAGCAGGGTATGTGATGTTAAAAATACGTGTATGGTTGGCACTTTTTGTCATAATTTCTTGTTCTCTGAAAATGTGTGAGGCATACTCTACTGAGAAAAAATAATACCAAATTAGAAGAAGTATATATTCTTTCTGTAATTGCTTGTTAAGTTTTTGTGGATTTATGTATCATGTGATGGTACAACCATGCTGGTGGTGATTCATTCCTCTTTGTGTGGTAGAAGGGGAACACAGGATGGAGTTTTGAGTGGAGGTCTTCTACCTTAGCCTGTTTCTTTTGGTCTGCTTAAATGGTTTCTACAGGATCTTATGCTGCCAGAGGTTTCTGACATTTGCTGGATGAGATTCAACTTCTTCAAAGGAGAAAAACCTTTCACTGTTATGTTTGGGATGTTGGACATTGGCAATGAGAATGTGTGCTTTTCTTTTTTCTTATATTTGCTCAAAAACCTCAGCAGAGCATCTCACAGTTGAGCAGAAGTCAAAAACTGTCCCATTCATGCTATAAAGAGCCTGCTGGGTCCTGCCACTAGACTTTGTTTGGTTTGCATCGTGTCGTGTGCTGCGTGCACATTGTGTATGTTCACTGAAAGCATTTCGTTTATAAGAACATTCCTTTCATCCATCTTAAATACAATAAATCTCTTCTCATTTATTTACTGTCTCCTTTTGGGACTGGATTCTCTTAGTGTCTCTTGTCTCTTTCTTTGGCTGTTTGGAGAGTTTGAAAATGCCAAATGCTCCTACAACCCCTGTCCTCACTTCCCCAGTAAAAGCAATATAAGCCCTAGGGCTGAGTCGCCAACAATATACTAACACCCGCTGCATTTGGTATATAAGGGGTATGGTAAGTCTGTGGTTAATCCATCAGCTGGGTTTCAATTACATGCATAGCCAGTGATACAGATTTATTGTTTCAGAAATAGACCTTTGGCAGCAAAGGGACCCCTTTCCCCCTGTCTTTTCGGAGTTTGAGCCCGAAATTAACAAATCAAAAGACAACAGGGCCAACATATGCTCTCTGCAAAAAAGACCCGAAGCTGGAAGGGAACTTGGATGATGGTGTGCTGATTTCAGTGTTTGGAAAATCTGAGTTGCAGGATGTTCTTCTGGACAGCCATTTGATGACCGAAGCCATAGCTCATCATGTTAACATAATGACATCATTTAAAATTAATCATAAGGCATACTGGAATGAATTTGTAGCCATGAGTTGAGGGAGAAGGTGGTGTTCTGATCACTCATTTTCTTCCTTCATGTCTCTTTGCTTCACGGCAGTAGAGGTAAAACCTTTTTTTGCTCGTTCTTCATGAAATGGATAGCTAAGTGTGGACTTCTAGGTTTATCAGTCTGGACATCCAGTTAATGCATCTGTCTCAGTAACTTTTGTCTGGTGGTCAAGGAATTACTCATGTTTAGCACTTGATTCAAATTTTAATTTCTAAAAATGGGGAGAAATTGAAGCAATCCAAACATGCTGTCACTGAGGAAAGTTTAATCTTTGGCAGCCACTTTTTCCCCATTTGTAACCTCTTCCGGGGACGAATTAAGAAGTTTTCAGCAGTGCTTCATGGCCAAAACACTTCTGGATTTCATTTTGAAAACACAGTGGAATTCTCTCCCCTATTAATACATGCAGGAAAGCCAAAATAACTGCAGTGCAGTTCAGCTAAGGGTTGTGGAAGGGAGCAAAGCTTGGACTCTTCCATGTTTGTCCACATGTTTTCATGAAAGCCACTTCACTAGGGGCTGCCCCAGGTCAGGTTCCTGTAAATAGCCTGAGAGGTTTCTCTGAGTGGCTTCCTGTCTGACTTCGGAGATTCCGGGTGGGATTTGAGGTGGATAAACCACTGTCCAGCTGCTTGACAGCCAAGAAGTCAGTGGCAACATGAACTCCACAAGGTCTTTTAATTCCAGTAGTTAGGCCAAACGGGACAGATACCTCTAAAAGCTGAAACCACCATGTATCTGTGTTCCACTGAATTTTTATGATAGCTGCAGAATGAGGAGGTGTGAATTCAGTACTCATTCTTCATGAAGTACTGAGGATCTGAAGAGAAAAATCAGTGTTGGTATTTGTGCTGTTTTGCGCTCTGGATGCTCACAAACATCTACTTTTGTGCTTTCTTGGATCTAGGGAGATGGTTATTTAATTTAAACCATATGACTGGAAAAATTAGCAGTTGTGATTAGCCAGACTCCGAGTATGTTCCTCCACACTTTCTGAAAGTCTCTTACCATTTCTCAGCGTTGATATTTACATGACAGAAGTGATGCAAGATTTCATTTGTTAACGTCCATTATTAGGTGAGAGACCCTAGAGAGTCACAAAATACTGATTAATATATATTTGGTGTGGAGAAAAGAACGCATACTCCAAATCTATGTCAGCTTTTCTAACAGGGTCCAGCAGTGCATTAACTGTTATGAAATTTTATCTGTCCTTATACATCAGAAGTTACAAGTAGATAACACTAAAGGTACTTCAATGCCTGTTACTGTGTTAGTTGTATTTGGAGATAAATGTTGGAAATGGGGGGGGGGGGGGGGGGCTGGCTCTGTGATAACATTTGGAGAGGGAAGGCAAGGAGATTAAGGCCTGCGCTGACCAAAAAGCATGTGCTAGACTTTTGGTTTAAGGGCGGAGGCAAAGAACAAGGAGCAATTGGAGGAAACCACTTAATTAATTAGTTTTCTTCTCACATCTCGTATTTCCCTGCAGTACCATTCACTCTGTATGACAACCATCCAGCTTCACAGTAGCCCCTTTGAAAGATGGCAACCTGCTGATGTGTGAGAGTCAACTACAACAGCACTACTGCCTGCTTGTTATAGTTTTATAAAGCATGTGACTTAATACAAAGCAGTTACCTCTTCTTAAAATATCAGTCCCTAGTGTCTGAACAGTGCAAAAAGATTGGAAAGACTTTGTGCGTAAAGTACACCCCATATGCTTGTATTAGTGTATTAACAAAGAAGAGCTTGTGTATTATTATACCTGGTTTAACCAGTAGACTTTCTATCCGAATTGCAAAAACCTGTTGTGGTGTGAACAGGTTGCTTATTTACAATTTCCGTTAGTACTTCTTCATTTCTGGCAAGAAGCTGTCTGTTTCTTTTCTCAGTCTTCTGCAAAACAAATGAAAAATCTGAGCACTGATATGAGACTCTTGCTTATTTGTTGCTCTAAAACAGCACTTGTGGAAGAGATGCTGACCTCTCCAAATGTCCTTTTTTCTTTCTTTCTTTCTTTTTTTTTTTTTAATGTGGGAAGTGTTTGCCATTTATTTGTCCATACGTAAATAGGAAGGTGTTACTCTTAGAGAGTAAGTAGCATATAAACTGTTGGTTTAATACAGTCAAGCGTAACATCCTTTTCCCTTTGCATCTCTCCATGGTCTTCTAGAGATGGCTGTAAGGGGAGACAGAGCTAATAATAGGTCTTTAAAGTGGACAACATGAAGACAAAGACATTTTCCATGCATCTCCAGAAAACATTAAACTCTCTCTCCCTCACAACTTTTTCTGGTTAATCTTTACTGATTGGAGACACCAAAATAATGTTTCCCATTTCAGTTGGCACCATGAGGTAAATGTTACAATTCTATGCCTGTGGCATCCTGAAAATTTCTGAGGAACAGTTTGTTTCTGGAGCTTTTTCTAAAACCCTGTTTGGCTGAAGATAACAGTTGTTCTTATTCTGAGTTTTGATGATGTACATAGAGATGTAAAGAACACCAGCACCACAATATTGTACAAGAATAGAGTCCCCATGAGGACACATGTGAGGTGGGTTTTTCTGAGGTTGTGGGTTTCCGTTTTCCGTTCAAGACATGTTTTGAATGTGCATACAAGATGCTTTTCAAACTAACAGTAGCAGCCTTGTTATCTCCCACTTTCAAACCCTACCTCTGTTACATAAGAGTTTCCTTTGAAGATACAAATGCCCAGCTTCATTGCATATGCAAACATTTTTTTTTTTGTCCCCAAATATACCTTTAGTAGAATGGACATATGTGCCGTATGGACATAAAAAAATATAATATTTTGTTCTCTCTCTAGATGCAATTTCTGTAGCTCTGTTTTCTGTCCGGAACTCAGGTGTGTTTCTTCTACAGCATTGATTTTAATAGCTGTTTCTGTGTGGATGAGAAGAATCTTGGGATAATCTTAGCTTACGCATTTTCAGAGAATAATACTGCTGTAAGTATGCACTGTATTAAGGGTTATGAGGTTTGTTTAAACCTGTGACAAACCTGGAGAACTTGAAAATCTGTAGACACAAGAAATACCTCTCAGAATTAATGTGAGGCAAAGCAGCAAGCTTCCAGGTAGGTGAGATTCAGCCATCAGGGTCTGATACTTGGGGAGATCCAGCTGTGAGTTTCTGTTCTGCCAAAGACTTCTGTGAGACCTTGGGCAACCTGCTTTGGCGGCTGTCCACAAAGAGATTGAAGCAACAATGTGGAAACTTTCGCACCACTTACCTTTGGGTCTGGCAGAATGAAGCTTACAATGCACCTGGAGAGTCAAGTGATTCGGGATGGATCCAAAGAAATACAGCACATACTGATGGTAGCAAACAGGGAAGAGTTGAGGTCAGGGGTGTGTCTTAAATCTAATACTGCTTGAGGGCTGAGCCACCTAACTGGATGCTGCCGGAAAATGCTGCCTTTGCTTGAGAGTTTCAGCTTAGAATCACTTTTTGAAGACTGGCAGATAAACTTTCTTTCACAATCTGAGCATAGTGCTGCTTTTTTTTTTTTTTTTTTTTTTAAAGTCAAAACTGGAGTAGACAACCTATCTGCTAGCCAGACCCACATTTCCCTTCTCCCAGGAGAATGTTGTAATGACTGGGAATATCCAGCAGAAGGCTGTTCACTTTGCATAGGATACTTTTACTGGCTTAGAACCAAGAGAGATGCATAGTCTGCCGTGACTTTGGGAAATCAGTGGCTGACTGAAAGGAGTTGTGCTGAGTTCCAGTCCCTGTCTCAAATCCATCTGTGTGTTTTAGCCCAGGGTTGTTTTTTCAGGTACAATGAATCTGAGTGGGGACTGAAACAGGGACTTTTTTGCTACAGCAGAAGAATTGGGACTACTCCCCCCCCCCCCCCCCCCCCAGAGTTCACAGTAGATGGGGCATTCTCCTGGGAGGTAGAAAGGAGAAGTAAAGCCAGAATTGAAGTCATGTATATAAAAGCTCTGATTAAACTCTTTAACCACTGTTACATAAATGTCTCTCTGTTTCCATCTTTTTTTTTGTTTTTAATGTGACTGCTCTTGTGTTTTATGTGGGAATAATTCTAGCAGGGATCCTCTGCCCCCTCAGGGAGATGGGTGGAGGAGCATCGTGTTGGATGGGGGTATTTGCCCAGGCTTAGTTGGATGCCAAAGTGTTTGGCTTTATCAAGCCAAAGACACTTTTGAACACGTCTACAAAGGGAACCCAGTGGGGAGCTTCAGTGCTGGAGATGGAGACTCTTATGTGCTTTTGGTGACTTCAGCATTTTGTCGTTTCCCCAAGTGGGTAGACAAGGGTGAGAAGATTGCAACATTGGATTTTAATGACTAAATCCTTTTGGTACTCCAGCCTTTGTGTTTGGCATGCCATGTTTTTGTTTTTTTAAGGTGCAAAAGTACGTTTAAGTATCTACAGTGGTGGGATAGGTGCCTTCTGTGCTTAGGCATTCTTGAAAATCTTCTTTAGCATTTATCTGTTACTGACTTTCTGCATGAGTAAGGTGTGTCATCTGCTTATGCGTCTTTAAAAATCCCATTACATGCCTTCTTGAGACTTCTGGTCTGGCCTTCACGGCCTCAGTTCTCTGTCAGAGATATTATTACATGAGAGCCGCTTAAAAGTGGCTGTGTTTATCTTTGTAGATTGTAAGATGCTTGGGGCAGGATGGTATTTCCCAAGACAGTTTTGTCGTGTTTTGCCTCCCGTGTTAATTCTGCTGTCTTCTCCATCCCAGCTGGCAATTAGCATGCTTCAGGGATGTCTCTCATAGTGGTAAAGCAGTCAATGCTTTAATTTGTATGAAGATTTGTCCCTAGTAATCTGTCTTCTCAGCCTCTGTTTTCTATCTGGAAAATGGGATAATATTATTTTCTTACCTTAACAGGATTTTTGGAAAAGAGGACTCTTCTTACCTTGTGATAATGCATCTCTTCCTTCTGAATGCCCCCAGCCTGGCCTGGGAGGGGGTCATGCCCAAACTTTAGGAAATGCCAGAGATGGGGCTTGAATACACAGTGGCTGCAGCACAGTGGGATCTTGATTCTCTGGTAAAAGCAATTATATTGTAAAGTTAAGGCAAATACCGGTTTCGTTTAACCCTTCTGTACCTCCTAGTTTAAGCACAATTAGTCTGGGATAAGCTGTTGGTGTCGATCTAAAGTACCTAGTTTCCCAGTCCCTTTTTTAACCTTATCTTAATTTCTACCTGCTCATTAGAATAAGAAGCTGTAACAGACTCTTGATTTTTTTATTGCAGAGGTTGGAAGGGGATATTGGCAATATGACTTGTGAAAAGATTAGGCAAACCTGCTTAGTATTAAATAGTGAGGATCACAGCTTTGGTTGAGTCTTCACTCCTGAGCATGTGAACACCCACACGTGTAAGAAACTGTAAATGTAATTTTGAGGATAAACAGAAGTTGGATTTTGGAAAAGAAATGCTAGTCTGAGAGCTGTCTTCAGTATAACATTGGAGAAAGGAGCCAGGAGCCTGGTTTTCTTATTAATTGTTTGGCATGTAAATGTTGTAACTGATCTTTTCAGAAATACTTGATGACATCTATATACACACACGCATGTTTTCTAATTAGATTGATAGGTTGTGAAATGTGTTGGTTTGAAGTTGAGTATTCTCTGTTGAAGCACTGCTGTGCTTTTCCACTTGGGTGAAGCAGTGGGATTTAGGAGGTAAAGTAGGTCAATTCCTTGACCTGATCATCACTTTGCCTTTCTCAGTTACCCTTCCAGAGAAGGGTGCTAATTTTGGAGGGAGAACAGCTGTGAATTTAGTAAGACTCTAATATCTCTCAACTTATAGTCTAGCCTAGTCGATAGAGGTGAAGAAAACCTAATTTACAACCAGATCAAATGAACTCTACTAAGGCTCTGCAATGCATATTGAGAGTAATTTTGTGTAGATTTAGGCTGCCTTGGTTGAAAATGGCATCTGCTTTTTAAACTTTGTTTATAGGTAGAGAGTTGAGGTGCGTGTTTGTGGGATTCAGGAGTGTGACCGAGGTACTCGCAGGCATTTCTCACCACCTTTGAACAAAGCTGCTCAGGTCCTGCTAGCTGAGCAGCCCAGGAGTCTGGAGGTCGGCAGGGTTTTTCTGTGCTGTGTATTTCTGCAGCTTCTTGGGCTATTTTGCAGCTGGTTTAAGGCAACTTCAGTTATCTGTATGTGAGCAGAAGTACCCTGTGATGGTAAAGTTGATGTGCCCTCTGTGGGTGTCTGCTTAAAAAATGAACTTTTTCTCTCATCTCTTTCCTTTGCCTTCGCCTACACAATGTGGTGTGTTACAGCAGTGAAAACTGAGTTTACTAATAAAGAAATCAGTCATTTTAAACTGGCTTCCCTTTATATTAAAGGTTAATCTCTTCCAACTTGCTCTTTTATATTCACTGAAGCCCGCACAAAGGAAATGCAGTCTGAGCTATCCACTAGTCATCAAACCTACTCCCCCTGCCCCCCGGCTTTTTCCGTTGTCTTTGTGAATAACAGATAGTGATTATTCACAAACAGGTTTACAAACAATCTGTAGGTAGTTCAGTGATTTTTTTTTTCAGGTTTCCGTTTATATATTCTGGCAAATTTCTAATGCAAGCAATAGCATAACTAAGTCTCTAATTGTCATGGGAAGCTACTGTTTATGAAAAGGAATAATTGTAATACTTTGCGCAAAACAGACACTTATAAACAAAAATAGATGCAGCCTTTGTGTATCTTTGTGGGTAAAAATATTAGGATTTGAATGAGTCTTTTTCATATAAACACTTGCCTCAAACCTGTCTGCTTAAAAGGGTGGCAGGATTACAGACTTCGCTAACTAAATACGGAATTAACAAGCCCAGAGACTGCATTTTGGTAAACCATAGAATTACTCCGTGGCAAAAAGCCACAGATCCATTAAAAAAAAAAAAAAAAAGAAAGGCACGGAAATGTGGTTTTGCTGTCTGTCACGCTGTCTGCTATAACTGAAAAAGCATACGTTGTTTTATGAGTTTTTTTTCATTTGCAGTTGTGACCACAGCATTTAGTTTCTTCATCAGATTGCTACCAAGCCTGTACACTCATCACTAATTTACAACAGTTTTTGTTCATTTATCATTTTAAATTCACTGTGTGATTGTGTATTGGTGATTTGGTTTACCAGATGATCTAATGCCTGGCTGCAAAGACAAGTCAAATGCTTGCAACTAAATCGATCTTGGTGCTAGCCCGAGAGGTGAAAAGGTTATGGGGTTGATTGCAGCACGGCTTGGTTGCGGGGTAGTGGAAGATGTGACACAGAGTGTCTTCCCATGCCGAGAAGTATCGGTATATGTCACAAGATGAGTAGCTTGCCCAGAGCGCTGCTGTGCGGTTTGCTCTCTTAACCCTGTTCTTGTTTCCTAACTTAGAGGAGGAAGGTGCTGAGTGTTCACAAAAAGTCTCACTCTAGTAGTTTTGGGTGTCTTACTTAGACTGTAGCTTTCTGTACCCTTCAAGCTGACAAAAGGTGGCCTCAATGCTGAAAGGGGGGTGATCCTGCCTTTTACATCCTCTGCGTTGACCCCATGGTGAATTAGGTCTGAGAATGGTGTTTATGTTAAAAATAACTTTTTTTGGGGGGGGGGGGGGGAGGTGTTAATTTGGCCAAGTTCCTTGCATGGTTCACCACATAGCCACAGAAATGCTGGTGGCGTAAGGGTGGGATGAAGAGGAGTAGCTGGAGAAGGGGACAGCCTCCTCAGTGGCAGTGCCACCTTTCAAGCCAGCTCAAAGTGCATGTGAAACTACAGCGAGAGCCTTTTCTCTGTCTCTAAAACAGAGGCAGTATTATTACTGGGAGCGCAATCCTTTTTTCTAATCCAGCTGGTTTTATGGCAGAATCATGGACACTGAATTGGACAAACCTTATTAAGGCACCCTCTTCGAGTGATGCCTTTTGTGATAACAAAATATGTCTGTGGAGGGGTGCGTTGATTTTATTCTCACACGGTGATGAAGGATGGTTAATCAGTTTGTATAGAACGGATTATTAACTCATTTCCATTTGCTTATGCTTGACCTACTATACATGTTCTAGATCTGTTTATTGAAGTTGATATATGCAGTACAATGAAGAGCACGCTTAGCATATAGGCATATCTTGAGCATTTCTTTGAAATTAATGCAGTTCATAGTATCTCTCCACACAAAGTGTGCCCTCACAGGGAGTTACAGCACTGGAAAAGGTTTTATGAAATGTATATGACATGTATTTCTCAAACAGAGAATTCTCCTTTAATCCATACCTCCTCTTCTACTTTTTATGGCATTTTCTTAAACTTTGTATATGGTTTCTTTAAAAAGTTTATTTTAAGTTGAAATCCCTCTTGTATGAAGAGTATTTGAAAACTTCAGTAATGCTGCTGTAGTTTAATGAAAAACATCATGTAGTGTTCCTTGACTCGGAGTCTGTCTTGGCAGGAGTTTTACTGGGGGAATGCCATTCAAATGAATTGAAAATCAAGATGTACTTAGTCTATTCAGCTGTCTTGGACAAGTGAATTTCCTGAATGTATTTCAGCATTCATGTCTTACAAATGTCTTAACATTTGCTTTGCAAATGTATCTCCTTAAGAAGGTTAAAAAGGGAATCGTAAACCACCTGATTATTTTAGATGTACTTCACAAGTGAAACTACCACTTGTTAAATATTCACATTTTGAAAGATAAAATTACCTGATTCTTTCCTTGTCCTCCTCCACTTAAAGGCAAAAATGGTGAGTGCTGCAGGAAACCAAGTTGCAGATAATGCTGAAATCCAGGTAGAGTTATTTTCAGCAGGGGTAGTTATGATTCACAATGATTGAGATTATGAGCTGTGACAATTTATATCAATATTTTCTCCTCAATAGGATTCAGAGCTATAGACTGTTATTTTGTTGTTGCTCGCTAAAATGCAACATTCTGCTACATGAAGAATCCTTTCCTGTTGAGCTAATAGTCACAGAGCATGTTTTACTTGAAAAATATGAATATGAATCAGTATCATTTGATTGGTGATAAGGATATGTGCAATGCTGGGACTTTTAGTGTTTTATTTTTGGATAAATATGCTCAGTTTGTCACCTCCAGGATATTGTCCCACTTAATCTGAGCTAACTATGTGCTAGAGAAAAGGAATTGGGATCCTGTCAGCATAAACAGTACTACATAAGGCCTGGGTAGCTCACCCATCCTTAGGGTGCTACAGTGGAAGCTCACAGCTGGTACTTCAGTGGAAATCTGGTATTGTCATCTCAAAACATGAAGTCATCAGTCAACATCTCAAGTTTAAACTTGCATTTAAATTTAGAGTAAAAGAAAATGTCCCCTGCTCATACACCTGTAGTGTTATAGATAACTTTCATATGTTTTTTTTGAATGTCAAATTTTCCTGTGTATGTTTAAAAAAAAAAAAAAATTCTCCAGCTGGGAAAGAGATAAATGTGTGGTAAATGAAATTTGACTCTCAGATAGTCACTTGGTTCCAGAAACTAGGATTTTACTTAGTACGAAGCATTTATTTATTTTCAAGAAAGAATTAACAGATATCATACTTTTACTTGGTTAAAATCCGGAGAGGGTAATATGCTTTATTTGAATTTGTGTCACTGCAAGGATCTAAAGTTGATGCTTGATTATAGCCTTGCTCTAAAATCTGCTGCACTATTCTTTTGTCTTTTTCTGGGATTTTTTTAAATTTTACTGTTGTGTGATGGGCTAAAAGGGGCACGGTTTTACTTATCAAATTATATCAAATATAGAAATGTGTTACCATAACTCAAGGGAATCACATCTGCATATTGTCCATTTTCATAATGCAAGAGGAAGATGCAACAGAAAAGGAGTTTTGTTTCCCTAGTGTATTTCCAGGAAAACTGGTCTAAATACGTATGTTTTGCTAGACTTTGATAGCTAGCCACCATATGGTACAAAATCACTGGTTGGGAAGCAGAGATGAGAGATTGATGGTTTGAAAATGAAACGTAACATAGTTTTTAAACAGTGCAAGAAGTCTTGTCACTAGACCTAACAAATCCACCAAATAGCTCCATGTGCTGATTCATAGTATCCAGTGTGCTGATTCATAGTATTTACCTTTCTTAGAAGAAAACACAATCAAATGTAATTATTGATGAATCTAACAGGCTGTGGGCTCCACCTCTCATGACTTGCAGGGTTGAGGCTTGAAGAGAAATAATAGCATAATTTCTGATGCAGAAAGGATGATTACTGGCCTCCAGATCAATCTGGAGGAAAATAAATTGAGTTTGCTAGTCACATTGCTTTTCCTGTTTTTATGGGGGACTTTTGGTTGCCCTTTATACAAGTTATTGATTACCTTTACCTAGTTCTCTAAAAGCTGGAACAACACTTGCTGGAGAAAGTACAATTTCTTCTTTTTTGTCTGGAGAAGAGCAGAATACAATGTGATAATATTGGTTGCCATGTTTTTTTGCAAGCTTCGAGATTGAAACAATTCGACCTTGTACATGTAACTGGAAGTCTGGCACAATCTTCATAGTTCTCAACCTGGATAATATACATCTTCTCAGTGATTAACATTTGGAGCAGTATGTAAGCACTGTAACCATAATATAAAGAATAGATGTCGGATAATGGGCCTGTAGCCACCTTTGGATCTTGCTTTTTGTGTATTCGTAAATGAAAACTTGAAGTGCCAGTGGGAATCAGAAGTGACAGTTTGGCACTACCACCCATGTTTTGTAGGGGAAAATAACTTTAGTATTTCTTTTCTGGTAACATTTAAGAACAGCATCGGCACCCCTCTTTCCAAAGTGCTACTATGTATGTAAATTTTCTTAGTATGTTTACTTCTAGGTTTCAGCTGCTAGAGATTTTCAGCTTTTGATGAAATGCAGGCTCCCTAATTTTTTTCCAAGGCTTTTAGACACCTCAAGGTAAATGCAAGTCTACTGAGAATAGTTTCCGACTCTGTCACCTTTTCTTGGTTTTTTACAATGCACATATTGAAACTACTCATCTGCAGTATTTCGCTTTGACTGCTGTTACTTCTATCACCAAAAACCAGAGTGTGACCTTCTAGTGTAAATAAATAGGGGACTTATTGCATCCAATTAAATTTAAACTGTATGTTTTATGGCATGTTTACCATACAGTAAAAACATGCTATACGTATAGCTGTAAGGATGGGTTCAGACTGACTCATTGTGTCATTTCCAGTAGGCGTAGAAGAACTGTGATCAGAGGCTTCGGAGGGATATGTGAGGGGAAGAATCAAGTAGTAAGAGAGCAGTGATTGTGCATGTGCAGCTGCATTTCTGTTTTTATGGGCAAAGACGGGAAATTCTGACCTACATGCAGTTACGACACAGGCAAAAAAACCTGAGCTCGAAACAGAAGCTGCCTTACTGTGATACCACAATTTTATGTACACCCCCTCCCCTTTTTTTTTAAACTATGGAGCCAGATTTCTCCAGTTCATAGAGATGGAAACTGCTCATCCCTATGAGGCCATATTTCACAAAATATGTGTTGCTATGAAATACACTGAGGATTGCTGGTAAGTGACAGGCAGTACTTAGGAGGACTATGGAGCTGTTCTTATGGCTCTCCTGAAACACGACATCCCTTGGCAGTGTCCACTTTTTCCTTGTTTTTGTCTGCTTTTTTGAGCAAGCGTTTCCTGCTACGTTAGTGAAAGGCAAATTGAAGCCAGTTTCTGCTGTTTAAATTCCATTTGCAGCCCCTCTGGATGATCTGTTGGTGCATATGACAGTGGCGTAAGGCAGACTATAGCTCACTGCTTGGTGGCAGCTGGAAGAACTGAGGGTGTATGTGAAAATCCAGGCTATGCATTTCTATGTCCCTACTTGCTGGTAGGAATAGATATTTAAATAAGTGTTGACTTCCTCAAGTGACAGGTTTGAAGTGCGTTTGTATGTCACCTTACTTGATTTGCTCTTTATTGTCTTAATCATGAATGATATGAATGATTCAATATGTATCTTTTCTTACTCAATTGATCTTCACGTGGTTCTTGAGACCTTAAATAAAAGCCTTGTCTTATCGGTTGACTTCAGCAGCCCACAGATTGGGATGTGCATTAGCAAATTGATTCTGAAAATTCTGCCACTCCAGCTTATTGCTCGTGTTGCTGTCTGCAGCACTCTGTGCACAATAAGAGTCTAAATTAATTTATAAAAGGATGAGTATCCAGTTTACAGTACTTGAATTTAACCGGGATGTTTATCGAGAAGGTTGATAGCAAACTAAGGTGGAGAAGGTACCTGTGTTTATTTGACAGAGTCTGATGGTCACGCTTCATTCAGCTCTCCTGTGCATTGCTCATTGTATAGAACTAAAAATTCAGTCTCCTTAGCCTGAGCAATTGGTTTATTGAAGAAACTGTTTTCTCACTAGAGAACTTTCCCGCCTTCTGTGTGACTGTAAGACTTTGTGGCTCAGTTTTCAGACAGCATCCCTCTATGGCTGAAGAGAAATTTTATATTCAGGGCTTGCAATATTTTCTTCAGTTCTGTAGAACTGGAGTAAGCACTTCACAACAACAGTCTGTGATTAAAACAAAACATATTCTTCTTTCTGAAAGAAGAGTTAATTTTCTGTGAATACTCAAATTAGCTTTTTTGCTTGTTTTATTCAGAATCTTAGTATGTCTCATACAGTGTAGTAATCTTTTTTGTTCTCACTAATTTGTGAAATGCTTTTTTAGATATTATGGGTGTGTGCATGTGTTCTTGGTAAGCACTTAATAAACTAGATTGATCTTTTTGGTAAGGGCTGCATTGTGTAAAACAAATTAAACCTGAAATAACAGTTGTTTCAGATTATTTTTCTGAAAGTGTAATTGCATATATTTTTTCCTACTGGCTGCTGAAATGGGTTTCCCAATAGTGTTTTATTATTCTGTTTTATTTCAACAATGCATATATAGTAGTTTTGTTTCCATTCCGCTGACAGACCTACAGCCTCCAGTGGTAATTCTTTACCAGCAATTTTTTATAATTGTAATAACTATGTAACTTTATGAAATACAGTGGAAATATTTTCCTAAAGTTCACATACCATAAATAAAATCCCAATTTTGTTTTTTCTCTGCTAAAAAGGAGTGCAAATGGAGATTTTTAAGCAAGAAATTGACTCTGAACTCCCTATATATTAGAGCATTTCTGAGTATTTTAATATCTGAAGTTTATATGACTCTTGCTTCTGTTTTCAGCCCCAGTTGTGCTTAGAATTCAGACATATGCTGAAATACTTATCAAAGCACTTAAGCATATTCTCATATTTTACTGTGTGTTTAAGTCTCCAATTTTAGCTGCGTGCAACAAGAGTAAGTTAAATTAAACTCCTAAGTGCCATCTTCAAAGGGATTGAGGAGTCTAATAGTCTGTCCACATGCTCCCTTATATATACAGTGTGGCTGTTGCTCTGCAGTAGTTGTCTCATGGACACTCTTACCCCAAGGACCAGCCTGTGCTGAAAGTGTGTTCAGGGGCTGGGTTATCTCACGGGAACTTTTGTGTAGCCTTGCCCTCAGGCTTGTCCTTGGAAAACGTTTCAAGAATTCCTAAGTTTTTATAGGCACTTACATATTTAAAGGTCAGATTTTGAAAGATACTTATCTGCGTATTTAGGTAATTAAATACCATTTAAGCATCGCTTCCTAATTGCTTTGGTCAATAAGATTTTGTTAGCTGAATCATGGACTTGAGCAGTCATTCTTGTATTATTTTCCTTCAGTGATGGTGAGGGACTACTGTTAGATACAAATCTTCATTTCTTTATCAGGACTGGATTCTGGCACAATTATTTTATTGTTGTCTCCTTATATGCATAACAAAACATAACAGAAAAGTTATTAACATTGTAGTTGATAAATATTTATTTTATTTTATTTTTTTAAAGCAACCAGATAAATGGTTATGGAAAGAGCTTAATGTTAAAATAGCGTCTATCGTAGATGTCTCTCAAAGGATGCAGACAATACAGGCCTATGTTAGATACCATAAATAGTAAGACAATTCTAGCTCAAGGCTTTGCTGCCTGCCCCTCCCTCATCTTTTCTGGTTGAATGTTGGTGAGTTTTTATGCAAAACCAAACATCTTATTTGTTTAGGGAAAGGAGAGTAATAGAAGTGTCGATGTTTGTTAACATATTTGACAAACTATGGCAGCAAAAGCAATCCTTTTTATATTTTGGCATGAACAATTGCCCTTTTATTGGGCCATTAATGCTGTTTCAGAGCATCATGCTGCATCCACAGGCAATAATTTAGCAGCTGTTTATCAGGAGCTTTCATAAAGCTTTGAATAGTATTATAACATTCAGTAACCCTAACAACAGCATTTCAGAATCTGTGCCGGTTTAAATGGGATATCTGTGAATGTAGTTGTTCAGGGATGCGTGACCCACATAACCTATAAATTTGATTGGAAGTTACAGTGCTGGCATAGGCTGATGGATAGCAGATTAGAGCCCTGATTAACCATGTGATTCGCAGGCTGGGAATATATTGTCCTAAGAAAGATTCATCAGATGCAATCAGAATTTCAAGTGGTCAGATGAAATTCAAATGTGCTGTGTGCTTTTTTTTTTTCCTTGTGCTTTTCTTCTTAGGTTGCCCTCTGTTATTTATTTATTTATTTTATTTCCAAAGCTGAAAAATACTTCTTTGATGAATCTGCTCCTCACCCTAAAGCTGTCTGTCTGTTATTCATCAGAAAGCAGGTCGCAGTTCAGTGAGCAGAAGAAAAGATTTTAATAGAAGCTGTGCCAAGGGCTGTAATGCATCATTTTAGGGCCCTAATTACATTACAATGACAAATATCAATGGTGACAACGGCAATAACCTACATCCTTTAATGGCTATGCTGGAAAAGGAGTTTGGGCGCTGCGCCATTAGATTAGACTCGGTTTCAAAACATAGGCCATTAGAAGTGTGTGTCCACAGTATTATTGGCCGATAACTGAAGCCCAGTGGAAAGGCCTGTAAATAAATGATGCCTCTCAAAAGCTTGGTCCCATGGGACAAAAGAGGCAAAATTAGATGACCGTGGAAGCAGCAGTGTTTCCGAGGCAACTTTAGCTTTCAATGTGAGGAATTGGCTGCCTGATTTTATGAAATCATACTTTTTCCTTCTCCTGCCAATTAGGTTGATCATGAAAACCCCATTGGCATGACATTTAAAAGAAAAGATCTTAAACTAGTTTTTGAATGTAGGTTTTAAAACACAAAATAAAATACGCATCTACATTGATGCAGATTTTTATTTTGCATGTTATGCAAAGAAGAGTGCAGTAGGAGTTTTAAGGCTGGATCTAATGGCAGTAAGAGGCCTCCTGCGATACTAACCTACATTTTCAGAGTCTCCACCTTCAGGCTTTAGGATGGCCTAGCTAGACGCCTGTGCTAAGCTAGTGTCAGATGATTTAATGGTATTTGGTAATAAACAGTTAAGCATGTTGCTGTTGTATTATTCCCTAAAGTTCATTGCAGAAAATGTTGCAGTGTCAAGACAGAGAATACTTTGTATTTATTTCATGTAAATACCTGGTTTAAGACTTTTTGCATTTGATTATTTTATCATATTCAGCAGAAAATACGCAAAAGGTATGTTTTGGTTCTTGAGCTGTTATGTTTTGGCATCATTAATTTAATACCTAATACTAAGCAAGGTTATGAGGGATACATTCTAGCATCACAGAATTTTTGTTAACTGTTACATTCTGTGCCACTAGTACTGTTTATTGAAGACAGTATTCCTGGTGCAAGGCTGGCAGTATCCTCAGGCAGTCCTACTACTGAACAAGTTATCACGTAACGGGATACTTAAAATAATAGGCATTCGCTTAAAGCTGCCTTATACCTTTTCTGTTTAGCTATTCAACTGTATAGGGAGCATCAGAAGACTTTTGTGTTTTAGTTGCATGGCTTTATTTTCCAGGTGTTCTCTGCTGTGCAGAGAGGCATTCTGAATTCTGAAATCAAGTTAGTCTTTTTTCTCCTTCCTCTGATAATCTGCTAAGTCTTATAGGTTGGCACATGTATTGTGTGAATATATAGTTTGGCCATGCTACTTACTTTAAATTCCTGTTGATGGTTAAAGAAACAAATTCCTTGGCATGAAATTATTATTCAGAGAAATTATTTCTATGACAACTTAAAGGAAAGAAGCAAATCCCCCTTAACATTTTGCGAGCTGCTTTGGACATCTCATTTCAGACCCCAAAACTGGGCTTCCTTCTGCTACTTGAGTTCTGCATGGGTGCAGCATCTCTCTGGGGTATCAGAATGGTTACTGCCTGTAAGAAGGGTTGACTTTGCAAGGCTTTTGGTGCGTATGACAACAGCTTATAAGAGCACGAGGTAGCCTTAACATAAACCTTGAACCTACGTGAACTTTGGACTGGAAACTGTACCTTACTTTGATTTTTTTTCTTTCCTGATCTAAGTAAACTTGAAGTCTTACCAGAATAACTTCAGGCTTTAGAGGGTTAATGATAAGGAGCTAATCCTTTTCAGAATATTTGCAAGACTGAAATTATTAAGGCTTTTATACTTGATTATTCAAGAGTAGCTCAGTGTCTTGCTTTTAGTTTTCAAAATCTGTTCTGGCAATACAGAGAGCCCCCTAAGATAATGTTCTGAGGATGTTCAACTGCAATTGCCAGGCTGAGGCATGGCGGCCTATAAGATTAGTAAAGTAGTGGATAGTGTATCCTTTCTGAAGTGTCTTTAACTCCGGGAGACCAATGGAGACAAGATATTTTAAGGTTTCAGTATGCAGAACTGTTAACATCCTTCCTAGCGTTGGTGCACATACGCGGTGTTTTCCTTCTTGCCTTCCTGTTGACTGTTGTCTCCGGCAATAGGTAGTACGTGTCTCAGTCCTGTTGAGTCTGTTAGCTAAGTACGGCCACTCAAGTCAAATGATTTTCTTCTTTCTGACTGCCTGTGAGCTGCGGCAGAGTCTGATTGCAGCCCAACATTGCTGTAGAGGAGGGACCTGCTTTGTGGAAGGTGAAATGCCCTGCTCAGTGCCAATATTTTGGTTTGCTGTTCATCAGATGTGTGTCTCATGACTGCTCAGGCAGCTGCACCCTGGAATAGTGCGTAACACTTCTTGCTGCTTTCCTTTTTCCTTATGCTTTTCTTGCCCAGGCCTTGTAGTCATCTTTTTGCTCTGCAAAGTGACTGTAGTCCCTGAAATTACTGTAAATTTTATCAAAGTGTGGTGCCACTGGGGGTGACAAAATAGAACTGTACACACAGCCACCAAACTAAGAATGGATGTTTGTTGTTGGGGAAGATAAAGACAATTTTAAAAAAGAAATAGTGTTAACACATAGTTCTGAATAGCAAGGGTTTCTTAGTTCTCTTCTGACTGGCCTAGTGGGGTCCCTTTCAACTAGCTAAGAAATGCTGCTGAGGGATGTCTCAGCATCTCTTGAAGCCATTAGCAAACCCTTTTCTTCTGTATACACTGCATAAGAGCTGGGTGCTATTTTGATCGGTTCATTTTTCTGCGTACAACATGAAAAGACTTTCACTGTTTTGTATTCCGGTCGGATTAATACCGAAAAGTTTATTAAAGTTGTAAAACTGTTGATATTTGATCACCTGTTTTCAGTTGCTTGTAAGTTTTTGGAACACACTTTTTAGCCTGACATTTCCCAGGCTCTGAATCTGCCTGAGGTAAA
Source organism: Dromaius novaehollandiae (assembly GCF_036370855.1). NCBI lineage: Eukaryota > Metazoa > Chordata > Aves > Casuariiformes > Dromaiidae > Dromaius > Dromaius novaehollandiae. Next base: position 27,960,500 of record NC_088132.1, read on the forward strand.
TTCTGTAGAAATATTGAGTAAAAATATTTCAACCTCTCTTTTGCCATAAGAAGAGTAGGAGAGACATGCACTACTTTGGAGGGAACGGGGAGTGATTAAAAAAACCACACACCCTTATCATAGCTGAAATGTGGTGTTGAATGTTGAAATTCAGTATGAACGTAAACCTTAATTGAGGAGAAATGCCTTAAAGTATTTTGGATATAATTGTTTTGTTGACTAAGCTGTGTTCTAGCAGAACTGGAAATTATGGACTCGATGCAGGGTTCAGTGAAATTTTACAGCTTGTGTTACTTAGGAGGTCTCCTGAGTCACATCAGGAGGTCTGATAAGACAATTGTGATAGTCGCTTCTGGCCTTAAAACGTATCAGTCTACAAACTTTTTAAAATTGCATTCTAAGCATTTGCATTGCACTTTATACGAGTTTTAATTTTAGTTCCTCAATAGTGCAGTAAAGCTATCCAAGCTAACATAGCTGTGGTGAAAAGTGTTCTTCTGCTGAGTATGGACTGAGGCAAAGGCACACCAGAAACCTTTGGTTACTACATAAGCTGACTTCAGCAGCTATATAGGAGTTGGGTAAGGTTGCTACATGCATTTTAAAGATGTGTAGGAGGAGTTGTTTTGTAGCAGAAGAAAGCATGATAGGCCCTTTATTACAAAGGATGTTCTGTGGAACATTCATCTTCAAATGATTTGTCGAGGACAGAAGATGATAGATGCTGTGTTAAATGGTGGGCTAAAGGGAGCTCTGCCCAAACCAGGAGGTTGCTTTGGAGCTTTCTCTTCGTTTGGAAAAGCCTTGAAGAGCAGGAAGTGTAGTTTCCTCTTTGGTTTTAAGGCCCTCAAGAGATTCCTTTTAAAAAATAGTAGCATGGCTGAGACCCAAAATTTGGAAATGCTTAAATTAATGTTGCTTGAACAACTGCAGTACGGCTTCTTTGGAGCTTTGTATTGTATTACGGTCTACAATTCCATAATCAAATATTGTTGCTCAAATAATGCAATATTAGATCATGCAGCCTCTCTTGCTGAAGCTTAGACACACATCTTATAGTTCTCTGTACTGCTTTATATAACAAACAGCTCATAAATCTCAGTATAAAATAGTATAGTACATGCTGTTTTTTTAAAAGGGTATCTAAGTTTTACACTGTAGACTATCTGATATAGGCATATGTAGACCTTTGAAATTAGCAGGTAATTAAGCATTGTGATGAACTGAATCTATTCCCAAGTGTCACTTAAGATGCCTACGCTGCTGAATAAACAGAAAGTGTATGGTAGATGAACAATGAAAATGTATTAAAATGCATACCTTTAATGAGACAGGAGCTTGCATAAGCAGTCAAGACCAGTGAGGAGGTACTGGGACAGTGTAACATTGAAATTGCTATATAAATGACCTACAGGAGTTTAAATGGATTTCAAAGAAATCAAGAAATTGTATTGTTTGAGAAAGTATGTGTGTGTTAGCTCAAGTGTATCACAGTACGCACAAGGGGGCAGAGTTAGTTTCACATGTACCCTTAGCTCTAGCATACCATGTCTTCTGGTTATGTAGCTGTGTAAAGTAATATTTTTTGAACATAGATTTGTTTTACATGTAGTTCTCGCCTTTTTACTGCTTTTCTGAGCCTTTCTGTTATATAGGTACGTTTCTAGGGGTTTGTCATTTAAAAGGCTATGCAGCAAAAATGCTGGAAAGGTGGCTGATAAAAGAAGGAAGCCTAAATTGCACAAGTTTGTATGTACATCTTTGTCATACAGTTAGTGACTTCAAGAAGAGCATACTGTCCTACCATATAATGAGGAACTGACTCAGGTTTTAATTTATTATAAGAAATTCTATGTGGCTGTAATTCTTGTGTTATCTCTCCAAATCTCTTCTGGCTCTATTGAGATTTGCAGATTAGATATACAGAATAAGTATTGATCTGCAATATGAAAATAAAAAGTTGTATATGGACCATTCCTTATCACACTAGCCATGTGAAAGTAACTAATATTAAGCTTGGGTTGGATAATAGCAAAAATATTAAACAAGAGTACAATATTTTTTCTAAAATGTGTGGTAAAAATGATTATCAGTGATGTTGCCAATTGTGTTGCTAATGGCCTCATGATACACAGTGTTAGTATGGAAGTTATTAGTTTATTTGTTCCATTCACTTACACTTATGTTGTTTTAATTTGAAGTGGTCCTATTTTTTGCCTCATAGGAGAAAGTTTAGTGTGGTACATAGTATCATTTTTTTTGTTCTTTTTACATCTGAAGACTTAGAGAAGAATAAATGTGCTTGATTTCCTAAGGAAAATGAACTTTTCTTTGTGTCACATGGAACTTCTAAACTGTATTTTTATAAGAAAAACCTTTTTACCCAGAAATGATTAACAGTAGCTGTTATGTTTTGTTGAATTGGTCTCCAAATGCTTCTGTTATTTTTATAATCTATCCTGGCTAGAGGATGACTAGAGATGAAAACAAACAAATCTGTGTTCTGTGTTCATGGGTGACATTTGAGAATTTATATAATTACACTTTTTTCTTCTTGTCACTTGCAGGCAGAAATTGTCAAGAGGCTGAATGCTATATGTGCACAAGTCATTCCCTTTCTATCCCAAGAGGTAAGGTATTAGTTTGTACTGGTACTGATCTAAACAATTGTCTTATCATATCTGTTACAAAAGTAGGACTATGTGTTGAGACTGTTTCCTTATGAATCTCTTGGCGCTTGTAGATGACTTTCCACTGTGCTGTTTTCTTTGTAACTTCATTATCTTCTCCAGGTCCATTATAATATCATTTAAATATATTTATTTAATGGAGCGTGTTGTAATGTGCTAAGCAAAATTTTAGTTGTTTAAATAGTTTGCTCTCATGTACAAATGCAGTGTTGCTCAGAATTATGACCTTGTCAATCTGGAATCAGAAGATAGCTTGCAAAAACGCTAGAAAGGCATGATTTGTGCTACATTCTTGGCAGTGGGCTTTAAAGTTCAGCAGAAACTTCTGTGTTGGTCTGTTGAGTAGTGCTTGCTTAACCCAACATACTACTGCAGCCTTCTTTCTGCCTTTTTTCCCCTCTCTCCATCCCAGATTACTTACTACGTTAAAGCCTTTAAAATTTCCTGTGTATTTGGGGAATATAGACAGAAGATTAAAGCTTGCTGTGAGCTAATTTCTCTAAGCACTAATTTTCTCAAAATTACGATTTTTGGGTATTATCTTGAGAGCACTGTAGATACTTTGAGGGGAACTGGGATTTGGGGGAGTTCGTCGGTGCTAGCGAGGGAGTCCTCTGAGGCATGTGCAAAGAAAAATGAAAGTGTGGTTCACGAAAGGAGACCTCAGGTGCATAGCAGCTTCCCCACCCTACTGGAGGGAAGGGATTGGAAAGTGGGGGCTGCTGGTACATGCTGGCATGCATCTATGTAAGGTGTGATTTCATTTCAGTAGAGTCAGTAGCCAAGAGGCCAAAGCTATAAGCTGTATTTCTTTGTAGTGCATCCATAAAACATTGTATCCCTGCCTGAGAATATGCTAGGACTCCTTCTCTCACCTTTTCAATTGTTCCATAAAGTGTCATTGCTTTTCAAGTACAATACCAGTACAAACTACTGGTTTGTAGTTTGCTCATCCTGCTATGTACCAGAGGCCGCATGTTTGATATTAGTGTTCAGCTAATGCTCTGAATGCACGTGTGTGTCTATGTGTTTTTGAAACTATGAGAATAACACTGCCAAGGCTAGACCCTGACATTGTTCACATATGCTGTGGTACTCCTTGCTTATAAAGATGGGTTTGTGGAAACTAAACGGTGTGTAACGATCTATACCAAGCATCTCTAGCTATGTTGCTGGAGGACTGGAGTTCAAGTCCTGCCCGAATCTAAAATGAAAATCTGTTGATTGTTTTGTACTTTGCTACAGAAATGCTATACATCTAGTTATTGGGGCTTTTTGTTGTCATTCAGCAATAGCACAGCATATAAAAATGAGGTGTAAAACTGATTCATCCTCATGAGCACTAAATGACACAATGTTGAAACAAAGGCAGGAGTGAGTACTTGGCAGGCAAAGCTCTGAGCTTGGCAAAGGCATAGGATTGGCATTTCCATGACAGTGTCATCTTTTCTAGAGTACGTGGTGCAGTATTTAGAAACTTTGCACCAGTTTACTGCTACTGATAGCGATATCGCTATTTTCAGCTGCAAACCTACAGAAATCTTCATTTCACTACACAAATCACATTATTCTGTTTTTTATACTTCCACAAAGCTAGCCCATGTTTTCTCTTAGGGTAGGTATGTTTCTTGCCCATTAGACAAGCAAAAGGGGTTACATGAGCTTAGAATTAGAATGTATTTGAAGGGAAAATGTTTCATTTACAATGCCTGGCAGATTTGGCCTTTGATTTTGAAAATCTTAGCCTCCACCCTCTCAGGGTGCTCGTGTGGAATTAAAAAAGAAAAGGTAATAAGTTTGGGGGGGGGGGGGTAGTTTTAATGTTGTCTGATTCAGACAAGCACAGATTCTCTCCTTTTTCTCCGCTCCATATGCCTTGTGCTCTCTTGTCCCTGGAGCTGAATGACCATGGAGTCATTCTCCTGAAAGCTAATATTGGTACATTTTAAGTGCCTGCATTGAAGGCAGGAGGCATTGTGAAGGCTGCACATCATATTTCTCAATTTTTTTTCAGTCAGGGAGAATCTCTCTTTTGGGGTTCCCATACAAAAACTAGTGAACTATGAGCCAAGGGCCCTGATTGCTGTTTAACAACCTCCTGGCCGTGAAGCTAGGCATGGGGAGCAATTTAAAAATAATTATGAACTTAACCTTTGCAGCAGATTCTCATTAATATGCTTATTTTAAGAACTATGTAGTTAGACAACTGAGATGATCCAGATGGTAAATCTACAAAATGATGATGCCCTGCTTCTGTTACGGGCACAGTACCTCCCAGGGAAGGCTCAAGCACACCAAGTTCAGTGTGCTTAATGACTGCTGTTTACTTTGTTAGATTTTTAGATCAGACCTTTGAATTAAGCCGTTTTAGAGCTGAAAATGAGCTCTTGTCTAATTTCCGTGCTAGTGGACCTCTGCTTTTTAAAACCTTGGCCCACGAAGTTTCCTTCACCTGTTCACACGTCTCATTCTTTTGCATTTAGCAAGCATTAGAGCTTCTTCTGTGTGTGTGCTGTCATAGTGTCAGAGCTCTATCAGGCTACAAAGGAAATGGAGAGTTCAGAAAAAGTTCACGACTTCAGCATTTTCATGTGCATCTACAAAGAGAAAAGGGAACACTTCCAAAAAGTTGGTGTACGCGTTTGTTTTGCATGGAGGCAAGTGTGTTTTTTAGCTCATTTAGTGAGAGGGGATAGACAGGACAGAGGGTTTGAAAGGGAAAGCATAAAAAAAAAACTTTTAAAATGTCCTAGCAGTGCCACTGATTATAGCAGTTTTCATATTGGGGTTAAGAAAATTGTGGTAGTTGTATGGCCTCCATTAGTAGCAACACTTACTTAAATCAGGTTGTATTGGCATATGCTGATGAGGCAAAAGAAAACTGATCTCCAGTTTTGAATATTCTGCTAGTCTTGGTTTCTATCTAATTTCTGCCTTTAAAAAGTAAGTGTCTTAATGGAAGCCTCTTTATTTCATCATCTAGACTAATAGAGAATTGAATTGCAGCATGCTTTTGCTGTTTATGCATTTTGCATACAGTCTGATTGTGGAACAGTGGCTGAAAAATGTGATCAGGCTCCTTTGTAGTGTGCCTGAGGGGAAAAAAGAACAGAATACAGCAGTTACATGCACCGATGGCAACATTATTACCTCATCGTAGCACCAGGTTAACTTGTCTTATTGCTTGTTAACTTTGTAAGGAATCAATGGCTTGTGATAACTCACTCAGAAGTAAGAAATTGTGGCCAAAATCACGTGAGATCTCATGAAAAGATTGCGATTATAATATGTCACCATGTACTACGTGCTTTGTTTCAGGGGCAATTCAGTAAAGTGTTTAGAAAGTTCTCTACTTGCAGGGCTTCGGTCAGTTTTACTGTGCTGTCCATTACCAAAGTTTATGTTGAAAATAAAGTTTCTGACCTGCCTAAATACACAGTTAAATGGTGCCCTGTTTTCATGTTGACTCCAACTTGGGGGGCAAGACTGTATTAAAAAAAAAAAAGGCAAGCTTCCCATTTTGAGATGAAAGAATGACTTTGTGGTCAAGGCATGAGATGGACCTTGGGGCCGAACTGCGTTCAGTTTCTGCCACTGTTACAGACTTCCTGTGTTGCAACAGTCGTTTGCCACCTCTGCGCGATGTTGTGAGATATCAGCGTGCTTGAACTACTTCCTATTGTGTAAGGGAGTTGGGGGGTGTCTACACGTGTCTAGGTGAAGACTTGGAGGTTGTTAGTGCTCAGTTAACTTGATTTTTGCCTACCGAAACCAGTACAGATAACAAAACAACATATATAACTGGTATGGGTACAGAGACTTCACACCATCTAATGATGTAGCCAGTGAGACGCAATTCAGTTTGGGTTTGACGCTGTGGATTATGCCTCTGCTATTTTTTCTAATTTCTCAGCAGAGTTTATCAGTTACAGCAAAACGCGACACTCGTATAACCCTGCAGCCTTTGAGTCGAGGCTGGTTCCTGCCTGGCCAACACAGTGGACATGGGTGGGTGCAAACTGGCTAGCTTTGTTTAACCCTGCTGGCATGCCTTGAGTGCCAGAAGACCTTAGGTACCTCGTGTGCTTGGTAGTCACGTTTGTTTGGTGTGACCAGAGATGTTCATATATCACAGTTACTTTCTTTTCAGTAAATATTGACTGTTTTTATACTCATGCAGACACATGCAAGCTGGTTGATTTAGAGCTAACAGTGTAGTTGTGGCAACCCGGAGCTCAGCACAAGCTGCTTGAGAAGCCAGATAAATGTTTGTGGGATCATTCCCTGGCAACTTCCATGCCCCACTGTCAGCATTAGGCAGACCAGAGGAGTATACAAGAAACTTCTTCTGAAGGTGCATGTTCCCCTCCAACTGCCAGTGAACCTGCTAAAAACAAGCTAGAAAGCTTGCTCTTTAATAGGGAACTTCAGCTTCTTATGCAAAATAAGGTGGTGAAATGTACTTAGAAGTACCATAAGATGTCTAACACATGCACACGCGCATGCACTCCCTCTCCCCCCTCCCCCCCCCAAAGGGAACGCTTCTGTTACCATATACAGTTGGGGCTTTTCCTGGCAAACACTTACTATTGGTGGATGGTGGATGGTTTCCCTTCTGCAAGATAAATATGGGCTGTAATGCGTTTCCTCTTCGGTGTATGTACATTCCCTAAAGGTGCTTGTAAAGTTGTGTAACTTTGGATGAAGAGGTGAGATCCGTTACATTGAAGCAGAGCACGAGTCATTCCACATTGTTCAGAAGGAAGCATTCGTTGGTCTGATATGTGAGAGGCTGAAAAGGCCTCCCGCAAAAAAAGCTTCTCCTCCATCTTTGATTTTCCCAGGACTAGGTCTGAAGTAGTACGTAAGGAAGCTGTCAGAAGTCTGTAATCCTACCATGGAAGGCATCTTATTAGCAATTTATGCATATATTGCTAGTAGTTTTCTTACTGTTTATGAAATGGTTATTATATCTTGTCTGAGTTACAGTGCCTGAATTCAGTGACCCTGCTGGTCCCTTTTAGTTTTCTAAGTGTGTGCTGTACTCCACTGTAAATGTGTTTTTGCTCTTTGGTTCTCACTAGTGTTTTTGGCACTGCTTCATTTTATTATGCTGTCTCCTAGATCAGTGACACTGCTGCATTTCCTAAGTAAGACCTGGTCTGTACTTCCTCTGAACAGATAATGCAACAACAAAATAATGTGAATAAGACATAGGAAAATCTCCTTGCTTCTGCAATGTGAATTTTTTAGTGAGTTTTGCGTTGGATCTCATTAGTGGTGCTGGAAAAGGGCTGAAATTAGATGTTTTTAACGCCGACTTCTGTGCATGTGTGTGTAGGGGGGGATTTCTACTGCTCTGTTGCTGTCAGCACAGCTCCCCTGTCACTGGAAACAGCAGGGAGCTCTGAAATAGTATAAAAAGCCCAGGTATTTTCCACCGTACTGCAATGTATGTGCTGGAGTCAGGGCTAGATGATAGACCATATGGTGAAACAATGTGATGGTGAAAACGCCTACATCCTTCTTGTGGTCTCTGCTGTAGCTACCCCCCATGAGACTGAAAGGAGGATATTTCCAGTGCAAGGCTAATGCAGACACCACTCTTTAGAGAAAACTGAAAGGGATGAAGAGAAGACACAGGGAAGAAGTTAAAAAGGAGAAATGATACTAGTCTGCGTGACGGGCAGGGCAGGGCATTGAGTTCATCACCCCAGCCTGTTTGATGCAATGCAATACTGTCTTCTTGTATATGAAGAAAATTGGTTTGTCTTTCCTTTGTGCATACGGAAGAAGGCTAGTATTAAAGCGTGTGTGAAAGCCGCAACCCTGTGTCTGCATGCTTTTACTTGGATGGGAAAAAAAGTACTATTTTTTTTTTCCAATTTTCACTTGACTATAAATCTTTACTTGATCACTTGATGGGCAGGCTGTTGGATGCTGTTTGGTTTTTAACATAATGCTGTTTGTTATTAGAGCGTCTGCAGGAGAAGACATTTAAGCACACGCTAAGAAGAAATCAATTCTTTAATATACATGTGGTTTAGGCTAGCCAGCTGGCATCCTATTCAACGTCTGTGTTTCCTTCCGTTTGTGTGTTGGTTTCTTTCTTTCTTTCTTTCTTTCTTTTTTCTTTTTTTTTTTTGATTATGCTGGATCCTTGGGGTTCTATCATGTTCCTTCTCGTTTGCCCTACATACAGGGCTCTCTATCCATTATTGGAGTTGTAATCAATAAAATGGAGCCCGATTGCACTTAAAAAGGCTCAAATGAGTACCATGGCCAAAAAGGTGCAAGGGTAGCCATGAAGCTCCTTTGGAAGCTTGTATTTTCTTCAAACTCTGCCACACTATCCTTCACAACTGGAGAGGGAGAAGGAGGTGTAGTACCTTGCTGTGCAGTGCGATTATTCTGTTTTCATTTATTTTAATGCATTGGTGTGTGTTAGTTGCACGTGTGACTGGAGGTAGCTTCTGGGTCATTCAGGCCAGACCCTCAGTGGGGTTTCAGGAGAGTTCAGACGGAGCCTGCCCAGATCCTGTTGCAGTGCTGAGGTGGAAATGACAGAGAGGCTAATTACAGACCATCTATTTTGGGTGTTTTGCATACTGTGCTCCTGATTGATGTTAAAGCAGCTGGCAATAGGAGAGTTTTAATTGTCTCTGCCATACCTAAGGAAGGTTCACTGTCATAAGGCTCACGAGTTTTTTGCTCTATGAAGCCTTGATCCCAAACCTGTTAGAATCAATGAAAGATGCCTCATGTGACTGCTTAGGGAATTTGTGTCTTACTAGGCCTGCTCAGAGTTTATTTATAAGCTATATATGTAAAAAAAAAAAAATCTTAAAGTGAAATTTTTGAGTACTCGACCCTTCCACTTTTTCTTCCCCTCACTTGGGAAGGAAATATTTTTCCCAAATACTCCTTGGAGCCATCCATTATATGCTCGTTGAAAAGGAAAGAAAACCATATAAACAGTTGTGGCGTTGGCTTATTTTTCCAAAACTTGGATGAAAATTGGAGTTACTTCTACAATAACTTAATTTTCAGGTCAGCCTTCTGTAGGTTTCTAAAGTTCTTTTTTTTTCTTTTTTTTTTCTTCTTCTGCCCATTGCCCTGGGAACAGTATTTAAATAAATCAGTACTGGAATTGGAAAACAGAATGATTACAAAGAAATATCACAAGATAGATTGTTTTCTTTACCTCAGTGCAGAAGGCATTGTCTAGGAAATGGTAGGGAATGCAAAGATGACTAAACCTCTCGGTCAATGAAATGTATTTATTTATTTCTTTATTTTTGGATGACACAATCAAAAATGCTGTGACCCATTTTTTGGTGTAATTTACCACCACCAGAAAATGATGGTGTGACCTTTTGATTGCCTTCTTGCTGTTTAAAGCAGTGTGTCACAGATAGGGCTTTCAGCTACATAATTGATGTAAGCTGCACCTGTCCTTATCGTGTGATGATCTGGAGATGATAGCGCGTGATCAGGAACTTGAGGCTTAAGTATTGTAATTTCCTTTTTACTGGTTATCCATGATGGTAACAAACCACTGCATTTTTTTTCTTTCTTTTTTTTTTTTTCCAAATGCCAAGAACACATTTGCTCATATTCAGCCTGCATTTTGTTCTTTACATTGGCTGCTTATAAGTGACAGATTTGGTTTACGTTAGTACTGTTGCTTTAGAAAACTCTAAATGGGACTGCTGTGATTCTGTTTGCAACAGTGTGTTATTTGCTCTCCTGGCATCTCCTTCATTTAATTTTTCTTTGCTTAAAAACAAACAAACCTTAAAACCATTTTCTTCCTTCCAGAAGTGTTTCTAAATTACCTCCTTCATTGTTCTTATTTATCCTTTTTTGTTGTTGTTGAGGTCAGCATTTCCGTTAGTTAAAGATGGATTTTTTAGGCTTGCTTCTCCTCACCCTGAGAGCTTTTATGGGAGAGAATTTATAAGTGAAAATGCCATTTTTGTTTGTGTGTTGCAGATTCTGGGCCCTTTTAGTACAGAGCAGGGGAAGGCAGTAAGAACTGATATATCTGAGAGTGCCAGACCCCTGAGCTCGCAGGGCCCTTCCTTATGACTCTCCTCTCCCAGCTCACTGTTGCTTAGAAAGCATTTCTGCTGCTCTTTAGGCATTCTGCCTTGGAGGAAGTCCTAAGGATTTGGGTTCCCTTCTTATTTTATGTTGTCCCTGAGACTGTAGTATGGTCTGCCCACAGATTCCTATAGCTGGGCCCTGCTGACCTCTCTCACAGCAGATCGGAAGTTTTCTGCTTCCTCCCTTATTCTACATGCCAATTACCAAAAAAACCCCCCCACCCACAGTGATAATAATCAACATGTATGGGACCGATGTGTAACTCCAGACGTGTTTGCTTGTCAGAAGCTGAAAACATAACTCTGAGTTGCACAGTTAGCATAGGTTACGCCCTTAGTTATCGTATGATAATATGAGCTGGTCAAGGTTTAGTCATCAGCTGGCCGTGATAGGAGAGGGGGGAAGTTTTCTTTTTTTCTGGAGAGATGTCCATGTGAAAAACCAGGAGTTTTGCTTGCTTGCCGTTTACATGCAAGTATTTCACCTTGTGGCATCGAGCAGTAGAGGTAGAGCCTGCGCACACAGTGCTGTCTCTGGGGAGGGCAAAGCAGGGGGCAGCTGTATCCCATGAGCTGAGGGCTCTCTGGGTTCATCTGCCCCATTCGAACCAGCAGCCATGGGCCCAAAACCTGGGCTTCGTGTTTAGGAGGCCTTAACAAGATGCCCTCAGCCCCTTTCTTAGCTCTGCGCTGAAGAAAATCTAGACAGGAGTTTACAAACGCAGTACAGTGCTGGCATTTCACCATTTCCCTTTCTATTAGAGCATGAAGGCCCCGTTATAGTTTCAGCACCTCTTACTCTAGGCAAAAGCTCATGCTTTACTTGTTCAACCTATGGCGATAGATCAGAGGTGACTCACTCCCCGTACAGTTCGTACAAGCTACTGCAGTTCTCCCCGACATCCCCTTCGCCCCCTTGCACCAGTTTGTCATCCGCAATCCAGCTTCGGCAAGGCTACCTGTACAGACAAATTTGCCACCGGCAGAGCTCCACAGGCATGGCTCCCAAAGCACAGATGTGGGGGCAAGATTAGGAACTTACTTGATTTGCAGTTGATGCTTTCAACTAAATATCAATCAGTTCTCAGCGTGCAGCAATTTTGAATTGACTACAGGAATACAGTATCACTCAAACTGAGATAATGTAACCACTGAAGCTTGTAAACTGTGTTGTTAATTAGACCATGTGTTTTTGATGGACTTTTTTAAGCTCTTAAAATTTACATGTTGGGGATTGAAATAATTAGTTCTCTTTCACGTGTTTGACAGAATTGTGAATGGCATTTTAAATTTTATTCCTATGGTTGAACTGCTTTGAAATGTATCAAGAAGGAGAATCTACATATGCTTCAGTGATGTGGGCACCATGTGGCTTTTGAAAATACATATCTTTCTTTTTTAGTATGCTTTTTTCTTTTTTTTTTTTTGCCTCAAAAAGTTTCTGTAGCTGTAAGAAAAGTGGCCTGCATTTTAAGGTGGCATATAAATTCAAGCACGCACTGTGCTGATGAACCAAAGGAAGGCAGTTCCCCCTTATACCCAGGTTGTAAAATAGCTCTTTTTGGGAACAGGGTATATAATTCCTGGCAAGTAATGGCATGAATAAAATCTGCCCCTCACCTGCTACCCTTGCACATCAACACAGAATTTGACTGTCTGTTAGAGAACAATTATTTCAAGCCCTGTATGTGATTGAAAAGCAAAAAATAAAATAAGGGAAAAAAATCTGTGCTTAATAATTTAGAAAACAAATAATTTTATTCTGTTTCTGATCTTCATTTATAGCACCAGCAACAAGTGGTGCAGGCTGTGGAACGTGCCAAGCAAGTGACCATGGCAGAACTGAACGCAATCATTGGGGTATGTGGTCTTTCTGTTTTAGCTGTAATAGTGTTTGTAATTAGCTTTCTTTTCCTTTCTTTCTTTCATGAACTCATTTCCATCCAGTGGGCAAAGTTGGTGGGCGGTGGTGAAGTTCGGTAGCTTGATCTTTATAAACGCCGATTACTGCCTGGAAACTTTTACACTGTGCGCTGTGCTGAGAAGACCGATGGAGTATTGTCTGTGTTGTGTCCATTCCCCCAGGATGAGTGGATATCTGTTTTTTATTTTGTTGTGCTTTTTAAGGGACATCGTGACTGCGTGCCAGTCTGCTTCTGCAGCCTCTTTCACAGGTAGCCTTCAAATGACACTGTGCTTTACCAAGGGTTTTTTACCCCTCACTGCTGCCCATGCAGTTTTCTGTATGGTGGCCAGGGACCATAAACAACCACAACATTTTTTCTTGTTACATAAAAAAAAAAAAATTTAGTTGATTAAAAAAAAAAAAAAAAAAAGGAAAAACAACCCTTCACTAGCGTGGTCATAGGTGCTCTGCTCCCAGTTGCCTAAAATCACAGGTGTGTGGAGCCCCTCTTGTAAAAAGACTTTGCTAGCAGTCATGTTGGCTCGGTGTGGAAGTCCTGCGAGGTTTATGGGCATGGGCAGCCCTAGTGTGTTTACATTTTATGGCTGCAGAGGGAAGGAATAATAAGGAAGCCTTGGCTGTTCGCACTACATAAAATAAAGGTGAGAAGTCAGAGCTTAATAGCACATTATTCACATGTATAATTATGCAGCTGGTGCAAGCAGTTGTTTAAGTTATTCTAATGAAGATGCTACAACTGTACTTCCCTTATTCTGCCCCCTCCCAAATGCTTTTTCTTTTGTGTATAGATTATACATTAAAGTCTTTTTCTTTTTTTTATTCAGTGTATCAAACACACTTTGAAATGCTAATTATTCCATTTACTTTCATTAAAATTCAAATTGCTGAGTGAAGATGTGGATAAGGGTCGCCGAATAATCAATCTCAAGTGAAGATATTGCTTCAATTATGCCTCTGTCTTTTAACAAGGAAATCAGGACTCTCTGATCATTGCTGACAGTAGTGGAGAGCCATGGTCTGATTGTAGCTTGTTTTTAATAGGCTGTCTCTAACTCTATTTTGTATCCCTCTGACCACAAGAAAACACTGGTAGTCAATTAGAAGATATAAATGGAAAAGAGTAACCTTTATTTCCTCTGAAGTGCCCGTTAGAAAGAAGGGGGTGAATCAGAGCGAGTCGTGTAGAATCATGAATAACATTTGTTGTATGTCTTTTACGCTCCAGTGGGGAGAGTGGGAGATGAATAATTTCCCAATTAGTTTTCATTACCTAACCAAAAATATTGCCTGCTATTAACATTCTTTGCATAAAATAAGTTGCTAAAGGTTGGCTTCTTTGGTAAAGAATTTCTTCTATATATGTGCTGCATGTACGTATGTAGTGTTTGTGAGTATATGCACGTACATGTGTGTGTGCATGTGTGCAGGCATGAATAAGAGCACTATATCGTGTGTTTGTGTACATTTTTGTTATTTACCATTACATGTGTTAGAGGGACGTCAAAAAGTCATTTGCTTTCTAGCAGAGAACAAGCTCATTGATGTAGAACGTGTGATGTTCGAGATACTGCATATTGCACTTTTTATTTAAAGTTTGTCCTGCTGTCATGAACCACTGAAATACACAGAATAAACATAAACAGAGTAGACCCTTGTCTGGGAGCCTGGCATGGATATCCGTCAGTTGGTCCTCCCCCACCAGGCAGAAGTAAACTTTCCATTTTGTCTGTTGCTGCCTGCATTATCTTTTCAAGTCGATTGAGATTCTGTTGCTTCAAATTTTCATAATACCTGAGTTTTGTGCGTGCGTGCATTAAAAACCGATAGCTCTGACCTCCCTCAGAAGAGTGATGTTTAACTTAACTCTGCTTCCTGTTTTTGCTCTCCTCTTCTGTACTGGCTTGGGAAATGCTGTGCAGGTCTCTCTCTAGTTTTAGACAAACAGCAACAATACTGGCCGAAAAATTCGTGTTCATCAAGTTGAAATCATTATGTAAGAGAAGTAATCTAATTCAATCTTTAAGAGATTTATTGGAAAAAATGAATAAATAGGATAGCAAAGTATCAGAAGAGCTTAAGTTCTAGCTGCATGAATACTCACGATAATTTTATATCTGCGCTTGAACAAAGAGAGAATTTAGAAACAGAAAACGTGGCACGGACCTAGAAAAATCTTGTCATACTTGTCAAAATGAATAGCAATAAAGAAAACAAAGAACATAATTAGAAATTACTGCTTTTTTAATATTGCTAATTATGTTCTTTGTCATAAATTGTTTTGCAGTTTGCTAAGTCTGACAGAGTTTGTGTTCTTGTAACACTGCTGTTTTAAAAGCTTCTAATATTCGTTTGCTCTTTACAGTTTTTTTTAATATATCTTTTAATCATTAAGTGTGATATCAGAAGAAAACAGAAGCAGTACTGTAGTTTGAGGTTTCTAAAATAACTGTAGCTTAAATTTTTCTGTGGTTTTGGGGAGGCCTGTTCAGTTTGCCTCGCTCATGTTCATCCTCTTTAGTTTGAATGGAGGAGTCCTTGGTTAGAATTAAAAATTGGTTTTATCAGAGCAGAATATGGCACAAGAAAAAATAGAATGTGCACAAATCATGTCTCTCTTTGTGTCTCACATATATATTTTTATACGAATGTACTCTGATTTAACGGAATCTGATGAAGCACCTTTTTAGCTTTGCAGTATTATTCTATCTTCATTGGTAAATGAACCAAATCACTGATCCATGCAGTTTAAATGCAAAATACTGAAGTGAGCCTGGAACCTGGAGAGACTGCTTGTTCTCTTGACAATAAACTAGTTGTGTTTAATGGAATGAAACACAGTTATAATGACTTCTTTCACAGGTCATGTTCAGTTTAAAACTGTTGACAGACTGAAACAAGTTAAATATATAATCTATCGTCTTGAGAGATAGGGGGAGAAAAACTAAAGCAAAACTATATATCACAAGCATATACTGCAAGAAGATTGTAAATCTGCAGGCATTCAGACTTTGCATTTGATATTTGCCCTGTAGTGCTGTGTTGTACAGCGTTCTTGCTCTACATGATTTGTAGCACAGGTTCTGTGGTGCTCCTTTCCAGGTTGGCTGCAGGGGGATGAGCAATATTATGCATCCAGTTGATCTTGTCATGTGTCAGAGCCTCAGTGTTTTTAAATTAGAAACTGCAAGATCACACTGTTGGAACAATACACAAATTGTAGCCTTAAATCAGTAATATGATCTAATTAGGATTGATGTTTTCATTTCCTGTATTATTAAATTGAGTCATCTAACTCTCTTAAAATTTTTTCCCTTTTTTTTTAGCCATTATACTATATAATCGGAACATGCTGTTGAATGTGGTTATGTTTTAATAAGGGAACCAGGGAATTAACTTGCAACTTTACAAGAATTTTATCAGCCTGTTTTTTTTTTCCCTGTTTAAAATAGTCAGTTTTCGACTGCAGTTAGGCAGTAAGACAGAAATGAAGGCTACTGCTTGTGTGCCTGTTCATCACACACAGAGAGATAAATGTACCAAAAACTTAAGAACAGGTATGTGATGGTGTTCAAAGAAAATGCAGTTTAGCACAAGAAATGCTGAACCTCAATTTTTAGCAGTGACATTTTAATGATAGGAAGCCTGCAAAATTATTTGCCATCAATTGTGAAGGCAATAACAAGCCTTGGTGGTTTTTCACACTCTCTGTGTTAAGTGCTTTCAGAATGACAGCGTAAACTGTGTTAGAGAACTCCAAGGAAGTAAAACTGATTAAAATGTTCATGCTTGAATGGTGCTGATGGAATAGTTCATTTGGACTTTCTCTACCTCCTGCAGCTCAAGCTGAAATATTAAAATTCAGTGGATTTAAATCTCTCTCCCCTCAGCTCAGGAAAAAAACATTACATTTTAATAGGTTTTAAACTCATAATTCACTGGTTTGGAGAAGCACTATTAAATCTATTTAAATATCACTTGTATTACTAAGGAAATGATTTAAATGATTTTGCCTTTGCCATTCTATACATTTGAGTGGAAAAAAGGGCTTTGGTTTAATTTTTAAGCATTTTGTTTTATTATGTCAGTTTTATTATCTTCTTTAAAAATAAGCAAATGGAGTTACTGGAAGAAAGGACTCCTTCTGTACTGTGACATATAATTATCAAGCTATAAAGTTTCTTCTTTAATACGCTGCTGTCAAAATTTCTGTGCTGTGTTTGAGGCTGAAGCACTAGTTTGTCCCATCTTGGAAGGTGTATTTTTTTGTGTGTTTTTAAGTGAGTAGTCCATTTCTATAGAAGCGAAGAACAATGCCTCTTAAAAAAACAAAATGTCATCCTTTATACATTCGCAGATGTGCGAACCTTAGAAAGTAGCGTGGTGCAGATAAGTGCACACAAATTCTAAGAAAAATTTAGCATCAGTGCATGCTGTTATTCCCGTGGTGCCAGGGGTCCAGAGCACCTGCCACTAAATGCTAAGGCGTTTTTTTGCATTGGTGCTTAACATATAGAATTTTTGCCGCTTCATGCAGAGTGGATGCTTTCTGCCTTACATGTCTGCTTACTCTTGTCTGAGGAAGAGAAGATTTTTTGGTCAAACCACGGTAGTTGGGGAGAACAGATTTGCAGCTGATATTGCTGGTTATAACTTGAGAGAGGAAAGCTGAGGATCTGGCCCTGAAGCTTTACAAGGAGAGGGGATGCGCTTTCCCATCTGATGCCAAGTGCCTAGACAGACTGTTTAATAGATGGAGGTGTAGGAAAAGTTTTTCCTGGGTTAATTGTGAATATTTTAATTCCACTTTGTATAGTAAAGTCTTTCTGCCAAATGTGCACATTTGAAAATGAGAGCTTCAGAGAGGATGAGGAGGTGCAGTAAAATTGGTAAAAGTGTTGTAGCATGGGTGCAGCCGTCACTTATCTCTCAGGCTCTTCGGTATTGTTTGATCAAAGGCTGCAGTTCTCTGAAGCCGAGGTTGGAGCTTAAAGGCTATAAAACAAATTGGCCACCTGCTGTATATTGTACACAGATTGCTATAGTGGGAAGGTGGCAGAGGAGGTTGACTTAATGGGTCTTTGCTTTGAGTTGTGTTTATTTGCACTGTGTGCCTAAAGAAATATTGAAATTCATTCCTCCCTGTTTAATTACTCTTATTTATTGTTTGAATATTGCGAGTGGGTGATGATTTTTTTTTTTTGACAGTATCTAATCCCTGAAATTGAATTGTAGAAGGAATTGTAGATGTAAAAGGCTTTTGGATGAATACTTTGTTTTCAGTTATTCATCTGAAGTCTGGCTAAGTTAGACTATGCTTTGGGTGGAGGAGATGTTTCATGGGTTTTTTTTCCTTCTCCCCTCATTCCCAGGTGTCAGCTTTAGAGTGAGCTTTACAGTGAGGCCTGATTTAAAGAAGTCCCTTCCATATGCAGCATTATCCTGAACTCAGAAAAGCTGACACGAGGCACACAAGGTCTTTTTAAGGATTTTTGAGCAAAGTAATGAGAATGTAAATAATTTGGGGTTCCATACTTACTGGAAAACTGCACTGAATGTGGATTGTAAGTGCTCTTGCTACGTTTGGAATGAGTTGCCACTATCTTCCTCCTTACACAAGCTGTTGTAGCTACTGAATTTATATTGGTCTATCACTGTAGGAGCAGTCAGTAACATGTTGCAGTGCGAAGCGCAGAGCACTTACTCCATCCCACTGCCAATACGCTGATGCCAGAGGCCTTGCACGTTATGCTTAAATCAGTGCATATGACATGAGTGTTAAAACTCACATTCAGGGGACCGAGCTTCTGCCTTCATATTTTGAAGGTCCTCCAAGCCCTGACACCACAGCTATGTGACCACCATACTTTTTTCTTGAATTGGGATTAGTCACTGCATATACGAGGAGTCCTGTGGAGAGTTTCCTTCATTCTATAACATCAATGCATGCTGCAGTATTTTCTGACTTTTTGCACACTCTCATTTTGCGTGCAGGAGAGAAAGAGGAGAAAACACTGTTGCCAAGGTGGTCTGTACTCCAGTATATGGAAGCTGTCTCCAACCAAATACAGATTTGTCATACCCCATCGAACTCTTAGTCTGTTAGGTATTATATATTTCCTTCAGTAGTGACCTTATGCTGGTGCTTCAGAAGAAAAAGAAAAGTCTATGAAGGCCCTCTTTGGCTGTGAAAGTATTGGGAAGTCTAGGAGTTTCCTGCAAACACTTCACTGAAAAATTAGCAGTGTCTATGTGTTCAGTGGAAATGCGGTCTGTTTTATTTAAATATCCTTACCATACAGTACAGACTAAAGTTGTTATTATGTCCTGGTTTCATACCACAGGGTTCTGAAATCACCGCTAAACAGGGTTTTATAGTTGTCATTTAGACAACAACATTTTGTAGGCTGTTGTTGACAGCCATGAGTGTGGACCAAATCTCCCTACAGCAGATCAGTTAAACTTTTGCTTAACTTCAGGTACATGGGTAGGTCTTTTGGTGTCTTCAGTCTTACACATACGGTAAAGTGAGGGCATTAGCGCTTTACTGGGATGATGTCTAAAATATTGCATAAGGAAAATATTTACAGATGTTAAGCTAGTCTGGGAAGAAGGAATTTAAGAAAACTTTAATCTTTAAATTGTCTGAGATTTTTAAATGTTTGACTTGTGTTGGTGAGACAATTCTTTGCATATTGTTTGAAGGACTTCTCACAGACATTGCCTTACTATATAAATGCATCACAAGCACTGATGAATTTATTCCAGTAATCCATTTCTGAAACAAAGGAAGTACTGCTTTCCCCATTTTACAGGAGAGGATGAGGCACACTGAACAAGTGCACAAGAGCTGTGACTTAAGTTGAGATTATTTGATCCCAGTTAAGACCTTGCTTCATCCAAGTTGCTGTAACTGGGAAACTGCACTAAGGCCAAAAAAAAAAATCTTTAAGTTTTGATTATTTGACTAATGAGTACTGCATTAAAGAGATTAAACATGAGTGGTGCTCCTAGTGATAAGGAAACAAAGCTCTCATCAAATCTGGTTGGCAAGAGGTATTTGGATCTGCATATCCTAGCACCAAGTTCTGTTCTGGAATGGATCTGCTCACCACCAAAAAGAGCGGGCATTGCAGTGGCATGCATAGGTGCGGAGCTGTATCAGAAATACCCTGTTAGCTTCTCAGCACAGTGCAAGCAAATGTCTTTACAGGTACAGAATGGATTGAAAAGAAAGGATCAATGCCAGTTAACCAGTTTTTTATGGTAAAGACAGACAGTTTGCTGAAATTCAGCACAGTGGGTACTTGTGTACTGTAAGCATTGCAAAATATAACGTTAGCACTTAAAGAATTTTGGAGACTGGGCTTATCCATAAAGCCATCCAAAAATGTGGCTTACTATGGATTGAGTTTTAAAAGATGCATTAAACAAATCCATGTTTGAAATGCATATTACACACTTATGCAAAGACTATGTGGCTCTTGTTGATGACACTTCATGATAAAATTTAGATTAAATTACTGTCATCATAATAAAAGCTCAGGTGATAGAACTGCCTGTAGTTTTACAACTTAGGCCTGTGTGATCAGTGGCATTACTGAACCTTCCTCGTAGCTTTTAACAGTTGTACTATTTGACTCAGATGGTAGTTTTGTCACCTTTTGGTCGTGTTTATATAGCCCAGGGAAACTTTTTCACATGAGGACCCTAGAAGAAGGTGGTCTAAGCATGCTCCAAAGTGTAGAGATTATTCTCCTCGTCTAACCATAAAGAATAGAACCAAGATTTGCAGAGTCACAGTGGACAGTGTTGTCGTGCTTCCAGTCCAGATGAGAGACAGTCTCTCCCCAGCGTCCAGGGGTAGGACATGAATGGAGCAGTTGGGTAAATTAGGCATTTCAACCAACGTGCACCTGTCTAGGGGCATTTTTTGCCATCAGTCCGTCTGCATATAAATGCAGATGACCCATTGCTGCCATCGTTATTCTTTTCTCTGTATTGGCCTATGTAGAAATGTCTTGAAGTGCAGATCTGATATGTGTGGTGGTTGTGAGGTCCCCAGTGCTCTGCACGGTAGGACCTTCAGCACAGCTAAATTTGGCACTTTCTCCCTTCTCTTGCAGAAGAAATGATTTTTTTTTTTTTTTTTTTTTTTTGGTTAGCTAGCGGGTTGTTGTGGGGGGGGGAGGGAGAGAAGAGAGCTTTAAGTGGAATGATTTATGCAAGCATTTCTGCCTTTTATTAAGTGATAATAGAAAGTGGTTCTAAAGAGCCTAATTCTTCCTCCTTCCCCTCCCAGGGTGAAAATGTTTGAAATAGAGAGGAGTCTTGCGAGAAGCACAGTGAACTACTGAACTTCCAGATTCTGGAAAAAAAAAAAAAAAAGCACTTGGCATTTTGCAAACGACTATATTCTTCAGTAAAATGCTGGCCTCTTTTATCAGGTCTTTTCTATCATGATGCTTTTATTTCCTTCCCGCCCCCCTCCCCCCCCCCTTTTTGTCCTCTCTGTGGCTGTTTCACTGAGTGAAAAACAGTCGTAAGCGGGGGGGAGGAAGGACAAATGGTGAAACATGTATCCTGACAGATAGTCCTATATATATGATTAAGGATGGAAATGTTCTCTGCATATATCGCCTTTCAGGCCACAGTGTGATTCTGGAGTTGATTTCTGTGCCTGGATCACTTAAAAGATCTTGGAGGCAATTTGTAGAGATCCGATTCTGATAGTTTCTTTGTTATTTATGTGGGAGTGCTAAATGCTCACCTTCTGATTAATGACAGCCATTGATTTTCCCTTCCCCCCATAGCTTTCGCTACCTAGCTTGCTTTCCTCCTGTAGAATCGACATCCTCAAAGACAGAAATTCCTGGTTCACGGAGAATAAGAACCTTGACATTTGCTTTTTTTTTTATTATTTGTCTTTATTCTTTCTTTCCTTTTTTGTAGTTTTTAACTCTTTTTCCAGATTTTCTCTTACGCATGCAGTCATTCCCCTTTGTGAAGAGAAATGCAATCTGTGCTTTCCAGCAGATTAGCTGCATGTGAGTGTTTAGCGTACCCACCAAGCTTTAATACCATCCTTTCACACCAAGCGCGCTCATTTGCAGATGATCACTCTCGAAGAGTGACCTTAAGGATAGTAGGCTGCTCCACCCTACCACCAAGGTACTGCAGTATCTTTATGGCAAACCGATCCTATGATATATAGGCATGTAGCTCCAAGACCGTTTAACTAGAGGAGCTACTGCATGAGTCTCTTTGTAGACTCTTGCCATGTCTTAACATCGGAAAAATCTGTTTTGTGACATTGTGCCAGTAGAGAGAGAACTGTGTGAAGAGGAAAATAGTGCTTATTGTGTCAGGTGGTGCAAACAGGCATGTTATTCAAAAACGCATATAGCCCTAAACACACCCTTATCTGTGTGTGCCAAAGTACTTTCCTTTCTGTTGTTTTTCGCCCTGATCTTTGAACCAGGTATTGACATTGTGTACTCCTGAGCCACTGTTTTTCTCTCTTTTTCCTCTTCATCTTGGTTGCTGTTTTGTGTGTCCTATTTTACTAAAGATTCACTCTGAGCAATCAATCGCTTCCCCCCAAAAAATTCATGGAGCAATTTAATCCAGTTATTTTGGGGGTCCCCCCTGCAGCAGTATTGCAGGTACATGTAGTACGCACGTCCTTGTAGATCTAAAATATGTTTTTGAAAGATTAGTTTGTTAACATTAGATATGCCTTCAGGTTACAGGAGTATGTTCACGTTGTTTGGATAATGGCTGTGAGCTTTCAGGGTCTATAAGGGGAAAAGTAGTAGATTACTGTGACACAGAGCCGCTTGGAAAGTATCCAGTAAAAACTTGAATCTTTTCCAGGAAAATAGGCTTTGAATGTGCTGACTCAGAGAGCATTAGAAGCTAATTTTTTAGTGGGTTTATTGTGACATTTTACTTTAAATTTGATCTCTTAAGATGTGTGGAGAAAAGAATTAAACTAAGCATCAATATTTAGAATTGCAGTTGTGAAAATTAGTGATACTCAGATAAGAACCTTTCGCAAAGCATTTCTACCCATTTGTTTAGCCAAGACATTGGGAGTTAGTTGTTTTACCCTGTGTTACTATAGAATATATAGAAGAGTACTGAGAAAATTAAAGAACAGTTTACTAGCAAACAGATGTTATCTCTTATTTGATATATATGTTAATAAGTTTTGGAAGTTTTACTTCAGTTTTGATACTGTGCTGATTTTAAAAAGCGTTTTTGTAAACTTATTACAAAAAATACATTTTTTAGCTTCTTTCTGATTTCTGAGATTACCCTTGCTTTTATATTTTTGCCTCTTGGACGTTTCTTAAAAACATTGCAATCCAATAGCATTGTGTAGGATGCGTTTCTTGGTAGCTAACTGTTGCTGTTTTCATTTTTGAATAGTTTAAAGCCTGTGTACTGCCTTCACAAGTTATGCACTGATCCTGAAAGCACATGCCTGCTTGATTTTAAGCATACTGTGTACCGTAGTCAACTGTGCTAGGATTGTCTAAAGTTAACCACACGCTAAGTGTTCATAAATGACATGAGTAAGGATAGTACATTAAAAAGCGGAGAGGGGGCAGAAAAAGGGAAAAGCGTTACAGCAAAATCAAAAAATTTCATGGTTGCTCAGTTGGCTCACTTTCAGGCTTTCCTTGCAAGTTTTTAAATTGTATCAGATTTTATGATCTCCTAAATTCATTATATAGGCAGAAACAGGTGTAAACTTTCTTCCATAGCAGAATATTTCTGTTTGGGGAGAATAGCTGACAGTGTAAAACCGGCTGTCTTACTGCTCTGTATCTCTTTCATTTTGAGAACTACAGAGGGTACTACATTTCCTAGCACTTTGTAGCGCTAACCTGATGCCCAGTGGACAAGATAGTACCCCATATTTTTCTGACTTTTTCTATAATGAAGCAGCTGTGTACAGGTCACCCTGCAAGCTGATATTCCCTGATGACATGTCTGGGCAGTGAAGAAGCCAAACCAAGCTGTGAATGTTGTGAGAATTTGAATGTAGTAATGGATTTCGAAGGAGAGGTCTGGAAATGGCAGTTGGAGATGAGCTATCGCTTTCTATCTCTGCCACCTTGAATGCATGTGTTAGCGAATGATGCTTAATTATGTGACCATGCTACTGTTTTCTTTTTTCTCCCCCCTCTCTCTCTTTTCATGATTACTGCCAGCTTTGTCCCCACAGTGGGTTGTACTCTGAGGGAAAAAGTCTGCCCAGTGTTTCATTTGGCTTGCCTTCATTTTATTTTTGGACCAATGTCTCCCTTTTGCCATACAACGTTGTGTATCATGTTAGAGGAGGTTATGATCCTTCCTTG
The DNA here is from genome assembly GCF_036370855.1 of Dromaius novaehollandiae. NCBI lineage: Eukaryota > Metazoa > Chordata > Aves > Casuariiformes > Dromaiidae > Dromaius > Dromaius novaehollandiae. The sequence goes on from NC_088132.1 coordinate 27,984,591, forward strand.
CACCAATGCAATCATCATTCACAATCCTCCTCTTGGTAAACTTATAGTCCCATTCTAGTCCCATTCAAAATGAATGACTTTCAGGAGTCCCATCAGTTTGTCCGTGTGTCTCTGGTTTTATATGCAGGCATCTTGGGCAATAATGGAATTTTGCATGCTGTTTAGATTTATTTAACAATTTAGTTTTCATACCAGGGTGGTTTTTCTTCGTATGTGTGTGTGTGTGTGTCTGTCTCTCTCTTTCTAAATCAACCCAAATATCTGCCATGCCAGTGAATGACAATTTCGTGGCAGTGGGGACCATGTTCTTTCCAGATGTCAAGTTCCCATCACCTTGCATAGAAGAGCCTGATCTTTTCATAAAAGCTTGTGTGTATGGTTTTCCATAGCAGAAAGACTGTGGGTTTGTGTTTCTTTTTTTTTATTTATTTTGTTTTGTTTTTTCCTCTCTTCACTTATTTTTAGTGTTCTGCAGTTCAACTTGCAGGGAAAATGCATCAGTTCTTGGCCAGGAGAGTTTGGGTCAAACATGATATTATGGGTGATCTCAAGCTGCAAGGCACTGTCAAGCCTAGGTGTCATCACACACAGTACTCATAGCATCCATATTATTAATGTTAACGTTGTTTGGTACATCAAAGTTAGTAAGACAGCAGCACAGGCTCTGCAAGCTATGTAGAGAAACTCCCAACACACAGCAGTCAAACAAGGATTGTATTGGTGATGCAGATTTTTTTATAGCTCTATGCAAACCGTCCTGTACCCGTAGAGGAGGTCAAATAATGCGAATTGTGTAGCTCAGTGGGCAGATCTGTGTAGCTTGTGCAGTACAGTGCCATGAGTGTCCCTTATCTTGCATCCTTGGATCAGTGGTGATACAGTTAATGATGGGAGCAGTGTGTCACTGCTAATATTCTCAGGCCCTTCTCAAAGCCAGTGCTTCAAGCCACTGGCAGATTCAGGCAGGCATCTTCTTGCTTTGGATTATAGCACGTTCGCAAACGGGAGCTGGAAATTCCATATTTAAAATGAAAATTGAGACTCCAGAACACAGGATGTTTTGTCCGTTTCTCTTCTTCCCCTGTTCCCTCTTCTCTGTTTCTCTCCTTCATGCCACCTACCCTGCTCCCTCCCCCAAATCCCACATGCCAGTTTGTTCTGTGGCTGTAAGGCAGCCCCATTAAGCCCCTGAAGCTAAACAATACACAGTTGGCTCTTGTTCCATTTTGTTGTAGTTAATTTTGAATTCTGAGCAATGAAGCATCCTTCCATAAGAGTATCAAACAAACAAAATGCGTTTGATACATTCTGCAAAAAGGGGAAACTACGAGGATGACATAGGCTCGCAGGCAGGGAAAGGACTGATTCTTTTCCACCTAGAAGAATCTCCTTTCTGTTTTGTTGTGTTTTTCTCCCCCTGCCCCTTCCTTCTTGATTGTTCCCCTCCTCTCCATGGCTTGGGGCTAAGTTGGATGACGTACACTTGACACTGGCATTCAGATTCCATAGTGTGGATTGTGTTTTGAAAAGTAAGGAAAGGATCTATACATTCATAGCAAGGTATTGAGAGATTGCATGTAATGTTTTGCACGAGCTGTGTATCATGTTGTGGGTGACTTGCATTCTTTTACTTTCAACTTAAATAAAAATTCATGCTAGGGAGAGAAGGAGAAAACCAAGTGAACAGCATACTGTTTTTTGATTAAAGAGCTGGGATGTGAGGTGGGAAATGAATTTGGATTCCACTGAAAAACAAATAAAAGTAGGACCTGAGCCTTCACAATTAGGAATTTACAATGGAATGTTTTTATGTAAAGTCAATTTTTATTTCTTTCTTATCCAAAGCCCTTTACGAAGACATGCGGGGGAGAGTAAAATCCTAGCAGACTTTTGATTTGATTTACCGTGAGTCTGGAGAAGTGACAGCTTAAAAACTAAAAGCAAGTTTTAAAGCTAGCAACTGTATGAGCAGCAGTTAGTTGGATGGTTAGTGGGCAAGCCTTAGACCTGAACAGATCTCTCTCGGGATATATTTAACCTAACTTTTTCTCCTGCTCATTTTTTTTTTCTGCCTTCCCATTCAACAGCAAGAAACAATCTACCTACTCCACAATGGTTAGTATAGCACAGAGCTTGATGCAGCCTTGGTTGAGGTCAAGCACTCCAATTCGAACCTCTCAAGGGCTTTCTGTATGTGTTGCCAGTGTACTGGTAAAAATGACTTTAAACTCTTGTCAGTGCAGTTACTGGTGCATGCATCACAGTCCCACTCAAATAAACCTGTCACAACACAGAGTCAGCAGCTAGAGAAGAGTACAAGGGCAGGCCTCTAGCTTTTCATTCGAGCATCACTAAACGTGCACAGAGTGCCCAATTATTTCAGCATTATTGAGCAAGCCTACAGGAGGACCCAAGCCTTGCTACATTAGATTTTCTTTAGTAATTTGCTCAAGTACCGCTGAGGACACTTAAAGGGCTTAAAACGGTGGCTGCAACCAGTTTCCTTTTCTGGATTGTTAATTCAGGTTTTCTCTTTCAAATTAACTCTCACTGCATGCTGTGCAGTAGCGCTGGGAGAACTGTTTAACACTAATTTTCTCAATTTTCAGCTTTTTTTTTTTTGCATTATATAACTGCTTTTATAGTTACATATGTTTTGATTAGACACGTACGTGGTGTGTTTCTGCTAGGAAGAATAAAATCTAATAGCTCTGTCAGAAGAATAAGAATTTCATCAAAACTGGAAAATTCCTTTACTTCAGTCTCTTATTTTTGTTGCTGTTTAATTCAGTGTGAGGTTCACAGATTGTATTTTGGACATTTTAAAAATGCCAGGATATTTGTGTGACCTTACATCTGTTTGGATCAATCAGGTGTATGGACTGATCTGATCAATTACATCTGATGTACGTGATCAGTTGGACAACCCCCTGCTCCCTGAACAAATTCAATATCTGCATTTCATTTTTCACAGCAGCAACAACTCCAGGCTCAGCATTTGTCTCATGGACATGGTCTCCCCGTGCCTCTCACCCCGCACCCCTCGGGCTTGCAGCCTCCTACCATCCCACCCATTGGCAGCAGCGCTGGCCTTCTGGCACTGTCTAGTGCACTGGGCGGGCAGTCCCACCTACCGATTAAAGATGAAAAGAAGCATCATGAAAACGATCACCAAAGAGGTAGGCGCTGCCAGATGTGTGCATGGCTTTGTTCATTTTTCTTTGCTTCTCTTTTTCTTGTCTTTTAAACACACCTCTTAAAAAAAATCGCAGGAACTCCTAGCTAATTGCTTCATATTTATTACCCAGTTGTAGTTGGAAAGTGCATTCAAATGGTAGAAATCAGGTTTTATAAATCTGGCTGTACAGTATTAATAATTAACTGTACAGAAAACTTAACATCTGTGCAATTTATTATTTAACAGACATCGTGATTCTTTCTTCCAAGTAGGATAAATGTGTAATTTTATGTAAACTAACTAGTACTTTTCTCTTTCTCTTTCCCCCCCCACCTCCCCATCCCCTGCTGCCGCTGCTGCCACCGCTTCCTCCTCCCTTCCTCGCCTGTTGTGGCTGTTCTGCTTGCAGACAGAGACTCCATCAAGGTAGGACTCCATTTCATAGGTGGAAGGAGGAACTTAAAAGAGCTGCACACTGCATTTTATTGAAGTATGAACTGGAATTGTGGAAAATGTCACAAACCGAAACTGGATTGTGACATGTGTGGTGTTTAGCAGAAATGTACACTATGTAATACGTCTAGAACATGGCTGATTATAGCATAAGTAGGACTGCACATGTCTTGCTATCCGATGATCACATCTTTGCTCATAGGCTGGCTCTTCAGAATTGAGGCCCTTCCTGTGCATGGGAAGGGAAGGCTGTTCTCTGTGCTTATGTGAGGTTATGAAATAGAAAGAATAGTTTTAAAATTTCAAAGACTGAAGCTGTAATTCTGATATATCCTAATAATATACTCTTAATGCAGATATAGCAAGATCAGTCACTCCCAGGAAGGAAGTAGAGTCCTATCCGCTATTGTTTTAGAAGCAGTTAGCTCAGTGGGAGAGGAAGGGTCTGTTATTTTCTAGTCCACAGAAGATGGCAATCACATTAAGGCTCTTGTATTCCACTCCCAAAAGTTAATTTCCAAACACTGAATGACTTTGTAATGTATGTACGTGCACCATCCTGTAAATGGTAATGTTTATGAAGAGACATAATATATAACTGTGGCTCATACAATTTGGAGCATTCTGTGATATATAGTACTGTGACTCAACGTATGTGCCCGGATGCTGGTCCGTACTTGAGCTGTCAAATTCTCATGGAGGCTTCCGTGGTTTTAATGCTGCAAGTGGAAGTGCATCTTCTCTCTGTCCTCTCCTAGCTTGTTCTGCTCTCCTAGCTGCCAGTGGCAGCTTGCCAAGTCACAGCAGACCTGGTTGTGGCCAGTTACACAGTTATCTATGTATTTCTGAGTAATTAGATATATTTATGGATCCAAGCTTGAACAGATCGCACAATTTTTAGGAGCATACGAGTAAGTCTTTTTAGGTGATGGTGAGTGTGAAATAAGAGATGCTTATCTCACGAAGAGTAAGACATGTGTGTCCAACTGACTGAACACTTGGAACCAATTTGTCAACTTTTCAATAATATTTTTTAGAAATAAGTAATTCATACTTGGTTAAATGGCAGAAGAGGTGTTAATTAAACAAAATCGGATGTGTATTTGACAAGATTACCATATAGTTGCCGGGAGGATGTTATGTGTGTGTCTGAGGTAGATTGGGCAGGAGGATGCTGCCCAGGGTTCGACCTTGCCCCAGCCCAGGGATCTGCCATCGTGCAGGCTTTGGTATGATGGGGGGTCCTTTGCTTTCCTGGCAGCTCCAGGTGGGGATACGTCCCGTATCCTTTGCCAGCATGTCTGTTCTGCCATCGGCAACTTTGCTGGGTCCCAGCAGAATGAAATTGAGCTGATTTTTGGCAGTTTTACTTCTACCTACCTGGCTCTGCATGAGAACCAGGAGCTGACAGAAACTGTCAGTTTTCACTGCGAGCTGCAAAGGCACCGAAGCTGTCTATCGGCAGACATAAGACAACAGCGCGTCGATTCTCACTTCAGCGTCTTTGTTGCGAGGGCTTGGCACTGGGAGCCTTGTTTTATGCAAACTGTGCACAGCTTAATGGTGATTTTCTTAGAACATCCCCTGTTCACCATGGACAAATAGGTCAGTATATTTTCCCACCTCCTGTGCCCAAACAAGCAAATAAAGGTAGGGCAGATCTCTAAATCTGAGAGTGTGAAATACCTGGTTTCCTTAGTGAGTCTGCATACCTGTATAGCTGGAACCACAAACATTTCACTCAATAAAGTGACTGAAGAGAGCTGTTAATACATAGGGTATTCTAATCACTATTTTCAAAGAAAATATGTTAGTCCTTTTCCTCTAATGACTGTGTGATATTGAGGTATTTATGCTGGCATGCATATTACAGGGAATATTTATAGCAAAAAGTTTGGTTTTGTTTAACTCATCTGCAGTTATTTAGAACAACTCAAATGCACAATTATGCCTACAGCTTTGGGGACTGAGAGGAAGGTGTGACTACTTTGTACCGATTTATTTTGAAACGGTAACTATAAATAGATGTTTGTCTTGTTCCGCGCTCAGGCTGTGAGTTGGATTATGTGTCAGCATATGGGGCTTGCAGCCAGCTTTGCAAGGTGAAATAGTTTGCTAATTTCCTTGAATGTTTTCAGTGATGCCCAGAGTAGCAGTTAGTCGCTTGTTCTATCGATCTGTCCTCCCTTAAGTGGCTTCTGGTTAAGAGAGGCTTTTTATGATTGTCTGCTGTGTGACTTGAGATGGTTTTTGTCAGCCAGAACGTGCCAGTTGCCAGCAGCTGGAGTCTGTGTGCTTGTATAAAATAATTTATTCATGCAGGATAATGCTCCTTAACATTTAACAGGTAATGAATGTGACATAAATTTCCTTCTTGCTTTTAATTTTTCCCTTTTCTCTTCTAATGTGCAAACAGGCAGCTCTGGTACTCTAAATAATAAGTAATTTTTGGCCATCTGTCAAAAGGAAATTTCAATACAAATTTAAATTAATGGTGCCTGAAATTTTTTATAGCTCCTCTAAAAGCCTCTAATGTGCAGAAAATTCTGAATCTGCTGGTAGTAATTAGTGTAGCATGTAATGAGGATATGGGCAACGTTATACAGTCCCAGTGTAACGTTTTGATATGGTAGCAAAATTTTGATTTATACAAGGTTGTGGCTAGGTTTAATTGTGAGAGACACTTTAAAGTGTTTTCATGCTGATACAGATTATTAAGCAGGGAAGATCTTAAAATAGCTCATGAAGTGTGAATTTAGGCTTTGCTGTAGGATTCGGGTAATCATGGTACCCCACTCTCTGGTACGAAGAAAGTTCAACTGCAGTGTTCTGTTCCCCTCTTGTTGGAAATCTCTTGCCACTAATTCCAGTGCTTTTGACTTGTCAGGCAGTTTTCTTCATTAAACTTGGTGTCTCTAATTGTGCTTTTCTTGACCCTCCTTTTAGTTGAGCATGGGGGATGTAGGCAGCAGCTGATTCACCAGCACTCAAACTTGAGACTTGCCTCCGAGCAGGGGGACCGGCAGTACGAGATTAGCCCCTTCAGACGAGCAGGGAGTGCGGGTGACGGAAAGGGCTGTGTAACACTTCTTGCGTGCGCGATTTTACAGGCTCTTCAGGGAGCATGGTGGAAAACTCATTTGTGTCACTGCAGAGCGCTGAAGCCAAGAGCAGCGGTTGGAGCCACAAAGTGAGATAGGCTGACATCAAAAGCCAGTTCTTCGGGCACGGTCCTATTGCAGTTTATATCACCCTTCTAAACGCAGCATTTTCTGCCTGATAAAACAAACTGGGCTCGCTTCCTTCCAGACACCTCTCTGCAGTGAGCAGTTCGCTGCTGAAACCAAAGAGGGACCTTCCTGATATCATGAGATGTCCAGAAGCTACTGCTAAATAATAGATCAGCGTCAGCACAGCAGGGTCTGCGGAAGAAAGTGGTTTTGGGAGCTTTCTGATTTCTGTGTTGGGTTCATTCCTCAGAATCCTTTGCAAAGTTTGAAGTGTGGGAAAACTCTACGCCCTGTAAACTGGGTCACAGCCCTTCTCTTTGTACAGCTAGTAAGGCAGCACATCGGACAAAAGGAAGGGAAGGGGTGGCAAACACGAAGGCTTTTCTGAAAGTGTCTTAAGGGCTCTGAGGGAATACAGTGTGTTTAGACAGACAGACAAACAGCTCCGCAGTTAACTGTGTGGCTTTTCACAAAAGATTGTGTGACGCTTTTTCATAAGCAGTAAAACCTTATTTGTTCATTTTAAGATTATTCTTCCGTGGATTCTTACTTGCAAATCATGCTACTCAAGGATTTTTCCACCTCCCCTAAGACTTGTTGGTAAGAGACGTGTTGTTTGTCACAGCCCTGCTCCTCACCTACCCTCTCTGGGACAAGTTTGACAAAAGTTTCTCTGGTCCCTAACAAAGTCCATTCTGCAAAGACGTTAATCCTGTGAAGAAACTAAAGAAGCACTTTGTAGAAAAAAGTATAATCTGGCAGAAAGTAATTTAGCACTAGCAGTTTCTTCCTGTGACTCTTGCTGTCTGCAGTGACACCTGGAGCAAGGCATCCCCCTGACGCTACTTGAGTTGTGGGTCAATCAAGATAGATAATGAAGCTCTTAAAGTGTTTTCAGAAATTTCAGTCTTTCGAATCAGTGCCTTGTACAGAAGGTCGAACTCATGTAACTTTTTTCCACTTCTGCTGTTAAGTTAGTTCTATTGTTCGTTATACTCATCTGGTGCATCACCTTTTTTTCACTTGAATTGTGAATCACTTGCGACAAATCATGTCTGTAGTAAGGCACAGTGGAGACTGTGTTCATCTTGGTGTTGGGGCTTACTGTTTCTGCAGCAGTAAGAGCCCGTAATTACAAGCTGCGGTCTCATTGCAGGGATAAAATAGCCTGTTTGAGACTCCTGGAAAAAAGGCTCAGTGGAGAGGATAATTTTGCTTCTGATACGATGCATCGACTGTATTCATGCACGTTTTACTGGAATTTCTGCCCAGTATGTTAATTAACTAGGAAGAGTCTGTCAGGACAAATTAAAGTGCATTTAGCAGTAAGATTACTTTTGCCTTAATCTGTGTGAAGGGCAATAGTTATATAGATGTGGCAAATACAGTGAAAGTGGACTGATGTGATTCCTGTGTTCCGTTTAAATTTCTGTTGGCAGGTGCTCCAGTGCTTGCTAAAACCTGAGCCTGTCTCAGTTTAGCTCCTTAAGTTGGTAGCCACTATTGAATGTATAGGCCTCTGTTCATTAGTAGGTAAGTCACTCTTGCAGTTATAATTTGATATTTTTTTTTAAGTTTTATGAATATAATGCTTCTGGAAGGAACAAAGTAGTTTAAAATCAAAAAGTCCAAAAGATAGTATTGTACTTTTGGTATTACCAAATGCAATTACACTGCTGTGACTTGAATCTTTTCTGCTGGTAGAGGAAGACCATGTAAACGGACTTGATAGACCGCTGCAGACTTTGTCGAAATAGTCACGTTTCTTTAGAGTGAGACTTCCTCTAATGGCATGAGTCTCTCTCCAGATTTTACTACATCCAGTGTGTAGTTAAAGAAGCATGGTTATCTGTTACACATCCAAAGAAAGTTACAGATTTTATTTCTGATCATTTTACTATTTTGCTATGTTAGCACCACTCAGTTGAAAATCATTTCACGCATTTGTTAAAATTAAAACGTCTCACATTCACATCACGGATTGTGTGTATTTCTCCATATTAAAAACAAGGCAGTGCATGTATTTAGCTTTCTGTAGTGGTTGTTTTACGTTGAGCATGTTTGAACTAAACTTTGCTCCACAAGAGTTGTGTTTAGCTCTTCATGGGTGTTTTGGGGGCAGCATTATCAAAATATAATGAGTAACTTCTGTTGGCTTGCAATACAGTAATTTGTTCAGTATTAATTGATATCTGCCTTGGGGCATGTAAACCGTGCAGAATGTAACAGGTGTCCTAATTCCAGAAAATGTGTTGTAATTGTTTGTTTGTGGAACAGATGAATAAATATCTTTGGGGCATAGCTGGTCCTCAGGTGGTGAACGTGAGTGGATTAACGATGTGATCGGGTGAGACATGCTTGTTTGTTGCAGGCTCGTCCAGTAAGTGTCTGCTGAAGCAGAACAAATATTAATTAGCAGGGTCCTGTTTGTTGTCTTGGTCTATCTTATAGAGACAAATTTTTGGCTTTTTTTTAATAAACTTTTCGTGGGTAGATGTGTAGCAAGTCATTCGAGTCTCTGTTTTCAACAGATTTTTAAAACATGGACCTGAACCCTGGGTAAATATCTCCCTGGTAATTTTTTTTTTCCTTATTTTTTCTTAAACCTCAGTTTACATTTCTTTTTTTCTTTCCTTCAGTGTCACATCATTTGCCTTTTTAATAAGGTCGCCTGGGAATTTTAATTTAGTGTAGAGTATTCCTATGAAAGTAACGGCATGTACTGCAATCTCAAAGAATTAGCTGCTCCTGCCATTTTGGATGGCTTCACCTCTCCTACACAATAACTTTTTTCCTGTTCCTGTATATGAGTTGTACACCAGCCTTACCTTGCCTGTTACCACAGGGTGACCCTTCTTCAGCAGCATGCCCACGTTTGGGCAAACTCCTACAGTGCGTCTCCCTATCAAACTTTGTTTTGCCACTCAGTGATTTAGAGTAACTCAAATATTCTCTCTCCAGATGCTCTCCTCACCCGGGAGGCAAACGCTTACATGGGTTGTAATTTCTAACCTGAGCAGTCATGTCTAATTATTTCCATGGCAACAGACAGTGGTGTTGAAAATATAGGCTTGTGACTTTGCCTCGTAGAGTAGGAAGAGGAAGTTTGCTGGGGTGAGGAGGTGAGTGGAAAGGTCTTCTCCAGCACAAAGTCTTCAGGAACGTAATAGCTGTGAGAAAAGGGCTAACGGAGGGAATGAATCTGTTTCTTGTCTTTCTTGATGATCTCCTTGTTGTAATGTAAGGGTGCAATTTTAATCATCCCTTGGATGCTGGCATTCGTGGTTTGCAAGAACTTATGGCAAATGTGGCTGGAGCAAAGTGCCTGCTTGCAGTTTGGGTTAAATACCTTTTAGTCTAAGTAATGAGAAAATAGGCAATAGTGATGACATTTTATCAAAGCCGGACACAAACTAGAAGGCTGTTTTCTGCTTTATAGATTTCTTTTGGCTTGGCGATACTTTTTTTTCCCCCCTGTACAGAGCAAGTACTGTTTTAATTTTAAATTGTCTTTTAAACCTTTAAGTTCAAAGTAATTTGGATCATCCCTTATTTTAATGCAAATTAATGAATTCATTGGGTATTCTAATTGTGTATTAAAAGAGAGAGAAAGAAAAAACAGATTTCCTTCTGAAATCAAAGGGTGGCTGAAATGTGTTGCAACTTTCTGTCTTCTGGCTAAAAGTCACTGAAAGCTAATAGTCGGTTAATACTTGTATTAAGTTGCTTTTGGTGCCTTTTCCCCACACTAGGAGAGAACTATATTCCCAGTTGGAGTGCTGTCGGTTTCTTAGGTTGATTTTAGAGGAAGTTGGAGGAAGTGAATGGTCTGACTGATTGATAAATTATTATGAGAGACTGATAAGTGCGCTGTGAATTACAAAATTTTAAACATGTTTTTGAGGGAAGTGTAATTATGCTGGCCAGAAGGAATCAGCCGTTGAGAGGAATTTGCAGGAAAGTTGCACCATATCTCCTCTCTCCAACACGGTTCTAATTAAGTCAAATAATTAATTAAATATCTGCAGCTCGATTAGCCTCTTTTACAAAGCAATTTGAAAAGTTCTGTGTTTTCTTGAGCGACATTTGGCCTTTTGAAGAACAAAAAATTGGAAATGGCTAATGTTTTTCAGCCAACTAAGGGAAGAAAATAAAAATGTCTCCATAGCAACAAAGCTTCTTTCTAGATGGTTTCCTAAGATATGCCTGAACTAGAAGCAGATGTCTGATTTGAGAATCTTGCCTCCTTCAATGTAAACAAATAACTTCTAGGCAGGTGTTGGAAATAATATGGAAATCCTATTAAGGGGCCCTGGGTTCCTGTCACTCAGGAAGCCCCTGCCACAAAAGGGTTGGTTGTCTGAATAAAAGAGACAGAGTAAATTCTCATTAGGCTTTAGCTTTTCCCAGGAAATGATTGTCTCTGCGTGTTCTTTCTCCTGTGAATCTGAATGTAAGCTGTTTCGTCTATTGATCTATTCTGCCAGCCCTCGCTTTCTCCCGCTCGCTTTTGGATTAACACTTGATATGTGCTGCTGCTCTAAGAGTTGTGACAATTGTGATTTTAACCCCCAACCCTCCATCTCCCTACCTCCTCTGATAAAACAACAAGTGAAAAAGAAACCAAACAAAACGCAACTTGGGCTGCGGTGTCGCAGGCCTGTTGAGAGAGAACAAGTTGGATTAAGGCGAGGACAGAAAATCAGTGATGGGGGAGGCGGAGCAGCAACGGCAGAGGTGGCTTATTGCTCCTGCTTGTTTGTGTGAATTTATAGATTATGTTGTAGTCCTTGACACTGTAACACGGAGCATTGCTTGAAAGAAGGGTTTTCCTTTCTCTTTTTTACAGGGACTGCAACTTTGGAAGGGTTTGATAAAGGTTCATGCTTTGCTTGATTACTGATGATACGCTTTGGGATGCAAAATGAGATTACAATTTTTTTTCTAACGTGGCTAGGAAGTCTGCGCTTTTTCTTTTTTCCTTTCTTTTGAAGTTACTGAGAAAACATGTTGTGTCTGCAGTTAATAATTTGTAATTCTAATGTATCGCTTGTGCTGCATTTGCACTTCATAACATCAGTTTTGGCCCCAAAGCCCATTGTGCTAAGCACTGTACAAACACAACGCTAGCATTTATTTACTCACGGCCCACAGGTGAAAACTTTAACAGAGGCCTTTCAGGGACGGACTCTTAGGATGTGTTTTCCAGCGTTTCTAGGTTGGAGACTGAGATCGTATTCCCTGCTCCTCGTCTCTGCTGCTTTTTTCTTTTTTTCATTTCTTTTTTTCTTTTTTTCATTTCTTTTTTTCTTTTTTCATTTCTTTTTTTCTTTCTTTTTTTTTTTTTTTTTTGATGCGCAAGATGTGCATAGTGATGCTCTTAATAATACTCAGAGGGTTAAATGTGGATAAACACAAAACAAGGCTCCTGAAAAGCCTCACTATTATCATGCAGCGTTTCTTGGACTATAGTCCCCGAGACGCACTTCATAAAGCCAATAAAGCGCACACTGGTGGTCTCCTGTTGCCCTAGCAACAGACCATAGGGCACAGTGTATGTGAAATGCATGAACATCTGTGAATTAATCTTTTTTAGTTTGTTCTTTTCTTGGCACTGATTGGGCCACTCCGGCTTGTGCTTGTGACATTGCGTGAGGAGGGATAAGCTGAAGAGTCCCCCTGGGCCCTGCCCTAAGTGGTTGGCAGAATGGAAAGTGAAGTGAGATTTATCCAGGCAGCGCTTTCAGTAGTTGAGGGATTTAGCCTGACAGCACTCTCGGTGGGATGTTATTAGCTTACTTTTGGCTGCGCAGGGAAATGAATAAAAATTTTTCTAGTAAATCTAGGCATTATTGGGTTTATTGGTCTGCCATGAAAAAATAATCTGAGGGGAAAATTGAAATAATCACTTGTGTTTATACTGCAATTTACTGGACTTTACCACTCCTATGGTTCACTCTCATTGGATTAGAGCGAAAATAAGAGAATAAAAATCGAGGGCTCGTTTGTCTCGGGGAAACCACAAAATGGGAGACGTATAACTAAAATCAGCGCCAACAACCGCCTCAATGAGAGGCCCGAGCATGACTGTATCGTAGAGGTTCAAAACTTGAGAGGCGATTTCTGTGAGAGGCCGTGATGAGCTGGAGAGTGTCTCCCCGCGTAATCACCCCGCGTGTCAGCGCGGAGGTAGTCAGCATCCAACTGTCCTCAGTCTGGAGGCACCGGGTCCCCTTCACCTCCCTGCCGGCCTCCTCCAGCCCATGGGCGCCCTGCGCTGCAGGTTTTGTGCTCAGCTCCTAATGTCAATACCAGCTGCTTGCTTGCGAACGCCTTGGCTCACCCGTGCCACCGTTTTCCACCGTCTCTCTGAGAGGACTGTAGGGGGAACACTGTGTATGTCATATAATCAGCTAATGCTGGATGCAATCAGTATTTTAATGAAGTATTGAAAGTGAAATGCCGCTTTAATCTGCTAATTGCATTAAGAGGACAACAGATTGCTCTGTATCGCTTCTTTTTGAGCTAGGAGCTTATCAAAGAATACTGAGGTGCTTTTAAGTGAGGTATTACAGCCAGTTGGACTTGTTTGCATACGAATATTAACAGGCACAGCTGTACCTCTGTTTTTCTGTCTCTGGAGAGGCAGTGAATGCAGCTGTGGGAGTTTCCTTAATGTGCACTTGTGAGTAAGTGGGGCTGAGGGGAGGGAGAACGGGAAAATTTCAACATGGTTTGTTCCTTTTTTTGTTTTTGTTTGTTTACAGGGTGAGTTGTCTGTTGTGGCTTGTCTGCAAGGCCAAAGAGTTCAGCGAAGCTGAAGTATTACACGTCACTATATTTTCGAAACAGGATAGAAAATATTTTCTTTGCAATATTAACCTTGGTAGGTCAAAGTAATTTAGCAGCTGGGCTTTATTGACGGCATCCTGTTTTGTGAGACTGGCGTGTGATGCAGGGGCACAGCACAGGTGGATGGAAGAAGAGCCAGGAGGGGTGTCTTTCGCTTGCAATTTCACCCAAAAGAAGGGTTGTTCATAGGGGCTGGTGTCAGCAGTCTGGCTCAGGCTGCAGACGGTACAGAACCTAGTGGCTACAGCAACACATTGCTTGGTCCTTTGCTCATTTTATTCTCACAACAGAGTGGCCAGACTACAGAGAAATCATTGTTCACATTGAATTAAAATGCAAGTGTTGATCTAAATAATAAGCATCACATGCCTTGTGATGTTACAGTGCCCAACGTTAGTAAATCATTGTGAATGGCTTGCTGTAATTATAACTCTGTGGTTATATTTCTTGTCTCTTCTTGCTATGCATTTGCTGAATTCATACCTGTTGATGCTATGTTTCCATCCCACCTCTGTTTTTCAGGGTTGCTTTTAAAATATCAAGCTGCGATTATTTTTTGCCTTAGAAGAAGCAAATACTTTTATATACCTTTTCCTTCCCTGCTTCAAGAAAGTAATTTCTTACAATGACCTGCAAATACAATTTTGTAAGTGAGCTTTGCTGTCCCATACTGCACAATGCAAGAGGAATTGTGCATCTGACTAATTTAAAAGTAAGCACTTGAAAATCAATTACCAATAAACCTTGTGGAGAGAGAGGTACCATTTTTTCTGCCCTTCCCTTGAAGTAAGGTATTATTCCCAGTGCCCTGTCAGTATACATAACTGGTATTACAGTAGCAAAGGCACCCAGCTTTTGACATAAAGACATCCTGTCTGGGGTCGGTTTCATGCCTTTATGAAAAGCACTGCATGCTCACCACCAGGGTACCCTAAAAGCTTTATGTCACACCACCAGGTGTTCGGAAGCAATTAAGCATTTAGCAGGCTGTCTGTAGGACTCTCACATGCTTCATGAAGGTTTTCTGGTGACTGTGTTGTCTCCAGCCATGGCAAAGGTTGGAAATGCCTTTTTCCATTCTTCTTCCTGCTCCATGGGATGAGGAATGGGAGATGCATCTGTGTGGCGTTTTCGCTCTTCCCTGTTCTTTTTAGAGTATTCAGCATAGGACTGTGCAGTTTTTCCCAGTTAACCTGTGCAAGTTGCAACCTGTTTGATACCAAATGCTTTCTGTGCTGTAATACCTCTTTGCTGTGTTTTTGATCCTTGTGGCCCCTAAGCCATTTACAAATAAAGCTAACTGACTATGCCAGTGAAGGCATTAGTCTTACTAATGCTGATGAACACACTTAGTATTGCATGCACTGGTAACTTAATTTATGATGGTAGATGTGACTGAAGTTGTCCACCAAGTAGAGCAGGCCTGAAATATGTAGGAACAGCTACCCTGACCACAAGGTGACAGAGCTGCAGCTGCTTAATAACCAATGTTTCATAATTGTTTTGGACTGGAAGAGGAAGAAAATTTTATTCGGTTGAAGATGGTTCTTTATGTTGACAACACAGAACTCCAGAGACCTTTACAGTGCGATCAATACTGTTCGTTTTACAAACAAAATACGATATGGATTTTAATTATAAAAACTAATATATGTGTTTTAATTTGACAGAATTTCTCTTACTCTTTTGCTGAATCTCAAAACTGCCAGGAATTCTCTTTGGAATACTAGATATTCAGCATGCTACTGTGGATGTCAAAAATAAAATATTTGTAAGTGTATTTGATACTGTGTTCTAGCTCAAAATATGTCTCTGTCCAACACTGAGCTGTGATGTATATGTAAACTGTTCTTAGAAAAAAACGGTTGTTCATATCCAGAGTTACTCTTGCCAATAGCAAGATTAAATCAAAGCAAGCACCACATGTTAACTACCTTATCCTTTTCATAAAGTTTAAAAATAATTTGTTAATGTAATTGTATAGTGATGACCAAAGCCAAGGAAAACAAGGAAATTAGCATCAGAAGATGGCTGCTTCCTCCACTAAAGAGAGAACTGATGTGAAAAATGTAATGTTTAGCACTTGCATTCTGCCTCCTAGGACTGGTTTATGCTGCTCTTTGAAAATGTAAACATCAACCCTCCCGAGACCTCTAGAGAAAAGCATGTGAATATTCATCTTATAGGTGAGGAGAAAGAACTGCTAAGGTGTGTGATTAGTAAGAGATAACATGAGAAGTCGAGACACAGATGTGGGGATAGAGAGACAGATGTGGGGATAAATGCATGTTTCCTCTTTGTGCCCACCTTACTAACTACTGCGCCTAGTTTTCTCTACATTTTACATATCCCCTGGAGATCAGTCTCTTTTACAACTTGCAGGAAAAAAAAAGAGGAAGAAAATTCATAGGCAGCAGCCTTGTTTATGCTGTAAAAAGATCAGGCAACTGATAGACCAGTGTGTACCTAACACTCTTATTTAAAAAATAAAAAAGAAACTTTTAGTCTCTATACAATGACAGCAGAAGCTTTGGCTAAAAAAAATCATGAATCCTCTGAACATTAAGCTTTTTAAGATTACAGGTTACCAGTGCCCACTGTTATGTCAGAATTTGTCTGATGTCTCCTTTTCTCCGGTCAGACATCTGGTAGTTCCTCGGAAATATTTGAAGAGCCATCATTTAGTAGTTTACATGGAAAGCCTTGAATAATTCACACAACAAATGATTAGGCGAGCGCTTGTCTATCTAACTGAATTATTCTGCATGTTTGCTGAAGCAGTAAAGCAGGAGAAAAGCATTTCCTTCTCTAGAGGGTTTACAGTGGTAGTATTGACCCACCTAGTTATTGGGTTTCAGCCTTTTGTTGACACTGTTGTAAATGAAAGCAGCCTGGACAGGCACTGAGCAGCTGGGCTGGATAATTGTGAAGGATTCATGCTTGTTGCTGTTACCCCCGGTGTTTGTAGTGGGTTGTTTGCTTTGACTTTTGTTGAACTGTTGACAAAAGCATTAGATACAAATGGGAACAAATAAAGTGGTGAGATGCCAGGAGGGCTTGGCAGTAATGGTGGTTTTCATTCTGACTTAAATGGGGAATGTCGACACTTATCTGAATGGGAAATGGAAGGTATGTTTAGTGTTTGTGTGCTTCCCCCTCCCCTTCCTCCTGTTTTCCATTCCTGTTAAATATGTTTTTGGCAAACACATGTGAATAAAAACGGAGCAGAGGCAATATCGCCATTGCCTTAACTCTTTGGCACTGCATTTTTTGAAGCTCTTTCTGACTGTGGGTGTCTTGCTGGGCAAATCTAGTTCCTGGCATGAAAGGATTAAGTATAAGAAGAGAAAAGAAAAAAAAGAAAAAGAGAGAGGGGGAGGCAGAAGGGGTAGAGTTGGGAGAAGGGAGGATTAGATAGAACAGTATACACTGAAGTAGTATAGCCAGCAAAATTGAAGTCATTTACTGGAACGCTTTTAATTTGGTTTAAACAAAATACTCTTTTGTATATTCAAATGGAGAGTAGCTCAGCTGTTGTGAAGCCAGAAAATTAATGGTATTTTTAGTGAAATAGCAAAAGCATGTCAACAGCATAGCTGTGGATGATAATGTTGGCATTTTATTCATGAGGAATTATCAATGCAGGTTACTGGACAACATAGTGTGACTGCAATGATTGAGCACAGGGGGGAAGCGGCTGTCCTTCTGTAAGATAATTTCATTTTGCATTTAGTCTTTCAGGAGGAGAGGAAGGAGCATTGAAAAACACGTATCTAAGATGTCTATCCATGTGCTTTCTGACTGCCAGGGTCTGACCTTTTTACCTCTGTCTGACTTATGGTTTTGTCACTCCTTTTTTGCCAGCTGTCCTTTCATCTTAAGTCAGTATTGAAGGATGTCAGAGAATGGAGGGAGAAGAACAGAGTAAGTTTAGGAAATCTTTGCTGAAAAAGTAGGTTTGGCCCTGGATAAGCTGCAAGCTTATTCTGGCCTTCTCAGGCTCTCAGTTTTGTCCCTGAACGTTGTTTGCTTGGGACCCTTAATGCATTTAATGCACTGTGAAAAACAGTTACCTTGGCTGGTCTTGGAGGAAGTTAGTATATGATCTGGAAAGTCTTATCACTTAGCAGGAAAGGTGCTTCATATTTGTTATTCCAGCTAGAGTTTTCTTGTAGCAATCAATCTCAGAGTGTGATGCAGGTCAACTGGAAAGTGGCAAATATAGTTCACAGGGTTGAAGTCACCACTACAATGAAACAAGAAACTGTGATTTTGTGTGGCTGTCTGAAAGCATACAAAGGTATTTCTTGCCTCTGCTTGTACTCTGTGTGTCTGGTAGTATCTGAGATGCCAGTAGGGGTTCAAAGCACCAGAGCTGTCTGATGCAGGAATTCTTGTCGCCTGCCTTCATGCAGTTTCAAGTTTTCCTAAAACAAAAATGCCACTGTAGCAAGGTAGTTTTGGCATTTATGGGTCCCACTTTGAGCAATCACCCATGAGTGGTTTTTTTGTTCTCCATTGTCCTCATTGCCATATTGTTCCTAGTCTCTTCACAATAACAACAAAAGGGCAGCACAAAGAGATAAGGAAGAAATTGCCTTTTACTGCTGCCATTACTAAGGCTTCTTGTAACATGCAGTATTTTTATTGTGCCAACCCAGAGCCCTGTGGACGTCAGCAAGGGGCATTTTGCCCAGGTGTTAAATACTGTGGGATCAGGGCCTGAATTTGTTATTAATCCTACAAATATTAAAAGAAAGTGAAGAAATATCAAGCTATTTCCAGCAAAGATGTACGGGGAGTGGTGTTACTGTAAATATCAGCTTGTGCATGATGAATCCCCAATTCTTTTCCTCTCTCTCATTAGGGAATACCCTGAACAATTCTGCAGGGGGCTCAAGAAATTCTCATAGCAAAATTCAACCTTGAGTGAAGGAAAAATGAGAAATTTCTGAAAGGTAGAGACTTACAGCCCAGTGAAAACAAATATATGCCATAATCATGTCTGCACAGCATTTGGGAAATCCAAGTACAATGCTCACAGATCTGTAAGAACGGCCCCCAAGCTGTGCTTCGCTAGGAGAAGGCAGAAGTTTCAGGCAGCTGGAACCTGGAAGTGGGAAAGTGCTTCTGGAAAGAATTTGCACTGGAGTAATGATAGTCATGAATGATTACAGCATTAAGAAGGAGAGAGATAAGTGCTGTATTACATAGACTGAGATTGGATTTGGGCTCGCTCAAAATCACGAAATGATTATGTATCACAGTGCAAGATTTCTTATATAGTCCGGTGTCAGATAGTAAGAAAATGCTAAACTGGCCAGGTAGAAATAAGAGCAGAGGTGGGACAGGGTGTTAAATAATGTGATGTAGGAAAGTGTAAAGTAATGAGATAGAAGTAGAAAAATGACAGAGAGATTATGCCCTAAATCAGTGATGCACAACATTCGGCACAGAAGGTCTTTACTGGCAACTTGCCCTAAGCCAGTGGGCTACACCTATTTTGCATGTAATTTACATTGGATTTTAATCAGATAAGCACACACCCTGTTTGTTTTTTTATTTATGGAGTGCGGTAAGTGCAAACACTGCCTAACACAATAAAAGACAACGTGTGCTTTATAGGCTGTAATAAAAGCAGTGATGAGGGGACGACTAGCTCTGTATTTTTGAAATCCGGTTATATCTCACAGATGGCTGTCTTTGAGATGGCCTTCTGCATGCTGAAGTACAGGTTTGAGTTTATTAGGCAGCTGCAGGTTTAGCTTTGTTCACATTTCAAATACATAAGGTTAGTTTTTGAAAAAAAAAATCATTCCAAAGACAGACTTCCAGATAATGGCTTTCCTGCTTAATTCTGTTACCCACAGGTAATGGGGGAGGGGAGGGGAGAGTTTTTTTTTTTTTTTTTCTTGAAATTTTGTTTGGGGTCTTAAGCTGTCACATCTCAGATATAGTGGGTTTAGCTTCTGTGAGTTTAGCTGATGACAATTTTGTATACAATGCAGAAGTGTTTCCTCTTTTACATTTCCTATGTTTGTGTGATATAGATTTATGCAGACTAAGAATGGGCTAAGATTATTACTTGCAAACATATTAGTTGCTGGACTTTAATATAGGCACACTATTACAATAATTGGATTGCTCTAGTTGTTTTTTTCCTGATGTAAGAAACACTGATTTTCTTTCTTTTTCCTGCCATATTTGTCCATTTCAGTCTAACGTATTTAACGAATCCATCCTCATAATACTGGAGTACCTCCAAATCTTTAATACATTAATCATCACAACAACCCTATAAGGGAAAGAAATGCTCTCTAGGCATGTGAAATTATCCCTATTTTACAGATAATGAACTGAGGCATGAAGAGGCTTAATTGACTTCACAAGATCAGACAAAAGAGCAGACTACTGAGCCTAGATTTCCCAAATATAAACGCAGTTTTCCATGCTTCCCAATTTTAGTTTCTTGCTCACATTACCTTATGATCCATTTCTATCTAATTCTTCCCTTTAAAACCTCTCAATGGATTTGAGTCCCATTCATGGCAAGTGAATCCATGCTTTTTCCTATCAGCTCATAGTGGGGTTAGTTTGCCAGCTATATCCTTTTGGGCTAATTAGTGTTTCAGCCAACTACCTAATCTCTATATGTTTTCCTGAAGAGAAGCTTTGTTTGAATGTTCATATTTACTGGGGGTTTTGATTACTTTGCTCTTTTGTGGGGTACAAATCCTTCGGTACGGCACAGGGCTGGAGACGTAGCAGAACTGGCGAGAACCCCCTGGGGTGCAGTTGGGAGAGTTGTGGCCAGGGGAGCACACACGGGGTATCTCTCTGACTCGCCCACCGCGGGCACCCCAGAGCTGGTGCTTGCCCATCTTGGCACTCATGCCCTAGCTGCTGCCCATCACATTTCCTCCGGCTTGGGGCTACGCTCGTGGGGCTGTGCTGCTTTTGCCTCTGGGGTGATGTGCCCAATGCAGGCTGGTGCCTGGCTCAAAGGCTCTCCATTTCCTCCCGTGCTGTTGCAGATGGAGCAGCCCCATCGATGGATGTGTGAATGTGATTTTGCTACAAATGAAATTGCCCTGTGGGCAGAGAGTGTAGGCACAGAAGAAGGATTTCCATCTGCAGGCTGGAGCTCTGGATACAATTGTGCCGGCTGTGAAAGAGCTTGTTAGATTTTCTCACTGTAAGGGCTCCATCTGGTGCTCTAGGTGTCTTTAAATGGGAATTTACATTTACTGTCAAACCCAAAGTCTACACACAATGAACAGTGATGAACTTATCAGTCTGAATGAATTCTGTAAGCCCTTCCTTCCCCTCCTCCCCTATAGCATATAAGACGGTGAAATAGAGGGGGATGGAGAGGTCATGTTCAGAAAGGAACAAATTTAGCCTCTAATGGTAGGAAGCAGTAACGAAGGCCCGCTTCAAGATTAAAGATTTTCCGACTTAGTGATTTGGGCAGTTTTTAACTCTTACTGAAGGCAGCCAAGGTGTTTTGCAAGGAGGCAGTCTCTTGCTCAAGCAGCCAGGGTCTTATTCGGTAAACAGCGTTCTGACTTACAACTCGGCTTCTTGAATTCCAGCTAGAAACTCGCTGGCAGCATTTTATGTGTTTTCTGCTGATGCCAAAGTCCAAGCTGGCATTTGCAGAGATCGTGATAATAGTCAAGTCTTGCATTAGCAAACATGGCTAGCTATTGGAAAATCTGCCTTGAAAAGCCATGTTTTTGCCAGCTTCTGAGGGGAAGAAATGTACTGACAAAAGTGCTGCAATCTGGGATTTAATAAAGTTTCTTATCTGAGAAACTCATTTTACAAATTAGAGCTGTGCGTCTTTATGTATGCCCCCAACTCTTTTCTTCTTGCCTTCTCATCATCTAGCTTCTTCAGTCTCATCTGGATCAATCCCGTCAAGCTGCTAATACTTATCTAGATTCTCACAACTCCAATAGTTCCTGCCAGTATGTGAAATCAAGTCGCTTGTTTAGATGCTCGTGAATACGGGGGTTGGTGTTTTAACCTACTCCACACAGAACTAAAAAAACGTTCCTCTCTGCTATTGCGTTAGCCAGAGTGCATCGTAGGTGGAGGAAATTTTCTGAATTGTGGTGACTTGAGAAGGCTTTTGCTTAACTCTGTAACTCCTGGGTTTATTGTGCTGCTTGGGCCTTTGATCTCCCTGTTCTTAATTGGCTCACGATGTGGTTATTACTTTGCAATCAGCAAGGAAAGTACCTTGCACTTGTCATTTTAATAAACTAGTTACGTGTCAGCTTCTCTAGAGGCATCCCAAACTGAAATAAACATCTTTCATTTTGCTTTATAAATAAATTTAAAAAGTGGTTTCCTAGACAACCTTGATGAAATGTCAACTTCTTCTCAGATCTAAGCCCACACCATAGGTATTGTTATCTCCATCCCTGCTGGGTAATTTGTACACTGCAAGTTTGTTTGGAAACATGCCTGTTGTTCTTTAAAATGTACTTAATGCTAGATTAGAGAACATAAGACTTTTTTTTTTTCTGTTTCTACAAGCTCATTTCTAAACCATTTAAAATAAAGAGCTTGAGCATGTATGGTATTTTAAAAACCTTTCACATGATGTTTTTGAAACAGATCAATTTCAGCATTAAAATGTTAGGAATTCAGCCAAGGAAAATTCAACTCAGGATTGTATAGCTATAATGATAATGTATTATACCCGTCCTCCTTGAAAATGATTGTAACAGTAGAGTTTAACCTAGTGAATTACATAATTTAGGAGCATTTGCCAGAATGCTGCTTTAGGGGGATTACTGTAGTCTTTCCTTAACAAAAGCAAAGGGAAAGATGGATCATTTTATGAAGTACTTAAATGAGAGAGAGCAGTCTTCACAAATTAGCTAAGATAACTCATTTGAATAGAACAGAAGGTCATGTGTGTGCATGCCAGTTACCACATTTAACTACTTGGCAGAGTGCAGGGGGAGTACAAGAGAGGGATTTTTTGCTTTTCCTCTCCTCTAGCGTGAATTAAAAATGTATTGGCTGCTCATTGCTAACATCAAAACATTTCCAAGTAGCCTGAAGTTAGTACTTGATTGTGCTTTTAACATTTAAAAAATTAACAGCATGACCTGTCTAATATAAATAATGAAAGGCCCAGCAAAATAAAAGCTACTGCTGCTTCTCTTGGCAAAGCTCTGAGATGTTCGCGCGTTTGTAATGCATCTGAAAATCTGGCAGAAGGATTGTGTGTTTTACTTTCTCAGTCTTCAAAGTAGGTGTTTTATGTATAATGTACCATTATATACTGATGTAAATGCTTTAAGGCTAATAGGAGAATCTGTGTTACCACCACTCCTCCATGAATTGCGCTTCCCAGCATCCTTGATTTAAAGAGCTGGTTTAGGGACAACTATTTTTGTAACAAGCTAAGGTCCTGATCAGGGATAGCACGTAGTAGGTGCCTAAGGATCAGCACATCCATACGTTCCTCTGATTTCTTCATCTACCTTGTGACTTCTCCGAAATCAATGTGTGTCCCTCAAATCTGGCACCCGCTTCAGTGCTTTCCTGAATAGGAAATAGGATAATTTCCTGAACAAGGGTCTTGGGAACACAAGTAAGTGAGTGTAGATGAAGTGAGGCAGATGTAATGGGCTTGAATGCTGTTTGGGCAGAGAGGCAAACAGTAGTGCTCAAAGGTTACTTTCTGGAAAATATTTTTATAGACAGTTGAGAGTGTGTTTTGGATCAGGATCCGCACAAACTGGAATTTGCTAATGCTTAATAGCACCTAGCCGTGTTTTACGCACCTGCCCAATTAACAGACTGGTCGGATAATTAATTCTGTTTTTGCTGGGTGCTTAGCAGTGACTCTGGCTTCCTGAATCATGTAAGGTACAGGAAAAGCATAAAATATATTGGGTCTTTAGAAGCCATGCAAGATCAGACAAGGGAGGAGATGAGCGAGTTGCTAGCTTTTTGGTTAATACCTGGGACAAACGTGAAACATGTTTCTTCTGACTGAAGCAATTTGGAAATGAAATGACTGTTTCTTTTCAATTCAGGGTGTTTGTTGTAATCGTGGGAGCTTTTGAAGTTCTTCCACCACTTCCCCACTGATCAGGTTAGGGAAAAATAGGATTTTTAAAAGGAGGGACAGAGACGAGTCAGTGTAGAAAGAGACGATTCGCTCTCTCCTTGAAATACTCAGTAAAAGTAATCATTTGCTCAGTTTTTGTACTGATTCCTAGGACATCTCTGCAGCAAGACAACTTTAAAATACTTTAAACAGGCAGAAGGAATGAAAATGAAAGTATTTTACCTCTCCCAAAGTTTTCATACATATGTGCACAGTGGAAGATAACACAAGTGTGAAAACTTAAACTGATGGATTTGCCATGGATATAACCTATGTTAGATCTAATCAGGACTGAAAATGTGGGGCACTGAGGCAAAGTAGCTGATCCGAACGTCTGTTGAAAGAATCTAAATGGAATTTCTTATGAGGCTGTCTTCAGGAATGATTTGTGTGGTTTTAAAGCAACAAAAAAGGCTAATTAGTGCTAGGTTATATCCATCTGGTCAAAATTAAGAATTAGATAGGGAATGTAAATCTCAGGAGAAAATTGTTAAGACCTATCACTTGAAAAGTGAATCCGCTTAGCTATCCCTGGAGAAGGTGAAGCTTAAAACTTGGTTGTTATTAGTTTGAAACCTTTAATATGGAAATTATGGGGGGTGTAGGTGTGTGTATTTTTGCCTTCTAACCTCTGTTGCTGGTACTGACGAGATTTTTATAACTCCTGTGCCTTGACAGCTGCGGGAAAGTGTTCACATTCAGCTTGGCACAGTGCCGTGCAGTCCATTTTAATCACTGTGCAAAGTGAAAGGATAACAGTTTTACTGTGGTACTCAGTCTGAAAAGAGGGCTCGAAGCAAAAGCTGGTTGTTCTTCACAGGGATTTCTTGATTTTTACAGATACTTTTTAACAAAGTGTAGCATACTGACACAGGCCTTTAATGGGCAGCATTCCCTCTTGAGTGTTTTCTTACTAGTCTAAAAGTACCCAAATTACCATGTATGTTTTGCTTAAATTCAGTTGCTGTGCAAATGCAATTAGTGTTAATATTCTGGAGACACGTTGGACGTTAGGGATTCTTTGTCTGTGTAGGTCTTCGTCTTTTGAAGAGTGCTCGCAGGCAGCAAGTGCTTTTCCTTGCCTTGTGGAGCACCGCTGAATCAAAGCCCGTAATACAGGCTGGTGGTTATCGTTCTATCTATCTTTCATGCTGGTGAGCCCACAATTAAATTGCTGCATTGAATGCTCCAGCTAGTTGAGCTTTTTCTCTTATCCTGTGATTGCGCGCTCTGGCGCGTGCTCTCTCTCTCTAGCTAACTCCCAATACTCCACTTGCCTCTTCTGTTTCTATTTTGCTGGAGCTGCTTGAACTGTCTCAGGTCTGTACTGAAGATCAGTAATTGGAACCCCAAATAAATATTTGAGGAGTGGAGAGGTGCAGTCCAGAATTTCCTTGGCACCATTCTGTTCTTCAGATTTCCAAAAATGATTGTTTACCCTCCATCCTTCTGCATCTACGCAACTCAGCATCCTTTGACCTCCCTGTTTCAGCATGTCTGATTTAAGTTAAAGTAACATTTAGGATTTTGTATGCTGTGATTACACAGGTTTGTCCTGGATTTGGGCATTTATTTTTTCAAATGCCAGCAGCAGACTTTTCTCTGTCTGGTAGCATTTCTGCACTTCCACTCCTTTCTTATTGCAGAGGGCTTATCTCTTCTGGCATCATTAGGGACAGGATTCCTTTGCAACTCGCCTGTGCCCCCAGGCTTGCTCACTGTATTGCCTACACCAGCTGCAATTTGTGCGTTAGCACCTTCTCGTAAATCTTTTCATTCTTTCCAAACTACCTGCCCCCTGCTCTTGTGTGCTGAATCAGGGGGGCTCAGTTTGGAGGCTGTTCAAATGGGAGGAGATCAGAGTGATGGAGTGAGGGGTGGTGAATGGTTGGCGGATTGGCTGGGTTGCTTTATGGATTATAAGGGAGGATGTTTGACAATGCCTGGGTTGTTCCCATCAGTTAAATTCAATATTTACGAGTTGGCAGATGTGGACAAGAGCAGATTTGATGGTAAATGTAATCTGTGAACTTTGAAGCTTCTGTAAACCTATCAGGAGCATTTAACTCCTTTCCCTGCCCCGTCTGTTTCTTTTACTTTTGTTCCTTCCTGCAACCAGGTCCTTTGTTCAGACTGTCTTGCTTACCAAAGGATGCTTGTTATTCCTGCTGCACTCCTTGATTTCACTACCTTCATGTGCTTGTGCTAAGATATCCTTTAACCTAAACCTGTCTTTGCTTTTTGTCTCACAGCTGTGCTCCTCTACGATTTCACTGCCTGTACTTAAGCAGCATCGTTTCTGCTCTCCATCCTCTGACCCTCACAGTATCAGTAGTGATTAGGCCTAATGTGTGCTATGTTCCTCAGTCAGTGATTACTGGAGAAGCTGTATTTTGAAGGATTTATTGTAAAAATCCATCTGTGAAGGGCTAGCCAGCAGCCCTCACCATTGCTTTAACCACCTACTTTCTTGCCACTGTGCACCTGTATGCCAGGAGGGGCCAGAGGAACAGTAGCACATGCTGGCAGAACTACACGCCAAAATTGCTAGGTATCCCTGACTTCTGCTGCGTAGCCTATGTAGCTTATAGCAAATTGGTAAGTGTATGTTGAAATACTTGACTGGATTTAGCATGCAAGCTGAAGTGGTTTATTGTTCGTTTTACCATTTTATAATGTCTAGACTCTGGTGCTTTTAATTAGCTTAGATTAAATGTCATAGTGGTACCACCAGGGCAAGCAGATCACCAGTGTAAATAGTTCGTATTGGTAGTTTTAAAGAAATTGCAAACGTAAATGTTATATATACACATATATGTACTTTTATTTAGGTGAAAGTTTTGAGGACATTGTGTTTAGGAGGCTAGCTGCTGAGCATGCACATTTTCTTTTTATTCTAGATTTTTTTTATGGCTGTTTAGTTCTTGCAGCAGCATTGCACATCTAGACTTTGATGTTTTATATGACACTCTTATCCACTAATTAACTTCATTAATTTTGCAATTAGTGAAGTTAATTAGTGGGTAAAAATGCTATATAAAACTTCAAAGTTTGCATTTTAATCATAGTTTGTATTAAAAATAATTATCACACCCTTGATTACTACACTCAGTCCAATTAGCTCAGACAGGGTCATGTGACATTAAAAATAACTTTGTTCTGTATCTTTTTGAGCTAGTTGGTAGCATTTTTCACCAACAATTACTGAGACTTTGTATGGTATCCGAAAATGCAGCTACAGGGAAAAGGCAATGAATGAGACAAATAATGTGATCTTGGTACGGCTGAGTGGAAGTTGTGTTTCTGTTTGGGTACATAGAGAAACAAGTTGCAAATAAGAGGTGAAAATACAGAAAAAGTTCACTGTGACCAGTGATATGTGTGGTGACAATACTTGGCTACCACGCTTGGATAATTCGGTGAGCCATTTCTGAAGAGCCGTGCTCCAAGCAGTGCTGCCTCCTGCTTGCATCCGTCAGTCTGCCGGTGACCTGCTGTACATATCTGAAAGGAAAGACATGATAAGGAAAATCCAGTTGTCTTAATGAGGAGAGCAAAGGGGAGATGTTGGTGAATCAAAGCAAATATCCCCAAATCGTTGAGACCAGAGCGGATACTGGGACTGTTTATAAATCAAAAAGCAAAAAGCATCAGTGTTAATGGAGGTATGGTTGACCTCAGGAATACACTCATCTGTAGAGCAGCCCACAAAATGTCACTCTTTCCCTCAGTTTAATAAATGTAATATACATGTATGTAAATGTATGTATACATACATGTAAATGCATTTACATGTATGTAAATGAATATATTTTCTTAAACAGAAGGCTGTTCCCTTACATTTAGATCCAATACTGAAGGTTTAGTATGTGGGAACTTTTTTTTCTCCTGGGTATGTAATGTGGGCACAGCAGACTGTTTTAGAATATTTTCAGCTGCCTCTAAAAAGAGAAGTTGGGCTGAAGGTGAAGCAGTAAATTTCATCATTTTACATATTGGGCAGGAGGGTCTCTTGGACTCATTTAACTGTCTCTCACCTCTCCTAAACTCAGTGGTGGTGGTATAGGATTTGGGCAAGCCTTTGCATTGCCCAAACCCTGCGGCCCAAATGTTTGTCGTCTGAGACCTGTGCGAAAGTGAGTATGTTTCTCCCTTTGCTTGATCTGATGCAAGGCCAGAGCCAAAGGGAAAGTATGTCTTTGCTCTGGGTCTGACGACCCACCTCTTGCGTACTGTCTGCAGCTCTGGTATCCGTATCTCAAGGATGACATATGGAGCTGGAAAAGGTACATGGAAAGGTGACTAAAACAGTCAAGGGAACGGAGCAGTTGCCTTACGAGGAGAGACTGAAAAGGCTGGATCTCTTCACTTTGGGGAGGAGAAGGCCGAGGGAGGATTTGCCTGAAGGTTACAAAATTGTAAGATGGTTGATGAGATGAATGCAGAACTGTATTCAATAAATCCTGCAGTACTAGATTTAGGGGACACTTGATGAAACTAGTAGGAAGCTGGGGTTTAAAACGGGTAAAAGAAAGTAGTCTTCACACAGATCTTCTGAAACTCATTCACATAAGAGGCTGTGGAGGCAAGGCACTTACCAGCAGCTTCAGAGAGGGATGAGATAAACCACAAGCACTGAGTCTACGGGCAGTTTCTAAAGGAAAAAGGCAGCGTGTGCCTCTAGTAGCTTTGATCCCACAGTTGTAGATGTGGGAGAGGCTGGAAGGAAATGGGCTGCCGCAAGTGGCCATCCTTGCATGCCCTCCTTAGAAGCCATCGCTGTTGCTGCTGCCGTCATATACAGGATGTGAGCCCAGATGGGCTGATGAGCTAACCCAGGAGCATGTTTCTTACGTTCTTTTCTGCTACCTGCCAAGTGGGAGCTTTCCCACCTCATACCCCTAGTTATTCATCAAAGCGATTTCAGTTTCACCCCTGACTTGTCAGAAGTAACAGCACTTCATTTTTTGTGTTTCCGATTGAAACATAAGGTTTTATCTCAAAGAGTTGAGAGCGCCAAGCCAAATTCTGGAGCCATGCCTGAATCTTAACTTTGGCTTTTATACTTCATGTATAACATTGGCACCAATCAACCAAGCAGCATTACTCTCAGGTCATTTCCATGTGATGCATATTGTATCCATTTTTATAGTTTCCTTTATACTTTCGACAGACTTTATAACAGCAGTAATGTCATTCAGATAATTATACTGTAATTGACCTTAGCGTTGAGCATCCTTGGCTTTTACAGCAGTTTGCGTAATACTTCAGGATGGTCAATTATCTCATAATTCCCACTTTGTTGGGAATTATTGTTTTAATTATTACGCTCCAAATACATCATTGTGGCAGAGTTGTAAAGTTACGCTAGGGAATGGTCATATTCGTGAATGCTTTAAAGAGTTACTAGCTTCATCGTGTGGGAGAGCTTTTCATCCTGTCATCTCTAGTCATTACTTTTAACAGTGATTTCATTTAATTATCACTTCATCTACCCAGGCCAGGTCTTCATCTGCAGGAGATACCATATAGGGAGTCAGGGCTTACAGGGTTTGAGAGTGGTTGGAAGGCTGCATGGTCTGACCGTGTTGTTTTTCTCTGCTGTGTTGCAGCGTGAGTCATCTATCTAAATGCAGGTAACTTTCAGTGGAAGTTGAGGTTAAAATGATTATAGTGATTCCTGGATTTTTCAAGAAATTTTAAGTATTAATTATCCCAAGTAGCCAGCATACTGATGTTTGCATTGCTACTGGTGAGAATTTTATGGCTGAATAAGAGGTTTATATTGTCATCTTTATGATAATTTAATTTGTGTGTGCCTGGCACCAGTATTCCACCTAGAGCAACTCCGGATGAATGCCGGAGAGAAAACACATCACTTTGTGAAAGTCTGAATGGTCTTTGTGATTTTTTTTTTTTTTTTTTAAACACTGTGCTCAACACTATACAAAATACAGAGTGAAGCATCGTGCTTCATGCTTTACAGTCTGGTGTAAAAGATCCTATATATTCAGCACTAGAAACTGTTTCACTTCCTAAGCAAATTATATGAACAAGGCAACATGCTCAGCCTTTCTATAAATGCATCCATTGAATAGGTTTTTGTCAGCATTTTGTGGTGTATTTGGCATGAATAAAAATGTTCTACCTAAGCAGAAAATGAAAACCTGGTACATTTTGCTAAAACTGAAGCTAAATATAACCCACTTTCACCAGAGAGTATTTGTTTTCCTGTGTTTTATCTAATTATTATATGTGAGCAAAATTGGTGTTGGTTAGTGGGAAAATGCTACTCTCTCTAGTAGATTAAAACATTTTATTGAAGAAAACATCAGTGTGGAAAGACTTTATTTCTGTATAAATTGTAATAGTTACTAAAATGAGAATTCTGGCCCATTAAGTTACAGCCTTTCAAGACATAATGCTGAATCACTTAATTTTTCTAAGTGGCTGTCCTCTTCCAGCTTCTTGAGGGCAGCTGTTAGGAGACCGCCACTGTTTTAATCGAGGAACAGAGCAAAGTTTGGCAGATAAATGCTGTGTTTTGATTGAGGTTTTTGTGTGAAGTTTGGGAACGTAGGTTTCTCTCTGGGAATACATAGAGTTACGTGCTCAGGGAGAGATTTGTGTGGGTACAGGCTTACATGTAGGAATCTGATGTCAGTGGAAACCATGATGTTCAGGTGTTTCTCACTTGAAAATCCATCCTTACAGCTGCTTACAGGCTGAACTGCTACTGTAAACCATAGTAGGAGCTCGGTGCGAATAATAATGTCCCTTGCACACTGGGGTTAGGTACATTAGAAGATCTAGACCATAGCTTTTTGGCTGAGCAGTACATGGCATCTTAGTATAAGAGATAATTTTAGATCTGTCAGCACCAGTCCCAGAGATCCCATGAAGTCAGAGATTTTTATATGGCAGATGCATTATATATTGGACAGAAAAAAAGCCACTATTGCAGGAGCGTTGCTGGGTAACTGCCGTGGCTGCCATGCAAGAAAAGGGAGAAAACAGTTAAAAGTGAGAATGCTTAATTTGTTCTGTAGTAATTGATGCTTTAGGCAAAATAATATTAGTCCTAGTACACTAGCCAAATTCCAGTTTGGGAAATGAAATTCTGCCTGCTTTCCCCACTCTGCTAATTTGACCCCTCTTCTCACCAGAAATCAATAGGCTAGCTGTCTGCGTTTTTCTTCTGATGTAGATGGGGCACCATAGCAAGATTTTTTCATATTGATACCAGGTCTGATCAGTCTTTGAAACAATAAAACCACTGAGCAGTAGGCATTGCCCCAGTGCCCAGTGTGGTGCTCATCCTTTATGTGCTAGTGATAATTAACTGCTTTATCATTCTAGTAGGGAGCTTTAATTTATTACTTTATTAAGCAGTGAAATCAAAGATTAAAGTGGTATCTATAGCATATAGCTAACTAGATTGTGAAAAATGAAACTGTGTGGTTTCAAATTTATGGAAATAAATATTTCTATTTAACTAAGTGCAGTAGTTTAATTCTTTAGACACTGCTCTAATTTGTAGTTTACTGATGATTATTTTTCTTTGTTTTAAGGCAAATTGCCTTCTGCATGGTGAAGTTGAGAAATAATGAATTGAATTCACATTACAAACTACTGCTTCCCAAATTGTAAATGAATATAAATGTAATAGGAGTGTACTGTTAAAATCTCTTGCAAAAGACTATGCTGTATCATTACGGTAAACAAATACATTTCTCAAGCCATCAGTTCATTTAACGTTGCCTTTCTACTTGGCCCTTATTTTAAGGGCTTCTGAGCCTACTGTCACCACTGTCTCCAAATGCCTTAACATGTGTTGTCTATTCAGAGCAAACAATAGCACTTTTATTTATTTTTTTACAGCATAATAGTTGCTTATAATGGCCTGCTTTAAATGTAAATCAGTGAACACATTTTAAGATGTATTTGTGCAGCAAAGGAAATCCTTGTCTACTCTTTTACAGTGTTGGAGAAGGCTGGAGGGAAATAGGAAAGACAAAGGCTGTATTCGGCACGAGCTTTGTTTTAAAATTTCCATTTCCCCTCAGCACTGTTAACAGTTGACAGTCAAAAATAGGCAAAAGATTTTTGCACTTGTTAGTCTGAACTGCTGTTAACAACAGTTGGAAGTTTTAGAGAAGTGACGTGGAGACCAGGACTTTGGTGCTCCAACGTGGAGAAAATGTTCTCTCATGACTCAAGCCACAGTGGCAGCTTAACTTCTGTGGTCAAGTGTTTTTGATCCTTACCAGAAGTTTGTGGTGCAGTAGGTCAAGGGAAAGAAGTAGTTCGGCAATAGAGATGGAGCAGAAGTTGCATTACGTAAATGTGAATTTCTTGGTCTGCATTCCTGGTAGCAGCTATACAATAAGTTTATGTGTGCACTTGAACCAAAAAACCAAATCAACGTGGAGTATTGTACGGTTTTATGTAAAACAACAGCTGTCCGCATGCATGGAAGAGATCCCCAGAACCAGTGTTTCTGGATTAGGGGGAAGGGCTGAAACCCAGCAGTAAGGACTTACTTCATTACTTGTTTTTACCCTCTTATATAGGGAAAATAGAGAGAGGGAAACAGTCAGCAGGGTTTCAATTGAGAATTATTTTCATCTTCCTTCCTGTCAGTCCTAATTCTGCAAAATGCCTGAACACTTCCCTACTCTGTACATTTAACCATTGACTTCAGTGTGAGATACATTTTAGCACATGCTTAAATGCTTTCTTGAATTAGGGCCAAAACCTGATGCTGCTGGTAGAATCAATCCTAAAGGAAACTTAGAATCTTTCATTTCTTCCTTGTTTGTGTATCAAGATGCAGATTCAACCAAGCTCTGGAAATAGGGTAACAGTTGATAAATACTGCCTTTCTGGTTTAAAGGAGTAGAGTAGAATTGTAGGACAGTGCACAAAGTACAAATGATCTTCTTTTCTCACCTGTCCCTTCAGCCTGTTCTGTAGTAACCGTTACTCAGGTAGGGCTGCAGAACAAGGACAGACTGCCAAAGCTGTTGCATTCCTGCCTACCGTTGGCACCAGCCTGCTTGTAATTGTACAGTGAGTTAGATGTTTGCCCCCGCTGCTTTCTCCTGTTGCAAGACTGTTCAGGACCTTGCTTCTCTCCTTGCTAGAAATCTTCTTTCAAGTGTTTGCTGGAGTGTGATTGACTTTGAACAATCTTTGTTGTTGTTCTTGATTTCCCACCCCCTGCCCCAGGAGGTCAGTATTGCATTAACCCTGCGTATTTATTGAGTAAACAAGCCAAAGCCAGGCCAACATACAGTATTTGTAAAATGGTCCAAGGTAGCTCTACTTTCATTCTATTAACACTGCAGATATCAACTATTCAATGAGCTGTTAATTGATATCCTTTATCTGTGTCTCTTGCAACGCATTGTGCACTCTCAACGTAAAAAAAATTGCTGGGTAGCTATCACTGATTAAAACCCAAAGTGCTATCCATCAGAACAACTTCAATGACATGAGGGGTTAAGTTGTATTGAGGCATAGCGACAAATGAACTGCTATTTCGAACGAGCATACGATGATGCTTTTTCTTTCTCTCTCTCTCTTTCCCACTTGTAACTGCAGAGCTCTTCTGTATCTCCATCAGCCAGTTTCAGAACAGCAGAAAAGCACAGAAACTCAACAGATTACTCTTCAGACAGTAAAAAACAGAAAACAGAAGAGAAGGAAATAGCAGCTCGTTATGTGAGTAAAACATTTACATTTTGCATTGCTGAACTTGTCGCCTCTGTAACTTTACCAATTTTCTACTGCATCCCTAATTTTAAATTTGCAGGTCCAATTTTAACAGGTACTTACTGTCTGCATCTATCGTTAGGCTGAGTGGAAGACTTAGGTGCTCAGGATTTATAGTATTTTTGACCATATAAATACAGAATGCCTGGAGGCAGGTGGCAAGCACTGAGCCTTTGGCTAGAACTTAGTAGCTCTGGAGTATGGCTTGGTTCTGCTTCTCAGTGCTGTGCGACTTTGCACAAGTGTTTTCATCCTCTGTCTTCGTTCACTTATGTGAAAACTGGGAAGAATGCTACAGCTGTGACATCTATTGAGAAGAAGCACTATAGGAGACCTAAATGTAATTTTATTACCACATAAAGCTAGGTAAAAGTAAAGGTTATATTGCATAACGGTGAGAAGCTTTATATTTCATCGGATTTTTTTCTTTGTACTTAAGTGACTTCATATATAATCAATTATTTATTTAATTTTTACACATTGTGATTTGTCATTGCAGGACAGTGATGGTGAAAAGAGTGATGACAACTTGGTAGTTGATGTTTCCAATGAGGTACGCATAATGCTATTTTGGTACCTTATAATAGCAAGGCGGGGCAGGTCTTCAGTGGTTTCCATGCATATTAGTTATGTGAATAAGCTTACAGTCTTTGCCTTCACAAAGGAGCTTGAAATTCCTGAGGGAATCCAGTCAGGTCTTCTTTCTGTAGAAAGCAAATCAGATCTGTAACACTTTTTTTCTACAAAAGAGCTTTTGTTTCTTGCACAAACCAAAAGTCTATTTTGAGATATTTGAAGCCAGCCCAGCACAGCAGATGAGATGCTGCTTGTAGTGCTATCTGTGTTTTCGTTCACTCTGGTATTGACTTCTTTTGTGGGCGTAATCAGGACTGCCAAGTACCTCAGTTTGCCACCTGAAAAATGAGAATCGCTAGCCTATTTGAATATTCAAAGGTTTTTAACATTATTTTTCATGGCTAATGGCATTCAATTTTAAGACCTTCTTTTAAAAAAAGTTTTCTTGGATTATCCACCTTGATTTTATAATTTTATCAGCTAAATCACTTACAGATTGAATGAACACGCCACCTTTTAGGACAGATCTTCACTCCAAAGTGTAAATTGCTAAAGACAAGCGTTAGTGGTTACTATGTTTATTTTTTTTCTTCCTACTAACCAATGCTGTTGATGTTTAGGATCCTTCCTCTCCCCGGGGAAGCCCAGCACACTCTCCACGGGAGAACGGCTTGGACAAGACTCGACTGCTGAAGAAAGATGCACCAATTAGTCCAGCATCTATTGCATCCTCCAGCAGTACTCCTTCCTCCAAATCCAAAGAACTTAGCCTTGTAAGTGCCTCTGAATGCTCTTCGCCTGTGATAATATAATGAAACACACGTTAACCAGATTTGTATCTAGGCACAATTTGGATTTCTAAAGCTATCAGTATCAGGTATGAAAAATCAGTATAAAATTCCTTTCATTTCTGTTTTCAGGAAATCTAATGAAATACCAAGGAGAAAGTGCATAGCCTTTTTTGGGATGGGGAAGAGGTTGTTTTAACCGGTGGTGTGGATAGATGATGGATGTTCTGTGCTGAGAGATGTTTTTCTCCTCCCCCATATGAAAAACTGTCATTCTGTGAATAAATAAGAGTACACAGGGGTTCCTTGAGCTGTTTTCTTGTGCTGTGGTTTATAGCAAATTCAGTTCCCTGCTTGGATGTGATTTGGTTGTTAGCTTTGTTTGAATTACCAGGCCATATACAACAACAATAATTTTTATTTTCTATCTAAAAAGTAATCTGTCATTTACAAGAGCCTTCCTTGACTTGCATCACAAATCACAATGCAAAAAAGAGCTGCCTGCAAGTCGGGGGTGTTCTTGCCTATCCTGTTTGTGGCTGTAGTTAATCACATTTCTGAGCTGCACCGTAACTCCGCTCGTAGTTCTTTGCAGGTCAGGGTACATGATTATTTAAAAGAAATAAAATAAAGTAAAATAAAACCCTAAAGTGATGGTAGTGCTCAGGAAAGGTGATGGAATGACAGGCTCAGACCCAGGAGTCAGCTGTCTGTCCGATGAACAAGCTTCTCACAAGAGTGGCACTGTGCAGTTCCTGACTTTACACTCATCGCTGTCTCCAACGTATGTTATCAGCACCACATATGGGGATGAGTTCTTGGTTGGCTGTGGGTTTTCTTTTGTTCTTCTTGTCCACCAGTCAGTGCTTCTCTCAGAAACTCATAATGTGAACAGGTCCACTATAAGCAGACGGAGACCACCAACAGATTTTGCATATGCTGCCAATATAATTGTCAGATGGTAATGATTTTCAGGCATTGACCTTATTCTGAACCATATTGTTGACCCAAATGAGGAAAGCTATGAAGGCTATAGTTAATTCCCAGAGCTATTCTATCCTTTTAAGTGTCTCTGCATGCTTCTCTTCATCGCCACTGACTATTAAAGCCAAAACCTGGGTTTCACTGATCACACCACACTCCATTTGTCATCTGCTCTCTTTCCAGCCACAATTTAAGAAGCCAAAAAGTAAGATAACTGATCAATTATCTTTCATTATCTTTTTTGATGATTAGAATGAGAAATCTACCACACCTGTATCTAAATCAAATACCCCAACTCCACGGACTGACGCTCCAACTCCAGGCAGTAATTCCACTCCCGGATTGAGGCCTGTGCCTGGCAAGCCCCCAGGTGTTGACCCACTAGGTTAGTATCAGTAAATTCAAAACTATATGAAACCATAGCCATTCATCCCTGAACAGTTTTCCTTTAAATCTACAGTGGCAAAGCTGTATATTACAGCCGCTTAAACTGAATGCTGAGCTGGTTCTTCAGCATTTTAACACAGCATTTCAATACGGCACATTTTTTTACTGCTTGCCAACTATATTTGATCTGTCTGTGTTCGACTGGCTGTGTAGCTTCTTTTTTTTGGCCCTCTATAGCTTCAGGTTTAAGGACGCCTATGGCAGTGCCATGTCCTTACCCAACTCCATTTGGGATTGTGCCACATGCTGGTATGAACGGTGAGCTGACCAGCCCAGGAGCTGCCTATGCTGGTCTACAC
Organism: Dromaius novaehollandiae; assembly: GCF_036370855.1. Taxonomy (NCBI): domain Eukaryota; kingdom Metazoa; phylum Chordata; class Aves; order Casuariiformes; family Dromaiidae; genus Dromaius; species Dromaius novaehollandiae. The sequence continues at coordinate 28,021,313 of NC_088132.1, forward strand.
AACATTTCCCCTCAAATGAGTGCAGCAGCCGCAGCAGCAGCAGCAGCCGCAGCTTATGGGAGATCTCCAGTGGTAAGCGTTTGCCATTAAGGCATTTGAGCATGAGAGCAGTTTATGTTAAATGTTTGACCTGCAGGGTTAAATCTGATTCAGTCTGTTTGTAAGTTGGGGAGTAGGCTTTGGAGAATATGGACTAAACTGTCTTCTTTTGTGTAACTCCATCTTTAATACAGCTTTTTGTTTTGCTTGGGGAAAACTGCAGGTTGGTTTTGATCCTCATCATCACATGCGAGTCCCAGGCATCCCTCCCAATCTCACAGGCATCCCAGGAGGAAAACCGTGAGTATCAAACATTCAACTTTAAAAGTTAATGATCTATTGAAGTTGTGTTCCCTTGCCAATTGAAATTCCCTTTAGCTACTGAAAATTATTGTAAGAATAAATATAGCCATTTAGCAAGGGAAGGAAAAACACTGTTCAGTTTTAAAATGGTATTTATAAATTTGTTTTGAAGACTAATTGCAGCCAACAAGTACTGGGTGGTATAAAATCAGAGGAGACAGTGATAAATGCAGAAGGGAGCTGAATTTCCCGGTGTTGCATGCTGAATCTGGCTGGTTGGTTTAATAAAGAAATGCAAAATGGAATGGGATCTCAGCTTTCCATCTCTGCCGTGCTCTGCCTCTCAGGTTAAGAAATAATTTCTTTGTTCACAAAAGCCTTGCAATCACTTGCAAACTTATCAGCTGCTATAAACAGCAGTGTGCAGAGAAAGGAACACTGAAATGTTTTGTTTGATTGAAAATGCTGGAAAGAATTATGGTATCATAATGTTCAAATTCATCCTTGATGGAACTGACCGTAAAAGGTGACCTACTCTACCAGACTTTGCTTGTTGTGAGCCTAGGAAAAAGAATTACACAGATGCGAAGAACACTCTACTTGCATTCCTCTTGAATTAGAGGGCAAAAAAAAAAAAAAAAACAGTGATGCAAACCCTATTGATCCAGATTCTGCATAAGGGCCCTCAAGTTCCACTTCTTGTGTGACACTCGCAAGAAACTGACCCACTAGTATAGGAGGGGTTGAAAGGCAGGGGATGTAGTTTGTGCCATTCCTTCTCTCTGTGTCTTATGTATGAATGTGTTTGTGGGGGAGGGAGTGGGCAGAATATTCACACACCTGCATGCGTGTGAATAAATGCATATGTTTGCCTGCCTATGCGCTTGCAGACACACAAGATTAATAAGACGTCATGGGAAAAGTGATCAGTGCTAGTTCCTGTAAGTTTCCTTACACGAATGTATCATACAAATCATAACCTACATCCCACTCTTTCAGACTTCACACATTGATTATCACCTCAGTTTGCTCTTCTGCTAGTTACTCTGCCCTGGCATATGGCTGAGTAAGATGATTTTGGGACTTGCTGTACAGTAGTTTCTAAGATCAGGTGTTTGGATTAAAAATTCTGCGGGGCAGAGATCTTCATTCTTCACGTGCAGTGGGTCCATAGAAATTTCCAGACATAATGGTCAAATAGTCTTAATGTTCAGGCTCATCCTTGGTGGATATAGTGGCCCAGAAAGGGTGACCTACTCTGCTAGGCTGTGCTTGTTGTGCCTTTAGAATGGAAAATTCTATGGATGTGGAGACCACCCTACTTGCATCCCCTTTGAGTCAGAGAGGGGGAAAAAATAAAATGATGTGGTGCAGACCGAAACCAAACCAGTCAAAGATCTGTTGCATCTCGAAGACTTCTGAACTGCATTGACGTACTGATGACTGTTTTAAAGGACAGTAGCAACTAAATGTTTGTCAGCTGTAGGAATTGAAACTTTTGAAATCTATGGTCATTTTATCATGATCACGTTGATTTCTTACGTGCAGTATTTTTCACTGTCATTTGGGATTGTTGCTCTCTCATTTACTCTTCCTCTTCCCTTAAGGCAAAAGTTGTGTAAATTCTCCACACTGTTGAGTGTTTGCTGAAATGGAACGAGCAGTGTGTGGCACATCAGGGATCTAGCTGCCTAATAACTCTCTCTCTAGTTTTGAGATGCATCAAAAAGTTGAGGACAGTACATTACCTACATAGAAGAGGTAGCTAATACAAAAAGAAGGAAAAAAAGGGTTCATCAGGTGTTTATAGTGTCAGATATTTGTAAGATATTTAGAATACTTCAAATCAGCAACAAGTAGAAGCAACAGTTAAATCACAGGTGCTGGTAGGGAATGATGAATAGGGCGAGACTAGTGTAGTCACAGATCACTCCAGAACTAAGCTTTCTTTTTGTAATTGTTCAAATATATTCCCTGTGTACTTTATAAGCATGGTAAAAATCATCCCTGTGGCTAATGAAAATATCATATATTAAGTGCTCAGCATGGCTCTGCAGAAAGTGACTGAAACTTTTTGCTGGAATTAGAAAGGATGATAAAAAAAGTTGCACTTGTTTTGTTATAGATTTCAGGTCACCACCTGCTTCTTCTTTTAGTACCTTTACTTCAGGAAAAGGAATTAAGGAGATAATGAAGAAGATCTTTCAGATTTCTGTAGTGATAATTGAACTCAAAATTTTATGCAGTATAGACAGTTTGCTGCTTCCTGAATGTGTTTAATGATTAAAAAAAAAAAAAAATGGAGGTTGACAATATGATCTGTCACTCAGACCTGCCAGAACAAGAAACAGAGGGCAGGATTAGGAGAGAGTGAAAAGCTGTGGGAGATAGGGCAGAAAGGTGAAAATGCAGTTGTATTTTATCCTGTTGAAAATTACTGCTCTAATATTAATGCAGTGTGAATCCTAAATAACAAATGAATTCTGAAGTCTGCCTTCTCCCATGGCTTTCAAGCAACAATTAAGGAAACAATCTTTCTAAGTATTCTGATAAAATGATATTTTTGTGAACTATTCTTATCCTCACCATTGTGACAATGGATTTTTCATTAGTACTGCTGTGATTTTTTTAGATCTAAGGAAATTAAAGCCTTCCATTAAGCATGCATTTGTATGTGTAGGTGAACCCTCTTATAAAGTTTGTGCTCTGTAATAGATGTGATGTGTCAGGGAGCATCTAAGAACAAGACGATCTCACAGCCTAAGTGTTCTCCCTGGAAAATATTTTGAGATGAAGCTGTTGATAGGTTATTCACAGGTGGCATAACTGGCAGTCACACAACACATTCTTTCTCAGTGAGAGTCCTGATTCTGGCAAGAGAAATTGGGATTTGCGTTTGTTGTGTCAGTTCTACAAAAAAAAAAAAAAAAAAAAAATCCCAGAAGGAGGAAAAATTACCAGTGTGTTTTTGCTAGTCTGTCGTATCAGATGTCAGCAAGCATGCCTTGAGGACTTAACTCCTTGACAGCAGCGATTTCGGTGCACCCTTACATACAGTGCAAGGCAGTTTCCCTTGAGCCATGTGGGACCCCTGGTACTTTGGGCAGCTTGGCAGCGCTCCAGCTCCCCCATGCTCGCTGAAGTTCACGCCTTAGAGTCAATAAGGGAACAACCAGATGTCCCCAGGCACTCGTCACCCCCTAATGTTCTGCAACAGCCAGCTTACTATTTCTGTCTTCCCAGGGGGCCCTGATCTGGTCTTCTTTCCCTTCTCTGTATGTGGTGTTCTCTCCATGCACTGGAGTTTGAAAATAGTGTCACGTATCTTTGCTCATGCCAGAAATCATAGCTGCGTGTGCTGTAAAAGCTCCTTTGGTTAGTAGATAGTCCTGGACTTGCCACATCCAAAGGAAGAGTACCCAAGTGTATGTTCTGATGTCCATACTTTAGATATCTAAGTAATTTTGTTCTTCAAATTAGTGTAAAAATTGCAAAAGGCAGCAGGTGCATAATGTGAGTTCCCACAGTGGAAAATAATAGGCTGTTGATCTGTATACACAAGTACCGCACACACATCTTGTTCTCTTTTCTTAAAGAGGCTTGAAGAACAACTTAAATCACTGTCCTTCTCTCCCCTTTCATTTTTTTTCTTCAGAGCATATTCATTTCACGTAAGCGCAGATGGTCAGATGCAGCCTGTACCTTTCCCTCCCGATGCCCTCATCGGTCCAGGAATCCCTCGCCATGCCCGTCAGATCAACACTCTGAACCATGGGGAAGTCGTGTGTGCGGTTACTATCAGCAACCCCACGAGACACGTGTACACGGGTGGGAAGGGCTGTGTCAAAGTGTGGGATATCAGCCACCCTGGCAACAAGAGCCCTGTCTCTCAGCTGGACTGCTTGGTAAGTGAACAGCTACATATGACGGTGGAAGAAGGTAGCAGGTTGTGTTAAGATGGAAATTGTGCTGTTAAGGTACAAAAAAAGCGGTGGCTATCTGAGTGCTGTCATTGGTATCAAAGCTTGATCCTCCATTTGTAATTTTGTTGTTTCTTCTAGAACTGAGTTTGAACTATGTTGCTCGTAGTACTTGTGCTTCTCTTCCCGCAATGAATCAAAACATCCTTAATATCCTAAAATTGTATTGGTGAGGGGAAAGATCAAAGACAGCACAGTGGATATTGTTTATAAACTTTGACATTTGTTGGCAATCTTAAAGCTTGATATCCTATCATGCTAAAAATTGCTGTCTTGCAGCTGTGTTCTCAGAGAATATTTGAAGCTTGTGTCACATATTTTCTGTCTTTGTATGTGTGAATGCATTGCCCTGTCTTAACGTGACAATTAAAAATATCCCTGGGTGTTATTCACAAATTATTTGAATGTGCTAACAAGATGAACCATTGTTAGCAGCTTTTTTAATGTCATTTACCAGTTCTTGGTAAGATGTTGCTTCTTGTTACAGAGGCTGTTAAATGAGAACTGTGCAGCACGTGTAGACATATAATGAATTGCTACACAAATTGCTACACAAATGAAGAAAATTGCCCAAATATTTTTCTCTGACATCTCCTAGATGGTGGCAGCAAGTCTCATTGCAACAGAGGGGGAGGTATGCAGGGAATTTGGTACTCTCCCATGCTGAGAGGTTAATGTGCTGAAATAAACAGAGTATGAAAATGTAACTTTCTACACAAGCTGTCGAATGCAGCTATCTTGAATTGTTTGGGGTTGGGTTCAGATCTTTGCATTTTGATGCTAATTAAGATTAAATATCTCTCACTACTGAATTTTGTAGATCAAGTTTAAGCACTTCCCTAATGTCATGTAATTTTCTGGCATTAATACACTTTATCATTGTCGTAAGTATAAATGGCTCATTAAAACCAGGAGGGAATACAATACTTTTATGGATTTCTGCTCTCATGTTAATGCTGTTTTCCTTTTCTCATGAGTAATCTCTTGATGGCTTCTGTCTCCACAGAACAGAGATAACTACATCCGTTCCTGCAGATTGCTCCCAGACGGCCGCACCCTGATTGTTGGTGGGGAAGCCAGCACGTTATCCATTTGGGACCTGGCAGCTCCAACTCCCCGGATTAAGGCAGAGCTGACATCTTCTGCTCCGGCTTGCTATGCCCTAGCTATCAGCCCTGATTCCAAGGTCTGCTTCTCTTGCTGTAGCGATGGGAACATTGCAGTGTGGGATCTGCATAACCAGACTTTAGTAAGGTAGGTCAACAGAACTGGGTCATCAGATTGTGAAGAATTAATTAGACATAGCGTTACATGCTCTTCTGGTTAAATACGCTCTTGTCTTAGTGGTGTCAACATAACTACTTTCAGTATTTCCTTGCTAGGCAATAACCATGGTAATATCTTGATAAGATTGTATGTGATTGTTTATAGGTTTTGAGACTCTCATAATTCCAGGCCCATCAAGCAGCCCCAGAACTATAATTGCCCAAGATCAGCTGGTGTTGACATTGCTGGGGGTTCTTTGAACAGATGGATTCCTTTGTTTCCATGCAGTACAATGTGCTCACATGCCATTCTCTTTAATCAGTGCTCTAGCAAGCATCTCTTGGGTAAACGTGTGTAGTTCACTTTATTGTACACTTCAACATCTTGAGAATGAGTTGCTGCTCTACACCAATATACAGATGCTAGGAGGCAGTAGTACAGAGCTTCTGCATACACTGCTGCACTGTGTAATATATTATTTCAATATTACATGTAAAGGTGGGCTTTTACCAGGTGATGCTCCCATTTTAGACTGCTCTGTTGTAAACCTTGCCATCTTAAAACAAGTGAATTTTGACTACTGTGCTGCATTCCTTCATGGGCAACATGGTATTTCCTGTCAAATGGTGGATATCACACAGTCAGCAGCAAAGATCCCCAGGATATCTGACCCTTAGTGTGTGCTTCTAAAAAACAAAATTAGTGCTCAGCTGTCTGACCTGATTGCTTCATAAATTCATCACAAAATTCACGTGGTTGTCTCAGGAATTTAATCTGAATTGCTCTTAGAGTCTGTGTTACAGTTGTCTTTAATGGATGTGTGTACAAGGCTGAAACAAAAATGAGGTATTTGAGTATGTGCTCAGAACTGACTGTTTCCAATGTAAGAATGTATCTTCTTTTTGGTACTTTCAGGCAATTTCAGGGCCACACAGATGGAGCCAGCTGTATTGACATTTCTAATGATGGCACTAAGCTCTGGACAGGAGGCTTGGACAATACAGTCAGATCCTGGGACCTCAGAGAAGGGAGACAGCTACAACAACATGACTTTACATCACAGGTTCAATCTCAGAAGCTTTGGCATGTTAAGAAAAATCTGTTGTGGTTTTCTAAAACACACACTTTTAAAAAGCAGACTCAAAGAGAACTCCAAAAGAATTTTTCACTTAGTCTCACACTCTTTTTTTTTAATGTGGCAGCTAAACATCTTTCTGGATTATGACTCTGTTTGACAGATTAGTACTTCTCCCATGAGAGCAGTGGAGAATCATTTTTGTAAAAGAATTGCCAGATTAAAGTGTTCCTGTGCACAATCTGTTACTATTTCTGTAGATCCTTGTTCAAAAATATTTTACAAAAATATTTTTAAATGCTGTCAGATAAGCTAGGACATTAACTTTTATAGCTTGATTCAGTGCTTTATTCTTACAGTTTTAATTGAGCTTTGTTTACATGAACTAATTTATCTTGATTACTATAGTAATTGGATTAGCATGTTTTTAAAACTGTAGCAGACCAAAATGTGTTTTTGCATAGTGTTAACAGTGTAGCAGGAGTCGGGTTTGAATATCTCAAGCTCATTCCTTACTGATTGAAGCATGTGCTGTGCTAATTCCAGATCTTCTCGCTGGGCTATTGTCCAACTGGTGAATGGTTGGCAGTAGGAATGGAGAACAGTAACGTCGAGGTGCTGCATGTTACTAAACCAGACAAGTATCAACTGCATCTTCATGAGAGCTGTGTGTTGTCACTCAAATTTGCTCACTGTGGTAAGCAAAGCTTTCTTTGCCAGTATTTTCTCTCGTGAGAAATTTATTCAATATCACCTTTTAATAAAAACAGAGAAATTTAAAAAACTAGATGTTAAGTATCAAAATTAAAAAAAAAAAAAATGACTGCATTTTAGCACAAACTGCTTATGTTGTGATCGAACGTCTTAGTTTAACTGGATGAAGACATGACTGTTTTTGGATATGGTTTTCATTAATGTGTGGATGAATTGCTTTAATGACTAATCTCTTTCTTGGGGTGCATTCTCTGAAGACAAAACACAACTGTAACATTTAAACAATCTGTTGCAGGCAAATGGTTTGTAAGCACTGGAAAAGATAACCTTCTTAATGCCTGGAGAACACCTTATGGAGCCAGTATATTCCAGGTAATAATCTCCTAAAAGCTATTTTCCACATTGCAGTGCAGTAGAGCTACACTTCTCAGGGTCTGCCATTAGCTTAAGGAGTTCTTAAATGGAAATTCTTGGATAATTACTATGTACCTTTAAGACTTTATCTGTAATTAAAGAGCGTACACTTTTGTCCGTACTAGCATTTTAATAATTTAGCTCTTACCATAAAGTAACCCTTTACTCTGAAATTATTTTTAATACCCTTCTTTCTGAGCCTGTATCTTTCTCACCTTCTCGTATGTATTGCTGTAATACAGCATCCAAGTCATGATTAGCTTAGTATTCATTGAAGGTCCAAAATGTAGTTAAAATAATGAAAGTCATATTCAAATGTTGAGGAGACAAATTAAGGCTAATGAGTGCTTTCTCACAGCTTGTGTGTTTGAAGTATGTGGATAAATAATATTAAGGTGTTATACCTTGTATTAACACTGGAAAGTCAGTAGATTAAACTGGTGGACTCTTGAGCTGAAGATTTGATCGTTATAGAGGAGTCCTATCAAACGTAACCGGAAGTCATAACCTTTCTCTAATCTTTAATCCCTCTATGCCCACTTTATTAGAACTTCACTGCCTTTATAAAAAGTGGGATTTTTGGGATATCCCTCTCTTCTTCCTCCTACCGTTACCTCTATGTTGGGAATTTTTTGAACTATGTTAATCCTGATGTTGTGGGTTAAAAGGTCAGGTCTCCACTACACTGAAAACTGTAATGTCTCTGCCTTTTGGGACAGTGCAGTTTGCTTTGGCATGAGAAATCTGAAGTCTGAGCTTTCTTAGTGGAAAGTATTCTGCAACAGCATCCCACGGAATGCCTGAATAATCCTTCCAAAAACATCTTCCTTAAAACTATGTAATTCCCCAGTGCAGCTTTCTTAATGAGGGGCAGAGAAAGAAACTGTTGTGCTGTGCAGTAGAGGTTTCTTTGCAGGAGCTGAGCATGATTGGGAGGTATTTAGTTCTTCCAGTGCAGGACAGAAAAGAAAGTGTGGGAATATATGTTATATAGAGAAAACATGCACTAAAACTGCAAGTAAAATGTGACAGCGTGCATGCATACGCGTCATCTCAGGAAAGATCCATCTCCATGTTGATAGAAAAGCTGGGGGAGATTAAGCTACCGTAACCTGTCTTCCATTCACCTGCTGCATGCTGTTGCTTATTGTACAGTGGTATCTTTTCATATTTGCATCCTCCCTGGGAATGTAAATTCCTTTGTGCAAGGTTTTTTTTCCTTTGGTGTTAGAGAAATACTGATAGGAGATGTAGTTGTTTCTTTGAAATCTCTTTTTTTGTGCTTACAAGTAGGTAGGGCTTTGTAGTGCTTCTCCATAAGGAATTCTAGTTTAAAACAGAAAAGAGAAGGAGGAAGAAGAAGAAGATGGCTTTTGATTCATTTTTATGCAAAGACTAGCTTATAAAATTTTAATAAATACTCATTTCTTGTAAAGTGTATAGAAGGGACTGCTTGTTTTTGTTTGATTGGTAGGTTATCTCTAGTTCCACAGTATTAAATAAAACATTCACTTCCTTTTCTGCTGCCCTTTTTTGTTGCCATAGAGCTTTAGGTGACAAATTTGGAGGAACAGCTTCATAACAAAAGCTGCCACCCTTTTAGTTTTTACTTTTGCTTTGAATTTACAGTGGTGATATTTAAATGAGTTTTCCCTTGCATTCCCTCTCTGTAAAATCTTCTGATTAATCTTCAAGTCCTTTTATGGATCGAAAAGAGTTAATTTATATATTTTTTTTCTTTTTTTCTTGTAGTCCAAAGAATCCTCATCTGTGCTTAGCTGTGATATCTCTGTGGATGACAAATACATTGTCACTGGCTCTGGGGACAAGAAGGCTACAGTCTACGAAGTTATTTATTAGAGGCAAATCTGAATGCAGACAAGACTCCTCGTAGCACTTTGCTGTATATTCCTTTTTTTTTTCTTTCCCAAACTGAGAACTTAAATGCTCATCACAGTTATGGAATTTATTTTTCCCCTTTTAACTTGCTGTTGAATTGTGAATGCTGATTAAGAACTTGTGATACCAAATCATCAGATATCTACTTGGAAGAAGATGGAATAAGCATACTTAACAGTGAACTTGACTCTTTAATTATGTATTATAGCTGTAATGTATTTATTTTGTTTAAAGAAGGCTTTCTAACAATGAACTGACTAAATAAAGCTGTCTGGCCCGGCTTTGGTTTGAAAGGTGCGTTGTATATTTTGTGGTTTTGCTGGTGGATGACAGGGATTGGGGAGAAGGATGTTGTGGAGATAGTAAAAGCTACACTGAATAGACTCATAGCTTCTAATTAAAAAAATGGGATTTGCTTAGTCTTATTCTTTGGTGAGGCCTCAAGGTATTATTACAGTATAATTATTTGGTGGGGAGGTGCTTTAGTTTAACTATTTTAGACAGGCTTGGAAATTTAGGAGATTGCAACATACAGCCAATGATTTACATGCCTGTGATGAATTGCAAGTTCAGTTCACATCTAAATTAAATAGCTTTTATGAGAATGTGCCAATTTATTTATTTCCAATGTCAGTAAAGCATCTTCTGATCATATTTGCTCTCAGTGTTTTTCTATTGATGAACGTAAAGCATTTTGGTGTCAATGTAGCTTTTTTAATATAACACCTCTCTCTGTTATATTGTAGAGAGAAGTACAATAAGTTGCCTCAAAGAATCACCTTTATTACTTCTGGACACTTTTGCCACGTTTCTTTGAAAAGGGAGATATGCGTCTTTGGGCAATTTTTCAATTACAAGAGATTACAAAAAATATTTGATATATTCATTGGAAACTGCACTGAAATAAGAACGGATTTCTACCAATATACAAACTACAAAAGCAAGGACCTCTGAGGTAGGATTAACAAGAGCACTCATTCTGAAGTACAGTAAAGGAGTAGATTCTCACTTGGGAAAGGACTTGCTTTGTTTGCCACCAGTTCAATCCAAGTATATGATTGGATGTCCCCCAAAATGGACGCAGGTGGAGCCATTGTGCCAGAGACATTGTGTTATCTTTTTATGTTGTTGTTGTTGCTGTTAAACTATGATCTGTGACATTTTTTTTTTTGAATGCTTTAAAAAAATCTTTAAGTCTGTGGATCTGCTGATGTACAGTGCCTTTGCTGCTATGGATCAAAATCAAAAGACCCTGTAGATAAATCTTACTGTATAAGTAGAAAATTACTTAATTTCATACTAGAAATGGATTGATGCTGCAAGTTAAAATGGACTGTTCATTGAAGTTCCAAATGTGGTAGCAAAAAATGGTGTCTTAAGTGCTTAGTGTTTGATGTCATTAACAGTTTCGTAATACTCTACAGTGTAGAAAGATTTTGATACTAAACTGTGTCATTGTACATAGTTCTAATGCATTGTATTGACCACCAGTACTTCTATAACGGTAGATTATTGTTTGTGCATTCAGACTTTTAAGCATTAAACATAAGTAACTTCTAAGATATATTTTTCTAAGTTTTTTCCTCACCCTCCCCATTCTTTTTGCACATGCTAATCTCTGTGTGCAGAATACAGTTCATTATGAGGTGAACTGGCATTCAGTCATAGAGCATGCCACTATGGATGTTTTGAGATTTTATCATTGAGAGGTAATGTGTGTTTTTACAAAAATTTTCCCGGCCAAATCAATGAATTTAGAATTTCTCAAGATATTTGACTGCAGTGTTTCTCAGCTCTCAGAGGCATCAGCCATGAGACTTCAGTCATACCGTCTAAGAGCTGCCAGCTCCCATTTGTGCATTTCTCATCTGATACAGTGTTTGTGTTATCTCATACCTCAGTGAGAGTGAAATTCGGAATAATTATTGCTCCACGGCCTGCCAAAGTACACAGAGCCCTGTGGGATATAGGGAGAGATGTTGCACTGGAATATAACACATGGGTTTCCTCATCAACTTGATATAAAACCTTTTAATGTCAGTAAAAAGATTTCTCTTGACTACAGTAGGGTTCAGATTAAGAACTTAACCCAGTTTCCATTTTGTTAAGGCACAGGTTAAAATGATTTAGGGGAAGCGAATTTAGTTCCCTATTCAAGGGGAAGAAAGTTGTGCTCTATGTAACGGGAGAAATGGAAATCAAAAAAACTAAATGGAATTGTAATTAAATCCTTTTCATGTAACCAATATCTGAAAAGTGACATTGTCCATGTTGGAAGCTCTTAGCCGTATTAGCCTGTCCTGTGAAGTGCCAACCCTTGGTCACCACTTGGTACATGAACTCCAGACTGAGAAATTTTGTATTTCTAAAGTACCAAAAGCAGACTTTGCCTGAGTAGGTCATTTATTTACCTGTACTGTGAATGCTTGGGTAATACTTGTTACGCAGACGAGCGTAGAGGAAAGTATTGAAGTTTTTTTCCCTCAGAGCTATCAAATTTCTTAGAATTATGGTGAAGAGGAATTTTCCAGATGTCTGCCAAAATAACAAATTTTCACTTATACAGAAACTCTCTGCTATTTAGAACAATAATATTTCATAAAGGTAAACATGGTACAGATGTTTTCTGTTATTTGTTACTCTTGGATGAACAGATATAATTTACCTGTTATAAATAGATTATTTTGGAGAGACCTATTTTCAAAGCCGTTCACAAATTTTAAAAGCTAGAGTATATTCCATTTGCTAACAAAAGAGCAACCACCTACTTAATGTTTGCAGAGGATATTGTATTTTTGTGAGGTAGTTCAGGCATAAGAGATTACTTCAAACCCCTAAAATAAAGCCTTCCTTTAAAAAGAATAACACATTGCATACTCCTGAATTTGTACTAAAGCTAGTTTTGACAGCAAAGTAATACACTTTTAAAGCAGTCTGCCATATATCTGCTTATTACTGTTTGTATTGATGGTTTGTAAACAGTCTAGGAAATTAAATGCCTTAATCCAGGATTACTGTGGTTGAATGTATAATCATCCTAATTTTCTCCCTTCAGGGTTCAGTGCAAATGAGAAGTAGTATAGAGTTACTTTCTTTTTTTCATCTAAGCACCCATCAGGTCACCTTCCCTTTTTCATTCTTTAATTTCTCTAGCCACTGCAGGGCACTTTTTTGTGTCTTGTGCAAAAATGTTTTTTTACAAATATTTTCTGCACCACAAACCTGTGACTGGCATTCTTCATCTTTAAGATGTAACCATTGCACTGTCTGTATGCCTTTTCAGCACCTGATGATTGTTTAATGCAATGATACATTGAGAAACCAATATCTTTCTAATCTTTCCAGCCTTTCTGACTGTCCAGTATAGACATGTTTAGGGGAAGCACTTTCCATCAAAATTGTATTTTCTAAAAATACACAATTTTAAATGATATTTCTCTTGCTTGCTTTCAGCCCAAGGTGATTTTTCTCTCCTGTTTCTTTTTAAACTACTCAGTTAAGTATGAAAAGGATGATTTTAGCAGCTGTGATTTTTCCATATGAGGGGTTTTTTTGGTCTGTATAGGAGTAGTTCAAATCATATTGTGTATTTGTTTTTACTGTGGTATCCAGAGCATATAAAATTCTTTCTCCTCCCTGAAATGTTGAAAATCTAGCTTGCTGTCTCTTGCATATGGGACCCAGTCAACCCATTTGGTTTTTCTGACAGTTTGGTCCTTTGAGCCCCTTCTGATTTTCTTCTAGCAGGTTTATTTGTGATCATCCTAACTGAAATCCTGATACGGCTAGCTTCTGCTCAAGGATTTATGCTCTGAAAGAAAGAAAAGGAAAAAAAATGTTAAATAAAATATAGTCAAGCTTTTGTGTGTACAGGAGTCAGGAAATTCAAAGCAGTAGCTTGGACTGCAACTGTTTCTCATTTGCATTGAATATGCTACATCTCTATTGCACCAAATTAATACTGAATACAGCAATAGAAAATACGCATAAGAGCATCAAGTATGGCTACTGTGAGAACTGACGCTTTGAATTTTTCAAAGAAAGTGCATGTTGAAAAGCTTGGCCATAGAACTGCACTTACGTGGGATATGTGGGAGGAGTGGTTACATCCAGTATTGGAAGAACTTTTCTCAAATTAACATTTTGTAGTGACCACAATGGTATTGAAGTAGCACGGGCAGAGTGGGCTTGATCTACACCTAACTGGTTCTGCCATATATTTACATGAGAATCCCCTTCCTGGGCATAGCAGGAGATGAATCCTGAAGTAGTGTGCTGCAGATCATCATCCTTGACAAGCTCTTAAATAATGCACCTGCAGTGTCTGCTTTTGAACCAAGAGTTACTGAACATAACCCTTGAGATTTCACGTTTCTTCCGGTATTTGGAGGACAGCATTTGCACCTCACAGCAAGAAATTTTTATGTCAAAACCAATAAGTGTTCTTACTCTTACCAAATGATTTTCTGTCCTGGTTACAAGGAAACAGTATTATAGTGTCTTTCTTTATTATTAAAAAAGGCGTAGTCTGACATTTACAGCATGTCCATAAACCTGCCATCAAGTGCAAGGAAGATCTTCTGGGGCCACTTAAACTCACGTGGATCTGTTCTAAAGTATTGTTGCATAAACACTTTTTTTTTTTTTTTCATGTTTTGGGGGATTAACCTATGATATCCTATGCATAATATACAAATCAAGGGAGAGACTGTCTAGTAGCTACTTCTGTATCTGTGGTTTGGACTTAGCTAATTACCTCAGTATCCTAAAATGCACCTGAAGGGTAAAATCAGTAAGTACAAATATTTAAGGATTTTTTAAAAAAAATCCCCTGTTCTATAGTAATTATATTGACCCAAACTGTCTTTTAATGTCATATCAAGGTAAGCATCAGTATTACACCTTCTTTTCATATTCAAATGAAGGGGTGGAGGAATTTAAAGCTAATCTTTATCTTTCAATCAAATCTGTTCTTTAAAAAAATACCCCAACGTTAGTGCTTGGAGGAGTAATTGCCTGGGTTGTACTATCATCATTCTTAAAGAATTTTATAAAAAATGTGCTGTGGAACAGTAATGCCATAAATGGGGATGAATGATATGGTTGCTAATGAAAAATTGGACTTTGAACAGTGCTATCGGCATTAAAAAGTCAGTGTGATTTGGTGATCATAGGTGTCACCTTATTTCACAAGCAACCAAAGTCTGGATTTTTTGGTGATACATTTTCAATGCATTTTGATGTCTTTCCGGTATGGGTTTTGGAAGTTTGCTGTTGTTTCTCAGTATCCTATAGTCAGAATGGTTATGGTGAAAAACGGAGGAATTCACCAAGTCTTCATGGATTTCAACAATTCTGTCTCAATATTTTACTGTAACTTAAGATTTGTTTGAGCCAGAGAACAGTACTTCAGTGATGAATAGGAGGCCAAGGTCGGAGGAAGGAGGTGCAAGGTAGAGTGGCTGCCCCACTTCTATTTCCAGGCTGTGCTTTCTGCTGTTTGGCATGTAGTGAAATGATTTGTACACGTCCTGTGTAAAGTGTTTCTGCATTCTTCTGGATGAAAGGCATTATCTAAATGCTACATATTCTTTATTTATAAAAATGTGTCACAGCTGAATTGAAATACAGAGAGACATTTTCTGTTGGGGAAAGGAAGAGGAGGACCTCTGAGGAACTGAGCATTTCAACCCCTCATCAAGCAAGATAAGTGTGCAAATGAGGCGGTTGCACAGCTGCTCTATAATCTGTCAGTCTTCTGCCCAATAGCTGGAAGCTGCTAATGGGGTGGGAAAAAATCCTAAAATACATGGTATAAAGATAATAGACTTCCTTGTGTTCCAACATGGCTTTAAGGCATTAGGTATGAAGTCCAATCCATGTGCCTTCTAAAATAAATGAACATGAATGCTTTTGTGATTTTAGCTATGGCTGGCTGGCTATTCAAAATTTTTTCATCTCACAGAGAATAGTGAAGTTGAAAGAATGAAGGAGTTTACCAGGCTTTCTCCCCTACAATACATGAAGCAATATTGTACAAAAAATTGTGCTTATTTTACAGTATGACCTCCTAGGTGTGGACTGCAATGTTAATATTTTCAATGAAAATATTTTTCCAAAGCAACATTACTGTCATCCTCATGTTTCCCTATGCACTCTTTTGCTTGATTTAAGAAGTTCACACCTCCCTTATAGACTAGCTTGTTTCATTTGCATCATTTTCCCCTCAGACCGTTCACAAGTAATCAGCATAGCTTCTCTGTATCATAGCATTTTTAATGACTTTATTCCATGACAAGGCTGCTATTTTCCCACTCCTTCCTCCCCCATTAAGAAAATTGTGGAAGTTGGTGCTCAGCGCTCAAGAGCTGCTGCAGCTTGTAGCTGGGTCCTGGTCTCCTGGGTCGCTCAAGGAATGAGAGTGGAAAGCACTCGCAGGATCTGGACGGCCGTAACAACTGCTGTGACAGCTGTTACAGGCTCATTTATGCCTCTTTATTCCTCTGAGCAGTCTTAAATAAATGGACATGATCCAAGCCGTCCTCTGTCTTGCTGACCCTTCTGCTTTACCAAGTTTCACAGATGCTCATCAGTTGGAAGTGACGAGGAGGAGAAGGACCTGGGAGTCCTAGCTGAGCACAGCACACCAGCGTGGTACGGCCATGAAAAAGACCAATGTGATCTAGGATGTGTCAGGAGAGGCATTTGCAGCAGAGATAGGGAAGTATTACTGCTATTATACAAGACACTGGCGAGACCTCATCTGGAAGAGTGAGTACAACTCTGGTCACCCATGTTCAAAAATACTTAATAGAAAATTAGACTGGTAGAAGGGCCTACTAGGAATACTGGAAAATCAAGGGAATGGAGGGCATTTCATATAAGAAGAGCTTGCTTTATTTAATCTAGCAAATGAAGACTGAGAGTAGATATGGATGTTTTCTGAAATGCTTTGTGTGTCTAATCTCCAAGGGACTTAAAGGTAATGCTGGCACAAAAAACAAGTGGGGGCAAAAGGTGTAGCCTGGAATTAGAAGATCCTGTTGGAGCAGGGGGAGGTTAGAGCAGCTTTCTAATCCAGCTTTGGGGTAGAAAAAAGCAAACTGCTTTTAGGATGGAATATGATACATTTATGAAAGAGTGTGTGTGTGATAATAGGGCACTGGAGTCCTCAGTATAGGCCTGGTAGCTCTCCCCAGTCCTTGCTACATGTTCAGATTGCACAAATACAAGGTGTATAATGGTGATGAAATGAACGGATGTTTATTTTGCAAAAAAGTTCGGTGTGAGGGAGGGAAAGGAGGAAGGTGGGAGAATTGGGTGGGAGAAGGAAGAGCTGTCAAACAGAAAGCATTCATTGGGAGTGTTTCTCTGCAGCTGAAAAATGAGTACTTCTCCCCGGACCTATTTATTGCAACACTGCTTACCTAAAAAGAATAGTTAAAAAGAAAGCCGCACATTATTCACCTTGTTTTAACCTACTTAAACTCACTAGGTTTGAACTCCATCAGCCCAGACAGGTTTCTTTTATGAGCCAAAGAGTTTGGATGTTTTTGTGCTTGGAGAGGCTGCAGGTGCTGCCGCTTTGTGCTGTCGACGGTCGTGTCCGTAGCACTTGGGCTCAGCGGGTATCTCCAGCTGCTGCGATGCAGGCTGATACCTGGAAGCTGCTCAGAACAAGAGCAAGGGAAGAGGGGAAGGTATTTTTTTTTGCCGCACAGAGGGGAGGCAGGATGATTACAGCTCTGGGCAGTCGGCCGTACTGGCTCCTGGTGTGCACTGTTGTGAGAGATGTGGCTTGAGGACAGGGATTGCTGAGGATCCCGTCACCACATCAGGAAGAGTAGAGGAAAATAGCATTACCAGCCCAATTGCTCTAAGGGAGACACAGGTAGCTTTCCCACACGAGGCTAAATCTCACCAGCCTTGTCTTCTAGATTGGGAGTTTTCTTAATGCCAGCAAAAGGAAAATTTCTGATATCCTCCTAGAAGTATTTATATACTTTGGGTTGGGCAAGGCTGCAGCTGGACAAATGTGAACATAAATGTACAGGCTTGATGGATCACCTTGAGAGTTGTTTTATATCTTCTAACTTGTTTTTTTCTTTTCTCAGACATAATATTTTCTTAAGCTGAACATCAGTCCACTGGAGAAATTATTATCCCATCATCCTGCATAGCTTTCCAAAGAACTTGTTTAATGTATAAATGTGCATGAATATCAACACAAGAATGTTGTGAGCTGAGTTTTGAGTGGCCCCACACCAGTTTTAGGTATGAAACAAAAGAAGTTTGATGCAGTTGAAGTTAGGCACATGATTGCTTTTGATGTTGAGATACACCAGATAGGTAGAGGGGCACCTAGAAGGGCACAAAAAAAGCAGATGGATTAATTTTCTTATGCTGAAAATAGCCACGGGGCTGATAGTAGCTAGCATACTCAAGAAATGAAACAAAACAAAACAAAAACACTCTGTTCTCCTGCACCATGAATATAAAAGAGACCATGCACCTGCGCTTGGTAGCTCCTGTGTAACTTTTTATTGCTCTGTTACCATGGCTTATGCGAGGAGACTTGCTGAAGACTGTTCTGGGGGGCCTAAAAGGATAATGTGAATACTGCTAGATATGTGGTAACACTTATTCCTGACATCCTTTAGAGCAGCTTCCCCTCAGGGAATAACCTGAAATAACTAGTGACATTTATATAGCACCTTTGTTCAGTGCACTTGATAAACCACAGGCACAGTCTAGGGAAAACTTTATTTATTGCTGAGCTCCAGCCATTGCTGGATTGGCAGGAAGCAGCTATTTAAGAGAGGAAGCATGCACATTAAAGAACAAATAACTTGCATTCATTTGAAAATGCGGAAGAGCTACATTTTGTCATTAGTAGGGATGTGATCTGTAATACACTTGTTCGTGTGAACAGGTTTTGATAATCCTTC
Source organism: Dromaius novaehollandiae (assembly GCF_036370855.1). NCBI lineage: Eukaryota > Metazoa > Chordata > Aves > Casuariiformes > Dromaiidae > Dromaius > Dromaius novaehollandiae. The sequence continues at coordinate 28,039,951 of NC_088132.1, forward strand.
ATGACTCTCATCTCTGTTTCTGAACCCATGCTTTCCCACTGTGTGAGTAATATTTTGTGAGAAGGAAGGACAGGAAGTGATTGTGGAGCATTTAGGTTTCTCTTGCTGATCTCTTACTGAAGTAGTGGCCTGTTTTGATGGTACTAAAATATCTGAAACGTAAAGAACATGGCATTGTTCTTTTGTCCTCGCTTGGTGTTACATGACTGGGTACAGAGGGACTTCTGCTTCTGGGGTGTAAATACTGCATGGCTTTCACCCTGGTGTAATCCTGATTACTAAAATGTAGCCTTCTCCCACTGCATTCACCTGCAGCTCTATGACGTCCAGTTTGATGGGCATTACCATGCCAATGGTAATGGTATGAGAGTCAAGACCTTTACCTTCCCTAAAGGACCTGAAACTGTGGAGTGGATTTCTTGGGAGATGGGAGTATTTTGAATCCTCGCAAGGGCATTTCTCAATCATCTCCACCTTGCCTGCAATATGCCCTTCTTCTGAGCTATAATCATGGCAAGTCTTTCACAGAAGGGGCTTTGTCTGTTCTTTTCTATCCCTTTCTGATAATCTTCTTCCATTAAAAAGTAAATTTGATGAAGGCCCTTCAGCTTCTTGGTACAGATTTCCATTGTGTCCAACCAAAACACTACAGTAGTTTGGCAGCTTCTGGTTTTGCTGTACTTGCAGTTCAACCAAAAGTACAAGTGCTTTCATTGTTGTTTTCTCTTTCTGTAAAGACTGGCATGATTGAACAAGCGAATGTAAGAAAGTTTATTTCCTGAAGAATGTCACCGAATTTATTCAAAACTTGTGGCAGTCTTTCTACAATTGGAGGTGAAGGGAAATATTTTATTTTTCACCCTTTACCCAATACCTATGTGGTGCTCTAGCCTAGTGTAGGATCATGGCAACATATTCTTTAGGAGAAAAAGAAAAAAAAAGACTTTTTGTTCCAGGTTAACTGTTCAAGCCTCTCAGGGGTGTGACTCCATCACGGGATGTTAGCTGCATCCTTCTCTTGTCTGGCCCATCTGGATGAATGTCTTTCTACTATCAGAGTCTTTTTCCTTGGTTTTGAAACATGTCCTTGATAAAGTTAGTGGTCATCCTTATGTTCAGTTGTCTCTAGGACTGCAGATGCATCAAATTAGACAGTTACAATGTTAAAAAGAATACAGAACAACAAAAAAAGAAAAACTAGAAGAATGTTATCTCTCTCCCCTCAGAAAAACTCAGATAATGGAACCTAATTCATTTTTTAAATTGAAATTTATATTTTAAACAAATTTTCATCTGGAAGCTTTCTCATGACTCCAAATTAAATTTCTGCTGAAATGAAGATCTCCACTCCTGCATGAGTGCCCATATGGTTTCAGCAAGGAAGATACAGAAAGCCCAGGTTCAATTCCCTGCTCTTCTGAACACAGAGCAGGAGTTTGAACTCTTGATATTGCCAACATGGCAGGCTATTGATCCTAGCCATCAGATTATACATCTGCAGGTCTACCTTTTTCCTATCTCGCTTCCTAGCTTATAGCCCCATTTGGAGTTGGGGACTGGCTTATGATGTGTTTATGCAGTGCCTGGGCCTCTTGGAGATCTTCAGGCTTTACTAGAACTCCAGTAAAAGTCAGATTCTGGTTGCAGCTTTCCAGAGGGACCTTTAGGAGGCCCACGGTTCACTCTAGCTCTCTAAATCATTAGCCAATTTTTAGTTATAATAAACTTTCTCATCAATTAAATATTGTGGGTCTGGGTCTCCTCTTGCTGTCTGGGGGTTTAGGAGGCATAACAGCAATCCCTATTAATCCTATTATGAGCAAGCTAGAAGATCTTAAAAGCATATTTGACGCTGCTTTCTGTTACCTTGCGTGTGCCCACAGCTGTGACTGCAGTCACAGCAGGGAATATTAGACTGATGTTAATCATGTTCCTTTCTTCTGTAATGGTCATAATGGATCAATTATTCCACAGTGGTTAAATATTCCGATAATACCCTCCATTAATACCTATAAACATTTTTCTATGAAACTACTTTATTTTAGCTTAGGTTTTATCCATTATTAAAACATGATTGATAAATATGTTTCTTTATAAGACACTTTGATATCAATGGATTAAAAGTGGGAAGTTTGACTGTTATCTTTTACTTAGGGATTCATTTGTAAGCTACATAACATAGCGTTGCAGTGGATGATTATATAGAGAACAGAAACACATTTTTCACGTCTCTGCTTCAGGAAATTTGAGACCAAAAGACAGGCTAATGTGAAAACCTGACACATCTATAGAGAGCCCAGAACCCAGAAAGCTTGCACGTTGTGTCTCATTATGCAGTATCATGTGTAAAATGAGGTACCTCCCTGAGGGATATCATAATGCCTGTCATTTGGCATTTGCCTTGCACTGGGATCTTACTCTCAGGTGTACTAGTCTCTGAGGAGGGCTTAATGTAACATGGAAGCTTGGAGGAGTTTCCCAGGCAGACCAGGAACTTAAATATGAAGCCTACTGTGGGTCTCTAAGCAGCCTTCTAATAAATAATGATCACAACTGGAGTCTCATTTCTCCTTTTCCGAACCCAGATTCTAGATGCAGGGTTTTTGCCAGAAGAGTGTACTGCAGTTGAAAACCTTCTCTGGTCATTGCTATGTGAATAAAAGGTTTATTAGCAAGTGTTTAACTGCCCCCCCCCCCCTTTTTCTTTTCTTTTTTTTTTTTTTTCCTGAGTGCATCTTTGCTCATCAGGTAAAATAGCAGGTGTTGTTAGTTGCACAAATTTGGTGCTCATATGACACTTGGAGTCCAGTATATTTTCTATTTAGTGAGTTAGTGTAAAAGTGCCATTTTCTGTGGGTGGAGATGGTTAAAGGTCCTTGATGAGGAGTTGGGTAGCAGTTGGAAGGTGCTTCCATTGATGTCAGCTATTGGCATACTTGGCTGCGTTTCTATTCCAAAGACTGCTTTATAAGAAACTGGTAAAAATGTATTTGTTTTTATTACAGACACTGTTTATATGATGATATGAGGCCAAAATTGTGTCAATAGGCAAATATTGTGCAAAAAGGTAAAGGAAATGCTGAAGTTTGCCAGAAATGATGTTCCCTGAGATCTGCTGTCACTTGCAAAGAGTTTGAAACAGCCTTTTAGTAATCATAGGAAAATCTGTGATTGTTTACAGAGAAGAAGAGTTTGAAATGCTATTATTATAAATTATGTGTGGTGAGTAGCTACGTTAACGTTTGCAGTAAAACTCTTTGTCATGGTAAGAGAAAAGGAATATTTATAATTTTCTTAAAATGTATTTGGTTTTCAATAGACAAAAGTTGTTGAAGTTATTTTTCTGAAGAGAAGTGTATTTCTTGCAGTGGTTAAGCTGCTAGTAGCTATATAAAGATTGTTAGCCTAGTTGAGTGTTTTGCCTATCCAATGGTCCTTTCAGTTGTACGCAGATAAGCTAAAAATGAATGACCGGTATAAAGTAAGCATTTTATCTTGAACAAAAAAGCTATTAGTTTTATTATGTGTAGCTTATAGTTTCCATTGTCCGTTATGTTTTTCTGATGGTTTATTTATGGCTGAATTCTTGTTTTTTGTAAGTGAAGCATCACTTCATTAATATCAGCAGCACAAAGTTATGTGGGCCTTTCTAATCCGAGAAGTCAAGGTAAAACATGATTTTCTATATAAGTATGTGTAAATTTTGATGGACATGGGTTTTGGCTTGTGCAGTATCATCTCTGGGTGGCCTAGGTGTTAGCACGGATGTGTAGCTGATAGTCGAAGTAAGTGATGCTCCATGTTGTTCTGAGCAGAAGTTATGAAATCCTCCAAACGCTGTAGTCTCTTTTTAAAGGAGCAATCAGTTGTAATCTGCCTTGCTCTTTGCTGCAGGCATCCTTATTTTTTTGCAAGCTACTGCTATGAATGGTATTTCCTTCTGGAAAGGAATGTTTTGTTCCACTTTGTTTTGTTCTGCCTGTTTTTCCACAGGACACTGGTTTTACCCATACCCATATATCCATAAAATAGGATGGTGGGTATAACTGCGAAGCTCCTCCCCAGACGTCAGGGAGACCTCCGTGTAGCCTGTCGGTCCTGAGACTGCAACGCGAATTTATCCCAGGCAGCACAGTTATGCTGCTGGACAGTAAAAACGCGGTTGAAATTTGCTGTTGCTGCTTTTAGCAGCTGCCTGTTTGGGTCGGTGCTGACTGAGTGGTTGATGAGGTACCTGCCTCTGCTTGCCCCTCCTTCGCCTCTCATCTTCCAAAAAGAAATCTGCTATTTATTACTGAAGTAATTGACACAGTAACTGTTCTCTGCAAAATTCCTTCGAAATTAAAAATGAGCTGGAGCTCTCAAGTTGGGTTCTTTTACATAACACATAAAAGGTGACTATGTATACTAACAGAGTAGATGTGTTCACTCATTATGCTATAATTCATTTCATGTCCTATTGTGATGTGCCATTCTGTTTAATATCTGTAACTTGCTCAACTGAAGCACAAAAGTAGCAGAGCTGTAATGCAACCATCAAGAATTACACAGAATGATGTATTTTTCTTAAAAGGACAGTCCTCTGATTGCCATCTAATTTCACTAGGGCAAATTACCTTTTACTTCCATGTATTTTTGCCTAGGGCAAAAAAAAGCCTTGGGTGTAGGGCTGAGATTACAGTATACAAGTAGGCTTTATAGTTGTACTTTTAAACAACTTTGGTCATATGGCTCTGCAACTAATAGGGAGGTTAGGGAAATGGATTTTGCAAAGTGCTCTCTTGGAATTTTAATAAGAATAGTCAAAGAAAAAAAACTGTTTTCATCTTCACAGAACAAAAAATGGTCGAAAACTGACACCAAGCTTTGGTTTATTTGCTTTAGAAGCAAATGAAATGTGAAATACTATGTAGGTGGGAAAAATGATGATAAAAAACTTATTCCCATATAAACAATATGTTGCTGAAAAGAATGTTCAAAAATATAGTACATATGTAAATATGTATCTGCAAAAGCAAAGATACAAATGTGGAGACAGTTTTTGTTTATATGGACTATACCTATATACAGACAGTTTGGTCTGCACTCTCCAGAAAATACGTGAATGTTGAATTGCAATCAAGAGCAAGGAAAGATTCATAATTTAAAAATAATTATTATGGTAATTGGACCAGTTGGTAAGGACACAAGCAATCTTCAAGATAGTTCAATCTCTAAAACTAATTGCTGGGAAACACTTAAAACAGACAAAGCTCACAATTGAACAAGGAGCTCCTTGTTTAAGCCAAACAAAACCAGAATAGGATTATTCTGGTTATCGGTTCTTCTCTTTCTAATATCCAAAGAAAACTGTCAGCTGAATATGGTTATAAAGCTGATTTTCTCTCTTCAGTGTTCATTTCTTTAAATAAATACCCCAGACACTCCAAAATGGATGAAGGCCTGCAGACGATTCCCCTTGCAATATTATAAACAGTCGTTTTTTAACAGGGTTTTTAAATGTATTTTTTGTGGTGATGGGAGCAGGAGAAGACACACAGGAATGTGAATAACACTTCTCCAACAGATTTAGTAGAAGTATTTTTTCTCCAACAGAAAGAGAAAGGATAAATGCTGCTTATCTGATCTTGTTCCCTGAGAATTCTTGCCAAAGGCCTTAAAGAAGGCATTTTGAGGTTTTTTCAGCATTCAAACATCTACTTATTGATTATGATATGGTGTTTTGCTGTGTACACTCACCAGGAAGCTTCACCTGAAATGCTTTTAGGTCGAATAAAGCAATTCGCTGAGACCAAGAGCTAAGCCATGCAAAACCACACTTGTGGTACAAGTGGCTGTAGCTTGAGAGAATGAATTTTAGCTACAACTATGCTTATTAACAAATAGCTACAACTATGCTTCTTAACAAAAGGGTGGTTTATAAAATTTCTTGTCTTTTTCTTGTATGAGGATGATAGAAACCCTGATGCTGTGGGATGAGCTTGCATGGGTGGTGAAGAAATGCCAAGCAGTCCTTCCAAAATACGGAGTCACGTTTTGGAAGTCACACTGGGGTCCTGGTAACCTATTTTCTCAAAATTGCGAAAGTTGTGAGCATATAAGACTCTTCCCAGCTGCTACCAAGCACCAGGTCATGTGCTGCAGCAGCAATTTGCTTCTTGGCAGAGCAATAGGCAAGTGTAGAAGGTAATTTCTATCTCAAATTGCTCTTAATCGGTGGAGAAAGAATCTCTTTTGCCCTGCTCTATCTACTGCTACCTCACAACTTTTTCTGCATTAAGAAAAATATATTCTAAAGGCTGTTTCTTACTAATAGTGTGCATTTTGTGCTGATATCCCAGCCTGTGTTTTGATTTTCAGCCAGTATTGCTGGCTGGCAGAGACTGAGGGGAAATCCAAAGAGATGGAAGGAAGAGACGTTGCACTGAGGAAGACTGGAGCGATGGGTCGGATTAGTGGGGCTACCTGGTCCTGGTGCCATTTGCCGGTGTTTTCAAGGAGATCTTTAATTGCAGGAAGGCAATAGAGGAGGAGGATTATTTTGCAACATTTTCAAAGCTTCAAAAGCTATTGAGAGATGTGCAAAATTTAGAGCAATTTCAGCATCTCATCCCTAATTTAGAGCCATCTATAGCATGTTTCCAAGAATGCTCTGACCATTGCAACAGTCACCAATACAATGCTGAGAAAGCTCCTCTCAGCAGAAAGCAACCACATTAGAGAATAGCTCCTGCTATGGGCCTAATATCCATGCTGGCTGACTGCCAAGGGGCAAAGTTTTTGGCAGCTCAGAAAAAGGATCCACAAAAGAAAGTCTGTTACCACAAGAAAGACTAACACTTGCCCCTGGAAACATATCCTGGTTTGTGAAAAGCCAATTAAATATAATCACTGATCCCTTTTAGTTTTTTTTTCTTTTTTTTTCATTTGCATGGATTACATTAACAACATTTTGAAGTGTAAAAACAGTATTTTTGCCAATGTGAATTAAGAAGATTCTACAGACTTACTGTAGGTCATGCGCTATCTATTTTATGCTATTCACATTGTATAAAAATATATACGATACACCCTGGAAGGGAAATAATGAAAACAGTCCTTTAGCTGGCTTTTGATTCTTGTTATTTTTATAGCAAGTATTAATTACAACAAAATTTTAATTAAGAAAAAACGGTTAGGGGGGAGGTTTTCAAAGGCACCTGGCCACCAAATTACCATCAGCTTAAGATGGGAAGTTTGGCAGCTGGAGTACCTAACTCAGTTGTGCTTTGATAATCTCTCTCTCACTCCCTTTCCAATATCAGCATGAAAGTGAAGGGGCAAGTGGCTTCATGTGAGCATTTTGGAGCTTGCTTTTTTAGAGATCTGAAACATGCTAAGTTGCAAAGACTTCCAGTATACCTTGCAGGCTACTCTTGCTAGTAAAGAGATGAGTGCTGATTTTACCCAGGGCAATACATAGGTTTCCTTACTGAATATGTTTATTTTAATATATTTTTCAGGGCTGTATGCAGTATTGCATTGTTGAACTTTTCTTGCAGTCTAGAAGAGAATCACTAGACATTTGTCGCATGTGAGTAGGTGCTGACTTCCCACGCTCACTTCCTTTGGAGAGCTGAACTGCATCAGGCCGGCTCTGTCGTTCGAATCTGTTTTCATTAGAAGCTAGTAAATGTCTTGAGATGTTTAACAGGGGCTGTCAAACAGTGCATTACAAATAGAGGCTGTACATAAGAAAACAGAGCAGCGTACAAGTCTTGATGGTAGTGATACACCTTCTGGTTGCGATCTCGAAGGGGTGGAATAGATTAAACGGCGTGGACACCTCACATCGTAACAGATGTGTGTACTCTGGGGGCAGCTGGTGCCAGCCACCTCCCCAGTCTGCTCTGATTGCCTTGTAAGATTTTGATTTTTTCAGGTGTCAGTTTTAATTGATAAAGATATACATCTTTCTCATGGCTGTCTTTTGCCTTTGGCTATTGGGAAAGTCATTGGCAAGAGTTTTTTTAGATATCAGCTTGCTGTTATGGTTCATCACTACCATCCAGTTGTGGTTCATCTAGCTCACATAGGCAGTGATGTAGTTTTGTCATCTTCTGAGATGTGTTTATCATGTGAAGCATCATACACCATATTTATGAATCTAGTTGTTTTTCACTCTTTCCATCCCACTTCTCCCTCTTAATCTTTGGAAACTTCCAAAACTCCTTTTCTCTTTAGCGATATGAGAAAAGCAGATTGGTCCCAGCTCCCTGACAAATGTTTTTTTAAAGCTTTGGAAAACTTATTAATGAAACTCTTTAAGTAGACAGAAGAGGGAATGCCGGTGGTAGCTGTAGTTCCAAAGCGATAGGTCAGACTCTGAGGTTGTGACTCAGGTTAGTCTTCTTTACAGTAGGCCAGATGGAGCCACACGAAGAAGGAAAGGCGGGCTGGGGACAGATTTCTTTGTTACTCTCAGCTAAATTGACATTTTCAACCTGACTGTAACCAGCCTCCTGCAATTGCTCAAAGGGTTCATTACAAAATATATTTCTAGACTGGTTCAGATCCAATTTAAAGCAGTTTGACTCAGCAGATGTTATTACTCTTCCTTTTTAACTCACACTTGTTTGCATTGCTATAATTTATGTGAAAGCAGGTAATTATAGTGTTGTTGACTAAATACATATATTTTTATATACATATATATAAAAATAAAAACATTTCTTTCTTTCTTTCTTTCTTTCAAATTTAGACTTCTAAATCTGTTTAGATTTCCTAGGGCTTTAGCCTGATTCTGCAGTTCAATCCTTGTGCTCTTTCTGTTGCAAAATGAAATGGTAAGTCAAATATTTTAGAGAATGGTGTCTTATCTGAGTCCCGTAACATGGTGACATTTGAAATGCAGGCAAGACTGAAGTGATTACAATTCTCAAAAGTCCAATCTTAATAAGAATAGTTAGGTCACAGAACTTTTGTGTTATAGTGGGAAAAGGAGAGGGGAAACATTCCTCATGTTGGAAATTATTGTTTTTGGTGTTTTATCTCTGGTAATGATGAAATCCGTGCAGCCTGCAAAACTCAAAGTTTTATCATGGAAGAGGACATATACTGTTTTTTTTAATTAGACTCATCTAAGGCCCAACTTCATGAAATTACTCAAGTGTATATTTTGATCCTTTTCTATCTGGGCAAAATCTGTATTCACATATGAAGGGAGTTGGCTGTATGTTCTATACAGCTTGTCCTTTAATGCAATATGATATTTCCCTGACAATTGTATTTCTTCCTCATAAGAGGTATTGCAGTGTTTGTATTCCATATGTGAGTCTTTGTGTGTTTTTTTTCATCAGAGTGGAAGAATGTGAGATATACAAATCTCCTGAAATTCAGAAGAGAGATTTTACCTTGCTCCTTTATATTTAGATGAATACCTTAATTCAATATTGTGAGTACTAACAGGAGATAAGTTCAGAATTTCGTTAGTTTCCTGAAGATCCTCTACTTTGAAGACACTGATGATCAACTTACTAACTTTCTTATTTTGAAGAATTTATGGTTTTCAGCCACACTTTGGGGTGCTTACTTGCATATTCGTTACTCAGATGATTAAACTGTATGGTCCTGAAGCTTGTTGTCACTGGTGTTCTTGGGGCTGCAAAACTCAAAACCAAAGTGACAAGCAAAACTGTTGAAACTGTGTCTGGTGCTCATATAGAATGTGACATTCTGGGAATAAAATCAGTTTTCTTTTGATTTGGTGAATAAGTGTAGCTTTCAGAAATCTTAACTTATCTGAATTGCAACTCTGCTCTTTGTCAGCTTGAGAAAGTGTTTATGACTGTTAAAACAAGAATGAAAAATATGAGCATGAAACAGATGTTACTTCTGCCTGCCAGACCAAGAATTGGCTAACACTGAATATACCTCTGTCTAGTTACTACAGATACTGCAGGATTTCTGAATGAAAAGGGTGTGGATTTGATCTCAGAAAAGACTTTTAAATTTTCAGATATATAACTGGACTTTGTAGTTCTTTATACAGATTTAGATGGGTGTTCTCTGAATAGTCTGTGTTCCTTTTTGTTATTCAGTCTATGTTTGTTTAGTGCACCCTCAAAGTACCGCATACTACCAGGAGAGCTTTCAAAAAACAGCTCCCTGTGCATTCTCTGTACCCCAGGATAATTAATGTATTTTGTGAAAGTGGAAATCATTCCGGAATAAAGAAAGATAAATTAACATTCCAGAATAAAATACCTCTGGAGGCACGGAGGTATTCCGCAGTAACTAAATCAGTGGATTTCCCCATATAGACAAGCTCTTAGTGTTTTGTCTAAGTGAAGCATCATCTAAAGCATGTCTAAAAGACTCCAGCATATCTAAAGAATGATGTAGCCCAACACTGCCTTTGTTAGCAGCTAACGAGAGCTAGAGTATGGACAGCCAAATTAATCTTTTCTTTTTTTTCTTTCTTTTCTTTTCTTTTTTTTTTTGGTGAGAGGAAGTTTGTGTTTCCAGTAAAACACTGGATTAAGACTGGTGAAGCTGAACTAGATTGTCCTGTGCCCTGTGACTGACCTCAAGCAACTCACTTGGGTCACAGGTGAGCAGAACGCTTGAGCACAGATTTATGTCCTGGTGACCCTGAAGCATGTGGCTTGTGGAACAGAGGCAATGATCCCACCGCTGCTTAGTTTCTCTCCTGAAAAATGAGGAAAAATACCAACACTTTTCTGTCTGCCTTTTTCTGTCTGGCCCACTTACATTGTCAGCTTTCCAAGACAAGGATTTTCTCTTTGCTGTAGAAGTGCATCCTCTTCATGAGGCATCTCTGCCAGGTGAATTGGTTCATGCTATCAACTGTCATCACCAGCTCCCTATCAGCGGTTACTTCTCCCTGAGATTTCCTGGCACAGCTGTTGCGTGAGTCTTCTGTAACCTGTTTCAGCCAAATGACTGAAAGACCTACTATTGAAACTGCTTTTTGCAGCTAATTTGGGTAATTTGGGCTCAGATAAAATGCTCATCTGGGAGCAGCAGTGTCATCTGTCAGTAGGTAGTACTGAGAAGCAGGGGGTGGTTTGCTCTTCTACTGGTACAGCCAGTCAGGAGTTTTTGGGTCCAGGGCTCTCCTGCTAAATACAGTGCAGCTCTTATGTAAAGAGAGACTCAAATTGTACTGCCATAGATCCATTTGTCTTGCTTTTCTAATGGTTGCTCTATCGTTAGGCTAGTGATCTTAATTTTACTTGCTGCATTTATGGTATCTTAAATTTTTTCTTACTTGTATGTTTTTTGTTTTTGTTTATAGTGTATTTTAAATTTGGACACACGAGATTTTGGAAGAGCTGCATGTTTATTTCTGAATGCTCAGCCAGAGTATTTCATATCCCAAAAACATACACATAATTTTCTCCTTTAAAGCCATAAGAAGTTATTTGTCAGTCAATCAAAATAAAAATGTCAGAAATGCTAGAATTTTATTTTCATGATTGAAACTGCCAATCCCTCTTCCAAGACAGTAATATTACATTTCAGTCTTACTAGCTTTCTATTTTACCATTTTAAAAAATGTAATTTCATACAGAAAATATATTTAAGAGCAGCATAAGATTGCATGATTATGTTCTGAAAAGCCAGGAGAACCAAATGTAGCATGCAAGAGCATGACCCCATAAATGTCCCTTGCTGTATTTACGCCCCAAATGTAATAATTTAGGATCAGCTCTTTGTGTGAATCTCCGTATGCATCCTTTCTTGTAACGTCAGCCTTTGAAATGGGAAATTAAGCTAAATGATGGATTTCTAGGAGGAGTGGAGAAAAGAGAGGTCACTCTTGGTTCTGTGATCTTTCATTCATTCTGTCTGTCTGCAGCCAGGCGCTTGGCCTCATTTTCCAATTGAAGTTATTTCAGGGCCTTGAGTTGGAGATTGCCGATATTTTTTGACTTCATGATAGATAAGGTCCATAACATTCCTGCTTGTTGCTTATAAAGACGCTATAAAAGCGAGATGATCTGAAAGTCGTTGTCTGCTCTTGAGTTTTCCACCAGCCACAGCATTCCAGATGGCATTCTATACATAGGCTTGGTTGGCTATCGCTGGAGCCTCTCTGATATTGCCAACTAAAAATCATCTTCAGGCAAGAGGTGTTGAAAACCTCCAATTATCTCTGTGCATTTTGCTCCATATTCTGTTTTAGTGTTGACAAGGCATTGCTGTTGCACGTTTTCAATTTAGTTTTTAGTTTAGATCAGGCAGCTGCATCAGATCTTTCTCACTTGTCTCAATGCATTTTTTGCTGTTGGGTTTTGGTTTTGTTTAGATTTTTCTGACAGTTGGTCTTGTTCTTAACTTATTCCCTTTTACTTTTTTTTTTTTTTTTTACAATTATCCACTTATGTACAGACATGTACCCACACTCCTTTTCTTAGCTTTGAGAGAATAACTTTTTATTTTAATTCCTTCAAACACATACTATATTTTGCATCATCTGTCATTCGTTGTAAAGTTTCCAAACCTTTACACGATATAGCATATGCAAATTACAGATCCCTGAACTATTCCTCTTCATCTGGTTGATTCCCATGCATGCTACTGTGCAATATCTCCCCATCACAGTGGCTGATCATGGAGACATAAGCATATATTCAAGTGTGCGAGCCTGTGTGTGTACATCACACTCATAGACCTGAAGACATATCCACTCCAGTCCACTGTATTATATCAATCTTAATGGGTCATCTTCAGTGATTAAAAGGTCCATATATTTCTTTTTCAGATCAGAAACTAATATGACAGTTACGAATGGAAGTTATTTTCATTTCAAATATTATTTCAGGCCCTTTAAACAAAACATTTGTCATTTTCTTTAATTTTTAGTTATTCTTACTATCTGCAAAATAGGTTATTCCAAATAAAATCACTCCTTTATCTTTCTGAGAGGCTGTACTTGGAGCTGGGTATGAGTGGAAGGAGGAGGAAGGCAAATGTGAGGGCTTCAGAAGCAGCTGTCCCCCTGCCTGTGCTAAGACTTGCATCTTTGCCCACCTTTTAGAGCTTAGTGTCTCCTTTGTATTGCTAGAAAAGCTGTTTACATGAGTGTTCTGTGAACTGCTTCCGTCCAAATTAGTCAAGTTACCTCTCAGTTGGTAGGGTGTACACACTTTTTATCTAATCAGCCAGAATTTGGTGTTTAACTTTTCCACAGCTGTGTACATAGATCCCGTATGGTTTCTGGCCAGAAAGTTGAAAGGAACTGGAATTGTTCATCTTGGTGTTATTAAATTTAATGTGAGATTTCCTGTTGATCTGATGAAATCAGGATTAGAGCTCTGTGTAAGCAATAATACTATATGATATGTCAGTTTACTGATGATAAAACAATCCTACTATGCACCTGTAAGTGCTTTCTAAAAGAGAAAATATGACAAACATCAAAGGGAAGGCTGACACTGGTAAACAATCATCAATTATTCAAAATACTTCTATGAAAACCTGCAATACTTTATTAGTTTCAAACAGAAAAAGATAGAAAAATAGTTATTTTCAAATCGCCATCACCTGAAATTGAATTTTGAGGAGAATGTTTCCTATTTAAATTAATCTTCGTGGAAGCTGTTTTCGTTCAATACTAGTGAAATTCTTTCCTGTATTATGTACTGATTCTGTGGGAAAAGGAAGGTTACCCATCGCTCCGCTGCATCTCCTGGAGAGTTTTGATAGGTATGTTCCTGGCTTGGTTTTAAAACTATTCAGAATCTCGCACAACCTTGTTTGTGCATGTTATCCTTAAAAAAAAAAAAAAAAAAGGAGTGGTTTCATCAGACAGGGCAGACGTTTTTGGTTCATTGAGAATGCACCCCACTCAGCTCCAGTTTTGCAAAGGTCCTTTACGCAGCTATATTACTTTTTGAATTCAATGGCACTCTTTGCATACCTAAGTGCAGGCTCAAGTACTTTGCTTACATGTTTCGCCTGATACTAGGCTTGATCCGGCAATCTGTTACTTTCCTGAGTGCTGCCTGTGTTAGAAGTGTCTCTTTAGACTCCAAATGAGTGAGCACTGCTTGTAAAAGTGAGTGTTTCCAGGACTCCACACTTGGAGTGTGTAACAAGTATCCTGGTTTCAATTGTATTCGTTGTGCCGGGTGGCCATGTAGCTGATGTGATGTACTGTAGCGAATACAGTAAATAAGCCAGCAGGCTGGATTCTGCAGCCCTTCCCCTGCTTATAGGAATAGAGCAAGAAGTGTTATGCACTTAATATTTTTAGTCTTCAACAACGTGTAAGGCAGATACTAACTTGCTTGATCAGACATGTGAAATAAAATAAATAAATAGAATGGGTTGCATAAGAATAAAATAATGTATTAGCCTTTCCCTCCTCTTCTCCATGAGAAATTTCTGCCTTAATATAAATAACTTGCTGCTAAATTCTTAAAATATCTCTGGTTTATAACAGCCTATAAAAAAGAAAATAAATGAAAGTTTTCGAAAATATGGAAAGTTTGCTATTTTTTATTTGCGGTCTTAGCATTTTTTATGCACATGATAGTTTAGCATGATAGTTTGGGGGATGACATTAATGCTGTAAGTTAGTAAATCTAATTACAATTGACAACTGCCACCTAAGGAGAGGCAGAAAGGGCCAAGATTTCTGGACAGTGGGAAAAACCCACCACCCACCCCCTTGCAGTGCTTAGGGACAGACCGTGGAGACATTTAGCTCTCCCTTAATGCTTGTCACCTGTGGAGCCAGGGCGCCTTGCGATGGCCAGCCGGCATGGTGCAAAGCATGCAGAGGAGTGCGGGAAGGCAGGTTTTTCGGAGATACCCAGCACCTCTCTTCCAGACGGCAGCTGATGAGGACTGCGAGGTGCTCAGCTAAGCTCTGGCCTGGTCATATGGACACACAGAGAGCCGTAATGGTACTATTTAGAAGATATTTATTCTAACGTTGCCTTCACAGTTAACAAGCTAAATCTGCCAACAACGAAGACTTTTAAATATTTACTACTTTGCTTCTAAGGCAATTATTCCTGACAAGCCAGGAAGTAGCATTAAAGCACTATGGAAAATGGTTTATAATCCCCTTACATTTATCACCCACATTGCTGGGGTCAAAGATGATGGCATTTTTCAGTGGTTGCCAGCAGCCATATGCTCTGAAATTACAAATATTGCAAACAGGAAACTTCGTTCTTCAAAAAATTCACATTTTTATGCAAGTGCTTTCTCTATGTGATCTTCCAGAATTCCATTGCCCCCCTCAAAAAATAAATAATAAATGCTAATCCTTTTAACCTCATTAATCATTGCAGAGCTGTAAAGTCCTAGCGTTTCAGTCTTCATTCAGTTGTTTTCTAAACAGCGTAACATGCCGCTTTTAAAAATTGCATGTGCCCAATATTTTGTCTAATGTCAAAGATGTTTTCTTTATAATCATCCATTTTCACCGTTATAAAGGGATGAGACGGCAAAGAGAAATGTATCTGAGTGTAAGGCATTAGTAAGATATTCTTGTTTTCTGCAGCAAATGTCACAGGCTGTGAGTCAGGGAAGTGGGCAAACACGACTTCACTTGAAAAATCTCTGTTCTTAAGCTTGCACCTAAGGTGCTTTGCAGTCAGTGCTTAAATTTAAATGTCTGCTCTAGCATTCATTGAGTTGGGTTAATGGTACACACATATCAGTGTATTTGTTTAATGAATTATTTTGCTTAATGTACATTTTTCTTTTCCATAGCTAACTAAGCCTTATTTATTTTGGTTCCCACTATTAAACATTTGCTGGTTTCACAACAGCTTTGTTTCAGGAAGGACAGTGCTTCTTCTCATCCTGCAACATCATGATTGCGAGAATTCAGTTTCCATCACAGCAAAGCCTTTGAGAATTTCCAGTGTTAGTTGCCCTGTTTTTAGTCTTGTCATTTCAACTTCACTTCAACAAAAGCTGGTTTTATTCGTAAACCAGCTTAAAATAAAATAAAGGCGATCCTGAAGTAGAAGTAGTAATTATAAACGCGGTGATTGTCTGCATCACTGCTTTGCGCATAGTAGGTAAGCTGCTCCAAGGTAAGAGAGCGATTTGTTTTGGAATTACCAACCACATTTTTAAAGGGGGATAAATTACATCCGTGTAAACTGTCTCATATCAGGCTATCGAAGCTACATCAGCCACGTGAATATATTTCGGCACTCTGGCAATATTGGTATGGAAAGTCTTCTTATAGGCAAACCCTTAGTGGCTGTCCCCAGGATGATGGACTCGGTGTGGATAGTAGGCAGGGGTGGGGTGGGGGCACCGCTGCTATTTGGGCCACAGGGTCGGGAGAGATGTGCAATACAAGACAATAAATGGGACGTGGCACTTCTGCTCCTGACTGTCACCCCAGCGTGTCCCTCTCTCCAAGTAGCGCACAGGATTGCGGGCCTCCATCGTGGCCCACCTGGAGCCTGTTTTTCAATCAGCTTATTACTTCACACCAGATCAAAGCGTTAATCTTGGCTTGAATGCCAGCTTGTATAAACTACTTTTACATGCCCCGTAGCCCTTCCATTAACATTCCTACACATTTATGAGAAAGTTCTTTTATTTGTAAGCTTTCAGGTGGCCTCTTCCAGACTGTAACTAAATGAAACCACCAAGAGAAATATTGGCTTGTGTGGTTCTACTGTAAATGTTAACGCTACTAGGGGAAAGCATCATGTTCGGCTGTTAAATTTTTTAAAAAATATAGAGAGGTACAATTGCTTCTCACAAAATAAAAGAAACAAATGAATTTCCAGCAAACAAATACAAAGTCCTGCTTTCCTGATAGCAAGACTATAAAAACTATAGAAGTACTGTTTCTTTTGGGGAGGCAAATACGTATTAATGAAAAATGCAAAAAGAATCTTGAAGCATCACTGTGGCTCTGTGTGATGTATGTCTACACATAAAGATCATTTTTACTCTGTAACTTTAGTTAAAATACATGAAAATGTAGTATCAGTAGTGAAAATAATACATTATTAGACTAAATGCTGGTACGCTGAACTCCATTTGAAACACATTTTTTGTAGCAAACCTATAAACCTTTGAAAAAAGGCTTAGAAGAGAAATATTTGCAAACAGGTAGTTAGTCACTTCATTGAATCTCTAATAAATTCTCTGCAGTACTTTAAGTTATTACATTACCATGTTTATTCAAGATCAATATAAGTGTTAATTTACATCTAATATGCATTGAAAAAAACCTGCTATTGTTAATCTTTCTGGTCAAACACTAATCACTTCAGATCATAATACTGCATTGCAGCACGGCATTTTAATACTGATGTAGTTAAGGTGTTTGTCACTATTATCTCTGTATTTATCACTTCTTTCAAATGCATGTTGATAGGTAAGAAGCACAAGTCGTACAGGCTGACATTTAACCCATGCTTTTGGGTATAAGACCATTGTAAAATTAGGATATGGAGTTTTATGTAATCCCAAATAAAATTAGCAGTTTGAATAAACACCATTGTGTGATTTCAAGTAAGACACCACTCTGGCATGTACCAAAATCCCATTCCGCAGATGTGCAATGTAAATAAATCCCATAATTCCTCACCAGAGTTCTTATTTCCATCTAAATACAACAGGATTTTCTGCTTTTGTGAACTGTCTTGGAAGCCTTTGTACTGAAGCATGACATACCTGAAACATGACCATCACTGCAGTCATCTTCCTGGCTGTATCCTGGAGTGCTCCCGTTACCTCTGCACCTTTGGAAGTTGAGTTTTTGGAATCACTCGTGGATGGTTGACAGCACTGGCTTTTCTGCCTGATGACAAAAGAGTGGTTCTTCATAGCTGGGGATCTGAAAGACAAAAGGTATTTATAGCTCACCTGTCATAGTGCAATCTGGGTCTGTGGACTAAGCGATTTTTGAACTTTATGGATTTTTTGACCTATCAAAAAAAAAAAAAAAAAAAGAAATTCTTTGATAAATGTTATGGCAGAACATTACCATTTCTGTCAAAAAATGTGAAGCCTTGAACAATGGAGTGACAGGTGTATAATGTTGTTATGTAGATTAATTTACACACATGATTTTGGTAAGCTAGCAAATTAAGTGATTTTCAATCAGATGGTTGAAACTGGATCAGAGTTCTCTCAGGGAAATGTTAAGTCCTTAATGAAATCACTAAAAGAGGTTAAATAACTGGGGAAAGAGATGCAGAATTGCTATTTGTTATATCATTTAAACTACAGCGTTGAGGATCCAACTTCATGAAAATAAATAAATTAAAACAAACAGAAATGTTCGGCTTTCTACTTATGAATAAAAAGGAGCCAAGCTGCAAAAAATACATTGTTTCAGATATTCTGGTAATGTTAGTTTTAAAGCTTTTTCTCCAAAATGCATTTAAAAACATGGTACAAAAACAAAATGAAAACTGAAGATATGCCAGTTTTCAGAAGTCAAGAACAGAGCAGAGAGGTAAGGAAAAGAACTGAGTGACAACCTTTTAAAATTCCTTTTGCTATAGTTAGTATAAATGAAAACACTTGCCATTATTTTTTATGGGTCAAACCTGGCTGAATACTAGAAAAATTATCTAGCTGTGTTTTCTGAATTCTAGGAAAATGTTTTGTTAATTTTATATTTCTTTGTTATTTTGTAAACTGCAAAACTGCATTACTTAAAATAGATACACCTCTGATAATAATAAATCTTAACTACTTCAGCTGAGGAACTATTGGTCTTTTGCTAAAAACTTGCTATGTAGACAATTTTTTTCAGTGTAAGTGCCTTATAGATTTCAGAACAAGCCTGATCCTTACTGACTTTTTGTTTTAACTACATGTTGACTTAGTGAAATCAGTAGATTGTCTATTCATAGAGGAAAGGTCATCATTAAGCAAACAGATTTTACGCTGCACAAAAGTAGGCGCTCTTCTCTGGAGTCAGGTGACCTATTTTAAAGAGTGGAGTCAGCTTAAGATGTCTTATAATTAATCAAGAAATTGTATTCATTTTGAATATACCTCAGTTTCAAATGCCTAGCAGATCTGTAAGTACCTGGGAGTGGCTGCAAATATCTGATGTTCAAAAAATTAAAAAATAAACCTCAGAAGTTGCAATTTGTACATTTTATGGATTGAATTGTATTTACTGAGTACGGTATATTTGTTCCTGCCCTTTCAAAATGTGTTGCAATTATTTTTAAGAGTGTGTGCTTTGTACACAAAAGAGTATGTTAATTGTTCCAATAAAACTTTTTTTTTAACCCACAGGAGTCTGAACTCATTGTTTCTCTTGAGTAGAAGGGCAAGTTCCAAAAAACCTTGAAAACACTTGTTTTCCTAACTATACTGGAAACTTGCTTTCTAAACCAAACACTTAAAAACCGCACAATGGCATGAAACATGAATGTATTGTAATCCGAAGCATAAGATTCAAGATTCTGCAACAACAAAGAAAGAATGACTTCTTTAAATTATGTCATTTTTTTTAGGTCAAAGTGACATCAAAGCTGTTGCAGAAACTCAGGTTATGGTCTGTGAGTCATTGTTCACTCTTCTGTTCAAAATAGTTTTCTGGCTGGACTTATGTTCCTCTGCAACTGTAATAGAAAAGAAATAAAACTATCAACTATGAACAGTCTCTTCTCTCTCTTTCCCCACTGATCTATTAGATAAATAAACATCTTACATCTAGATTCTCTCAAAATATATCTCTGATAAACTAATATGAACTTGCATTTTGTACATGACAAAAATAATGTGTGAGCATAAGATAATGTCAGCTTTGTATTTCCATTCAATTGTAGGCAAAATCTGAGTTCAAAATCTATAGCAAAACATCAGCAAAATTATTGAAAGCCCAAACCTTCAAATAGGGGGCAGAACGTTCTTTCCAAATAAGGAAAATATTCCTTTGGTTTTGGGGGAATTGTGCAAAACACCATTGATCAACTCCATATTAGACACCTACTGTGTCATGAAGTCTTTGGTTTTAATGAGCAAACAAACAGAAATCCCTGTAAACGAGAAAATCATCCCATGCAGCACATGAGGTGTGAGAGACATATTATAACACTGAAGAATCAATCTGAGTTTGAATATATGCTTGCAATAGGTTGATATATTTGCCTCTGAAAAGTAAGCAAATTAACCTCCTTGCTGTCCATGGAGGGGTAGGCGGTCGTACTGCTCTTAGCAGACAATTAGAACATGAATGAACAAGCAGGACTGAGCATCTCTTTTCCTACATAGCGGGCAAAACAATAATACAGTTAATCAATGAAAAGGACTCACTATCGCATTTAGTTTAATTTGTTGTCTCAGCACAAATGGAGCCTTTGGTGTCTGTCTTCTTGAAACCACTTCTTATTTAGGTTTTGTGAACTGTTTTGGCTTAGCACTAACGGAGCTCTTATTCATAATGAAAAGATCATTTATGTCTGCACCAGGCATGAGAAGCTGACTTCTTTGCAGACTATACA
The DNA here is from genome assembly GCF_036370855.1 of Dromaius novaehollandiae. Classification (NCBI taxonomy): domain Eukaryota; kingdom Metazoa; phylum Chordata; class Aves; order Casuariiformes; family Dromaiidae; genus Dromaius; species Dromaius novaehollandiae. The sequence continues at coordinate 28,060,419 of NC_088132.1, forward strand.
ATGTACAGTCCGTAGGATGTTTGGTGTCTGCAGCTTCTGCATGTAGAGAGCCCTGGAAGGCTTGAGATAGGTGTGGATTAGCTTTGGTTCCTATGTTATGTTTTCATCTTGTTTCCCCTGCACCATTTCTGGAAGCCAACCCACCAAAGCTGCTGTACCCAGGGGCAGCTCATGCTGAAAGCTGGGTGACATCTGTCAGGGGAAGACAAGCAGTGGGGAGAGGAGCCTCCCCTTCAGAAAAGCACTGGGGGAGATTTCCAGAGGGTTGTCCTGAAGAGAAATAAGAGAGAGACCACTCCTGCTTCGTAGGGCTTGAAGCCAGGGAGAGGCAGGAGAGCAACCTTCCTTATATTCCCATACCCAGGAGTTGATTAGACTTTAGCTGCTGGAAACACCCTTCCTCAAATCTACTACCAGAGGGTTGGGATTTTTTGGTTTATTTAGTTACAATAAGTGATGTGACCCTGTATTATTGCTATGACTGGGTTATATGTGTCTATCTGCAAAACATGTTTTAAACTCCATTTTATAAAGCTGACAAAAAAGGAAAGATGTGTGAATGACACTTTCTCCATTACAGCAATGGTGCATCAAAACCGTAAGTGGGGTTGACATGAAAGAAGCAGTGGATGTTGAATTAGACTGGACATAACTCAGAAGCTTCATGGCCCAGACATTGGTGCAAACATTTTCTTCGACTTGTGGAGAAATGGAATTGCTTTCCAGCATCTTGTATGTTGAATGTCAGATCGGTGAGTCCTGAGTTTCATCTGCTTGTCTGTGCAGCTCTGGGAAAACCATTATATTTGTATGGTGTCAGCATGAAATCACAGGTCAGCTTAGCTGTCCTCGTAAGTGAAACATCTGAGAAGCTTGTAATAAGCCATAAACCCAGGGATTTTCATGTTTGTTTTGCATGCTGTGAGCATTTTTATTATTCTGTTTAATGTTTTTTTATGGACTATGATGGCAAATCATTTGTGTTTGCTTCCGCTCAAAGGAACACCTGTTACAGAAAACCAAGCAATATGGGCCTTCCATAGTCTGATAATGCACTTCTCTTTCTGTGGGAGCTTTTTTGTCCTGAAAGGGGTTAAAAAAGCAGTGGGCTAAAACCTTTGATCGGTTTGGCACAAAGAGTTTATAATTAGGCTATAAGTGCCTAGGAGAGAAACCCCTGCATAGAAGAATTTTTATTTGATGCCTCTTGGCCCTTGACTCTGGCCCTCATTTGTGCCATAGGGAGTACTGCACATGCAAAGGCAAAACTTCGCTCTAAAGCACGTGTTTCATCGTGCTTTAGAAAATGTGAAGCTTCTTATACCGTAGCACAGCTTTGTGGGGTCTCTTGGCAGGGTGGAGTGGGAAAGGAAGAGGGGAAAGGCAGCGGAGATCTGTTTCTCATAATTGCAGAGCTGGAATTGGTTCACTTTTTTCTACCTTCTGCTGTGTCAAGCCCTAAAGATAAATTAGTTCAGTACAGATACCTTTTCGAAGTGTTCCCAAGAAGCCATGCATTGCAAGGTATCAAGCATCTCCTATTGTTCAGAGTAGTCTATCGGTTGCTACTTGTGTAGACAGTCAATGCCAAGCACCTCACAGAATGAAGCTCTTAGACTGGATGCTTTAAGGAGGACTGTAAGCAATATTTGATTATATTCAGAATAAGCAAGGCCTCATTCAAAAAAAATCATATTTCATGTAAATTTTAAAGAAATCCCAAATTTTGTTAATAGTTCTTTATTGAGAAATGTGGAAAGGAAGAAATGAATAAATAATTAAAATATGCAATTCCTTAGAACAGGTATCTTCATTTATATTGGATCAAAGGCAAATGCCCAGATAGTGGTATAGCCTTGAAGACTTAAAAAGCTAACATTTTTGCATTTATCAGAATAAATTAATTCTTGTGAGCTTGACGAGGCAGACATCTCCACTCTCCTGGGTGTATATTCTACATATTATCAGATATCTTTAGCTGAAGGTTGTACAAAACTCAGAATATTCAATGTTGCAGGCTCTTTTATAACTGCGAGGTACAAGGCTAAGTTCTTTGTGGCAGGGACTTTCATTTAACATATCCTTGTACAATGTCTAGGACAATCATATCTCAATCTAGTCAAGTCCTTTGGATGCTGAAATATAAATGATTAAAAATGTGACAGTTTCAGAAACATAGTGAAAACCTATTCCTGTTATTTGAGAGAAGTCTGGATATAAAATAACCTTTACAACAATTGGCACTTGCTCTGTTTTAGGTGGTCCTTTCAAGTGAAATTGTGCCCGTATTAAATATAAAGAAAATTTTGCCCTGGCTTTGAAGTCTTGTCCCTTGTGTATAATATACTATTGAGGAAACAAATGAAACAGAAGTCCCTCCGCAGTTCCTTCATTTGAGTTGTTCATCAGAGAAATGGACTTCTGGAACAGCCTCCTCAGTGGGATTAATGGTGCAAAAGTGTTTTTGGTTGTTTGATGGAATCTAATGAACATATGAGTAATGTTTTGTGTCAGGCTTTTTCTTGTCAACAAAATATGGATATTTTCTCTGTCTTTATACCTGTGTAATATCCCTGGATCTCACCTTAGCATGTACCTATAAAAGAAAGTGTAATACTCTACTGGAAGACCTAAGAATGAAATTTGACATCCCTTACTTTGTTAAATGAAACAGGTGCTGAAAGTGAATGTTGCACAATTTTTGATGCATCTGAACACTTTTGATTTAGAAAGTAACCTCGGATGTATTTGGATATTTTCAGTCCTTCTAAGAGCTTTGCCTAGGCTTATTGCAATGGAAGATTCTGAAAGATCCAGACCCTGGTTTAAATTTTTTTCTAGCATGGAAATTGTCATACAATTTCCAACATAGTGTATTTTTTTTTCAAAAGAAAGGTCATCTAAACATTAGTGAGAGATAATGGAATTGTGCTGACCTCCAGAGAGTTAGAGGGCTACTTGACTATGAATGGTACAATCCATAAGAGAACCTCTCTTTTACTCAAATACAAATGGACAACTAAACGAGTAGACTGTGTGAATGCATGAGTGAAAGGGGTCCCACAAGAAGTAAAAACTGAATTAAAACCTTAGAAAAGGCTATAGAGGACAAAGCAGCACCTCGCTCATCGACTAGCTAAATTTCATTTGTGCTTATAAGGGGTAGGAGGACTAGTACACTTCACTAGGCAAGGTCAAGAACAATACAATGGACTATTATTAAATGTGACACTGAGCCTAATTTATTGGGACTGGGTTACAGAGAATTCACAGATAAGAAACATGAAGCCAAGGCAAATTCTTTCAAAAGAGGAAGTATCTGAATAAAAATTCTATTTCATGTACTCAGGAGACCAAAAGGCTATTGTCATAGAGGAACTAAAAGGGAGATGTTCCAACTCATGTAAAAGGGAAAATTAAATGTCTCTAAACTGGTGTAAACCAAATTGTCACCTTGAAAGTGTAAAATCAAAGCTTTTGAACATTGTTAAGTAATGAAGGAGCAACAACTTTTTCCTCCATTAACTCTGGTCGAGATACTAAAGAATCAGTCTATGTTAATACATAGATAAAGGAAATACCAGCTCTAATAAGTCATAATGTTAAGTGGTGTCTCTGAAATATTTTGAGTATTGAGATAGATTATTTGTTTGCTACATAAACAGTTACGTTCTTGTTGAAAGCAATTTTCTGTGATTAGTTTATTATGATTAATAAGAATTTGGGAATAAGTTCCAATACAGCATTCATGTTGTTTTGAAAAAGTGAAAATTTTATCCTGAAAGGTGTTTGCAATGCTAGTTCTCTGGATAAAGAGACAACAATGATTTCTTGGTATTTTGCACAACCCCTTCCTTGTATATGTGAATCACTTAAATTCCTAAGTCTTTTTTCTTTTCTGCTCAAATTCTTTGAAATCCCTATGAGATTCAGAACATTAAATAGAGCTCTAATGTATAGGTCATGAAGAGAGGGAAACTGGCTAAATTAACACTATAAGAGTTATTTGTGAAATTTGTAAAATCAATTGCAAGCCTCCCTACTGCTTGCTTATTTGCATTTAAATAAAAAGTTGAGCACACTTCCTTATACAGTAGTTAAAATGCTGCTCTCTGTATAGTCTTCATCTTCTTGAGTGATGAGAAATGCTGTAAAGAAATTCAACAAGTTCCCCGCCTTCATGAGGCTAAGTCCATAAAGGCACAGGTAGGTATCACCTTCATATATATACGTATATTGGTGACCTGTATTTATAAATGCACTGTTCTGATGTTTTAAAAATATTCCTATAGATTGAACTCTTGTAATGTGACAGAAAGTACGAGGAATTATTGCTTCACCAAGTGTCCCTGGTCTGCAGAACACATACGGAGGGCGACAGACCATGCTGGACGCGGCCGGTCTGCTGAAGAAAAATGTTAAAATGCTCTGAGATGCAGCTCGTGGGTGGGGAGAGCACGGCCTGAGGCAGGAGTCCTCACCGCACCCGCGGGGCTGGCTGCAGAAGGCTGGGTGTAGGTAAAAGATCTGAAAGATTAATGAAATCAGCAATGTGAATTAGTGAAACAACCTATGAACGGATAATATCCTTGTCCTAATTCAGCGAGTACCAAAACGTCTGTTTAACTTTAAACGTGGGCATGATCCACTTAGAACAGCATGCTAATTTAAATATCATATTGAGACAGGATTTGAAAACATTGACATATATCCTCTTTCAGCTCCAGGGTATTAGCAGGACAGTGCTGTCCTGTCAGACCCCTTCTTGCTTGCCAGTGCTCCTTTGCCTGGAGTTACCTTTCATTTAGATCGATCAATAGAGATGAAGAAATGTTATTTTCCAGCAAAGGACCGGGAAGCACAGTGGGCTGAGAGGAAGGTGTAGGAGCTGCTTTCATAACACAGCTCTTTGCAGAGTACGTAGCAGGGTTATTGATACGAAGAGCCCCACCGAAGCTGACGGATATATCGGAAGCAGGCAGAGCTGTGCTCAGTAGCCGCGTGTGGTTGAAGCATTTGTTCCAGGTTGTGCGGAGCATCCCCCAAAGGGGGCTAGGGATGAAGTGACTTTGCTCTCCTCCATTGAGGCTCGGCAGGAAAAAGTGCCTCCTAGGAAAGCCTTCTGCACTACCAATTACTGGCAAGAAGAGTAGTAAAAATCAGCTTATTCAACATCCTGTTACACGAAATTCCCAGGTTACTGTTGCCAGTCATGTACCAAAACAAAATCAGTTCCACTCTGTTTAAAAGTGTCTGCTTATACACAGACAGATCTGGATTATTAAATGTGGCATCATTAAAATCTCTCTAGATGGGTAATTAACAGCATGAAGTAAATTAAGCAGAGACACGCTGTATCTAATTTGAGTTACCGTACACTAGTTCCTTAGTGCGTACCTCCAGAAAATGGCATGATGGAATGTAGAAGTAATTTTTCTTAATAAGAAAAATTAGTGGCAATGTCACAGAGCCACTGGAAGCTCATGCCATGAAATTGCTATAGACATTTGACACATTAGCATGCATTTAGATATCCACATTACTTCTTTATAAACAGGATGTATATTTACTTTAAGGCTTTAAAGCTTATTGCTCCTTTTTTCTGGATGGTTCTTCTATAAAAGATGATACTTTACGATGCACTTTAGCTACTTGATATATGATTTGTTAATCTCTCTTGTGGCTTAACCATTTGAGGTGTGCTAGCAGCAGCAGAAAGCTGCGATATAAGCTTTAGGGATGTGTGTTACATCAGGGTAAATATCTTGAATGTGGTTCTATAGAGTGAAAATCTTCCAAAGCCCAATTCAGGACAGGTAGTGTAGGAGTGTGAGGATGCAAATGGGCAGTCTGACACATCACAAATGTCCTGAAGGAAAAAGAAATGTTTTCTTCCTAATTCACATTGCTTCTGCTTATGCAGATGACTAGGAAAGGCGAAACAAGGTGAGTTCTTTCCTCACTGTGTAGTCTGAGAAATTTGCTTTAACCTGAACCAGCATGTAGTGTTGCCACTACAGGTGTGTTTCTATTGACATCTTTTCCAGAGCAGCAGGAATATGTGACAGACAAGTATGATTGTCCGAGACAATTTCCCCTCTTAGGGCAGCCCAGTAGTATCCCCAAGTGGATGAGTCATTCTCTTTTAGACTGTTGCCTTTAGTGGAAAAAAGTATTTTACAGGCAGAAAACTGCAGTGCATTAATTAATTCCTGGCAAAAATGTAGTGTAAACAGAGCACTTTAGAGTTAGCGCAAGGCAAAACAGATGAGGTCAACTACAGGAGCAGGGCACAGAGATGACCTTACCTGAGTGTGTCACAGGAAACAGTAGAAACGCTTTGTCTGCTCTTAGGATTTTTGAGTGAGATAACACCATTTTTTTTTAATCTTGCTGTTAAAAAAACCTTTGAGTTAGTCGAGAGAAAGCCTTAGCATTTGCCTTTGCAAATATGCTTTCAGAGGAATTTGCTGGTTGAAATGTCTGCTGCAGAAGTTCTTGTTAAGCAAATATAAGAAATGTTCTTTCAAAAAGGAGTATTCAAAAAGGTAATTCCTAACCCTGAATGTTTTTGCTAGAAAGCTCTTGCTGCATGTTACTCCCCAGAATTGAAAGCCATGATATTTCTCTGCCTAGTCAACAAAACAAAGGTATCTCCATTTCCAAATATTCCAGTGAGCAGCTGTGATCTATTTCAGCTGCCAATCAGTATTCTTAGAAATGATAATTTAATTCTGAATGATGAATTAATCTAAGGTAACCATAAATTGGGATGGGAGCCTAAACTTTTCACTTAAATGTGATGGAAACAGCAACCAAATTAACAATCCAAAATCTACCTGTACTTTTTTCTTAAGTATTTGTCACGATGGTTCTACTCATCTGCAATTTTAGTTTACCTCTGTCACTTACTGTTCTTATTTATTATTTTATTACAGCAGCATCAATAATCCTCCTTTATGAACCAGGACCCCATTCTGCTAGGCCTTGTATGAGCATATTGCAAGTAATAAAATTATGTGGGATGTATAATGATATTTCTTTTTCCCCGTTTGTCTCAGCTCCGCGGTGGAACACCCAGTGCAAGCCGGCGTTCTGCAGGGCCTGGGCATACACCGAACGGTGATGCGCCTGTATGCAGCACTGAAAAACCTGTAGCCTTGTTGTAGCCCTGTTTGTAAGACTGCAAAACTTTCTGTTTTGAAACATCTCTTCTCTTGCATTAAATATCCAAAGGTTCAGAGGAATAATGGCTATGAAGAAGGAAGCAAATTTAGCTTTTAAGCTTCTTCTTAGAGTATCAGGGATGAGGACGCAACCCTCCCTTCCAGCTTAGGGAGGCACAGAAATCAAGGTGAGTTTCTACCTTCTTTTTTGCTTGAGTAAGACAGCCATACCTAGACCGAGACTTTAAAACTTCATTTCTGGGCCCGCCCTTCCTACCTTTTGAGAAGGGGAGAAGCCGTGACAAATCTCTATTCCCACGGACCTGCTTTCAGAAGTTGACCACAACGTTATGAGTGCAGAGAAGGGGGAGGCTCTTTCTGTGGAACGGCACATAAAAAAATGATTTCAAATCATTGTTACTTATTTTCTGGCTCAGTCAACACTGTATAACATACTTCTGCCATGTGTTCCTTGATGCAGCAGTGTGATGCTTGATGTAAGCAGACTTACAAAGTTACCTGGTTAATCTAATGGCATGTTATTTCCAGCTCCTGGTTACTCAGTATCTGGCTAGAGGGATTAACGAGAAAATAGGGAAGAACTATGTAATAAAACTAAATTAAAATTCCAAAACATTCTGTCTCTGACACTTAGGATCACTGGGGAAAGATAAAAGAGCGGCACAAGGAAGCGTATAACATCTTTTTTAATTAAAAGCCATTTGTAAAATCAGTTGTAAGGAGTTCAGGCCAACGCAAGCAATAGGCAGAGAACAGGAGGCAAAACCAGACATCTCTGCTCAAAAATGATGGAAACATGTTTTGTTTTAATGTGAAAGAAATTAGAGCCTGTGGGCATGATTCTGCTATCAGTCACACAAGGATTAGAATGGAGATATATCTTAATTAACTGCACAACATTGTAAAGATGATCATAATCATAAGCTATAAATCCACAAGACAGGTTGGAGGCAGCAACCGATGAACCAGGAGCCAGTCTTACGTGTGCAAGAAAGGGTGTACAGCAGCAAAGGTATTCAGGGCTGTCATCTAACGGATGTCAGTGGTCGCTGTGACAGGGAGAGGTGGTGATCTGGATGTATTTCTCTTTAAAAAGCTGCATACTTGCTATTTGTTCGTTTGCCTTTTCTTATTAGACAAAGTCCTGAACTCCATTTCATCTGCCTCATTCTAAGAACTTGTGTAATTTATTCCCTTAAATATTTTTTCCCAGCTGGCTTTACATTTCAAGATGATGTGGCTTTTTACTTCGTCTAGCCTGAAAGCGGTCTCCTCATTTATAAGACCCCAATAATTTCTCGGCACTTATCTTGAAATATTCTACTTTGCTAACAAAGATATATGAAACCATACAAGGAGATAATTCAGGTTTCTTACTGTTCATGTCAGATTGGTTATATGCTTATATCACAGTCTCTAGAGGTTGCTGGAATGTCTTGAAGGCACTGTTAGCTGAGAAATTAGCTCCTCTGTATCCTTTAGTCTAAAAAATATGCTAGTAAATTATTTGCTTGGAAAACTAGGAATTGATTGTAAAGCTCTCTATAGTTTGCACTCTGTTGTCTTTTTAAGCTATGTCCAGCTTAGGAAGGAAGGCAGTGTAGCAGGAACAGGCTTCTAGAAAACAATCATTGGTGCTCAGGACCCAGGGCCCTTGCTGTACTTTTTTACGGGTTTTACTTCAGATTAGCTTCAGCCTGGTCCCAAGGACTGAAGACAGTGCTTGCTGCCAGGCGCTCCTCTGGAACACATTTTCTAATGCAGTTTTACATAAAATGAATTTGGTTCTTGTACTCCAAGACAAGTCCATGACGAAAACCCAAATGCAGTCAGTGAGGATGACTTCAGAACCACACTCCTCATCCCAGCTCAGACACCGATACAGACACACTTTGAGTCCTTCAGATATCACATCTGATGGATGCAAAAGCCAAATATCCTTATGAGATTCCTCATTAACATTTATCTTTACAAAAAGAGTAATTTTCTTTGTTACATACATACTTGGATTTCTGAGACCACCCTTCTGCTGAACTACATTTGGGTCCTTGTTCAGCCACAGTTTAACCTTCAATATACGTGCAACAACAAATGTTAGAAAATGATGATTCTTCCTTCTCTTTGGCGAATATTCATTAAGTGAAGCCACTTGCCTACATTTCCCATTAAATTGTTATTTTTGATAGAAATTCAAAAAAAAAATTTCAGCTGAAAAACTGAAATTTTAATTTGGAAAAGTTGCCATGCTATGGGAGCAGTAGCTTGGGCCCTGATAATGTGCCATTTCCATTGGTGGCCCAGTTCCCTGGTTAGACCCCTTTTTTCATGATGTCTCTAGTTCTTCTTTCAATAGCCGCTGCTAATTCTGTATCCCAGAAAGTGGTCAATAGAGAAGAAAAGAGATGTAGGACAGTCAAGCCGCAACATTTGGGAGGCAGCACCAGAATTTTCAGGTTTCTGTTTTCAGCTTAAATATTTTGGGGTAGGAGCCTTTCCTGCTCATTTGTATCTCCTGAGTAGCATTTTTTAAAAAAAACTTCCACAAAAAACAGATTTATTTTGTTGAAAATCTTTGTTTAGTTAAAAACAATTTACTGCCCCAAAACAGTTTTGACAGGAAAAATTGGAGTCAACTCTGTGGCTACATGCACACATCTAAAATTAACGCTTTGCTGCAACGGGGGTGCAGTATTTCTCTGCTCTACCTCCAAAAGCAGAAATGAAATTAAACCAAGAGCTCACATCAGCCACTCGAATTATAGGAATTTGATACGATTTCAATTTTACACATCATTTTCCTCAGTCTGTTGAAATAGATAAGCAGAGGGGGCAGGGGGTAAGATTTTTCAGGACTGGATTTGCAGCTAATGTGGTTGTCAGAGCCAAAGACATGCACATTCCTAGAGGTTTTTCTATCTGTTACTTTTCCTTGAGGAGTATCGTCTTTCTAAAATCACCTTTTGCAAGGTAATCAAGTACTCCCCAGCATGTGGCCGCTGGCGGTCCCAGGGCTGTGTACTTTGCCGCGTGCCCTCCTCCATCAGCTTCTGACATAGGATGCAAACTGCAATTTGGAGCTGGCAGTGTAAACCCCAAGACAATGGAATAACTTTTTAACTGACCTAAATCAAGCATAAACAATGGAGCCGTTTGAAAGGTTTGGTCTGCAAAAAATGTCACTGTCTATGGAAGAACGCTCCCTCTGTTTGATCTGTCACCAGAATCCTCAAAACATGACACTCCTTGAACATAATATACTTTGATGATAAACTAGATTAACTTTCCCAGTACAAGTGAAAGGCCACCTGTTGCCAGAATGCCCATATTCCTCGTTGGCTGTCTTGTAGCTGTCATCACTTCAATGCAATCTGCGCCCAACATGCTGGAATATAATGAATATGTCAGGAGTTGGAGGTCAGCCATCAAAGTACATGAAAACTTGGCTCGCGTACAGTGTCAGCATGGAGGCCTCGCCTATCATCTTGTGCAAAGGATTTCTGCACCACTTGATTTGTTTGCACAGGGTTTGTTTCTGTTGGATGGAACACATTTACCGAGAGGCTTTTTGACAGCCCATTCAAACATTTTCAATTTGGAAAACGGCGCTTCCTGTTTCAGGCTCCCTAACTGATGGGTGGTGAGAAATGCCACCGTAGCTGATTGTGTTTCATGTTTATTGTTATTATTTTAGCATGAAAAGGTCCACGATGAGTGCTGAAGTGTTTTGGTGAGAGAAAAGGATGTAACGGGCTTACAGCGTATCTATTAAATCCTAACCCTTTTACGTGCATTTAGCAGAATAACGATCCTTACTTACGCTTTACTCAGCCCTGCCGCAGATTATAGCTCTTTTTGGTGGCTGTGGTAATTGGTCTGGATTAAAGATCTCAGATTTTTATCCTTAGCAAATCTAGCAGTTTAAAATGCAATGGAAAATCCTAAGAATTTGTCTAAAGAGTTATTATAGCTATGATAAGATCTTGTCCTCATGGTGTGACCTCTCAGGAGTTTTATTCCAATTTGCTTAAAGCAACCTCAAATATATGAGCAAGGATTGAAGTCTCTTTCATGCTTCTCCCCATCCTTTATCCATCGCACTGAGCCATTTTCACATTAGGAGCTGTCAGAACATGAAAATTTGTTCCTTGGCACCAGTTATCTCCTTCCTCTTCTGCACAACATATCCTGTCTGAAGCATCACACATTTTCTTGGTGGTGTAGGCCAAGTTACCTCTCCCCCCCACACACAAATTAAGGCATTCAGGGTAAGTTACCATAATACACCTAACCCTGGCCTCACCATTTCTGAAAGTCAAATTTCCAGAAATTCTGGGTTGACAAAGGTTATGGGAATGTGATTTCTTCAGTTTTAAAAATAAATTTGAGTATCCTGACCAGCTTGTCAGGGCCCTGAACAGTGATTTTCCTGACCACAGAAAGCCATATTTGTGTTTCGGTTTCTTCTCGTGGCTCCACCAACGTCTCAGCATGACCCCTCTCTCTGCCAAGCCCATTACGGCTAGTTCTCCTCCCAGCCAGCCCCAGCCCCGCAGTGAGACAGCGGCATCGCTGAGAAACTTAGGAAGGGCTTAAGGGAGGATCATGGAGTTAGGGAGGGTTTTTTTACTTTTATGTGTAAGAATAGATGAGATCTGAGGACCTGGGATTTGAGAAGACCTAGATTTGATTTCTATCTTCAGAGGCCAGGTACCTTGATTTTTTTTGATTTCTTAAATCAAATGTTTCTTAATTACTTTTCAGTTTTATTCACTTTTCATCTCAGGGGTTATCTTTTTGGAACCTTTATTCCCCCTAAAAGAAAAAAAAAGGTGGTTTTCCCAAATGATTAACAAACACATTATTAGCCAGTAGGTTAAGTCGGCCATTTAGAAAAGCATGCAAACACAGCAGCAGCTTTTGAGGAAAATGGGAGACTTGGGTTGAGCTGAGGGGTTGGAGACCTACCTTTTCCAAAGACAGCTTCCTAACTGAGATTTTTAATTTCCTGGGCTGGATGCTTGCTGTCTCTCTGCTTAGGCTGATTCACCTTCATATAAAATACCTTATATTCGTGACTACTCAGACATCCTGATTCCTGCAGGTATATCAGCATTTTAGTCACTGAGGTTTCTACTCCCTCTGCGTCTTTTGCATTTGGTGTAAATGTAACTGTGTTGCCAGGAAAGTCTGAAAGCCCCACTCCCCTTTCAAAATACTTCAGCTAGGAGCCTCCTTGGGAGCTGTGGATTTGAATCTTTACTCAGATAAGGGATCTGAGCCTGTGTTTTCTGCCTCCTCTGAGAGGGCCCTATCCACTGGGGCGTTCAATAAAGTACGTTTTCTTGCATAACGTATTGGTTTTGCTTTGGGGATTCTTTTGCTGCTGTTACAGTTAGAAAAGAGAGCTGCACAGCTTTTTTGCAAAATACTTTTAATATCTTGGGATATATCTTGGACAATTTCCTTGATTTGTCTCCAAATTGAGATCATCATAAAATATAGCAAAGTTGAAGACAACTTAAAATGAACTGCTCCCTGAACAGAAAGAATTGCTCAGATTTAGCAGTGTAAAATTTGTGCTTGCCTATTATCTTTTAAACATCTTTAGAGTTTATGCTCTTTATGAAATGTAACTGGTAAGAATTCAGAGTTGAAAGGTAAAGACTTATAGCGGATGATAATGTACAAATTAATTATTTTTCCTGGTCACTTTCTATGGTTGCAAATAATGTAGACTTTCTGTGATTAATCTGAAGAATTTGTTTCACGTAAGCAGAGATTCAGGTATAAGGATAATATAAGAAAAGAAAACCTTTACTATAGATCACAGAGAGCATGCTAGAAGCAGAAATAAATCACACGGGTGCTCCCAAGTCCCCTCACCCCTTCTTCCTTTCCCCAAATCACCATCAGATTTAAATTTAAGTGAAATATTCAAACGGGATGTCTCTTCCTAGATGATAGCCTAAGGCGACTACCATGAGAATTTATTTCATGAAAAAAGAAAGGGTGACTGCCTATAACAGTATCTCTCAATACAGAAAACAATCCTGAGAGCATATACATGTTATAAGATACCTACATGGCCAAATTACATGCCTTTTCTATTACACTGCCAAACAATCAGCCATAAATAGGATTAAAGTTTCAGCAGTAGGCAAGTCCTCCTCATTTCCATAGGGTTTAAGTTATTGCTAAATTTAGATCTGAGATGTGATTTCCCACAAAACCCTATCAGTGTGTGACTTGTGGGCAAAGTTGTGAACCTGACTGAGCAAAGGAATTCCTTTTTTTATTAGAATACAGTAACTCACAGGATTTGCTTCAGAGGAATGTTTTTTTTTCTTTGGACTTTGACCCTTTCCAATGTTTCTTGCAATATGATAAACATCTGTCAAAAATGAATAGAAATGCATTTGTGGAAGCAGACATTTTCACGTGTGTACTGAATTCCTAGGGAAAAAAAAAATCCCTGATAAATATTTAATACAATGAAGCTGGGATTTTTGAAGCAATTCAGTATGTATGTGAAAATGTCAGCTTCCACAAAAGCATTTGTGTTCATTTACAATGCACATGGGAAATGGTAATCCTTTACACTTCTCTAGTGCCTTTCGTTAAAGGTTTTGAGGTGCTTTACAAACATTCATTAATTAAGTCCATCAAGCCCTTGGAAGATAGGTGCATTTTGCTGACCCAGTGTAAGAAGAGAGAACCTAGAGCACCAGGACGTCACCAAAGCCAGGGAGCAGCTGCATTAGGAAATATGTCCTTGTCATTCAGGCGTTGCACTGGGACTTTGAGTAACTGTGCACCGTTTGTGTGTCTGTCGCAGTCTCACTGTAAGGTCTTGAGCAAATCGTTTGTTTTTCCTGGGTAAATCCGGATGTATTGAAGTAAGTGATGAAACTCTGTTGCATCCAGCAAGGCCAAGATTTTCTTTTCTGTCCTGAAAATGCACTTATATTAAGGGAGGAATTTCACTTCCATGCCAAACCAAATATTCTGATGCCTCCATAGGCTGTTGGAAATACTCATGCTGATGAGTTGTGTAGTTATCCAAAATGCTACAGTGAATTCTACCTTTAACACCTTGCCCTGGCCGCTGGGATGTACTGAATATTTCAGAGAAGCTGAACAAAGGTTCGTCGTGGACATAGGAAAAGGACTGAAATTAATTTCAATTAAATGATAATTTCAACTAGCACAGAGAAATGCCCATGTCTAACAAGACTATTGGCTCCATCTAAACCTGTACTCTAAGCTGGACAACGGCTGGTACAAGATGCTTCAGTGAAAGTGCAAGAAATCCCACAGTGGACAATTATGAAATGACCATTTAGCTGGGGTGGTCAGACCCATGACCCATGTCCAAATGTTTTGGTTTAACACAATTGCTTCCACGTCTTTAGTAATCAATTTAACGCAAGACAAAGTTAAACGTGTCCTGGAGATCTGCAGCTTGATGCTTGCATTGTTTAAAATGCAGCAGCACCTGTCCGATTAAGGGCCGTGGAGCTGATCTGTTGCTCCCCTTGCTGGAATTAAAAAATTTCCCAGCTTCTTCAGTTATTAAATCATCTCATGTCTGCCTTGTTTAATTGCTGTCTTATCATTTATCAGTGATGCTCAAAAATCTGTAAGAGGTGCGTTCTTACTGTTAGGGCAGGAACAATAGCAGTGCTGCATCTTAAAGGACAAAGGGGGCACTTTCCAAAATACCGCTTCCCTGGACCATCTGGAGTAAGGTACAATTATATTTCTGTTTATTTTCTTTTGTTTTTTGCAAGCAAACTGCTGTCCTGGTATTCAGAGCCTCCTACACGGAGCGCAGAGGCGCAAATGCAGTAAACGACCCATGAAATGACTCCGTTCGTGCTCTGCTGCAGCCTGGCCTCACGCTCTGCTTCTGCTTTTTCCTGTGCAGCCCAGCAGCAAAATCCCAAGTGGACAAGGCTGAGGGCCATCTCTAGACCTGTCTCCAGTGCGTCCTGCCTGGAGCAGAGCGGAGACCCGTACGCCATCCTCCGGTGTGGTTATGTGAGTGCCCGGGACTTCTGTGTGCATTTCTGCTCCCCCACAGCCACCATTGACATAAGGCTGCTATTAACCATATAGTAAATAGATATTCACAATTACATACCAAGTGAAATGTATTAATACAGCTCCTGTAAGTTAAATTTAGTACCTTGAAAGGGATATTAGAATTAAAAACTGAGAGAAATGGATATTGGTATTAAAATCTGTATAACAGATGTTCTATCTATTATATAGCTAATCTCTTGTACTGTAAAAGCATTTAATAATCATTTGGTATATACACAGGAACTCCCTCATGAAAATCTAAATTAAATGTTTATTTGGGGATCTTAACCTAAAGCATTACAGAGGAAAGATTGTTATTGATTCCACATTGAACCCTAGGCCTCATTAATTAATGTGTAATTTAAATTCATTATTTATGGAATTAGTTAGCCAAAAAGCACAAGCAATACAATATGTGAGTGTTGCTATGAAACATGCCTTCAACACCAAATGAATGAATTTTTCACTGGCCCTTGTTAAACTGTGTGTTCCTTGAGGAAGGTCCTACTTGCATTATTCAGCGTTTTTGCCTTATTAATTGTTCTTGCATAAAATGGATGCAACTGCAAACAATCGAAGTGTCTGTTTAGGACTGGAATTCAGGCACTTGCACTGCAAACTGTATGCTGGTTATAGCTTCTGTAGGAAGGGCTTGAGAAGTATTGCAACTTCAAGGTTAAGCAGGCATCAGAAAATTGATTTATGTAACACACTTTAAATTACTAGATTTACTTAAAATTCAGAACTAGAAAAAGTGCATTAATGCTAGATGGCATTTCCCCTTTCTCTGACATACAATCCTATATAAAAATACACTAAGAATTTTTTTCTGTCTTTTTCCTTTGTTTTTGATTTGGATGCTGGTTCCAGGAGAGATGTGCATACAAGAGGAGAAGCTGTTTTGTTGGTTTGATTCTTTTCCTTCCACATGTATATGTGTTTCTTTGTTTTGCATTTGGATAAATGGCTTACAGTTTTTATTAGGAAGCTGTGCATGAATAGGGCTGCTGCTGAACTATAATAGCTCCTTTCCTTTCTCTGAGCTCCTCCTTCCTTCTCCAAGCTCATTAAAAGACCTTTCCATGCTGCCTTGTCCTCCAAAAATCATACCACATGCGCACAGTTACTGTGCTCTATCTTGAAAACTGGAATTTACTGCTAAATATGTAGTCTGGCTGAGTGGCAAAGATCAATACATTATCTAGTTGGAGGCAGAAGCATGCTGTGACTCACCTTTACAGCTGAAGAAATCTGAAATAAATGTACCTTTCTTCTAGTGCAAAGTTATTGAGGAATCTTCTCAAAGTTTCTTTGTGCATCTTCTCCATGTAGGATTTGCTCAGGTAGCTCAGTATAAGTCTGAATAATTATGAAGCGATCTCTTGTTTCAAACCCAGCTCTTCCTTCCTTGAGTTCCCCTGAAAGCACCCTGCCACAGCTGGAGGTCCTGCTGAAATCAAAGTCAGTGCATGACATTATATTAATCTGCAAGGAAGATTACGCAGGTAAAATAAAATATCCAGGAATTAGGGAGCTTAGGTTCTTGTTGGCGTTGTTCTCTGGTCCATGGTGCACCCTGTCCATTTTGTTGGGAGAGCCTGACAAGTATTTTACATGCACTGAAAATACTGTTCCCAGGCTCTACGAGATGGCAAAGTTAATGTTCCTGTAGGGAATGCAACTGCTGCATCTCTAGTCTCTTCTTATTTTTAAGAGATTCATTTTACTTTTCCATGATGGAGACTTTTATGCTTGGATATGTGTTAGTCTATCTACATATAGGTAGGTAGATAAACATATATCTGCATATGAGTGTGTGTATGTGTGCACAGGGAAATGAGTACGTATTTACTGAGTGCACATACCAAACATCTGGCTAGCAAATGATATATGTTATTTTCTTAAAGAAAAAAAAAAAATCAGTCTTTGGTTATATAACCTCCTGTTTTCACAAAATTGTGACTTAGAAATATGGGGGATAGGGGAAACCGGGACGAACTCCATGTAGGAACAAATGATTTTCTTGGCTTCCTTTTTTTCATTGGGGTGAAGAAAAAAGGGTTTTAAAGTAAAGTATTTCAAGAAGATGTTCAGTTATGCAAAACAAGCAAAATCCTTCACAGATAACAATGAATCTGAAGCCCATACAATCTGAAACACACAAATTTGTCTGGTCCTTCAGAGTTTCATTTTCTCTGCAAAAAAGAAAAAAGGAACAGTGTTTCTACATTCAATTCCTTGCTAACTTGCAATTCTGAAGTATTATGAACGTACACAGACTTTTTGTCAAAACTCTCTAGACAGCACTAAATGCAGATATATATTCTGTGTTGAAATAATTTTGCCCTTTTAGATTTGAAAACCTCGAAAGTACCCTCCCCCTGCAGAGTTTCAAGTCAGAAAAAGAGCAAATTATGCTATATGCAAACTCTCTAGTGAAATAGCCAAGCTTTTAAACCCAATAATTCTGATTCTAGAAATGTATAGACATCAGTGATGAATATAACTGATATCTGTAAGTTTATTATGTCTAAAAGACTTGACTTTTTTTCCTATTTGCAAAATTTTCTGGTGATTTCCTCCCAAGTAGCTGATTATTGAAACACAAAAGACCTGATTTTTAACATTCTAAAGTTAGAGACTGAAAAAGCTAAGGTTATGTTTCTAACATTGTCAAGGTCAAAACACATTTCCTGAAAGATAAGTTTGTGCATAGTATACCTGCATGTGTTTGTCACGTATTTCCTTTTAGAAACAGCAGACATTATACAATGTGCATTATGGTTAGGTAAAGATCAGAAATACTTTTCAGATGATATTTCCAAAATAAATGATTTTTCCACTCAAACAGCTTTAAATCTTAAGCTGATCAGTAATAATACATGGAGGCATAATTTGGGTACAATTCCTCTTGCGGATGGGTTGAAAAGACACAAGTCCTAAAAATTTTTTTGTGTGCATGTATTGTTATCTCTATGTGCATATAACTTATTTTGCATGGCATCAATTTCTTCATAGCTAATATGTAAGAGAACTATCCAAAGAAACAGCCTAATATCTTGGCAATTTGTATGTGTATAGGAAATACATTCTTCAGTCTCTGTATGATGAATTTGATTTCTGCCCAAGGTTCAAAGGCCAAAATCTCTGTGATTGCATCATTCCTTTATTTTCTTGTGTTGCTTTGTTTATGATAATGCCCTTTGCTGTTATGCTGAGAGCCACGTCTGCCTTTTATTTTATTTATTTATTTATTTAGAGCCCGCTTCTGCTCTAAAGTAATACTGCAGGAAAAATAGCAAGCATAAATCAGAACATCAAAGTAAGTCCCACCATGCCTACAGTGTACAAATAGCTGTTGATGAGTTTGCCATGCTTACCGAACTGAATAAATATAAAAGCTTCTTGTGTGCATTCCTATTTTTGGTCCCAATACAGTGCGTTAACCTCCGAATATCAAATTGAATCAGGGTCTCGGCGCAGAGCCGCCTGCAAAGCGGTTAGAGTGACACTCTTCATTACACTATCTGGACTCGGGTTGCAGACAACCATAACCGGTGCTTTCACAACCTCTCACCTAAAGTCAGATAACGTAGAGCCACCCAAATAAGCGACCGCGCTCCCCGTCGGGAGCCTCCAGACCTTGCGAAGCGCCGGGCCCACCGAGGCCCTGAAACCTGAGATGGAAATTGTTATGAAGAGGCTTTGCTGGATGAAATTTTTCCTTGCCAGGCACAAATAAACAGCTCTCAATAGGGTGCTCACCGCGCAGTGTGTCAGCACATATTATGCAGCCCGGTGCTGAGTGGATGTGTCAGCTGCCCATTAGACCACACTAAAATAGAATTGCTGGGAGCCTGGAGCATGAAGCATGATATTAGATAAAGTGATGAAATTTCACTCGATTAAAGAGCCAGGTCAAGGACAGTTACCTCAGGAAATTCCCTTTTTCCTAGAATATTCTCACAAGTTTGATAAATTTATCCCCTCTTTCTGCTTATTTTCGATTATCATCCAAATTATATGAATGAGTGCATTTACCCTTGCTGGCTCCTGACATATTGGGGGCGATTGCAGTAGTAGGTTTTATTATGTAAAAAAAAAGGGGAGGAGGCAAAAAGAATTGACTTTGTTCCACATTAAGGGCTCTAGGAAATGTTAGATTGATTTGTTTAGAGTTTGTGTTTTCTTCCTCTGAGGTGAGAGCAGCCTGGATTTTTTGTTCGGCTCACTGAGAGCTGGTGTAGAGCAGCACCCGAGGGAATAGAAAATTGCTCCCGTTATCCACAGGAAATGTATGCTGTTGGCAAAAGGATCTGCATCTGTTTTGCTTCTTGACTGGAGTGCTGAGGCCTCCCCGAGACAGATAAAACCGCGGATTTGATTTAGCGGCCGTATCAGCTTCTCGGAGTGCACCTCGAGAAGAAATTAGTGCACGTGGCTAAATCTGCTGCATTTTATTGCAGTTTATAGTTTGGCAAGAGCAGCATCTCTCTGTCTCCCTCAATTTAATTTCAATTAGGATCACAAGTTTCTGAAGCCTAAGAGGAATTCAAAAGGTTAATTATCATTGAGTGCTTCATCCTTGGAGCCAATCCCTGACCTTTATTCTATGAAGCTTTGGTACAATTTCTAAACAATATGCAACATCTTGCAAATTGTCCTAATGCCTAATAGTCGGAATATGCACGCTCTGCTCTTTCAGTGGGTCTCCTCTGCCTGCTGCGCGAGGTACACAGCAGAATTTGCAGCCAATTTAAACCCCGTCATCCTTCTTGCACGGTGGCCTATTCACCTACGTACAAATCTATCAGCAAATCACATCAATAATCCAAAATACTGCACGTCTTAACTGTTCAACTCTGTTGGTAAAGAGTTCTGGACAAGCAGATCTGTGGTTACAAGACAACTGCCAGATAATAACACTTAATCCAGGCTGAATTTGATTCCCTGCTAATATAGTGTTTTCTCAGTTCAGTAAATTAACTCTTACATACTTATTATGTGCAAAAATTGTCCTGGAATTTTTCACCATGTGCACAGGGACTCAACTGCCCTTTGGAATGACTGATGAAACTGAAAAAAAAAATTTTTTTTCCCTCTGCCAAAAAAACCCCCATATATATATATATTTGATTACCTCAGCAAATAAAATTTTGCAGGGCTGCAGTTACCACCGGAGTTGCCTGTCCAATGAATGGGTTCATGAAAAATGCCCAGATCAACATAATATAGAGGTTATCATAAAATATGAGACCTTAATATAAGTCTAGGGAAAATTACCTTTTGGATGACAAATAGCATGACATTCACCCCCTAATAGGACTAATCTAGGAGTCTCAACAGACACAGTCATCTTGGCCAAACATACTTTCAGAATGCTCAAATTATACTACATGTAATATTTTGTGTATAACTTTGATAATAAAAATGCAAAATATAATATGGTGAAGAGATGCACAGCAGAAGTAAGGTCAGGCAGTTGTAGAGGCAGACTGATGAAATCTAATAATTGTTTCCATTTCTGCTTTTCCTGTTTTTGTTTTTCCTTTTTTTTCCTCATTGTGTAGTTGACAGTTTACTTTCTGCCTTTGTGAAATGAGTCTCAAAAAAAAAAAAAAAAAAAAAAAAAGGCGTAACACCCACTCTCATTTATTTAGACTATTTATTTATTTTTACTAGTGAATTCCTAGCCTAACCTCAACAAAATTTCCTCATAGAAAACACATGCACGTCCGCCAGCCCCACATGAAGAGGATGAATTTGTTACTTTTCATCTGTATGAGGTTAGGATTAAAGTAATGTAATCTTCAGACAAAAGATAGCACTGTTTGAGCTGAGTGGAGCTGGAAACATCACTTCCATGACCTCATTGAAGGGGCTTCCAGAAGCCTGCGTGCCACCAGACATGGGCAGAGAGACCTGCAGAGGCTCTGTTGATATTCTCCCCGTGTTTTGCACGGCTCAGGATGCCTGCAGCAAAGCTCTCCTCTCTGCCTTTCCCTTTTGCTTTTTCTTTTGTTTGGCGTTGTCCTTTGAAACAAAGCAAAAAAACCTCGGGTCCTTTACTTAAGTTATTTTAACATAATCAGGTCCTTTATGAAACAGGGAAAATGGATATTTACTGCTGGTGGATGATGCAAGGACGTGCCTGTTTATTAAAGAGCCTCTGGGAGGAAATCTGACACGCCGCTTCCCTCCTTTGCCTGCTGCTCGGGGAGTGATGAGCCACCTCTGCCAACGCGTAGCACGTGCAGCAAAGGTGCCGCCTCCAGCATCCTCCGTCAGCCTTGTTTTTTCCATCCCGTCTCTTGGACCGCAGCCAGTGCTATGGCCCCCCAGCTCCCTGACCACTGGTAAAGAAACGTAATCATACTTGTTCAATCTTTTCTTTCCGCTTTTAACACTTTTTATTGCTCAGCGTCTGTGTGTGTTGGGCCGAGGGCAGAGGAATAAGGGAGAGGAGGCTCCTCCCATTCACACAGAAGATAGCCCTCCCGCTCTGGTCAGTCCACAAGCACGACTGTTTTGGGGAAGGGACCACAAACAAACAGGTAAGACTCTGGAGTAACGTCAGGATTACAAACACTGCAAATAGACGCCTCACTCATTTCTCCTAGGAGCGCTTCCTTCGTCAACGTTTAAATGACGCCGTGAGTACGAGCCTGACGCTGGTGACCTGGCCGTTGAACGCTGTGCAGTGACAGCCCTGCTGCACCCTTTCCTGCTTCAGGTTGTGCGCCCTGCGCTCCAGTGCGAGCGAGGCTGAGCTACGATGTTTTCTTGGGCTCTTGCAGGGCCCAGCTGCCAGGGAATGTAAATTAGAATAAAGTACAGGTACCACCGCTTTCCTGCCAAAATCTTCAGAAACCTGGGCCGTGGGAAAATTGTGGTTAAGTTGACCCTCCCACACACCAGAAAACCCAAATCCCCCAGACACCGAATGTTTGCAATCTTCATTAAACTGTGTCAGTAGCTTCACTTCAAGCACCAGGAGGTGAATCACCTCCCACAGAGAAACTCGGGGAAGAATACGCCTCCGAAATGTATGAAGACCTGATAGTTATGAGGCTTCCTAGGGCAGGGCATGCAGCAGTGATATAACGTGGCAGCGCGTACAACCCCCCCTCGGGAGGGAAGGGTATTTCAAACATATCTTGAGCGTTTCTCAAAGTTTGAAAGCTGAATCTTGTCCTCCTCCAGGTCATGAAGACTGGAGCTCCTCTTCCTTTGCCCTGTGCCGCTCCGCTGTACGCCACTCAGGCCCTGGTGGACACGATTTGTATCTCCCTGCTCTTTTCTACAACCTCGCTCTTTGCACTGCTTCCACCGGAGAAGATGGTAGCAGCACAAAGCTCCCTATTTCACTGTCATGCTTTGAGGGGCTGAATTAGCAGTGTCAGCACTTAGTTAGCAATTATTTAGCAGTGTTGGCGTGTGAGGTGATGGCATGTGTGTTAGGACATGGTAAAATGAACGGGAGAGTTTATACCTGAGAATTATCATTTCAGCCTCTTTTCAAAGTCGAGTAGACAGCTCTGAACAGCTCATACTTACTGTTTTAAGGGTCTTCTTTCCATAAAGATTGGAAAAACTGATTCCTTTTAATGGAAGTGAAGTTGATAAAAAATAGAGTGATCTGCCTTGATCTCCTCTGCTCATTATTCTTTCCTGTCACCTCAGACTGCTGTGCATTACACTTGGCAAACACCGGTTTCTATGTATAGTTGCATTTCAGATGAATTGCTTGTTTAAATATGTACTGTAATACTAGAAAGTATTTGCTTTACTTTGCAGCCTAACTGCCTGTGAAATATTATTTGTCAGAATCAATAGTTTTGGTCCAGGGGCAGTCTGAAAAACCGTCACACAACAGAAGGATATCACAAGGCTTTTTGGCAAAAATTATAAAAGCCTATCTCCACATCACAGGTATGATGGTTTCTATTCAGAAGTGTCTGAGTAGATTTAGACAGTCCATTTAGACATGAAAGGAAGCCCCCTTAAAGAATAGCCCTAAATCACCAGGGGTTCGGTTTTTGGTGAAATTTGCACAGCCCCACAATACAGATGTGTTGCAGCTATTTAGGTCTGAATTCACCAAAGTACAGTTACAACATCATTCCTCTGGAATAAGCGACATCACCACAGATAATTTCTCATTCTCACGCACAGTTCTGTGTTCAGGGCTGTATTGATTTAAACATACAGAAGCAAAAAAAATCTCACCTTCCCTTTTCATCCAAAGCATCATAATACCTAAGACCTATAGATCAGGGTTTTTTTGGGGGGTGGAGAGGGGGGTTGTTTGTTTGTTTTTCTGCCAAGAAACTGGAAAAAAAAGACGCTTGAGAGAAACTTCTCTCCTTTATGGCCTGGGAAATTAGCCCTACGTGTCACTCAGCTAAGTGTGGGTATGTGGTTACCGAACCTGTAAGACCATGGACGCACTGACCCTCCTCCAGCATGTCTCTTGTGCCACATCTCTTGTGTCTAGACTGGGTGGAAGTGGTGCGAAGCCAGGCATTCACTGGAGATACTGAATTTCTGCTTTCAACTTTCTGTGACCGAAATCCTTCCAAGGACCCTATGTTCCTGTACAATGTTTTACCTGCTTTATGCCTCACTTGTTGCAATGAATTTTAGCTCTTTCTTTGTACTTCACTGTGAGCAGAGCTCTCCTTCAGGTAAGTCCATTATAACAAGTCCACTGGTTCTTTTTCAAGAAAATAGTGTCCTATCTGGCACTCTGTTTCAGCCAAGTTTCAGCTCCTGGGGATGTGACACATCCAAACCATGCAGAGGAAGCAGAAATGCTGAGAGGCTCAGACTGAAAGCAATGGCAGTGTGTGCAGCTGTGCTTGTTTGACTTGAAGCACTTAGCAGTAGTGGTATTATTATAGTGTGTCTGAATATTTCTGAGGATTCTTAAATTTTTTTTCAATATTGCAGCTGATGGACAAACTTGTCCTGTGATTTTTCTGCCTTGGTGAAGTCCTGTTTATTTTGCATCTCACCAAAATGTCCCATCAAGATGTAAGAAAGGTACTGTGAGATAAGGCTCTGTGAAAAGAAAGTAAAGTTTCTAGCTATGCACACTATCTTTTCTCCATGGAAAAAAACATGCTGTCATCCCGCAATTAGTATTCACTTCCATTGTGTAATACTGTACCCACTTTCCCTCTCTCTGACCTACTTCTTACTTGTCTTTAAAGATGTAATTTAGCTGTCTTACCAAAATGAGTTTGACTCTTTTTTTTAGATCAGGCTGCAGAAAAATAGAGCTGCTAGCCTTTGAGCCTGTCTATCTGAAAGTAGTAGGCATCAAACCTACAAAGATTTGCTCTAAAATCCAGACATAAAATGAGATGGTGACACTTTGGACATCTTACATGGCATTTTGATAAACAAGTAGCGCTCACATGGCCTGGAGGACACTAGTGAAAGGAGGTGCAAATCTTGTTGGGAAACCGTGGTCTGAGACCAATACATTTCTACTGATGTGGAAGACTGGTCAGAAAATATAAGGTGCAAATCAGTAGGCAGGAATAATCAGCTGTGCAAATACAAGGCAGGAAAAGCCAGAGAGTGCAACAATTAACAGGAAAGGATCTGGGATTAAAACTGATCACAGCCTGAAATGAAGGATTTCATCACTATCTCCCGTAACATCCCCACAGGCAAACCGATGAAGTATGGTCTGGATAAACGGACAGTGAGATGGACTGAACACTGCCTCGGCTGCTGGGCTCAGGGTGTCGTGACCAGCAGTGCCAAGTCCAGCTGGAGGCCAGTCACAACCGGTGTACCCCAGGGTCAGTACTGCCACCAATACTTCTTATCCTCACTCATGACCGGGATGGAGGGACAGAGTGCACCCTCCGCAAGTCTGCAGATGCTACAAAACTGGGACAAGGGGCTGATGCGCCAGAGGGCTGTGCTGCCATTCAGAGTGAGCGTGGCAGGTTGGAGAGATGGGCAGAGGGGAACCTCATGAAGATCAACAAAGGGCAATGCCAAGTCCTGCCCCTGGGGAGGAATGACCCCAGGCACCAGGGCAGGTTGGCGGCCGATCAGCTGGAGAGCAGCTTTACAGAGAAGGACCTGGGAGTCCTGGTGGATATAAGCCAACAATGTGCCCGTACAGCAAAGGGGGCCAGCAGTGTCCTGGGCTGCACTGGGAAGAGCACTGTCGGTAGGTTGAGGGAGGTGATCCTTCCCCTCTGCTCAGCCCTGGTGAGGCCACATCTGGAGTGCTGGGTAGAGTTCTGGGCTCAAGAGAGACATGGACATGTCCAGTGAGGGGTCACAAAGATGAAGAAGGGACAGGAGGAAAGGCTGAGAGAGCTGGGCCTGTTCAGCCTGGAGAAGAGAAAGCTCAGCGGGGGAGGGGGATTCTTATCAATGTGTATAGATATCTGGTGTATGGCATAAAGAAGAGTGAGATAGATTCTTCTTGGTGGTATTCAGTGACAGGACAAAAGGCAGTGGCACAAATTGAAACCTAGAAAATCCCATTTAAACATAAGAAAAAGCTTTTTTACTGTGAGGGTGGTCTAATGCTGGAAGAGATTGCATAGAGAGGTTGTGGCATCTCCAACCTTGGAGATATTCAAAATCTGACTGGACAAGGTCCTGGGCAGCCTGCTGTAGCTGACCCTGCTTTGAGCAAGGGGGTTGGACCAGATGATCTCCAAGGACCCTGCCAACCCCAACTATTCTGTGATTCAGTGAAACAGCAATAGCATCCAGCTTTGAAGGAAGGTAAACGTCTTACTGGAATTGCCGTGCAAATGGGAATATAGTCTGGAAGACCTATAGCGATGACTGTCCTCCTCTTAGCTGGAGCACTGTGTATGATTTGGAGCACTGTGCTGCTCTAGAGAGCACTCAAAGGAGAGCAACATGTGGAGAGGGCTAGAAAGTACACCTTGTGAAGAAAGATTTAAAGAGCTGGGTTGTTAAGCCGAGAGAAGAAAAGACTGATGGAAGATGTGATAATAGTCTTCATATTCCTAAAGGCAAATAACCTCTTCTCCATGCGCATGGAGGATAGACTAGGAAACGGCAGACTAATGCTGAAGCAAGAAAGATTCGGCTTAGATGTCAGAAAACACATTTTAAATGGCAAGACAGGCTATGTACTAAAGCGGCCTTGAAGTCTCTCTGACTATTTTTAAGGTTAAAGAAATTTAGGACCCTCTTTCATGGATGATGCTGGTAAGGTTGATTCTGTCTCCCAGAATCAGAATTTTCCACGATTCTCCCTGCCTGGAAACCAGGAACGGTGCAGAGGGAGAATGAGCAAAGGGGCAAACACTGTGAAATAGCTTAGGGAATCGAAATGGACAATTTTATTTTAGTATGTATAAGGGGGTCAGGAATGAAAAGCGAAAGGGAGAAAAGAGAGAGGTTAAGGATATTTTGCAGTGATTAAATAGGTGGCATCAGCTTCTCCAAACACACTTTAAAGTAGCGTTGACAAGAAAAACAAATAATAGTCATCACTTAGCAGACAGGTGACAGGCAATGCAGGCTACTGCATCTGGATTCTGTCTTTTTTTTTCTGATTGTGATGAGGTACTCATGAAATAATTCAAAAAAATATTTTTGTCTTCTAAAACTCTAGGAACACTTGCTTCTTCTGATGTGTGTCACCTTCTGTTCAAACTGGCCAAACATCTACCTACTGGTCCACAAAGAGCTTTTTGTTTTAAATAGGAAAAGTTTGACCAACATTTGATTTTTCTTTAAGGTACCTTCTGACATATAATAGAACTGTTTTCTTTAGAAGAGGAGATGTCCTCTTGCATGACTAAATATAAAATCAAATTATCTATAAAAATCCTCAGAGCTACTTAGGATGCTTTACTCTTTAGAATAAAATACACTATGGAGCACAGTGGAAATGACATATTAAAGGAAGAGGTAACAAAGAAGCAGATAATGGTAAGGGGCAGAGGTAAGAACTTTAACTAGAAATTCCTACCATGGGCTTGCTGTGATATCAGTAAACAAAATTTTTTGAAACAGAAATTATTTTAATACATTTAGTAATTGAACTGAAGTGAATTCTCTTGGAAGAGGCTTTATATACAATATATACAATATTCTCCTAACTGTAATACCACGTTATATTGCATGTTACTTGAACAAGAATTTTAGTAACCAGAGCAAGTTTTCTTCTGTTATCTTTTTTTTTTTTTTTTTTTTTTTCCAGTTTTCAGACGACTCCTCCTAGCCATGTTAAGCACTCTGGATAGTGATGGTAAGCTGTAGGATCATGTGAGTGGCAGATGGATTGACTAATTATTGGAGAAAGCTACATTTCAACTTTGAACTTTAGCTGCAGACCCACCCTATACCACAAAGCAAAAAGGATGCTTTGGGGAAGCAAAACCGATTTCTTGTTTACTGAGCAGTTGCACTTGCTGATGACTAAGTTGCTGAAATTTTTTGCTAAGGGGAAATGGATTATTTCTGTGGTAAGCATTATTATATTTGCACTTGCTTCTTCGTTCACACTTCTAATTTATCAAACTAGTTTCACTTCTTCATATCTCATCTAGTGAAATAAAAATAATCCAAACCAAAGGTTCTTAAAAAACAAAATCTTTGCCAGTTTGCTAGAGAAATAGATAAGATTCTTGGATTCATTTGTAGCGAAGGGAGAAAGAAAGGCAAGCACGAAGGGAGAAAGAAAGGCAAGCACGTAATTGGGACACATCACAAGCTTACAGCTTGTGAGGCTAAATTTTGCAAAAAAATCACTGAGTTTCAACACAAGGCCACTTCCCAACAACCTCCTGATCATCCAGTGACTTTGATCAAGTCGTTCTTCTCTAAGGTCTAAAGAACAGCTGACTGATCTTTCCTCTCCAGGCTCTTCTTGGAAAAGTTCAGATGGTGTTCTTTTGTAGTCTGATATTTCAGGGCTTTTTAAAGTCATATTTTCCTGACAGTAGCTTTTGTCAAGGTATAACTCAGTTCCCTTTTTTTTGGTACATGCTAGTCAAATTCATGTTGCTGCTGCTTCTCGAAAGGCTTGTATATTAATTCACAATGTCCTGGCTGGAGTTCAGCTTACAGAGACCTGAGCAATACTGCTGTGCTTGGTCTGAAACATCTTAATATCAATTAGATAAAGGAGGAATTAAAGTCTGCTTCTGCAGCTGACCCGCCCCACAAAGCAGCTGTACTAAGTGAACAAAACAAGGTGGCCGTGGAGATATATGCATGAGAGCTCATCCTTAAAAACAGTTTGTGAAACCTCTTCTGGTGGGAGGTGAGGGTCCAGTTGTCCCACCAGGCTGCAGGTTGTGGCTATCCATACTCAGTTTGAGCAGGTTGAAGCCCACTTTAAAGGAACCTGGATAAAAGTGTGACAATATGATTAGGAGTTGGAAAAGAATTGGAGAAACTAGGTATGATGTACTATTTTTTTCCTTTTCTCAGTTTTTGGTTTCATACCCATAATCTGCAAGCATCCTTAAGTTTGCTTTATTTTGGCTTGCAGAATGAACCTAAAACAGAACCAAAACAGTTCTCCCAGGATTTCTGCAGCATGGTTCATTAAAATCCAGGTGAATCTAAACAGGCAGATTTTGCATAACCCTGATCCCACACGTGTGTCTTCACGGTATTTGATTTTTTTTTTTTTTTTGCTTGTCTTTTTACATTGTACAGCTTACTGAAACTGTATTACATGAAGCTGCATAAGCTGATTTAAACCTGCATCATGCAGTGAATATATCAGGAAAAGGGGGGAAAAACAGAAAAAAAAAACCCTAAAGAATATTTTTCTTGGATCAGATTTTAGATCTGAATGTAGATAGTATAGTTAATATCCAGTAGCTGATTGATATTGTTGGCAGCAAGTGGAATAATAAAGGAGTATGGGGGAAGAAAACAATGAAATAAAAGTCCATCATTCTGAAATGCTCTAGACTTTTATCTCAAACCAGTTCCATCAATTGCAATATGTGTCCATTAGTACTCACAACTCAACTGTGCATTGAAAAAAACATATTGGCATTTAACCTGAAAAAATGAAGTTATTCAAAATTTACATAAAATTATGGAGTAAACTCCAAACAGGTCGCCCTAGAAATGTATAATTATGCTCAGCAGTCCTGTCAGCATACATAGAAACAATTTTATTCCTAATCATCTTCTGCTTTTATTCACTCAGGAATGTATCATTAAAATTTCCACAGAACAATGAACTTTAATAAGTGCTAATGCAATTGTGAATCGTGGTAATTGTTACCTAAATTAATCTTTGTACTTTCAGTTTTTTGTTGTCCTATGCAAAAGGAGCGTGAAAAAGATAATATAAGAACTGAAATATGTATAAATTATGCTCTTCTTATTAGGCAATATTTTGTTACAATTTACTAGTTTACCAAGAGATTTCTATAGATAAAACCATTAGGATCATTAGATGTGATTCTGTAATTTTCATTAAGTTGTTTAATTTTCCCCTTACATTGCTACATCTAGGAATTTGCAATTTGAATAATACACATTAATGTGTACAGTGGGTGATATATTCATATGTAAAGAGGTCTGTATTGTCATCTACTGTATATTTATTCTTAGTTGTATGTACCTAATACACTTATGTATTACCTTTACACTAAAATTATATGTTTTTATGGTCTTTGTCTCTCTGGGATTTCAAATTTACAAATTCAAGCTAAATAAATGTTAGAAAATCCTTCTGGGAAAGATAAAGAACATCACGCGATTCACTTGAGTAATCAGGGAAACGCAACCATCACTTGGGTGGAGCACGGCAGCTGCTCTTGGAGGCAGGGCAGGAAAATGACTACCATATCTCACTGACACTACAGGAGGGTGTGTTTAGAAAGACAACAAATGACTAGGCAGACTTGAACTTGGCTACCTCCAATATACTCATCACCAGAGGACATGTAAAGACCAAAACACAGCTGAGGTGAGGTGAGGTGAGGTAAGCTTAGCTTAGTGTAGCCCAGCTTTGTGACTTCTTTCATGGAGCAAGCCCTTTTAGCCTGACTAGCAGAGGTTACCCCTTTCATTGCATCAGTCTCAGCTAGGATCTCAGACGTGGTGGTGTTCTTCATTAAATGAGATTGCACCTGTCTGATGAGTTCTTCTTCTAACTTACTGTTTTCCATTTCTTTCTGTGCACCACCTGACTTCTTCTTGGCCCAGGCTTAGAAATTTTCTTTGGGTTCTTCATTCAAGAAACAAGTATCAAATCTCTTCTTGCCAATACAGGCCTCCTTGGATAATTCATCTTTACATTTTCATAACTGGTAGTCTGTTCTCACATTTGCTCCACTCCGTCCCTGCACTGTGACTCTGCACTACAAGCAGCAAGAAGTTTCATTAGGGGAATGATTATGAAGCTTTCCTTTTTGTGCAGAAAGAAGAATTTTGTTTTCTAATCCAAATTTAATTTAGTTACTGGTACTGGAATACTTTCTTCTTTGTCTCTCTTCCACCTTTCCTGCTGCATTTATGTTAATGTCCATTGCAAAGTATAGTTGTGGTATTTGACATGAATGATAATCATATTGAATAACACAGTAGAGGGGTGGAGAAAGCATACAGGATTAGATCTCTTAATGCTGGCAGTTCTTTAAACTAATGATCAGTATGATCAGAATAATACAATGTGATTTGAAATGAACACCTGGAATGTCAGAGTTAACACAAAAGGTAAGCAAATAGGATATATCTTGAATAACTCAAATGTTAGAAACATTCTAGCAATCCAACATTTTAGCTCATTCATATTACTTGGTCTGTGAACTCTTACAGCGATAATGCAGTCAAGGTATACTGTATTTATTTATACATTGCCTTCCCCTTAATGCAGCGTATCTTTATAAAACTATGTTTAGGGTTTCATGATGATTTACAAACCTAGCAAATTCAGTATTGCAGACATGGTGTTCCCATACTGTGGGCCCATCTGGAAATTGTAGAAGACCATTGAGGGGTCTGCAAATTATTGCTCATAACTGTGCATAGTCGGCTAGCAATTTCTATTTCAAATTTTCAATCTTGGCAAAACCATCCTTAATTCATTCTTCATTGAGTTAATGTCTTGTATTAAATCTCTAGGAAAGATGAAATTATTCTGCACTGGGCTAGAAAAGGAGCAGGTTGCTCAGAGCCATTGTTTTAAGGACGAACATCCTTAAAAATGAAGGCAGAAAAGATGAATCTCCACGGCACACTAATCATGGGTAAGTTGAATGGGCTTGGTGTCAGCCTCACCAGATGGGTGACACACTGAAAGAGGCAAACAGTGTACACACTGAGGAGGTGTTTTTGTGACTAGCATTGTCTGGAGACTTGCTGGCATGCGACAGCACAAGAGGGAAAATACCTGAAACTTTGATTTGTCTATGTCGGTTTGTAGCACTCCACAGCAGCAGTGGCTTTTATGTCTTCATGGCTCCTGGTTATCTCACTCTTGTCCACTTCCTGACCCCTACAGCTTTGGGTGTCTTCTGAAGAGCCAAGGGTTGAGGAGATGTTAGAGAGTCAGCCAAGAACTTAGACGTCTGGCTGTATGAGACCCGTGTGGACATGTGTGGTAGTTACCATAAAATCATAAGATTTGCATATAGGTATAGCACAAAGATATATGAAATACCAGTTATTCCTTGCTCCATAGCAAAAATTCATGTCATTCATAAATGTAGTTAGCACTTACTTACAAATGAGGGGATGATGTAGTATTTGCTCCTGCTTAACTTCGAAAAATATCAACATATGCATTCACTTTGGAACTTTATCATTCCATGCTAAGAGGTTACATTTCCATTTTGTAACGGCATTTAAGCATCTTTCACCTCTGACTATTTGCCAGCAGTGCCTTCAACTGGTTGAAATGGGAAAGATGGATTTTAAGCTTGTTCAGTATGTTCCTGACTTTGCAATTTGCTCGTGTCTTGGTCAGATGACTTCTTCTATCATTGTCCAAATTTGCTATCTTATGAAATGTGACTAGTAGATTACCTTCCTCTGAGAAGTTTTGTCAGGCTCTTTTAATGCTGTGAAATGATAAGGATAAAAAACATGGTAGCATTTAGATTTAAATATGATTATATTCTACCTGTGTACAAAAGTGTGCTGCACTGTGATAGCTCTTAGTCATCCTGTAAATTCCGTCATTGTCCCTCATGCCTATGAGTGGCATGGAGGTGTTTTAAAAACTTTACTGGATTTTCTGCATATGATAGGATTTGCAGAAGATTCATCCTTCTAAGAGCAATATGTTTGGGCTTTTTTTTTTCAGTACAGTATGGATGTCTGAATGAAAGAGCATAATGCAATTTGTCATTTGTCTGTTGGCAACTTTAATTGTATGGTTCAGAGACAAAATCGGCCCCAAACCTGGGATGCTCAGAAGATTATTATACAAGTAGATTGGAGTAATTGAAAAATACTGATTTATTTTTTAATGTATATATGCAAAAAAATTAAATTAAGAGAGAATAAGAGAAAATTGCTTGGAAACCATTGTAAATCAGATAGCACTAAGTTTGATCCAATAATGTATGATAATTTTAGATATCCCATTGGTGGCAGAGAGAGGTGATTAAATCATATTCATTAAATAACCAGAAAAATTTTATGAAAGAGCTAAATATCTCCAGAAGGCCTGGATGGTGCTGTCCAGGTTTAGTGCCTAAGAAAGAAGTGCCTGTGTCAGCTGTGGTCAGAATAGGTTGCGGTCTACTATATTGGACTGGATTGTTCACACTGCCATGTAGGAAATATTTCGAAAGTGAGAGGGAAATTTGCCCGCTGAACTATGTGACCGATGGTACATACCTACAGACAGATGTACGCTTCACTTATGAAAATACAGCAATCTTTTCTAGATTTTTCAGATTGTGGTTCAACTAACCAAAGTAAATATGAGCAATCTGAAGGTCAGGAAATCGCACACAAACAGGCAGTTGGAAGCATCTGCCATGCATCTAGAAAAATGGCATATTCTACTAGGAAACAACACTTTTTCATTGTTTTGGAAGAAAGGTCAAGAACAAATTACTAGACAAAATTGAATCTGAGGAGCAGGTAGACAAAGTGCAGGCTGCACTGAAAGGAGTCTACTAGTCCCAACTAAGGCTGGGAAAAAAGTGAGTTAAATATTGTATAGCTTTAATTTATAAACCTCAGTTGCACTGCAGTAACACTTTTATTATTAATAAGAGTGAGGGTAATACTTTATTGCCTGAATATGAGGAGAGCTTTCATTTCTTTGGGGTCTGTCCCATCAGTGATCCTTTTAGAGGCTGCTATATCCATTATTATCTCCTCATTCCCACCCCCACTTCCCATACATGAGAGAATTCAGACCAGGAGGATATCTTCTTGAATATGTTTGATATCATAGACATTTTTTTCCTGAAATTCTCTTTTCTATGTAATAAAGTACATATATTTTGCACTTCCCTGTTTCTGGATTGAAAGAATTTTTTCAGGATGAGACTGTTGCTGTCGCACATAGCATGTAAAGACAGTATTTTTACTTCTGCAAAATATGCTGATTAATTATCAAAATACAAAATCATCAGAAGCCAAAATTGGCCTTGAAATTCAAACCATTTTCTCAGAAACCGACATAAAAATAATTGCAACAGCAAAGCTGCACGTAGATTGTAAGACAGTCAATGAAGGCTTATTGTGCTTTACCAGTCTGTCTTTTATATTTCCCTTTTGTCTCGGATCTTGACCTTTGTCCTTACCTGATGTGTTGGTATCTGAAATCTTTACAGTGCCTGATGCTAGGAGGTCTGATTGCTATGCCTAAATATGATCCTGATCAAGTGAGTTAGACTGTGAAAATTTGACTATTGCAACTGAAGTAGTAAATCAGTTTTCTACTGTAGTTACCCTGCTGGGTTAATATTAATTTCTATTGAAAAAAGAAAGAACCCCCCCCCGCCCCGTAATTTCTATTACCGCCACTGAGGACAAAGCTTCATTTTACGAAGATCAGATCATTATGACATAATGTAAAACATGTTTGAGCCCTAACAGCTCTAGGCAGTCTACCTGTGAACCTGACTAGAACCATGGGTTTGCAATAAAAATTCAGGCTTCCTTCCAAGTGTTATACAAATCTGTTGCAATTGCAATTTGAGGTGGGCCTAAAGTACAGGTGTTATCAAAGCAGCTGTGTCCAAGTCCCTCACAGCACTGAGTGACTTGAAATCTTGAAGCAGATTGTGAATTTAGCTTGGTAGGATCCATCCACTGGAACAAGAATGCAGAAATTGCAGTGCTGAGCTTCGGACAATTTTGGAGCTGTTTCTTATTCAAACGTAAAGGAGGAGGAAGAAAAAATTCAAATGAGGAAAAAAGACCAGTTATCTCCTACCAGAAGTTGGATTTTGATCCTGACTCTGTAGCTTTGCTCCTATTACTTCAGCTCCCTGTGCTTTGGTTTGTGACTCAACAAAATAGGAATAATAGTGGAAATTCTTTAGATTCTGGATTCAAGTACTTGGGATTTATGGCCACCTATATTTTTAATTTAGCAATGACCAGTGAGGATACAACACAGTAGCTGCTGGATTCTTGTGAGCCATTTCTTTTTCTCATGCATGAAAATCTTTAGAAGGAGCAACTTGTTAGAACAAGAGGCTGTAAAGTGAATTTGCCTTTTCCTCAGTTGGTCAAAAATTTCTTTCCTATACTAATTTTCAAATTGCTGTTTAAATTTAGGAAATTTGCCTTCCACTTCCAACCCACATACTGGTATAACATCTCAAGTCCCCAAACCCCTTTCTCTCTCTTTTTTTCTCCCCTTAGATCTTGCCATATCAGAAAGATGGTGTGTGAGATATTCATATCCCTATATCTTGTTGGATGACAATGATTGTAATGAGAACTGAGAGAAGCTACTGGCACAACATGAACACATTCCCATGACAAGGACTATAAATGAGGATTGTAAAACTGACACCTTTCTTGAACCTGTTCTCTACATTAAAAAAAAAACAAAAAACCAAAAAACCTCCAAACCTTAAAAGCTGATTCCTGGCGGCACCCCTGCTGGCACCAAGTGTACAAATAATGTTTGTATTCCAGTTCATAAAAAGAAAAATGAAAATATTTCATTGAAAGCTGACAGCTTTAACGAACTTTAAAGGTTAGCCCTGATGCTAGTTAGCATATCTATTCATGTCTCCATCAGTCTATTGAATTACTCAGCTGAACACGCACACAAAAGCAAAACTAAAGGAAAAAAAAACAGAGAAAGCTAACATTAATAATTCATAAATACTAGAGGCTTCTCACTGACTATTTTTTTCAGGGTGCTGGAAGTCTGTTAAGAACTGAATCCTGCTAGCTCCTAAGTTACTATAGAAGCTCACAGAGCGACGCTGCCCAGGAATGTTAATGTTTCTGTAAGCAGTTAGCTACCAAAACATATTGTGGATTTTCATCCCCTCAAGCACTTGTTCGTGTTTCTTTGGATAAGATAGGGCTTTTCATGAAATGTTTAACTGACAGTTTTTATATTTGAATTTCACAAGCCTCTGCAGACCATAAAGAACTCCAAATTCAGCCATAAGCCTCTGTTACAAAGTAAATCAGAATTTTTGAACAGATTCCAGATGCCAATTATGGTATTAATGAGGATATACAACCTCCTTGTCTGCCTCAGCTGGATCAGTAGTGATGCTGCTCTTGACAGGTTAACCTGTCTTAAACTTTTTTGGGGGAAGGGGGAGTAAATTAAAATTTTGATTATTAAATCTTTCAATTGGCGGCTGAAGCTATTAACATTTTCCAGAATTAACCGTTTTTCTGGGAACCAGCCGTAGTGAACATTGCAGCTGTTGCCTGACAACGAATTGATTTCAGGCAGTATTTATGAGGGATCGAAATGCAAGCTTTTAGCAATTAAGATGGTTTAGTGAAATACTCCAGCAGAGAGCTGATAATAGTGGGAGACGGCACATTTCAGCCATAACCCCTCCACTCAAATGGGATAAAAAAAGAGGGGGGTGTGAAATGACAGGATAGAGGCTTTGCTTCATCAAGACCTGCCTCGCACTATTTAAGCCCAGATATAATCCCAGGTGCAATCCACTCTCCCACTCCAGAAACGTGCTTACTTTCCAGATAGCTGTAAGTGGATGTTCGTGTACTGTTTGGGAGAAGACGGTGAGCCATATAGCAGCCCCCTTGCAGTGCCCAGGGAGTGGAAAGTACTCTTCTAGTAACCATCATTGCCAAACTGCCAGCAAATAGCATCTTCAGTGGGAAGGAAGCGGAGCTTTCACCCTGAATCCATGGCTCAAACTTTGCTGTGCCCAGGTGGCACTGTGTCGTGGGGACTGGTGCCCTGAAAGCACAGACCTTCCAGATGACAAACTTGCTTTTGGGCAAAAGTTTACTCCATCTCATGAACTGCATCTCTTTAGGCTGGTGCAGTATTACAGTGCTGGTTTTACAGTCCTCCTCCATCATGAGGCAGTAGGCAGCCAACCCACCTTTTGGGGTCTGAAGAACCCTGATGACACGAAATCAGAGAGGCAACAAAAGCAATTTCATTTCCTGCGGGATATACCAAAATGCTACAGTCAGGCCTGGAGGGAAAAGTTTAGAGCGCGGTTCAACACTGCTTTCAAATAACTGGTAATAAGAGTTTTTCTAAGCTATGCTCTTTCCCAAAGATGTGCAACAGCGCAGTCTTTTTCCCATGATGAGGTCATGGCTGCATATTCTGTATTAAAATGGTTCTGGTAGGAATACAGAAAAAAAGTACTAAGAATAATAGGAGGGAAAATAATGCAAAGGAGATACTAAACTCTGTTCTGCTCATGACACCCAGGTTTTTATCCTCCTGTGAGGGCATAAACAGTCACATAATTGCACACAACAAAATACATATTAAAAGACCTCTTGATCTATCTCTCTTAGGAAGTTAGTCCCTCTGAAGTGGTACCTGGTATACGACTCACTGTATGTGCTTCTAGTCTACTGAAACAGCAAAGTAAAATAAGTTACCTTAAATCATCAGTTTTTTTGTAATGGACACTCAGATCACTTACCATGTCTCAAATAAGGGACAGTAACTTCTTAAAGATGTTCTTACCTGATTGCTTATAATTATATGAGCATATCCTAATTTTGCTGAATTCTGTAGCACCCTCTCAGTTTACCTCAGATTTACCTACTGCCTATTTACCTTTGACCATGGCTTAAAGTGGAAGTTTTCTTTTTTTTTGTGGCTTTTATGACTGACTGAACAGCCCTGAATGTGAAATGCAGTGAAAATTTTGCTACACCTAATGCTTCTAGGGTATGTGATAATGCTCTAAATGCATACGCATTAGTTTATTTAGCACAATAAATAGAAGAGGAATTATCAGAATTATGACTCCAGTTTTGTAAATTATAAGCAGATTTTCATTTCAGCATCTATGAAAATAATTCTGGAGCAAAAAACAGTGTGCACCAAAGTTTCTGACATGATCAGAAATTACCCTTTTTTAGAGAAGAAAAAAAGATGTCAGCTACTTGTTAGTGCTGTGTAAAGACCCTCCACAGTAGTCTATTTTCACTTTATTTGGAAATACGTGACTAGGTCAGTTGCTAACTACAACTGCTACTTTATACAGCATTGAAGATCTCTTTCTTCTTTCTCAAAAGAGAACTGAGAGGAATTCAGAGACATAATTTACTTTTGGAATTTGGTTTCTTAACTCATCTCCTTATTCAGAAAATTAAACCTGGTTAAAGTAATAAAGTTGTTCAAAAAGTACCATCATGATATTTAACCTAAAAGCACAGGCATAATAGGTGGTTTCCAGAAAAAGGCCAGTCTGTCCACATACATGTAGTTTATCTTTTACTGGCAGTGATGACCCGATACATCCGTACATGCTTGAAAGAAGAATGATGGATTCCTCTTACATATAGAACGGGTTTCTGAATAGCAGAACAATAATATTCAACAATTCCTGCTGTCTATTTCTATAACAGAGAGGAGATTCGCTTTTTATCTTTAGGAAGCCCAAGTTATTGATCTGTTGCTAGTTCTTACGTGGTCATTTTAGTGATAGGACAGCTGATCCATCACATTTCTGTATCTGTATTACCCACAGGTTCTGTAGTGTTTAAATCAAAATATCAGAGTAAATTTCCATGAGGGAAGGGGTGGGGATGGGGAAAGAAAAAAGGTGTCCTGGCAAAAGGCTACTTCTCATGAAGAAAAGACTCAAGAGACTGTTCCTTACAGGAAGAAAGCACTCAGGAGGTTGCAGTGGCCCCGGGGGGGCTGTTGCGCTGGGAGGAAGGAGCAGCACAAGCTGTTTGCGATGTTGGTCAGCTGCAGCAGGCAGCTTTGGCTCTGCCCCCCCAGTTTTGAATTTGTGTTATTAAGAGGATGTTATGTTGCTGAATCTGCACTGGGCTGGATTGGCTTTCAGCAGCCTTTCCAAAATAGCGTTTTCTGGGCTATGTGAGATGGTTAGTCTCAAATGAGCAGGAAAATACACCGCTAAGTGGCCTTCACTCCTTTTTTCACTTTCTGAGAGAAGTCTCTTCCATGAAAGGAGGAAAACAAATCAGCGTTTTCTGCTCTGGTGCAGTTTAAAAGGAACTGGTTTGTTCTGCGGTCTCCTGCACACGGAAATGGGTCCCGCAGAGGGAACTCCTGTTGTGAACTAACTGGAAATTACTAGCAGTTGCCCAGCTGCCACTGACATTAGCTGAAATTGTGTGGTTAATTCCTTACCCACAGTCTTGAAAAAATGTCCCTTAGTGTGAACAGGGCCGTAAAAGTTTCATATGGAATTTGCAGCAGTAAAAATGCCTATAGTTGTTGCCACATATACTAAACCTGATCCCTTTTATCTCCATTTATTCTTCAAAATAAGAGAGTTAGGATGTCAAGAGCCTTCTGTTTGATCTATATTTCAGACTATAAGCCTCCCATGGCCAGTGTTACAGACCTATTCTATTGCAGTTCCTAAACATGCTCTAAAGCATGTCTTTAAGCTTTCCTTCTTTTAAAGAGACCTGTCTCACAAGCTGGGATCTGTCCAAGGCCCTCTCCGCTGCCTGCTGTATTTTTCCTGCTCATAGAGCATTTCATTGGCCCACTCTAAACCCCCAGCCCAGGAAAGACTGATGGCTCCTTTTGAAGTAAGTCTTTTACGATTTCTCTTCCTCTCCTGCGTAGATTCACTGTTCCTTACCTCATTCTTCAGCTATGCTTGTACTGCATTATAAACTTACTCTGCTCATGCTCGACGGTTAGAGACTAGTTATGCTGAACTGGAAGACATGAACTGCTCTTAGTGGGGCACCAAGCCCGAGCTAGTACTTAGCATAGCTTTGGTCATGTCAGAGGTAGAGCGGCCAAAGCCAAGGCCTGTGTCGACACAACTCTAGTATCCAAAGACACCAGCAGAAAAGCAGCTTCAATTGCGAGTTTTCTCACTTCGATATTTTCTTCAGGAAATTTAGTTTGCATCTTAATCAACACAGAGGTGGTAGATTCCAGCAAGTGGAGTGCTGGGACACAGCACGTTACGATCTCATGTAAGAGTCAAAAATTTGATGACAGCAGGGGTACTCCTCCTTTTGGAGAATATTTCCTCCCATCTTTCCATTAGAAGTGTAGGTATGAAATTATCGATTTAGCTGGTGAAAAAAATATTACCTCAGCATCTTGTCAAAATGTTTTTTTATCTTGTTACATCTAGCTTTACCTGTGAGTCTATTTTTCAGCATGAAAATATTGTTTGATAATTTGTTCATTTAAGGTAGGGGCAGTACATTTTAAAAATTCCATTCTTTGCCTTCTAATACACTTTGCTGTAAAGGAAATATTCTCTCCCTTGACAAACTAGAGAATTTTGACTGAAGTGAATGTTTTCAAATACTCCTTAGTTTGGGGAAAAAAACAGTTATTTTGTTCATTTTTTGTCCTAGTCAACATCCAAGTCTAATTATGGACATATTTTCATGGTAAAGATGCTTCTGGATCTGTTCTGCACCCACTGCACTGTGTTGAACTTGATCCATAAAGGTGGTGCAGGATGGCTATTTTCTTTAGAGGTTAATTGTGGTGCCTGTATTTGGAAATAAATGCACTTCTCGTGTCTGACTGAGGCTGAGTGAGGTACTTCATATGTTGCATGAAGAATATATCCTTCATAGTGGAGATACGACCTAGCGCTCACCCACCACAAATATTCATTATCCTTATTACAGTGACACCCAAGCAAGAGCCAAGAGTGTGGTCTCCTTGTACCAGACACCATTCAGGCAGGAAGTTACAGATAGTTTCTGTTCTTAACTATGGATTTCTGACTACTACAGTGACTATTTAAAGCCTGAGGGATATGCTATGGAGCATATGAAAAGGTTGGGAGAAATGTGGAAATCAATTCCTTTGCCTCTGCAATCAACCACTTTTATTCCTATTTTGCTACAGTATTTTGTTTCTTTTTATGCCTTTTTCCCCTGTTGTTGTTGTTAGCCTTGTACAGGTTTTTCCTTAGAAAAGATATGGTATGCAATGGGAATAATAAACACGTTCATCTGGGACCTCTATGAGCTAGACGGGTGAGCGATGCCAATCAACTGATGACACATTGGAATTACAGTCCTTGGCTTGACTCAGTTTAAGTGTTCATATTATTATGTTGATCTTGAGAGAAAGAAAAAAACTGACTGTGAATGCAAGAATTGCTTTAACTTTATGCCAGATTAATGTTTCAGACTGAAGAGAAAAAAAAGCCATACATGATGCCATGTTTCTGTAAGCTTGCACTATCCCACAGCACAAAAATTTCAATTGGCTGTAACTTGATTACTCCAGAGGACAGGCTATTAGCAGAGTGGAAAGGAATAAAAGGAAATAAAAAGAACTTCACTAGAGGCCAAAGACGTGGCATGCAGGACAATTACCACAGCTTTGTCCATGGGCAATCTCCATCGCCTCGCGGGATCCCTAGACGCTGTGATTAGGGAGAGGGGGCTGAGGGAGGTGGGATTTCAGGGGGCTCCTGCAAATTCTCCTTTTCCAGCCCTTGCGAAGCAGCGGCAGGGGAGTTGACCCCGCCGTGCCAGGGGACAGCTGGCGGAGGCCCAAAGGCAGGGCCATGCCCGTGTGATGTCTCCGGGCCCGGTGAGCCAGCCTGGACGCGCTCCGGCGGTGCAGCCCGCAGCAGCAGGGAGCACATGGTAACTGCGGGTATTTTTCACTCTAAATCTCGCACGCTCTGACTCTGAGTCCCCACATAAATTTTGCCTGTGGTATATGTTATCCTGGATTAACGAAGGCCTCTTGTCTTGAGTTCTTCGAGGTGCCATTTGTTCTCGCTGCCCCTACTTACTGCTTTGCAGGAGCATCTGCCCGCGCTCAGCAGGGAGTCCCTGTTCCCCAGGGTCAGCTCTTGGGTTGCCTTAGGGGCGGGAGGCGACAGGCGCTGCCGTCCCCTGCTTACATGGGCAAGAACGGAGCGCTTTGCTCGGGGCGCTCTGCTTACTGCGAGGCCAGACCAGGAATTAATTCGGCTCTTTGAAAACTGCATTTCTGCCCTCCATGCGTTTTGTAAACAGATTATTTTTTCCTACAGGTCCTTGCTCCTCCCTTTGATGAAGACTTTCATCTGTCTTCCAAAACTACCGTTCCCAAGCGTTTCCGGTGCTAAGCCCACCGTGTGCTCTGCTTCCTTGCTCCCTCCGTGCATGACTCAGACACCGTTTCTTAAGTGTCACTGAGGCACTTGTCTACGTAGCAGGTTGTTTTGTTCCCTGAACTATGGAGTTTGATGGGCAGGAGTGTGTGGGTGTTATGTTCGTATGCCTTGGGTCTAATTTATTTTTTATTTGGGAAACCTCTTTTTTAGCAAATAGAAGTGATCAAATGGACTTAAGCAATAGCTTTAAGGTATGAGGGACATTAGGAAATAGTCACTACTGTGTGGAAGTGATAATGAAGTGGAGTGTATGAATTCCTGATAACCATTAGTGCAAAAAAATGTTCCTTTTATAGCAGATCCCCCATTTTGAGATGACAGCTTTTTCCTCTCTTGTGAATATGAAGTGCCAGATTATGAATTCAATAGCAGCCTCTTTTTCAGGGCATTGCTTATGCATCTGCCCTGCCCTGTCACTGCACTTTATTAGTATTAAACACACATGCAGGACCATAAATTTGCAAGATGCATGTCCTACCTGAAAAGCTTATGCTCTAAACGAGATATGAGAAATTCACAGCAAAACACAGGACAACAGTTCAGGAAAGGCAGCGTGTAGGGTTTATTACTCATGATTTAAATTAAGGAGGAAAAACCACATGAAGATGTGTGTATTAGGAGGAATTTGAGAGAAGGCAGAGGACACTTGGCACATAGGAGAAGAGAAGCTGCCCCAGACACATGGCTGGAGCGAGCTCTGGGTTAACACATCAAAGGGTTTCACTGCCGAATTAATAGGCGAGTGCCCCTCCACCTGCTGCTGATCCGCACTTCTCCTTCAACTTTATTTCTGCACAATGCTGCCTGCAGTTTATCTGCTGTTTTTTAACGTTTGGTCTGAAAGACTGAAGGGGTACGGGTCCTTTTATTCTTGGCTATAAACTTTCAGCATCTGTAGCTCCTCCTGCTCTGGATGGTATTGGTGATTGTCCTGAAAACTGAGCCTTAAATAGACGCCACGGTCTATTAAAACTGTCGTGATTATTTGTTTATTGAACTGTGTCTGCCAAGGTGGTGAGTCTGCCTTGTGTAGTCAAGATGAGCAGTCACCTGCCAAGCCAGCTCAACTTGCTGGATGTAAGAAACCATACCTTAATTGTGTTTTTCTCAGTGACCCTGTGCTCCTGTTTTGTCTTTGAGAGCCATAACCCCGGAATCTTGCAGTTCTGGTGAGCTGAGCAGCTCTGTGAGTAATTTGCAGTGCTATTCCATGAAAAGATCCAGTGCAGGTTATTAAATAGTAAATTCACTGGGTCAGGAAAGTAGTTTCTAGTGGATTCCTAAGAGGTTCGAGTGGGAAGATGAGACCAAGAACCTGATGGAGAATCAGCTTTCTGCCAATCCTTCCAACATTTGCAGTGCTGAGCTGTTTTAATTTATACTTTGCTAGCAAAGGGAGGTCTAATATTCATTGGAGCAAGATTCAGCATGAGGTTATCACGCTGCCTTTAAACAAAGTGGCCAGCTCTCCTGTGACTGTAGTACTAACAGTGCGAGGAGTGGGGCTGAAGTTTTTATTTCCTTTAACTAAGTGATGCTGCTAAGTTGCTCCGTTCCTTGTACGCAGTAGGCCAGCCACAACGTAGGACCGTATATATATTTGCAGCTGGACAGGGCTTACAGATGAAGTCTCTCCTTCACACTGTTCTCTTTTCTGAGCCTCGGGCCTGCCTGAATTCTTCCTTCCACCAGCCCCCCTCCATCGATTATTTTCCAGTCGCCTAAAAATGCCCTTATTTCACCACAGGGGCACCCAGCGTCTCAGCAGGCAGCGAGTGAGGGCATCCCTAGTTCTCTCTCCTCTGAAAATCTCTTCCCTTGGAATAGGCAGAAAGTCCAGCCTTGAAAGCAAGAGAAATGTTCAAAGCCGGCAATTGCTGTAAGAGGTAAGTGGATGGACCAGCCATATTCTTCTGTCATTTCTTCTAACATCTTAAGAATATCTTTAAGGCTGAGGCTAAAATTTCAGTAACCCTTAGGCTTGAATCTTAATACTTAAAACGTATGTATATGTATTCTTATGTCAGTGGAACAGAAGACTGTGCTGGTGACAGTCCCAAGTAAAGAAGACAGTCCAAACCTAGCAGTTGTGCATTCTCCTTACCCATCTTCTGTTTACCTGCTAAAGATACATATTGCTATGAATGGCAGCTGCATAAAATTTTCAGTGGGATAACTTATCTACCAAAGGCCACAGATTCAAGCCCAGTGAAAACATGTTTACACAGGAATATTAACACAGTTTTAAATGATT
Source organism: Dromaius novaehollandiae (assembly GCF_036370855.1). NCBI lineage: Eukaryota > Metazoa > Chordata > Aves > Casuariiformes > Dromaiidae > Dromaius > Dromaius novaehollandiae. Next base: position 28,104,689 of record NC_088132.1, read on the forward strand.
GGACCTTTTTTTGAAAAGGTTGGAAGATCTCCCTTTAGCCTTTATAGAATCAAGCATGTCATAGTTTTTCAAAATAAAATTTGAGACCAAATTAATTGTGAATAAGAAGCTAAAAAAGGGAAGGATAAATAAGATGTTTCATTATGGGTTGATTAAAATATTGAATATGAAGAATTTTTTGTCCATATGTTCCTTCCAACTCCAAGAAAAATGCTCATTTTCTTTTCTTTGAGGGGAAAAAACCCCAGTTATTTATCACTTCTACTTATAAGATCGTTATGCACTGTGCTTAAGTCTTGGACTACTGCATTGCCAGGACATGTGCTTTTGTTTATCTCCTACACTTCTGCCGTGCCAATCATGTACACCACATGTTAGTTCTCTTCCTTGTCCCTTGTTCCCTATTTGCAGTGAGCCACTGATTGAAGCTCTCCCTACCTGTGTTTCTGTGGTGGCCTTATTGCTCCCTTGCCTGCTTTTAAGTAGTTTGCTGAAGAGAGAGCATGAATAATAAGATCAGAAATGTCTCTAATACAACTTTTGCGCCCCTGAGCGCCATTCTGCCGTTGTTTTGTTCCTCCTGGCCTCCAGCTCCCCCTGCCCCCATGTCTACCCAGGCTGGTAAAGAGAACGATGCCTGCCTTGATCTGTTCACTGGATAATAACAAGGTAATTTACTTGCTATGCAGATAATTCCTCAGAGTAGGTGCTTAAACATCTGTAGATAAGCCGAACTCCAGTATTATTAAATGTGGAGGCAAATCAACAACAATAATGTACAACGAGTCTAAACTGAGACGTTAGAGGCGAGCTAGGCTATTATTTCATCAGCTTGTCACGAGAAAATTTCTGAGTGGCATTATATTTTTACTTTGTGAGGTTGCTTGCATTTAAATCATTAAAATTTTCTATTTTTGTATAGGGAATATTATGAATGCTATAGTAACGCTGACAGTTTATTTGGGCTGATTTAAGAAAAAAATCTGGTATTTACCTATATATTTTTACTCTTATTATACTTAATGGAAAAGGTCAGTCTTTATTGCTATATATGTTCCTAGTAGCTGAGGTTTTAAAAGACTTTCAAGACTAAGAGCCAAATTTTGACTGTCAGTCACAAATTAACAGTTTTGGGAAACTATTTCATACCCAGTCACTGTCTCTTATGTAGGCATTCAGATTAGAGTTACCAGGAGCAGGAATACTTCAGCTACTTATTAAACAGATACATTCATTTGAAAGTGAAATTCTTTTTAAAGATGTCATTAACGCCCTGCATTACTGCAGATTTAGTAGCAAAAGCCTCATAATTTGATTAAACAATAATGCAAGTGCCTGCTTTGTTTGCTTTTATATTTGTAGCATATAGACATTTACAGTATGCAAATCATTCTGATACCTAGATGTAGCTAGATCAGCTGGATGTAGCAGGCAGTCTAAAGAGATACACTAAAAATAATAGCTGACTTCTATTCTCTTTCACAAAATGCCTCCTGCAATTTTGCGGATGTGCAATAGATAACTCTACATTGGGTTACTTTTTATTTATCTCTTTCTTATGCCTGTGTTTGGTTGCATCTAAGCCTAATGCACTCCCAAAAAGCAAGAAATGGTGTTGCAAGCTTTGGTTTAATCCAACTTTATTCAGCACCTGATGTTCTAAGCAAAGGTACACACCTTAAGCATCATTACGAGAAAAGCAGATCTCCCATTGGTTGAACTTTCATTTTCTGCTTTAATGTGATTTAATTAAGTTCTCTCTTTAAGATGGATTCCATTCAAAGCCAGCATTTGTTATGAATTTACTGCAGATGTGTTCTGAGTAGCTGTGGCGTTAAAAAAAATAAAGATCTTTGAAATTCAGAGCCATTGGACAGCTGTTCGGTTATTAAAAATTTCATTTTCAGATGGATTTTGTTGGATACCATTCTCTTACCAGTATGAGATTTTCAAAATCTTTTAACTTTTATTTAAACATAAATTCTGTTGACTTTGATTAGATTGTAAGATTAACAACTTTTGTATTTTGGGGGGGAAGGAGAAAGAAAAAGGGAAGAGGACTTATGGCTTTGACAACAGTCAATATAGTTTAGCTCATGGAATAATTGATTCAAAAAAGCCTATGGTAGGATCTTTTCAAACAGCATGCTTAAAATTAAGTATTTTTAGTGATTGGTCTGATTTCAGATTTGTGAACACTGAGAGATGCATGCTGAATACCACTTTAGGAAGCTGGCTCTTCTTTTAAAGTAATTAAACACGAAATGAAAAGTGTTTCTTGTCACAAAACCTTCTCAAACAAATTGCTGGATGTGCGCAGCTGATCTGAGGTTATTCTGTTAAGCACTATTATTGCACGGTTCTACTAATGCTTTATTTTCTCTGCATCATATTGCCAATTTTCTATACAATGCAGATGATAAAACACAACAGGTACAGTTTAAAACCTGTTTTCTCCCTTGCCTTAACTTCTCTTCCCTTTCTCCCCGTGAATTAGGTTAGCTGACATCTGGTTTGGATTTAGTGTGTTGAAAGAGATGCCTCCTGAACCCCAAAATATCTGTCACCAGTCAGCAAACATAGTTTGCGCTTGACTCTCAGGAAATGCTGCTTGTGAGAGGGCTGTCATATCTTTTGTTATATGGCTTGAAAAAGTGTTTATCCCCCTCTATGGCTTTATAAAGCAGCAAGCTCATTTAAATAATTGTACAGTCATTTAGTTAATGTGTTCTTTTTTAAACTTGCCTAACTACGGTGAATGTAGTTTTGATGGCAAAAGAGCCCCTTTTATGTAACAGCATTTTTCTTCTCCCCCCTCCACCCCCACCCTGCAAAATAAATGCAACACAATTATTTTACTGCCGAGAAATTAGCTCATTTGCAAATGCCACCTTGGAACACAAGAAGAATGGCATTTATTGAAGCACTAATAAAGGCACCATGTTAGAATAATTTTATGCTGACGGGCCCACAATCACTCAATATTTTAAGAGCTGTCATCACACCAGCATGAGCTGCATGCAAAAGTACAAATTTATGCTGTGACATCATGGCACTAAGAGTATAATTGGAATAAAATTACAATGCTTCACTCCAGCATTCACCGGAAAGACAGAGCACTTTAGATGCCCACCCCGGGCTGATCCTTCGCTATGCATCGCCGTGCCACATATTCTGTTAACACATGAAGTATTATGACACAGATTTCTGAAGAGTTCAATGTGTCCTTCAGGTATTTCCAGAGCGAGCTTTCAGTGGGTACTCAATGACCTGTGCTGTTAATACACAGTACGCTGCACACTAGCAGAAAGCTGAAAGAATCACAAATCAGCAAAAGCCACCATTTTAACTCCTTAGATATGGATAATTAAGCAAGCAGTCACTACACGATGGCTGAGGACCTAATACTATCATTTTTTAGTGTTTAGAGTTAATAAATTCCAGTCATGGCCTGTGGTTAAATGCTAAGCTTCAACAAATGAGCGCATCTGCATAAGAATTGTAACTTTAAAATTCAACCTTTTGACTTTTACCACGTCTTTATTCCTTATTTTAACTATTGGGGGGGGGGGGGGGGGAGAAAAGAAGCTGACAATAGATGTAGGTGAGATATGGGAAAGTGCAATGAATTACATGTCATGTTTGGACATAATATCCCGCTAGCATTTCCTACCTGGGCTACAAGCCCTCTCAGCATAATCAGACACGCTTTGCACCGCCGTGCGAGCAGAGGTGTTGATTCTGATTTTTCTTGCGCTGCTCTACCCCATTAGCTACAGTGAGCTTGTATCAGAGTCAATGAGACAAGAAGTGCGTCTGTGTGATTAAAACTAGTTAACCAGATTCTGATTTTATTAGCCTGAGTCTGCAAAAGGAGCAGCTCTCTTGCAGGGCATTCGCTGGCGCCGGTGTAAAACTAATGCCAGGGAAATTAAGGTAAGGCTAGGTTGCGGGAGCAGGTGACCTGGAGAAATGGGAAACCTGTGGGATGCAGTTTTTCAACAGCGAGTTAGGTTGCATTACTCTGGATATAGTCATGGCTATTGGTAGAAGAAAAGTTTCCCGCAGCACTTCATGTACCTCGTTAAATGTACCTAATTTTGGTTTTAATAGGGCCGAAATGAGACAGTTTCTCTCGTTAACTCTCGCGCTAATGAAAACCAGGTTTAAGACTGAGCCTAAAGCTGCTGTGAGAGGGTCACGGCGGGGGGCGGCAGCGCCAGCCGAAAAGCCCTGCGTCCTTTTGCCGGGCCGGGCCGGGCCCCGCTGGGCGGCAGTGGTTAGCACGGGCTCATCGCACACCCGCCGGCGCCGGGCAGCGGCGAGGGAGGCAGCAGCCCGTCTCCGAGGCCACCGCATCCAACCCACCATTAAAAAATCCCTTTTTACACCCCCGTGGCCTCCAATAAATAATGCTTTTCGCAATATCTACTGGAGATGCACTATATCCTAATGACACTTTGGTTAACAGCTGCGAAAGAAGGCTTGTGTAGGCAGCCAATAAACCTTCTCTCATTTGTATATTTAGACCATGGTGGCTACAGCAATTATTACTGATATTAAAAGTGCTGCATTTTTTCCTTATTTAAATCTGACACAAGCCATGTCTGTGAATTTCTGCTGTTTAGCTAAGTACTCTCCACGAAAGTAGCCAAAGGCTCATTGGCTTAACCAGATTAGTCACAGTGAATTCAAGATCTATGCAGACTCACTTATTTATTTGGAGTGTAGACAGAATCAAAAGCAAACAAACAAATAAAACCAAGGAGAAATTTAATCACTCAGCAGAAATGTTTTATTTAATCTGAAATAAAACATGGCATTACATTTCTGTAATTTTAACACTGCTGAAAAATAAATCTAACCTGACTTTGAAAACTGGTTTCACATTTAAGAAGTGGAAAAAATATTTAGGAAAAGAAGAATGATCTAACACTGTTTCTTCATTTTTTATTTTTTTTAGTTGAAGCTATGTGAACTCAGAGCAAATTTCAATATAAATTCAGTTTTTTTCCAACTAAACTATCTGTTCAAATTCTAGTTATTTCCTCCTATTTAGAAAGAACTAAATACCTATGGAAAGGGTGCATGTAAGAAAACTGTTGTGCATCACACAACCAATCTGCAGGATTCCCAGAAGGACCATTTTTGCCTTCCCCTGCTCTTCTGGCCCACCGGGTGCAGGCAGAAATTGCACGTTTGAGGAAGGTGAAGCCATCTCAGGCTGAAATGGCAGCTCCTGACATCTAGAGAGAGGACCAAGCTCTTTGGCTCGTCTGCGAACACCTGGCAGCTGCGGTGTTGGGAAGGAGGGAGAGCAACCACGGGATCCCACCGTCCCCAGTCTGCCGCTGTGGTGCCCAGCCTTCACCCACAGCGCAGAGCCGTGATTTACCCTCCGCACCACCCCAAGAATGAGAGAGAAAGAAGGCCTGGTCTGTAGCAACGGTTTTGACGATCTCTTTTCTTTTTTTCCATCCCGTTCTTAATGTTTATCCCTCTCTCCCATTTGGAGCACAATAAATGATTTAAAGTGGAGCCAAGAGACTGGAAATGCATTTCTTCGATGGGATCATCAGACACGAGATGCTAAGACTTACTAAAGTCCTCTCGTTTTTGGATGGCTTGCTGCTCTCAGATGAGTATGAGCTGAAATCGCTTGTCTGGAGAATATCCAGTGGGCGCAGAAATGGGAAGCTCTCCCAGACTTGTGAAGCTGGCAAACATAGTGAGGTAGATCTTACAATAACTGCTATTTCATATACTTTTGCTTCATTCTCTTCATCTCATTTCCCTCTAAACACATATGTTCATTATTTTCAAAATGCATATGCCTGGTTATTTATAGCACAAATAAGCTGAATGGAGTCAAGATTATTTTAAAGTTGAGGGAAAAAAAAACAAAAGAGAGCAAACTTTTAATTGACCTGGACTAAATTTTATCTCTGTGCCACTCTTTTGTCCTCCAGGAATCTCGTGGAGATAATTAGGAACTATTGCTGTGGTTTAGCAGCTCTGTGAAGTGCTATAGGCGGGAACTCTAAGCATTAGCGAAAAGGCTTTCTTCGAGGAGGAACCATCTCAAGAGACTGTTTTGTAGCTGTTGCCTCCATACCTTTCTTAGGGTCACAGCTGGGTTAGCAAAGCCTGTCCTTTCCCATCCCTGCAACACCAATTCCAGCACGCACGACATCTCAGGAAGCCTCGCTTAGCAGAGAGTAGGGCTTGCAGTCACTGAAAAATAAGAAAAGTAATTGAGAAACTGTGAAACACTTCATTCTTGCATGCTGCCCGAGCTTCGCTTTGACTCTGCGCCTTTGTTGTTCGTGAAAGCAGTTTCACTGCCACCAGAAAAAATCCTGCTGAAGCCAGACGTTTGCCTTTATCTTGATTTTGTTGCCAGAGGTTGTTAATCAGACACTGGTAGCACTTCTGTCTCTGACGTGAGTGAAACACCTGGGGGACGTGCCACGGGAACGGGCCTGCCAGGAGGGCACTCTGCAGCAGCAAGGCACTAGGAAGAGCCCCCATAACTCAGCAGATAAGATGTCAGCTAGAGCAAAAGACTGAGGCTGCCTGGAAATAATAGCTGCTATATGATAAGGCAGACACCTCGTCTTAAAATATAGACTTTACAAATCAGTCATTTGTTCTTTGAAATTAAAATATATTTACTAGTTGCTACTTACTACTATTTAATAAAATTGAAATTTATTTGCTTAAAAATGTAGATGGTTAATTCAGTGTAAAATTTTGTAAGTGTTTTTATGTATTTTCTAATGGAAGAAACAAATCTGCCCTTATCTACTCCATGTTATACAGTCTTGGTTGTAAAATATAACCTGTCTGAAAATGGCCTAAAATCATAATCTTTATGCCCTTTCCTCGATGAAAATCTAGTCACTTCAAAACCAAGTATGAGATAATATCCAATGTAACAAAGTGTTGGCAAAGCTTAGGATATATCAGCTATGGTTGGTGACAACGAGGGCTCTGTGCCGGAGGGCTTTGAAAGCAGGTGCAGAGGAAGCAGTCGAAGTAAGCCGAAAAAAGTCCCGAAAGCTGGAGTTAGTGAAAGGGTGGAGAGCATCTGGCAAGAAGGCTGCGCCCGGAGCACGGCAGGAATACCGAGCAGTTGGCTGGGAAAGATCATGTTTTATAGGAACCGCCCAAATCCCCTCGCTCCGTCCCAGGTCCCAGCCTTGCCCCAGCGCCCTCCTGGGTGCCCCTCTTGAGCCTCCTCTCGCCTGCCAAGAACGCTGGCCGGCCCTGCGCTCCCCGCCGGCCCCAGCTGTCTGCAGCCGTGGGGTGACGCTGGGGCAGCGCCGGTCTGACCGTGCCCCTTCTGACCCTTTTTCACATCTGTTCCTCTTCGTTCACATACCTGTGAGTGGGAACAGGGGTGTTTCCTCACACTGCTGTCCGGTGTCTAAGACACCGCTTCTCTGCTTTTTCGGTGAATTAACAAGTAATTCTTCTCTTCTTTCAGAGCAGGGTGTCTGTACTCTCCGTGCAGTACTGAATCAAATCTGATGCATGTTTCAAATATAACTGGGCTTGAAAGAAATTACCAAAGCAACTTCAATTTTGGTATTAAAAAAGAAAGCAGTCACAAATTCCCGAAACTCAAGTGCCTGGTCAGTATAAGACCCCATGCGGAGATTTGGCACGGAAACTCCTTCACAGAAACATCCTCTCTGCAGCATCACACGAACTGCTGTGGGTGATTATACCAAAGTTCCTGTCTGGTGATCTCTGAGTGGGGACACAAGCGGCTTCCTCTCCGTCTTAATCCTGCTACGGCGGTGTCTTTGACCTGCAAAACGCAAATTGGCTTCAACGGGAATTCGGCTGAATAAGGACAGCAGGAGCTTTGCTTGCGGAGAAGTGTAAGGGTTTGCAAGCAGTTCATCCATTATATTTTATTGTGTGCATGCTGGTACTTGTCCCTGCCCACTGCCTTGCAATCCATGGGGAAAGCTCATCAGCAGCTCCGAAGAAATTGTTCCGGAGGAATAATTAAGAGGAAACTGTACTCACGCCTGGGTGTTATACAATAGGAGTTTATACTTACACAGATACTTCCGCGCATGGTGTAAGGCCACTTTGCAATATTTAAGTGTAAATCAAAAGGGAGTGACTTTTTTTTTCCTTGGGAGGGGGAGATCTATGCTCTGTGGGCTCTTACAAAGTGCATTATTGAGTTCTCTTTTCATAAAATTTGTCTGTTACATTTTTGGTATAGATCTTTAATCTTCATAACTTGTTTGGTTTTCCAGCATGAGGAAGAAAAAAAAGGAAAATTTGATTGATTCCAGATTTAAGTTTTTTCAAGCTCTTTCTTTCTTCTTCCTTTCATGGTATCTCTTTGATAGTTTAGAAAAAATAACTTGGTTTTCTACTGAAAATGTTGAGGGTTGTTTTGTCTTAATATGTTCAGACTCCCTCTGTGACTGACACAGATACACGAAAACCTCACTCTGAGGCCTGAAAAGCAGCTATTTCTCATCTATACTTGTACTTTTCATTACTCTATTTCTAACCAGTCATCCAAAGTCAGATGTTATAGCAAAACTATATAAGTTAATAAGCATTTATCGTGTTTTCTAAAACTCCCTTTTCAAATATGAGTTTTTGAAGTTAAAGAAGTAACAAAGCCACTACGGGGGCTCGTCAGCCTACAAATAATGCCAGTTTGAAAAATGTAAGCATGATAAACGTCACAGACCTCTACTACAGCTTGGAATGTCCCATCCACTTGCAAAAGAAAAAAAACCTATTATAGAGGCTTTCAATAATTTAAGAGTTGGTGCTGGATGAAGGCTTGAGTCTGACTTTCTTTTTGTTTTCCATTTAAACAAAGGGAGTGGATTGGGTGAGCAAGAGTTCTGCTTTGCTCTAAAAAATAAATCAAGCATGAATTTCTCTTTATATGATCTCTTTTCTGTAGAGGATGAATAAGGATGGAACCCCAAGCAGTGAAATCTTGCATCTCTGGCACTTAAGAAAGGCTTTAAATGCTGGAATACTTTCATGGAAAATAAAAAAATGTAGTATGCTTCCTGAACCTAATCTTCCACCATTATCCAAAAAAAAAAAAAAAAAAAAGGCTAGAGCCACAAGAGCCACAGTATAAGTTATACTTTTTCCTTTAATTAACTTTATGGCTTCAGTTCAGCAAATGAATTACGGTACCTGTGAAATCCCACTGACCCAGTGGGTGAGCCCGGTACAACATATGTCCCAAAAGGCGATTCTGGCGATGGGTAGTGAGTGCTCCCCAGCCGGGGCTGCGATCATTCCCCTTGGGGGTTGACTTGTGGGAACAGAGGAAGAAATCCCTTTTGGGAGGTGGAATATTGCTTTTTATCACCACCATGAGGACTGACCTGGGCTCAGTGCTGTTGGCCACTGGCTACAAAGCTTTCTTTCCCTGGGTCAAGCATATGCTGTCTCTTAACACAGAAAATGGGAAAAGCCCAAACTTTAAGCTTCAGGAGTTCCTGTGTGTGATTCATTTGATCTATCGGTCTCAGCGCTCTTCCAAAGACTGGTAAGTCTTTATTTTCTTTGTTGCAATTTTTAGTTTTGCAGATATAATTTTATTCTCCTCTAAAATGTTTCCATTATGAGATTTCTTCTGGGTGCTGACCTGTTCTATTGCCCCTAAGCCAGGTAGTATTTAATTCACTACTAGCTACCCTTTTATTCTATGTACACAGATGAAAAAAAAATAACTTGGGCATATAGTGCAATATAACATTTTTAGTAACTCTTGAGGAAAGAAAAAACATTTATTTCCCCACTCCCACCCCAGAAGAAATCAGGCGCATTTTGGATGTGCTTTGGATGTTTTGGTTTACTGTAGAGCATGAAACTACTTCCTTTTAATCTCATGAAGAAACGGTTGTCTACTGAAGTGAAACTGAAAGTTCTTGTTATCTTTTGCTATATGTGTTTGACCTTGTTTCAAGTGAAAATGTAGAGTGATTTATTTTGGTAATGGTTGCACGCCCATTGGACCTGTAGGAGAGGTTTGAACATCACGCGAACAGCCCATGGGCTATGCGCATCTCAGAGAAAAGGGGTTTTGGCTTGATAAGCTCGTAGACAGAAGATGCTTCTGGTGAAACAGTGCATTGGCTTCCAGTGATGCGCTGACTGAAGTCAACAAACGGATGCCATACGCTTCAATAATGCAGACCTGAATTCACTCAAATGATGCCATTTTTATTTTTGTCTACCTTGGAGGATAGAGAGTTTGCACATTTTCCTTCCTTTGAACAACATTTATCTATGCACAGAAATAAGAGGTCAGGCCAAATTTCGTAATGCCACTTAGAAGGAGGGCCAATTTTGCATGACCATGATAGATTAAGCCCGCGTGTTTATTTTTGAATCAATTCTTATCGATTCAGAGAACGCAGCTATTTAATTGCATATTTAGTCTTCCTGGCCGTTTGTAGCAGCTACGTGGTATGCTAACTGTATTGCAGCCTAAAGGGCTACGTTTTCAAAGCAAGGTGCGCAAATCCCATTAGCAGGAACAAGGACTGGTTGTTAATGTGTAACTCTCCACAGGTGCACTTTTGAGAAAAATTTAACCTCAGCTGTCCACATTATAAGGCAGAAATGTGGTGACTGTATCCAAACAGTGACTATGCTGGAGACTTGTTCTGCTGTTGTATGTCTTTTTATTCTATTTTTAATTTTTTTAATTTTTACTATTTTATTTTATGAAGTTGACTAGATTAGCTAAAGCTTCTGGAGCACTTAGCTGGAGTCCTTAGCAGTGTGGTCCGACCCATCCTGGTCAAACCTAAGATGACCGGCTGTGCGCTTCCCGCCATGTAACTCAGTAACTAACAAGCCACTTGCGATTTCAGCAGAAGCCGGTTTAACGTGAATGGGACCTTTGTGGACCATTTTGTTCCGTCTTTCTCAGGCGCAAATGCCAACGCCGTCGGGATGTAGAAGCCCCCTGTTCCATTGTAATGGGATCTGCATTTAAATTAGATACTCCACCAGCTGAAGGGTACCCGTGTTAGCATCGCTTTCCCTGAGCCAGAGGAAAATCTGCCAACCCCGCCTGAACTGCTGTGCCTGAAGGGCTTGCAGGCTGGCTGCATGGCTGGCAAAGAGCACCGTATTTTTAATGTAGATATTTTGTTTCTGCCACACCACTGGCAGTACAACGTTGCAAGTGAATCCTATTATTTTTCCTTCTTTTCTAACCTATTATTTCCACACTTATGATTTCCAAAAGATGTTATTTCCAAAGTTTGGGTTTAAAGCTTAACATTTGTTGGATGACACCTGTCTCGATGTTCCATTTTTTTTATTAATCTTTTATCATACATAAAAAAAGCTGGATTTCCATTTGCAGCTTTACTCTTAAAATACCAGTTGTTTTATCTTTGTATTGAGTGTCTAAATCTGCATTTTTAAAGTGGCTTTTTCTGCCCTTATATTTCTTCTCTAAATTGCATCTTTCTTTGGAAAGAGAAAAAAAATGTAAATCTTAACTCCTTCATGTAATTAAAGCCCAACATGCCCAGAGTGCTTCATGCATCTTCGTAAACTAGTGAAATAGATTTTTTTTTTTCCTGTGAGACCATAAAGTGCCTCGGGACGAGTAACACTGTGTGAAAGGTGCTGTGAAAGAGCAGTTTACATTGTATTAATGTCAAGGAGAATTTCAAAGATCTCTATACAAACTAGCTCATTGAGGAATAATTACAGAAACAAACCTTTGAAGGAAAAGTTGTATGGGCCTTAATGTAAGATGTTACAGAACGTGAAATTGTATTTTGTTATTTTAATAAATGCAACCAAATACTGGTTAGGTAATCTTTTGCTCTTTTACAGTAATTTAAATTATGGTTAAAAAGCAAAAGTCATTTGTTTGGCTAGAAAACTGAGCTGTATCCACATTTTTAAAAAAAAGTTATTTGTAGTAGCTAGAATTTAGATAGTGCTTAACAGACACATCAGTGTGGAGATCCAAGGGGGGCCACACCACATCAGAGTACTGTGCTCTGGTGAAACTACTGATCTGAAAGTGGGTCTTTTACTTTCTGCTGTGTTTTTTTTTAATGTTTATCTTTTGAGAATTATATTGAAAGGTCATTGCAGTATGACATGAAAACGTATCTCAAAACCTCTGTTACGCAAACATTTATGATACAGCTTGACTTCTAATGTGGAAATATGCACAGGAATCCTCCAAGTTTCTCCATCAGATGTGAGGCATTTTTTAACTAAAATAAGAAAAGCCCTTACTTGCAGATAATACGGCCTTATCTATGTGGGAAGAAAGGCAAAGAAAGGCAAGAAGAATCAAAATTCACCCCTTGCTGAACAGGCAGGCAAGTTACATACATGTACATGGCTCCTGGTTGCCTTGCGCTATTCCCAAAGCAGCCTTCAACACAGAAGTCCCACTCAGTACCAGGCCACCTCTTCTGAGTTTAAAAGCTTATATCAAAGCATGAAAACATTACATCAAATGGGAAGGTTTTCCTAGGAAAGCAGTATAATAGTCTAATAGTGAACACTAGTTTCTTTGCATATAAAAGCCCAGAAACTGCTGTTCAAATGGACTGCAGAATTTAGGAACAGCCCTTGTATATATCCAGTAGTAGTTCCTACACCTCCATATGTGTGAAAATCATTAGAACAGATTCCTGCTCATTTTTATAATCCTGTTCCACTTGAAAGATTAGGAATAGGAATAATGTCTCAGGCAATTTAGATATTTGAGAGCAAGTTCACAAAAATTTTTGGAAATAAATTGAATCTTCAGTAGGAAGAGAGGGAGAATCCACCAAATTACCCTCGACCTTTTCCAATACTGAGTTCTGAGAAGAAGCTGTCTGCAGTGATATACCTTCAGGATTTGGATTCTGACAATGCCCATAAAGATATATGTTGACAATTCGATAAAGGTCTACAGCCAGCATAAGTGGTAAGGGATGTCTAAATGCAGTAGGGTACTTCAACCCATGTCCACAGCAAATGTTTCCAGAGAATGCAGTCATAAAAAGAAAAACAAGGAAAAAATGCAACAGTGAGATCTGAGAGGCTTCGAACGATCCTTGCCACTATCAACAACCAAAGAACGTTTTCCTAACTAACTGCTAAAGTATCATGACTGAGAGAAAGTGTGACTGTGAAAAGGTTTTCTTCAGATTTATCTGTCATAAAGCTTTTTCTGGAGTCCAGGAGACAAAGAACTTATGGTCCACTCTTTCCTTGGCCTCACAAGTTTAATTATAAGTCAAGTATTAAGAGAAGTGTGTGCATATTGGGGAAGATAGTTTATCTATTTGTTCGGTTGCATTTGATCATATAAGTCTTTTCCTTTTGGGAGAGTCTCATGGCCAATTCTTACTTAATTTAGGCCAGGTTGTTATTTATTATGTCCAGAAAGTGAGTTCATTAATTACTGCATTGACTGTGTGTGCTTTTAGCAAATCAGGCAGCCAATATTGTAAGATTTCTCAGGGTAAAGATGGACACAGAATCTGCTTTTCATTTTTCTTACTGGAATATTTTGCTGGTGGCTAAAGGGTAGGTTGAAATGGAAGTTCTGTACAGAAAAATTGTCTGTGCTCTCTTGTTTCTGCTTTTAAAATCTCATGTCGCTCTTGTTCTGTCTCTTGAAGTGGGTAGTGTTCGGGAGCGCGGCTTGCTGCTGGATGCACGCTAACATTAGCATTTTGTTGCGCAGGTAACCAATCTGAAAAATGCCTGTTTAAACGAGTAGAGATGCCATGTAGTCATTTGAACTTGCGATTAGGTCATTTTGGATAACTGAGGGTTTTTTTTCATTGTTATTCAACTGCTTCAATTAGTTAAAAAAAACAAAAAATAAAAACCCATAAAATTTGGAGGCATAGGTGAGACTAGTTTAGTTTGCAAATATGAGACATTTAAACTGTAATCCAAACTCTAAACAGCCATTATGCTTTCTGTTTTCATTGCTGCTAACCTGACCTTACATGTACATGCCTTTATTACTTTGCAATAATCCACTCAGTAAGTAATTTACCTCGGCTTGAAACTTCTGCTAAGGTAAAATCTTCAGCTTATAAAGCCGATAAAGAAGACTCAGTGAAATTTCAGGTTTCACCTTTATTTTTAAGACTCCAGAAGGAGGAAAACAAAAGCACCTGAAAATATAATTCCTTGGCCTTTGAGACCTTAAACACTCTTGGTAGCTCTTTTCCTTGGGAGCGATGGATGTCTTCCTCCGTCCTGACGGCTGGGTATGTCAAAGACAAACTTGTCTGAGTGGTGGACCTGGAGCATTTACATATGTGAGGGTAGAAAATGGCATCAACTTTGCCATCTGCAGTCCCAAATGTCTTCAGTTTTACTCGCCTGACTACAAAACTATAATGTGTTTATATCTGTGTACACTTCAGTAAATGCTAAAGAAAAGAAAACACAGACAGCTTTTAAACCTTTGGTCAAGGAATGCAGAGAAGAAGTTATTAATAAAATCCTTAACTAAAATGCAATGAAAAAACACGGTTTTGAGTTTTAAATTACCTGAGAGTTAAGGGTTTGCTGCTTTTCATGATTATTTCAACAATATTTCTTCAGTGTGTTCAGGAAGGCGCTCTTTCCAGTTTTGTTTTTAATGAGGCATCTAGTTTTTCCTGTTTCATCATAAGGCTATATAAATGCACGTGTGCTCTTCTGCCACAAGGACTATGCATTAATGCTCCCTGCATCTTATTGATTTTAGATTATTAAAAAATCCAGGATAATTTCCTTTCTTTGCACTATCATACCTTCCTGTTAACTTATTAAGTGGGGCAACATGAGGCCAGAATTCTTTTGAAGAAGCTGAAATATATTTCTTGGAGTCTTTACATCCAAGCATACATAGACTTTGGCACCAAGGAGTCCCTCTACACTGATCTGTGGGACTCGGAGCACACTGTGTTTGCTGTGTAGTAAATTTTTACAATATTTACTCAAAATAGGATAATGAAACAGTTTCATGCAGTTTCTACTGAAAGAAAGAAAACTGGGAACTTATTTGGAAGGTGCTCCTGTTCAGGAGACTTGCTGGGATCACAAGACTATGGTCTTTGGAGAGGAGATAGATCTGCGGGTTTGATAAATTAAAAGTGGCTAACAGAAACGTCATGTAATCTTTTTCCATTATACATCTTTTGGTTAATTAAATAGATAAAAGAATTAGAGTCAGTAGTATACACTAGTAGATTGAAAGGACTACTTAGTAGTGCTGAATCTTGAAGAAGCAACGTCTTCCAGAGGTCAGTGAACTATGTTTCTTATTGATGTTTTGGGGAAAAAAGGTTATTTTTAGACACGATTGAAAATACTTGATTGACTTTACCTCTGTGTGTATTTGTATACCTAAACAAATATTTCCTCTATAGACAATTATTGCAGCTCTTCTGAGCTGAGGAGCTGAGCTCCTCTTGGATGAATAGGGCTTAGCATAATTCATTAAAAAATCTTTGCTGAGTGTGTGAATTTCCCTCTGAAGGTTGTCTGCAAATCACTTTTTAGAAGCCATTGATTAGTAAGAAGTGGGATTCCTTGCAAAATAGATTATTTGGGAATGATTTCACTTTATTAACGATCTTTTATGTAAGTGTAAAATTCTACTAAACAAGGAAAATCCCTTAAGCAGAAAGTAAGCCTTTTCTTGACAAAGTTCGAGAAACTTTTCTTGCTTTTGTTTTATATTATGTAAAGCAGAAAAGTTCTCACTTGCAAAGCTCTGTCATTGCACTGTGAAAACTTCATAATGCCAGTCTGTCACAGCATAAATGACATTCTGTCGTCACCAACTCACAGCAGCCTAATTCAGGCTTTATAGCTCAGCACCAGCTCCTGCATCCTTCACTGCTCCTGACAAGCCTTGCAACACTGTCGTAAGCACTACTTAATAAACAGGCAGCTGTTTTCTTGACAAATGTTTTTGAGTTTTTCCATATAATACACTTAGGACTATCTCCTTGACAGTTTACAGTGCAAATATTTTGCAGCATTTGTATTAATGTCCGTGCTTCACAGAGACTGAAAAACGTGCAAGAACAGCATGACTGTGGGCTAGAAAGGTCATCCAGTTTCGGAAAGGTGAAATGCTTCCTCTGTGGCTGCGTACAAAACCTCGAGTTTCTAGTAGAATTGTGTTTAGGAGGTAATAGCATCAAAAGGTGCTATATCATAGAAAACTAGAAGTGATTTTTTATTTTTATTTAAACAGAGACAACCTATACCTTTATTTTTGTAAGTAGCCAATTCCTTAAATCCTCTTTTTTCTAAACTTGTGTTGCAAGTACTTTGCTTATATAGTAGGTAGCAGTGCCTAGCCAGTGTAATTATTGTGTATTTCTAGTTTACTTCAAATTTTGATTCAATCAGAATCCCTAAATCTGACAACCTATAATCAAACAAAGGGAGTACACTAGTAGGTGGGGATTAACAGAAGGGAATTAAACTGTCATTTTGCAACAGCTTAGACCAATATGAAAGCCCATTTATGAGTCTCTCAATAAATATCCCTTTTGTTTTGTCTAATTGCTGGTTTGAATGTATCAGACTCATCAACAGGATTAGGGTTAATAGATGTTTGGTCACGCATAACATGCAGAGGAGGAATCTGATACACACACACACAAAAATTGCACTTAATGAGCTTAGCAAATGTTTGCCATATTTTTAATGAACCCTGGGGCTGTCATTTAGAAATGCTTAGCAACTGCTTTTCCATCCTTGAAAATAGAGCAACTGAAGGACATTAACACTATGTACACCATAAATAAAGTGAGCTATTTAAAGATGCCAACTGGGAGGTGGGAATGATGACATTTTCTGTGCAGGAGCCAGTGATACTTAACACTTCGGGTGTGTGTCAGATGTCTCACAACCCAGACGGGCGTCTCTAGTTTCCTACAGGGAATGGGTGTGAGAGTTTGAGAGGGATCAAATAACTGCTTTTTAAAAAGAAGTTAAAGCTGTTTACGATGCAGCTTTCAAAATCATTCTTCCCTGACTTTATTTTTTCTCACCTTCCTCATCTTGTTGCAGAATACTTGCAGAGAGGATTTTAAAAAAGCAGATTATTTGTTTGCATCATCTGCTCCTGAGCTTATCATTTCTGCCTTTGCCATTAAGCAGAACACTTCCCTAAACAAGTGATGTGGCAAAGAATGGGCAGACTCTGGGGGATTGATTGCACAGTAGATTTAATGATCCATTCATTAGCCTCTGGGACCTGCGCCTGAAACCAATGCAGGCTGATTAATGGGGATTATTGGAGCAAACTATGCGTCATGTGGTGTAGTTATTTTGACTGGACGTAACAGAATCAGGTTCTCCTTGGGGAAGGGCCTGATTTGATATAATAATGCAAAAAGTGCCATTCAGATGGATTCTGTCTAGAACAAATGAATGTTCTTTAAGACTTCAGTTGCCATAGAGGCAGTGGGTCTAAGATCTTTTGTCTGCACACAGAAATCTTTGAAATATCAGCTCTTAAGACCTTGGAGGCAGAAAAAAATCTCCAAACTGAACTAGCCTTTAAATGCATGATCCTGCTGTGATCTGTCAAAGCAGGCCCTGCTCTGTCATGTGGGTAATGCTTTTTTAAAATTTGAATAGCAGAGAGAAAACAATATCATTAGCCCAGAGAGTTTGCAGATGTCATCAGACAAGGCTCTGACTGTTGAAAACTTGTGTTTCACTAGCTCATTTTTAGTTAATGCAATAACAAAGCCTTGCATATTGTTTCTGTTACACTAAGGTGCATGTCCCAGTTATTGAAAAAACTAGAGTGATTTTGAAAGGGAGGCGAAACAAGGATGGCTTCCAAATGTCTTTCATCTACCAGGGCAAATGTGACTCATGATATCAACTCTACTGATATTCAAGCATCATGTCCTTAATTTGTTTGTATGGAGTTGCCTACACGGGCAAGATGCATCAAGTTCATTTTCTCTCTTTCTGCTTTTAACTGGTACACTATCCTTCTTGAAATTACGGGGATAAAGACAATGCATATCCTCACCTTAACTTTGACTTCTCAGCACACGCATTTCAACGTCTTTGCAGCAATCCTTTCTGCTTCTCATCTATAAAACATTTTATTCAAAGAACTAAATGACTCAGTAGTCCTGTATTGGTGTGCAGAGACTTTTCCTTCTACCCCGAAACCAGTTCAAGATCACAAATACCTGGAAGTATTTTCAGGTAATAGTCATGCTATTCCATACCTCAAAGTCTGGTTTTATTTCAGTTCTTTGTGAAGAGACATCCACCTTGCAAACACCTATCTCTATTTTATTTGCATTTGTGTTTATATAAAATAGATAGTTCAGCTGTTTTGGAGAGGGGTTGCTCAAAAACAACATAAAGTCTCGGAAGAGACATAAAGTGATATGGCAGTTCAAACCTGCATAGCCAGCATATTCAGTTTCCTTTTTTTTGGTTAGGGAATTTCAGTCTGAAGCTCATGACATCACTGATAATGTCATTGACCTGTTTTAGTACCTTGTGTCTGATATGCTTTATTTCAGTTGGACCAACAGAACTATATAATTGTATAGCAAAAGTTTCACATTTCTCAATTCCTTCAGGGCCATCATTGCTTCATCATAATTTAAAAAATAATCACAGTTTTTAAGGAGGCTTCCCCCCTCTTAGCTGAAAAAAAACCTTGAACAATCAGAAAACCAGTTTTCAGTCAACAAAACCTTGAGGAGGAAGGGTAGTGTCCAGTGCCAAATCTGGCTTCATCACTGTTTGTGTTGCTAGAAAGAAGAGATACCAAGAAGGTAATAAAGAACAGGGAAGAATAAAGGCCCTAAGGGCAGCGGAGGCAGGTCTAGGGGGGAAGGAGGAAGCTGGTGCACAGCTGCTCGGGGAACAAATGTCCTTATGGATGGGCAGCAAACCACACGACTGTGAGGGAAAAGACGAATGACAACACAGGAGGGATCAAAGGAAAAGATGAGATAGATCAGGACAGGGGGAGACTGTTGGTGTTTCTTTGCAAACTTTTAACTTGTGCAGCTGTTCTTCCAGCCACGCAAAATTATACAGAAACTATCTGCTGCCCTTACAGTTCGTGCTGAGGGAGAGGAGCACTGCAGGATGGCACTTGTTGAGTTGAATTTGATGCAGGATGACGGGAGGCCGCCTGCTTCATCCCGGGCACCAGCGCTGCAAAACCCGAGGCAGGAGGCAGGGACGGGGGGTCACTGTGAGAGCAGGCATTTCTGTACCACAGTGCCAGGCATTTATTTGGTTTTTTTTCCTCCTCACCTTTTCTTTTTTTTCTTTTATAGCCTCATTCATACTGAGGAAAGGACTGCGATGCCTCAGCCCCCGAGCTGGCAACCTCTGCGACAGTGAACCAGTTTGACAAAGAAACCAAGTGAAGGCTTCCTGAACCAGAAAAGCTCTTGCAAATCAGCTTCTGGCCCCTGTCGGCCTTGACCGGGAGACTTTGATAAGCATGTGACAGCAGGTACTGTTCTCATATATACATGTTTTAGCACATATGTGCACTGAAATACGCAGAATGGGGAATCTAGGGAAAGCTCTCAAAGTTCATCATGGAAAGCCTCTTGCATGATGGTGTCCAATATATCGGGAAGATTGATGCCGTTATATTGGTCAGCATGTAAAATAATGTCATCAGGACAGAACGTGATGTGCAGAATATCAGTGTAACTTGAAATTCATAGCACTTTAACACCTGTTTCCATAGCTACAGTGTAATCCAGACATCTGAGAGGCTAGCCTGCCTTTGCCAGGCCTGTCATTTCAGGGAAATAAATTAAGAAAGCTGATGGCGAGGCCTGGATTATACAATTTCTTTAAAGTATCGCAACCAGTCCTGAAATCTAAGCAGGAATGAACATTGTTCAGACGAAATGGATAAAACCCATTTCCTGTAACCTTTGTAAGAAAATTTGAATGTAACTTCCTTTATATCTTTTTTTTTCCCCTCCCACAAAAAATATCATATGTTACACCTGGCAGTTATATTTGCAGGACCATATTTCTTGATTTTTGAGAGGTTATACCGTATTCTTAAGTGAAGGTTTGAAAAAAAATAAACAGATGGAAAAATGGGAGGGAGCAGGGGTAGAAAAGAGATACAGTTAAGTGAATGCTAAAGGGCAAAGCTTCAGTGCCAGACAGTTATTTGCATATGCACAATATGTTTCTGTCTAGAGGCATATTTTCTCAAAGTCTGTGTGTATATTTCCATGACTCTATATTTATCTGTATCACTGGCAACATATGTATGGCTATGAATAGAGTTGGGGTGTTTGTTGAATGATTTATGATGCTGCTTAATTTTTTTTTTTTCTTTAAATATGTGCTGGTATTGAGGAATGATCTCGTGCAGGTAGGGAAATTAGAAGGAAATACAGGCATCATTTCTCAAATACGAAACACCAGAATTCACAGAGGATGCAGCTATATACATATTGGTGCTTGGAGGGCATATATATAACGGGTATGCATGCGTGTTTTCTAGGCCAGTTCATTTGTAAAATGTTTAACAAGGGGCTGAAAGCTGTCCTGATATTTGCAGGACTGAGGAACAAGGCTACACTCAACAAAGATGAATCTCTGCTAGCTAGATACGGCTGACAGAAAGGATCAGAGGTTCTCTAAAAATTATGTCTCTCACCTGGTAATTTGTGACATTGCAAGAAAGAGGGAGGAGAAGGCTATGCAAAGGTCTCATACCTGGTAACTGCATTAGGTAACTGCTCCCTTATCACAGCGCGGAGGGATGTGGGTAAACACTTGCCCTGATCCTAGAAGGGCTGTATTAGTGTCATGCTTAGGAAATGGCAATAACGACTGTTTATGGTGGAGGGTGGGAAATGCATTCCTTGACTGTTAAACTGTTTATCTCCAAGTAACTCATAAGGCCAAAACACATTTGCTTTACCTCTAACAGCAACCACCAAAACAGACAAGACTACTTTGTATGGATTTAGGTGAGAGGAGTGTTGTATTTATTGTTTTAAAAGCAACATATTTGTTTGGCTTTGCTCTCATAAATAGATCATTGTCCTTGTATTGGCATTAATTGTAGCAATGCCGTATTTGACTTTTCATTTTTGTAAAGTATCCTACTGCAGAGCCCTTTTGTAATGAACTGAGAAAATATAACTCTAGGCTGAAATGTGGCTTAAACAGTCAAAGGAAGTGGCCAGATAAAATCACTGTTTCTGTTCCTGGGCATAGTGGTGGTGTTTTTTCCCAGAGGGGGATATAAAGAGACGTAATACATAGACTTTGACCTGTCAGGCTAAAACTACTACAGTCTGCCAGATCAATGATCCATAAGGTAAAGATTCTCAGCATAAGCCTTGACCCAATAAGCTGAAATGTCTTAGCAGGAGCTGTTGCGGACTTTTGAATGAATAATAAAACGGGTTCTTTGTAGTTCCTATGCAATTAATAATTCAGTAGTCTGAAAGGTCTCTGAAGATAATGCTAAGAAGTAATAAGTAAATAACAGATTTTTATACATCTTATTAACTTCTGCAGCTTTAAAGGTGTGGGTTTTCTTTTTACATTTCCCACAAAGTTTCCAAACAAAATACAGCTATAAAAAGAGAACCATATTCATTAGCTTTCATAGTTTTTCACAACTCTGTGAGAAAGGGAAAAACTACTTGTATCTGTTTGTTAAATACATGGTTTGGAGTATCCTTTCCCCTATGTCAATTCAGAAAGGCTTAATTATGACTCGTACTGCATTGCTAAATATATATTAGAGACTTTAGCTTGAGACTCATGACTTCAGAAGGCTTAGATCTGCAATCCTGTCTGCATCACATTTGAATCCTTAGCTAATCTTAGTCCAGTGTTAGTTCAAGCAGTAGCTACTGTGACCCTAGATAGCTGAGAGTTATCATTTCTTCTTGAGGCACTGTGATGACACTGTACTTCTTGGTAGAAAGAAATCAAAGTAAATGCAACAGTTTGGGAAGTTGCAATGCCACTTTTTTGTTGAGAAATATCAGTATAGTTTGGAATGAGATATTAGTCCAGTACTTCAGATGACACGATTTATTGCTCAGTAATGTACTAAGGATGGATTCAGCAGGGATAAGGCAAAGTTAAAGTCCTGACATTGCTGAAAAAGAAAACTGTTGGTTCCACCTGCCTTTGAGTCCAAATGTTATGTCTGTTTTTTCCTTTGTCTAGGAAATCTATACCATATAATAATGAGCTTATGGGATTGGGACAGGGGACTAGTTTTATGACAAGATAATGAAGAAAAAGAAAATGTGAAACATTTCAATCCACTCTAATTAACAAAAAGAAATTTTGAAAAATTTGAATTAAGAAGATTTAATCAAATAATAATTAAAATCATGGCTATAAGGAATATTCTGTGCAATTCATCACCTCAAGTTCTGAGAGATGCTAAAAGTATACCTATTTATCAAAAAAGATTAGGGAAATTCGTGGTGTCAGTCCAACATAGCTATTAAACATAGCAGCCAGGAAGTCTGTAAGCCGTAACCATCTGATCCCCTGAAGCTACTCTTCCCTGAGCATGTCCTGCAGGCTGCGAGCAGAGACGGGCTGCTGGGCTGGGTGGAGCTTTGATCCGAGCCTATACAGCCGTCCTGTAGCTCTTGTTCCCGTAACCTTTTGCAGCTACCCGCTCTGTTCTGGATCTGTATATTGTTGCAGCAAAAGTAGTCTGGGTGTATGAATGTATGCGAATGCAACGGTGGAAGAGTGTGTGGAAACAGGAAAGCTTTTTGATATAATCGGGATGGAGGAGGACAGATATTTGTTGTGAACTCAGACCCTAGTGTATTGTCAGTCTTCACAATTTGTTAGGCTCAATAGCTCATTATAAACCCTTTCATTGTAATCTTTGGACAACAGTGGAGGGACTGGGGTTTTAATCTCTCTCGAAAAAGAAAGCATTTTTTTGTACTTGGATTATACCTTTGCTTTGCATTATGGTGGGCTGCACACACCCTAATTTTTGTGTTAACAGTCTGGGTAATTTCATAGCAAAGAACGCAACAGTATTTAATGCCAAAGAATAATTCTGAAAAGAGGAAAAAAGAGATGGGAACGAATGGAATTGATAGGATAGTGGGTGTTACCAGTCAAGACCTAACTCTCAAAGGAATAATTATGAAAATTAAATATATATAAATAAACCTAAAAGTGGACAAGTGCTTTGAATTTCCATAGCAAAGGCAATATTGAGAATAAGGAATTGTACAAAATAAAACTAACATCACTGTTTTCACAAGATTCTGATCACACAGTCTTCCTCAAATGTCATAGGTGCAAGTGTGAAAGTACCATACCTTTTTGCTGGAATACTTGTTAGTTTAATCACATCTTAGCTTGGTCACATGAAATCTGATTTTGAAAAGCAACAGAAATAAAAAATTAAGAAGTAAAAAATGAACAACTCAAGCATTTTATTAAAAGAGTTGGTTCCTATATCCTGAGAGATGCTAATGAGTTGATAGAGATCCTTTTTAAGGGAAAGACAAAAATAGAAACCCCTTGTTAATGTTGTTAGTATGCACAATCTATGTTTAAATGCTTATTTTTATTTTATTTACAAAACTGAAGAGGCAAAAGTTTAGGAAGATTTGTAAGAAAATGTACAAATCTATGGTTTCACACTAAATACAACACAGGAAATCTTTTAAGATACATACTTTGTAAAAAGGAAATCACTTTAGTATTTCTCTCAGTCTGTAAATACCTAACATGATTCATCTTAATTCTTAGGTCTGTAGGAGATTTCTTAATGTCAGAAGCATCACCTCCCAACCCTTTAATATGCTTCCAAGTTGGAAGCTTTTCGGGAAATTCTGAGCTTGTAGAAAGGCATTTGCTTAGGAGTGGAGAGTAGCTGGACTCTATTAAAAATCTGGCAGACTTTTCCCCTGCTTTACGCATAAATACTCAAACTGAATTAAAAGGATGCTGACTGTCTTGCCACCTCTGCTCTGAAGGATATCCTGAAGAGATCCCCTACTTTACAGCTCCAGAATTAACTCTCAGACATAGTAAAATGCGTATGTATGTACAACAAATATCTTAATTCTTTAATCCTTGAGTTTTGATATTTGCCTTTCTATCTGGATAGGCTTTTCTTAGAGATCATCTGAGGATGCAGCAGTTGTTGCCACCACTAATAAAGCTGGCAGGTTTTGGTTCCTTCTGATGGCTCCAGATAATCAAGATGCAGATTATCTCCCTCCCAGCGTCATTTCAGGTTGAGTGGCAGCAGGTTGCATGTCACCGCTTCTTCTCAGACTTGTCAGTTTTTAAGCACTTTTCTGTCAGTTCTGAAAATGGACAAAGCAACATTAAAAAAGAGGAAATGCGAGCCAAAACACAGCTTGTCCAAAGCTGTGGCCAAAGATGTTTGGCAGCGCCTGCATCAGCATTGCCATCAGCCAGGGTACTGAAGGACTTTGCTTAGCAGAAGCGATGGCCGTTTCGAGGAAGACCCTGCAGGTAGAGCTTTGCAACATGACCTTCCTCCCCTCCCCAGCACGGCAGAGGAACGGCCAGCCTTCCCCTGGACCGGGAGCAGATGGCAAAGGGAAAAAGCCAAAGCTCTGGCTACCTACAGCTGCAGCCAGCAATTCTTTAATACATCTGATCACATTCAGGGCGTTTGTTCTATCCTAGTCTCAGAACTTACTGAAATGCTCAGAAATTCTGCCGTTCCCTTTCATTTTCCTTTTTAATTACCTTCCTTTTTTTTAAATTTTCTTTTGTCCTCTTGATTCCATGAATGACAGGAAAAAAGGAGAGAAGAAATAATTTCCAAGGACATGACATTTTATGAGGTTCTTTCCTCTCCTCCCACCTCAGGTTCAGTCTGTTTAAATGAATGGCATGGCAGCGAAGGCTGGAGCTAGGCCTTGCTCTGTAATCCCATCGCCCAGAGTCAAAATGTGCCAGAGGCGACATTTGCTGACAGGATTTAAAATCAAAGACCCCTCTTTCTAACAGAGCTGGCCAGAGGCCAGGGCTGAAGCTGGGCCGGCTCTGCAAAGGCGGCAGCGGCTCTTGCCACCCCGAGCTGGAGTGTGTCAGAGGCAGCAGCTGTGGACGGGGCTCAGGGTCGCTCTTCCCCTTCCCAAGCACAAATAGCTAGGCGGCTGGAGCTTTGGGAAGAAAAGCATAAGGTCTGGAAGTACTGGGACTGTCATGTTTGACGTGACTCTCTAAATACTTCTAAACATTTGCAAATCCTTCACTCCCCTCTGGCGTCAAAGGTAGCTGGTATGCTGAGATGAGAAACAGCCAAGTGGACCCACCAGTAGCTCTGAAAGCACATCTGAAAGCACAGTGTTTCCCACAGACAGCTAAGGCTCGAAGCAAATCTGACTAAATCAAAAAATTATGTTTTGTCATAAAGCTATGCTAAGTTCAATAGTCAGACCACCAGAAGGGTTCATTGCAGTACTGTGAAAGTAGACTTAAGATCTACAGGTATAAATCTAATTTCACACATCTTTCTCTAGGATGAGAAGTCATCTCGGGTTGCCCAAAGCTGATATGAGTGACTGAAAAATTTAACGGCTGTTTCTACTGGTTAAGGCAGGTAAATGTGATCATTCAGCAGTGCTGTCCCTGAGGTTTCCTTAAATTAGCTATAGTTTCACTTGGATATTAATTCAGAAACAGGACCAAGAGGAACAGAAATATCTGAGTGAACTTGTGGTTTCAGAGTTCATAACCCATGCTGCAATTTGGTGGAGTAAGCCAGTGTGTGTTCTTTCTATGCATTTGTTAAAAAGCAAGTAGACAATTAAACAAATACAGGTTTAAACTAACTATGGAATGAAAAGCCACCATTAAAAATTGAATCAATAAATCAAAATATTCAAAGTATTTAGATAAGCAAATTGAAATTAACAGCCATGACGCAACGTTGAGACTACTCTGCATAGTTTTATATTAAGTCTAATTATGGGAGAGCTGGAGTCTTAAACTGAAAGGAAAGCTGAAAACTTGGCCAGTATTTTATCCAGTCCAGTGTGTTGAACCAGTAAGGTAAAGCACATGTTTCTACAGGACCCACACAGCCATTCTGCGTACTGTATCTTACTTGCAGAATTTGGCCAGTGAAAATCCCTTGATCCTTAGTTACTCACTTTTTCCTCCACATGGTCTGTTGAGAGAAGTAAGGACCATACAGCTTTGTTCGTCACGGCAACAGAGAATTGCTTTTCTTCTGTATCTTTTTTTGCTCTTCGAAACCTACTGCCTCAGGTGCATGCTTCGGGCAGGCTTTTAATTGATTCAAAATCAGTTAGGGGAATCCAGATTTTCTGAACCTATTCTTCTGACAATGGGCAGTTTCTAAGCATTGTGCTTCCGTTGTTGAAAAACTCTTTATTTCTTCAGGTCTGCTTAGCCTGGCCACAGATCAGATGTTAGTCTAGAAATGTGAAACTTCAGCTAGCAGAGTTAACTGAGACATGTATTTTCTTTCAGACAATTATTCCTATGTGCTCAGCATTTCTTACATTATTTTGGACTTTCCATTATAGAATTAGAGAACTAATGGAAGTAAATTTATTACTTCTTAAAGTCAAAAACCACTGGGAAAAACTGTATTTTCTCAGAATAATTTCTATTTATTATTAAAAACCTCTTTTCTAGTCTTATCGCAAAGGTAGGACTGTGATCTTCATGTAGTCTTTGCTGTAGATTTTCATATAGTCTAGTTAATTATGTGAAAACAATTAGACCATACAGATTGTCTTCCAAGATAAATTCTGTTTTAGCCACATGAGGATTGCTGTTGTCAGTCTTCATAGTGAAATCAATAAAATCGTGAAGGCAATGCTGTCATTAAACATCAGCTGCAGCCAGAACTTTGAACTGGCGTAAATTGGAATAGTTGAATCTGTACTTAGACAATATAAAAACATTTTTACTCTTTCTGGCATTAACTGTTCCATTGAAACTGACCCTTATGCTTAAGATAAGTGCTAATTTTCTTCTGGAACAAACTGGTGTATCTCAGGAATGATTTTTTTGAAGTCAAGGAGAAATAAGTATAAAAACAGTGTATTGATGAAAGGCTGATTCACTGGATACAGCTGCAGCATTTGTTCACCAACCATAAACTATTAAATATACATGTGTAAGTAAATTTATTTACTTCATGCAAATCCTAGAGTGTAGCTCCATTTACTTGCCCGACCAGACGAACATTTGGTGGATGATGCACTGCCCTAAACGCAGTGGTTGTTGTAGACACTTCCAAGTACAAGGGATTCAGTGGCGGTGGGGTGGAGTAACAGTTTGGTTAACCTGCTCAGGGGTTCCTGGTGATCTAGGGAGTCTGGCTGCAGGTACGTGGATGTTTATTGAATCTCCTGAATAAGAAGCCATTTACAGTCATGGCTGCTCTAGGGTGGGCTGTAGGTCCAGCCACAATGCCCAGATACCGTGAGCGAGGCTTTGACTGGATTAATAGAAATTCCTGAAGGTTTGCTGAGAAAGAATCTTAGGGAAACTTTGTAAGACAGAAATGTCCGTGCCGTCTTATTTTTAAAAGGCATCTCAAGACCATGATTGCAGGAAGGGGGTTTACAAACACTGTGCTGAAATTAATTGGCTTATCCAACATGACAGTGTGAAGCCTGATAAACAAAGCTCTGAGCAATGGGAAAATGCCACTTAGTAAGCAAGCCCTCATACATTGTTTATTATGTAATTTCTATTATATGTATTTATGATATAATCTTACTTATCTGCTTGAAAAATGGTAAAATATTAAATGTGGAAGAAGGTCCCTCAGCTTGTCACAGTTTCAAGCTGATGGAAGGCTTAATTAAAGTTACTTGCTGGGTTTTTCACTGTGTGTTGCCAGCATTCATCAATGGTCTTTGAGAGGCTCTCACAGTTTAAAATAAGAGATGAAATATTTTCATTGAATAAGCATTTAAAAAGCTCTGTTTTCCTCTCGTCTACAGAATCACAGCCTAGATCCCTATAGTTAGGAAAAGCTCATTCATATTCACATACATATAACATCCACGCTGTCCCCGTGTTTCCTCTGAGCTGATTGCTCCTCATTCTTCACAGTCTTGAGTGACCACTTCATGGCAGGCCTAACTAGCTACTTCTAAATGGCTTTTCAAATCAGGGCACTTGATGATAAATAAGGAAGTTGGCAGCAAGCTGTTGGCAGAAAGAAAAAGATTTGCCAAGAGTGAGTTGAGTAGCAAGTTACCATACCTGCATGATTTCTTCTGTAATTTAAACCAGCTCAGTTTTATTGTTCTTTCTTAAAAACAAGGTTTGCTTTCCTTGTGCGCTGGGTCATTTGTAGCTGTTTCTACGCAGCAGCTCTGTGTAGTTATGATTCTCCTACCTTTCCTCTTTCTAAGAGAGTTCCTACACTTCCTCAGACCACCTTCTCCTAAGAAAGAAATGATCATAGGGAATTTTACCCTTTTGAATCTAATCTCTGTTTTGTCACTTGCATTACCTGCCACCCAGAGGCATAACAACACTTACACAAAAAATATGTATGTAACTTTAGGCTGAACAGCAAACAGGTGGCAGTGCCAGGAATTTTTCCTCTCAGGTGCAGAGTGATAACAGTGATCACCCATTTGCTCCTGGTAGAATTGGATTCTAGAAAATTAGAAACCAAACTGGCCTTTGTATTTGATTTTTCAGAAATGCCTTTCTTTTTATCAAGAGCCTAAATGGGATCAAAGGAGCTTGCCTTTGAATGTACCAGACTGAGCTAACTAGTATGTGTGGCTGCTTAGTCCATGCTATTTATCAAGTATGATCATTTGCTTTAAACAAAGAGGACACGTTCTCTGTGTAAATAAATTTGGCTTAAAGAGCCTTTTGGATTTCTTTCCATTGAAAAAATTTTCTTGTAGTTATGGTACATGCTTAGAAATAGCAGTCCTGAAATTATCCCTAGCACATCTGTCTCTTGTGGAGGATAGTATACACATGCAGTGTCCAATGTGACATGTAAATGCTGAAGTAAGTCTGCAAAGCTTCCAGCAATTCTACCTTCTTCACAACTGTTTTATGGTGTAGCTGCACTAGAAAACCATTTCTCACACAACTTTTAAATGATACAGTACCATAATTTGGCAGAAAGTTTGGAGTAAAGGCATTTTCTAATTGGATTTTACTCAGTTATAGATTTAGCATAGTGTATTATATACTTCTGTCTCTCTGAAGTCCCAGAAGTGGTGGAACTTTTTTGGCAGGTGCAGTAAAACACTTTTCACCTGCCAAAAGAAACTGAGATAGTAACTTTATGTTGCAGTGAAGAAATGCCTATAAGGTCAGCCTGGACACACAGAAGTTTCAATATGCTCCTTGAGTGTTTTTCCTTCTTTCAAGGCCTTAATTTCTCTTGTTGGAGTCGTCCAAGGCGCAGTGGTGGCTTTAAGGGGAGTTGCTACCTAATGCTTACTTCTACCCTTTACTTAATTAAAGAGTAGAAGCCAGAGGAAGAGGATTTTCCCACTTGCAGAAAGTGTCTAGAAAGACACTGAAGTCCTGCTGAAAGTGTCTAGAAAGAATAGAATGTTTTCCCATGCTCTTTCGAAGGCAAGGCCACATCTCACAAAAAAGCTCTCAAACCCCTAAAAGCATAGATTTGCCTAAGATTTCCTCCTTCAATGTTCTTGCTTTCCCACATGTTTTTAAAAATGTACCTGGGACTTGTTCCTCACACAAGTTCACAAAGGCCGAGTGGATGGATGCCTTTCCAGCTTTTGTGCTAGTTATATGACATTACAAAGCAAGACTCTTTCCCCGACAGTCTTAAAGTTACATCTTTTCTTTTTTTTTTTTTTTTTTTTTTTTGTCCCAGACCAGAGCAGAATCAATTAAGGACCTATCTTATCTTCCTCTTGCTGGCATATTCTATTCAGTTCTGATTTAAAATGAAAAGGGAACCACAGAGTTAAAGGCATATAAATTAAAGCCACATATGCAAAAATGATGTGTGTGCTTTTTGCATCTGCTGCTGCTGCTTCTATAGAATTGGGAGCTAAAATAACAAAAAAGAGGTGGAATGCATAGCAAAATAGTATTCTGTATTGCAAACCAATTTTTTAGCACCCAATTGCATGACATTGTGTATCACCTTTGGGATAGCAATGGAATGGGCTTTCAGGGTTAGCCTTAAAAAGACATGCCTTCTCCATATAAATCAAGCTCATTCATATATTGATCAATAAAACAAGACCTAGAGCAACCCTTGAAGGACTCTTGTTACAATAAATTGCTTCTCTCACATAATATAATCAGCACAAACTGTTCAAGGTCCTTTTCTGCAATCATCATGGAACCATCTAGACGCACGTGCACAATACCAGGAAATGGGATCATAAATATAAAGAAGAAGTCCTTTTGCTGTTTCTCAGCCAATCTGGAAGTAATTCAGCCAAACAAATGGATTTATAAGTGTTTACTTTCTGCTCTCTCTTGCTTCAGTATAGATTATTATTTCCATGGACCCATACAAGCCAGAGTCAGAGAAAAAAAAATTCCAAACCCTTTGTTATTTTAGAATTAAAAAAAAAGTCAGACATGGACCAATATAGAATTTTTTTAGTAGCTGAAACATATGTTGTGCTAGGTCTTGAGCGCCATAATGTTGAGACTCGAAGGCTCTCAGGGCAGATCAACATAGACACCTCTCACCCTTCAGAAGTCTCACAAGATTCCTAGCGTCAGAATTGCAAATTCTGTGGAGACAAAAAGATTGCAGTCCAAAGGTTTGAAAGGTTTTTTTTTTCCTCTTTAAAAATAGATTAGCACTAATGAGTGCCCTTCTATACTTTTGCACACCCTAAACATACACACATTTATGTATCCAAATTTTTAAAAGCTTGAGAGAAAGGGCAGGGAGGAGAGGAGTAGGGTCCATGCCAAAATCATGGCTAAAGAAATTCATAAGCAATGAAAGTTTTGAAATTTGTATCCAGATGTTGCTATTTAAATCCAATGATGCCATTTGAATCCGTACGTAGCAGTAGCATGTGAAATATATCTTTTATATAAGCTTTATAAGCTTTAATGACTCCATAATTCATGAATGGCAGAATGATTGAGTCACAAAGGTCATTTGGAATAAGTGAATATAAATTATGTATCAAAAGTCAGCCGATTGTACACTCTGTTTATGGATGACCAGTTTCAGGAACTATTTAATTTATACTACATGTCTTGTACTTCGAAACAAAGAATTGAATTTCTCATAGTAGCAGTATAAATCTGTTGAGCAAGGATGGAGAAGAGCAAGTAGCAACAGGTAGTTTGTGACTGTTGACAACGGAACGAGGCCATAGAAACTGGAGACATGACAGCATTTGAGGAGATGACACAGCTGAGCAAACCAGCCATGGTGTTATGAAGAGAATAATAGAAGAAAATGGGTTTTTCTTGATAGGAGTTGGTAGTCAATTGCTCAGGTACAAATGGCGTATTTTACAATGCACCAGCCAAAACTAACATTAGTTGTGGATTGCCATCATGTAATAAAGAGACAGCAAGTCATTGCCATCTCAATATGCAATAACATTTCATTTTCACCGTTTGAGGCAAGCAATGGACAGCTCTTCAGGTAAGACTAAAACCAATGTAACTAGTTCAGGTCAGTGAAACTGTGACAGCTTATCCCAAAGTTGCCCAACTTTCTTATATTGGTTTCACGTTATATGTTTTAACATAATATTATGAAAGACTAATTAATTACTACTCTCATAAATAAGAATCATGCCTTCTTAATGATAATGCCAATTTGCTGCAGCAGTTTTCACTAGGATCTCAAAATTTCCTGTAAGAACTGTGCACTTCCCTTTTATTCCACAGCACTTGCATGTACAACTATGCAACTAGAACAGATGCAAAGCTGATTCTTATCTGTGTGGAAACTTATCAAATAATACTACAAAAAAAGGAATTC
Source organism: Dromaius novaehollandiae (assembly GCF_036370855.1). NCBI lineage: Eukaryota > Metazoa > Chordata > Aves > Casuariiformes > Dromaiidae > Dromaius > Dromaius novaehollandiae. The sequence continues at coordinate 28,136,691 of NC_088132.1, forward strand.
AAAGAGCATAGCTTTAAAAACCAGCTTCTTATTTTGCACTGTATATGCATAGACATAATTGCAATATATACTTAATGAATGCAAGAGCTGTCTGTGAACATAGTTCTTGGTTCTTAAGTGCATCTTCTATAGAAAATGGTGGGATTGCTTCACAGTCTATAGCTGTGTATATCTGAAATGTTTAAACTTAAATACAGTATTTAAGGGCAATAGGTGTTTCTGGTTTAATTTGAAGGCATTTTAATGGCAGATGGTATTAAACTGGCATATTTGTGTTAATTTATTACAAAATGTCATATATATAAATGTAATATAAAAATATTACAAAATTTATGTGTAAAGATTTTCACTTCCTTTGGATGGATAATACTATTAAAAAGTTGATATGAATTGCAATTCATATCAAAATGCAATTCATACAAAAAGTTTGAGGTACTTTTTTTGGAAGATGAGGCTTTTTTAGCTCTTAAACTGACGGTGAGATTTAGAACCATCTTATCTCAGTTGTCCTGGGCCCTTCAGAGATTTTGACCTTATTTTTTGATACGGAATCACTGAACCTCCTGAAATACACTGTAGCAAGGGAGAAGTGACAAATTGCTATTAAAAATTACCAAAACAGAACATGCCAATATATCCTAAGAAATCATAGAATAGAGAGCATTCTCATACTATCTCAGGATTTTGACTTTTGGAAGTAGCATAAACATATCTACTAATAGAAAAGACACTGTTCAGTGCATAACAAGGATCTTCAGTTGCCTGCATGCTAGTACTATACTGTGTGTTTAATCCTCTTGAAAATTACTGTAACGTTTAACACTATCCAATAATTTCATTCTTTGCAAATATCTCTGTGCTAGGAATGCTTGTTTATTCCATATTAAGCCAAAAAAACTACTTTCACGTATATCATTTCACTCTTCTAGTATCACAGTTAAGGTCACACCTGTGTGCTGTCATTACCTAATTAAAAGACATAACTCGCTAAAGAAAATATGGTGAGTTCATTTTCCTGATTAAAAAAAATTGATTTATTGGTTAAAAAATAAAGAGAATTAAACTCTTACAAGCCATACTGTTTGGTTATAAAACTAAATACACTTTTAAACATTTACTTGCACAAAGCAGGCCACAGTGCTTCTCTCTGCTTATAGTCTATTTTGAAGGCCTAAATGTAAGAGTAGTGCTAGCCTTTTGCACATAGGAGAAATTCTTGCTAGGGGTAGTCTTTCTTGGGATATTTCCAAAATGTTCTGCTTCTAGAGAAGTAAAAAAAATATATATTACATTTAATACACACTACTTTTATAAATTCTGTTTGGAATGTGAAAATCTGTTGAATTAACACATACATGTTTTAAAAGTAATTAACAGACACTCTGCAGATATTTTGCCTTGAAATATGTTGATTCTGGAAATACCAATCAACTCAAGAACAAGGAGAATTTTTGATTATTCTCTTTTCACCTTTAGAATCCATGACTACCCCGCTAAAGGTTAAAAAACCTCAAAACCTGCATCTAGTTTTCAAAGATCACAGCCACAAAACTAAGTATTAAATATACAACCTGATGCATATGCTAGCCTGCATTTCATTTTTGTTGGAAAAGCCTATCTCCCAATTTTGGGGAGTAGAAATATAAAAGTAGAAGTCTATAGCTTTTAATGCTGTCATTCATTTGAAGAGTAAGGATGAGTAAAATGGTATTTTATGGGGAGTTTTATTGATGCAAAAAGCAGGTACAGGGAGGAAAAGCTGGGTTTCTGCAAACTTCTGTTTGAAATTGCAACAAGATTCCCTCCTGAAAACTCTAGCTTTCCTTTTCTGTGCTTCTAGTCGAGTCTAGTCCTGTCCTGTCCTGTCCTGTCCTATTTTAATACTAGTGTAACTTTATCAATGACTGTGGTTGGTACTGATTCAAATTCTAGACAAAACACATTTTTAAGGCATGAAAAGCAAAAAAATTGCAGTGTAAGGTACAAAATAATGCTAACATTCATTTGTATAAACAAACAAAAATTTGAATGATTGTGTCCTTTTGCATGTAACCATATTTACATGAATAAGTCAAGTGCATGTTTTTGAAACTTGGCATTCAAATAGCTTCCCTGAAGATTTTTTTGTCTGATCAACACTGAATTATGTTTCTTTTTTGTAGCCAAAATAGAGAGTAGAAAATGGGGGAAAGCTGTAATAATTTGTCCGCTTGTCTGCACTAATAAGGCTTGAGTTTTCTATTAAGCTTTGCTCTAGGAAAATCACAATTGTGTCTCAGAGTACAAGTATTTCCATATGTAATTAATTTAAATATAACATAAAAGGAACAGACTCCAGATGAAATAGACAATTATCCTCCACATAAGTACATTAAACCACAAACCAAGGCCATGCTTAGAGTCTGGTCTTCGTCTTCTTTCTCTTAGTATTCATCTTTATTTGTTTTTCTTGGACTGTTTTTAATGCTTAAGAGAATCAAAGGAAAAACGTTATACAAGAAAGAGAAATGCAATAAAATACTCACATCAGAGAACTATACAGAGTTATTGTTCATGCAAGGATATTAAGGGTTTTATCTTTTCTTTCTTTTTTTTTTTGAAAAAAAGAAGCTGGACTTCAAATTATCCATATTTAAATTTATGTGAAACTAAGGGCTCACTGTCATTGGTCAAAGGGAACCTAATCTGGGAAACCTAACGTTTCTTATAACATTTGTTTTCTATTTGTGGATTTGATATGCTCAATGTACTGCTGAGGGTCAGATGCCTCTGAGCATTAACCATGCCGAGTATGAGGTGGTCTAAATACAGCCCTTGCACCTCCCTACCTACGTCCTCCGCCGTTTCCCCCAAACCCTGCTGCAGCGTCAGTCTCGATACAAACCATGGCTGCAGAACTGCGGCACCCACTGCATGAGGACATCGTAACACCTGAGTGCACCCTCCTTGTGCTCTGCAAGATACTTTCTTGAGATCTGCTAACTCCTTCCCTTTTCCTCACGGTTATATCAGAGCATGCATAATGTGTCTAATACGTTGCTAATATTATCTTTTCAAAACATATATTGTTCAGCTGTTCCGAACATAGCAACACAATATAGTTAGGAGAAGCAGATGGCAAGTAAAGTAATAGATTTCAAGGCCAGAAGATACTACAATGATAAACTATAGAATTTTCTCAAGTGGTTTCTGCTTCAAGGTTGTAATTTCCTGTTGGACCAGGGCATGTCTCTGGGAAAAGGCATCAAGGCTTGATATGAAGTTGTCAGCTGACAAAGAATGCAAAACATTCTGCTGGTTAATTACCTACTCTGTAAAAATGTTAACTCTGTCGTAGCTTCAACTTCTCGTTTCCACCCCCTGTTTTGTCCTTGGCAGCTAAACTTAAAAAAAAAGAGAGACTTTTTCTCCCTGATATTTACTTAGAGCTTGACCAGGTCACTTCTGTTTATGGTGAAGTTAACCTGATGGAGCCACTCTAGTTTCTTACTGCAAGGCAGGTATTTCTGAGTTCATATCTTTTCTGTAGTTCTTTTAATTCTTTCTAGTTTATCAACATGTTTTTTGAAGTGGGAGCAGGCTACCAAAGGATAGCAGGCAGGAAGAAAAGGCCGGAGTGGAATGTGGTCCACTCCGTGGGAAAGCTGAACATCTCCCGATGTACACATCAGACGAATGCTTTAAGACTGATACGATAGTGCAACGTGTTTCTTCTCCTCCTGCACCAGATGGGTTGCAGCTGTGGGCTACAGGACTGAGAAAGCAGAAAGTGAGAGTAAATGTGGTGTAGGATGTAGTAGATGCTGCTTGTAGCCAACTGCAGGGAAGGGAAGTATTTCTCTGTGACAGCTTTGGTTAAGTCTCAGTTGGATATAAAGACAAGGCAGTTCTTTTTCTTTCCATTCGGTTGGTCTATAACGTTCAGATTATCTTATTCTTAGAAATGAGTGAGAAATAGCCAACATTTCAAATCTTAGGCAAAACGTTGGGTACAGCTGATGATTTGTTGTTGCTGTGCTAATATAATTCTGCCTTTAAACTTACGCAACGATGTAGACAGTATTCATTCTTTATTCTTTACTCTTCCCCCTCTTTCTCATTTCTGCCATACAGCACAGAATAAGATTTGCATCCCTAAGAACATATTTTTCTTTATGCATTAGAAATACTGATGAGAATTTGTGTCCTCTGCCTTGATCTTATTAAATGCATTTTAAGAATCCTTCCGAAATAGCCTTAATACATTAGTGAGCCTTTGAGGCTCAGGGAACATTTATTACATTTACAGTTTTTGTTTTGAAATGACCACAAGAAAAAAATGAACAAATTTTATGTGAAATGCCATTGAAAGGAACCTTTTGTTCTTTCAGGAAAAGAATTAGAAGTCTAATTTGGGCTAGTAAGAACCAGAATAGCCTCAAATGCAATCTGCTCCTCTCTTGAAGGGGAAGAACATTGTCACTAACTGCTCTTTCAGCTTACTCTACAAAAAGGATTAGAGGGACTTACAGAGCATGGAAGAGTAAAAAGGGTATAATTTAATTATGGAGGAAAAATATTTTAAATGTCTTTTCAAAATACAGGAAAAGAGGTAACCACATTTGCTGTGGGTTTGACCCACAGCAAATATTTATGGAGAATGTATAACCCTCTAAAATAAATGTTTGCAATATGTAATTCTGTGGTTCTTGCTTGTAACTGAATTATGATATATGGAGCCCAGTGAATACTTGGAGAACCATAAAACAAAATCAAACACTTTTTTGCCAGCTTGAATACAAATAAGAGATGTCTTATAATTTAATTATAAGGACCCATAGGAACCACAGAATTACCTTATAATGAAGCTTTTATAAACAAAACCCTGCCCTTTTGTAACACTGGCAAGTGTCTTCCCCACCCCTTCTCTCCCTCTTAATTTCTAAGTTTACTTGACCAAGTAAACAAGTTTCAGCTGAATGAGACAAGGGTTTGAAGAAAACAGTGCTCATGGCCATTCCTTATAATACACATATCCATGCCCTGTACAGGCTGCCACTTATTATTCTCCCAATGTGACCCGGAACGTCCAGAAATTCAGGTCCTCTGATTGACAAAATATCACTCACTGCCTGACAAGCCAGGTAAAGCAAATCTCATAGTTCAGTGGTGTGCTACCGCACACGTTTCAGGCAATCGCTGCTGCTGGAGCAAAAGGTAAAGCTACAGTAGTGACACTAAAGGGAAAAAATCACTGGAGCAGTAGAGTAAAGCTCTGAAACAGTGCAAAAGAGCAATCATTAGAGCAGTAAGAGGAGCAGCCTTCCAAGTCACCAAAGCAGTTTAAGAAGTGATTGCAGAAAATGTGAGGGAAAAGTAGGTTAGAAAGATAGAAAGCTTCACTGAGAGTTTAGGACCAAAAATGAGGCAGCTATAAGAAGAAGAGATGGAATAACTTTTAAGGAGTTTGTGTGATTCCATTTAGTCATGCAATAGAAACACAATTAAAATAACTGTAAAAGCACACAAGCTGTAATTAGTGCTCGTGCTGCGGACATCATATTCTGTTTTATTGCATGATCAAGCTGTCTTAATAAAATTGCTTTCTTTATCTTTAGCTGTCTGTTACCTAATCTTTAGCGCATATAAATTGAGAAGCATGAAGTACTTTGATAAAGATTTGGCTTAGAAATAGTTCTGTTTATGTTTCAGGTTTGCTGGTTTTCCACTTTCTGGGAATCAGTATTTGAAGCTAATAACTCCATTTGGTTTCATGTAGCTTGCTTTCCAAATGTATTTACAGAATTTAAGCCGGTATTAAAAACAAACAAATAAACAAAAAAAGAGCTTTTTAGTTAATTTCCTCCTCCTGTTCCTGTTCAGGACCCACTACTTAGTGTCACTTAACCAAAATCTTAATGAGCTTGCCCCCATTATTGTGTGCATGCACATTTAGTCATTTCACTACCACAGAACAGCCTTGCTGCCCTGGTACCTCCTGCATGTAAAGTATGCAGATGCTACTTCTGTTAATCATCTCGAGGCCAACTTTCAAGTGTTTTACACCTAGTCAGAAGACAATAATTTGCACATATGTAATTAGCATGATTAGTAAGTCTCATAATAAAGAAAAGAGGCTGGTAAGTGTGTGGTAAGTGGGACCATCCTATAGCTTCTCAAGGATGTCCTACTTCCAATAGGCCAGTTTTTAGTTTATACCTAAGAAAATACTAATATATCATTTCCTTCTTTTCAAACCCTGGATCACGTTTTTATATTCATTATTAGTACCTATAGTCCAAAAGAACTCCTTGTATCAAAAAAGGGGTTAATTAAGAAGATTTGGGGGCTTTTTTTGTAATTTGGAACACATTTATGAAGTAGCTGTTTTTTTATAAGAGCACTGATTATTCAAAGTTATTCCAGTATAAGAGAACAAATGATAGTTAATAAGTGTTCTAGACTGATATTTGACATTTGGACTCAGAATCCATCACTACTAGATTAACTAACTCACTGTCTTAGTGAATGCATGGCTTATTAAACATGACATATTGATTGTCTTCCAGGTATCATACTGTAAAAGGCAATATACACTTAACATCAGGTCTACATATTTATGTAGAATCATGTTAAATCACATGCGTGAGTTTAAATCTTGAAAATTTTATAAAATATCACCAGTGTTGCAAAATCTGTCTTCCATGTATCTAGTCTTCAATCAGCTGTAGTTGAAGGCTTTCATAGTTTAAATAAAATTTAAGTAGCCATAATTTATGGGGACAGTGTTGCACATGTGTTTAGACATCAGTTTTGACACTGTGTTTCCTAATGACACATAGGGGTAACTGCAACAGGTTTAGATAGAAAAATTTCCAATATTCTTAAAATCATTTAGGTCATTTGGAACATATTAATCACAAGTATTTGATTCATCAAAGCAACCTTTCTTCTGCCCTCTGTAATACTTACTAGGGTACTGAGGAACACAAGATACCTTGAAAATTTTATTTTTATTTTCCTCTTTTGCCAAGGATGTTATAAAAGCATTTTTCTTTAGAAAAAGATGGAGTTGCAAGTTTGTATCCTAGTGTAGGGGATAAGAAACAATGCAAGACACTTACTTGTTGGGTTTTTTTTTTTATTTTAATCTAGGCAAAATTCATCTGAAAACTCAAATTCTTTCCATTAGTCCCAAGAATCTGCATAAAGGGCCAAACCTTGCTCCCTTTACTGACTTGAGTAGTCTTAGCATCATCAAGTCAAATCCTTTTAAGCTCCCCTCTTTTCTTTTCTCAAACTCTCCTTTTAATGGTCCATGTATGTATATGTGCAACTTTGACTCCAGGTGTATACTCCTGAAATCTTAATATGCAACTTTTTTCATAAACAATACAAAGAAGTTGACAGGTCTGAAAGGGGCTTGTGTGAAAAGATAATTAAGTGCTTTAGAGAGTGTCAAGAGTCAATAGCTCAGCACTGTCAGCATTCTCGAGTGTTACAGGCTATAATTAGATGGCATGGAGGTGTAAGGGATGTTTGGCAGTTTATTTCAGCATGATCTTCAGGGTAAAAATAAAGAGCTGCCTCAAAATGAGACATTATGAGTGAGGGGAGCAAGAAGATTAAAACCTTGCACATGTTTTTTAGTGACTTACACAAATTGCTACTTTGTGAAGGTGCCGCTGTTCAAAATTCCCATTCATCCAGACATTTTTGTCCTGTGCCTTAAATTTTAATTACAAGGTCATCGGTACACTTGTTTTTCTGATTCTTCAATTCTTTGCTGACTTGCTTTCCTTCCTGTTTCTCTGTGGGGCTTAATGCGTGGCCTTTAATCAAAAACGTCAGATACAATGAGCCACGGGCTGTTATAAGGATTGGCAAACACTCCCAGCCATGCTGCTTCAGAAACAAGACACAGCCAGTTGCTACCGAGTACTTGAAAGTTGCCAAGGCAGCTCAAATAAACACAGACTCTGAAATCTTATTGTAGTATTTATATAGCAGAGCCTTGCAAGGGATATGGCAATTTTGCAAGAAATAAAATCTTTAATTTTTAACAGCCCTGCCGTGAGGACAAAATTTGAGCTGTCTTTGAAATGAGCTGAAACAAATTACAAAAGTAAACATAAATGGTTTTGATTCTGTGCTTAAATATATCAGTGAAGATAACTGTATCTTTGCAAAGATGAGTCCTGGGGATGCTTGGGGTTCATGCAACTGATCCTAAAGCAAAATGGGGATATATAAGACAAGACAAAAAGGTATGAAGGGGACAGGAACTTTCACATCCTTATATGTGATCTCTACTCATACACAGGCTTTTGAAGCTCTGACCCAACGTGAAGTTGAATAGGAAATCAATTGACCAAATTACTTGAGTAACGTTTTCAAAAACACCCATTTAATTTAACTACTGCTACTTAAATCATGCAATAAGACTTGCTGGTTACTTGATTAGTAGATTGTGTACCTCTGTAAATGTAATAATTTTCCCTTCTTTTTCTTTCAGTCATGCATTACTTGACCTACCCTTTGCATTAATCCAATCACTCCAACCATCTCAAAATCCCACAGATTTCCATTCTTGTTCAGTATGAAATCTGTGCTAGCTATTCTTCTTTTTCAAAGTTTGGAAGCTTTGCTTCTATACTGGAATATAATTTTCCCACAAAAACTTTTATTTTCAAAAACTTAGCTGACTGCAAACAGCTTTCTACATCATCTGCTATTGTAATTAAGGGTTAGCTATATAAGAGTTCATGTGATTACAGTTATAATTATTAAAATATCAGTCGTCCACATTTCCATTAGCATTCCACTTGATAGTTAGCAATAAGCAGAAATAAAATATTAGGACTTTTAAAACAGGAGGTTACCAGTTAGAGGATTTCTCCAATGGCACAGAATAATTATTAATTATTATCATCATCCTCATTATTCACAAAGCAAAATGTCTCTGGGAAACCTGTGTGCTTCCTTCCTGTACTGTTCGCCAATGTCAGTCTTACCTGCTCTGAAATCCTGAAGCAATATTTGTATTAACTACAGAGCTGACTGCATACCAAATGAAAAGGCAGAACTGAAGGAAAGTAGTGGAATGGATCTGTTAGGGGACAGTCCTTTCCTCTTCTTCTAGACATTTCACACAAAGTCTTTAAAATGGCAGCCCCATTGGTGTTCTCACCTGAGCATCTTCTGGTCTTCTGGTCATATCCCTTCCCAAATTACATAATTTTTCATTAACCATGAAAACCTAGCAGATCTGTTAAAAAATAATGCTCATTATTAAGCCACAGGAGTTTCCTCAGACTACTCTGAAGAAAACCAGACACATTTCTATATTCCTAAACCCCAAGTTATAAAAATGGTCACTGGATTTATAGTACTGAAGGCATCCTAAAAAGAAGAAAATATGGTGGCCTCAGGGTGGTTCCTTGTTCCACTAGAAATTTCCTATTTGCTGTTAAATTACTCCCACAGCTGGAGCTCAAAGAGCATAGAGCCGGCTACTTCTGCTTAAAGCACTTAAAACTGCTTATCTGCTGCCTAAGTGTGGTGGCACACAAGGTTCGGCTGCTCCACAGGAAGGCATGCCAGAGCTCTGAGGTTACACATCCCAGTGCTCTTGGACAGGTCCTGCTGTGGTCAGTTCATGCTGGGCTGTCTCCTGCTGTCGGAGGGTTTGCCCAGACTTCACCACCTGATACGTGCCCTGAGCTAGTCAAAAACAGGCAACTGAGTAGAGAAGCACTTCTTTCTCCAGCTGTTGCTTGAAAGAATCAACCTTTCCTTGATCTGTGAAATCTAGAGGTTAGATGTTTTCCTTCAGATATGAATGTCCACTAGCAAGGAGTAAGAGCCATGGAAGGACGAGATTTATGATGACTTTGTCAGCAGCGCTTTCTGTTGGCTACGTGAGCCAGCCTGTACTTGGTATGCATGCTGCTTCTTGTGTCCTGTGACATCTCTGTCCTCTCCCTTAACTCTTATATTCCTTTACCTCAAATTTAGGAATGAAAACTCCTGGAAAATTGTCCTTTGATAGGGTTTAAATAGCATACCTTTTCTTCGCAAAGACAAATTGCATCTCCCTTATTTGAGCTGTTTGGACATTTCAATAAAATGTTTTAAGGAGAGAAATGAGTATATATAATTTAGTTAGATTTGCAAAGACATCTAAGAAAGGTCATATACAGGAGCCCATTAGAGAAATTAAATAGTTATGACGTGAAAAACAATGTAACATCATGGATCAATACCAGCCGAAATAAAGAAAACAGAGAGGGAGATTAAACTGATAGCATGTTGAAAGCACAGCACCTCAGTATTTCATACAGAGGTCCTAAGTAATGTAATAAATGCATTAATCAAAAGGGAACGTGAATAATGAGATAGCATGATTGCAAGTAATAGTCCAAGGAAAACCTTCACTTGTCTAAAAAAAGTCCTAAGTACAGTAATGGGGTTCAGAATCATACAGACAGTATGATACCACTGTATAAATCAGCAGGAAGGGCCTTGACTATAAAGTTATGTTTTTTTGAGCAATATGGGTCTCCCCATCTCAAAGAGGATATTGCAGAAGTTAAAGGTGTTCAGTGAAAGATGAAAGAAGTGATTATGAAGAAGAGCCTACTGAGGGAATTTAAAAACACTTTAGAGGGACTGAAAGAGGATTTTTCTTTTAATTTCAGAAAGGAAATGAGGAAGAAACATGCTAAAAATATAAAAATAGTAAATGGTATGGGGAAGATAGTGGAGGACCCTGAGATGCCTATTGCGTAACTCAAGAACACAAGATCACTCAATAAAATAAAAAAATTAGCTAATTAAAAATACTGATGCATAATTGTGACTGCAGTTGTCCACATGACATCCACAAGGCCACGAATATAACGGGAGTTTAAAAAGGGTTTGAATGCTATAAGGCTACGGAAATGCTCAGAAATCACTACAGACAACCATTTTGGAAGGTATTAAAACTGCATTCTTCTGGGTTTAAGGTCATAGCTAACAGAAGAGATTAGGACACATTTCATGTCTGTCTAAAATGAGTTATTCTGCTTTCTCTGAAACATTTGAAACTGGCCATTCTCTAAAACAGAACACATCTCAGCGCTTTCTACATCCTGTTGAAATCAATGGCACAAACTTTTAGATTTCATACTCTTAAGAACAATAATATTTTCCATAACTTGCTTCATATCTCAAATAATATGCAGTTAAGTTAAATGTACATTTATCTTACTTTTGTGATTTTTTATGTCAATAGATACTGACTGAACTAAATCCCTGTTGCAATGCTTAAATCTCCTGGTAGGACTAACCTCTAAGTGATTTTGAAAGTACGATTTAGGATGTTAAATTATTTAGACACTGTTAAAAATTGTGTCAGCTTAATACATAAAATAAAAAACACTGTAACCAACACAAAAGGCTTTAAATAATTTGTTCCCAACATTAGACAGTATGGTTCTACCCTGGAATGTACCCTGGTAATTTTGGTGATTGCAGTATGTCAGAATATAGCTTTATTTTTTCCTGTAAAAAAGACAGACATAAGTGTTAGAATACTAAGCCAAAATGAGTTCTCTAAATAGCTGTAAGGTGAGAAATTACCATTCCTTAGTGTTTAGAATGTTTTGTAAGCTGTAGGGCAAAAAGGGGGGGGAAAAACCCCTCTCTGACTGTCATGGGAAAAAAAATTAAAGAGCAGAATTTTAAATTGCACCTCTTGACATCAATAAATAATGAGAACAGAAATGGCATCATTTCTTTTACATATGTGAGTACAATACAATAAGCAAATCTGACTCATCTGCCAGTTTGATTGCTGTGTTTGGAATCCCACCATCTCGGGGAAAGTGCACTTGGAGCGGGTGGGGGAAGGATGGGGAAGGGAAGGTGAGGACCATGTACGCAAAATGGGCTTCCAGAAGAGAGGAGAAAACAAAGGATCCCAAATCAGGGTTTAGAGTTTAAAAAGGACAATGACATATATGACCCTTTCAAGGAAAATCCTGTGTTAAATTTAGGTTTTCAAGCTCCAGGAATCATAGTTCATTGAGGATGGTCACATTTTTCCTCTAAGAGCTGTTCGCATTTGGGGGTGAGCCACGTACAGTTAATTAATTATAGCACTAAGCTCATGAACCCATTGTAAACTCCCTGCAAGCTTTTGGGTCCATGCAGTTTTCTGAACGTGTCTCCCTTACCAGCGGTAAGACCTATGCTATGTTAAAAAAAAGTTTGTTTCCAACCAATTTCTGGCAATGTGATTAAGCCACAATCTAGTCAGCAGGTACAGGTGGAATTTCTTTTTAGTAGCACCATTTTCCAGAGTCCCTTGGCTTCTGCTTGTGCCTCCTGACACCCACTTGTTTAGGTGTTTCTTCTTATATTGACAGTTTCTCCTACTTTCGGCTTTCAGACTGTTTCTCAGACACAAACATAGTTCTGAATAAATCAAGATCTGCCTTTAAAGAAAAATCTTTTCAGAAATATTTTGCAAGGGTTTTTTTGTCCTTCCTTTCTCCGTTTTGTTTTCTCCCAGGGTGTTATTCTATATATGGACAAGGAACGTTATTTAGCGTCTTTGCTTATTTCTCAGTTACCTCTGCTACAAGGGAAAATGTTTTATTCTATCTGTTAGCATGGAAGCTACAGCAAATAAAAGGAAAACAATCAAAATGTCTAAATATCATTGGTTGCTGTGTAGCAACGCTATTTGCCCTAAATTGCGTGCCCCATTTTGCGTGTCTTCTCCAGGCTGCAGCGCACACTGTGTTGAGGACAGAACAGTGTCTTCTTGCTCCTGACCTCTGTTTCTGCCTTGGAGCGCACAGTAATCAGCATTTCTAAGCGGGTGGCAGCGTGTGCTGCACATGGCTACCATGTCGTCCTGCCCCTGCCGCGCACAGGAGCTGTCCCGTCCGCCGTCAGCACGTGGCCCAGACCTGAAGCCACATCTGAAGTGGGTGAAATTACCGACCCGCGCCTTCAAAGGGCATGTAAGAGTGATTTTTGGTTCTTGTCGGTTGCTCAGGTAGAGTGGTGGGGAGGGGAATGCAATTGACTCTCTTTTCTTGGGACATGTGCCTACCACAACGCTATCAGGAATATCAGGATAGGGAATATCCTGGGATATGAGGAAAGGGGAAAAATGAAAATAGCTTTTGCTCTCCCACTGTCAGTTGGCTTGTATCCTGAAAAGTAAAGCACTCTTATTCTGCTTGTTTTGCATTATAAAAATGCTGCTGACATAAAAAGTAATCTGGCTCCTTACGCCTTCCTGTTACATGCCACTGATTTCTTGTGCATGGTGCAAAGAAGTAGTGGTCATTTATCATAAGTGTTTGCTTTGGAGTCTTAAATTTCTCATTATGGGACAAGCTGAAAAAGAGACAAACACTTTAAAAAATTCTTTTTTATAACCTGCCTTTTCTATTTGCAGCTTGTGCTGGACAAACCAACATTTCGAATTTTAAAACCAAACAGTGGAGGCAAATGCCCTTTCCTGAGCTTTTGGGGTACACTGTATCTCTAGCAGAAGAATGGAAAGAGAATGGAAAATCAAAGTCAGATTATAAATGTGTACTTCTGTATCACAGCCTAAGGCATGGGATAGTAATTCATGGGCATAGCCTAAAGTAAATGTCTCTTGAGTGTTTATTGGAATTTACACTGTGTTCTAGCAATAAAAACAAACAGACAAACAAAAAAATTTCTAACCCTACAGTCAATAATCTGGCTTCAGCTCCACTGATTATATTTTGGCTGCCTTTACATAAATTCAGGGGGTATAACTAGTCACAACAGCAATGCCGCGAACATCAGCTCTCTCAGGTTATGTTCAGCAAATTCTGAAGGGATTTTAAGTTTTATCATAAATATTCCATCTGTGCGGTCTTCAGTTTGGTGAGCTAGTTACTTAAATATACTAAGACATAGTCAATGAATATTTTATAATATCTTAACCAGCACTTGTTCTGCAGTAAGTTAAGTGGTTTCAAAAGATGCAGTTCTTGTGGGTGAGTGCATCAGGCTTTTTCAGAGTGCTAGATGAGCTGCATGTTCACACACTTCAGGGAGCCTGCCCCCTTTATGCAGTCTTGACATGGGGGCAGGATGAAGATTGCTGATGAAGATTGTTATGTGTCAAAAGGAGTATGATTATGTGACTCACCTTGTTTTCCATTATATATAATTTAAAAGCATACTGTCATGGTATTTTTCATAATTAAAAAAGTCCTCACCATTGTTTATAATTATCCCTTTAATGCATGACATTGAAATCTGTTTCCTTACTGATTTATTTTCTCCTTTCTTTGGAAGTACTTGCGGATGAGATATGGAAGACTTATGTATGCATGTCGGGTGCTTTAATTGTTATGCTTTTGACTAAAAGAGGGCAGACAATTTCATCCTATTTTCACGTAGGAAGTTTTCTTGACAAACCTGCAGCTGCCCTCGGTCTCTGGGCTCTGAGATCCATTTCCTCCATGCCATGCAGAAAAATGGGTACTTGTAGGGGACAACAACTGGGTTAAAAACCTGAGCCTGAGTCCAGGTACCTCTTCCTTTAGCAGAACCCATGTGAGGATATAGCACACTTTCCCCTTCCTTCAGTTTACTGCATGACTTTCATCTTTTATCACCTCATCTCCTTCACAAACAGCCATTCCCAAACATATTGCCTGTACTAATCCATGATAATATCTATCTTTTCAAAACTCCCCCAAACTCCAGCAATCCTAGTAGAGATATTTGTGAATTCTCACAGGATAAAATGGCATAGCAAATTTATAATTTGTATGTTGAAAGGCTAAGATATAATGTCTTTACCTAATAGCCACCTCACTGAGTGACTCCAAACTTTCATCTAGCCCATGTTCCCATTGCTTACTGAAGTAGCATGAAGTGGTTGCTTGGGGATAGAGAAAAAGAAACAGTGAAATAGAGATTGATCTTTCTATTTTTATAGCCCTTCAGCTTCTGGAAATCTGTGTTTTTGGGGACATTTTGAGCTGTAAATAGCATCTAAGCCATTTTCTTTAATAGACTTTCGTACAGCTCTCTTCTATTAAGTTGTCTAATTGTTTTTTGAAATCATGTATACTTTAGGCATCTACAACATCCCATGTCAGTATGTATTACAATTGAATTATGCTTTGTTTAAAAAAGGACTTTCTTTTATTTTAAAACCTGCTGACTGATAATTTCATTTGGTGCCTCACAGGTCATGTGTACGGTGAATATAAATGGTGAATAACAGTACCCTATACGTTTTCCTCATGCCATTAATGACATGCCATATTATTCTTGGCCATCTCTTTTCTTGACTGAAGACATCCAGTCTCTTTGGTTGTCTTTTTACAGAAACCATTCCATGCTTCTGACCACCCTTGTTGTCCTTCCTGTCTTTTATAGTTCTGCTTTATCTTTTCTGAGATGGGGGTATCACAGCTGTAGGCAGTACTCAAACTGAGGGGTCACCAAGGGTTTACACACCATGATATATTTGTTTTATTCTCTGTTTTTTCCCTAACAGTTGCTAACATGCTATTTTCATTTTTGAGTTCTGCTCAGTGTTTTGGAAAGTTGTCCATGCTACCTCCAAAATCCATTTTCCTACTGATGGTATTTAATTTAGAGGCTATCTTTTTGCCTTTGTTCCTTATTTTTAATTTAGCACTACTTAATCTGTTTCACCCTGTCACTCTCTATTAGGAAATTCTTCTGCAAATCTTAGTAATTTTAGATTTAATTCCATCAATGCTATTCTATCATTATCAAATTTTTTTCAAACCACTGTTTCCACATCATTGATGAAAATCATGAACACAGTTTCTAGCAAAGGTCTCTCTGTCAGGCTTACCTGGTAACCTTGCTCTACACTGAATATTGACAGTTTATTGCTACTCTTTCCTTTACTATATTTAACCAATGTTTAAATGATCGGATGGCCCTCTCTCGTAACCAAAAGCTTGGTTTCTTCAAGTGAAAGACCTTGCCAGAAGTTTTCTGGAACTCCAAGCGTTAGCTGGATGTGCCTTGCCCACTTTTGCAGGAACTCAAGGTGTGCTCGAGTCGGCTCTGCCCGTTCCTGCCGCTGTGAACAAGGCGGGGGACTGCAGACCAGAGCACAACTTGCAGGGCAGGGTAGACGGACACAAAGGTGCTTTCAGATGCCTTTGCAACCTTCTGACTCTGCCTCCCAGAGCTGTGCTATGAGCTGAGGGGATCCAAAGAGATGCTGCCTGGGGTTTTTGCAATACTACATTTTCACCATTTTCTCATCACCGTATTGCCCCAGCGGCTTGTAAAAGGTTATTACAAAATAACTATGTTTTGTCTTCCAACAGCACCTACTGCGGAGAAATCACTGTGCCCCATACAGGATGTTTAGGCCCCTTAAAACCACTAAGCACTGCTGTGGTGTACCGTATGCAGTACCAGAGCAAAGACGAAACCGTGGCGCTTTATGTGAAAACCTGTGAGTTATCCAGTTGGTCACGTTTTGGCAAGTGCTTTTGGCAATTTGATACAGCACTTGTAATTTTTTCCTGCATGGACACAAAACTAACTACACAAAGGAATCATTGTACATTTTTTCCTTGTTTGAAAACAAACGGCAGTTTCAAGAAAAAACCTGCTTGGAATGAAAACACCAGCTTGCTAGGGTCACTGGTCCACTTGGATGACACTAGCAGAAATGGCCTGCAATAACTACTACAGTTACTAAAATGGTTCCTATTTCTTTCAGGCCAGCTTGATCCTTTAAGTCCTCTCTCCAGCTTAATGGTCTCACTTAGTTGTAGGGAATCTGTGATCCTTCTTATCCAGGACTTTTAGAAAAATAGTCTATTCCTGCCACGGACTAGGCTTTCTTGGGTAGCTGATGTGGAGATGACCAGAACTGTTTGTTAATGGTTTGATAAGTTCTTTAAAAGACATTTTCCAGATAGCATTGTGTTTACACTCACTGAGCCTTTCCCTCGCACAAGATGCAAGAATCGGTCATAACGTAGCCCTAAGAATGGAGGCAGTTTATTTGGGATTACGGTTCTAGACATATACATAGGGAATTGATTTGATTCAAGAAAAGGCAAAGGATGAAAATTCCTGAGGATCAAAATTCTTCCATGATACAGTAGTTCTTCAAGGAATATATTTAGCCTTGGTTTATTGAGACTGGACTAGGCAAAACTTTCCAGGACTCACTGTGAGGAACGGACCTCCATTATTGGGCAAATGTGTTTAAAAAAAAGGTTAGAGAACAAAGTTCTCTGTTGAACTGCCTCCTGTCTGAGGGAAAAAAATGGTGACCAACAGTCATTGATCTGAGTGATAGCAGAAAAGTAGCTGTTCGTTATCCACTATCTCAACATTTGCCATTGTTTATGCCTTTTTAAAAATTTCTCTTTTACTGACACTAATCTTGCCATCCTTTTAAATTGTTAAGGGCTAGAGATGTTCATTAACAAAGAGATTAGAAGAAGTGGTAGATATAGGTAATTATTTAAGGCCCAAGAAGGGGACACATGATGCATTTTAACTGAGGCTTTAGTGGATTGTTAAATTAAATGAGTGGTTTAGTGATAAACAGGTTGGAGTTAATCAATTGAGTAAAACTATAGGGAGGCTGTGTAAGTGAGTCCGGATTTGAAGGGTTTTACAAGTAATCACACTTTGAGAGCTACAGCTGCTTCATATTTGTTTAATAATAAACTTCATGACTAGCTAATATTGCACAACATCTATTGCTGTCTAAAATGGGGCAAGGAGTGAGGCACCCTGAGAGGCCTGAAATCCATTAGTGTTAGAAACTAGACCTTTGTGGTAATGAGAATAATTTTTGAATGAAATGTATTCTTTAAATTTTATGATGAATTGGGGCAGAACATGTATTCTGAGGGAGTATTTGACAATGTATCTTTTTTCATCTTCTGAATTCTTCAACTCTTCTTTGGCGTCCCTGACTTAAAAAGATACAATGGATCTCTTCTGTCTGTCACAAAGGAAGGTGGTAGTGAACATTTTTTAAAAATGTTCACTTAGAGCATTTTAAAAAAGTTATTTCTCTGTGTGTTATTAAAGAGATCAGTCTTAGATGTCAGTGTTCAAGCTGTGTTAGTTTTGGTTGGACATATGGTATTATTTGTGATATTATTTTGATTGGATGAGCCAAACTGTTAGATCCAATTCAATACATACTTCATATATGAGTTCTAAATTTTCCTTCAGTAAATATTGTCAAATTTTGTGTGGATTTGTTTTTTCAATTTTCTCATTCTTGTTCATTTAAGTATTTGTGGAAATTAAATGCAAAGACCAAAAAAATCCATAAAAGATCATATAAAACAGTTCTATTAAGTATTTCTAGGTTTTCCTCGGTTTTACAAAGAGTCAAAAAGAATTTTATTCAATGTTGATACTATTAATAGCAAAGAAGCAGTATTGCTGCAGAGGAGAGAACGTACTTCAAAACTGGAATGTCCTTTTATCCTGAAAGCTGACCCTCTCAAGTCGGGGTGAAGCTTGTTGTGGGGATAATATGGTAAAGATCTTGGTATTTTTGTTCTGTGGATGAAAAGAAGGTGGTTGTGTTTTGTGGGAAGGAAAGTTTTACTTCATACAATATTTAATTTAGCTTTTACAGAAAACCCAGCAACATCAACATTACAAAAAGCTGATAGTCTGTTAATAAAGAAGTGCTGGATATTTAAAATGGCTTGTATTTTTATTCACCAAGCCACGAGGGAGCTAGAACATCTTTATGTCACTTTTTTATTAATGGATGGCAAAAAAATGAAAAAGCCACTTGTGGATTTAAAAAAAAAAGACAGAAAAAGTTAGGTTATACTGCCTGCAGAGTCAAATATACAGCTAAAAGTAGGAATCCAAAACTAATCTCAAACTATGCTGAATACTTTGTTCTCAACCTCCCCTGCATGTGCAAAGGAATGGCAAGAAAAATATTTAGATGCTGTCAAGGACAAGAAGTTATTTTGGGAGGAAGGACAGGCTTTGGCAGCAGCATTACTAGGAGCAACTCAGGAGAGGAAGATTTCTCAGCCAACATTTAATACAGTGTCACAAGCAGCACTTCACTGCTGTGCTCCCGACCCGTCGCTGTTTGCTGCCTTGCAGAAGTGGTGAGAAGTTACTGAGACTTTTTCCCCAGCTCATCTGGAAGGAGGACACATCTACAGCTAGATTCTGCCCTTACGCATACTACTTTCAATTCAGATTTGTCCTGCTTTGTTGCAGCAGATTGACGGCCTGTCCTTCTTTTGAAAGAAAAAGTCAGAGATAGATACATGATTACACTGGGGTTTTTTTTGTTTTTGTTTTTTAATTATAGTGCCTTTTCAGAAGGCAAACTCACCTGGAATTTAGCCAAGACGCTATGCCATTTCTGGGAAGCTCAAAATCAAAACAACACCCTTGTCAGAGGCAGCTCCTCAGTTTTCATTGAGCAACTTCTATACAGAAAATTTTAAGAATATTCCATACTGACATTAAACACAAGTCCAATTGGTCTCTGTTCCTGTTTACTGTATTACTGCTCTCTGCTCTTCGTTTAAAGATGCATTGATTCATCTCTGTCCCTGGTGTCATTTGGTGGAAATGCACTTGTTACTGACCAGATATTCACAATGATTGGGCAAGGTGCTGGAACCTCAGGCAGGCTAGGCAATGCAGAGCAAATATATATATGTGTGTATGCATACACATATATATATATACTGTAGCTCTAACTTCCATTTATTTTTCTACATAATTGTCAGTGTGTTTCTTCTGCATTCATGAAATATTATGGGCTCCCTCTGGTGGGCCAAAATAATACCTTTATGTTTTAGAGTCATTGAGGGTGTCAGAAGCTCTGCCTAGTGGAGTGTTTAGTCTAGTGGAAAAAAAAGTGTTTGTTCTATGTGGCTCAGGTTTGGAGTTCTAATCCTCATTCCTCTCAGTTTATTTAAAATTTATGCCTCTGCCTCATGCACACTGTGTTTTCAGTGCTTAATTCTCATCACTTACACGTAATTTACTTAAGAAATATTTGGATGAATAGGTTAGGCATCCTGCACTGAAGATGAAGGCTCACATTTCATCAGCACGGTGACTCTAACCAAGGGTAGCATTAAGTCCCTAAACTGAAATCATATTGCTACAAATGTGATAAATCATTGAAAGTACAAATAAGCGTATGTCTTTTTCACAATAACACAACAGTTTGTATGTGGAACCTAATTATTCTCAAAAGCTTGCTGTGTCTGTACCTCATAAGATGAACTGTTTGTTCAAAATTAGTTCTATATCCTGGTTGTTAGCACTTTTTCACTAAAAATATTTTTCCGTTCATTTCTACAGTTTCTGTGGAATTATGGTGATCTCATCTCTGTCAGCTGAACATTAAACTTTCTTCATCCTTTCCTCCCTAATATGCAATTTCCTTAATGTGTCTATTATTATGTCTATATCCTACCTGATATAATTACGAATTGATTCATTCTTATAACCTTCCTAAAATAGATCCAAAATTTGGTGCAGATCTGAACTGTTTTACAGGTACAAGAAAGCTAAGTCATAAGGGAAATAGTTTAGCTAAACAGAGATGAAAGCAAAGAAAGTGAACCCATCAGAATAGATTGAGCGACTGAAATGATGCATTATCTTATGGTATCTTGACTATCAGACCCATGTGTGATTTTGAAGTGGAGTAGCTGAGACCAATTTGTATCTTACTCAGGGTGGCCACTTCTATGACTAACTCTTTTTTGCCAAAATGGCTGTCCTGGGAGATTATTTGGCAGATTACGTTTTCATCTGTAGCTTTGTTTCATCTCTTCCATGAATGATGATGTAGCTTTTTGGATTGTTGCTTTGCTTTAATCATCTCTTCTCCACATATGAAATGCTACAGATTTTTTTTTTCCTATCAGAAAAGAGATCAAGGGAAAAAAAAAGAAGTTGTACTGAACTGATAAAAAAAGTGAATTATACCTCTGTGTTAAGCTATGATGTTAGAGGCAAATTTCCTATGACTGAAGATTAAGGATCTCAAAACGGTGCTGGAAAAGGTCCCAGAACGCCAGTGCAGACAATGTGCAGAAATGATTTTTGGTAGCCTGTGACCAACGGAACTTCAAAAAGAAGTGAGAAAAGTGAGAAAAGAGGCGAGGGCAAAACTTTTAATTTGTTCACCTCCCTTACAAAGACCTGCCTGAAAGGTGTCACTAAGCCTAGCCTGTCACTGTGATCAGGTGCGCGGTTTTGTTGGTCTGAGCGTAAACTGCTGAAGCTTTGCAAGATGAATCACAGCTGACACCGAGCTGACCCCGAATGCATCTCAGAGGCTGATGAGGAAGAGCAGAGCCTTCCACTGAGCTGTTGTCTCTTAGGAAGACAGGAGCGTTTCAAATCCATATTCCAAACAGCCACTTCGTTGTCAATAAGTGCTGCAGAAGAGCAGTAACCTCTGCACGCACGGAGAGACGGGGAAACTTTTAATGAACAGGTCTGGTTACAGTACACTCGTCTTTTCTCTTGTTAATGGCAGCGGATGGCTCTGGTCCTTCTCCTTACAGTTTGCCACATTTTTCTGAGGTTCTAATTGGCGGACGGAGAAGATAAATTGTATTCCCCACTCTGTTTCAAATACAGAAAATGCCTCGGAGAGAGGGAAAATTTCCCAAACTCCAAAAGAAGTTCTCGGCATCGTGTGATCCTGTATTTGCATAATAATGTATCGTTATATGGAGAGAAACATAAGGATTATTTCATACATTTAGTTATGGTGATTAACACTCCGATGCTCAAGTTCTAATGTTTTTTGTACTTACAATGTACAAACCATTCAGCTTGCCATGTGAATATTATGATTATTACTATTATTATTATGCTTAGTTTGGAATGGGATAAATAAGATGTAATCTAAGAAGCCGGTAATTAAGTAGTGGTCATACTTAGATACCTGTTTTCTTACTGTGGTTTTGTTATGCGCGTGTTCCTGGGTATGTATGCAGAAATGACCTGCATTTGGGTGCAAGCAGGTACAACTATTCAAAAAAATCAGGCCCTCAGATTCTTGGCCTCGAGCAACTCGGTCTGTCTGTCCCTTAGCAAAAGTGTTGGGGCACTGGAAGTTTTCAAACTGTCCAAGCAGTATCCTGCAAAGCCAGCTGATTTGGGGAAGGAGGGGGGGGGAAAAAAATCTCTCTTTTTTGCTCAGTTTCACTTTTGACTTGAGGATTTTACAGTATGTATTTGTTGTGACTATTTAGCTGCTTGCGTCCAATTACCTGTTTTCATAGGCTTCCAAGTGAAATGAAAATAAAGCAGAATGCAAAGTAACTGCTTTGTATTTTGCTTTTTCTGTCAGAAGTAAAGCACATTCAGATTTGGTGAGCGAATTTATGTAAGATGTTCTTGGAGTTTAAATCATTTATTCGCTTTGTCAGTTCTGGCTGGGGTCCACGTTTTGCTTGTAGCTTTCAGCATGTCTGGTATTTGCTTCCAGAAGCAATCTGCTCCAGCTTTCTGGTTTCTTTCCTTTCCAAAAGGCACCATGAATCACACTGCTGCATGTTAAGTTCCCAGTGCTGTTCTAGAGTACTGATTTCCAGCCCTCTTCATGCACTTATTTGATATGACAAGAGAAAAAAAAGAAGGTTTGGCATCACTTCCCGCTTTAATGAAAGGCAGGGCGAGCTCTGCTTTCCAAGGTGAGAGCCCGCGACCCTGTAAGTTAACTGGAATTAACCTGCAAGCAGAGGCTAAGCTCAGCCCCGGCGCGTCGTGCCGCGTGCTGGAAGCGGCAGCACCACCGGTGGGAGCCTCTGGACGAGAACGACCTGCACGGCCTCAAATCGCCTTTTGTATTTCGCAAAAGCCCCTCCTTCTTCTATCTGTGCAGATTTTCTTCTGCACAATCCCTCAAATACAAGCTGAGACCTCGTGTTCGTTCAAAGCCAGGTGTTTTCTTCGGGGGAAGCCACAGGACCATCGGGTGCTCATCCAGGCTGAACCAGCAGGCATTTTGAGGTCTACTTCCCACCACTTTTGGCTGTTGAATCACATCACTTCCACGTTTTCCTTCCTGATGCAAGTTTAAAGAGGCTGCATCAGCCTGAAATACGATATGGTTCCTCATTTTTTTCAGTGTTATTTTTTCCCTCTTTACTCCCTTCCTTCAGAAATTGCAGGTAAATTTGAAAGGACCAAATTCGCGCCACATCAGACTCCAGCTTGAGCAAACTCACTGCAGTAGAAGCCCTTCAAAGCAGAACCGAGTGTGTTGTAAAACCTTTTGTTCTCGTACATATTTCTGTGGTCTCTTTCCTAACTCACTTTGTTTAATTTTATTATTTACTGTGTTTTGCTGCTGCCTGAAGGACAGGAAAATAGACTCATTTGCTAAACAATATCTCCATGTTTTTCACTGTTGTGGAAATTAATTACGGGATGTTGATTTAAAAGTTTTCCCACCTCCCCCACCCCTCACTTTCTCAAATATTTAAACAATTTTTTTTGGCCATCTCTTTTTTATTTCTCTTTTCTCTCTGTTTGTAATAAGATTAATTATGTGTGGTGCACCACTGCTTATCCCCATGAAAGCAAATCTAAAACGAGAGATTTCAGCTTCAAGAAGGCTATTTTGTCCTGTTTCCGATGTTCTAAAGGGATTAATTTACCATATCGTATAGCCCTGGAAGACTGTGATAATTGAAAACATCCATATTCATTGCATGTTCAAAGGGATCTGTCTGACTTTGTAATGTAAAAAGTGCATTTTTAACCTGAACGGGGACCTGCATCTGGTATTGCTTAATCCTATTAGTCCGACAGTTCCAAAGCTTTAGTGTATAATCATTAGCTCGTGTTAATCCTCAGACATGCCTCCAGCTTCAGCCTGTCAGAAGGAGTCCCTGCAGGGAAAATGTGGAGGTGCTGATAGCACAACACCAACTAATCTTATCTTAAATGCTAGCAGCAGCCACTATCTGTGATAGCCAGGGAATGAAAAACAAATTTTTTATGGGTATTGGGTATCGCCTTGCCTTCTCTCGCACACGGCTCTTCTACCTTGCCCTAGTTTCTCCCCCCGCCCCTGGTCTTTGTCAGGCAAGCCGCAATACTGATGGCAGCCGGGCAAGTGGCAGTGGGGGATGAGGAGGCTATTTGAAGATATTTACTATGTTGTCATAAAAATAGCAGTGTAAGCTACTAAACCTCTCA
Organism: Dromaius novaehollandiae; assembly: GCF_036370855.1. Classification (NCBI taxonomy): domain Eukaryota; kingdom Metazoa; phylum Chordata; class Aves; order Casuariiformes; family Dromaiidae; genus Dromaius; species Dromaius novaehollandiae. Next base: position 28,160,919 of record NC_088132.1, read on the forward strand.
GGTGCCTTGCAGTCTTTGCTATAGAGGAGACTCGAGCCTATCTCACATGGGCATAAAATTTATTTCCTATTTCCCACCAGCTGCAGCATCACAGAGCTGGAGCAGCCATGATCTCTGGAAAAAGAGCTGTATTCTGAAAAAATGCAGCTCTCCCGCCTGCCCTGCCGGCCTCGGCTGCCTTTTCGGTGCCCTGAGCAGGAGCCACCTCCGCTTAGAGGAAGAGAAAAAGGGGTAGTGGGGGCACGAACACCAGAGCTGGATGTGAGTCTCCTTTCCCGTGCCCCAGTGCAAAGGAGAGGCTGCAACCGGAGCGCTCCATGCCCTCAACTGGAGGGAAGAGCAGTAAAAGCTGTGAGCGTTTTCCATTTATTTCAGCAAGCAGGTGTCCGTGTGGGAGAAGGGGAGGTGCTGTGTGGTGTCCCGCAGAAGTGTCACCCTCACTAGTGCTCACGTGGGGAGATGAACGGACAACATCCCTCCAGGGTAAACCCATAACCTCATTTGCCCTTTCTTTTTTCTTTATAAATCTGGCAGGAAGGGGGGAATATTCACAGGCCTAGTTCTCTGGCTTTGCACAGCTTCCACCAACCTGACGTGTTGGGCAGGAGTGCATGCAGAAGGAGAAGCAGACACCTTTGCGGGTGTGCATTTAAGGTGCAGATCACAAGAGCTGGTGAGACCTCTGAGCTGCCAGGTGCCTGCAACGGTAAGACCATGAGGCTCAGCACGGTTGGTAAATTTATCTGTGCACCAAGTTTGCCTTCAGCTCCACTTCTGGGGCTTGTATCCATGAAGCACGTCGATGCCTGAGCAATGCAGTGCAGTGAGACCCTCACTCTCATCCATGTGACCATGCTCCAGAGTAGCCCTGCGAGCTGTTTCATTTCCCTTTCCTCCCATTAACTTGAGCGACATTTGCATGCAGCTTCTCTCTCAGGAGCCTGGCAAACTTATTTTAATAAGACTCCTTTTTTCCCAGTCTAAGCCCATGTAGCTCTAATTAAAACTAAGGAGCTTTGCTAAATGAAGACCTTCAGAAAAGAACAATCTGTTTTTTGTTCATTCTAGCTCATAGTGTTGCATCTGCACTATCTCTTCTGGAAGGATTTGGAGCTCTTTTCACAGAGGGTTCTCAACATTACTTGCTGGGATGCAGCTAGAGCTCTTACTGCCTTCAGTGACTGATGAGTGTTTTGGTAGCTGTGTGGCACAGCACGGATCCACATGCGGCAAGTAGTCTGTGGATGGGTAACTGATTTTGCTGAACTTTACTGGCCTGCTTCCAGGCTTACAAAGTGAAAGGCAAATTTTTTATTGGTTTGACGGGGAGTGGAGTCCAGCTGTGCTGCTTACCTCCTTAGCACAGCAGCTTTTGCCTCTTTGCTAGAGTCGTGGTGTAATAGCCATCATATGGGCACAGCTTATGGGGTTTGACTTTCCACCATTACATTATAAAAGAATAATAAATCTCTTCATTTTGTGGTGCCTTTAGTATGAGGATCTTCAAGTGTTTAAAAATATTAATGAGCTGTGCTACTCCTGTACTTGAAAGATGGGGAAATCAGAGCACAATAGAGCTGAATGACTTCCACAAGGTCATTCAGCACATGGAGAAGGGCATGTTACTCAGGATCTTGATTTTTTGGTCTTATTCTGTTACTAACAGCAACAATTAATACAAGTGTTGTCATAAACATTGATAGTAAATGCTCGTCATTAAGCTCTTCTACTCTTTCGATTATAGTCTCCATATACTGAATGAAATACAAAATTCTGTAGGAGAAAAGTGGTGTCAGTTCACATAAAGACAGTACCATCTGCAGAAGATACCAAAGCAAGTTTATGCAACTGATCTTAAGTCTAGATTGTTCTAACTTTATGGTGTTTGCCTTTACAGTCATAGAATTATTTTTATATAAGTTTATTTTAATTGTAGTAGTGGGCAGTATGGATATTATAACGTTAGGTAGCTAAGATAGCACACCAGAATAATGTATTTAATAAGGGATAAAGTGTTGTCCACTGTACTGGACAGCAAAAATGTCAGCTAACTTGAATATGTTCCATAAAGAAATAATCAAGTTTTGCTATAAAAATTGTATTAACAGCATAAAAATTGGTTGCCACCCTCCACCACCTCCATTCACACATTACTGGTGTCATACATGAAATATCCATATAATCATATAACAACGATATGTGATATTTCATTATTATTGAATCTAAGAACAGAGAGTATTGAATGTATGTGTGGGAGGAATGTATCTAATATCTAACTGACTGCACAGCAGGACTAAAGAGATGTTGCTTCTTCATGTTCTCTGATCTTTGCTTTGTCTCCCATAAATCTTAATTAAGCTCTTTAGCTTTACATTTAACATAAGTCTGATATAATAATTTCAAGACTGCTTGGGAAATAGAAGAAAAAAGTAAACATATTGCCACTAATAAGAGGTGATGTCACTTGTTTGAGAATCATAATGAAATATTTTCTGCCTGCTGGATTTTCAGAAAACTAGTTCAAGTGGCACTAAGTACTGATTTTTCCCAAATATTTGTAACAAAAAATCAAGAGGCTTTTTCTTTGCAAACTAGATTGACATCCCTGCAGGAACAAACTGATTCACATGAAGAAAAAACTTACATTCTTGATAAAAACACAATTAAGTAAATTTTTAGCCTGTATAAACCAGCAAAAGTTCTTAATGGAACTGGACTGGAACGAGGAAATGTCTGGCACGGATTGGTTGGGGACCATTTTGACCTTGCTGGTAGATGACTTGTTAAGAGTACATTTCACGCATGTGTCTTCACTCAATTTAAAAAACTTTTTTTTCTTCCTTGAAGCAAAAAAGCTCCCCTCTGCAAAACAGAAGTATACTCATCTACATAACACACATATCCAAGGCAAAACATGTTTTCCATGAACAAAAAAATGAGTGGATGAAATTAAAAAGTTGCAAACCAGACTCCAACTCTACAGAAGATAAGACAATAAGATAAGTCAGATAATTAAATTGGTCTGCAACAATGAAAGTCATTTGTTGTGAGTCAGATTTAGTTTCTACAGAAGGCTTTTTCACTTTCTACAGATCAAGAAAGATGAAAGTGTAGCATTATTGCATCACATATTTTTTGGACAATGCATAATCTTAATTCACCTGTCTAAAAGCTTTAGGTTGACTAAGTTCCTAATTCCTAAATTTACGGTCATTGTCACAATTGTTCAAAACAGAACTAGCAGACAAAAAGCATCTTGATCCCATTTTGGTTCTTTTCTGCTGATCCATCTCTGAACAATTAATTTACTTGGACTAAGTACGATTTCAAGCCCAGGTTATCTCTGATTTCAATTTTCTCCGATAAATAGAATTGCGCCCTACCTAGCAGCTCCTTCCACGTTCTTTGGTAGGATTCCACCAAAATGATATTTCCTGTAGTCACCAATATGGAATTGTCCCGTATGCTCAGAGTATCTTGCGTGTGTGCATGCGATGTTTCTGTGTGTTTCTGTTTGCATATATGTAGGCGCGTATATGCCGGGGCCACACTAAAGTCAATAACTGACTTCAGCAGTATTAAGATATTTTTTGTATGTATGCATATACATTCATATATCTGTGTGTGTATGTGTAAATACATACTAGTATACAACAGAAGCACACACAAATTCTAATGATCTAGTTGAAATTACTTAGGGGCACTATACACCCACTCAAACTTTAAGGATGACTAACTAATTCACTCACATTTCTAAGGCTGGTTTTTTAAGTTCTTCATTGTAGTGTGACTCATGTAAATATGAACATACTCTGTTTTGTATCTACTGAACATGGCTACCAGTATAAGGCATAACAGAATTTGTTAGTGGTATAGCTTCTGGATTGTATGGCAGGAAAATCCTGTAAGTTAGGTTTTTGCCTTTTATTACAAATAGACACGCTCTATTTTGATTAAAAATTAAGAGACTTTTAAAAGCTGTCTCTATTGCAAAGACCATTATCAATCATCCTTTTCTCCTAGCCTACCTTAAAGTGTCTCCACTACTCAGAAAGGGTTTTTTCTTGTCATTTGGCCTCCTTTATCCTTAGGCTAAGTTTCCACACGGTCTGTCCCAGCTACTTTACGACAGTCACTTCAGGAGCTGTGTGTGAGGTGGAACAGCCGTGTCACTTGCAGGTAGCACTTCATCTTTTGAAGGTGGTGAGGAAGGTGTCCCTGAAGCTGTTTAGCAAGCCAAAATTCTGGCTGTGTTACTAAAATAGCATTCTGGATGGTCATCCTTCAGTATTGTTACCATCTTGGCATTTTGGTTATGAGGGAAAAAAAAGCTGTAATGTGGGAGGAGCTTATAGGAAGACTATCTTTCGTTTTTCACATCTTCAGTTCCCTCGCTTCTCCCACTCATCCAGATTCCCTTTCTTACAGTATGTCCAATGTAAGACACAGGAAAGTAGCCATTTTTTCTTGTAAATGTGACATCACCTATGAGACCTGCACTCATGGCCTTTTCCTAATAAAATCTCCTGGGAGGAGGATTGCCTCCATACATAGTAGCCCCTGTAGCCCACCAGCTCCAGCTTGTGTCTCCGTGGATCGCTTGCTAATCGGGAAAAATGTTTGTCCAGTGGAATTCATAACTGCACTCCCAAAAGCATTTTGGGACAAGTCTTACCATCTCCAAGACTGACGTTTCCCAGTGTAATGACAGGAGGAATTGCTCTAGTTTGATGACTATAATTGATGATTTTTTTAGATATGTTGCCTGTTCTTCAGGCTGTTCATTGCAGAGATTGAGGCTGGAGGAAAGAGAAAAAGCAAAACTAATGTAAAGATATTGCTTCCAATATTCATGCATCCATGCCTTAGTTTGTAAGGACTGTTTGTTACGGATAGCTGTTCCAAACTAGGGTCTGCTCCTTTGTGACTTTTTTCCTCATTGCCATGTAAAAAAAAATGTCTATGTTATCTGCAGCATTAAGGGTTGCTCAAAGAGCAGGGGTTTAGCTCTCGGGTTTCTGGAAACTGAGCTAAAGAAAAGTTTTTAAGTTCCTGATGAAGCCTGATGGCGCCTTGGCAATGGCACAGCTGCCGTCCCACCGTTCCATCCATCCTCTAGCAGTCCTTAGAAATCCTGGTCCTCATTTAAATCAACAGGAGTTTTGCCACTCTGATGGAGCCAGAATTTCACCCTGCAATTTGAAATACTCTCTGCAGATGACAGGCAAGTAAAATGATTACCTCACTGTTCTCACTGCCTCTGTGTCATAAACTGTGCAAAGATTACCATCGGTGAAGTGCAGTACAGATGTTCCCTCCCTCATCCCTTCTCAGCCATCTTTCATCCTCCTCTGTCCTCTCTTTTTCCCTACAGTTCTGTGTTTTACTCCTCATTGCCTTTCTCTGCCATTCACTACCAGGAAAAGAAGCCCCTACATGGCCAATTCATCAGTCTTCGGCACTGGTCGAGACTACTATTATCGCTTACAAGAGTAAGATGGCTTTATAAATCAAGGGACAGTTTGAAATGAGGGAGGTTTATAAATACAATAAAGTGTCTAATAGTTATTCAGAAGGTTTCAAATTTATCCGCTCTCAGTAGGGGTTCTCTCATTAGCCACTCCACATGACTACAGTACTCATGAGTGAAAAGGTCACCCCCCTATATCATGAATATAAATTGCAGCCTTTTTAATATAGTTGTGACATCTTCCATACAGAGAGCAGGACGTGAGAGATGGGTACACGTCTCCGAAAAACTGTAATGCCCAGATGCAAAGAGTGTCGGAAATGCCTGATTTGATTTGTGCCCATGTTAGGAAAAAGCACATGCTCTGTTAATGAGGCTGCTTTAATTTGGAGATTGTTTATCCTTCATCTGCGTTTTGTTGGAGAAGAATCTGTATACAAAATTAAAAAGTGGACACGGCCAGATCTTTACTATGGCTAGGGGCTGCTCTTTTTCAGCTGGGGGGATGGAGAAACTCCAAGAAATTTTTTTATCCAGCAAGAGGCCAGGATGCTAGTCTGACTGCTGGTATGACTTTATTTCCTGGATATTAGCCTGAGACCTTTTACCCTGTGTCAGGAGTCTCACATATACAGATGCTACACTGAAAGGAAGGAAGCACTTCATACATACATCTAAACAGCTCTATACAATAGCTATAGCTGAACAACATTAATAGGGACTGAGGCCTTTACACTACTCTAACTTCTTACATCAGTTATCTGGGGGAAAAAAATCAACACTAGCAATTTATTTTTCTGATGTTCAGCATAGTGCAGAAGGTTCCTTTGTGCTGATTCATTTTTCTCCCCAACACATATGCACACACAATTAGGACTCCATCCACATGTCAATGTATTTTTCTTCCTGATGAACGTATTATTATACAATGCATACTATATGTACTATGAAGACATCACTTTCTTTTTATTGAAAACATATGTACTGTACATTTGATTCACACATGCAATAAGACTGATATATCCCAGAAATCCTGGAATTACTCTGTGTGTGTGTGTATTTCTGTGTGTGTGTATGAAACATCTGTTTAGCACATACACAGAAGGTCGGATGCTTCTGGAAGGACAGGCTTTGGCTCATGCACTGCAAAATATGTATGCCTATATTTTTGTTTTGGGAAATGTGGAAAAAACTCTCACCCATATTCCCTGTAGGAACTTTGAAATAATCCTGCAGCTCAACTCCTTTCCTATAAATCATAGTTGCATTTTCAGGGGCAGTACTTTGCCCCAGTCATACTACAACATCATGGGGACATTCTGAAATCTCAGTTACTTCATCACTCTTAAATGGTGATCTCCCCTTCACTTGAATTGTTCAGCATTTTCTGAATCATTGATATTGGCTTTACAGGTTAAAAGCTATTTATGAAGAATATTGTCTTGAAAAAAATTATAAATTAAAAATAATAAAGAGGAATTTTTCCTTGGATGAAACTTAGATTAAATATGAAATTATTTGGTTAGCTTGAGCTGAACAAATAATAAGAATTAAAAATTTTAGTTAGATTTAGAAAAAAAAGATATCCTTACAGTGTGACTTATTGTAGAGTAGTCAGGAAAGGTTTGAGTCCTTGTGGCAGACACTAGTAGCCATTGGCCTTTTACAAAACAAAATAGCTGGCATTGCCAATGGCAGGACATGACAACTTTCCAGAAGGGCAATAAAGAGAGAGTAAGATTTTTCCTTCATATGCAGGTATGTATCAGAGAGGGCTCAGGCCATGTCTAGAGGAGATAAATATCTTTCTCTTGCTCCTTGGACCAGCTGCACTCCAAATATAAATCTGTATTGTGCTCCAGTTTCTTTGATTGCTTCAAAGTGAATTTGCCCAAATAGAAAATGGTGTTGAGGCATCAAGTTTGTACATGCTGCAGCACGAAACATCTTGCAGCTTTACACATGTAACTTCAGAATCCAATTTGATGACTGGAGTTAGCTGTATTTGGTTCCTAGAATATATAAATTGATGAAAAAGCATTAAGTTTATCATATTAATGGAACTATTACATAGAGATTTTTTCCTTAATCTTTTCAGAAAATACTATCCTGTTGTTATTTTAAATCAGAAGAGACAATAATATGAACATATGCTTACCCAATGTCAAGGCCTGGTGACTGTGCTTGCAAGAGTGCTGTTGGAAGGCTTTTACCTGAAAATAGTGTTTTGACAAAAGGGGGGGAAAAGGTGTGTCTGTAAAACCTCCATATTGTAGTTGTATGTCAGATTATGCACAGATTTGTCCCTTTGAGCAAAGGAATATCTTATACTGAGTCTGATTTGAGATTATGTAGCGTAAGTTGAAATGCTTCCTTGGAAGTCAGGGAACTTCCATGGTCTTAGGGCCAACAAACAAAAAAACTGAGAACTACACCTCTTCAGTAATGATCAAACAAATAAGTGCACACAGAAATAAAATCAAGCTAGAGCAAAAATTTATCATGAGATCCCTCTGTGTTGCCAAAGAAGGGGATATACAGCGGATTTTCCTGTATTCCTCCCAGCACTCTTTCCTGGCATTAGTGAACCTTTCAGTTCCTGCTGCCAACCAAATGTTAGCTGTTCTTCTGCAGGGGAAGGAAGATCTTCCTCTTTCCAGCATCTCAGCAGGTTTTATTTTGGCAACTGCACAGAAACCGCTCACACTGCAAGAAAGAAATATGCTATCGGGGATAATGCCCACTCACCACACTTTCTGGAAAGGCTCAAATTCAGTTTGAAGAGCTACCCAGACACCAGTTCAACCAGCTTCTCAGTACCTTTGGAGCTCAGCAACAACACTGCCAAATATCGTCAGTGTCAAGAACAGGACTAATGTGCCCTGACAAAATCTCCAGAATCCCTATGACTCTTTCAAATCCTATTTTGAAAAGCACGCATTCAGTCACCCAGGCATACATAACGAGAATTTTTGCACTCAACAGCCCAATTAGGTGTTGGTATTTTTTTCAGAACAACGTCCCATTGTTCTGTAGCAATTGGCTGTACTGATGTGGAAATAAGTTTCTAGGAATTCAGGATAACATAACAAGAAATGCTTTATAGCAACTAATAGCCAAGTATTTTTGATATTAGAGCAAAAAAGGGAGGGGAGAATCATCTGTCATAGTATCGCTGTATAACAGTTCATTTTGGTTGACACTTTAGGCAAAGAACAAAATTAATGAGAATCCCGGTTACCCGTCCCCCTCCCCCCCAAGCCTGAAAGAGAGGTGGGGGACAGAGCGACCCTGAAGCAATGTCCTACTCAGCCTGAGGATGATAGAGAACTTGGGCCTCAATCAGCTGCATCCCAAATGAATATCCTTTCTTTCTCCTACTTTCTTTCTCCTAGTTTCTGCTTAGTATAACTTCCTAAAAATTCCTTGGAGTGGACTAAGGCAGATGTTAATGTATGGCGATAATTACAGGATACCATATGTGCAGCAGTGATTTTTTTTTTTCTTTTAGCCCAGAGCACCTCATATTCTTGGGAAGCGCTCTAGTTGCTGTTTAATTCCTGACCAGGGTTTGCTCTCCCTCGTTGATCAAAATTCTGTCCAGCATTGAAGAAACCTTTCTTGACCAAAGAGCTGCAGAAACTGATATGCTCCCAGGAATAAATTCAGATTTCCATGAATCAATGCTTCTTTGTCAGAAAATCAGTTCATTTGAAAATTCTTGACTATCTGTACTCTGTCTTGTGTTTAATGAGACTCTGATGTTTATTCTAATGCTCAGCAAAGTAGGCACATAAGCATCTTATAAGAAGAACACATTATCTCTGCTGCCTGAAGTAGCTTTGAAAAGTCATGTGTGAACTTACAGTATTTATCAAATATGATGTTCAGTGGTTTACCTAATGTGTATGGATACAAAACATGTTTATTATTGAATGCAATAGGATCTTAGGAACCAAAGTTTTTTTTTAAGATGTGAAGTTACGCAGGATGGTTGTGTCTACTATTATCTCTTTTCCCCTATTTTTTTTTGTGAGAAGGGTTCACCTATGTGTGAGCAAACTGTGCCTCCACTGCCTTCTTTTCATGCTTTGATTTTCCTTATCCTCCATGATTTTTTTCCTCCAGCCTTTCTTCATGCCTTTGTTGTGTCCTCTAGCTGCTGTCACATTGTTTTTAGGCTCAGGACAGGGCTATTTTCAGTGAGCGATTAGAAGTCCAGTGGCCAGGTGCATTTCTTTGAGACTGCACATCAGTAGACCTGGCAAGTTGCAGGGTAGATATCATGACACCGTTTCGTTTGCTTGCTGGAGGCCAGCCTGGAAGGCCTAGGGACACACAAGGGCTGGTTCGGTGGACTGAACTCACCCAATTGAATTGCAACCAAACACTTGCCCCACACAGGGTTAGGCCATGCTCTCTGGTAGATACGGCAGCTTTCAAGTTGGACATAAAATAGTCTTGTCATGTCCTATAGCATTTTTCCTTCCTGAAATTTATTTTTTTCATTGCCTAGAAGAAGGATTTTCAGTCAACCAAACCAAACCATAGCCTGGGATGTGACACCTGTCAAATGTTGCTGACCTTGTAGTTTGGGGTTTTCTTTTCCCCTTGTTTCGGATGCTGACTTGTTGCATAGCCTGTCGCCAACGAACAGCACTGAGAGGTTTCTGCTCGCTAGACAGGCTGAAGGACGGACCTGCTGCACAGAGACAAACCCTAGTGGCATCGTCCTCGGCTGTGGTTGCTGTAGGCCATGAGGCCAAGGGGAACACAACCTATGCTTGAAAGCTGCTTATGGAGCAGGCGGGGGTTATGGTGTGCCTCACTCATGGGGCTGCCAGCCCTAAGCATGAAGTCAGGCCATGGCCGTGCTGTCTTAGAGGGGCCAGGATGCACGGAAGAAGGGGTCCTAGGTAAGCGGAGAGGCTGAAATGGATGACATACTTTAAGGCGTTTGTGGGAAAACCACTGTGCACAGCAAGATAATTAATTAATGAACTGTGTGAATATAAATGCTTCAAGAGTATAAGGAACCACTTTTCTGCTAACAACAACAATATTAATATTATTTCTTATAGTGTGTTTTTGCTTCTGTATAATGAAGTTACTTTAACTGGGGAAAAGCAAGCCGGTCACTATCTAAACCATAAACTTTACCAATGGCTGTATTTCACTAAGTTGTGAGAGGCTGTTTATTGTGCATGTGATTAACTGATCTCTGATCAGTGAGTTTGTTGAGCAAATCTGAACTGAGTAGCGAAGGTAATTAGTAGGCACTCTCCTCCTTTCACAGTAGTGAGCCGACCCCTGCTTTTGGTTACTAAAATTAAAACACGGGCAGGCTTCTAGCTTTGGCTTTTTTTAAAGGCTTTTGTAAGGAGACTGTCCCTCTTTTGTAAATCCATAACTAGTAGCTGGCAAGAAACCCAAGGCAAACTGGTAATTAAACCTCTATCCAAGTAATTTTTAGTCTAAAGGCCGATTGAGACATTCAGCTGATCTAGCTTCTTCAAGAACTGAAGGGAAGATTAAAAAAAAAAGGAAACCTTCTTTAATATCTTGAATAAAGCACCCAATCATCAGGTGCCATCACTGGCACTAACATTTAGTAACTGATAATTGCTGTAACTAGAGCCATTGAGCCTTGCAAATATTATCCAGTAAATTTTAATTAGCACCCTGGGGATTGAAGAGTTTCAGAACAAGCTCATGGGAGATTCTCCCCCAACCAGTGGCAAAGTGTGCTGAGTAATTTTAGATCAGCCTGCCTGTCAAAGTGGATCAGTGTCATCTTGCCACTTATGCTGAAGAAAATGCACCTGCTTCTACATGGAAATAAGGTGCATTATCTGCCAATTTGTGCTGCTTATTTTCACTGCTGCCTGAGTTTGACAAGTGGGAAATGTGAATGCATGGATTATTTATTCATAAACCAAGGGGATGGAAAAAGGTAAAAGGGGTGCGCGTGTGCAAAAGAGTAAACGTACTTGGCATTACAGGACCACCAGAAGCCTCCTAAATAAACATGTCATGGGCTTCTGCTAAAAGTCTAGAGAGGTAAATAGCCTTGCTTCTTATTTTCAGCATCAAAGGAAAACCTAGTCATCAGGAAAGATCAGTAGCATAAAATGACACTGCTAACAACTGAACAGCAGTATTTTAATAGCCATAATTTTTTCTTAAAGTTCCATAAGAAAGGGATGGACCTTCAATGTCAGTATTCTGAGTCCAATATTCTGAATCTTCAAACTACACCAAAAAACAACTTGTTAGATATATTCAGTGCATATGACAATATCTAGCTTGGACTCTACTTTCACTGCTGCAAAGTAATTCCATAGAAATTGGTGGAATCAGAAGGCCTGGTTATAAATTAATCTCAGGAAGAAATAACATTATTGGAGAAAAATCATTAACTGCTGAAAATATCCATAGATCTGTGAAGGATCCAACCCATAAACATTTTCAGACTCCTTCAGTATTACCCAAATCACTTGCATAGATGAACTAAAGTATTTCAAAAGCTTCAAGAACCTAGCTAGTATTGTCCCCCAAGAAGAGGATGATATATTTAGGTGATTAAGTCACAATTAAGATATTAAGATTTTGTGTTTAATTTGAATGTATTTCTTCAAAACTTGTAGGTCCAGGAAAGGCACATAGTTAGAACTTAGTTTCCTGTTGCTTGTGTCAAGCTTTTTTTGCTGGTGGTGTCCAGGGTCAGAGCTTTGCGCAAGGGGCGAGATAGGGGTGAGACCTTCATGACAGGTGGGCAACTCCCCCTTCCCAGCATCTTGGGGGACGCTGGGGACAGGGCAGGGACCCCCAAAACCCCAGGCAGGCTCCCACTGCACTCTCTCAGAGGCAACCCAGTGTGTTTCAGATGGAAAACTCTACAAACTGATGCTGTCACAAAGGGACTTTTGCAACAGCAGAAAAACCTTGAGAGGGCTCCCTATTCACAGGCTTGCTTCACAGGACTTCCACCTGGAAAAGTCCTCTATAAAGAAAACAAAACAAAACAAAAGATAGTTCATATTTTGTCTGAAGATGAAAACAAGGGAAATCATTTGCATTTCTAGTGGAAAACAACAGAATTCAGATAACCAATGTAGACTATAGAGAGCATGGATCCTGCAGAGAGTCTGGAAAAGTTAAGATCTTAAATTGCTTAGGCCTCGGGACTGAACAAAAGACTCCAAAAAGTGGTAAAAGAAGTGAGGAAAAGAGTTGGAAGAGCTTTATCATATGTTGTTCCAATTCACATAGTTCAGGAGAAATCCCTGAAGGCTGGAGAGTGGCCAGCGTTATCCAATTACTAAGGGAAAGACCTAGAGCTATATGAGGAAATTACAGACCAGTTAGCTTAACACAAATTGCAGGGAATGTCTTTAGAAACTATTTTAGGTTCTCTAGAGAAAATTGTAAAAGCACATTTTAATCAAGGTGAGAGGACGCTCAGGAAAGGTATAGCATGCTGAGGAACGCTGTGATTGCAGAGTCTGCGATTTTTGCTGTGTTTCATGATGTTAGACTTTTTTCCAGTTTATTTAGAGATATTTTTGTAGTGCTTGTCACCACAGTACATGAGTTGATGTCTCATTATGCTGAACTTTCCTTGCAATCAATTAATGTTTTTTTTTTAAATAATGCTGTGTAAGTGGTGTTAGGGTAGTAAGTGTAGACTAAGTCCATCTGCTCTAATTGCACCAGTTAGCTCCACTTGTAAGTAGATCATTTGGTGTGGGGCCACTAGGCCATATTTCCCAGCTGACCTAATTGTCTCTCCTCTGCTACTGAAATTATTCTGTATTTTCTGATGAGAGATGGTGCTTCCTTCTGATGGGGCTGGTGTAGTGGGGCAGGTTCAGGTAGTCCTGGTGTGATAGCAGCGATGCCAGAACAAAAAGATGAGGGGGGAGTAGCAAAAAAGAAGACAGGAAGGAGAGGGTGATAGAGATGCAAGCGTACGAAGAAAGGATCATTCCCCATCTGCCGGATGGTTGGGGTGTGTCTAGGTAGAGTTTGTATTTGGAGATGTTATCTGTTAATCCTTTTGAGAAAAAATTACTACCTGTAACTCTTGAAAGCCTACCAGAATTACGTATTTGTCTTGGAATAAAGAGTTAAAGGGCCTTCGACACTGCTGATACTGACCGGCAATTCCATTTACTTCATTTTCTGTTCTGTGAAACAACAACAAAAAAAGTGTATTAAAATTTTGGTAAATGTTGATAGAAGTAAACATGAACATGTCATATAAAATTAAAGGCCTCACATTTTAGTTGTTTTGCAAAATTCTAGCACAAACGCACACTAATTTTCCATTCCGTCCAATTTTCAGCAAAGACTTACTGGCAGGATCACATCGTGTTATATAAAAAATGAAAGTTTGGGCTGTACAGAAATGGGAGTAGACAAAGTGATTTCAAAAAGTAATCTGGCCTATCACATTATGAGTATCTGTGAATTTGTAAATATTGTAAGCAGAAGGAATCATCACTTAGCAAGACCAGTAGTATTTTTTGTCAGTGATAAATGCCTTTCACCACAGGTTAGAATTTGGAAGATTCTTCTTACTTATAAAATACTTTTTAAAATCCAGCATGTCAGCTTTGGTTTTGATCACAGACATTTCCTGTGGTGCCTTTTATTTTTACGGATTTCACAAGCATTGCATCATTTGTGCTCAGTTAAAAAAGAGACTTTCCAAAACAGCTTTCTAGGCTTGATAACCAGAAGAAAGGCTTACAAATTAGCACTTACTTAAACGTGTTGACAAATTGCCATATTTGTGGCTAAACACTATTTCATTTCCTTTTTCTTTTTTTAGTTTTAGACTTGGAAGAAAAGCGAATAAGCAGGTTTTAAAATAATTATAATCTGTCTTGATGGATAAGAGACATCAATTAACTGTCACTTAGAAGTTCAAACATAATTGTTCTATATCTATCCTCTCTCTTTAGCATCAATCATTGTAGTATCTGATCTTAAAGCTCTTTGCTGTGGTCCTTCTTAGGAAATGAGAATAAAATTAATGTTCAAAGATGTTTAGCGACTGGCCCAAGGCTATGCAGAAGCTCAGTCATACAGCTGAGATTATTAGCCAGGTACTCTGACTCCACTTTCATTTGAAAGAAGCTGTACCTGAACATGTCCATTAAAGAGAAATGTGTTTACTAACAAGAGTATTTTCAAGTGCACTTTATTAAAAAAATGATAGCTGTAAAAAGATAAGGAAAGCACATATTGCAAAGGAGATATTTAATACTTTGGCATGAGTGAAACGCTCAGCCTTTTTCTCTCTTCCTTTCAGATGAAGGACTTTTTACAGAAGAAAATAAGTAGTCAGAAAATAATTTCAGCCACTTCCACATCATATTCTTTGAATAACCATTGAGCAGCATCCTATTTGGATAACATCAAGGGAGGAAAAGAGTGAACAAAAGAGGGGCCATTCATTTTTGAATCACAAAGGAACAAGGTACTTTTAGAGGCAATCAGTAGGCATACAGAATAAAGAGTGAGAGGATATATGACATTATTTAGGCCAGAGAGTTCTCGAGAATAGATTTCAAAATATTTTGTTTGCCTTTCCACCAGCCCTCTGTCTTGGTTGAGCTAAAAGTAGGAAATTAAACAATGGAACTATTTTTTCACCAGGAACACCAAAAGCATCAGAGCTGATCCTAAACATAGGAATACACTAATTTCAACAAACTCTCATAAAAAAAGTTTACAAGCTTAGAGTTGTAAAACTAAACAGGCAAAATAGATTCCCAAAATAGCAGTAATCCATTGGCTCGGGTATTTCTCTTTGAGATGGAGAAACCCAAATTCAGGTTCTCAACTTTCCATAATCTCATGGCACACTTCATCCCTGCCATTTCATGTATCAAGACCAGTGGACTGGAAGGAATTGGTGTTTTTCCAAATGCCCATTGGATCTGAGCAATTGTCTGGTGTGTAGGAGACTGGAAGAAACATTGAACTATTTCTATCTTGAAATTTCTGAGCTGTTTTTACATGAAAAAAACTTCAACAGTCTCAAAAAGTCTTGCAGTAGAGGAAATATTTTCCAATTCAACTCTAGTCACACTGCAAGTTCAGTGGCAAAACCCCACATGGAGATAAGTCAATATTCATCCAATGACTGAAAGGATAACTCATGCTGTAGCCTTTATTCTTATAAAGGAATGTTTGATCATACATATAATTTCACTATTCTCAAAAATAAGCCCAGTGTAAATGGGAACAAGATTTTAATGGAACTATAAGCCATGAATCAATAAGCATCCTATTCAGAAGAATACATAAACCCATGTTTATATTTCATGTAATATGTAGAATATGATACGGTTTAAGTACCTGCAGTGATGTTCTGGATAGGAATGGGTGAACATGAAGTGTTTTTTTCATGAATGAGGGCCCTTTGCAAAGATGTAGATGCCAATATGTACCATTTATCTGAATATCCCATGCAGAGGTATTGCATATACATACCTTTATTGGTACTGCCAGCTGTTTGTTTTGCAGGTAAGAATCAAAATCTTTCAAAAAAGAAAATAACATTATTACTGCAATTGACAGTAGCAAACTTGTCAGCTATTTTGGAGCAAATGCACACCCCTGAAGTCTTAGATGTTTAGCTTGCCTGTTGTTCATTGCTCACAGCACTTCATCAGAGCAAATGTGTATAAGTCCTGGACTGCTTTCAGCACTGCTGATGGAAAGCGTGGAGTTCTCCTTTGTATGTGACTCATAAGTGCTTCAAGAGAAAATCCTTTAGACTTTCTGTGACTTGCTTTTACTGCTGTCTATTGTGCTAGTTAAGACAAGCGCTCCTTCAGGAGGGAGCTGAATGCACCTCCCAGAACTCAGTGTCACTTGGCCATAAAGCTGTGAATAGGGAAAGGTTAAGACAACTCAGATGATTGTTCGCAGCTAGGATCAAAGGAGATGGACTACAGACTGAACATATGGAACAATTTCCTGACTCCAGGCCAGGCGTGGAAGCTGACAGTAGCTGCCCCAGGACAGGTTCTTACAATAAGCTGCTTCTAAACCCTGCTCTAAATGGGGAAAAAACAACTTAAATTGGCAGTCTAAATATGTTCATACTCAACAGTATCCCTTTAAACTGAAAGAAGCAACTCCATGGCTGTTAAGTTTTTGTTAACAGTTCATAATTGATGGACTAAAAGAGTTGGCAGTTTCCATTGTCATTAATCTTTATAGGTCTTAGCTCTGTCCTCTACCTTTAACCCTGCATCCTTATTTAGGGTTCATACCTCCAGAAATAGGATGTATCTACATTAGCATTTTAGTTCAGATCATGAGTGTGGTGTCATAACAAATCTTATCTTCCCACTTACCTGGCTTCAGTTTGCACCACAGAATGACCGGGACTGTATGAACTGTGTTACTCTTCTGCAAAACTAAATCAGAAGATGGCCAAGTGCCCCTAATATGATCCATGTGCTGTTGAGTGTTCAGCTCACAGAACCAGGCTAGAGCTAATCTGAGATAATTCCCTGCAAAACATCTATGGTGTGGATGTCGGGTCCTCAGCACCGACTGTTTCACTATGCAGAGTACTTACAGTGCTGTAGTGCTTGCCAATGTAGACAGAGCCTTTTACTCTCAAATGTCTACAATCAGTGCAAGGGAACAGAGAATCAGACATATTTAATGCCATTCACTCCACTTTTCTGTGATGTACTAGCCAGACGCCTGTCATATTATCAAAGCTGAATTTAAACGTAAAATGGAAAGATTTTAAAATGAGAAAGGAAGGAAAACAACAGGCAATTTGTAAGTCTCTGCTTTCAGAGTCTAATAATATCTTAATCTCCCCCATTTCCGAAGTGCCAAGTCTTATCTCTCCCTATGTTTGTTGTTTGTTTCAGTGTAAAAGATCCTTAGTGAATATCTTCTCTTCAGATTACTTTATGCTCCTAGTTGTACTGCACAACCAATTAGTAACAATTAATCTTCAGAAAATTCATCCTTAGAGAAATGATAAGGAGTCAGTCCTCCAAGGGACTACACTTGTGTGCAAACTCTGTCAACAGAGGCATGTTTGGGCCTAGGGGGCTCCATATGTGAAGATTTCTACACCACCAGGCAGAGCGTAAGCTTCATACATGGACAACCTGAAGCACAGTTTGACCCAGTCTCCCTAGGCATGAAGACACTAAAGGCTCAGGACCAACAACAAAATGCAGCTCTCCAAAACTGAGTAATTACATAACTGCTTGTGAACAGTTTTGTTGCAATAGATGTAAGAGCTGTTAACCAAACCCTATGGGTGAGAAAGGGGAGGACAACCTGACACTGGTTCTCCATGTGGTGTTGGGCTTGAATTTGAATGTTCTGTCACAGAAAAGCTAAGAGGATGGCCAGGATTAACATAGCTGGTAATCTCAGCTGCTTGTCATCCCCTGTACAGTTGGAGCACATATTGTAAGGAACTTAGTTCTGACAGAGCTGTCATGATTGACAAGGGAATTGCTCTGTCTTCTGGAAATGTACAACAGAGAAGGTTCTTCCAGATGAATTATTCATTCAAAGCTTCCACCAACAAGAAACAAGTTGCCTTTGATTCAGACGGGATTGTGATGAGTGGGATGGTGTTGATAATACTGAATAGGGAGAGGTGTGATGATAATAAGCCTGAAAGAAATGTGAGGATTGCATCTGCTAAATAAATTCAAGGCTACTTTAAAAGAAAAAGAACAAGAAGAAATGATACACAATGGCAAACTGTAAAATAGTTAAGGGAACAATGTTTTTTTAAATTGACAACAGTAAGTCTAAAGTGTGTGAGGAAAGAAAGAATGAAGAATTCTAAAATATAGTCTTAAAGTGAATGACAAAGCATTGATACTTTAAAATAATTGCCTTATTAAATGCATGCAGAATTAGAAAGCCTACATCACTCTTCTGTTAAGACAGTCCAAAAGAAAGAAAAAGTCTTCCTGCCTTAAAAAAATAATAAAAGTCCTTTTGGTTCAGGGATGGCCAAGAATTAATGCACTCATTGCTCCATATACAGTACTTTGTTTACAGAAAAGCAGTGCATTCTATTTACTTAGTCCCTAGTTCAGCAAATATACTTAAGTCTATCCTTTCTCAGGAAAGTAATACCAGGCAATAATTTTGACTGCTAATTTTTAGAAGCCTTTTCCAGCAAAAACCTAATCATATCATAATTTAGGGCGACTGCTGTTCTGTGGATCCAAAAAGAACACATTAGTAGGTCCAAAACTACATTAGATTAGATTTTATTAGTTGAGACAGATATGAATTCAACTTGCAGTTTGGAAACATGAAAAAAACCTCAGAATCTAATCTGTGTCACCGAATGAAATGAAGTATTTATCCCTCACACAGCACCAGCCAGAAAGCTCTAGATATACTTTGACATCTCCTTTATGGAAAACAAATTTTTCATAGGAAGTAAAATTAATCTCTTCCAGAGCTGGAGCATTCTGGGTTTGTCAGCCAGCCTGGAACACTGAAGACTTTAAACCTGATGAAACTTTATGACTGTGTTAGAAGAAAATAATTTCTTTTTCTGCACCTTTTTAATGGAATAGGAATACTAACGTGCTTCGTGATAATATTTACCATGTATCTTACACCACTATAATTTCATCAGTCAGAAGTATGAAGATTTGGGCATCTATCTACATTTGCATGGTCTGGTTGCTACTAGGAAATTTCCGCCATGAAAACTATTGTATCAGAGAAGGCACTACCATTTGTACGCTTTTTTTCATAAGGCTGTTAGCCAACTCTCAACAAACTGCAGAGAAAAAAGACTGTTAATGTTAATAGCTTTATTTTTTACTTAATAAAAGCTATACTATGAAGAAGTGGTTTGCTCTTTAGACAGTGCTGGCATTTGGAGCAGGTGAAAATTCCAGGAGTAGAATACAAAAAGTGACAGAGAAGGCTGAGGGGAATGTAAACTGTGGAAGGCTCAGAAAGGCAACGTGAACATTTTTGTGCAGGAAATGAGGAATAAAGATGAGGCTTTTAGGATCAGATAGGGCTGATCCTACACAGTGTAAGAAAACAAGCTGAGCTGGAAGGACTTAGTGCTTTAAGGCCTTAAGATACCATGAGTTGCAGGAGAAGCTGCAAATTCTTTGAAGGTGTAAGATCTTTCAGAGTAACGGGTAGTCTAAGGTACGAGAATGAAGGACGGTGCATTTTTTGTAGCTATATGTGTTTATCGTACTACTAAGTAAAGAGTCCTAGTGTTTTAAAATTTGGTGAAAACTCCATGTGTTTTTTTTTATTATTATTATATCCAGACTGCATATTCAGATGCAGTGCCATGGCGGGCACTGTTGGACAAAAAATATTTGAGCTATCCAATTGAACCATGACTATATGTCTGAAACAGAAAAACCCAAGAAAGCAATATCGTTGAATTTATGCAGTCAGAGAAGTTTAAACCACATAAGCACAATGAGATGAGACCCGACCTAACAATTAGGAAAATAAATTCAAAAGGAAGCTTCACCAATTCTGTGGAAAGAAGCCATTTGTAAAACCTTTACCGAGGAAGGCAGGGTTAGATGACCCAATTTGGTGCTAACAAACATTTAATTTTATTGATGCACTTCATTCCACTGACTTATGCAATGTTAATCATGAGTGAAGTTATTGCTGTAATCTAAATGACTTGGAAGCAAAATTATTAAAATCATAGAAACATGGTTTTTTAGGTTTGAAGGGACCTCTGTAGGTCACCTCCTCCAGCCTCCCTATCAAAGTGGGACTAACCTGAAAGTCATAGAAAATTTGTATGTAGCACAGGGGGAGAGTTGGCCTTCTAAAATTACATATTTAGGTTTTGCTAGTTCTCTAGGCATTCTCTATAACCAAGAGGAAGGCAAAAGTATGTGACATCCCAGAGATGATTCATCCCATACTAAAACTCATGCCTAAATTAGGTGGGAAGAATTGTGCTCTTTAAAATTTCCATCCCTCACTAATGAATATGGGGAAGTTTAGAAGACTAGCTAAGATGAATTTCCTTAATCATGGACTTGAACAGAAATAGAAAGGATAACAATGTGCATTAATTTGGTTTTCTTATGGATGTTAAATACCTTTATAGACATTTTATTGTAATATATTATCAATATATGTCAAGGTAACATGAACATAAGCAAGGTGTTCTAGACTATGAAAGTCAGTTTGCACATAGTGGGAAAAGCTGGAGAATTTCAGGCTCCATGTTAACTCCAGTTTTGGTCATTTGCAAACCAAACAATATTAAAAATAGAAACTCTTGAAAAAAGAGAGCTGGACAGATCATATTTTTAAAGGGCAGCACTAAGACGAAACAATACCAAAAGATAAAGGCCTTTACTTCTGCTATCTTTACTCACACTGAATATCATGGTAAAGTCCGTAGTAGACCCTTCAGAAATGACAAACCTATTACTGTTCCACATAAGAAAAGACTGCTGGCTACGGCCCAATGTGTATTCTCAGCCATGACGGTAATATCTTACATTTTGTACTTGGCACTTATGCATGGACTGATTTTCAGCTATACTGCACATTTCAGTAATATTGACTGATTTCACAGGATCAATGGCAACAACATAATGTTTGAAAATTTAGACTTTTTTTAAACACCTAAAGATTTTAGGGGCATAATTGAAAGGTTCAGAAATTTGAAAGTCTTTGGTTTCTCTTCATAACTACCTGTAAAACAGAACTGTCATGAAAACATATCAGAAAACAATGACGAACATCATTTCACATTGAAAAGGCTAAAATGTGTAGTATCAGTCACTGATACCCATATCCAGGCATGAGAATTAGGGTTTTATTTTTTTAAGTAATTTTTTTATATTAATGTTTTCCTTATTTGATGATCTAGCTTTTAATGTTCAGTTTTGAAAGTCTGCTGAAGGTCACTTGCTTGAAAAATAATCCATCAAAGACTTTGATCCTGTGGTGATCGCACAGACTCTTAATGACATTTGTAGTGCCTTGACTCCATGAACTGTAATGCATGTCCAAACTACTGTACAGACCAGTGCAGTGAAACAGAGGAAAGCAATTTGCTGTGAAGTGCTGTGAATATTTTCTAAAAAGTGCTGTGAATATTTTCAGTGGCCATGTGAGGCATTAAGCAGTGAAGAGTCTGAGCTCTCCTTCTAACCATTAGTTCTGTCTAAATTAAGTGCCAGAGAATGTATTCCCAAGTGTTTAATATAATGGAAGAATTTGAACAGAAATGGTAATGCTGCATTCTAGATTAGAAGTGGTAATACACAGCTCATGATATTTACTCTAATTTCTCCTTTTGTAAACCCGAAATACAACTCACCTCCCAATTTGAATTCTCTATTCTTTAGGTAGACTTCTATCTGCCTCAACAGGCTGATATAATATTCAAATCAGTTCCATAATGAGCACATGCGATGCATATACAGGACACAGAATTCAGAACATCATGTCTTACTTTTAGCAGAGCACCGAATGCTCACAGAGAAACCTCCTTTCTTACAAAGAATGGGAGTTCATTTGCTTCTATATGTAAATGTGATTCACCAACAATTTCCAAGATGGATAGATGAATGCTTCCTCCTACACTGAATTGATAGTGCTATTTCAAAAAGGTTTTAACCATGGCTGTGATTGATAAGGTGCTGATATTTGGTATGAGACTGTTCTGAAAACCCAACATTTTTAGTCCTCAAGCTGTAATGAATTCCACTGAAAGTATCCTCAATCAAACAGTGATATTGTCTTGGCACTCCAGGTCCTCATAGGCAATAAGCAATTGGAAATGGAATATGCTCCTTGGCTTTTATTTGCTGAAGACCTGGCAACTTGTGTAGCAGTAGTATGAGCTGATATAAATTCTGGATCACAGTTTCAAAATTATTATCTAAGTAAATGCACTGCTATCTTGATACCAACGTACCACATGAGGGTGCTTTCTTATGGCATATGTCACACAGGAACATGACTACTGATCAGCTGAAATTCTGTGGACTTAAATAGTTATCCGTGAACGCTTTAGGAAGCACCATTCCTCCTCAATTTTTGCCTTCTCTAGTGGACTATATCTAAGCGAAAGAAAAAATAAATTATCATTATCCTAACAAGCAATAAATTCAGTTATATTCGCTCAGAGCGGTACACCAAGGAGCAGATCTTAATTTCATGCTCACCTGGATTGTCCACCTCCACCCATTAACCAGTCACCTGGTCTGATGATAAGGAAAATGCATAGTATAGACTGCATGATTATGATGCATTCATATTGGTATCGGAGGTCTGGGTAAACCACAAGTGGTTTTTATTTCTCTTTATTCTTCTTTATCAATAGACTATCACAATTTAACCTTAGAGGAGCAGGACAAAGAACATCACTTTGCTCTAGTAATTGTAGACTGTGAACTTTACTGCATTTAACATCACTTTTAGCATGCTAGTCCGATCCTGCATTTAGATATCATTCCCCTGGGAATCACTAGGAGCATTTGGTTAAGAGAATGCGTTATTGGGTGGCTGAGTAACCTAACGCTGGCAACGGAAGCATGATTTTAAAGGGACTAGAAATGTGTAAGCTAAGTTCATTTTTTCATAACTTTGTTTTAATAAACTCACTTTCTGCCTAGGTTTATCATTACCCTGCAGGCCTAGTACTGGGGAATGGAAACAACTGATTTGTTTTTTCAATCCATTCTAACATTTATAATAATTCTATCTTTCTTTAAAAAAAGGATGAGTCTATATAGAGGGGACTTTTAATATGCCTTAATTTGTCTGTCAGAGCACACATCTTAAAATAATCTACACAACAACTAAAACTTACCACTAGTAAGGATATCTTTTACTTCAAAAAGCAGTTCCAGCATTACCAATTTTATCCAAATTAATACCTGGGCTTCTATGCTTCCTGAATGAATTTGCATTCTTCTTTATTTGGTTCTTGGATTTACAGCTGCTTTATGATTTAAACACACCAACTCCTGTTTGGTATTTACATTTTTATCCTTAAAATTTTAAAATGATGGGCATTGTAAATAGTTTTTCTAGAAATCGCTTTTTTAAGACCTGTGGACTGATGGGAAAAAAACCCACTTGCTTCGACTGCTATTTCTTAATAGGTTTAAACCTCAGCCAGGAAAAAAAAAGTATGTCTTCTTAACTAATACCATGTCATCTCTTTAATCATGCTGATTCTGAATAATTCAGCCACTATGGAAGTTGCAGGGCGAGGATCTATAGCTCTATCTCTCACTGGGGGGAGTTTATTATTACTGAGTCTGACAGCAGAGAGCCCTGGCAGGTTAATTGCTGCAGCAAGACTAGCTGGGAGTTTGCTGTTGATATATAGTGACTAAAGGGAGTGAAGGAGATTGACTATGCCTGTTACAGCACAAATATCTTCATGCGCCTCAGGTTCCTTGGAAAGATATGAGAAATAAATGTTCGCTGTTCATTTTCTGTCTGCACAATACAAATAGCCTCCGGCTGAACATGGCAACCGCAGCATACAGGATATATATTAAAAAAGAGGAAATTCACAAATTAACATTATTACAGAAATTCCTGCCTGAAAGTGTTGAAAATCAATTTCAATATAGTTTGCATTTTAATGAGGTGCCAAAGAGATAAATCAGTCCTGTTTGAGGGACACTTGGCTGGCAATGATGTTTTCTGATCATATCATGTCTTAACTAATATTAGATTAACCAAAACCAGTGCTAATTGAAGGTGTGGGAAATGTTACCGCTAGTTAATGAAGTAAACTCATGCTGGTTATATAGCGTCATTAATCCAATTTAGACAGCCATTTCCCAGGAACAGCTGCCCTCTTCCTTTCTTCAAAAACAAAAAACAGTACTCAAAATTACGGATGAAGAATGTTGTCCTTCTAAAAACAGGCTGAAATTTTTTCAAGGTTTGCAGAGACTTTCTCCATAATTTATCTTCATGTATTATAATGGTATGGATGTATTATTACAATTGAAGATACAAAAACACTCAGCATGTTTTTTGGAAAACAACAGAACTCACTTTTCCCTGTAAGAGAGTCTGCTGCTAATGTTTTTTTAAGTTTTATGTATCGAGAGAATAAACAATCAATAGCTGATGCTTCCTTCAGATATAATTCCCTTTGCAGAGATGGAAGTACATTTTCCGTGGTGCTTGTACAGGGAGTCTGCAGCCTGCTCTCCCTGGACTCCGGAAAACTGACCTCTCGCCACTTGTTTATTGTTCTCCTTAGCTGCACTTCGCTGCCCTGCAGATCAGCTCTGCTCTTTATTGTGATAATGAAAGCCACCAAGGAAATTCCTTTTCTGAAGATAATTCAATGAGAAATATCAGCTCTCAAATGCCAGATCACTACACAAAACACAGCTGAGTTTTTCTTTCATTTACATCACTGGGGCACCAGTGTGAATCTTTTCATTTCCATGGAGTTTTTCATCTTTAATGTCAATTAATGGAGGAGGGTCAAATCTACCCATCAGCACTAGATGCAGGTTTTGTTTTTTTTTTTCCTCAGACAAGCTGGAGATGCTGTGCAATGTTTTAGAGCCACACAGAACTAAGATGGAAGGGTTGGTTTTCAGAGGTCATTTTTGGGTTACAGGGCCTGGAACACATACAAAATCTTGGATGCTAGGTCTCATGTAGTCAGCACATCAACTATTTTAAAAATCTTTGCTTTTAAATACAGTGAATTAGTTAATAACCAGTCTCAAACTCTATTTGCTATAATCTCACAATCTAATCCATACAGAACATGCGAGATAAAGAAAAATACTGTCAGCTCTAGAAACTAGAAATGGGCCAAGAAAGTCTAGTTATAAGCAGTATGGGATCTGGCTTGGAAAAAAAATGCTGTTTGTGTTACCTGTAGGGATGTAGTATAGAAAGAATTTGAATAGTTTTGTTTCCACTCTGAAAGCTGTATGCTGCCTTCCTTGACATCTACTGGGCCAAAAGCTTCAAAAAATGAAGTGTCTATTCCTTGCTTTTTTTTTTTTTTTTTTTTTTTCTGGTTGGAACTTAATCCACTTAATTGATTTGTGTCTGCATTCTCTTTTTTGTTGCCTCCTTCAAGCCTTCTCTCCTTTCCCACTTTTGATTCTGTGTTGTCCTTTTGGAGGGTTTAGTGAATAACCTAAGTGCATGTATAAAGGAGATGAAGGTTTAAGTATTGCTTTTGTAAAAGAGTGGCTCAGTCCCTTTAAAATACTTCAATCAATAGGAATTGAAATAAAGCTGTTAAAAACAAAACAAAATGAAAAGAAACAAAACAGAAAACCTTCCACAATGGGTGCTTTGGATCACACACGAAGACTGGTATGATTTTGGTACATTAAAATACAATGTCCCAGCTTGCCTTATTTTCTCCCTGGAATTTTATGTGTTTGAGAGTCTTGTATGATTTATGGTGTATGGTCAATTAGTTTCCCCATATGTAGGGTCAGAAAGACATAAGAAAAATTGTAAGTGATAAACAGTGACAGAAAGGCTCAAAGATAAGTGCAGATAAGTCAAAGATAAGACAGCTGAAGTTCCTTTCAATCTTGTAATATGATTGACTTAAAGTTTATGTGGCCCACAAACTATCTTTCTTCACTCCATCCATACCCTTTATTTCTAGGGCATTCTGGAAGGTATGTCACTGGCTATTATATAGCAATTTTATAACTCTTTCCAGATGCTCTGGACCAATTTCAGGGCACACATCTCTGTGTTCTTGCATGAGTAAGACACATACCTGCTTTTCTCATATGGTACAAAGTTTGATTTTTTCTGATGTTGCTAAATAGCACACTGAAACAAAACAACCTGCTGTATAGCTCATGGAATGGACGGTTTCTTACTAATTATATTTCGGGTGGAAAAAGCACAGAACTGGTCCCTATTGTGCTTTAGCAGGAGGAATGACTTTCTTATTCCTCTCTTAAAATGAAGTGAGCCTCTCCATCTCCATCTGTGTCTCACACAATGGTTACCACGATGGTCCAAAGTTGTGGCTAACGCCCGTATCTCACTATTTATTAACAGTAAGTCACAGCTTCTGAAAAAGGTACCATTTTAACAAGTGCAGTTCAGTTTGGCCCACAGTTTGTAACTTCTTCAGTAGTCAAAGTTATACATCAGAAATGGGTGCCGGGTCCCACAAAGTTTAAATCTACTTTTTTCACTGATGGAAGAGGAAGAATTATTAACTAGATTCATTTAGACTTGCCTCTGAATCTACCACATACTCATTGCCCTTATAACACCACTGTTGTTTCATGTGATGGATTCCTTGACTGGGCACTTATTACATATTCTTTGTTCCTGCAGGTTTCTCTGCTATTTCTTAGCAGTCGCTTTCCTTGTAACCAGGTTATCACTCACACTTCTTTTACTAGCCCCAGGAAATAGGGCAAGACACAACTGTTTCCCATAAAAGATGTGAGCTAGTACTCTTGAAAACCTACAAAACCCTGCTGTAGTCATTTTGATTATCTAAACAAAATAAATTATTATTTGAAAAAGAACTACAGCAGAGAAACATGCAGTAAGACTGACGTAGAATAAATTAATCGATTACAGCATGTATTAACCTGAAAAGGTTCTGTGAACTAGACCTTAGACCAAAGAAAGAAAAGGTAAGACGTACACATCCCAACTAGTTATTAATAGTATACAAAACTCGTGTTGTTTTGACTCAGCTAGACAGTCAGCTGATCTTGCCTCCCCATGTTCTATCATTGTCATGAAGTTTAGGACTCTATTTACTAATTTTGCCTGTAAAGTAATCTGGTATACTCACAGGTCAATTCTCCTTTTAAGGAGAGTTGAAAAACATTAGCATCCTCATTCTTGGCATAATAATCCCTTCAACATTTAATTCAAATGTATGTTATTCTGACAAAATTACTGCTCATGTGACTTCAGAATCCCTAAATAATCATTGAAATAAGCAGAGAATTGGTGGTATATCACCATGATGAAATTTGGATGTGAAAATGTGGACACCAGATGCCTTATATCTTCCTTTCATCACTGTGCTCTCCAAGAGCCCAAATAAATAGGTATCTGTGGATTTAGGATTTTCATGTCATTGTTGAGGATGTGCTGAATGGCCTAGTTTGCCAAATTCTCCAGTACCACAGAAAGAAATGCAGCTTGGGATTTTGCTGGTTTAGCTTCAGACTGCTTGGGGAGAGTGACTTTTTAGACCATTTTTATGCTTGAACATCTTTGTATAATGTTGCCCTTGTTAAAAGACCAGACAGTGGTAAGAAAAGAAGACAAGCACAATTCCTGTATCGTCTCAAAATTCTCCACCAATCTTTCTGGGAAATTTCCCCATAGACTTCCAAGAGCTTTGGATATGGGCCTACAGATGAGCAGCAATGGTCTCTCAGTCTGCCATGCTGTTTTCTGCATGCAGCTTTTTTGCCTGTTCTCAACTCAGGACAAATTGTCTTTTGTGATAATGAAACACAGGGTCTTCTGCTTTCTCCTTTCACTGTTAGACCCATTTCTCTCTTAATAATGTATTCATTTTCCTACCAAAGGTGCAAAGAAGTTGTCCTGGTACTATTACTGCCAACAATATACATACCTTGTTACACAGCTAAGCCACTCAGACACCATACTGCATCTGATTTTCTAAATTTGTGACAGGCACCGGGCAGATTAAAGGCTGCAAGTACATTTGTACAGTTGCCTTTTTAGTGAAAATGTGAGTGTTTGCCCATGGATGAGACACTCATCTTGAACTGGGTGTGCTAAATCCTGATTCTATTCCACAGTCTTTTACGTCAAAACTGTGTTCATTGCTTCTATGTAAAATGCTGTGCTCTAAAATTTCCACTTCTGTAACAGTTGTACTTAGTGCTGTGGGAACTGAAATACTTAGTAATGTGTGTATATACAGAATAATTACAATAATTAGCTCTGTTTCAGAATAATGACATTATACATTTGTGATACAAAAAAGTGCATTTTTTTTTTTTTATCTTCCAAGTTAAAAATACCATGGTAACTCAAAAGTCAAGTTTTAATGGTTGTGTCAGATCAGCAACACTTTAGAGTATTGTACAACTTACAGTGGTTAAACACTGCTCATTAACAGTCAGATGTGATAAAAATAACTTAATCCATATCACTGCAAAGCAGTGTAAATCCTGGGGGAAAAATACTAATAATCAAAAAGTAGTTAGCTTTTAGCAGATCAATTACTAAATAAATTTTCTGCTTTATAGCAATCAGAGGCTAAAAAGAATGCAGTAAAGCACACTAGATTGCAGTTTATAATGTATACATAAAACTTTATGAGCACAGTTTATTTGCTTAAAATGGGTAAAAAAAATCCGGATCCCTCTGAATTAAATGGGACTAAGATTAAGTCCTGTGCACATAAAGTAATTTGGGGCTAAGTGAGATTATTCCATATCTAAAACTTTAGATATATGGCTTCTTTATTTTAAAATTGGGACATGGATCACTTCTAGCGTTATTAGCTAATAAAGGAATAAAGGAGAAAATTAGGAGATGAGTTCTGTGTTGAGAACTAATGTATTCTAATACATAATTTTTACTAACTTCTAATGAAAGTACACAGAAATATTTCACCATGAAAAAGAGCAAACTGCTTCATCACAAGACTTTCCTAATGAAAGAAGAAATTGTATTTAACAACAAAAGAAAGATTAGAAAGCATAGTCTTACTATAGCATGTTAGGCTAATAGTAATAAGATTACAGAATTGAGCCCTTAGGAAATGACTCAGAAAATTAATTAAAATTGCTAATAAATCATGCTGGCTTGATGTCCTAATGGCAGTACGCTGTGCACTGACACATCAGAGACATTAGTTTGATTTCTTTGCTCCAGTCTCCCTCCCTCCTTGAGGCAGTGAGAGCTAAGAGCATCATGTCCAAGCAGTTTTAGGGACAAGAGGATGAAGTCTTAGGGGACTTAGCAGTGATCCTTGCAATTGACATTGGCTGGTTCCAAGCTGAATCCTCGTGTAGCAGGAAGCCTTTGTGGGGATGTACTATAAAAATGAGCTGAAAAGAGCTTTTGGGCTTAGGGAAAATGCCTCATTCTGTGGATGCAGAGGACCTAAACCGAAAGGAGAAAATGTCGGGGAGAGGGAACAGGGGTTTGCATTTAATAGAATGATGATATTAAAAAAAATATAAAGAGAGAATCTTACTGTCAGCTTAGGAGAGGGAAAAAAAAGTGTATAACAAGGAGGTGGGGAAAGTACTAGCTAATGCAAATGGTATAGACACTTCTCGCACCATCCCTGTTGCTTTACAAATAGCTTATTTCCTGGCATGGGGGAGCTACTCTCAGATAAAACAGTTTCCAGATATCTTCACCTTAAAATGAGGCACAGGACATTTCTACTTGCCTATATATCTGAGAAACAGCTGCCAAGTACATGCTGGTCACCTGCGTGGAGGCTGTCAGAAGCAGTGCATAGACAACCTGCCAAAGCCATGTCTGAAAGATTTGGCAGTAGGTAACATGCCCATTGTAGGACTTCTATCTATCTCAGAGCTAAAATTTCTCAAAGTAGTACTTAAATGGCAGTGAGGGCATGTTAAGAGCTCCTGATTGTCCATTTTATCAGTCAAGAACAATTACCTTCGAACTCAGAAGGAGTCAACTTAGCCAAGATATCCTGGAAATCAGATTGATGGATATCTAACTAATCATTGCAGTCCTGACGAACTTGAAATCAGTTACCACGCATGAAAGGGAGAAACGAGCCCAGGAAAAGCTGACAAGATAATTAATATCAAGTCACGGCTTTTTGAACCAAGCTTTACCACTGTTCATTTAGGAATACTCAACATCCTGCCTGCTGTAATGTAACACATTTGATCTTTGACAATAAAACACCTCAGCTATTTCTGAATTTTTCACTGGTCTGGAAAGGTCCATCTTGAAATTCATAGCCCTGAGCCTTCCCAGTCACAATTTCTGTGCATGACTAGAATAAATTCCATAACTCCTTGCATGACAGCAGAACTATTTGCAGCAAGGAGTCCTTAAAAATGTAAGAAGTGTTAGTCTATATTCACCTGACTGCTCATCACCAAGCTGTACTTGCATTTCATTGTTTTTTGTGTATGTAGTGGTAAATACAAAAACAGATCTTGTACAGTATTCACCACAATCATGCTCTGGGAACACAAAATCTTAATAGGATGGAACACAAAACCTCTGAATAGTCTTGTCCTTACTAAGACACTTGTCACTTACACAGCTCAGATTATTAAAATTATTTTGTACTGAAACACACTCATCAGTCATAAATTGAAATGGGATTTTCCCCTTTGAGACTTGAAGCACCTTGCTTCAGGAAAAGTTTAGTTTGGGTTCTTCAACCTGTCAATTCTTGAACAAAATGCAAAACTATGTACAAACATGTACAGTGGACTGGAGCTTTTCTGTTGATTATGCTGTTTTTCAGAACTTTAAAAGCATGGAATATACCTGGGCTCAAAAGAGCTGAAGGAACATGAGTTAGGAACTCAGTATTACATAAATTAGCTGCTCCTGTTTGCAGCTATGGAAAGGAAAGTCATAACCAGAAACAATTAAACAATAAAACCAGAGGAATAGTGAAAAAAAGAGATTAAAATCTAGTCATACAAAGAAAGTGGGTATTTACATTTTTCCATTTAGATTTTACCACTTTAATGTGTTCCCATCTTGTATTGCAGTGAAACCATTTCAAAAAATCACAGACTAGTCCTTTGCCATCCTTGTTCTTGATTCCACAATTGTCCTTTTGCATCATTCTTCATTCAGACGAGGCACCTGAAACCTACTGGGCTTACTTGCAGGAGAGATCTGCAAACAGAAGTTCACCAGTTCTTCTAAGACACATCTTCCCAGTGACTCCTATTTGTACTGGTTCCCTCTATACAAACTAAATATGAAATGAAACATATACACCAGCTTTGGCTTCCCAAACCTCTTTCTACACCATACTCCAAGTGTGGATCCTCACCTTTTAAAGTCTATACATGTTTGTTCCCACACTGCGTTAACAAGCCACAAGCCTGGGCTTGAGGAATAGCTTCAGGAAGGACTGGAAGAGCAAATCCACACGTTTATTACCCCATTACCAACTATACTATACTTACCACACAGATGGTCTGCACACATCTAATTGCTCCCATATAGCTCAGCTGCCATTGCTGTAGTATTACAAGGGAATAACAACACAGTAAATTCCAATTACATACAAGGAAAATTTTTTCACCATGAGGATGTTCAAACCAGGTTGGCCAGAGAGGCTGGGGGATCTCCAACCTTGGAAATATTCAGGGCTCAGCTGCACAAAATCCTGAGCAATCTGCTCTAAGTCACCCAGGCTTTGAAAAGGGGTTGACAGGATGACTTTTAGAGGTCCTTTCCAACTTAAATTATTCTATGATCATATGACAGTGAAATCTTTTCTGAACAGGTCATAAAATATACATTTTTTTGTGTCATTGCCATACAGGTGGAACTCAAGCCATCAGCAGAACAGTGGGGATAACTACAGCAACACGCCAGTGTCCTACCAGCAGCATTGCATTGAGCAGCACACTGCATTTGAACACGCTGTCTGTGCTGCTGTCTTAAGATCTCTGTAGATATAATCCCGCATCTGAGGTGAGTGTCATAACTGATGGACTATATTGTGGGTGTCTGGTTTCGAACAGAAATTACATCTTTGTCAAAAATGATTTCTAGGATTGAGTGAAAAGGTTTCATTTTGACAAATAAACCTATTTTACTGGAAAAATCCCAACCAGATTTAGTGGACTCCTTCCCAACCACAAAAGCCTGAACTGAGTTATTTGATTTGAAGGTACAAATAGGTCTGTTGAGAAACAGAAAAGAAACAGAGAGCTCCATGCTGGTATGTCACTGAGAGAAAAAGAAAAAACTTGTCTATCAAATTAAAAAAACCCCCAACCTCTCTAAAAACATCCACATTGTCAGAATACAAACACTGCACACAGTGCTCCTCCAGAAAAGTACTAAGATTATGCTTAGTTTACCCAGGTTTGTTTAAAGCCTGAGCAGAATTTTGTTTAGAATCAGAAGTTATATCAATCATGAACTTCTACTAGTGTCAATCATAACATGAATACAGAGATAAATATTGATATTTCACTTCTGACTCACATTTGAAGAAGAAAAACAAGCAGCATAAGCCAGGTGAAAAACTCCACAAAACTAGAATGCATTCAGAGCATATAATAATGGTAACAATAATAGTAATAACAGGGGAACTGGGGTCACAGTGTCAAGGCAAACTGTTTTCTAATGTAAGTAGCTACTTCTTTAGCACCCTAGTGAGTGAAGAAGAAAAATGAAATCAAGCTGAAAACAGAAAAGAGAGAAGATTGACAAGAGACCTCAAGATTGGCTTAGTGACGTGTCACTGCCAAAAGGCGGATATCGTGGTTCTCTGGTTCACAATAAGTTCATCGTTGCTTGGGGGAAGAAAACGATTTTGCACTGGGGCTATCTTTGGTGTCATACTCATTTCACATGGGTAAGGGTGCAGAATGAACCTGAAGGTCCTGCTTCTTTTCCCAAACATCCACTGCAGAACTTGTCACATAGAAGTACAACAATAGAGTTGCATTTCTAACTACTATGACTTGAAGCAGTACAAACATACTGCTATTGCTGCTTTCATCTGCTACAGAGTGCTAAGCTTCTCCTTTAATGATTTTGTTCTCCATTCATGTGTAACACCTTTCTTTCTTCTCTATGTAAAAGGAATATTTGAGTAAGGAAAGATTTTCTATTGGGAAGGGCTCAATGGCCACTGTGTAAAATGGCCTGGAACCATTACACTAGAAATTGCAAACTAGATGTCACAAGGAAAAGAAAAAAAAACAGACCTTCTGCATCATCTTTTCTATACCTTTCACTCATGTGCCAGAGTGAAAGACTTGTGTTACCTGCTGTGCACTACACAAGTACTTGTGGGAGACAGGTCAAAGATAAGTTATACAGCAATCAAAATATGATAAGGAAGAATGAACTAGCCATA
Organism: Dromaius novaehollandiae; assembly: GCF_036370855.1. Taxonomy (NCBI): domain Eukaryota; kingdom Metazoa; phylum Chordata; class Aves; order Casuariiformes; family Dromaiidae; genus Dromaius; species Dromaius novaehollandiae. The sequence continues at coordinate 28,194,482 of NC_088132.1, forward strand.
TCAAAGTATATGATGAAAGACACAATGGAAGAAAGAATGGCCTTGGACTTTTGAAAAGTGAGGCTATTTCAGTGAGGACAATTACTAATGTTTTGTGTAGGAATACACCTATTCAGCTTTGAACAGTCTCACTAATTAACCCTGACAATCCTTAAAAGCAGTTGCTAGCCCAGTTTCAAAGATGGAAAAGAATTAGGATTAGATAAACTCTACAATGTTTTAATTCACACTGAACCAGCAGAAGCCATGCGAATGGTGCAGCAATGAAACTGTTTACATTGTGGGTGCAATGGCCCAAAACCCATTGGGTGTTATGAGACCACAGAGTAGCAATCACATTCACTTTTGAGGGTTGATGCTCTGCCTCTTAGGTAAAACCAATGGGGATAGTAATTCTATCCCAACTTCCTTCCAGTTCTATTACTAAAGACCTTGTTTGTTCTTAATTTTGCACAAGACAATCAATTTTGCTCTTGAAATAGAAATGGGTTGTAAAGAAAACTTTAATTATAGTGATTTCATTTTTTAAGCAAAGAGGGAGAAAGAAGGCTCACAATTCATTTAGATGAAACATTTTTAACTTTATTTTGTGTATAATTGCTGATCTGTTCAACTGAAATAATTATATGCATTCCATAGTCATTGGATCAGCATAATGAATTAAGTACAACCACTAGTATCCCAGCTATCACACACTGATTTAAGAAAATCTTTTCCTCCACATGACCATGTTGTTCACCAAGACTGTTATTTTACTAATCCTTATGATCCAAACAATGCTCTGTTCGTGTTCCAGCACACAGCGGGCGGGAAGATGGATTTGTTAAGCTGAGTGGGTTTAGCCCTCTTTTATGTGTTCATTCAATTTTATGTTCATTTACTTGTTGTACACATATGGTGATAGAAACTGCTAAAGCAGTAACAGTTATCCTGCAAACAAGGCAGCATGTTGGAACAGATGCAAGACTTCCAATATTTCTTTTGGAAGTTTTGCGACTAAAGACACATTCCTCCTTATAGGTCTGAGGCTTTATCCCATAGATTTCCATAATTGTTTCAAAAGATATTCACAAATTTCGGTCCATAAGAGAGAATCAGCAGCAACTTTTACAGACAAAAGTTATGGCAATGACATCAAATCTCCGGTAGCTTTAAAATGATGCAATTGCTTTCCAAAACTATGTAAGTGTGAAATATCCTTTTCCCATCAGAACAGTGCAAATTATATTGCTTACTACCCTTGGAATAATTAAATTTTAAAGCTGTTTTAGATGGCATGTTACCTTGATTCTAAAAGAGTCAGGAGAAGAAGAGAATACTAGCCAGTCTAAAATTGTTAATCAAGGCTATGTGGTAGGAAAGAACCATATCTGGTATTCCGCTCACATGGTTGTGTAGGAGGCTGGCTTCTGTTTTCAGTCGCTGTACCATATCATGTGCTAAACATCATGAATAATTAAGAAAATAAGTGGTATAATAAGCCTAAAGAGGAAAATGCATATTGCATTAGAATAGATGAAGCATTTTAAGATTTTATCATTGACACGTGTATAAACGCTTCAGTAAAATATTGCAGTTCAGGGGAGTGGGAAATCTATTTCTCCAAAGGGCTTTTCTCCCCTTATTTAGGCATTTGACATACAGTGATGGGTTCACTGAAACTGCCTCTTTTACACATTAAGCCTTCTGAAAGGCTTCCATTTTTTTCCTCCTAGAGGCTATTTGTTTCATGACAGCATTGTCTACATTCCTCACAAAAATGCAGGCATTTGTCCTTGTGCTAAATGCTGACATCCTCTGATAAGAAGAAAGCTAAAAGGGGGAAGAATTGAAGGTCAACATGTTTATTTTGCTCTCAAGTGAATACAGTAGATAAATACTTTTCAGTGACTGCCTACTTGCTACAATATAAAGTTTACAGATGCACTGGGATGAACATCTACATTACCATTACTCTGAAGAGAAAAGTAAACCTCAACTGCAAAAGCTCCCTGCTAAACACAAAGCAAGAAGTAAATGCTGTGTATTATTGTTCTCACTCCATCTTCTTCTCCTTCTTTTCTTGTTCAGGTTAATTTAAAATTTCAGTTCATTGCAGAAAATCAAAACAGTTGTCAATCAGGTTCCAAAGGTATAAATCAGCCTAAAGGGTTGAATAAATGAATGAATGAAACATATTCAGTAGCACATGTGAAATGTCGATATATAGCTCCGCTTTTTTTAGTAGAATGCTCAGATGAGCTGATGACTCGACTCCTCCACCACTCCCAGCCTGCAAACTTTGTGTACAAAATTGCCATCGACTTTTTACATGGAATTAAGAAAACATGTAGACATTGTTAGCCTCTTGTTGCTCTACGTATTTTTCAATCTTGTGTGTATGAAAAGTGATTTGTCTTGGATCCAGTACATTTTTGGAACTCCAAACAAGTGCAGTAAAAGCACAAAAGTAAAAGTAGTATTTTTGAGTCTCAGAATGCCTTGATTAGAAAGGGACATGAAATCTTTCTCTACAAACCATTTTAAAGAACCGAAATTGCCTGTACAAATGAAAGGCGTGAATGAGGAAAGCAAAAGACAGGACGAGAGAGCAAGAAAAGGAGCTAGATGAAAAGATATATCTAGTCAAATGTTAAGTAAGTGCCAATGATTTGGTGTAAGCTGTCCTATGAAGTACAAAGTCTGTAAAGTTGAGGATAACAAAGTTCAGACAACTTCACAGTGAAATAAAATGTCAGCTATGCTTGTAACACCTTTTAGATCTGAGGTTGGCACTATATTACTTCCTTTTTTTCTCCCATTCCCTCCCTCTGCCACTGAGATCTAGGAAACCAACGTACCACTACTATAAGAAGCACAGCATAAATCTCCAGTTAAGTTAGGATAATTTCTATCAACAGACTTATTTAAATGGTTAGAACACTGGTTAGACTAAAAGACTCCACTGGGAGAATTATGACTTTCAAAAACAAAGCTAAATATAAGATTGGACTCAAAATAGAATTGGAACCAGAGACAGCTGATGCATGTTCAGTATTTTGGTGTTGAACATTGCTTTACAAGACTTTGATTTTAGATACACATTGCTGAAAGTTGAGGCAGTAAACTTCATAGTGTAGAAGTATGCACTTTTTGCTTGTTTGGTAATTTATTAACTTGCATGGGATTGCATTAGGATATTGCAGCAATTTTTCTCATCATCTATGCAGAAAAAATCCTGATGGGTGCTGTAAATGTGTATTTTTATTACTATATATCTACAGAATTGCCCACATTACTACTATTAACATTACCAACAATCATTCCTAGGTAGGAAATAGCATCCCTTTTTCTTTCGTTTCCTGTGAGTATCATACTGTCTTTAATTATGTGACTACATACTATATTTTCCATGGAACTACAGCCTCATTCAGATTGCTTAATGGAGAACTATTTATATTTTAATTTCTCTTCATTTTTCTGTACCTAGTCTAATGCCTTATTTACAACACACTGTATAAATCTTGGCCTGGGTACAAGGTTCATGGGTACTTTTGTACTTATGAAATAGTTAATTGGAAAAGAGAGATCAACCTGACCACAGTTACTGGAGAGAAACCTGTAACTGTCTGCTGTATGGAAGTGTCTGATGTCATACAAGTTGAGATAAACAGTAGATACCAACTTTATATGGAAATTAGTGTCATATATAAAATCTATATTGACCCTAAGGACTGTGGAGGAACATATGGGCTTTACTAGTAAATAAGCTAGTGCCTGAGAACATTCCTACAACCTGAAAAATGGTTGCCTGCAATTGTAAACCAATCCTTGGCATTCCTTTCCACAATGCTTCTTGGACAGGATTTAGATGTTTGAACATCCACATGGCCTTTCATGCAGCCATACTGCTTTAGAGGCTAAGAGAATTTATTCACATAGATGTGAACTGTCCTGTGCTAGCTGGCTTCATTGTGTAGGTACAGTCCTGGGTACATTTTAATTTATCGATATAGACACAGCCTTAGTCTCCCTCCATCATCACTTTGTAGATTTTTAAAACTCCTGCAAGCTTCTGTATTACAAAATCATCCCTCCGTCCTATAGATTTCTATTTAAAGTCAGCATCATGAGAAACAGATAGGAAAATGTGAAAGAGTTGATAAAGGTGAATAACCAGATTTTTTAGTTCTTTTATTGGATGCTGGTGTGAAACAGATGCATTCTTTCTCTGCACTGTTTGTGATGACCACAAGCTAGAAGAGGTACCTAGAAGATCTGTTATTTCTTGATGGTATCCTGGATGCTGAACAATAGCTTTGAAAGGCTACAAACAAAGGCTGTGTTGATATTAGCAATCAGTATGGCTCAACAAGAGCAAACCTTTAGAGTGCCCAATGTCCACATCATACATGTTTTGGGGTTTTTACTTCAGACTAGTTCTAACCTGGCTTTGTGACCTGAATGCCCATTCATGGTTAGAGTACCCGAGGTATTCCTGAATCCTCATGCACATTTTCTAGTTTAGTTTCATATATAAGGAATCCAGCTTGCAGAGTGAGTGGGGTCTAGTGGAAGTTTGCTCCTAATCCAAGCTGAAACTCTAATGTAGAGTTAGAAACTCTACATTTAGTAGTTAGTTAGAAATGAGAGATTAGAAACTCTAATCCAGAGCACATCAACCTGGCAACTATAAGGGCTTAAATTCAATTTCATTAAAATAAGCATAATAAGCATCCTTGAAAACTCAATATGAAGTAGCAAGCCTACTACAGAATATGAAAATCAGTTTAGAGTAGTTTATGGTCAGCGCTGTGTTAGTCAGCAGAGATTGTGGCACATGCATGACATCATCTGCAAAACTCCGTAGTGTCCAAAGAGAGCATCAGACAAAGCAGGGAGTCTTCAGCTTGGACAGACTCTGATTGCTAGCATATGACAGTGAGAGCAGAAAACCCCTCAAAGTAGTTCATTGAGAACAGGCATTGATGAAATGTTCTTAGCTGTGAGCTTTCTCTATGAAGATATGGGCAGCAGCAAACATTAGAGGGGATCAGAAGCTAGGAGTTGCTCATAGCTTATGTTTCACGGCTATTTTCAACTTTGCAACACATCTGAAAGGGTGACAATTCAGGTCGGTCTTCTTCCAATTGATGGAAAACTAAGAACCAGAGAAAATAACTAGCAAAATTCCATTTATGGAAATAACTTGACCAACTCAACTTTTTTTTCTCCAGAGTACTACATTTTAATATGGCACTTATTTACTTAAATATTCAGCCAGAACTCCCGATGAATTCCACTGCAGAGAGAAGTATTAATCACTTCTGATAATCAGACTTCAATGTCTCATATCAGATACCCTGAAAATGAAAAATATGTGATGGATGACCTCATGTGGGAAGTTTACCTTAACTGTCTTGTTTGGCATGTGTTTTATCACATAGGAATTTCCTTTGCTTCTGGTGTGAAAGAACACCTACCTTTTTTACCTCACACTTCATTTTCTGCAGTTAATGAGTCAGAAATTTTACAGCCAACGAGTTTCTTTTCTATCCAACCCTCACTCATCCCTACATAGATCTCCTTTTGCATTTTATAACGTAGAGTTTCTATAGTGGGAAGAAAAAGAAAGAAAGAAAAAAAGATGAGATTATCACACATGGGCTAATTTAAAACAATGAAGACAGTTTTGTTAAATTTGCAATATTTGTATTCTCTCACTCTGGGGTGTTTGAATATATGAGTGCATAATTTTTTAAAAAATGCCACAAAACAAAACCCTTTCATGTGACTTCATATCAACAACTGTGTTCCTCATCAAAAGTGTTAGATTTACTGCACAGACCTCTGCCACTGAATATATTAAATAAATGGTAGTTAAAGTAGGTTATCATCAACTCTGTAGACCTGTTAGATAAGATTTACATTTGACTAGTGGATTTCACAGATTATTTTGTCACAGTACTGGAGTGCTGAGACTGGGAAGCTTTGTATAGTGATTAGAAGCTCTTTTGTGTGTTTTCTCACAGATGATCTAGTCTTGCTTCATTCCCTCCAATTTAACACTTGCCCTGGGAACTGCTCTGCCCTGTGTGGCACTTTGCAGTCGTCATTCCACTATAGCTCCCTTTATGAGAGTGCAGTGTCCACTGCACAGTCATCTCACCTGCTTTTCATCTGCTTGCTTTACAAGGCGTGCCTCTTTTCCACTCTTTCCTACTCCAACACCTGTCCAACTTTTTCAGCTATACTTTTCCATGTTTCTTATCCACAGGACCAATCTATCTCTCCAAGTTTCTTGATCAGTTTCAGTCTCACCTCCAATTCTACCTAATTCCCCGTGAAGTATTCCCCAAGCCCCAAACTCCTAAAAGACTTTCCATGGAGCACAAAACCGCAGCTTGAGTGGTAAAAGTTTGGCAGTGTTGAAACCAACTCAGAAGAGAAACTTAAACAGTAAAAAAAACATTGTTCCCAATACTGCAATATTGCATTAAAGAGAAACAGAAATGTGTGTTGCTTCTAAAATGAACATTTTCCTTAATGGCACTATTTTAAAAATATCTTCCATTAATAAGGTTTCAAGCATAATTCTGGAGAATGCCGCATACCTGAAGCTCCCAATAGCATAAATAAATGAACATTATGGTACTAAGAACATCATAACAACCAGAACTAAACCTAACTTTCAGTGCCTGCTTATGTGTAGCTATATGCAAGAGTATCTCCTCTTGCCCCTCACTCTCAGGTTCAACAGCTTTGCTCTTTTCTATGTCTCTGTTTATTATGGTCACTCTTTGTTTTAAACCTAGGTTATAATATGCTGGGGGTTTTTTTGTCGACTTTGCAGCTGTTATAATTTCTGTTTCCATGCCATGTTATTCTTTTTTTTTTTACAAAGTCATATAGAGCCCTATAGGGCTTTTTCTTTTCTTTTTTTTTTTTTTTTTTTGGTGTATATAAATCCTTGATTACCTAGGAGGCAATCAATCAGTCTCACCTGTTGTTATTTGACAGCTAAAGTAGGATCTTATCAGATAACAATACATGTGACTTGAAAACTGATTGATACAGAAAACAAAAATAAGAATGAATGCAAAGCTCTCCTCTTAGCAGCATGCAGATGCTGCAAGAATGGGGACCTTTGTTCAGAAAACCCAGGAAAACTTTGAAATAAAACAGAAACTTTGCAGGACTGATGCAATAAAGTAGTTAGTCAACTACATATTGGTTTTCTTCATGTGTAAAAAGCTCTAAAGGCTTGATGAGTAATCCTTGCTTTCTGAAAACTGCTTAATAGGCTGTGTTTCAGAGAGTCATTAACCTTATCCAAGCTGCAGAAAGTGACCTCTAACTCTAGAAAGTCCTAATAGAAGAGGCTCTATGCCAAGTCTTATTCATATATCCTGGAAAAAAATCTAGTCCTTAACTTTAATCACATACAAATGTTACAAAGAAGTGCAAATGAAGTCATCAGCTGTACAGTTTACCATGATATGTATTGGACAAGTGCAGTTAAAATACATACGTGGATTTTGTAGGCATGAAGTTTAGAAGCCCCTCTGAGAATGCACTTCCTCTTTTTAGATACATTTAAAATCTGAAAGTCAGCAAAAACATGAAGTGTTCATCATGTATAACATCACCTGCCATTATATGTTTCAGGTGTTGCTGGCACAGGAAGTCTGCAGAGAATTAGGGCTTTATTTTTCAAAAGTAAACAGCAGGTTTTCACCTGTGTTTCTGGCCTCACTGTTGTGAGGCTCAGTTTTGCTAGCATATCAGTTGCAAATCCAGAATTCTTCTAATGAGCTTGAAATGTGTTTGTTGAAACTGACCCAGGGGCCATAATTGGAAGCAATGTGTAATTTAAAGGGAAAAATTCATTAACTGAGCCAAATCAGAAAAGAGTCTTGGAGAAGAAGATTGTTATTTTTTTTGAATATAAATATGAAACTTCTTGGAGATTGGGGCATTAGTAAATCCAAGGAGATGGCTTAGAAGGTGGAAGATTATCCAAGTTGCTGGAAAAAATTGCTTTACACATGGTTTTGCAATATATCACAGAGATGTCAGCAAAATATATGTGATATGTGTATGCAGTAGTGCATTTCTGAACAAAGATTTTCTCTCATTTCAGTACGTAAAACAAGAAAAAGGAGCTGAAATGTGATAAATATAAGTCTGGATACTAGATATTGACAGCATAGTATGTGTAAATTAATTCTTCAGAGCTACAAATCTAGGATCTGACCTCTTCATTTTTAAACTTTGTGCATGCACACCATGCTTCAGAAAACTAGCTTTACGTTAAACAAATAGGCCGTGAAAAAATCTGTGAAAGCAGGTAGAAATATAGCAGCTGATCCATTGGCTTGATTTGCCTGCAAGTGCAATACTGTTTAACACCGATCCAGTTTGCTGTACTTATTCATAGGCTGCAGCAATGGTTCCCTTAACTAAAGCATTAGAGTTAAGTCACATCTGTGGCTGAGCTATGGTAGACAGAGCATATGCAGGCAGACTACACTCACAACAGCATATCTTTGCTACAGGCAACTTTATTTGGCTCTGAGTGCTCTGCCACTCTGTGTCGGGAAGCTGGTAAATACTGGTGTTTGCGTGTCCATGCTCAACTCCTACTACAATGTTCAGGCTGAAACAGCTGCACTGGATAAATCATGATGTGCCTTTTTAGATAAGCTACCAATTGGTCTGGCTACTCTCCCACCCCTCTGCACTAGTATAACTCAGATAGAGAAGATGCATCTTTCTGCAAGTTTTGACTCATTGGAGTAGATTGAGTTGGATGGTGCAGTTAATTCTTCGCCTAAGATTTTTACTTTTAAAATGATGTATGAGATGCTCTTACAAATCTCAAAAAGTATTTTATGAATCAGTAAGCAACAATGTTAATGAAAGGCAATGAAGTCATTAATTGTATTCCAAAAATATTCAGGGATTTCAAAGTAATATCCTATGACTGCTTGAGGAAACTGAAAACATTTCAAGAATACAGCTTTAAGAATTGTAGGTGATTTACATAAATTGTGATGGCCAAGGTTACTTTTTAAAGCCAAATTTTGTCAATGTGCACATGCTCTCTCTTTGTCTCTCTCCCTCTCCTTTCCTCCCCACCCAAAGGGGAATTGCTTCCACGGTTAGGCATAGCTCCCTGGTCTGTAGTGAATAAGGATCTTTTGGAAGGGAATTTATGAGGATAAAATAAACCTAAGTGGTCAATCTTCATTTTGTTTGATTGATAGTCTCTCTTTATTCTACATGAAAAGGAAGAAGATTTGAAGAAAATAATGTTGGAGGATTTCAGGCTGCCAAAGAAGTCTTTTAGAAGAGAAGAGTGAAAAACACTGGAGTAAAGGGGCAATTGAAAAGACTTATAGAGGTGTCAGGTTAGGTCACAATGGACATCTTTGGTGAGTTTATTTGTGTAAGCCCCGGTGGAAAACATCATAAATTTCCCTTGGATAGAAAGGCTGCCTGGGTTTCCCTGTGGCCTGCAGAGTTTTCTTTCTTATTTCATATTTCACATATGATGTGTGGTCACCACACCACTTCATCAGTCGTTTGTCCTGCTGAGAAACATATCTCACCACAATAACTTGAACTGCATTTTGGATGCATTATGAACGTTTAGTTGGAAAGCTGGAGAAATCCTATAAGTTTTGAAAAATAATTTAAGAACATCACACAAAGTCCAGACTTGCCTGCTCTTAGAAAAGATTCTTGCCATCACACAATCAAAATGGGAAATCATTTCTCACCTTGTAAAAGTCAAAGGCAGCCTCTGCATTTTCATTGTTCTGTTGCAATCCGAATATTATTCTTCCATTCTCTAACTCTTTCTCATCACTATGTGATCAAAGTATTGCCTGAAAAGGAAAGGTTAGATTTATCAATCAAAGTTTGCTACCAGCACTCAAAATAATTGAACCCTCAGGAGAAACAAGCCCTGTGTATTTTTTTTGTTGTTGTTTCAATATCTCCATAAAAAGTCATTTCAATATGTTTGGTTCTGTGGCAGGAGGTTTTATGAAGTGTTTATCTTTTTCACAGTTCCAGACAGCGAAGGTGAGATATATATATATATTTGCTGTTTTAGTGCCAACAAAACTTTTCCACAGAATCCCAAGCCTCTCCGCATGTTAAAGGAGATCATTAGAAGAGGTCAAATTAGTTTTTTTGTTTGCTTGTTTGCTTTTAATGGAATTCTGTCCAGAATCTAATTTTGCTGTCCAAAAAGAGCAGAGAGTGGATCTGACAACACAGTGGGGGACTGTGTTTCCTAGTCAGGGACTCTTGTGCTAGACAACATGCAGCAGATTTCCACAGTTGCTAGAGTAATGCCTGTGGCTTACCAAACATGCTGCTCAACCACAGCCCTAAAGTAGATTCTTAAAATTAAACCTAACTTGAAAACAGTTGTAATAAACAAAAAGCCACCAGAAGGTGTATGATTAGATACTTCACAGCTATGTGAATGACGATACTGCTTACTGGACTGTGCATCTCCCTGAGAAGATTTGTAGGTTTTGGTGGACATCTTTAGTGAGTTTGCTTAGTATTTAAGAAACCAGAGATACCTGTAAATAATGCAGAGTCTTATGCACAAAAAAACTCTGGAACAGGCTCTGAAACCTGAGTTACATAAAGTAATGATCCAGGAGCACACTGTCAAAAACACTATTAAATAGCATAGGTTGCTGAGAGCAGCAGAGGCTGTGCACACTACACTGGCTACATCTGCAATACAGAACGCAGTTCATACACTTCCAGTAGGTCTTTGCCAAAAAGATTCCTGCTGGAGTTAGTGGAATTTTTTCCATTGATTTCAGTGGATTTGGATATGGCCCTTATGGGACCCTAAAAAATTTAGGACATTGCTATTTTAGAAACCCATTGTGATCAAAAGGAATTCTTACCTGTCAGCATTTCTCCATGAAAAGCCCCCTTCTCCATAACCACATTCAGCAGGTATCAGGCATAATCGACTGCTTGCAAACTTCACGATGCAATGCCACAATCACCCCTTTGGGCATGCACCTCTCAGCCATTAGCTGAGCCATTGGCTTACCTTGAGCAGGACACTGCCAGGACACAAAGCAAAACGTTAGACTTTTTGGTCCACAAAATTCCTTATGCGAAGTTGAGTTTGGAGATCAATTGACTATCATTCAAATTGGCTCACTTTTTGTTTATTACTTACTATTAAAATTATAAGTCACTCAGAAATTGGTGTACTCAGCAGCAGCCCTCACTTGCATGCATGACTCTTATTCAGCTTGTGAGACACCTATTCTTAAAAGTGATGATCTTATTGCTTAAATGTTTTAATTAGAACTTTAGCTGACAGTGTATTTTGTATACAAGGGCCAGTCATTCACCTCCTGTATGTTTTCTGGCTGTATTTATTTCTCATAAGGCAGTATGTCATTTTTCCCCCCTCCTAAGCTCATATTGCTTTTGGTAGTCACAGGTAAGCTTGAATCTGATTAGCCATTTAGCTTCAGCCAGCTGCATCTACACTGTAATCCCCAGACTGGCTCTGCAACAAGGTAGTAACATCCATATTGCACTTTGGCAGGAGCAAACATAATTGTCCCATGCACTGTTGCGGCCATGTAAACATTTCCCAATGGGTTTTAAATCTTTATTTCAGTTCATCATGTGCATTAGAAATATCTGAACAGATAGGTCAATTTAGGTAATGCAACTTTACAGGGAAAAGAACAGTGCTAGAACAGGGCATAGTGTTGCAGAAATTATTTTTCTTTAAGCATTTGTAAACATTTTTAAATAAAAAATACCACTTTGTTCAAACTTTTAAAGTTTATTTTACTAAAAAACTTGTGAATGTTTTTTGTATTTCAGATAGTGAAAAGTTTTGCCAAAAATAGTTTCTTGCCAATAAAAGTTACGACTTTCATTAAAAACTCAAAATTCAAGAAAAAATCTGATTTTTCAAATTACCGAGACAGAATTCAGGAAATATTATTTTTACCATGGGTGGCCTATGCAGCACCTTTTAGGTGTTTCAAGTGTGCGTTGCCCACCAATGTCTTTTTAATGGTAGCAGAGCAAAACGGAGTGGTACATTTAGGGCCAAATTACTTCTATCAATTAAAAAGCCTAAAAGAGTTCCTGAAGAAACCATAAGTCACATGATTCAGACTCATTCTATTTCTGATAACGCGTTGCTCCTTTGCTTCTGGTTGTTAAAAAAAATTGCAAAATTTGACAAAAGTTTATTGAAAAAAATCCTTTCAAAGTGAATTCTTTAAATCCATTATAAATTCCATGAAAGTATAAAACAGAGTCAATGTTTTTAATGGGGATATCACAGTTCCCTTAACCAAAAAAAAAATCAAAACCAAATGTTTTTGAAGATTTAAATAAAGCTGAGATACAAATGTAGATGCATTTTCAGATTGTTAAACTCCTCGATTAAAAAATTGTTTTTTGTGGATAAGTAAATTCATTACCGCTGAATTTAGAAGTCAAATTCCACTCAGCTACCATGAGTTTGTCTGAAGTTTACTGCAGACTGCTGTAGAACTTACACAGGACATGCTAAATCTTGTATAGAGGTTACTTTAAAGGGCTGAATTGTGGGTTTTGCGGCAATATTGCTTCAAATAAAAACCACAGTGACTTTTTTATGACAGGATTTGTTGCCATAAACCTTCATAATCATTTTCTGCTGGGTGACATACCAGCAGCCAGCGGTATACATGTACTGAGGATTATGTACACATACAGTACTCAAATGACTTACCTGTAGCCATTCATTAAATATGTTCTATCAATAAAAAACTTATACTTTTTGTGTTTCACTGCATAACATAATTTATATAAAACGCACCTGAGCTGGAGCGCTGTCTGTTTTTCTGTGGTGATTTTTCTCTGCATCTGCCGCTTTTGTGGAGAAGGGCAATGCTCATCTTCAGCATTTGATGAGGTGCAATACAATTCACCAAGTGAAAGAAACTACCAGCAGGGTCAACGCCACCATTTCAGCAGAGTGCAAATGCATTTTGAGAATCTGTAGTTTTTATAATGTTGTACTGCTTATTCCACAGAACAACCTCCCCTCACTTCTCAAAATAAAACCCCTTTTCAACAACCAAAAAAATCTACGCTGTGTTTTTATGAAGGCAGTAGCCGGGGATATAGGGGAAGGAAAAGGGAGGAAATCATGTATAGGGAATTTTCATTCTTCCTCACCATACTTAACAGTGTTGATCTATCTATTTCCCTGGGAAAGCCTACACAATGAGCTTTGTGGGAGCAAAAAAATAAATCAATAAAAATCTTGCATATTTCACAGTATATATGCCCACTTCCAGCTTCACGCTTTTGTTTGTTTGTGCAGGTCCAGAAGGACTTGCATTTTTTGGGTGGAATAAAGTGGTAAAAATGTTACAAAAATTCTATAACTTGCCTCCTCCTGTGTGAATACTTCAAAAAGCCAGGATAAACACTTCCCTGGTGAGATTTCAACACCTGTTTCCAGGAAATACAAATTCCTGAATTCATACATGATAGCTTGAAAAGGATTTTATCTGATATGACAGCTGAGAACCTGAACTGTCTTACTGCACTTGCTGCTGGCTGCCACGTGGACTAATTGGGGATGAGAGTTTGCAGCACAACTGCCCCTTCTGCTTTTGAACTCAAGTGTCAAAATGGATGTTTTCATTGTCAAGGAATAAACATAAAAATATCCAAACGTCGGAAAAAGCTATTGGTATTAATTTGTCTAGATTTTAAAAGCAGCTCACTGAACAGTCAAATTAAAGTGCCAAGCTAACTCACCCATTTACTGAGAAGTACTGCAGGTGAATGGGCCAATTTGACATAATCAGATAAACATGCTGCAGGAAATCTCTTTAACCTCTGTGCTAAAGGAACTGAAGACTAGAAATGATGAAGTAGATCTTTAAGAATTGATAGTAACACCCTGATCTGCTAAATAATATTAATACTTAACCAGCTCCATCCCACTTTCTAAGCTGTTAAATATTTCACAGGCATCAGGGAATATGTCATGTTTACTCAGCAAAAGCACTCCCACCAACGTTATTTTTCATAAATTAATAAATAAAAAATTACTAAGTTCTAGTCCGCTCCAGCCTTAAAACAACCCTAAGGACCAGTATTTTGGTGTGATTTCATGTGCCATAAAAACAGAGAATATATAATCCTTTTCACTTCACACCATTAAAAATATCCCACAGTTCTCCCATTGCTTTCCATAACATGTTCTTCCTTGTGCCAGTTTTCATTTTACATACTATCTTGCATCAGAAATATGGATACTTATCAAATCAGTACAGTTTTGTCTGTTTTATAAGGGTCTGATTCCTCTGTATTTCAGAACTTCCTTATCACAGTAGTGGGGAAAATTTTAAAAAAGGAAGGATGCAAGCAGTGTGTTAAAGCACAGCTGCTGCGGGTTTTCAGCGGTAACATGTAGCAGAAAGACAGTGCCATCCCTGTGAAATGAATGAAAAAATACAATCATAACTTGAGGTGGAAGGAGAGACACATTTGTGACTACCAGAAAAAGAAATGTTACTGGAATTGTAGGCTATTCCACTATTGAGATTTCAAAGACAATAATCTATCCTGCTACATAGGATTTTAAGAATACTGCAGGAAACAGGTTTTTTGACAATGCTGGTCAGAAATAGCAGGCATAATCCAAATCTAGCCTCCCTGCTGGAATAAAAGTGTTTCCTGTTGGTTATGCAAGTGCAGATGTGTGATCAGTAATGTATTGTTGCCATTAACCTCAGTTCACCCTTGTTCTACAGCAGTTTGGCATGTCCCTCACTACATTTAAGTAAACATTTTATTGCCTAAAAGGTCTTGTACTCCAGCTTGCTCTACCATTCTTTCCCACGGTCCGAAGGAAGTTCAGGATTACTTTGTAAGACATTGCAACAGAGCTTTACCTGCACTTTTCTCAGCTGCAAATATTCAGATTTGCAAAGCTGCGGATAGTAACATTATTTGATATTATAATTGTGCACTCTGTGAAAAAGCATGGGGTGGCGGGAAGAATATGCTGGAGTGATGTTATAACAGGTGTAACATTTCGTGGCACAAGCAGTTCACTATAGACATCGCATCCACAACAGTGCCAAAACTGAAAAAACGTATTATGGAACTGCTTTAGCTGAAGAGATTTCCTGAGGAGAGAGACATTATCTTGCCTTTGTTCACACCTGCTTAACTAGTGAATCTATCTGATACACAGTCAGTCTCATGTTTTCTTGGGTATTGGCTTGAATGCACCCTCTTTAACACAGGAACGAGATTCCTTACAAGTGATTCTTCTTCAAGCTACAAGAATTCAATATTGGGCTAGATGCTGCTTTAAAAAAGCACATTTTCTAAGGGAATATAGAAACAAGCATCATTCATCTGTTTAATCCTATGTCCTGTCTGCTCCAGGCAGCACAAGATGTTGCAGAGGAAAGCAGGAAAAAGCTGTAATAGGGAATTGTGTGATAATACACATTATAGTTCATTTTGGCCTCTATAGTATCTTAATTTGTTTGAAGTTGTAATGAACTTAAATGGTACCATCTTCATTCTGGACCAGCTATTTCTTTACAGTGATCCCATGTAAAACAGATACATAATTTTCCCTTGTTCTCATGTCTTTTATACTCCCAAGATAAAAGATGTCAGCTGGCAATAATCAGGCACTCACAGAAGCATCACTAAGTTATGTGCAGATTTAATTCCTAAACATGTGAAGTCAAGCATGTTCTAGAGTACAGACTCCTATTTTCATATTTTTTTATTTTAAAAGAGATGTGGAAAATAATGCCCACTTAATGTCTAGTTACGTAATATGGCTAATGCCTAAATTTTTGTTTACTATTCTACTAACACTGCCTTTTTACTTATTATTATAGATAACTCTGCTATCGTTTGCAGTGAAACAAAACAGCGCTTTCTAAGCTGCTTTCGAACCTTTGGGTGCTATATAGTTAGGCTCTTTATGGTCACTTCCATCCTGAAGGAAAGACTCCTTCATCCCAGACCGGTTTGAGCTCTTCCCCAGCTTACCACATCTTCAGACTTTCCCAGAACTAATCTTATTTGTTCATCACGGAGTTACACTCTGCAATACACAGGAAAGAAGGACTCCCTTCATAGGGCTCACTTTGTTTTCCCCTGGTTTTACAGACAGGAACTTCTTTGTCTCCTTGTATCAGATACATGCTATCAGATTATATACATCTAAGGCAATTTGAATCCCTGTCTCTTATGTATTAGACAGACCCTCTAACAAGAAGCCAATCTAGCATGGTTTTTTTCCTTCATGTTTCTTAGAATAACTGTTTAATAATTGTTACAGGACAGAAAAAGAAGATGTAATCTAGTTTTAGGCCACTTGCCTGGTTGGTGATTGATAAACTCTGGTCGAGATCCTCCACTAAAGTACATTTAAATATTTTGTATTTATAAATCATTAACTGACACACTTGATGTGTGGTGTATATCGCTGCTATTCTGATCACACAGCAGCAGGTCAGCCGCTCCCATACTACGAGGTCCTACAGAACTGGGGAATATTTAGTACTTGTGGTCTGCAATATTGTTCTGCTCAGTGCATGTCCTCTTCTCTGGCTTTCTTCTTTTTTCATAATTAACTCTAAAAGTAGGAAAGTAGATCCCAGTATCTGACATGGATTGAATGCAAAATTGGACAGTGGAGAGCACATAAATCATTAAGTACAACCGGCTAAAAGGAACATTTTAAAACTGTCCCCCCCTCTTCATTTTAGTGAACCACTATTCCACAGAAGACCTTCTGAATTAAGATCCTTGTTTGTATTTAGCCTAACTAAATATTTAATCATATGCCATCCAGATACTATTTCCGTTCCTAAGGTTTTTCCAGAACTCTCAGTAAATTTAGCTAATTTTGAAAATTTCTGTTGACTTTCTGTAAATTTAACTCTGTCATTTTATGATTCAACCTATCTTGCCATTGTACAGTCTTTTTTTCCTTTCCTCCCGGACTGAGGCTTTGCTACTTGCAGATGTGAATGAGTAAACAGCCATTTCATTTGATGAGTACACCAAAATGAAAACTTGTTGAATATTCCAGGATGAAATTTGAACTTCACCAGTGCTGACTGAAGTATACTAGGTCCTTACCGAGAAGGTCAGCTCTTTAACAAGCCAAACATAAAACACAGGCCTGTATTCCACCAAAATAAACAGTGTTTTGGCTAACTTAGTAGCTGACGAAAAGTGGAAGCCCAAATGTGAATAGCGCTCTGTGGCTATCTGATTCTTTGTGGTGTTTCTGTGCATTTTTGCAGGCAGATACATTGGTCTGTTTATAGACTGCCATCATGATATCATGGGTCATCTCTTCCTCAGGTTTGTCCATTTTCAGTCACTGGGGTGAAGAAATTTTTAAAGGCTATAGAAAACTTTGGGACTAAGTAGCGCAGAGTGACCAGTGCCAGGAAGGTAATACTGCCTGTGCAAATTTCATGTTAATGGTTATCAAACCAGAACGGCAGCATTTAGAGTCATTCTGCATATTTGAGAATGACTATACCAGCTGCAATCACAGCAGACAGCTGACCAGCTTTGCTTATCCACAGCAGAACTTTGAGGGAAACAATTCCCTCTGTATAGTATATAGGATCAGACCCCACCATCCCTCCCCATTTGTCTCTACTCAGCGCGGAATTCCTGCCTTTACATTCCTCTCTCCCCAACCCATTTCTTAATTGTGACAAACGTGTTCAGGGCCCTTAAAGCCTTCAACTACATTCCTGGTCTTACAGAATATATTTTAGATTTAAAAAGGAACATATGTTGTGCCAGTCCTGAATAAATGAATCTTTACGGCAAACGCTTAGCACCTCAGACCAAGTTATGATCAAGACATGTACACTTTTAATCTGATATTTTCCTTACATTCCTAAGGAACAATCGCTTGTGAAAAATAAATGATTAATTAGCATTTCTGATTTCTGGGATTGCAAGTTTCATTTGCCTTTAGCAGATCTGATTGCACAGATATTATTCAGGTGCAATTTCAGAGGATTTCTGTTCTAAAATCACTAATAACAGTGAAATAATTTCCAGAGTCTAGAATATGAGAAGAACAATCCCTGTAGTATTGTTATTGACAATAGTGTCTTTAAGTTTTCCTTAGGATATTCTTGAATCTTCATTCTGAGAACTGAACAGCTTTGTAGATATAAATTCTATTACTGCTGTACTGTTTCTAATACATTTTTCAGCAGCAAAATGTCTTTGTACCGCTAAACAACACCTACTTGCAAGTGAAAAGGGAACAAAAGCTCATAAAACTGCAATAAAATATTTATTTCTCCTCAGCAATAGGATTAATTTTATCACTCTAGATTTATGACCCTGGAAATTCTTTGCTGGATATTTAATATATCAAAATAGCAGAACAAGGAGTCAGAGTCAGAAAATGCTTTGTGAAACTTGTGATTTACTGAAGAGAACAGATTTAGTTTTTTCACAGAACTTAATAAAACAGCAGAGAAATTGAATTAGCTTGGCGTAAAGTTTAATTGCCTGACAAAAATTTGATAGTGCTATTGTGTTACTGTTTATGTATAACGTATATCAGATTTGGTTCTCTTATCTCGTCTGATTAAGGAAGGGGCTTTGCTTTGTAAAAACGGCAATTTTCACCTGTTTATGGTCTTTATAAAGAGGGAACCAGTTAAGTAACTACATTCGTAGGGCATTTCACTCACTTTACTCCTTTTCAGAGCTGACCTTATTTGGAAAAAAAATCATGTTTATATTATGATGCAAACAGACTAGAATGAATTTTCATCTTTATTCTTCTGGAATTTCAAAAGTCATCCTTGCTCTAAATCAAGACAACAAAAAAGATTTTCTTAATTCTTCAAGAAACAAATGATAAGAAATTTAATTTTGTTTTGGATCAGTAAGTATTTTTCTATTATATCATAATAAGATGGTAGTAACATATAAAAATAAAACTACATATTCCAAACTGGTGCATTACATTTTGACACCTAATTATGTACTACTGATACAGTCAAATAATATAGAAGTGAATATAGCATCTTCATTTGATATTTCAGCATTTTTCTAAAGTGAACTTTTCCACATGAAAATAGATCTTTTGTTTAATATAACATTGTAGAAAATGTCATCAAAGGTATAGATAAAATTTTCCCTTAGATTGCGTCAAATCTTTTTTTACTAAAATAATCCACAAGAAGAAAGACTTAGAAAGAAACAAATAAGGTCACAGTTTTCAGTCTTTCCCTATTTACAAATGTCACTACAGAAAAAAATTTTTCTGTTGGCTAAAGTATGAGACTTTTCACAATAATACAACACAAGCAATACTGAAGGCATACATTCTGGAAAAAATCGCTGAAGTCCTTTCTGTGCTGAAGGAATTAGGTGTAGCTACCCGTGTCTAAGCCTGGCGTATGTTTGGCGATTACACTGGTACTAGAAAGCTGCATGACATGATACTCACAGAGCTAAAATTCTGGTCCAGATGAAGTCACAGTAAAACTGCCTTTGCATGCTAAAACTGTCTCAACCAACCATCCACACTCTCTTGGAAAGATATTGATAATTATGAAGTTATTCTATTAGAAAATACATTGGGACTTGTACAGCAGTTTCAGGGTGTTAAACTTTTTTCCCTAATAGCAGGCCCATAGATAAATTTCTAAATACAGTCATGCTCTAATATTCTGGGTCTATGCTGATTGTTCAGAGAACAAAAATGCTGCTGTGACATAAGATAAGAATTGCTATAGATTAATGGAGCAGAAGAACTAAATTTCTAAACTATTACAAAAGTTTGCAAGTGAAGCACTGAAAGTTAGAAATACCGAATCATGTGTAATGACTAAAACATATTATTTCTGGCACTATTCTGTACTTCTTAAATATTACATTTAACATGGTCAGCAGATTTGGAGCCTCTGAGATATCATCATTAGACAATGCTGATAACTTTTTAGTCAATTCTTCCTCTCAACATTTTTGAGAAATGATACTGCTTTCTATTTTTTAATCTGATTTAAAGCAGTTGCAGGTCAAGGGTTCCTGAAACAATAGATTCTTTATGACATATTTATTTGTATAATGCATATAATTGGTACACTAAAATGAACAAATTAGAAACGTGCAGCCACAGGGTGCTAGATTAGTAGAAGCCTTAAAAGCTTTGCTGTTCCCTCTTATAATTATTGAGAAAGCATGCTTAATTAGCATAAAATGCATTAGTAACAATTAAATAAAGTTGAGGTCAACAAATTAACCTTTTTAAATTTAAATTTGACTTTTTAATTTTAGAGAGCCATCAGCCCAGCAGAAAATGACATTTGATTTAAATAGGATATACTTATATTGTTACAATAAAAACACACTCTTTCCTATCTATGTCAAGCATAATGTTAGGTTAACATAAAAGGGTCTAAATCTCTCACTAGTGCAACTCTATTATTACACTGAAGGAAAAAAAACTTGTCCTTAATTTCTAAACAAAATCTAAAGCTATTTTCCCTTAAATTCTGAGATTCTGTGCTAAATGACAATTTTATGTGACTGTCATTGAAATTTTTGTTGAGTGAAATGAAATATAGACGTTTAGGTACTTCATCTGTTTCATATCATGTATATCAACAGCAAGATTAAGAGCCCATTAAAAAATTTCTTGGATCATAACTTCATTTGTAGTGTCTTTCCCATGTTGTGAAGAAATATCTTGAAGGTTAGCCAATAAAGATTACCATACCCTTGAAATCCTTACATCTTGAAACATAGGGTCATTTCAATTATCTGTAGATGAAAACCCATGGTTTGACTCCCGCAGACATTAGGTGTAGTTTACAATATATCACCACTTAGGAGACAATAAAATACCAATTTTATGACTCAAATTTAAGAGACCGTTAAATTTCTTCTAAGTTGTTATTCCTTCCCTAGCAATGTTGCTATGTGGATGAATAGAAATACTATAGGCAGGAGAGCAAGGAACTGATTTAATAAAACTAATCCCCCTGCCCCCAGCAAAGGAGATCCTGAAATGGGATTACAGAGTAAAGTCTGTCTAGCAAGGAAAAAAGGCGACGAAAGCAATGTGATTTTAGCAGATGTACAGAAAAACCTTACAAAGTGGTTAGATGGCTTCTTTTTTTTTTTTAATAAATGATGTTCTCCAGCAGGTGGTTCAGAGCAGAAGTCATCTAGGACAATTTTAGGCACAAGGCTCTAACCAGAGCTTTGGCATTCCTGCTCCTCAGCCCTACAAACCTATGTGCAGACCCCTGACAGACAATCTGCTGGGAGAGCTGAAGGGATGGGGAGCTAATGATAAATATTACTATTAGTCAGGAGTCATCTATCAAAATATGTCGATATATACAACAACATTTCCAGGAAATTAACATATTCCCTGGAAGATCCTTTACTGACATTTTTTGATTTTCTGTCAGGAATATTTACCTAGGACCAAGCGGATCCAGATCACAGTATTACAATTTTTCAGATTAAATACTCTTGTTTTCTTCTGTTTTGTCTGGGTAGTTATCACCTGGCTGGAGCGTAATGTTATCCCATTGCAGCGGTAGTTTAAGAAGTGTAGTGTCTGCCTTCTCTATAATCTGAAAGTATTGTTCATTCTACATCACTCATTATAAGACACAATCTTCCTTCTGACTGCACCATTGCACTTCAACTTCCATTAGACACTGCAGCTACTCAAACATACACTGAAATGGAATCATTCAAAATTTTAATATCAAATTATTTCTGACCTTGCCACTGTGAAAACACTCCAACATTTTCATACTTCTCCTGATTCAAAAATACCTATCTGTATATGTACTTAAATTTCTTAAGGACTAGAAAATTAAAAAGAAAGAAACATAGGTTAGAACAGCATAGGGGAGTATGACAAATAATAGGGTAATGTTAAGTAATTGAGCATACAGTGTAAGACATTAGGAATGTTTAGCCATAGAGCTTGACTGTAATGGAAAATTCATCTGCATTATCTCAAACTTCTCAAAACACTGGAAAAGTTAAGAATAAACATTGGCAGGATGATAGATTAGATAATTAAAAGGTCCTTTCTATCACTAATTTCTCAGAAGCAGAAAATGAGCATAAAATCTGTCTCTTCAAAACTTATTACCTTGCCTATTTTGATCATTTATATGACAGTTCTTATCTCCCCACATAATAGCTCTCCTGTGCTTTTTTATAAAATCATTTCCAACTGAAAGGTGACCAGAGGTATCAAAGTGAGTAAGAAATTAAGTGTTCGTTTTAAAAGCTAGAGGATTTTTTTTAAGTAGAGACAAATAACATCTTGATGCAGAATTACCACTGAGGAATTAGGATTTCTGAAGTCAAGACATCAATTTTTCCACTGACATCTCAGTCATGACTCTCACTTTTAGTTTTAAAATATTGTCTCTCTACACCAAACATTGACTGTCATTCCAATACACAGTATAGTAAAACAAACTATCATCATTATCCCACTTTAAGTAAGGCTAGTAGGACTGCAAAATGAGCTATGGTGAAGCCAAATGGCTCAGTAGTTTTCAAGTTACAAATATTGCACTTTTAAAGTAGTTATAGAAAGGAAAACAGGTTCTGGAGTTTCATAACCTCTTAATCTTTGGTTTGAAATAGCTTTCTATTAAATCATATTTGTCATGGAAAGTCATGAGAAAATCCAGAAGCAGACATCTTATTTTGTTATTGTTTGACTCAGCATTGTTTTAAATATTTTCTTATGAGCTAAAATGTATTATTTTTACAGTATTTCTGCTTAACCAGATTTGGATTGCTTTACTTAAATTCTTCTTTTCGAAATACAAAGTGACACAGCCATTTTGAATGGCACTGTTTTTATGAAGCAGTAACATATATTGAAACCTATTCTGCAAAAACATTTTTATATCCAAACATTTTGGTTTGTGATTGAGTATAACAGCTTGTAGGAATAGTGTTAAAGAAGATTCAAGAGTCCAGAACATTGTACTTTATAGCATTCATGAAAAGAATGGCTGTAACCATCCTAGTACTTTATATAACAGAGAATAAGATTTTTAAAAGACGAGTCTAACTCTTTATTCTTACTGAAAATCATTCTCGCCATTCCCATGACTATCCGGTCACATGAACTGGCATGGTTTGCCCTGTAATAAACACTTGGATTTGCAAAGTATGTGAACATCTTTACACTTCCTGTGCAGTTGTTTAACAGCCCAGAAGCACCATCATCTCCAAGCTTCTCTTTACCAAACTAGGATGCAACGTCAGTCACACTGTGTCTTTGACATGCTACTTGGTCTTGCAAACCATTTCTATAAGAACTACTCCATAAATCTGAAGAATTTTTTTCAGTAATACATTTTTTTCAACCACAGTATCAGATTTACAACATGGAAGGACAAAGCACAATTTATTGACTAATAAATAACAGAAGTAATTAGTTAACACAAAAGTTTAAGCAATTTATACAGCTCTCTGAAGCAACTACATGCAGGGAAAGGAGTTGTACTAAAAAGATAAGGCAAAAAGGCCATGTCTGTTTTTGCATTGGCCTCTTGAAAGATGAAGTAGGACTGTTGCACCAGTTAAGTCTGTCTCACTGGAAGGCCAAAGGACTACTTTTTAGATTTGCTGACAAACTGCAGGCCTTAACAGTTCTGGTGGCCTCTAGCATACCAGCCTTGTACACCACCAAAGGGAACTGCATCCTTATTGAACCAGACTGAAGGCAGAAGTAGCTAGATTGCATCACGAACAACTTTGGTTCAGTAAATATAGTTTGTATGGTAATTGAGCCAGGACATGATATTAATCACATGAACAAAAAGAAGATTTACAATTGCCCAAATTCTTTTGTTGAGAAAATGATGCAACCAGTAACAATAATTTGAGAGCATTTTCTGTCTACTGAACAGTAAGTTCATGTTCACAGCAGCCACATTGAGAAAACCAACTGGAAAAGTTCCAAATAGCCTCTTATGGTCTGTCATGTCACTAATCCACAAATTAAATAACTGCTGAAGTGGAATATGATATGATTTTTCAGAACAGCTTCAAAGACATTTGCAGCCAGTTGTGTCTGTGATTTGCACATCAAAGTAGTAATAATAAAAATACTTAGTTGTACATAGCACTTTCATCCTTAGATCATGATGCACTTGTCAAAGGTGGATAAGTGTTATTATTCCCATTTTACTGATGAGGAAACTGATTTCCTCTAGGTGCCTAAGTCAAAACAAAGGTAAAACTGAGAATTATACCTATGCTTCTGTCATACTTATACCTCCTACCTGACCAAGCTATACAGCAAGAAGTATCCAATGTGCAGAACCAATGTGTCAGTTTGAAAAACTGAAGCTGATCCAGAAGGCTCTGAAAACAGTAGAAGTCTTGATATAATGTGCTATTGGTGAAAATACTAACATATCACAGATAGAGATATTCTATGAATCTGTGTAGCTTTTTCTCTTTGCTCCCATGCTCCACTTCACTTACTCCCTCATTGCTGTCTTAAATTGTTATATTTTTTATGATTTCAGTTACCTTCCATTGAGCAAGAGGAGTATGGTAACTGACAAGCAGCCTACAACATGTTTACCTGACAAAAAGTTTGAATAGGTAAGGAAAAGGATGACACAATAAATCTTGCTGGGCAGCAGGATGGGGAAAAGGCAGCAAGGTGACTGATAGCAATGACTGGAGCTAACATCAACAGCTGTCCACAGATGGGAGGAAATGATGGGAAAAAGGTGTTGCTTGTGAGTGAGAGCTGGGCATAGTTTCACTGGGTTTCTGGTTCAGTGCTGATAGAAAATACAACTTTGGAGCAGAATGAGGCGGGATAAAGAGCATAAAGCAATACAGAGACTGAGTAGCATGAAACAAGCCACAGAGTAAAGAGAATTATAGACTCAACTAAGAGATCCAAAAGAAGAGAAGGAGTAACAGATGGGAGAGAGAAGGAAAAAGAGTAAAAAATAGCATACTGAGATGCAACTGACCAGCAGAAAAAAAAAGGTATGAGTGAGAAAAAGGGAAAGAGGACACAAATAGGTCTACAAATAGGACTAAGATCTTTAAAGTTATATTCTGATGTTAAATCTCAAAATTAGAAACAGCCGCAAATACTGGGTATTTGGTGAACAAGTTCTCCAGTGCTGAGTTCTGACCTCATGGGAAATCCAGAAAAGCCTGCCCTTTTTTGCCAAGAACAACTTTTAAATTGCTTTCCAGGATACAACTACAAATTGCGTCTTGAGGTACATCTAATGCTCTTATTTTGAAATCAATAATCTTTACTAAACTAAATTGAAAAGAAGACTGCACGTTTTTCTGTTATTCATTTTTTGTTTGTCGCATAGGTCCTTCTGAACATTCTGATCACCTAAATTTATCCCCAGCTTCTTGGTAGGATGCACCTAGAGATTATTTAACAAACACAGTCAAACAAGTAATCATTTAATAAAAGGCTTGAACAATGTCCTTAAAATGATCCTCTCTTTTTAACTGTAGGTTTAAGATACAGGATCATGAATAAAAATTGCTTTGAAGCAAGTATGTTTGCAATTTTTAGACTTAACAGTCCAAAAGTGAGTTTTTAAAGGAGAAGATAAATAATGATATTTCGCACGCTGTTGTTGAGACCTTAATATTGCAGGGTAAGATCACTACCAGCTTTCCAACAAATTACAAGAAAACCGCTACTAGAACTATTTAAGCAAAATGTCCTTAGACTCGAAAACAGTATATTAACTTGGTCATACATGTGATGTCACTCTTTTGTGGCTACTTTGCTTGGGAAAATAGTGACATGCAGCAATATTACAAACTGATGCAATAGAGCTCTCTCAGATGACTGGAGAGATCGAAGGTCTAACCCTAAAACCTCTGTAATTTATTTGATAATAAATGTATTTGGTAATAGTGTGCATGTTACTAGAACATTAGATCTTCACATCCTATTTCTCCAGTGGGTATAAACTGGACTTTGAAACTTAAGTGTCAAAATACCATATCACTGCATAGTTTCCACACAGCATTTAAGGACCAATCAATGCTCAAAAGTAGTGGAAAGCTTATAGGAATGTCAAATAATATGAGCTATCCCAAGCCAAATAATATACTATCTATATTATTCGTACATGATAGAGTACTGACCAGTGTCATAGTCAAGATTCTTTTCTTTGCTCAAGAAACAGTGCATAAATTGTTATTGCCATCACAGCTAAGAAAAGACAGTAGATTTAGCCTAAATAGGGACAGTGGAACAACATTTTGACTCCTCCTCCTCCCCAACAGTATGTACTCTTCTGTCCTTCTTCCAAGGGTAACCTTATTTCCTGGTTTCATTCTATTCATATGAAGGATATTTTTGTTGTGGAATCTGTAACAGTTTCCATAAAGATATAGAGGTTTTCCTATCTTTAATATCTGAGGATATGAAGTTGGTTCTATAGCGTAATGCAGATCAGCTGTTGTGCTCTCTTAACAGAAGTACATACAGTAAGAGTCAGATAAGCCTGCCACTTCTTCTTCCATATCAAAGCCCTGATTTCAATTGCCTCCTTACAAAAGGAGTCTATTTGAAGCTAGTGACACCAGTAACATGAGCAATATTTTTCTATCTGGACCATATATCCGCTGTTTAGTTTAGCATTTGTTTTCCAAGGAACCATGTCATTTTACTGTAGTACAAATACACACCACGTACTGAAACTCTCTCAGGCACTAGCCCAAGAAGGGTAGAATAAAACGTCTTGAGAAATAAGAGCCATTATAAAGCTCACCAGCTCCCCCTTAAAACAAAATTAACTTATAAATACATAGGTATGGATATCCATTTATACGTAATGTACATAAGAAATTTTTTTTTACCAAAGCACGTTTGTCCAGTGCAGATATATTTTCTGACCCAGTAAACAGGCAGATCGGAAAAGAATGGGTGCCATACAACTGACATTGTTCAGTGAATAACTGAAGGTGCTCATCCAGTATCATGATGAGTGCAGCACACAGACTTACATCTGAGAAAATAGCAAATTCCTGCATTATCTAGCACATCCAAGTTCAAAATCTACCTCATAGCATTGTGTGGACAAAGAAAAGAGGCATTATCACTTATGTGACTCAGTAAAATCCAGTAATGCCCAAGTAATGCACTTGGCTGTTTTCCCAATAACAGGGCAAGTTCTACTTTATTCTCCTTTTATCCATTTCACTACCTTTATTACTTTCTGAGTCAAACAACAGCTTCTACTGCTCTTACAGTAGTATTTTAGGCTGCTGGTCCTCTAATTACCAGATGCAATAAGCCAGACCCAAGTCTGTGTAACACCTGCATGATGTTTTTTCTGGGGGAGCGTCGGGGTACTGCAGGGGCTCCCTGGGACCAGTGCTGGGGGCTCCTGGGGGCTTGCGGCAGGCCTTGCTGCCAGGGCCCGTCCCACCACCCCTGAGGGACCAGGGCACCGTGGCCTCTCTGGCCTGGACAGGGAGCTTGGGACACCACTGATTAAAGTCATTCAGAAAAGCATTTTCTCAACCAAAACGTATGTTCTAGTAACTAGCACATAGCAGAGAAGAAACCTGTATCTGAATCTTTTTATATCAGTTTTGGAAGTTAACCTTACCTAGTAACTCCTTCTCTGGGTCAGGAAAAGCCGAATGTCCTGGCATTCCTGTCCTTTCTTGCTAACACCTTCCAGAGAGAGTAACAAATTTGACTCATGCCTTCTGCCCCATGCCTGTGATTTTATACTTTCAGGAAATATTCTGACCATTTGCCAAAGGACCCAGCACATTCTCTCAGCTAGTACCTTATTTTACCATTGTTCCATTTCCTCCTTAAAACATTCTTTGATTTAATCCTTTGTCGCTGACAGGATGATATTGTCTGTCAGTAATACTAAAATACATACACATGTGCATATGCATATACAGGGTTCTCACTCTGTTTTAGTAAGACAATGTTTTGAATGAAAGCTTCCAGAAGAGACAAAAAAACACACAAAACTTCAAAAGCCTGAGATGGGCTCATAACAGCACCTGAGTTGTCTAAACCAAGGAGAGGGCCACAGAGATTGAGGTAAGGGGCAGTAATTCTGAAACCTTCCTCCTATGGAAAGTTAAAATTAGTAGTGAAAACAAAATTGTCTCTTTTCTGTTTGTGTGCTAGCAAAAAATGTCACACTAAAACATTACTGTTGTGTCACCATTTTTCATCTTCTTGTTATATGCACTGTTTCAGTGTCCCAAGAAGCTATAATGTTCTTGTAAAAACAGAAAACAAGAAAAAGAATGAGTCAGAAAAATGAAAATGCAGCCCTTGTGTCTCTCTGGTTTTGATAGAAGCATCTTCCTCCTTCCTCCAGGCAAAACTGTTGGAATAAAAAAAAGCCTATCCTGTCATTCTAGCTTATTTCCCCCAGGTTCGCTGTCACAATTCCCCATGCTATGCCCCTGTTATGTTGTTATTACAAGGTGCTGCCCTGACCTGGCAAATGGAATATGGTGGTATTAACAAGAGATTTTTTCCTGTTTGAGGATAGTGTGTTGCCAGAGCACAAGGCTGTAGGGCCTTCTGTTGAAGGCTGGTCATTGGTCACATGAAAAAAAAGAAAAAAAAAGTAATGTTCCAATTTTTTTACAGTTACTTAAATATTTTCAAGAACACTAATAATTAACTTATGCTTTTTGGGGACACTGGGTGAGAAATTCATTAAAAGGTAGGATATGGCCTGTGTTGGAGTTGGGTTGTTACTTGGGGAATTCTTCAAAGATCTTAAGACAAATTTTATCTTACTTAAGATTTTCAGTAATGACCTCACCAAAAAAAAGTTATCACTAAAGAAATTTGCTGATGACATTCATTTGAAGAGCAATGGCAAGCATAGAGCCTGATCAGAATGCCATAAAGGAAAAACTGAATGATCCTAAGAACTGGAGTAATAAGCTGGATAAGTTGGCAGCATCATAGGTGTGAAAAAGGCATCTGTATATTAACTGATTGTGATCTGCAGGGAGTTAGCTATTCAATAACATTTGCATTCAGCTACATGTAATCTTTGGTTGTATCATGAGCAGATATACAGAAATACTAATGGTATTACACAATGAATCCCTTATCTAGAATTTTGTACAATTCACACTAAACAGATGATCACGGAAATGGAGAAGATATGGAATGGAAAAGATATCATATGAGAAGAATCTAAATATATCTATGACTTGTCATGGGTATGTTTAGACTGGAAACTAGAAGATCGTTTCTAACTATCTGAGGAACAACCATGCAGAACAGCCTGTCTGTGGAAACTCTAGTTAATTCCAAGATGTTCGTGAGGGATCCTCAACTTGGTTGTGTGTCAAGACAGGGGACTGATGTCAGTGATGTAGGAGACTCCTCTCCAAGTTCACTTCAATATAAAAGTCTGTCCATCCTCTGCAGGTCTGAGCATC
Source organism: Dromaius novaehollandiae (assembly GCF_036370855.1). NCBI lineage: Eukaryota > Metazoa > Chordata > Aves > Casuariiformes > Dromaiidae > Dromaius > Dromaius novaehollandiae. Next base: position 28,224,023 of record NC_088132.1, read on the forward strand.
CTGGTCTCAGAGGTTTACTCATTAGAAAGTAAAACCCAAACAAATGCAAAGTATTTTTTACTTGCACACCTACCACACACATATTCTGTGAGAATTAATGGGCTTACAGATAGCAACTGTGCAGCATGCATGCCACTGCTGAGTTATTAACCGGTCATAATTATCCAGTCTGTCTTCTCCCATTTCATCCCATTTTGTTACTCCCTTTGTTTTTGCCATTGCATAAAATTGGATTGGAAGTACCTTGGGGCAGGATCCATTTTTGTTCTTTTATATACTATTCATCTTATCCGTACTTGAGGTGCCCTGGACATTATTGAACTCCATAAAATAATAAAATTCAGAAGGAAATACCATAAAAGCAGTCCCTCCTGTGAAATCTCTGGCATTTCTATTACTGTTTATGTCCAGAAATACCGTGAGAAGAGACTCTCTCTCATTCTTTCAGCATTTCCTCTTATGGTCCCAGCTGGAGCCAACAGTGAAAAATAATATATTCAAATATTTGAAAAGCTTGACAAAAGCTAGCCTAAGCATGTTCCTAGATTTGGGTAAATGTTCACAGGTTTTCATATTCTTTCTTAGTTAATACACTTAGCAAGCAGCGTTTCTTTACAGAAGTCTGAATTTCTGTGAATAAAGGGTCTTCATAGTCACAAAAAGCTTTAAAATAGAAAAACAGCTTACAGTGGTTTCTTGCAATTTCTGTGCTGTACTTTAGAGCCCCTCATAGCCTTTTGCTACAAGCTTTAAGTAAGATACTCTGTTTACTGTGGCCATTAAAACTGTGAGCTTTTTTAAAGCAGCTGCATTACAGCATAAAGCTCAACAGGTCACATGGCACCTTTTATACAAACAGCATGGGCCATGAAGGGAATGAGTCCATGTCTCAGACCATGCAGGGCCTTCCTAAAATGCCAGAGTGCCCTGGGTTCTTAGTGGAGGAATTTTTCTTCTGTAGCTTGTTAAGTGTCTCATAGAAAGATGCTCCACTGCTCCCTTTGTTTGGGTTTCTTAAAAACTGTAGGGAATGACATTTATTTGCTTCAAGTAACATGTAGCTGAATACTGCCAGTGGTGGATGCAGCTCCAGAGCAAACAGAGGTCTCCCCAGAAACATGATTACAGCTGTGACACCCTAATCCAGACTGCTCCTGAGTCTTGCCTTCTTTTTAGTTCCTAATTCTGGTCTGGTGGCTGTAATCACACCTTCAGAGCACATGCCATAGATAAATGTGTAAGGCGGATTTTTTCTTCTTTTTTTTTTTTTTTTTTTTTTTAATAATTTCTGAAGTGGCAACCTCAACATGCTCCCTTACCTTCTGTGACAGATCATATCACAGAGCATTTTTCTCTCTCTCTAACAGGTAATTTGCAGATCAGCTGCAGCATAGACAATGCATTCAGATCCCCCAGTTTCTCTCCAGCTCCCTTCACCTAACTTACAGGTTGAGGAACCAGAAAGCTCTGGCACTACAGTGGGACTGCACAAGTTGTTATGTTGCACTGCTGTTACCAATGGGAGATAGATACCAAGTGAAGGGGGAAGAGGAGCAGACCTAGGCAGCTAAAGCTACATAGCAGACATGGTAGAAAATATAATTTCAACATTTCCTGTATATTGCATACTTACAAGCGCAGTCTGCACTTTTGCCTGTACCGCTTTACAGTGTGCATATGTGCAGTAACTGCTACTTAGAGTGCTGTAATGAGTCAGCTTCATTTTTCCATACCTAAGCTAACCAAGTTTTAGATATACACTTTTAGCTTCTTTTAACTAGGACAGCATTTCTGGGTTTAGATGCACTCAGCAGGGAGTGCATATATAGCTTGTAGGTAAAATTGTCTCTACAAAGCCCTGTAACCTGCCTAGAGTTGATAGATTCAACTAAGGGCAAATACTAGATGTCTATCATTATATCTTACTGCATATGGCCAGGGATGGGAGAAGGCAGTGGTGTCAGAAAGTGGGATTAGTCTGTGGTTCCTAACTGCTAACAGTGCAGATCAGCTGCTTGTTTTTTAGGAAGATAAAAAGCGGAAGTGATACAGCAGGAGCTGTCAAACCCTGTTGTGCAACTACAAGCAATATGATGATCAAGAATAAGAAAGTCTTCTCTTTGTGTAATCCTTCAGAGGCCTGTCCCTAGCAGGCTTTATGAATGATTCTAAAATATTAGTCACAACTTAGAATGCAGCCCTGTGACTCATATTGTAAGGTTAGAGGGAAAATATATATATATACATGTATGTATGTATTTTTTTGCCTTACCTAACTGTTGAAGACATAATGACAGTCCTTTAATTTTACTAGTTTTCCTGCATTAGAAGAGAAATAATACAACTAATCTCATCATAGATTTCTTTTATGACTTTCTGGTCTGTAAATAAAATAAATTGTATATTGGTGTTTGCAGCTGTATGTGTACACATCTAAGCACACATACACAGAATCTCGCAAAGCTATATACACACACTCTCACATGGCTGATTTTTCATTATGGAATACCAGATATCCCATTAAATTATTGAAGAGCATCCTGTTATATTTATTACAGAGGTGGCTGATATTACTGTCAATTGTCAAATTTCGGTTTCCTGTTGTTGATTTTCATGCATGAGAAACACACAGCTGCTGGACTGATGCCAGAGCTCCATCAATCTCTCCAGGCTGCTTCGACCTCAGGATATATAAGAGTAGCGGATAAATTGGAAGATCAATGCCTTGTCCCTCCTGCTGTGCCAGCTGCTATTGAGAAATTAATATGAGGATCACTATAAATAAAAGATAAAAGATGATATGGCTTACAGTGTAAAATATTAAGGTTGGACACAATGTGCTCTATGAATCTAAAATCCAAAGCTAAGAAAATTAACCCTATAAGAGTATCCACTGCCTTCGCGGATATGCGAAAAAAGAGCAGAGAAGCAGGCAGAAAAGGAGTCCTTAAGAACTCTTCAAAAAAGCAGGTAGTTTTAGCAGAACTAACCATAACATTAGATATTGCAGAAAACAGTCCTCAGCCATGGTCTAGTTTATCAGTTCTTACTATTGAAGTAAGTAATAGTGAAGTTGTACACCTTTATGTTTTCAGTAGCATAATTCTGGGAGAGCAGATGACTGACAGATTCAGTAATGATATATGGACTTTTTCAAGGGGTGGTTTTAAAGCCATTTATGCATCTAAAATACATTGATGTCAATGGAACATGAACAAACATGACAAAAAAACAAAGCGGGGATTTTACTAAAGAAAACAGTTGTACCTGGGGCTTCAGGCTCCCTTCTTTGGGTGGAGTGGGGGCACTGAGGATCCAGTACCCATTACTGGGAAATAAAGGGACCCTTAGTCCTCAACTCCTCACAGGTACTGCTGTAGAGGAGTTGGGCCAGTTCCCCCAAAATGTGGCCAGAGTTCACATTCAGACTAGGGTGCTGCTTCCAGGAGCTGTTATCACTTCATGGCTCTTCTGTATTTTTTAAGAGATGGGCTTACAGTTCTCAGCTTTGAGGCCAGATTTACTTCCTCCATGCAACAAGACAACCTCCCTATCATGAAACTCACCATGCAGGGAATCCATCTTAACAGCACAAAGGAAAGGTGTGTGGCTCACATACGTCCCTGTCTAATTCTGGCATCTGAGGAGACCTCTATAGAGCAGTCTCTTCCTTCGATGGCATGACAAATGGGACTTGTCTTTGTAATCACAGGAGATTCGGAGGGGGACATTCAAATCTTAAATGGCCCGAATCTCCTATTGGAAATGCCTTTCTCACCAGTGACTAGTTACGATGCATAGGGCAATCCCACTCCTTACTTCAGCACCCAGGTAGATGAGAGGAATCTGTGCCCCATAAGGAGCTGCCACATGAGAAGCTCCTTCAGAATCAGTGTTACAAAGTTCCTGCAACCTTCCTCACCATCCAGAGGCACTTAACCTTCTGAAAACACATAGGACTGCCTTCTCCTTGCATTATAAAATACTTATTTAGTTCGCTAAATGTTGAGTGAAAGTCCACAAAAATGCATAAAGAAGTTCAGGGAATTAAACTCCTGTTTACTCAGAGTTTCAGTATTATATTGTCCCATCCACTACTGTGTCCACCTAATGAAGTGAATAGGGCAGAATTCTGATATTGGGGACCTTACTTATATTTTCATTTAAACTGCTTAGATATTAGATTAATTTCCTTTTGGGGCCAGTTTTCCTCAAATAATCAAGCATAACACAAGGGATATGGTCTGACTTTGGCAGAAACATTTTTATACTTCTAAAGCAAAAATGGACCTTTATGAACTGTGAGATCATATTTTAATTCCCTAGATATCATACTTTAATCTACAGAACAGCATTAGTTTTTTCTTTACAACAATGTAACTCATTGCACATAGATCTTAAGAAAACTGATTCTCTTCCAAGTCTTTCTTTCACATCTTTACACACACACATACCTGCCCATCACCCAAGACATAGCTGCATGCATCAAGCCAAAAAGAGCAGCTGAATACGTTTCTTATCGAGCAGGTTAATGATTTCCTTAAATACACAAGACACTTCTACAGTAGAATAAAGTATTCATTGGGACCAGATTGCCCCTGGTGAATAGAGAATGAATGGAAAGTAATGGGGACTGTCTAGACCTCTGCTCTTCAAATTGTCTGAATGTGGAAATGACTGAATAAATTGCACCCATGGTGGAGTACTCAAATTCTTCTTTATTATCATGTGCATTCACACAACCATCCCAAAGCTGGGACTAAGTCCAGTGTGGTGTAGCATTACATTTACCTTCACCCATGCTCGTGATTCTATGCTGCAGTTTGATTGATGCACAAAAATGCCTGGCAGCTAATTAAGCAGAGAGAAGCCTGTCAGCATGAATTTCATATGAAATCTCAACAGACTTCTTGTTAAAACTTGTCCCATCCTTACTTCTCTCCAGCTATTATGGGGATTTTTTCTATGCTGATACCCAAAGAGGAATCAACAGGTTCTGCTGAACAGACTTCTTTAATATTTCTTTTCAGAATTTCAGAGTGATGACATTCCAGTCATTTGGTGATGACTACAGAGAGACCAGGCCCTGAAAATTTCAGAGAATATATATGATTTTAATGGTATATTTTGCCCAAATGTCAAATCTGAGGATTTCTCGAAAGAACAAAGAAGAACACAGATTAGGCAGCAAAGTTACAGCTGTGTCACAGAGCACAGTGCCATTAGAGGCTTATACACACAAAGACACACAAACAAGGTAAATAAAAGTATGATTTAGAAGAAAAGATCAGGTTGCACTGAAGTGAAGAGGTGAGTAAAATGGAAGAAAGAAAATGATACTTTAAGAAAGTCCCTATAATGTTTTGTTAGGAGTCCAGACTTTTCAGAATTTAAGTGATCCTTCAATTTTTGTAAGGTTTGAGTATGAAAAATAAAAGATATTCCTGAAATCTGCATTTAGGCAATCCATCTCATTCACTTGTATTGGCAGAAGAAAAATTGATTATTAAGTGGCAGTATTACACTAAACAGAACATAGACCTTCATTCATAGTTCCAGGTGCCTACTATTCAAGGGAAAAATCTTGTTAGAATTTAAACCCTTTAAATATCAATCATGTATCCAACAGGTTGGTCTATTAGTGCTGATGGTAAATTGATTGCAAATTTACACAGAATTTTGTTACTCACATTTCTAAGCTCACATCTCCCTTTTCCCAGCTTCCTGTCCACCTGTCTTTTCACATTCAGGGTTCAATTCAAAAGTAGTGCACAAGTTATGTCCCTTCTAAAGATAAATTCATAAATCTTGTTTCTTATTTACAACTACATCTCCTACTCAGTGAAAAAGGCTGCTTCTGGTCATCAAATTCCTGGGAAGAATCCCCAAAGTATGCTTTTTTTCTATCCCTCCCTACCCTTTTTCTCTCTCTCTCAGTCTGTGCTTTTTCTTAAGGGCCAAAAATATGCAATACAAAGGGGAAAGAAAAAAAATTAAAGATCAATGCCTTCTCTCCCTGCAGTGCCTTCCTTGGTACAGAAATGAATATGAAGATCACTATAAATAAAAGATAAAAGATGATACGGCATTTGGAGTAAAATATTAACACTAGGCACAAAGTGATGTATCAAAGTCTGACCAAATTAACCCCCTGGGATAAACAGAGGCCTTGTTTATGTTGCATTGGAAAACAGATCTGCGGAGAATTGTGTTTGTGTGTATGTGTGCCTGTGTGCGTGCATGAGAAAAACACACAAAATACACACACACTCTCCCTTCTCTCCACTTCCTTCCCACTCTCTCTCCCCACACATATATATTTAGTGCACATCTATGTTTGTGGTTGCATGCAAACTTGTGAATGTTTTCACTACATGTATTTATGATTTATGTTCCCATGCACAGTGACCGTAACAGGCGTGAGAAAGGAAATTGGAAATGCAATACTACTCACGTGTCTGTAAGTCGGAACATAACATACATATACAGTCTATATGGCGTGCAAATTTATGGATACAAACATGCCAAAATGAGAATGTATATGTGTGCATATCAGCACAATACACATTTACACCCATATATAACCTGTCTGCATGTGTATATCTATATTTGTATCTCCTGTGTGTATCTATATATATATAATACATATATATAATATATATGTATTTATTTACACACACACACAGACAAGTGCATGTGTGAAAGCCTGAACCACTCAGAAATCCTGAGAAAACTATTCTGTGTTTCCTGTCTTTTTGGTCCTCTGTAGGTGACACCTACAAAAGATTTGAAGTTGGCTTCCCCTCTGGGCTGCACAGGAAATAATCACTCCCTATTCTATACAGGGATACTAACTTATCTTGTTGGCAGGTGCAGCAGCCAGGAGCTAATTTTTTCACCCTTTCAATCAAAACAAATCTAGAAAAATTTGTTTTCCATTAGGATTTACACCAATCTTTTTCTAGGTTATCCTTCATTAGATTAATGCTGGTGTAAAGTCCTGATGAAAACTGTGTGTGTCTTAGATATCTATCCAAGAAGGTGCTATATAATAGGTGTACTTCAAATTGTTAAAAGCATGAATTTCAAAAACTGTCTTCTGCTGCAGAGCAACTAGATACTGAGCCTTATAACTCAACTCTACTTTTTAACTACTTAGATCGTAACCTTTTTTAAAGAAGAGAGTAATGACATAAAAGAACCAGATAACTCTGGCTGTAACTATATCAGACACTTAAGCTAAATCATGGATAGAGCTGATTGACTCTTACACATGTATTTTCTGCAGAAAATACTAGTAGCTGTGCACTCTGTCTTTGAGATAGTGCAGCATTAGGAGGTTATTTCCCAAACTGAAGTGAAATTTGAAATTTGGGATTAAATAGCATTTATTTGCAACAGCAGTGAGCAGACTACAAGCTATGGTTTAGCAATGTTAAGAATTAAAACCAACTGTTAGCTGAGTCCATGTGTGAAGCTCATGCAATGACATGTGACAATTTCCGTGCTTTGAATATACATTATGTCCTTCATCACTGTTGTGGTATGCTGCCCTTTTGTGCTATAGTGTCAGGCAGTATTTGCATTTTATTGACTTTTTTCTTGTATTAGTTTAACTGTCTAAATGTTGAATTGGAGATGAGAGGGAATTTACCACTGGCCTGCAGTTTGGCTGGTCTAATGGTAAGCAAATCTGAAACTCTAATATTCTGATTAATATCATTTTATATCCCTTAGAGCAGGTATAAGGGATTTGGGTAAGCACATGGCAATAGAGAAGAAGGTAAAAAGAGATGAACAATAATCTGAGAGCTTCTTGTATTTTGTGAACTGTCACTAATCCCAAGTCAAATTCTACTCTATTGTTAATAACCTGCAAATACAATAAGGAAAGTGTTTGAAAAATTGTCAGGGTATAGCTTCATTTTTTTTTGTGACACTCAAACCCATCTTTTAATGAAGTCATGAAAACATTTACAGTACAAGTCAGATGTGTTGACTTTCTGTGGTGTATGAAAACACAGTTCTGTGTAGAATACTGTATTCCCACACAGCATGAGAGTCTTTCAGTCTTTAAAAAAAGATTCATTTAGCCAATGGCTCCACAGAGCCACTATTGCATATCTGCTTACTAAAATGGGGAAATAATAGTAAAAAAAAACATAACAAATAAACAAAGTCTTGCACCTCCATTACCATCACAAATTACTTACAGTACTAGAAATATCTGAAAATACTTCTTGTACTAGAACCTGTAGGATAGACTTTAGAGCCAGCTAAAGAAAATATAACCGAGATGCCGACAGCCTCAAATCACACTTTATAATGGTATTATCCATTTATTTCAGTGAAGTTCATTTTGTTTTCTCTAACAAAAGGGTTAGAGCCAAAGAGTTTGAGAAGACAGCTGCAGATATGAGTATCTGCAGCTACTTTAAGTTATCATAATCCTACTGACATCACCAAAGGTACACTGATTTACACTGGCTGAACAACTGGCCTGCAATATGAATTAATCTACACAGATTTACATAGCCAACGATACTTTATCAAAACCACACAATACATTTTTTTACACTGCATTATTTAAATTTCTGCACAGTTTAAGGAAGCCCTAGCAGCACTACATTTGGTTCTTCATTTCTTACTCTTGCTTTTGGTAATCTGCAAAGAATAAAAGGTTAATGAAGTTAAATGTCCTGGCACACTCATACTGCTGAGCTGCTTGATAAGATGTGACTTGCAGTATTAAGGTGCCAACAGTCTTAAAATAAAGTACTTAAAAGAGATGGAAGACATGCCATACGAGGCCAAAAGTTCACATTGTTAACAGTAGCACTTGCAACGTAAAGTAGGGTGAATGACATGATGCTATTGGTAACCTGCACTATAATCATTTTGATGACATCTAGAATTATTAAATGCTTCAGTGTTAAATAAGATAAGCTTTCAGTCTCATTCATTCCTCCTGTCTACTAAGCTATATATTTTTCTCCTCTCAGGTTGAGGAAGGAAATCCCAAACCACAGAATTAACCACCAAAAAGTTCCCTGCCTTCTCTTCTTCTCCAGCCAGGTCATTCCAAAACATATTTCAACTGTTTAACTTTCTGTGTAACCACATCCAGAGCATGGGATCCCTTATCCCACATCAAGCTTCTTGGAGGCAGAAGGAGTGAAAATAAATCCCTCTCTGAGGTTCAGTGAGACTTTGTCACATCCTATCACCTAGTGGTTGGAGAAGCATTTGTATTGCTGCTATAGAACAAGTGTTTTAAGAATCCACGTAGATTAGGCTTTGCCATTTGGGACATATATCTCATGGGCAAATTAAATGATTCTCCCATGGCTGAGCCTTGCAAACCAGTGCCCAATCCAAATCACTAAATCTAAGAGAAAGCAAGCCAAAAGGGCCTGGTGAAGATATCCTCAGGAGCAGCTTTACCAAATTGCAGGAGGGCCTGATAGGATGGCTGAAGAGGCTTTGGTATGTTTTCTCTACTTTTAGAGATTGCCACATCACAACATATTTATTTACCTTTTAGCCATAGTTGACCCATGCCAACTAGAGTAGCTCACTCAATCAAAAGCAGGCTATGGATGTCATTTGTTAATCATGATTTTTCTGCAGGCATGCAGGCACAGAAGAACATGTGGGAGCCAAAGCATTTACAAACTACTGTCTCTGCTGGGTGATATTAGAGAAGAAGTAAGCAACTTCAAAGAGGACGAAAATGCATTACTTCATTTCCAAGAGCAAGCAATGAAGGTAAAAAAGCTAGCTAGCTAGCAAACAGAGTAACTATCATAGGCCTATCCTTCAGACAATGCATGCATCACCAACTTAATGCAGATAGGACAGTAATTTGGCAAAGGAATTTCTGATACAGATTAAGGGCTGTAAGCGGCCCTGTTGTGGGTGGGTTGTTAAGTATGAGGCCTCATCTGCAGAAAAGAATATGTGGCCTTGGGGAAAAGTAGTGTTTAGCTGACTCTGAGACTGTCAACAGATTAAATAGGACTGGATGGGATAGCCCTTCGTTTCCTTGATATGGTGCTTTTCCCAATACATACATGCTCTATTTCATAAGTAATCAATTTTCACTGAAATAAGTATTGAGAAAACAAAATGAAACAGAATCACAGATCATCTAGTCCAATCCCCCTGCGCAGGCAGGGTCACCTAGAGCATGTTTCCAAGGATTGTGTCCAGATGGCTTTTGAATAACTCCAGGGACAGAGATTCCACAACATCTCAGATGGACCTTCCTGTGTTTCAGCTTGTGCCCATTGCTTCTCGTCCTATTGTTGGGCACCACTGAAAAGAGTCTGGCCCCATCCTCTTTACACCTGCCCTTCAGATACTTATACACATTAATAAGCCTTTTCTTCTCCAAGTTGAGCAATCCCAGCTCTCAGCCTTTCCTCATAAGAGACATGCTCCAGTCCCTTAATCATCTTAGTAGCCCTCCACTGGACTAACTCCAGTAGCTCCATGTCTCTCTTGTACTGGGGAGCCCAGCACTGGACACAGTACTCCAGGTACAGCTTCACCAGGGCTGAGGGGTTGGATCAGCTCCCTCGACTTGCTGGCAATGCTCTTCCTAATGCAGCCCAGGATACTGTTGGCCTTCTTGGCCACAAGGGCACATTGCTGGCTCATGGTCAACTTGGTGTCCTCCAGGACTCCCAGGTCCTTCTCTGCAGAGCTGCTTTCCAGCAGGTCAGCCCCCAGCCTGTATTGGTGCATGGAGTTATTCCTCCCTAGGTGAAGGACTTCACACTTGCCTTTGTTGAACTTCATGGGGTTCCTCTCCACCCAGCTCTCCAGCCTGTCAAGGTCCCTCTGAATGGCAGCACAGCCCTGTGTATCAACATCTCCTCCCAGTTTTGTATGATTAGCCAGGCCATTGCTGAAGAGGTTGAACAATACTGGACCCTGTACTGACCCCAGGGGGGCACTGCTACCTACAGACCTCCAACTAGACTTTGCACCACTGATCACAACACATTGAGCTCTGCCTTTCAGCCAGTTCTCAGTGCACCTCACTGTCTGCTTGTCCATCTCACACTTCATGGGCTTGCCTATGAGGATGTTACGGAAGACAGTGTCAAAAGCCTTGCTGAAGTTGTGGTAGACAACATCCACTGCTCTCCCCTCATCTACCCAGCTAGCCATCCCAATGTAGAAGGCTGTCTGGTTTGTTAAGCGTGCTTTCACCTTGGTGAATCCATGCTGACTACTCCTGATCACCTTCTTAACCTTCACATGCTTAGAAATGGCATCCAGGATGAGCTGTTCCATCATTTTTCCAGGGATCGAGGTGAGGCTGACTGGCCTGTAATTCCCTGGGTCCTCCTTCCTGCCCTTCTTGAAGACTGGAGTGACATTAGCCTTCTTCCAGTCCTCAGGCACCTCTCCTGTTCCCCATGTCCTTTCAAAGATGATTGAGAGTGGCCTAGCAAAGATGTCTACCAGCTCCCTCAGCACTCATGGGTGCATCCCATCAGGGCCCATGGACTTGCAGATGTCCAGTTTGCCTAAATGATCTCTAACCCAATTCTCCTCAAGCAAGAGCAAGTCTTCCTTTCTCCAGATTTTCTCCATGGTCTCTAGGGTGTGGGATTCCTGAGGGCTGGCAGCCCTTTACTTGGCAGTAAAGACTGAAGCAAAGAAGGTATTCAATATCTCTGCCTTCTCTGTATCATTCGTTGCCAGGGCCCCTGCCCCATTCAGTAGCAGGCCCACATTCTCCCTAGTCTTCCTTTTGTTACTGATGTATTTAAAGAAGCCCTTCTTGCTGTCCTTGAAATCACTTGCCAGATTCAATTCCAAATGGGCCTTGGCCTTCCTAGTCATGTCCCTGGATACTCAGACAACATTCCTATAATGCTCCCAAGTGGCCTGTCTCTGCTGCCATCTTCTGTGCACCTCCTTCTTCTGTTTGAGTTTTGCCAGTAGCTCCTTGTTCATCCACGCAAGCCTCCTGCTCCCTTTGCTAGTCTTCCTGCTCATTGTGATGCACAGCTTGGAGGAAGCGATCCTTGAATATCAACCAGATCTCTTGGATCCTTCTTCCTTCTAGGACCCTATCCCATGGGATTCTTCCAATCAGGTCCCTGAAGAGGCCAAAGTTTGCTCTCCTGAAGTACACTGTTGTGATCATACCTATAATGAAAATCTGTTTCATCTCTAGTACTGCCTAATGAGTTACACACTACATATATAACAGCAGAAGTGTGAACGTATGGATACATGCATTTATTTTTGTCAATATCAATATGGGGTGGAAGTAGGGACAATATAGAGTAATTCCAATTGTGTTTTGAACTAACTGCAAAGGACAGCAAGCAGTATGTGAGGCAAGAAAGAGTGTGAAGCATGACAAGTAAGCAAGTGCTTATTTAAAGTAAAAAAAAAAACCCTTTACTATAGATAATATATGATCTTACAACAGACCATACAGCATTTGATGAATTATAGACAGTAAGAATTTATGCAGAAAAGATGTGCTGTATATATTTTCATATAAATTTTGGGAATATATTGTCATGATATGACCATTATTTTTACGTGTAGCCCTGGAAATGGGTATGATTATTAGCGTAGGTCCCATGGATTTAAAAAAAGGAAACAACAAAACCAAAAGAGAATTTTTACCATTTTTTCTTCCATGTCCATTTATCACTCTTACTTTAACAGTATATTCTTGTTTTATGTTTCATGTAATGCACCTCATTCTTCATGTATGGTCTTTTTGGATACAATTTCTACTGGAAAATGATGAAAATTTGGCAAATTTGTATTTGCATGTTATAGTAGTATAGGTAGTTCAGGTAGTTCATACTCTCTGATGCATTCGTCCCCACAAAAGCCCTGTTAGATAAAGGAGGTGCAGCTCTTATGTCATTACCTCCATTTTATATGTGGGACAACTGAGGCAGAAGGTCCCAAAAGTGCATGAGCAAGTAGTTCTGGACATGAAGCTCCACTTTTGGGAACTGCAGTCCACTGCCCAGCTCAGGGACAAATTATGAAGTGTTGTTTGGGAATTGTGTCTTCATTCTTATTCTAAGGCAGTGGCAGAACAGATGTGCTGCATGCTTTTTCCACAGTGAGGAGAATCAATAGGAGAGGTAAACTACTCTAAGCACAGGACAGGCCTTGAGAATTCTTATGCTGTTTGTCATTTTTCTTGCCACAGGATGTTGCTTGGAATCAAAAAATGAATGGAAAAACCCATGGAAGAGAAATGTTTTGAGCACCACTACATATCAATACACCACCTAAAGTTCAGGTCTCTGGGCCATAAATCATTGGAGGAAGAGAGTATTCTGGGGAAATGTCATTAGCTAGCCCTGCTCTTATACTCCTCTCCAGGCCCCTGTCAGAGACAAGATGCTACACTAGGTAGACTTTTGAGCTGACCTGGTGCAGGTAATTTTATGTAAAAGTGGAAGAAAAAAATAGGCTGATGATTGACTTGAAACAGAATGGAGAATGAAAATCAATTCATACAGGGAGAGCCGGACTAGGAATGTACAGAGCTGGAGCAAAATCATGAACTGTTGTGAGAAAGGGCCTTGCCATCTAAGAGAAAAGATAAAGCAGTGGATGGTGCCTTTTCTCCCTCTATTTTTTTTCCCTGTCCATCTCTCAGTTGTTTCTATTCTTATGCAAATTATGTCCACATATGCAAATTAGCCATCTCATTTTTGTGTTCAGGATACTGGCAGGTATGCCAAAGCGAGCACTTTTCTGCACCACAATACAACACTGCTCCCTGTAGTCAGACCAGCTACAAGGAGAATAAAATATTTATCATAACATGTGCAAGTCCTCACTTTCTGCTCCTCTGCTACCTCCCTTGTCCTGGGACAGCAAAAAGTATTAATGAGCACGTGCAGTTCTTGAAGTCATTTGCTTTGTTTTACAGATTGTTACATCCTGTAGAAATGTCTCTTCAAACTGGAGTCACTGCTTAATCAATATTCTTTTATATCTATATATAATGTTTATGACTGTAATTCACTTTTAGATATACCTATTTTTTTACATTCATCTCATCAAAAAATTAATGTACAATTGGAAAAACAAGAAAGAGAAAGTGGCACCAAGAGATTTTGCCTAGGACAGAGGTGACTGTGGCCCTCGCTATTCATATGCACAAAAAGCAAATAAATGTATTATCATCAGTATTGTAGCATGCCTGTCTACAAATCAACAGTTAATAGCTTTCACTATGCCAAGAAAGTTCCCTTTCTTATATAAACTAACCAAATTAAACAAGGGAAAATCCAAACAAACTGAAGCACTCTCACAGGGTTCATAAAACTATATATGGGCACTGTGAATACACGTATGATTTTGTATTTTTAATTTGAATATTTCAGAGGCTAATACTTTCTAACTTTTCAAAACAAATGATAAATCTTTACAGTGTTCAGATTGCCATGTATAACAGCTGTCTCTTGCCATGATAATTTTAGGTTATGATATAGTTTAAACACAGTGTAAAGAGTTAGTTCTAAATATAGACTGTTTCTGTACTAGCATTATCTGTTCTTTCTCCTGGCATTATCTATCACCAGGTGGAAATAATATTGACATTTTTCCCCCCAAAGGAAGCACAAGGATCTTGCTATATGGAGGTATTTTGGGGTCAGAGCTGCATTTCATTGTTCTCCAGAAAACATTTTCAAGATGGCATTTGTAAGGAGTACCTTGTGGATTGTGGTTCATGGTTTCTTGTAAAATTTCTTCCTCTAAATGAAGAGGAATGCCTTTCATATTTTACGAAGAGCAATCTGAGGATGCCAGGTCTTCAGAAAAACAGAAACATGAAAGAACAGGAAATATAACAATATCTCCTTCTTTGTCTGAAAATAATAACACCATATATTTGCAACATCTATTTGTATCACCTAATATATTTTTCTTGCCAGTTATATGTCAGCTTGTGCCAAATTATGAATGATGAATTGATCTTTGTTTCAGAGAAGCATGGAACTAGCATTTAAAAGATTATGTCCAATGTATTATCGGCCAAGTTATTCAGCTTCTTCAGAATTCATAAAATGATCATTTATCCCCAATGCCAGAACATAGTGCTACCTTCTTCTTTTCCTTGCAATAAAATATTTTGCACTACAATAGCAAACTACATGTCATTAAAATACATTTTTAAAAATGAACTAGCACAATACTTTGCCCCTTTGTCAATGATGTTAGTGCTTTTTTTTGTCTTAAGGAAAAATTCCAAACTCAAGAAAGAAATCTGCTTTTCTGGATTTCATATGTGTTTAGTGATCTTTAAGAGGTTCCAAACACATTATGCATTTGGCCACTCATTTAATCAAAATTCATTTTCTGCCATTTTTGGCTGTAACAACTCCAAGGAATTTGACTTCTTGGCTCCTATAGAGTTAATAATCTGTCTGAGTTACCATTTTCCAGCAAGTTGGTATTTCCCCTCCAGAATCAACTACCCAAAATTTGGAATGAGCTTCCTGTCTGGCACACAGAAATACATGTCTCTTAAAATACCAAACAAAAGAGGTGGCCCAAACCTCTTACAAACTCAAAGGAATATGTTCCGTGATCACTGAAAGTCATTCATAAGGTTCTTAGAGGCTGATTGACAACGTGACTGCAGTAGATCAGCCTAATAGCAAGCGCGCTATGGTTCATGTTCATGCCTCCCTGGTCTTTAATAATAGGCACTGATGGGCTCTGGATCCAGAAGAATTACAATCAGTAGGCATAATTTTTCACTGTGTGTGGCTTAGCTGTGCCTGGGGATGGAAAATTCAGGTTCACTTATATTCTGTCACATGCCACGAAACTCTAAGCTTTCTCTTGGATACAGAACTATAAAATTGCTGTCCACTTTTCTGGCTCAGTAGTGGAAGAATCAGTGGAATGATATAATTAGTAAAGTAGGCTATAAGGAATGATGAGGAATTATATAGCTGTATAGGCATATAACAGGATGTCTTCTTAGCAGGTATCCACATTTCAATGGTTAAAATAAGAAAGGAGCAAATTTTTAAATCTTCCTGAGGATTGAATGACTCAATTCTTTAAACAAGAAACCTCCTTAAAATAAAGGAATAAGGGTCAGTTTCTAGAAGTATGAGGGTGAGGGAAAAATCTTTTATATAAATGGCAGGTTTCTAAAAAGGGAAAAAGCTGGTTATTCTTAAACTATTCATTTTAATCTCACTCTGAATAGTATGTTAACTCCTAAGAACAGTAATTTTTAACCACAAGTGAATAAATTAAGCACAGCCATGCAGAAGAAACTAGGTAAGCTACACAGTGAGTGGTCTGAAATCAGGGTTTTATTTAAGGTGGAGATAACCTTCCAGGGTTCACTGCACAAAATCAGTGTCAATGAATTCTACAACCTGGCTTGCAGGAGTTTCAAACAAACTATAGCCTGCAGCTTTACTTGGAAGTTCAGGTTCAGTGAGCTGGTAAAGATACAAGCTAGCAATTCTTGGCAGTTCATAAGCAACTCTTCAGCAGAGAGGAAAGCATTACAGGTACCATGTTCTAGGAGAAATGTCTCATAGCCCATAGCATGATCCCTGCCTCAGTATTAACGGCAGCAAAGGTAAGAAATATATGTTTTCCCAGAACTAAATGAAAAGGTAGAATTTTTCAGAGACCATAAGACAGATGCCATCCTCTATGCACTTTTGATGGGAAATAGTTGCTTGTACCATTGAAAAACTTCCCATAGCTTTTCCATGTCTTTTATATATGTCTCTCTAAACATGTGTGTTTATATATGTAATGTAATGATGGACAATATTGATGATATAGCTAGGATAAGGAGGCCAAAACTCTAATTTCTCAGTGAAACTGACTGAAAAAAAATCTTCATTCTCCGGTATTTTTCAGGCTTGTACAAGAATCTTGCCAGAGGAGAGAGAAATGTTGCAACAGGGGTAGAAGTGTTTGCAGTGAAAGGAGTTTTATTCATAACTCTTCTGCCAACCACACATTTAAACTGTTGACACCTTTTCCGTCAGAAGAAGAGCACAGAACAGATCTTCCAAAAGCACAGCTGTGGTCTCTGACTTACATCATATTAAGAAACAAGGGTCAAAAAAAAAAAAAAAAAAAAAAAATACAAGGCCTGAAACTCCCCAGCCACTTCCAGAAACATGAAGAAAAAAAACAGCAGTCAGAACTCAGGAGGGAAAGTCATGTGTTATTTCCTACATGGTTCTGTGGTAGCATAAGACTGCTAATCCAGTCGAAATCATAGGAATCTGCTCTGAATTATAAAAACCTCACTTTTTTGGAGTGTTCAACCCTTCAAATAAGAGAAGTGAAACACTTACTGCTTAAAGCACTTTCGGATCAGTAAAATATGGCTAAAGTTACAACTGTGGAGAAGAAACCCATCCTAGCCTTCAGTGCATGGATGGCCTAAATTCAAAAGGACAGGTATTTTCTAAATACTGCAATCAGTCAGTTTAAACCATGCACTACCACCTCTGTCTTTACTGGTGCTTTTTTTCCCCTACTTTCACCAAATCCACATTTTTTGACAGAGAAGTACCACAAAAGTTGGTAACTGTCACAGAGAAACAAATACTTCCATCTACATTATCTTTTTCTTGCACAACTTAATGCAATTTTTGCACAAGGAAAGGTGTCTGTATTTGTTCTATGTCACTAAAGAACAGCTACATTTGCCCAGTAATGGCTGCTCGTTGTCACTGATGAAGCTAATATCTCATTTTAATTAAAATATTAACTTTTTTATTACTAGATTTTCTGTCTGATGCAAACCTAGTAATAATAATCAAAAAACAAGAAACAGAACTCAGATTCCAAATATCTCACAACTTGGAATTATGTTTCCAACATTAATATATGACAGATATAAATGGAAAGTAATATATTGTTATGTTTAAAAACCTCAAATGACTTATATTTTCTGCAATATATCTCACTAATTAAAGCAACATACCTTGTGGAATAGCTTTTGAGTTATTTGACTTGATTTCATTAATTCTGGCTATTGAAGTCAATATAAATTCAGTCTTACAAAATGAGACCTAGAGCATCATCCATTTGCTCTGCTAACACAGTCAAAGGGACCTGCAAACAGCTACTTGTTCTGCAGTAGACAGGAGGCACGAGAGTGTAAAATAACTGCAGTCAATCAATGTTATTTGTGCTCAATATCTTGGAGCAGAGATGCTCATCTCAAGACATGAAAGAATCCTTAAAAAAATTGAAGGAAATCTAATGAGTTGACACATTTTCTGCTTCTTGCTTTTGAACCTTTCTACTTCACTCCTTCTTCTTAACTTCCAATTGTTTATGGCTTTTCTGAATGTTCTATTGCTTCGGCTTTTTTATAGCTGCTGCTTTTTTTCTTTTTTTAAACAGACAATATAGGAGAAGACTCCCTGATCTCCTCCCATGTGATAGATTAGCTCTAGAGGTACAATTCTGCTGAAAAGAACCTTAAATCTATTGAACGCATCTTTGATGGTTGATTATCTAGGTAAGTCGTATAATCTGAAATGGAGAAAATGATATGGTTTAAAATGAAGCATAATGAACCTTCATGAAGGCCATGAGACCAAGATTTCCTGCATTTCTAGTCAAGCTTATAATAAACGGTCTATCCAGAAGGGAAGAGGGTGACATTGCAAAGAGTCTGAGGTATGGACGTGTATATTCCTATGTTAAAACTTCAAATGAAAGACAGGTAGGCTGAGGTTGAAACACTCTACAATGAACTTTAGAGAAGGCAATTTTTCTTCATTTCCTCCATAATGCTTGCACCTGCAGCCAGAATATGGGAGTAGATAATTTCTTCCAGTAGCATGCCAGTTACTCCAGTAAACATATAGAAATGGAAGGCTACAGCCCATTATCAGCAAGTTTCCTCAGTTGCCATCACCACTTCTGGGCCACAAAAGTGAGACTAAGTCAGTCAAGTTGTTGAAGAACATAAAAGAAAAGATGTCTTGTAAAGATGATCCTGACCACAAGCCAATTCAATGTGAAGACAAAGAGGAGACCGAAATGCTGAAACAGACTCACATGTGTCAGAGAGCATATCACAGACTGCTAACAGCCCTGCAAATCCTGCAGAATATACTCCATGCGGAGGTCTGCAGCACCCTGGAGTTCAGTCAGCAGAGGCTGGTAACACTTCTTGCATGCTTGGAGTTCAACAGGGCTAAAGAGTCTAACCTCAGCCAAGCCTGTAGATGGGTGTTATTGAAATTAGTAGGTGTGCTGGAGCTTCCCCAAATGCAGGTCAAGTTCAGCTTGAGTACAAGTATTTCAGAGCTTTCACAACTAGTTAAAATACAAGACTGATAATACTGCCGCTCTCAAATCACTTCTGAAATCCAACAGAAGGTTGTTAATATTGATATGGTTAATATACATCAAACAAGATTCCTTTAATTTTTCGAATCGGAAAATTCTCCACAGTATTGACATTTCTCCACTGAACTCTCAGGATTGTTTGGTTTCAGGGACTGTAGGGCCCAAGATGCATTTTGTTTTAAATAATCCTTCATAAAAAATTCAGCTTTCAGTCTAATATGATTGAAACTCAGCTTGAGTGTGTTTTATAATGCATTGAACTGGGAAGACTATGGGTGTTGAATAATTCAAAAACATGATAGGGAAAATAGTGATATATATGTGTGCATACAGGGAGGGGTGATCAAAGAAATCGTGTGACTTGAGATGTCTTGTTATCTCATTTTATTTACTTTTCAGAACTCATCCAAATATTAGAGGGGAAAAAATCAATATCAATTTTCACCTCTGTCACGTTCCATACTTCAATTATTAATGAATGTCAAATTTGACCACATTTCTTCATACCACCTGCTCTGTAATAATATTTCTGAGCCTTTATTAAAAATGTAAAATTGTCATTGAATTTCCAAATATGATTCTCTGGTGGCTAATTCAGCTTGTTTTATTAATAAGTGAGTTCTGATGAGTAATACTAATTTAATACGCCTGCATGTAAGATTAAACCATAAATTATTCCTGCTGAAGGTGATGAGATTTGACTGCTGTGTGGTTGTTAGGCAATAACCCTCTGCATTAACCCATAAGTACACTGAGGAAAATAGGTTTCTTTACAAAACCGAAACTGTTAATATTTGTGGATTAATTCAGGTATCTTCCATACATTTTTATTTATACTAGTCCTTCCCTCCATACCTTTCCCTGAAGATTACGGAAACAATAATCAGCTATGACTCAGTGAATTATATAAATATACTACAAATACATGCATGCTAACCACACACACACGCGCATGCATATGCATACACACACAGAGAAATGTACACACCCAAGAAATATAAAATTACAAAGCCCTCACTTATTAGGGAAAGGATCTAAAATGAGAATTGATTTACTTGGCTTTGCCAAGTTTCATTATTGTCACCCACATTAGAACACTTCATGGTAGCATTTACTGTTGCTCTTGGAGTTAAATAATGCTCCCAGTTTTGATTTAGTGCTAAGAACTGGAAAGTAAATTGAATTATGATGAAATCAAGACCACTAAAGCAATGTTTAATTCAGAACTTTACCTATTTAATGTTTTCCTACTACTTTTTTTTGAGACAAGAATAGTCAAATTGTTTTCAACACCAGTCACAAATTATTCCATAGCCTTAGTAACCTGAAGGGTGTTAAAAAGGTGTGCCTTTCAAAAGTAACCTTTTAGAGTATATTTCTTTTGATATATTGCATTTAAAATCTTCCAGACAGAGCTGATGTTTAATGATTGCAATTCATGTAATGTTCAATAGTCTTCCTACTTTAAGAGTAATTTCAAGACAAAATAACTTTCAAAATTTCCAGAATACAAGACCTAAAGTTATTGTCCCTCAAGCAGACAGATCATTTCACAAGAATATTACATCCATCTGCCATTTCTAAACACAGCCCCATGTTAAGGTTACACATACAGTCAAACTTACATGGACATACTTGATCTTCCTTTCTACTACTGAAGTCCAACAATACACTGAATTATACTGTTCACTAAAGTTTCATAATAATTTGATTTTATTTCAATATCAAATTAAAGTCAGCAAGCCAGATCAAACCTGGCAACAGAGAAGTCCAACAGCATCCATGGCCACTAGGTTGAAAGAAGTGATTATCCCCTCTACTAGACCACCATCTACTGCATCCAGTCTGGGGTCCCCAGTACAAACAAGAAAGATGAAAACAAACTGGTGGGACTTCAGCAGAGGGCCATTGAGATTGTCCGGGCCTGGAGCACAGGCCCCATGAGGACAGGGTGTGGGATCTGGGCTTGTTCAGCCTGGAGAAGGGATGGCTTTGAGGGAACCTAACAGCAGCCCCTGGCATCAACAGGAAGGTCATTGAGCAAATGGAGCCAGGCTTTTGACAGTGGTACAGGTGGGAGGATGAGAGACAATGGGCATAAATCAAATCAAGGAAAGGTTGGGTGGATGTTCAGTGGATATTCTACAACTTCAATGTCTCCTAAAAAGGCAGTAGACTCATGTAGTTCCCACTAAATAAACAAACAAATTTCATTTGAAGTCACTGCAAGAGATCTTTCCTCGCAACTTGACACAGCAAAGGAGAGGCAAAGCTAACTTCATAGTTGTGACTTCATGCAGCAAAAACACCTTTGACAACACAGTGTATCTACTTATAGCAAATACCACTGCCATATTTGGGAGAAATCATCAACTTTTTTCCCACAGAGAGCCTGAGTAACTGTAGAACTGCCCCAATGGACCAGCTTGCACAAAAAGTCATCACTCAGTGCTCTCCAACTCTCCAGCTACTATATCATCTTATTCACAATACAGATCCCTACTAGCACAGCTTCAGACCAAGATTCAGCATAGAAACAGAACAAGTGACAATGACAGATGATCTCCTGAAATTTATATACAAAGGTCAGATGTCCAAGCTGGTGCTGTTGAGCTTTCTGGCAAACTTCAACTCCATTGATCACGAAGCACACCTACTTTGATTGCAGGATCTGTTAGTAAAAGGTGGAATGGCATTAAACCAGCATTAAACATCATTAAACATCAAGTAAGATTCAGATGCATGAAAGAATATAGCTGCTCCTTTCTAAACAGTAGTCCCCCTTCCTTGCTTAGTATCTCACATGGCAAGTTGAGCTGTTTCCAATGGCACTAGCAATAGATGCTGCACAGATATGTATCACTCTTTCTCTATAGGATCAGGATCTCAAGAAAATAGGTGCATGGATGACAAATAACTGTGTTAGGATTAGAATAGATTAGAGTGAAGTCAGTGACAAAAAATAGATAAGCGATGTGACCTCACTTATGACTGAATTCCTTTTGTCCAGGATGTTGAACTAACTGGTGAATATCATTATAAGGGATTTCCAAGAAGTTTCAGTGATCAGAAATACTGACTTCTCTTTTGCTTGATGGAATATTCTTACCTTTCAAAAACAGACAAAATCTAAAGCATATGTTTTGATATTAAAAACTGGGCTCACATAATTAACATACCCTGAACTTGTAGAGAAGCCAAAGATCAGAGATAGTTAGCAGTGCAATATCTCACCTGCAGAATTAATTGAAGTAAACATGTCACAGTGCTTGTCACTGCAGTCCCAAGTGCAGGCTTTTTTTTATGTGTCTTCTAATGCATGCCATTTGAAATGTAATGTTGTTGTAACATACTGTTGAGACTTATTTGTATTTTTTCCTCATAGTCAATATCAGTATATTTTTTCCATTTTTCCCTTTATTTCCATTACTGAAAAGTCACTGTAGGCTTTGAAAATAAACTTGCACTAGAACTTCTCAGGTGCTTTCACTAGCATTAGAGTTTTTGTGGTACTGTTGAAAAATCTAGTCATCAAAAGTTAAACACTTCATAGTTATTAAGGAATTTTCATTTAGAAAAACAAGGTTGAATTTTCTGATTTTTGTTTTAAAGTGATTTTTTTAATGTTGGAGGACATTGTATTTTTAAGTAAAAAACTAAGTAAAAAGTTTCATTTGATCAAAACCAGATATGTCTATTTTCGAAGTTATAATTTATGTAAATTTTTGAAAGTGCTTGGTTTTCTTCCATTTTATATTGTTAAAAATTGATTGACTGGTGAGATTTCCACAATATGGAAAATGTGTTTTCTGGATCCTCACTTTAACCTCTGGGCAAATGCATATGCTGAATGGCATTAATGCAATATGGGTGTCTTGAAACCAGGCCAACAGTTACACTAACGCAGAATTAATAGTGCCAGATGCAGTTCCACAGGTATGTGTTGACATAAGTGTGATATCATTAATTCATCTTTAGAGGCCTTCTACTGCTGATTAAAAAATAGAAATGCTACATCAATGCTACTTAGTCAGGTTGACATGGGAAGAAATGGACAACATACTGTTTCCTTAATTCACGAATGCACAAATTCAATCTGCTATTAATAAATGATGATAAAATCTGGAATTCCACAGGAGCCTTTTCACATATCCTTCCTCAGAAATGGTCCTATAATTTCCAATTTTCACATCAAAGAAGCAGCTAAATCATGCAGATTCTTACCAGTTTAATTTTAAAATATGTAGTTTTGAGATGACAAATATACTACTGTGATGGACACTGAAAGTAAGATGGAGTTCAGAAGACAATAGAAGGGGGTCTATATCAAAAGCAGCATAAACTTATATAGTTATTGTTTTACCAGGAACTGTAGAATGTTGATATGCACCTCAGTTTCCATCCTAAATGCAATGTATTCATGTTGATCCAAAGAAGAGGCAGTGAATAGAAAATAGTTCCTATAGTCAGTAATACCGGTGAAAATTTGGAATAATTTCATTGCCTAATTTGGTTTAAAACAGAATCTGTCCAACTGTCTCTTTGAAGAGTCTTTTCTTTTAGCAAGATGGTGAGAGACAATATCCAGAGCCATTTTGGTCATGTTCTATTTTACAGTCAATCCTTCCTGCTGTTCAGTATAGATCACTATCTCAAATTGGAAAAACAGAAGATAAAGAGACATTTCTGATTATTGTGGATGTTACATTACGTACTTGAATGACCAGGATTGGCTGGATGTCTCAACTATAATAATTTCAAAACAATGCTGATCTTCATTACAATTTTGTTTGCCCTCATGATTAATCATAACTTTTATCTTCAGCAAGGAAAAGGTACATAATATTAAAAGATGACAGCTTGAGCTGTTAACCCTACTCCCCTCTGTAACCCCACCCTATTTTTCACTGCAGATAACTGTAGTCTCTTGCTTAAGAAAAAAATAACCTAAGAAGCCCAGCAGCAGTCATATGAGTTGCTCTACTCTTAAGCATCTTCAGTCTGATTTAAGCACAGTCTTCATTTAAAACTTTGCCAATGGGCATGTTATGTGAAGTGGAAGCTTATGTAAGTACCAATCAAATTCTACAGAAGCTGACCACAAGTTTGTTACACTCCATTATTAGGAACAATGAAAAATCTCTCTTGCTTTCTACCCTCTTAAGCTTTCCCCTAGCTGATCCAGCACAGCTGAAGGAAAAAGAAAAAGCCATCTGAACTTAAAAATCTAATCTAAAAAGAGATTGGCCTCCTTATCCAGCATAATAAAGGCAGTTTCAGTGTGCAGTGAGCTGAGCAGTGTTACAGGGCTAATGGTGGGAACATTATCTCACTGGGGAAGTATATATTACAATTAAAAGGTATATTAACTAAAATCCCCTGAATGTTAACATTCTTCTGCAAAAAAGCCTATGTATGCATGCTGGAAAAAGAATCCTTTCAAATCTGATATTAGTTTTGGCCAAACAGCTTAAAATTAAGAAGTAAGATACTAAACACCAAAATATTCTCTCCTGGTAGTTTCTCCAGGACTGCAAAGATACAAAAGTATTCCAAGATAGCACAGGAAAAATACTTTTTCTGATAGCCTTGAAACTGGCTGATGAAGAACTATTAAAACCAAACAGTTACATTTCCTAGAGTGAACTTCAACTTTCTCCAATTTGTGACCCTCTTTTCTATATGAGAAGATTTCTCTAATGTGGATAATTGCACTCATGCCAGGACTGAGAAAATAGGCCAAGAAATAGGCTATCTGTGATTCTCTTAACTGCTCCAGAAGTCAACAAGCTTGACCCTTTATCCATGCCTTACAAATCTTTTGACAGGCTAGCAAACCATTTCCCAAGTGTATTATACCAGGTGAACTAATTTCAAAGAAGGAAAAGGAGGGCATGAAATACAGTGCCTATACTAAAAAAGAATAAAAAAAAGGAAATGAAATTCATTTTCAGACTTGGAGCTAAATATTCTTGTTAGTTTTGCTAGTGAAGTACTCCAGCATTCTTAGCATGCTGCTAACGGGTAAGCAGCAAAACAATTTACTGGTTTACTGCCTTTGATTTTATGGTAGTTGCATTTGTACCATGTCAAACAAAAATAATTACAAATATGGCAGTATGCAAATCAGACAAAAGTACTTCTAAATACCAATTTCACATGCACATCCTTCTTTAGGCTTCAGGGAGCAAATGGATAAAACACTGGGTTTAACTCTGAGGTCAAGGTTGAAGTCGTAACTAAAATATGGATTTGCGTTTTAAAGCCATAAGACATGCTTGGTCACAAATACCATACAATTTTCCTTGCTCTGAAGAGGTATGAGTAAGTATGCTAATGGAATTACCCCTCACTCTTGTGAAACATAAATTAGGTTTTGATGATACAGTATAGCTAACTAAGAAATCTTTCTATAATTGAGATAACAGAGATCATACAGCATGCACATCTTTATGCACAGCTCAAAGGACAAATGACTCGGATAATGATGAATGCAGAAGTGCAGAGAAGGCTAGTGCACTTGAAGCCTCTGAAAATTGTTATGACCACAATTCACTGCACTTCATCAGCATATCAAAATTACAAAGCCCAATTTTATGTTTTGATTTGAACTGGGGAAAAAAAACACAAACAATTTTTCATTAAAAACAAAGACATATGAATATTGGAATATCATGGAACAGTTCATTTAAAATTGCCTGGTGTCATGGGTTTTACAAACAACAGACTTGAAAGTGATGTGCTATCAAAAAAATTAAAAATACCTAAATACATAATGAATATTATTCATTGTCAAAAGTTCAGTGAAGTCTTGACAGCACCAAGTCTTGCACAAATCAATGTAAAGGGAATCTTTAATACAACTAGCACAGCAGGCGTTACATAAGACTGCTCAGCTCTTCAGTCATAAGATATTGTTTGCAGGTGCATAAAACCTTGCCAACCTACTGAAGCTGAAACTTGCCATGCCACATTTGATTCTGAGCTATTCATTATTTATTGGGAGGTATTTCAGGCCATTTTCAAAAATAAGGTTGGGAGAAATAATGAGGAATATTTTCATGGCTCTTTTAATGACCAGCTATATTAAAGTAGCAATTGGGTGCCCCATTGCTATCAAGCCTTCTTAGACTGATTATCTTACATTCAAAGGGAAGAAACAATCCCTTCCCAGAAGAACTTGGGTTCTAAAAAATATGTGTAGATCCATAAAAAACAGAATCAGAAAGAATGATGAAGCCCTACATTTGTTCTGGTATCCTCCAGCACTGGTTACATCAGTATTGTCAAATGGAGAAAAACCTGCCCATAGCTTTCATTGAAGACAGAAAACAGAATTAAAATAGATAATACCAAAGAAGAAGAACTAATTAGGTTAAGCATCAGTCATCACTAAATCTATCAGTTGTCTTTGGTTTCATAATAACAGTTCCGCTTCCTTTTTCCTGGTTATTTTCTTTTCCCTATCATATTGAGAAAGATTGTGATGAGACAGAATAACTACAACATATAAAATAAACTTTATTTAAAGTTATCTTTATGTCCCTTTCTTTCACTTTCTTGTGCTGCTTTCTTAGTTTTACAATTATCACCTAAGAAAGCTCTTAAACTTTTACACTTTTAGTGAATGAACAGTGATGGACAGGTTTGCCTCATCTCTGTTATGTTACAAACATTTTTAGCCTTTTGTAGAGACTGAAATAAATATCCTTGAGGACTCTGACATAGCAATGTGCTCACTGAATGCAGAGCTACTGTCTCTAGTGGGAATAAACTGTAACTGAGCGTTTAGCTATGTAACTAGTACTAGCAGTCATTAAAGATACTCAGGTGTTTAATACTCACCATCATAGTGACCAAATAGCTGTATTTTTCATTATATACTGTTTAACTTCCCATGCATACTGCCATCTTATACTTCCTTGCCTTAGCGTGCCGTGCTTTTCAGGCAGATTCTGTTGTGTTTACTGATTTGCTGTTCCTGCTACCAGTGCCTCCTTTCCCTTTTAACTTCAGACATAAAAATATCAAACTTGATTTGTAAGCAGGAGGGAATGGAAGCAATTCCCTTGATTTTCAATAAAAATAATAGATATAGTAACTGGTGTATAGTAACATATATAATTAAAAACATTAAATTAAGGCACAAAATGTTTAAATCATTTTTAAAAATCTCTTTAAATAATATCTAAATAATGAAAGTTCTTTGACATATGTTAATCATAATTCAATATAGGCATCTTCGTTGCATTACGGATGATGATATTTTTACTATCAATTTATATTACATAATCATATAAAGGAAATTTCTGGTGTAAGACCAGTGTTTCTTCTGGTGCAAACAGCACACCTTCCAGAGGTTAACATAAGCTGAAGCTCTGGCCCAAAATGTTACTTGGAGATCTGAATTTACAGCATTACTATCTTATGTTTTTGCAGTAATGAAAATCAGCATCTTTGGAGTAAGGTGAACAGAAGAGCAATTAAAAGCATGAGGCTCTAATATCTTAAGGGTTTCCAGTTCATTATTTAAACTGAATCTTTCAACCTTGGACTAATTAAGTTATATTCCAATTTGGAACATTTTCCTTCTCAAAGCTTTTTAAAAGCCAAATGATTCTTTCTTCTTTGTCCTGAGATAACTATTAAAAGTATCAGTGTATGGAAATATTATGTAAACTGATGGGAACACTAAGATCATTTAATAGAGGGGCAACTCTGGGATTTTGGTTTTTCATTTCCAGCCTGCTAATGATTAAAGCATATTTCTGTTCTTCATTTGTAAAGAAAAAATATGCATTCTTTCGTTCCAAGAATACAAGAGGCTGCAGGGCTCATTAGCAACTATCCCTTATTGTCTCTGAGCTAAATACAGTCCTTACTTTTGTGGTTGGTCCTTACCAACCTTACCAACCACAAAAGCTCAATAAACAAGCGGAAATCATGGCAGTAATCCTACCTCCACTGACGTCAATAACAAATTTCCAATTAACTCCAGTAAATTCTGAGTGTCATCCACTACCTTTTGGTGCACAAAGATGGGCACTGAGGGAGAGCCCTCAGAGTGCTCATCGCAGAGCATTTCCCCAACATCCAGTGAACTGCGGAAGAATATTCTGCAGCTGTCTTCAGTGCAACAAAGTCCATGTGGGATAAAGAGCTTCAAGCTGTCTACCCAGACCACCACTTGACTGGTCATTGGCTCAGATCCCTGCTATTCACCTAGCAGCATGCTGTTGTCATATGAAGCTTTTCTTTTGATGTGTTTGGATGCAACCCTGTTAAGTAAAGCATGGCACAAGTCTGGTAGCTTTCCAAAAGTATTCCTGGATTTCCAAAGTCCAGTTGCAATAAGTTCTACTGCAGCTGTTCTGAAGACCACTTCTTATGCTCTTTTGGTTTTGTCTTAAACTAATTTTCTTGATTTCCTTAAATCAAGAAAAGGGTTTAAATTTTAAAATCTTTTCTTGATTTTTAAAATCTTTTAAAACTGCAGTGGTTTTTCTTTTTCAAATTTGCCTCCTCTGTAATCTTATTTTCAGTATTTTTATCCTCCCACCTATTCCTCTCTCAATTTTTTTTCTTATCCCTTTATTTTTACCACCCTAATCTCTTCTCTCCCTTACACTCTTCATTTCTGCTTGCCACACACTAAGCTGTCAGCTAATTATGCTACATCTGCATCATTATACCTCTTCTGCCACAGTCCTCCTTGCTGTTGCCCATTCACATTCTTACTCGTGGACCTGATGATTTCTATCCCAGTAACGTTCTGTAGTTTCCAGCGAAGTTTTTAACGGCTTTGACCTTGCACAGTGGCCCATTCTCTGCTAATTTTTGATCAAAGTTTCAAAGGAATCACCACATACCTTTCAAAGTACAGTACTTTACTATGTGATGAGCAGAACTTTTTATCATCAGAGTTTTATAGATTTTCTTGTTACTGAGTAGTGTTCTGGAGTTGCTCACTTCCAAGTTGGGGGATGTCTTTTTCTAGTGACTTGTCATAACATCCTTTTCTGTGCTAGGTTTGGCTTACAGGAGAGCTTTCAAATCTCAGGAAGCTAAGCTGCAGCTGCTCTGCTAAACTGAAAGACAACTGTGGAGAGTGGCACTTGACATGGAAATGTTGCTCTAGGCCTGGTGGGAAGATGCTGCCAGCCTCAGACACAAATATGACTTACTGCTTAGAACCTAGAGTAATTATTTAAAGCTTCAGTGTAATGCACTGCATGTTCTGCAAGAGTAGATTTTCTCTTGGGTTACAGACACTATGAACAAAAACAAGACTAGATCAGTATAAGCTTAGAAAATGCAAATATCATTAAAGATATTTTAAGATAGGTCTTTACTTTAAAGCTAGGGTGAGGACTAATCTTCCTGATTTGCTGTGAAAATTACATAAAAAGGCCTATCTGAATACTTATCTCCAACTGCACTAACAATTCTAGTAATTCTGGCTAATTAACACTTGATTCTGGTAGTGGCATATTTACAGATGGGGGTTCAGAAATTTGCATCCACAGTCACACCTCAAGCTTTTAACCTGGTGATGATGCTATATCCCAGCCTGGGAAGTGCAGGCCTCTGTAAGACAAAGCTTTATGGAAGACTATTAAACCAATAAAGTTGAGAGGATGCACTGTTCAAAGCTGGTTCAAAGAGCTTTTAAACTTCTCATCAGATTTTTTTGCTTTCTTTAGGAGATAGCATCTCCTGGGTCTCAAGACCCAACCTGTATCATTATTTTAACACATAATATATATTATCCAGTCCAAGTGTCTATGTACAAAGAGTTCAGACTAACTTGGATAGAGCAGAGACCCACCGAAGGACAAAAACATTTCATTTTTGTTTCTGGCAATTGTATAAACCAGGTGAATGGCACCTTTTATGATAATTGCACTATTTACTCTTTTCTTCAGACTTAAATCCTCTGAAAATAATAGAGCAGCTCTACAAAGAGTTGTGACTTGCTTTGAAGGGTTTTTTTTTGAATAAGATTGGTTCACTCTACAGTTTTAAGTAATGGGGAGGCAAATTTACACTATAATACTAATCGTATCACAGTAATTCTTGATAAACCCTTGATAAAAGTACATCCACAGACCTCAGAAAGATGTTACTGATTTTGTTGCACTTGAAAATTGCTGCCAAAGATAACACTGGGCCACATTTATGCACCTGAAGTTCCACCAAACTCTGATCATTACACCATTAATATCCTGTCTATTAAATGAGCCACATGGAAATACTCAATTATTTCATATACAAGGTACCATATATGTAATCTACAAATGCAATAAAGGAATACTTCTAACAGATTTAACCTAATTTACTAATAGGCATAGTTCACTATCGCACAACAAACTCTGGGCACCTTCACGATTCAGCTGAAAGAGAAAATGAAATCCAGCTGTCCACAAATAGAACAAGCTAAAATAAAGTTCTCTTTGGCCATTGCACTCAGTACTAGGATTAGATTTTCATTCTTGGAAGCAAGCTGTTATTATAAAAAAAAGTGACTAAAACTGTAGGGTTTAATCAAGGTGCACAAACTTTAAAAGAAGGCTGTAGGAGGAAGGCAGATAAAGAAGGACATCTCAACTGCATATTAGCCTGTCACTCTAAAGGGTGATGACTACCTTTTAGTTAACTCGGCTCTGATTGTAATTGAAATACTAGCCACTCTAATATTGCCAACTGATATTACAGCAGCTGAGATGATCACCTGTGATGGGGTTTCCCAAATTCCTGAAGTATTCAGTATTGACTTCTGAAAGGATAAAAGGCAAAATATTGCTCAGCGCTCATATAAAAATACCGGTGACCTTTAATTATCAACTTTATTTAGTACAAAAGTTTTGTAGTATTTCAGACTTTGTTTCATTGCAAGTGCTGATGTTTCAATGGTTTTGTAATCTGGAAGGCTTTTATCTCATTGATCCTGTAAAGATTAATTTCATACAAGCTCCATAAGCTCAGGGACTTAATATTAGCAATGCCCATTGACCATAGCTTTAAAAGTACCTTTGTAATTCTGACATTTCTTGATGAGATGTGTCCTCTGGATCTGGAAAAAGCTTTTAATCGTGTTGAATGAGGCTACTCTGTTTCAAACCTCTTGGGGGTTTAGTTTGATAATAGATTTTCTCCCATAGCACTGCTTATTATCTGTAGTCAAAGCCAATGGGTTGATTATCCCCTTCCTTTCAATTAGGCCTCTGCACCCATGGGGCCTGGACAAGTTGCCTTACTGATAAAAGTTAATTTTCAAGATAGTTTTGCAGTGTACAACAAGGATGGGTTGATCAGTAGAGCTTCAAACTTAGTCAGCTGCAGATCCACTCAGTCACTGAAAAGAATCAAAGACAGCCACAAAATAACCCTATAGTTAAGACTCAAAAATACATGGCAAGGTCTGAAGCCTTATTCCATGTTAAAGAAATACAATTAGTTTGTATTGATCTAAGGGCCTAATGGAAGTACTGCAGAACAATGGGAAGACATTGTGCTGAGATTATTTTGTGACTCTTAGTTGGGAAGCTATATTGAATTATTGAGGCCCCCCAAAAATTTCATCGCCATATCTGCTTTCCTGCTCCACCTTCTATATAAATATGTGCATTTTTTCCTTCTAACCTCATGACATTTATGAATTTGTTTAAATAAAGCTGAGAACAAACGTCATTAAATATTGTACTTGCATACAGCCTAACTTTGAAATTATTGTTTCTCATCACTATGATAGTAAAATACGACATATTTCACAATGCCATGACATAGTGTTTGTATACCATGTCACATTACCCTAAAGGTTACATAGTTTCCCAGAAACTGGTGACAGTAACTATTAAATTAAAATACAATTTGCCAAAAATGAAAAAAAAAAGTTATTGGTTTAACCTCATAATTTATACAGAAGTAAATGCAAGAGTCATTGTACAACATCTGCATGTAATCAGGGTCATCTGGAATATAACCTTAACAAAAATCTGGTGGAACTTCGGAGTGATTGAAACTATTTATCTGTAAATATCTTCTGTTAAAGAGAGTATTTTGCTTCAAAAAAAAAGAAAAGGTAAGAAACAAGAAAGCTCATGAATTGCTGAAACTGTGTCTGAAAAAATACAGCCCACATTACTCATTTTCTATGCTTAAAGTATTTTCTATGAAGTGTGAACAGAGGGTCTGGGAAAATGCTAAGGAAATACGAATTGTCAGGTAGAGTGGGGAGAAATGATGCTGCATTGGTAGAAGAGCAGAAAGATTTTGAGAGCCTACATCAGAGGAAGGAGTGACCCATCGGGGGAACAGATTAAAGAGATGACTTTGGGAGATGTGGCAAGTTTGTTGGTGGCAGGTATCTCACGCTTTTTTCATGAAGGGGGAAAGGCTGGAGAGTGCTATCACAGATGTAGTGACCTCTTCTACCTGCCTTCAATATATGTGCCAAGATATGGGACAGAAGGGAAGTTTCAGCAGGTTCTACAAGCCTTTCTCTCTCTTCCCACACTATGAACAATGACCTGGGAAGTATTCCTGTGCCTTTGGGATGTTTCTCACCTCCTCCTTATCTGTGTGCCAGAGTATGCAGAAGATTATACCCTGAATGAGGGCAAAATTTCTTTTTTTTCACTCTACATATATGTCCGGGCTGAGTGACAGAGGATTTAGAT
The DNA here is from genome assembly GCF_036370855.1 of Dromaius novaehollandiae. NCBI lineage: Eukaryota > Metazoa > Chordata > Aves > Casuariiformes > Dromaiidae > Dromaius > Dromaius novaehollandiae. Next base: position 28,257,073 of record NC_088132.1, read on the forward strand.
GAGGTAATACAAGCTGATACAAACAACAAGAAACATATATGAGCATATATCCATACCACAACCTATTAAGAAAGGTAAACTGCATAAAGGTAGAAGTACAAGACCTGATGATGAAAGGATATAATTTTTAAAAGACAATGTTTTTTACATGAATGCCAACTTACACAGGAATAGAAATCAACAGACCACATATAACCTTTGCTACATCTACATTCCTCTTGAAAGAGGAAAAATTTTATTACATTAACCTTTGCATCTGCATAGAAACATACCACTGTCAGTCTGACAAAGTATATTTTTATTTGACACCACTCAAAAGTATCTTCTTCCAAGGAAGGATAAGGAAAACCCAGGAAATGGTTTTAAAATGCAGACGAAATACATATTTATACTTACTAGCACTTGTGAACAGTTGATTTACTGCCTAGGGAAAAAAAAATATATTAACAGCTACAGTTCGCTTCATTATGTGTGTAATAAAGTGGCTAATGTTCTTTTCCTCCCTTTTGTAGCAATAGTAAATGAAGATTTGCATTCTGGGTAGAGCTTTCTCTTGGGGAAGCAATAGAAGCCTAGACTGACAATCCCTAAGCCCCAAACCTTGTTAAATGCAGTTTCAGTCCTGGGGACCTAATGCACTGATTGCTTCTCGAGAAGGAGTCTCATTGCTTGCTCCATTCAGTCCTATTACTGAAGGTCTAATTACATCTATTATGCTGTTCAGTTTCACAGACAGTTGGCAAGGGGAGGAGGGGGTGAAATGAAGCGGGGCGGGGCGGGGGGAGAGGAAGAAGAAACCAAATGGTAGGGCAGGAAAAAAAGAAACCCACAGGCCTCAGCTATTGAGAAATGAACTGGTGACTGAATGGACTACTTTGTGAGATTATATCTAAACCACCAAGCGTGTTACTGTAACAAGACAAAATGGAGATGGTTCCAATTTTGTATCATTGCCCAGGCAACAGAGAACCAATTACTCTGTCAAAATCTTAGGTGCTGGATTTAAAAGCTTCGCAAGGCCTTAGCTCAACCAAACAAATTTTTGTATGAAAAAGAAAAAAAAAAAAAGAGGGCAGGGAATGAAGCATTTTTTAACCATGTTGTAAAGTTTCATTTACATTCCAGGCTGCCAAAAGTCCTTCCCAGACCTCTTTTTCTCAATATAATGCAAACATCACATGCCATATTATGTTTTTGTGTAGCCTAGATTAAGACTGTTATCATGGCCTAATAGAGCTCAAAATGAGAGGGGAGGGAGGGAGAGAGAGAGAGAGAGAGAGAAAGACTCATTATTTTTAGATGGCTTTGCTTTTCCCATAGGGTTCCCATAGATCCTACTTAGCAGCAACTAATTCCGGTACTGATTAAGTGGGAAATATACAGAATCTCAAAAGGTCAAACCTATAATCAGCTGCCCTAAGGGGCTGACATGGAAAACTTCTTAATCCAAGTTCAGTTTATTGCAATCTTATAACAAGGTGCAGCCAGTGATGTGATGCATCGAAGGGAAGAGGGAGCACTCCTAACAGAGCTTCTTGTGATGGCTCAGCCTTACAGTATACTGCCTTACCTTGTGTTTCTGTCAGAATTCCTATTATTTAGTCTGTTATACTTGTGCATGTTGATCATTTGTTTTCCTGTTGGAGGAGGTGGAGCTTGCATTTATAATAAGCTAAATCTGTATGAGACATGCACACTGCATACCTCTGAGAAAAGGATCCCCTAGCTGATCTACAAAGCAAATGGGAAAACAAAGCTCTCTCAGGGGACAGGAAGAAGGAAAATAGAAGCAAAAATAGAAACAAATTATTTAATGAAAAAACTTCTTGTTATGTGGGTAAAAGCAAGTTTATGAGGAAGGATTATTTCTGTCCAGGTGCAATATGATAACGATAAAGTGGATTTTAGCACATCCAGGGTTATTTCCAAAAAATGGGATCTCTCTTTGGTCCCTGCTTGGCATCTTCTGAATCATATAAGCACTATGCAAAGTAGGGCCTGATCCACCTTCCCAGAAAGCAAGGGAGACACTTAGCCATTTCAGTAGGATCTGAGGGTCCTGAGTATACCTACAACTTAAACCACAGCAAAATTCGCAGCAGGATTTTGGGGTTTGTTTGGTTTACAGTGTACGGGCTGCATTCCAGAGCTGGCTCTAGGCACAAGCTACGTAGGCAGGTGCTTGTATCTACAAACTTTTGGGGCAAGAAAGTAGCTGTGGCCTCACTACTTGCATGCCCTATGCCTGAGCTGTGGACAGCTGTGTAGACCTAAAGCTGCAGCTGCTTTGAGAGGGGCCTAGAGTGTTAGTGGTGGCTCCTCGCAAGAAGCGGTAGCTTCACCATCACGGTCTTCCCCATTTCTCTTCTTCCACGCAAAAATAGGAGTAGCTTGCTTCATGCTCCAAGGCTCTTTCCCATGTTTTGCCCCAGCTCTGCTCTTTTCCCCTCTCCTTCTTCTTTCTAAGCCAGAAGCAGCCAGGTCTCTCCCCTAGAGCAGGGAATGGAGTTTTCTTTTTGCAGCAAAGCCACTCTGAGCTTGCCATGCTCTGCTCACTTTAACTAAGGAGTTAACAAAGCAGTGCTGGATCATAGTTTCAGTTGCTTTCCAACCCAAGTTTACGAGCTGCTGCACAGTTCCATTTTGAACATTACGGGAATGCACTGAGTGCTGCTCGGGTGTCTTTACAAAGTCCTCTCAATGCCAAAAACCATGCTAAATCAGACCTCTACAAGACAAGCCTGGGTTACTTTTGTCAGCTGAACTTGTACGGGAATAGAGCCTTCTCAGATGACAATTCAAAAGTGTTGTCATATTTAGCATGTAGGTATAAGGTTCACAGTTTGTGTAATTATCACATGGTCTGATTATTTCACTGCATAACAGAACTGGAAAAGATAATCATCTGTTATCCAACGTGCAATTTAGAGGCAGCCATACAGATAAAAACCAGCAGCAAATCCTCAGAAACAAGTAATCCAACACATCAAGATAGAGAGGACTTTAAGTACAAACACTTCTATCTTTCAAAATAAATAATCCATGCAGAGGTCCAAAAGTAGAAACCAAAAAGCTAGCCTTTGCAAAAGGCAAGTGCTACGTAATATTGGACAAGAGGGCAGCTCGCCAGAGGGATTTAGCTGACACATTACATTTACTATGTATTTTGGAATAGAAGTATATTCCAAAGAATCAAAAATACATTCTGAGTGTCCTTCTGTCCTCTGAATAAAATTTGTTTTCGAAGGTAGATGTTTAGAAGTTGTGGCACAGAGATCCATATGAACATAAATCTATTTAGAATCAAGTGAAAGTATTTGGAACATGTAAGTATACATAAACAGATGTATAAAAGAAATTAAGTATGCGCTTACAAAACTTTTACATGTGAAAAGAGTTTAGTTAATTAAATTCCAAACAGAGTGAAATGCTGATATTTCTTTTTCTCACAGCAAGCAGCATATCCCTTCTCATCTTCTCTGTGAGAGAGGAGAAAAACAATTTAGCAGAGTTACCACATGAATGTGTCAGAACTGGAAATTAGCCCATTAGGCAAAGGCAGGTCATGACAAACTTTGTGCGGCAGTAACGTAACAATTCTATTGCACCAAGTACTGTACAGAGCACAGCAGATCAAAAATATTGTCAGGTTATAGTTAGTAACAATTTTCAAAATACAGTCTCATTTCAGAAGCCCAAGAAGCCTGAGGAGAAGCCATCAAATGTCAAAAAAACACAGTGGCTTTTTAGTGGCCATAAAGTTTACATAGCCCATTGCACTCACCATCTGATCAGCATTATGGAGCTTTAGTGTAAATGAGAATCAAACCCTCATAACAACTGTGAAAACAGCAACATTTCCCATCACTTCCTATAATCAGACTCAAAGTACATTCAAACTATCAAAGATGTGGACACATTTAGCATTTTTGTTTAGCTCTTCTCATTATGATCCTAGCTGGGCTTGGCTATGGTCAGGAAATACGCTTCACATATCACTGTCAAAATACTGACTGCCACACCTTGCATGTTCATTTTACATTTTCATCTTGCATTGAATGTCCATTGTACACTTATATCTCCATTTAAGTGGCTTTACAGTTCTACCATTCTGATTAAGTAGCACTTAATACTCATATTATATAGGCATAAACAGAAAAATAGACATCCTTATTACTTCAGCTTATGTATGACAACCTCACATATTTCTGGCAATGTCAAGGAGCCTTTAACTGTGAATTTAAAGGTCTCTTTTGATGCCGCACAGATGAGAAATGGGCCAGAGATACTTAGAAGACACAGCCTTATCATTTCTGGTCATCCAAGCAACTGAACACTTCAAGTCCAATTCCTGCTTACAATGAAGACTCCCTACAACAATGTGTTAATGTAAATAGACAGTAAATATAGATGTGATCTTATTCATATTAATTCCTACTTTAAATTCTACTTATACCACTTTCCATATTTCCTGGGGGTCTCTTTTCTAGTTCAGTCTCAATCTTTGAACTTTCTTTTGAGGATCTTGGTAAACTTCGAGCACAGTCTTCTGTTCTCACTTACTTGAATTAAAAAGTGAGCTTTCTTTAATGAATTAATCCTGATTTATAGCTTTCTTCACAGAGATTTTCAGGGAAAGGTGGCACGACTGTGCCTTACTCAGACAAACAGAGTAACAGGAACCTTTTGTGGATATTAGGTATATGAAATGTCACCATCATGTCCAGTTTTTGACATATTTTTCAAAATGCATATATTTCAGCAAATCCCAAATGCACATCAACCTAGCACCCAAAAAGCAAACAATTCTGGTGGGTTTCGTATTAGTGATAAAGCTGAAAATAAGGGAACTGAGAACCCATAAAGGAGCATCACACTGCAAGACCCCCTGTTCTAACTTACAAATCATCCTGCAACTTGTGAAACTGATCCAGTTTAAAACTAACTCACAAAAAAAAGTCAAGTTTTAATGTGGATCAGTACTTCAAAAGACTACAGCGATACTTGTCTTCACACAGATTAGGGAGTGGCATGACAACATAAACAAACATTGACATGGAGGAAGAAAACCTGGTTCTTTGGCAGCAACACAGTCTTAAAACAATCATGAAAACATAAGGTAATAGTGTGTATAAGAAAAAAAGCCTGGCCAAACACTCACCCGGAATCTTAAATTAAAATTTAGCCTCACTGGTCATTTTTTGAGTGACTCCAAATTTTAAGATCTTAAATATCCTTTCCTCAGAGGATAGGTAACGACACACCCTACTCAAATAAATTATTTATGTATTTACATAAAATGAGCAAAACTCAATCAATGTGTTAGTGATTGCTTCCCAGGGCCAGGAATGAATGGTTTGGTGTTCAGTGGGTCAGTGACATGATCAGCTTTCTCATGCCAAGTGTGAATTGTCTGCTGCTCTGAGCTCCAAAACAGGGCTGAGCCAAGACAAAAAGGTTTGTTGGAAAATGCTCACTCCTTGAAATGGAAAATTTTAGTGGAAACATATCAGTTTTGACCAGAAAACAAGTTTCACAAGTCTAGATGAAATTTCAAGGGAAACCAATGTCCTTCAGTAAGAAAAAGCCCAGTAGTTGGAGCACTTGCCTAAATATCAAAGACTCGGTCATATTTCTGTTCTACTTCAGTGCTTTAAGTACTTGAATATGAACAGGACCACTAAGTTCTGGGAATGGGGGCTATTGGCTACTCCAAGGAGGTATACCTCTCATATACCTCTCTTTTCCCTTTTTTTCCCCCCAGCTGGGCCTAGTCTATAGTTATACTTTCCACTACTGCCCATTAGACTCAGGCTATAGTTTTACATTTTCTTAGGTGAAAAAAAAATATAGCTTAAAAAATTTGTTTTCCTCTCTTTTCCCCAGTTATTCATTCCTACCTCACACTGTCTCTTTCATTGTGCCATCATTCACAGGCACAGAAAGGTTATTTTTAACTTGGATCAGTTTACTGATATGGTATTCAGAGCAATCTAATAAATTATCATTTTTGAGCTGTTGAGGGGCCAGAAAAGAAAAGTATAACCATAGACTTAATGGTAGTCAAAGAGAAATCACGGAAAATTCACTTCTGCCTCTCTGCTCTAATCTGTAGCACGTGGTCTCTCTTGGCAGTGAAGCCATGATAGCAGAACAAAATAAATGCTTTGACAAAGGCACTGTCCTCTGACATCTACAAAAAAGACTTTCTCTCCTTGAATATGTCTGAATCCAGATGAAGCAGACAAAGTTACTGTAATGTCTTGCACGACTCTTACACCTTTTCAAGAATATGGCTACTGTGAAAACTGGCTAAATATTTTATGCTATCAAAGCCAAATTTCACTCAAAGTCAGGTTATGTTAGGCAGAGATACAGAAAATAGCTTTAAATTGCATGGTTAGAGCTAGCTTCTCCTTTACACTGCAGAAGGAGCACCTTCCATAGCTCTACTGTCTCTGAAATGCTTTTTTACTGACCTCACTCCTGAACTGTCCACTCACCCAGTTGTCCTCTCTCTTTCTCATTACTCCTTCTGCATGACCTATCATAAACTTCATACACCAAAACCAACTTTTTTAAACTCTCCCACCCTATCATAAAATAATGTCCATGCTGGCACCATCTCATCTCACCCTCTCATCAAGATTCGTCTGCCTTTACTTTTAGAGTCTTCTTTACCGTACTTACTATTATGTAGTTACCAAAATGCTCAAACTTCTATTATCGTGTGTTGTACAATATAGACACGTGCAAATTTGTTTCAAGCAGTATTAATCCTACAGCCACAAAAGCAGGGAACTCAAGGCCTGAAAACGTCAGCAGGGAGGACAAGTACATGGATGAGCAGTTAACTTGCGCTGAGTGGCATGCTGTCACAGCAAGACTGCTAGCAGTACTTGTGCTAGCTCTACTAAAGTTGACTGAAGAATCTAAATACTACTCTGGTCTTGAAGTGGAAACTATGATACAGATCCTCTGGGATATTTAGACACTAAATTCCTATTGATTTCAGTTCCTCCAAGGATATGGGTCTGCCCTTGTATGGTTTGTACAGCATCCAGGACTAAGCCCATTATGACTAGCATACAGAGGTATAACCTCAATGTAAATGTTAAATCATAGTAAGGACATGGCTCTTTCTCTTCTTTTGTGAGTTATTTATTTCCCGGGAATCTAAGGCAAAGATGAAGATTGAGACTATTGGGGATTTCATTAATATGACAGAATGGATGCACTGTGATCTCAGTGAGCTTATTTTTGACATGCTGCTAAGAGATGTGAAGGCATGTTTGTCAGTCACTCTTCTTAATAGAGGAAATGCACACATTTTCTTTGAAATGTCAAGCATATTGAAGTATAGAAGTTGAGAGCTGGATGGTGGAAACTAAAACAGATAAAATACAAGTGATCCTAGCAGACTGGAAAAAGTGGTGGATAGAAAAGATTATACAGGCCCTCTACAACACAAAGATGCGTGCACCTTACTTGTTACTGAGCTTTGAATTTTTTTATGTGGTCCTATCACAAGCTGTACTTAGTGCTTATATTGGAGCAATGGCTGTGTTTTCTGACTTGGCTCCTGCTAACATCATCCATATCTTTCTCTCTCATTTGACAATGAGTCACTTACAATGCAACCCACATGAGGCTCTCTCTTATATCAAATTTAAACTGAGGCTAGTGTAGAATCTATCTACTCATTTGTGAAGTGCTGTTATGTCCCTGACAGGCATTGACCTATGAGTGACATTGATGGATGATTGAATCTAAATGAAGCTTAAGATGTTGGTTTTGACCTATAATGCCTTGTTTTGTTCTATTAGAATGAATGCTTCTGACTCCTTTGGAGCCTAGAATTTTTTTCAAGGAAGGAAGATGTGGTGGAAATGGTGCTCCCCCCCATTTTTATTAGGGCTAGCAAGTAGTTCAGATGGCTTTTGCAGCCTAACCTGAAAGTCTACATTCAAAATGCTTAACGCGGCTTCTGCATCTTATTGACAGTGACTGTTCAGAGAGGTCTACTGAACCCAAGGTTTCACAGAAGGTTTCTGTAGACATAGAAAGTGTGGATCTATTTGCAGAATAACTAGAAGGGAAAAAGGCAGACAAAACTTGGCATGAGCAGGAAGCCCTGAGTCAGATATGAAATACTGCTATGGTCACAGGTCTTTTTAGAATAACAGAACATAGACTCCTGCTATCAATCAGCTTTAGATTCATGCTGGTGACTAGATGGTCATAGATAATAAAACATTAACATTTATGATCTGATAAAAGGCAACGGCCCAACTGTGAAAAAATAGCCACACTATGGCTTGCTGATGAGAAGGATGGCTTTGTATTCAGCTAGGTCCGGCTATGTACTTCATACAGCACAGACAGAAAGCAAGCTGAGGTAAAAGATGCTGCTGTAGAGTTTGCACCTGCCCTGTGCTATGGGAGATTTCAGGCCCCTGAGTAAAACCCGAAGGCATTGGGCTGAATTCAGCTGAAGCTGCCCACCCCAGAGTAGCATGTAACTGTGCAGGTTACAGAAAGTGATGTAACTCAGTGTGAGGCTGTGAGGAGAGGATTTGAAAAACAATCCAGGAAGGCAAAACAAACAAAGAAAAAGCAGAGAGTTCTCCAAACCTGTATCTGCAACAATTCCTATGGGCAAAGGCACAGGTGTGTGAGATGATTCTGGAAAAGCAATTGGAAATTCCCTGCGGCCCCTGTATAAATCCCTTTCATTCAGAGGTCAGCAGTTAGTGTTTGCAGCTAAGGAGCGTCTTCCACTGGCTACTCAGTGTGCTTGTGTTTATATGACAGTTTTTACCCTGATGCTGAGAGAGCCCTGTCAGATGAAGTGTAAGCCACATTTACCTGTAAGTGCCCCACACTAGCTTGTGATGCCTAATCTCTTTTATTGATCCTACTAGCTGGTTTCTTGAGCCATTGATTTTCCTTGCTGTCAGTTTGTGGCCTTGACTCTCTAATGTTTATTTAGACTGGTCTTCATAAATTGCTTCTGGTGCTGAGGGCGAGGAAGGCGGCAGGAGGTCAGGGGTGCGTGTATACCTGTCCATATATATAAATCACAGCTTTTGTTCTTCACTGTTGTTTGTGAACACTGTTTGCTGGGTGAATAAAAAGGAAGTATTCTACTAAAACATGGAGAAGCTATTACTAATTCCCCTGTGCCTGCAATTTTATTGCAGTCTAGGTTTTCAATTTTCTGTATCTTAATGGTACCTCTTGTTATCTACTCAAACATGTAATGTTTCTTTTTGTTAAAGAGAGAGAGAGAGAGAGAGAGAGAGAGAGAAAGAAAGGAAGGAAGAGGCAAAGGAATTGTTTGTTTACCAGCACAGAACTGTACTTTTTAAAGCAGGAAGGGGTGTATGTATTTTGTTGGTGACTTTTCTGGGCTTTTTATTTATCCTTTCCTCTTTTTAACATTTGTTATAAATTTCAGTCTTTGTGGAGAACAGTAGGACTTAGTAGTGGGGGACTTAAAGGCATTTGTACAAATGAATGAACAACATCTCTCTTTCTGGCAGCATCAAATATGTATACCTTTAAAGAACGAGCATAGCCTCCATTGGTCAGAAATGGCAGTGCTCTTTCAGTAGTGGGACAAGAGTGTCCTCTGGTAACTTCACCAACAGAGCTGGCAAAATGGGAAATGGTTAAAGGAAGGCATCTGTACTGGATATAAATAATTCAAGGGCACATCCTGGAAATTCCAAGGGAAAAGCCCTACAGTTCATTATAGCAGTGAGTTGCTAGAATGCTATCGCCTTAAATCAATGGAAAATGTTTTGCAACAGCTACAATTCTTTTTTTTTCCACTGCAGCAGTAAACATCATAGTGTGTACAAGGTGACAAGTGGTTCTCCTGAGGCTAGGAGGACAGTAATCAATAGAGGTGCAGTCTGGGCCACTGTTCTGTCTGTTGATGCAGAAACATTGTGCACAGATATGATGCCCAGAACAAATCAAAAGAAGAAAAAGAAGCTGCTCCAAGACAAGTAAAGGAATACCTTACAGGAAATACCTTATTGACTCGAATATCTGATTCCACTTTTTCCATTTGATCTCTATTGGCTTGTGTGGTCACTCACTAACCTAAACATCAGCAAGTTCCATTCATTTTAAAAGGGAGACTTATCAACACCAGCTGGATAAATACTTGGTCTAATATTCCCCTTCCATCTGTCCCTCCTCCTGCAAAGGTCAGTATAACTGCTTATACATTTTTTGCAAAACCCATTGAACATATCTTGCAAATGGCCAGCACTCAGAAGAAATTCTCAGACTCAACTCTTGTGTTCAGGCTATAATTTGAGGATTTCTGAGGATTAATGGCCAGGATCATATCTCTGAAAAGCCTTTAAGTACCTTGAAACCGTCCTTTGACTGGGACTAATATACTTTTGGCTTCTGTGCATGGCCTAAAGCAACTAAGGTAGGAAATGGAACTATTGTTTACACACCTTCATATGGTAAAGCTTTGCTTTTCAGAATCCATATTTTGTAGGAAGATGATTTCAGCAGAGTGCCTGTGTGTTTCCTGTAGAGAAAAGGAGTATAACTTTAAAATCAGCACCACAGCAAGACAGCAAACTATATTAAGATATCTGGGAACACTCCTAAGAACCTCATGTGGGCCCCCCAAAGAAAGAAATCAGTAAACTGTAGAGCGGATAGGGAAGGCTGATAAAGAAAAACATGAATAATTCTCACCATGTAAGATTTGCAGGTTGGCATATTTTACTGTAGTTGCACACTCTAATGAACACTATGAAACAGAAGGAATGTCCTGCCCCTCTGATTTAATTGTAACCAATTGCTTTTTTATTTAGAACAGTAAAGCTGACCAAACTCTCAATGAACTGAGTAGGTATTCTAATAATCTTCAATATAACCTGCATAAGGAATAACTAATATAATACAATATAACCAGTGTAACTCAGTAAAAGGAATTTATTTGGCAACCATTGAAATCACTGGGAAAATTCTCACTTGCTTTATTGGGCCTCTGCTTATAAACAGCTAGAAGCTGGACATGGACAAAAAGCAAATGATTCAAAAGATCCAAATGTTCCTCAAGAATGAGCAGAGTAAAAATAACTGTTTGCATAGTCTATTTAACCTGCAGACTGGAAGGTGAACAAGAGCACAAGCTTTCTTCTGTAAGTAAGTAGTGCTTAGGTACATTTCCCTTCAGCCCAAGTAAAGCAAGCAAAGTCCCCCACTACAGATTTTTCTGTACTGACACAACATACTTTTATACAGCTGAGTTTAGCAATGCATAATACCTCATTAACATTTAACTGCATGAAATATGTCTCTGTAAAGTTTTTTTTTTTAATGTAAAATAGGGAGGAAGGTTGTTAAACTTTATTTTCCTCTGGAAAAGCAAAACAGAAAATGTTTTCCCTTCACATTTTTCCATCTGATGTCAGGAGATTACATTAGAGTTTTCCTTATTTTCCCTCATGACTGACATTCAAATACCAGAAATGACAAGTTTTGGAGATGGTAAGGAATAATAATTCATTTACGCCTATAAATATCCAAGATATGTTTAGTTAGGAGGAAACAGATGACCTAACAGAAGACTAAATCTTGGCAAGTTTACTTACATTGGCCAAACGCTGCCAATTAAATTTCAGCCAGCTGGTTGCTTCTAATCCTCTCTTGTTCAGTCTATTTGAATGATTTTTAAAGGTGGTTTTCTTTTTTTTTCATGCCACATTCATCCATCACTAGAAACACCACACAGAAAAAGCATTTTGGGTGAGAACAAATCACAGATGAAATGTCAGGGGGCTCACTAGACTGGGGATGAGGCCAAAAGCACTTAGAAAAATGTGAAACTTCATCACACATCCATAACTCTAAGCTAGCAACCAATAAAGAACACAGTTTAAGATAGGAGCCAACTCACTGCCCTAGCAGTTAACTGAATTCCTGAATATTAGCCAAACGACCCTTGTTTATTCCCACTTTGGGGTGTTTGTTTCCCAGTCAGAGTATCAGAGAGGAGGAAGGTCAAAGAGGAGGTTGTTGCTGCCATGCCAGCCTCAGTCCTGTAGGTCATTAGTACAGCACCATTAAGCAGTTTCTTCCCAAACGCTATTCCTGCTTTCTCATACAGGCATCAGTGCCAAAAGATCTTAACTCAATTACTCAAACAGTCAAGTGCTTCTACTTCAGAGTGGGTTTTCTGCCTTGTTATCCTTGTTTATTAAGGCCAGAACTGAAAATACAAGTGAAGAGTACCTGCTTTAATTCATGGCTGGGTGTGGAAAAAGGACAAAGAAAGAAACAAAACACACGCAGAAAAAAAAACTGTCTGGGGGACGTTGCACATCCAGTTTCTGTAATTACAAGGGAAGTTGATCTGTCACAGTCTCTTTGCATCAGTGAGCTGACACATGAGCGATGTATGTGTGGTCTTCTCAGAGGAAGAAATCCACTTTTCCACACAGCTCTGGCTCTGCAAAAAGGTGTAAGGTAACATGATTCAAGACTTATTACTTCTGGCAACTTTGGCACTTTAAACACATGTAATTACACACAGAAAGAAGTGTTGGATGAGAAACTCTAGCCCCATAAACGAAGCCCTGCTATTTCATAGAATACAAACAGGACAATAGTGAAGGTGCGTATCTGGTAAAAATAAGCATCTGGCACTATAATTAATTAACTTGATGCACTAAACAATAGTAATTACTGTTTTTAAAATCAATTTAGTAAACCACAAGCCCTCACTTGGCATTGTCACAGTCATGCCCCATTATGCTGGACAAATAAGAAGGCAGAGGAAGGATTAACTCTCTTTCCAAAAAAACCCTTCTTTTAAAGCATGGAAAATATAAAATAGGGATGTGAGGAAGATAATAAATAATGGAAGAGTTGAAAAGTTACCTCAGTTTTGTTAGTTACACAGATGTCACCTTCTTAAACTTTGAAAAATTAGAATTGTAAAGGATTGAATAAGATAGAAATTATTAATAAGAATTCTGGATTTCTTATTTTAATTCCACTAGTGTATACAATCACAGGAATATTTTTTTTTTTGAAGACTTTAACATTAGTTAAAAAAAATTAAATCTAGTACAGAAAATATGTACCGCAGGATTCCTGCACATCCTGCACATCCATGCACATGTGATCTGCATGAGAGATTAATCTCCTCCATGATGCAATTGCGTCACAAATGGCCAAGTGTTATGGAGAACACTAATACCTGGTGCTTTCTAAGCGCTTTGCAGAAAAGACAGGAAGCGTGGCATGTGAGGGTAAGCAGATCCCTCATTATTTCCACAGGACCACTAGGGCTGAGGGATAGTTAAGAACTGAAATCATCAAATAACTTGATTTCCAGGATTTGTTAGAGAGATTTAAGAGAGTCAAGAGAGCATTTGAAGGCTCTTTGCTTGAGAGTAATATTACTCTTCAGTGCACTAAACTCTACAGGAGTTGGTCCATTCTACCTATGTGAAAATTGGATTACACACAGCTTAATTAATTTGCCTGAGGCCTGACAAGAAGTTGATGGCAAAACTAAAATTCAGCTCTGCTGAGTCCAGGCCCTATGTCCTGAGCTGTAAATTATCATTCTTCTTTGCAGCACTGAAACTGTCAGCTCTTACGTACTCAGAGACAAAGAACAAACCATTCCTTAACCTTCTATATGTTAAGCTAAATAGATTGAACTTCTGCCTCGTACCATAAAGAGCATTTTCCAGTTCTAATTATTCATCTCTGGAACTCCTCCAAATGTTCAGCATCCTTCTCCAAATGCAAATACTTAAACTGGACACACTGTTTCACTGCTCACATGCCAGTAGTGGTTGCAACAAGGGCAAATCCAGAAAGAATATGGCCTCTACTGAACTTGAAGTTTCCCTATTTAGACACCCCAGAGTCATATGAGCTACTTATGGCCACATATCATCACCCCAAAAAATAACCAGCCAATACCCAAGACTTTTTTTTTTTTTTTTTTTAAAAAAACATTGCTGGCTAGGCTTAAGCCTTGCATATGAGCAACAGTCCAAGACTGAACCTTCCAGGCTGTATACATTAGCTCTTACACAGATTTGTTCTAATTAAAAAAATAAAAGGAGCATAAACAATACAGGGAAAGCAATCACAGCAATTTTGGGAAGCTAACCGAATAGGAAAAGACAAAAATAGTGTTTCCACTTGAAAAACATGTAAACATCAATAAAAAGAAGGAATGGAGTACCTCCCATGCTTAAATATGCCATGACTGTTGTTAAAAAACAAGGAAAAAACCACAAAACAAATGTTAACATGGGAAAAGCTATGGAATTTAGGCCATGAGAAGTTTTTTCTTTACAGATGCCTTTCTCTTGGAAAAAAGTTCAAGTAGCCTCTTTTTGATTCCCCCCCGTCCCCGATCTCTTTAGCTGCAGTAACCACAATGAATTTTTTTGATGCTGACCACATGAATGTCACAAACTCTCCCACTATGAGTCAAATATTAATTAAACATTAATAAAAGAACACTGATTTGAAACTCCCTTCTCTTGGTTTTCAGAACATACTTCTACGATCTACATAAGCAGAAGCATCAGCCATTTTGATCTCAGAGCAGGTAGCATCTACTGTAGAGAGCAGCCTTATGGAATCTCATTACTTGTACTCTGTTTTTTTTATTGTTGTCTAAAATAAAAATGACTGAAGACATCTTTATTCTTCACTCAT